>NW_028317965.1:6599375-8025000 GCF_062004578.1 Staurois parvus | reverse complement strand
TAAAGCGTTTAATGACACCAAGATCGGTGTGATTGAATACCTTTGTTTTTTAAAAATGGCGCCATTTCGTTTCCAAGCAAAGCATTCATGAGGGCCCGACGCATGTGTTCACCTTTGCGCGCAAGCACGGGATAATAGGGACACTTTTATTATTTTTATTTATTTATTTTTATACTGTCACCTTGATTTTTTTTTTTTTTATCACTTTTACTGCTGTTCCTTTATGGAAAGATCTGGAGCCAATAAGACCACATATCCTTCCTCTGCTCTTAAAAGCATTTAATCACACCAAGATCGGCGTGATTGAACACTTTTGTTTTTTAAAAATGGTGCCATTTAGTTTCTAAGCAAAGCAGAAGTGATGTCAGGTCATTGCTTCCGGGTTACTATATTACAGAGCCGGACAAAGCTGATTGGTTCCTTGCTCTGCGATCAGCCAGCAGAAGCGTGGGCTGGTTGATTGGGACTCCCAGTGGGATGGAAGCTCCCATTACAGCCATGGAAGGCAGCGGGAGGGGGAGGAACGGCCCCTCCCGCTGCTTGTAATAGCAGTCAAGAGGCTAGTTAGCCGCTCCGATTGCCATTTCAAAAGAGCTGACCGTTGGCTCTAAAAAAAAGGTACTGGGATGATGCCTGCAGCTGCACCATACAAGTATAGGTACGGGTACGTATCCTTTATAGTGGAAAGTGAATTTAATTCCGCTTTAATACTGATTTACTTCTGAAATTCTCCTTTAACATGGTATAACTCATTTGTAATCATGACATGTCTACATTAGCCATAGATACATGATACCAGCATTCTTTTTCAGCTTCAGATCCCAAAACAAGATAAAGTATATTGTATTATTACAAATTCAAAGTAAAATTGTCCCTTATTTGTATGTGGACATTGAGAACATTTTTCTGGAAGGTGTGTTAGGGTTGAAGCAGACAGCACATGGTGGCGGGGAAGGACTGTGGGTGAGGCTTCACAGATCAGATGTTTTTCTCATTTTATTACATATCAATTCATTATAGGGCACAACAATATGTTCTAAATGACATCCATATGGTTAAAATAACATTGAAGTATTATTGGATTTGATATATTTTTTGTTTGTTTTCGAAATATATTTAAAGGAAAAATAGTGCCTTTTCATTAATTGTTACAATATACAATATGTGTAAAACAGTTGGATGTAAGATTATGTGTATTAAACAGGAACTTCACCCAGCTCAAAATTTTAGCAGCTACTGTACAAGTAAAACCTATACAAATCACTTGTTCAAATGTAGCTTTATACATTGACCAGGGGCGGACTGGCCATTCGAGCACTCGGGCACTGCCCGAGGGCCCGGGGTCAGTAGGGGGCCCCATGAGATGCCTCTGGTACCTTTTTTGGGTGTGGTTTGAGTGTGGGTGAGGACACAGGGGCCCCATGATTTCCTATTGCCCAAGGGTCCCATGAGTTGTCAGTTTGCCCCTGTCATTGACATACTTCCCTAGACCCAGTGGGGTTTATTTACTAAAGCTGGAGAGTCCAAAATCAGACTCCCTTCTGCATAGAAACCAATCAGCTTCCAGGTTTACATTGCCAAAGCTTCATTGAACAAGCTGAGGTTAGAAGCTGGTTGGTTTCTATGCAGAAGGGAGTCTGATTTTGGACTCTCCAGCTTTAGTAAATAAACCCCAGTCTGTCTGAACAGTATGGTCACCTGCTGACTCGGCACTATCCACAAGCAGTTTAACTCTTCAATAAGACACAGAAAGTGAATCCAACGCAATTTTACTTCAGCTAATTGTAGTACAGAGGATTTTTTTTTATAGTCTTTTGAAGTGCAAGATGACAATGACTTTCCAAAGTTCTGTCTCTTTGAATAACCGACTGAGGGAATATGGAAGAAATTGGGAGGGTCTCATAGTTACATAGTTAGTCTGGCTGAAAAAAGACAAAAGTCCATCCAGTTGAACCATAAAAAAAAAAAATAAAAAAAAATGTTATAATCCAATACCCACAGTTGATCCAGAGGAAGGAAAATAAACCCAGCAAAGCACGATCCAATTTGCTCCTGCAGGGAAAAAAATTCCTTCTTGATCCCCCGAGAGGCAATCGGATATTCCCTGGATCAACTTTACCTAGAAATGTTAGTATCCAGTTATATTCTGTGTATCTAAGAAAGAATCCAGGGTCTAGCTAGGACTAAAACAACTAGCACTAAACAAGAGAGGAGGACAGAAGAAGATACCAAAATCATCCTTCTAAACAAGTTACAGTGGCCAAAAACCACCACTAGATGTCAGCATACTAAAAAAAAATGATAATCTCATGCAGTTCAATACAAAACAAAAAAAAGATGTGAAGTGAATTATAAAGCACAGCTAGAAACAGATCTTATGGAACCCCGGTGCAGCAATATCCAGTGGCCTAGGATGGAGAGATCCTAAGCTTCCTTTACTTATTCACATCCGAAATTTTTTGTTCTTCTCAATTTCATGTCTTTACTGCTGACCTCATCACACCCCCACATGCTCTATGCACTGCCAAGTACTGACCCCTCTAACCATCAAACTCCCTAAGAACCATTATATACTTACCTAAAAGCTCAGATGAGGTGGAGACAGGGGCGGACTGACCATTTGGAAACTCAGGCACTGCCCGAGGGGCAGTAGGGGGCCCCATGAGATGCCCCTGGTACCTTTTTCATAGGCTTTTTTGAGTTTGGGCAAGGACACAGGTGCCCCATGATCCCCTATTGCCCAGGGGCCGCATGAGTTGTCAGTCCACCCCTGGGTGGAGATTGTGATGATTCCACCCAGTCCACTCGGAGAACACTTTACATTCATTGACTAAAGTCTGGTTCACAACAATGCAGGGGCGGACTGACCATTTGGAAACTCAGGCACTGCCCGAGGGCCCAGGGTCAGTAGGGGGCCCCATGAGATGCTCCTGGTACCTTTTTCATAGGCTTTTTTGAGTTTGGGCAAGCACACAGGGGCCCCATGATCCCCTATTGCCCAGGGGCCCCATGAGTTGTCAGCCCTCCCCTGCAACAATGCTTTTTTTTTTGTGCGCTTTGCAGAAACGAGTTTTTGGAAAGAGTCAGGGATTTTTTTTTCCACAGCAGATCATGTTTTTGGTGCAATAGACTTCAATGGAACCACACCAAAAGCGCAAGTGTTGCATTTTTTATGCGTTTTACTTTTTTCAGCCAATAGGAAAGTATTGAGTGCGACTTTGATGTGTCTTTACACTCTCTGGCACTCAGAGTCACATCAAAGTTGCATCAAAGTAGTGCAGAAACATTTTCAAAGTTGTTATGACTACTTTGATGTGACTCTAAGTGCCAGAGAGTGTAAAGTCGCATCAAAGTAGCACTCAATACTTTCCTATTGAAAAAGAAATTAATCATAAACACGTAAAAAATGCAAAATTCACCAGAAAAAACACCGGAAAAATGCATGAATCGCAACAAGCATAGGCCTAAATGCATTATCTGAATGGTGCCATGTCTAGCAACTGATCTCCTGTGTTCACAATCCAGCAGGGCAGCCGCTCGGCATAGGACTTCTAATCTAGTGACCACACATTTCTGTTTCATGATAGAGATATTTTTAGAAAAACAAATGCATTATTGCCACCATGTGGTGCTTATGATGTAAGAACTACACATCTTAGAGTAAATGCAGCAATTTTCATCGTGATGTTTGTTATATCCGCACAGCAGGGGCGGACTGACAACTAATGGGGCCCCCGGGCAATAGAGGATCATGGGGCCCCTGTGTCCTTGCCCAAACTCAAAAAAGCCTATGAAAAAGGCACCAGGGGCATCTCATAGGGCCCCCTATTGACCCCAAGCCCTCGGGCAGTGCCCGAGTTTCCAAATGGTCAGTCCGCCCCCGCCGCACAGTGACCATTTTGTACACAGATCCCCTAGAAAGATGAGACACTCGCCGGCCAGTTTATTAGGTACACCTTGCTAGTCTCGGGTTGGACCCCCTTTTGCCTTCAGAACGGCCTTCATTCTTCATGGCATAGATTCAACAAGGTGTTGGAAACAGTCCTTAGAGATTTTGGTCCATATTGACATGATAGCTTCACGCCGTTGCTGCAGATTTGTTGGCTGCACTTCCATGATCCAAATCTCCCGCTCCACCACATCCCAAAGGTGCTCTATTGTATGGAGATCTGGTGACTGTGGAGGCCACTGGAGTACAGTGATCTCATCGTCAAGTTCAAGAAACCAGTTTGAGATGATTTGAAGACTACCATCTCTATGCCGACGACACGCAAATCTATCGCTCTACCCCTCACCTCACCCCTTCAGTCTCCACCCGTATCACAAGCCTACTGAGCGACATATCGGACTGGATGTCACACCACTTCCTCAAACTAAATCTGTCCAAAACTGAGCTCCTAGTTTCCCCCCCCCCCCCCGACTTCTCCATCAAGACCAACAACACCACCATCAGTCCCTCCCCTCAAGCCAGAGTACTTGGTGTCATCCTAGACTCCAATCTGTCCTTTCAGCCCCAGGTCCAATTGCTGACAAACTGATGTAGACTTCACCTCCGCAACATCTCCAAGATACGGTCATTCCTAACCCCGGAAACCACTAAGCAAATCATCCACTCCCTCATTATATCACGACTTGACTACTGTAACTCCCTCCTCACTGGCCTACCTCACCACAGGCAATCCCCACTCCATTCTATCTTGAATGCTGCGGCCAGACTCATCCACCTTACTAACCGCTCCATATCCGCCGCCCCTCTCTGCCAATCCTTCCACTGGCTTCCGATTGCCCAACGGATAAAATTCAAAATGCTAACATTGACTTATAAAGCTGTTCATAATACTGCCCCGAACTACATCACAGATCTGGTATCCAAATACCACCCACAACGCACTCTCCGCTCCTCACAAGACATCCTACTCTCTAGTTCCCTGGTCTCCTCCTCCCATGCCCATCTCCAGGGCTTCCCCGATTCTTTGGAACTCCCTACCCCAATCCATCAGACTGTTACCTACTCTCCTCACCTTTAGGTGCACTCTGAAAACCTAACTCTTCAGGGAAGCCTACCCCACCCTCAGCTAATTACTGAACTCCTCCACTCCTCCTATCTCTCCATCCCCCACAGCTATTTCCTCCTGTACCACTATCCCCTCCCTCCTAGACTGTAAGCTCCAAGGAGCAGGGCCCTCGAACCCCTCGTGTATTGAATCGTATTGTTACTGTACTGTCTCCCTTTATAAATGTACAGTGCTGAGCACACTGTTTGCGCTATATAAATCCTGTATATTAATAATAACTAGAAAAGCTACAATTTCTGGGGAAATTATGTGAAGTGTTCTTGCCTCCACCAGTATTCTACAACTGGAGTGGGCGGAGTAACTGGGTGGAGTGGCTTGTCACTCTGCTGGCTGCTCACACACTTGGGTTCTTATGGCAACTCACTCTACAGCAAGGGCAGAGAAGAGTGGTTAAAAACAAACTGCTCCAACTTGCTCACTTCACTGGCGGTTGCCATCTTCAAACGGTTGTAGTTTAAAAATTATAAATTCTACACTGAAGAGCTTTATATTGTGAGAATCACAAGACCCAGACCTACATTTTGATGCATAGTATGTCTCTGAAATTTGAAAAATAAAGGCATAGTCGCAGTTTAGAAATTGCCCTTTAAATTTGAGGTGGCTAGAGTGGAGTTTCAATGAATGTCAATGGGCGGTATGAGTTGCAAACAAATGGTCATATTGTGAAAACTAGCAGGACTATGGCTTAGCTGTGGACATTTTTAGTGGCAGCAGGGATAGCTGAACGTTTTGATGTAAGATTTGTGTAGGTGGGCTTGAAAATGAGGGAGTGATGGCAGTTTAGAAATCATGTCCTGATTTTTCAGCTCACACTCTAGCTTTTGTCAGCTCCCACTCTAGTTTTGAACATTTCGCCATTCATTCCTATGGGACCAATTTCACCACAAAAACGCCGATATTTCGTGAACCGTTTGACGAAACGTTCCACAAAGTAATAGCACACCAATCGGGAACAATCCGCACGTTTCGGTATATTACTGTCTATGTAGTGTAAAAACTGTGGGTGGAGTTAGGGGGGTAAATTTGGCTCTAATAATATATATGTGAGATAACAGGAAGTGGTCGCCATGCAGGAACACTTAATAATTTGAACTTTGTGACATGGGGCATTATTGTCAAGGCAGGGCTGTGGAACGGACAGGTAGGCCTAGTGGCAGGGTAACGCACTGGCTGACGACAACCACCACCAACAGACTGAAGTCCCTCAGGGCGCGGAGTCTAAGTCCCAGGCTGCCCTTCACCAGGGCCCCTGATGGTGGGGATGGACTTGACGCAACCAGGGACCAGGTCGCGGCCCCCGAGACACCCCAGCTGCGGTAATGGCCGCCGCCAATGGCGTGTAGCTGGTGAGAATGACAATAGCGTAGTCAGACAAGCCGGGTCAATAACAACGGGACAAAACAGTACAGAACAGTAGACAGAGAATCACAGGTCACGGGCCGGGTTCAGCATGGAAGGTCAGATCGAAGGAAGACACAGAGAATGGTCTTAGCCACAAGCCGAGTCAGAATACCAGAAGAGTCACGAGCATATACACAGAGCTGTAGGAAGAACAAGACACAAGTGCAAAGAGCATGTGCAGATCCCAGGCTTATATGTACTCAGCCACACCCCTCTGGGGGATGGACCGCAGAGACCTGAAGGCATAAAAGATTCCCATCATGCTCAGCAGAAATCCAAGATGGATGCTAGCACATGGAGTAACATAACCTCTGGGAAAAGGTAGGACCTTGACAATTATCCTGCTGGAAAGAGCCATCAGAAGATGGGTACACTGTAGTCATAAAGGGAAGGACATGGTCAGCAACTATACTCAGGTAGGCCAAGGTGATTAAATGATGCTTAATTGGTACTAAGGGACCCAAATCTCCTCCACACCATTACACCACCACCACCAGCCTGAGCCATTGATACAAGACAGGATGGATCCATGCTTTCATGGTGTTTACGCCAAATTCTGACCCTACCATCTGAGTGTCGCAGCTGAAATTGAAACTCATCAGACCAGGCAATGTATTTCCAATTTTCTATTGTGTAATTTTGGTGAGCCTGTGCGAATTGTAGCCTCCGTTTCCTGTTCTTAGCTGACAGGAGTGGCACCCGGTGTGGTCTTCTGCTGCTGTAGCCCATTTGCTTCAAGGTTGGGCATGTTGTGCATTCAGAGATGGTATTCTGCATACCTTGGTTGTAATGAGTGGTTATTTGAATTACTGTCGCCTTTCTGTCATCTTGAACCAGTCTGCCCATTCTCCTCTAACCTCTCATTTCAACAAGGCATTTTCCTCCACACAACTGCCACTCACTGGATATTTTCTATTTTTTGGACCATTCTCTGTAAACCCTAGAGATGGCTGTGCATGAAAATCCCAGGAGATCAGCAGTTTTTGAAATACTCAGACCAGCCCGTCTGGCACCAACAACCATGCCACGTTCAAAGTCACTTAAATCCCCTTTCTTCCCCATTCTGATGCTCGGTTTGTACTTCAGCAAGTCGACTTCACCACGTCTAGATGCCTAAATGCATTGAGTTGCTGCCATGTGATTGGCTGATTAGCAATTTGTGTTACCAAGCAATTGAACAGGTGAACCTAATAAAGTGGCCGGGAAGTGTACTTTTAAAATTATTTTCAGGTATGGTGTTTGAATGGGAACGTACCAAACATATAATGGGGTCTTAATTTAAAGAACACCGGTCACAACTGAGATTATGCAAGAACCTGAATATGCAGCCTTGTGAAGTCTTTGATCTCCACTTTAGCTTTATTTATGATTTTTCAGGTTGTGCCAGGGGTCAAAGGTCACCTTAGATGTGACAGTTGCTGTCATGCCAATGACAACTAGAAGCAGAGATCTATATAGACACAACAAAGATTTACCAGCTAGAAGGAAAGATCCAGGTAGATGGCTTTACACTCATTAATATATGTATAGTAGGGTCTATAGGTGTATATGTATAGGTATATATATATGGATGCTGGGTCCTTGGAGATCAGATATAGTGAATGCAGGGTCTGGGGAGACCAGATATAATGAATGCAGGGTCCGGGGAGAGCAGATATAGTGAATGCAGGGTCCGGGGAGACCAGAAATAGTGAATGCAGGGTCCAGGAAGACCAGATATAGTGAATGCGGGGTCCGGGGAGATCAGATATAGTGAATGCGGGGTCCGGGAAGAGCAGATATAGTGGATGCGGGGTCCGGGGAGAGCAGATATAGTGAATTCAGGGTCCGGGAAGAGCGGATACAGTGAATGCAGGGCCCAGGCAGAGCGGATATAGTGAATGCAGAGTCCTGGGAGACCAGATATAGTGAATGCAGGGTCCAGGGTTTAGGAAAACTTTAAACGTTGCCTCCATATCATATCCAGAACAAGATGCCCCTTTGAAAAGTGTCAGTAGCCCTCCAATAATTAATTCAAACATGCCATATTCACATCTGGATTCTCTTAGCATTAGTAAAAAGCTACTTAGATAACATCAAGACATGGCAGCCCGTCAGATATTTTCTAACCCGTATATTGTTGAAAGAGTCTCCATACGTCTCATTACAGGCATCACCCCACGGCTGGGGATCATACCAGGAGAACTCAATTCATGCTTTGTGCACAGTGTAGAGATGAGGTGTATTGGTATTCCAAATCCCCCCCCAAAAAAAATTTTTCTTTAAATTCTGACATTAATTAAAAGCAGACCGGGCCTAAAGAATCCAGCAACACATTTTAACTGCATAAGATAGCAAACTGCTCACTTTCAACCTGCATTCCTCGCAGTGCAACGCCTGCCAAATTCTGTACGTGCGCAGCACTCCCACCTCGAATTGTTTGATGAAGAGAGAAGCAGGTTATTATTAATTTTTTGTAAATATCATTGGGAGGCTGTACATTCCTCAGATTTTCTCCTGTAACTGCCAGAACACTGCCTTAGCAACCAAATGACATTCCCAGTTAGCTGTGTGCAAATCGGCTGTTATAAAAATAATAATAATACGTTGTTCCTTCTAGTGTGGAGACCGAAGGCACTAATTGGATTGATGATGCATCAGATATCTGAAAGAGGGAATGTACCAAAATTTCTGAGACTCTTTTCCTTAATAGGACAATGTATATATTTATCAGGGCACATTTTTTAAATTAATTTTAGGCTCCATTTGGATACAAAAGCTTTTTTTTTTTTTTTAAGTTAAAAAAACACTGATAATAGCGTTTTTAGTAGTGTTTTATTAATGCTTTTACAGTAAAAAAAAGAACAAGCGTTAGTAGCGTTTAGGAGCGTTTACCATTTTTTTCTGCTGGAAAAACGCTTAAATAAATTCTACAAAAACTCTTTTTTTCAACTCCTAGAAGCTGAAGCAAAAAAATGCTAATAGCCTAAAGCTAATAACAGTTTCTAGGAGCTTAAAAAACCACTAGAGTGCATGGAGTTCTAGCACCCGTTCCATTTTTTTCATCAGTTTAGTCACGTTTTTTCCAAGCAAAAACGGGTCAGTTTACATCCGTTTTCATCAGTTTTTTCATCAGTTACATCTGTTTTTTATCAGTTTACATCCGGTTTTCCATCAGTTTACATCTGTTTTTTTCATCAGTTTACATCCGTTTTTTCATCAGTTTACATCCAGTTTTCCATGAGTTTACATCTGTTTTTTTATGTTTACATCTGTTTTTCCATCAGTTTACATCCATTTTCCCATCAGTTTACATCTGTTTTTTCATCAGTTTACATCCATTTTTCCATCAGTTTACATCTGTTTTTTTCATGATTACATCTGTTTTTCCATCAGTTTACATCCATTTTTCCATCAGTTTACATCCGTTTTTCCATCAGTTTACATCCGTTTTTTCATCAGTTTACATCTGTTTTTTCATCAGTTTACATCTGTTTTTTCATCAGTTTACATCTGTTTTTTCATCAGTTTACATCTGTTTTTTCTATCAGTTTACATCTGTTTTTTTTATCTGTTTACATCTGTTTTTTTTATCTGTTTACATCTGTTTTTCCATCAGTTTCCATCCTTTTTTCCTTCAGTTTACATGTTTTTTCATTAGTTTACATCTGTTTTTTCATCAGTTTACATCTGTTTTTTCATCAGTTTACATCTGTTTTTTCATCAGTTTACATCTGTTTTTTTTATCTGTTTACATCTGTTTTTTTTATCTGTTTACATCTGTTTTTCCATCAGTTTCCATCCTTTTTTCCTTCAGTTTACATGTTTTTTCATTAGTTTACATCTGTTTTTTCATTAGTTTACATCTGTTTTTTCATCAGTTTATATTTGGTTTTCATCAGTTTACATCCATTTTCATTCCTGTTTACATCTGTTTTTTCATCACTTTACATCTGCTTGTTCATCACTTTACATCCAATTTTTTTTCATCAGTTTACATCTGTTTTTTCATCAGTTTACATCTGTTTTTTCATCAGTTTACATCTGTTTTTTCATCAGATTACATCTGTTTTTCATCCATTTACGTCCGTTGTTTGTCCGTTCCGGTTTTTTTTTCCAGAAGAAAAATAGGGTTTTCTTCCGTTCAAAAAAATGGATGTTAACGGATGCGGACATTAACGGATGTAAACAGATGATCATCCGTTTACATCTGCTAGTTCATCCGTAAACGGCAGATGAAAAACAAACATACAGAAGGCCTGTGTGAAAGAGACATTAATCTGGTTGCGCAGCACATATCTATTTCACCATCGTAAAGCAGAACTTATTTGTATCTGTAGCACCACAAATGGAAAATGCTATTTAACCCCTTGCCTTCCAGAGGATTTACCCCCCTTTCCTGACCAGGCCATTTTTTGCAATGTGGCTCTGCGTTACTTTAACTGATAATTGCGCGGTCATGCAACGCTGCCCAGGAGTGGACTGACCATTTGGAAACTCGGGCACTGACTGAGGGCCCGGGGTGAGTAAGGGGGCCCCATGAGATGCCCCTGGTACCTTTTTTGAGTTTGGGCAAGGACACAGGGGTCCCATGATCCCCTATTGCCCGGGGGCCCCATGAGTTGTGAGTCCACCCCTGGCTGCACCCAAATTAAATTTACGTCCTTTTCTGCAGGGTCCAGGAAGACCAGATATAGTGAATGCGGGGTCCGGGGAGATCAGATATAGTGAATGCGGGGTCCGGGAAGAGCAGATATAGTGGATGCGGGGTCCGGGGAGAGCAGATATAGTGAATTCAGGGTCCGGGAAGAGCTTTAACTGATAATTGCGCGGTCATGCAACGCTGCCCAGGAGTGGACTGACCATTTGGAAACTCGGGCACTGACTGAGGGCCCGGGGTGAGTAAGGGGGCCCCATGAGATGCCCCTGGTACCTTTTTTGAGTTTGGGCAAGGACACAGGGGTCCCATGATCCCCTATTGCCCGGGGGCCCCATGAGTTGTGAGTCCACCCCTGGCTGCACCCAAATTAAATTTACGTCCTTTTCTTTCTTTTGGTGCAACGTTGCATGATTGTCAGTTAAAGTAACGCAGCGCCGTATCTCAAAAAATGGCCTGGTCAGGAAAGGGGGGTAAATTCTTTGGATGACAAGGGGTTAATATCTTGACCCAAATGGGGTGTTGTTACATTGTGCTGAAAGCCCGGCTACATTGTTAAACGTCCAATAAATCAGGACAAGGCTGAATATGAGTTGACGTGAGCGCGGAGCAGCTTCGGAGTTGTGTCAGGAAAGAGGAAACGGCGGAGATTTCGATTCCTTACACAAAGGATTAGACAGAACCCCACCTCCGTCAGGTCAGGAGACCGGACAATGGAAGTAAACACTTGGAAATTCCATTAGGCTCTTTCAGTCGCTTAACTCCTGTGTTTCCGCCAAGGAGCAGATTTGTACGGTATTAGGCTCCGTTCACACCGATGCATTTTTTAGTGCTTTTTGCAGAAACACACTACAGTCCATTTACCATGGTTTCCTATGGGACGCATTCACATCTGTGCTTTTTTGAGCTGCTGTGTTTTTGGAAAGGGCCAGGGACTTTTTTTAAAAGCAAAAAGCAGCGTTTTTGCTACAATAGAGTTCAACGGAGAAGCTGCTGAAATGCACGGTAGTGCGCTTTTGCCAGGTTTTTGCCGCATTTTGCATTTTTATTCTGCCCAGCAACAAAAAAAAAATCCACTTTAACCAAAAAAAAAAAAAAAGCTGAACAAAACACAAAATACAGTAAAAATGCAACTGCAAAAAGCACCGCAAAACAGACAAAAAGCTATCTGCATGCGTGGAGCCTAACCCTAGCTTCACACCTAAGCGTTTTTGTGCAGCGTTTTTTTCATTTTGCAGAAACGCACTACAGTCCATTTAACATGATTTCCTAAGAGACATGTTCACATCTGCACATTTTCACCAGGTGCCAGGGGCGGACTGACCATTTGGAAACCCGAGGGCCCGGGTTCAGTAGGAGGCCCCATGAGATGCCCCTGGTACCTTTTTCATAGGCTTTTTTGAGTTTGGGTAAGGACACAGGGGCCCCATGATCCCCTATTGCCCCTGATTTGGAGTTAAAGGTTTTACACAAATAAAAGCTGATCCTTGTAAGCAACCCTCTAACTGCCGCTTTTGTTGGACAGATTTGTCTGTGAAAGGAAGTTGAAAAATAACAAACTTACTGGCTGGATCACCAGGTGAAAATAAAGAAAAAAAAAAGCTAATGCAGCCATCATATCTAAGAACTGGTAAGATGGAATATAATACATTTTGGGGGTTAATAATATTTTAAATCTGATATTTTAAATTTTAGGTAGACACTGGAAAGTTGCCATAGAATCACATCTGACAGATTTTACCACTTGGCAGAAGTCACCTTATGTGCAACACACTAAAAACAATGGACTGCTAATGAGGGCTGTCCACACATAGTAAATCTCTCAGGAGCAAAGAAATGTAATATGTAGCCCAGCCTCGGCCTGGTTCACACCAATGCGGGTTTTTTTTAGTGCTTTTTGCAGATATGCACTACAGTCCATTTAACATGGTTTCCTATGGAACATGTTCACATCAATGCTTTTTTGTGCTGCTGCGTTCTTGGAAAGGGTACGGGACTTTTTTTAAATGCAAAAAGCGGCGTTTTTGCTATAATAGGGTTCAATGGAGATGTTGCTGAAATGTATGTAGTGCATTTTTGCCACATTGTTGCATTTTTATTCTGCCCAGCAACAAAAACATTTAACACAAAAATCAAACAAAAAAAAAGCAAAATGCGACAAAAACGCACTTTAAAAAGCACAGAAAAAAGGACAAAACGCACACTGTATTGGTGTGAACAGATCAAATTAAATACATACAGTATATACTGAATACAAGGGCTGTATTACCTGTCAAAGGATTTGTATTTCTGTCTATTCATTTCCAGAGGCATAGCTAGGATATTTTGCGCCTGGGGACGAGCTATAAAATTGGCGCCCCAGCCCCCCTCCCTGTTTAATCACATCAGTGACACCATTGATGGGGCACTATTCCTCCCACTGATACCAATGATGGGGCACTATTCCTCCCACTGACACCAATGATGGGGCACTATTCCTCCCACTGACACCAATGGTGGGGCACTATTCCTCCCACTGATACCAATGATGGGGCACTATTCCTCCCACTGATACCAATGGTGGGGCACTATTCCTCCCACTGATACCAATGATGGGACACTATTCCTCCCACTGATACCAATGATGGGACACTATTCCTCCCACTGATACCAATGGTGGGGCACTATTCCTCCCACTGATACCAATGATGGGACACTATTCCTCCCACTGATACCAATGATGGGGCACTATTCCTCCCACTGATACCAATGATGGGGCACTATTCCTCCCACTGATACCAATGATGGGGCACTATTCCTTCCACTGATACCAATGATGGGGCACTATTCCTCCCACTGATACCAATGATGGGGCACTATTCCTCCCACTGATACCAATGATGGGGCACTATTCCTCCCACTGATACCAATGATGGGACACTATTCCTCCCACTGATACCAATGATGGGGCACTATTCCTCCCACTGATACCAATGATGGGGCACTATTCCTCCCACTGATACCAATGATGGGGCACTATTCCTCCCACTGATACCAATGATGGGACACTATTCCTCCCACTGATACCAATGATGGGGCACTATTCCTCCCACTGATACCAATGATGGGGCACTATTCCTCCCACTGATACCAATGATGGGGCACTATTCCTCCCACTGACACCAATGATGGGGCACTATTCCTCCCACTGATATCAATGATGGGGCACTATTCCTCCCACTGATACCAATGATGGGGCACTATTCCTCCCACTGATACCAATGATGGGGCACTATTCCTCCCACTGATATCAATGATGGGGCACTATTCCTCCCACTGATATCAATGATGGGGCACTATTCCTCCCACTGATACCAATGATGGGGCACTATTCCTCCCACTGATATCAATGATGGGGCACTATTCCTCCCACTGATACCAATGATGGGGCACTATTCCTCCCACTGATACCAATGATGGGGCACTATTCCTCCCACTGATACCAATGATGGGGCACTATTCCTCCCACTGACACCAATGATGGGGCACTATTCCTCCCACTGACAGCAATGACACTTACCTTGCTGACCAATGCTCCAGCCTAGGCTCCTTCCCTCTCCCATCCACAGCCAGCATACTTGGTTGCAGCAGCACCATCTGCACGGCACACTTACCGGTCAGCTGTCTTCTTCACTTGCTCCAGCCGCTCCCTCACTCGATCTTCGTGCTGCCGCTCGGCTCCTCCTCTCCAAGCTCCACCTCCTTGCAGGTGATTGGCTGCCTGTGTGCCTTTTCTGAGCTACAGTTCTGGCGCCCAATCACCGGTGAGGAGGCAGAGCTTGCAGAGGGAGGTACAAGCTGCCATAGGCTGTCCAGTGATCCCGAGGGTGTGGCCAGATGACAGTGGCGGCATGTCATCCCGCCCACACATCGCGTCCAGGGAACAGAAGACACCGGACCTGCGGACCTCTCTACCCCTCCTCCAGCAGCGCCTCCTGGACTGGATCGTCGTGCGACTGGGACACGGAGCCAGGTAAGACACAGCAGCCTGCTGCCCGCCCCTGTACTAAGTGTCCCTTCCGTTGGAAGGGGGGGCGGAGGCCCCCCTAAAAAGTGCCACCCTAGGCAAACGCCTTGTTTGCCTTACGGCAAATACGCCCCTGGTTGTAAGCCTCATTTTGGCGCCCCTTTACCTCGGCACCCGGGTACATTTGTACCCCCCTGCCCCCGCCTAGCTACGCCTCTGTTCATTTCTAAGATTTACGCAGCTCTGCCCCACAGCGCAGTCCTATCCAGCAAGGGTGGGGGCCTGTTCTTTCTCTGCTGCAGTTTCACTTTCACTTACAAGTCCCCTTTCCTGTTCTGCCTTGTTACTGAACACTCCTTACGAATGTAAATATATGTGTCGGGGCACTTATTATTGGGAATTTGTTTACCAAAAATATGTAGCAGAATACATTTTGGCTTAAATTTATGAAGAAATGTATTTTTTTAAATTTTTTATTGGATATGTTTTATAGCAGAAAGTAAAAAATATTGTTTTGTTTTTTTTTCAAAATTGTCGGTCTTTTTTTGTTTATAGCACAAAAAAACCACAGAGGTGATCAAATACCACCAAAAGAAAGCTCCATTTGTGGAGAACAAATTATATAAATTTCATTTATGTACAGCGTTGCATGACTGCGCAATTGTCAGTGAAAGTAATGCAGTGCATTAGAGCAAAAAATGGCCTGATCAGAAAGGGGGGGAAATCCTCTGGAGGGCAAGGGGTTATACATGTGTGCAAAAAAATGCAAAGACAGCTTTTTAACCCTTACAGTGCATGGGGTGGGGCAGGTGTCCCACTGCGAGAGTTGATTTTGTCTCATTCCTGAATCTCAGCTAAAAGACACTGTCCTTGAAAAAATAATATTCCCCAAAAAGTCCCTTCAAAGACGAGGTAATATACACTGCTCAAAAAAATTAAGGGAAGACATTTTAATCAGAGTGTAGCATCAAGTCAATGAAACTCCTGGGATATTGATCTGGTCAGTGAAGTAGCAGAGGGGGATGTGAATCAGTTTCAGCTGCTTTGGTGTTAATGAAAATACCAACAGGTGCACTAGATGGGCAACAATGACACGACCCCCAAAACAGGAATGGTTTCACAGGTGGAGGCCACTGACATTTTTTTCCCTACTCATCTTTTCTGTTTTTCACTAGTTTTGCATTTGGCTAGGGTCAGTGTCACTACTGGTAGCATGACGCCATACCTGGACCCTACAGAGGTTGCAGAGGCAGTCCAACTCCTCCAGGATGGCACATCAATACGTGCCGTTGCCAGAAGGTTTGGTGTGTCTCCAGGGGCGGACTGACCATTTGGAAACTCGGGCACTGCCCAAGGGCCCGGGGTCAGTAGGGGGCCCCATGAGATGCCCCTGGTACCTTTTTTCATAGGCTTTTTTGAGTTTGGGCAAGGACACAGGGGCCCCATGATCCCCTATTGCCCGGGGGCCCTATGAGTTGTCAGTCCGCTCCTGTGTGTCTCCCAGAAAAAGAGCATGGAGGAGATTCCAGGAGACAGTCACTCTAGGAGAGCTGGACATGGAGGAACAGGATGAGCACTGCCAGAGCCCTACAAAATGACCTCCAGCAGGCCACTGGTGTGAATGTCTCTGACCAAACAACCTGACTTCATGAGGGTGGCCTGAGGTCCCAACGTCCTCTAGTGGGCCCTGTGCTCACTGCCCGGCACCATAGAGCTTGATTGGCATTTGCCATTGAACACCAGAATTGGCAGGTCCACCACTGGCGCCCTGTACTTTCACAGATGAGAGCAGGTTCACCCTGAGCACATGTGACAGACATGAAAGGGTCTGGAGAAGCCGGGGAGAATGTTATGCTGCCTGTAACATCGTTCAGCATGACCGTTTTGGTGGTGGGTCAGTGATGGTCTGGGGAGACATATCCATGGAGGGACGCACAGACCTCTACAGGCTAGACAATGGCACCCTGACTGCCATTAGGTATCGGGATGAAATCCTTGGACCCATTGTCAGACCCTACACTGGTGCAGTGGGTCCTGGGTTCCTCCTGGTGCACGACATTGTCCGGCCTCATGTGGTGAGAGTATGCAGGCAGTTCCTGGAGGATGAAGGAATTGATACCATTGAGTGGCCCCCATGCTCGCCTGACCTAAATCCAATAGAACACCTCTGGGATATCATGATTCGGTCCATCCAACGCTGCCAGGTTGCATCTCAGACTGTCCAGGAGCTCAGTGATGCCCTGGTCCAGATCTGGGAGGAAATACCCCAGGACACCATCCATGGTCTCATTAGGAGCCTCCCCCGACGTTGTCAGGCATGCATTTAAGAACATGGGGGCCATACAAACTGAGGACCATTCTGAGTTGCTGCAATGACATTTCAACAAAATGGACTCACCTGCTGCATCATTTTTTCACTTTGATTTTTGGGGTGTCTTTGAATTCAGTCTTCTATAGGTCGATCATTTTCATTTCCATCAAACGATGGGGCGTCCTTATGTTCCCAACACATTACCAAGTCCATAGCAGTATAGATGTCCAGCAGGAGATTTTTCCCCATTGAGATCTGATGTATCTTCAAAGTGTACCTTTAATATTTTGGAGCAGTGTACTTCCCCCTCTGTGCTTCCATCCGATGGCCCTTACATCACTATGCACATTTGTTATTTTTGTTTCAAAAAGTTTCAACTTCAGTGTTCCCTGTGTCTTGAATAAAACATTGCGGATTCTTCACCCAGATGTGCGGTCTGTTTTACTGACACCCCGTTCTGTTCGTGTCTGAGAAAGGTTGGCCTGGCCCTTTAACACATTTTTGTTAACACTTCTCAGGCCATATGATCTGTATTAAATAATTACACGGGGAACATCCAGTGGGATGGAATTCAGCACATACAATGTAAAATACGTTTAACTCCAGAATAAGCCAAATAAATGATTTCCAGACTTGCTGTAAATATTTATAAAATCTACAGGGGATAGGAAATCTTATAGCGCTTGAATTGTCATTACATTTATCCCCCACCCAGTCAGAAGGGAGGGGGGAGTATATATATTTTATCTGGGAAGGATGTATAAATATTTCAATATGGTGAAAAAGTGTTTCAGATCCTGAATGTTGGAATTGCTTATTATGCATAAGTTCCTTCATAAGGAACAGGTTAAGGTCCTATTTGCATAAGACAACATAATGTAATTGAGGCTGATTGCTGTTAGGACCCCTAATCAGCAATAATTGGTAAAACCTGGCCATACATCCAGAGGCACCTTTTTAAAGAAGAATTCAGGGCACATTTATTATTTTCCCATGCAGTGGGGATGTGCCCGCACTGCATGGGTTAAATGTTCGTTTTTGTCTAGGAGCTCGGAAAACAAAGATATACTTACCTAATCCACCAATCCTGCAAGCGCAATTCCCCACCGTCCCTGCCCCCCCCCCGCATGCTAGCGGTCTTGTGAATGGGCTGTTCCTGATGTCATCACACCCATAGACCAGCTCCTGACATGAGGACGGCAGGAACAGTCTATCGCTGGATGTGGGGGAGTACAGTTTTCTAGGGGATTGAAGGAATGGGTGAATACAGTTTTTTCCTGAGCTCCTGGACAAACCCACGCAGTGCGGGCACAGCCCCAGTGCATGGGAAAATAAAAGTTTTAACCAGAGTTCTGCCATAAGGGCCCATTGATACTAGTTGTACACTAAAATAATTAATTTATTTTCCCATGCAGTGGGGATGTGCCCGCACTGCATGGGTTAAATGCTCATTTTTGTCTAGAAGCTCAGAAAACAAAGATACACTTCCCTAATCCACTGATCCCCCCAAGCGCAAGTGCCCGCCGTTCCTGCCCCCTAGACGCTAGCGGTCTTGTGAATGGGCTGATCCTGATGTCATAAAGCCCATAGACCAGCTCCGGACGTGAGGACGGCAGGAACAGTCCATCACTGGACGTGGGGAAGCACAGTTTTCGGAGGAATGGGTGAGTACAGCTTTTCCCTGAGCCCCTGGACAAGCCCACGCAGTGTGGGCACAGCCGTAGTGCATGGGAAAATAAAAGTTTTAACCAGAGTTCTGCCGTAAGGGCCCATTGATACTAGTTGTACATTAAAATTATTCAATTATCAGCCTTGATCAAGTGCAGAAAAAACACCGAAACACCAGTAACGGCACGTAGAGAAGATGGGCCCTTCAAAAAATGGCTCTATTAAAAAAAAATACTTAAAAAATCACATACAACACATACAGTAAGTCATTTTGTAATATTAATAAAAATCTTTTAAATTTAATCTGCAATTAACCATGATTTTCAAAAAAGTTTAAACCTGGAAAATCAGTTTTACTGGTGAGAATTTCAACATCCCCTAAAGGCAGCATCACTGGTGAGAATCACTTAATTCCATCTATAGCCTAACTAATCATTGTGTTTTCTATATGTTCTTACATTTTTTTTATATGTACTTCTTATCTGTGTTTTCTTAATAATTTCAAGCCATCCTGTTTTGTTAATAAAGCTTCAAGATTACATTTAGTCTGGCAAAAGATTTTAGCTGCATGTTGAGTTACACACAAGGAAATGTGTAGCGAGGACAGAACAGGCCACATTAGGTCAATGATGTCAAAAACATCCCTGCCTCCTTGTGTACATGCAGCTGCAGGGCAGGGAATGCCCCCGCTATAGCTGTGTGGGCCGGCACTCACAGCTTCCTTTTGGGTTTCATCAAATATGGATTTGAAGTGAACACAAATTAATCAAGGTCTCTGAGGACATCAATCACGTACCATTCAGTACCCAGTACTCACTGGATATAGCCCATTGCTTTGGTGCTGTCTTTGTCCCTGATGCAGAGAGTTCCCAACAATTTGGGGTCTTCAGAAGCAACAGCAGTGACCTTGATATCATTTATGTCAACCAGCAATCGACTGTTCAGTAAGAGAGAGTTGGTTGCAATCATAGGTGTGCAGTGTTCAGGGCTATGCAGGAATTGTAAAGGCTGGAAACATTTAGGGGAATTATTTTATTATGTTCCAAAGAACAAACTAAAAGCCATAAAACCTACTTTCTGTGCGTTTTTTAATGCAGAAAAAAAAGCACACTGAAACGCATGTAGTGTGAACTGGCTCTTAAAATGTTACTAAACCCAGGACCCTGTATTCACTATATCCGATCTCCCCGCACCCTGCATTCACTATACCCGGTCTCCCCGGACCCTGCATTCACTATATCTGGTCTCCCCGGACCCTGCATTCACTATATCTGGTCTCCCCGGACCCTGCATTCACTATATCCGGTCTCCCCGGACCCTGCATTCACTATATCCGGTCTCCCCGGACCCCGCATTCATTATATCTGGTCTCCCCGGTTCCTGCATTCACTATAACTGGTCTCCCCGCACCCTGCATTCACTATATCCGGTCTCCCCGGACCCTGCATTCACTATATCCGGTCTCCCCGGACCCTGCATTCACTATATCTGGTCTCCCCGGACCCTGCATTCACTATCTCCGGTCTCCCCGCACCCTGCATTCACTATATCCGGTCTCCCAGGACCCTGCATTCACTATATCCGGTCTCCCCGGACCCTGCATTTACTATATCTGGTCTCCCCGCACCCTGCATTCACTATATCCGGTCTCCCCGGACCCTGCATTCACTATATCTGGTCTCCCCGGACCCTGCATTCACTATATCTGGTCTCCCCGGACCCTGCATTTACTATATCTGGTCTCCCCGGACCCTGCATTCACTATATCCGGTCTCCCCGGACCCTGCATTCACTATATCCGGTCTCCCCGGACCCTGCATTCACTATATCTGGTCTCCCCGCACCCTGCATTCACTATATCTGGTCTCCCCGGACCCTGCATTCACTATATCTGGTCTCCCCGGACCCTGCATTTACTACATCTGCTCTCCCCGGACCCCGCATTCACTATATCTGGTCTCCCCGGACCCTGCATTCACTTTACATGGTCTCCCCGGATCCTGCATTCATTATATCTGGTTTCCCCAGACCCCGCATCCACTATATCTGGTCTCCCCGGACCCTGCATTCATTATATCTGGTTTCCCCAGACCCCGCATCCACTATATCTGGTCTCCCCGGACCCTGCATTCACATCTGGTCTAAGGGCTAAGAGTTCAGTCTGTCTTATCAGCGTGGACATTTAAACAAGAGGAGGATCAGAGAAGACAGGATCAAACAGCTTTTTTACACAATGCAGAGGATTAACCCCGTAGGTTCCACAGTGAGTATAACAAGCATGCTTTACTGCATATACAGACTGATTGTACTGTTGTGGGTTTAGTAACACTTTAAGGAGTCCTCAAGTTGTCTCGTGACTTCTCTCAGCATCCAGCAGAGCACTGGTTAAAGCTTGCAGGAAGAGTTTTCATTCTCCCTTGAATGTCCTGTGAGGCTGCATGACCCTGACCCTCTGTCTGAACAGCACTGATTGGCCCTGTGCTGATCACATGCACTCTCCCAAGAAAAAAAAAACTCTTTAGCAATACACACTAAACTGAGCATGTGCAGCTTGCCCCCAAGACTCTGTTCTATCAGCAGATAGATTGGGGACAGAAGAAGAGGAGGATCAGAGAAGACGGGATCAACTATCCTTTTTACACAATGCAGAGGATTAACCCCTTAGGTTCCACAGTGAGTATAACAAGCACGCTTTACTGCATCTACAGACTGATTGTACTGTTGTGGGTTTAGCAACATTTTAATGATTTTGACGGGGAATTAGTCTGGGCGAAAACTGTTAGATTTTTTTTTTATTATTTTCTCATATAAACCATGATATATTTAAGGTACAGGAAAACAGGGAAAATGCTAACATTTTATATTCTGCTAATAATGCTGAAACTGCTTTCCTGCTTTTCTTTCTAGGGAATCGATTCTATCACATGACCCTCCATTATGGATATTTTTATATCCTTAAATCCCTGAAGATACACTTAAAGCCCAACTTCTAAACTTTTACTTTTTAACCCCTTGCCTACCGGGCACTTACACCCCCTTCCTGCCCAGACCAATTTTCACCTTTCAGCGCTGTCACACTTTGAATGACAATTGCGCGGTCATGCAACACTTTACTCATATGAACTTTTTATCATTTTTTTCACACAAATAGAGCTTTCTTTTTGTAGTATTTAATCACCTCGGGTTTTTTATTTTTTACTAAACAAACCAAAAACAACTGAAAATTTTGGAAAAAAAAGTTTTTTCTTAGTTTCTGTTATAAAATTTTGTAAATAAGTGATTTTTCACTGATGTGCACTAATGAGGCTGCAATGATGGGCACTGATAGGCTGCACTGATGGGCACTGTTAGGCAGCACTGATGTGCACTAATGAGGCTGCAGTGATGGACACTGATAGGCTGCACTGATGGGCACTGTTAGACGACACTGATGGGCACTGATGAGGAGGCACTGGTAGGTGGCACTGATGGGCATTGACAGGCATCACTGATGGGAACTGAAAGGCAGCACTCATATATGGCACTGATAGGCGGCACTGATAGCTCCCTCTGCACCTAGAAGGCTTGAGAAGTTTCTGGAAGATAGGTGTGGAGTTATACAGATGGCAGCATGAATATATACAGATACAGCCCTGACCTATCCCAGAGAGACTGGCTCTGATGGCATGCTGGGTAAGTGTATATAATCAGAGAGCACACTGGGCTCGGGGTCTTTCCTGCATAGGATTGTTCCAGTCTGGGAGAGGGCACGTTGCCCTCCCAGGCATCTGCTGCCATGTGGCCTCAGGTGGGCGACCTGAAGGCCTGAATGCTGAGACTGAGGTTGACTGAGGGGACGTCTACTGAAGATCTGGTCTGATATCACAGAGGAAGGCTGCCATCTGCTCTAGGGCATTGCGAGTACAGACACCCCTAAAGCAGGGGTGCTCAACCCATGGCCCGCTGGCCACATGTGGCCCTCGGAGCCCTCTAATGTGGCCCTCGACCTCAAACTGAATGCAGGAGTTTTGGTGTGCTATCAGAAAGTGCACCACACCCACAAGATATAATCGGTCTATAGCAAAGTGCAGCTAACTCGCAGGTGCATTGTGCTGCACCCGCAGTGTTGGTGAACCTCAGCACATCAGTGTGAAAGTAGGGTTATAGGGGGGTCAGGACAGTAGGGACTTGTCTACATTTGCAGTTTGAGAGGCAGTGAAACCCTATAGTTGAGACATGCTTTCACCACACACACCCCCATCCACTGATGTAGCATTAGGGGTCGCAATGGCAACCCCGCCCAATACTCCAGGGGGCCCGTGCGGCCTCCCTGTCACATTCTGTTTAACATTTGGACAGAAGTGGTGGGGGCAGCATATACAAGAATCAATCCTCTCCATTTTCCTCCTGCAAACTGCTGAAAGCGGCTTTGCCTTCTCTCCCTCCCGCCGGCATTCTGCAGCTGCAGGAGGAAAATGTTCATTATGATATTCAACTGAACCATATCATTTTATTGTGGTCCAAATCAAATGGCTGTCCCTCAAGAGGTTGAGCACCCCCCCCCCCCGATAAAGGATCTTAGAGACTGTGTGCTACTTAACCCCCTCTGGTGCTAGGAAGTCAGCCGTGGGTTTGGGCTTAAAGGGACACAAGGTGATGTTCCAAAGAGCTTTGTCCATTTAACCTCCTGCTGCAAAGGACAACCTCAACCTCACTACTACTTTTGCTACTACTGTCCTCCAGCTGAAGTCTACTGCTTGCTTCCAACACAGACTTCGTTATAGCTTATTCAAGAGTTAACTTAAAGTCCTCAAGTGTATATAGTTCCTAGTTCTGGAGTATCTCACTCATATCACTAATCCCTGTTCAAGTTCTCCACAAATAAAAACAAAAACAACATCCCTAGACTGATCATTGGAGAAAAACAAGTGAATATGCTGTGTGCCTGGCTGAGGGGTGAAGATAGCGGGGAACCCTGGACAGTATCCCTGTGGCTCCTACGGGAGTAGCGCTACACAGTCTTCCGGGTTAAATGATGCCCAGCATTGCTCACCCTGGAAGACTGAGGACTCATGGCCATGGCCAAGGTCTGGATCCTGCCCCTCATTGGAGGCATCACCAGAGCACTCTTCCTTGGCATGTTTGTCATACGTAGGGCAGCCCTTTCTTGTGCCATATGCAGGTTGTGCAAAAACCGCACGTTCCCACTACACTAGGTCTGAATGGGGCCTAAGAGGAGACCTACAGTATGTGACATGAGTGACACAACACTGATTGCACCCTAACTGAGGGTAGGGTGTATAGAAGAACTCCAGGAATGAGGCTTGGGAGGTAGAGGAACAGCTAGTGCTAGTGATGGCAGGATGTAGAGGGTCACCAATGAAATTTTGGCTTCCTTCAGGACTCTGGATATACAAAGATATTTCTGAATGGGGAAAATATTTTAATGCATTCAAAAAGTCTTCCAGGTTAAATGATGCCCAGCGTTGTTCACCCTGGAAGACTGAGGACTCATGGCCATGGCCAAGGTCAGGACCCTGCCCCTCATTGGAGGCATCACCACAGCACTCTTCCTTGGTATGTTTGTCATGCGTAGGGCAGCCCTTTCTTGTGCCCTATGCGTGTTGTGCAAAATCCGCATGTTCCCACTACACTAGGTGTGAATAGGGCCTGAGAGGAGACCTACAGTATGTGACATGAGTGACACAACACTGATTGCACCCTAACTGAGGGTAGGGCGTATAGAAGAACTCCAGGAATGAGGCTTGGGAGGTAGAGGAACAGCTAGTGCTAGTGATGGCAGGATGTAGAGGGTCACCAATGAAATGTTGGCTTCCCTCAGGACCAGGGGCGGACTGACAACTCATGAGGCCACTGGGCAATAAGGGATCATGGGGCCCCTGTGTCCTTGCCCAAACTCAAAAAAGCCTATGAAAAAGGTACCAGGGGCATCTCATGGGGCTCCCTACTGACCCCGGGCCCTCGGGCAGTGCCTGAGTTTCCAAATGGTCAGTCCGCCCCTGCTCAGGACTCTGGATATACAAAGATATTTCTGAATAGGGAAAATATTTTAATGCATTCAAAAAGTCTTCCAGGTTAAATGATGCCCAGCGTTGTTCACCCTGGTTGTGCAAAATCTGCACGTTCCCACTACACTAGGTGTGAATGGAGCCTGAGAGGAGACCTACAGTATGTGACATGAGTGACACAACACTGATTGCACCCTAACTGAGGGTAGGATGTATAGACGAATTCCAGGAATGAGGCTTGGGAGGTAGAGGAACAGCTAGTGCTAGTGATGGCAGGATGTAGAGGGTCACCAATGAAATTTTGGCTTCCCTCAGGACTCTGGATATACAAAGATATTTCTGAATGGGGAAAATATTTTAATGCATTCAAAAAGTCTTCCAGCACGGTAGAAGGTTTATGTTCTTTACAAGTGAATGCTGTGAAATTTTAAAACCCCGATGTGACCCTTTATGGAGATGCCTATTTATGGAACCCTTATATCAGGGCATAGCTATTTTATATATGTATTGTACCATGCAGGGGGACATTTATTCGAGCGATAAATTAAAAGAAATTTACAGTATGTACATTTTATTTTTTTTATCACTCATTCTATGTTGTATATTAGTACTGACAAATAACACTTAAAAAATTGTTTTCTATTTTTTTTAGTCTGGTAAGAATTAAATAAAACATACGAATGTTCAATTTTTACCATTTTGCAGGTGGGGCTCTGGGCTACATTTTTGTTAGGCTTGCCTGTTGTATTTCCTATAATCATCAGCTCCAACTACTGGTCATAATGCGTTATTTTCCTTAAATACCACAATTAAGAAAATACACTTTGACCACTAGATGGAGCTGACAGTCATAGGAAATACACATATTAGACACAATGCAGAGAATATTTATGACAGCTGAGGCATTCAAACAGCATTTTTTTTTAATAAATAGACCCCTTTATGTTTTGCAGCCAGATGTCATTGACTTGCTGTACATGGTACTGGTGGAGCTGCCTAACACAGCAGCAGTGATAGATGGTACTGGAGTCATGGCACAGATATTCCCCATAGTGTGTATATGAGTTACAGGTAGTCAGCCATCCTAGGCTAAAAGTGTGTTACCGTCAGTTGTCTGTTCTTGTTCCTTTTAAAATTTTACTAAACCCCGGACCCTGCATTCACTATATCTGGTCTCCTCAGACCCTGCATCACTATATCTGGTCTCCTCAGACCCTGCATTCACTATATCGGGTCTCCTCAGACCCTGCATTCACTATATCTGGTCTCCCCAGACCCTGCATTCACTATATCGGGTCTCCCCGGACCCTGCATCACTATATCCGGTCTCTTCAGACCCTGCATCACTATATCTGGTCTCCCGGACCCTGCATTCACTATGTCCGGTCTCAATGGACTCTGCATTCACTATATCTGGTCTCCCCGGACCCTGCATTCATTATATCCGGTCTCCCCGGACCCTGTATTTATTATATCCGGTCTCCCCGAACCCTGAATTCACTATATCTGGTCTCCCCGGACCCTGCATTCATTATATCCGGTCTCCCCGGACCCTGTATTTATTATATCCGGTCTCCCCGAACCCTGAATTCACTATATCTGGTCTCCCCGGACCCTGCATTCACTATATCTGGTCTCCCCGGACCCTGCAGTCACTATATCTGGTCTCCCAGGACCCTGCATTCACTATATCTGTTCTCCCTGGAGCCTGCAGTCACTATATCCGATCTCCCTGGACCCTGCAGTCACTATATCCGATCTCCCTGGACCCTGCAGTCACTATATCTGGTCTCCCTGGACCCTCCATTCACTATAGCCGGTCTCCCTGGATCCTACATTCACTATATCTGGTCTCCCCGGACCCTGCATTCACTATATCCGCTCTCCCTGGACCCTGCATTCACTATATCCGCTCTCCCTGGACCCTGCATTCACTATATCCGATCTCCCCGGACCCTGCATTCACTATATCTGGTCTCCCTGGACCCCACATTCACTATAGCCGGTCTCCCTGGATCCTACATTCACTATATCTGGTCTCCCCGGACCCTGCATTCACTATATCCAATCTCCCCGGACCCTGCATTCACTATATCCGGTCTCCCCGGACCCTGCATTCACTATAGTCGGTCTCCCTGGATCCTACATTCACTATATCTGGTCTCCCCGGACCCTGCATTCACTATATCCGCTCTCCCAGGACCCTGCATTCACTATATCCGATCTCCCCGGACCCTGCATTCACTATATCTGGTCTCCCAGGACCCTGCATTCACTATATCTGTTCTCCCTGGACCCTGCAGTCACTATATCCGATCTCCCTGGACCCTGCAGTCACTATATCCGATCTCCCTGGACCCTGCAGTCACTATATCCGATCTCCCTGGACCCTGCAGTCACTATATCTGGTCTCCCTGGACCCTGCATTCACTATAGCCGGTCTCCCTGGAACCTACATTCACTATATCTGGTCTCCCCGGACCCTGCATTCACTATATCCGCTCTCCCTGGACCCTGCATTCACTATATCTGGTCTCCCCGGACCCTGCATTCACTATATCTGGTCTCCCTGGACCCCGCATTCACTATAGCCGGTCTCCCTGGATCCTACATTCACTATATCTGGTCTCCCCGGACCCTGCATTCACTATATCCAATCTCCCCGGACCCTGCATTCACTATATCTGGTCTCCCTGGACCCTGCATTCACTATAGTCGGTCTCCCTGGATCCTACATTCACTATATCTGGTCTCCCCGGACCCTGCATTCACTATATCCGCTCTCCCAGGACCCTGCATTCACTATATCCGATCTCCCCGGACCCTGCATTCACTATATCTGGTCTCCCTGGCCCCGCATTCACTATATCTGGTCCCCCACAGTACACACAACATGGAAATGCAATTATGTTAGTAAATATAAACTGCTAAATACCTTTTCTCATCAGCAGTTAGAGCAGTCTTGTGACTTCTATCAGTTTCTGACCGAGCACTGGTTAACCCCTTGCCTGCCGGGTGCTTTCATCCCCTTCCTGCCTAGGCCAATTTTCAGCTTTCAATGCTGTTGCACTTTGAAGGACAATTGCGCAGTCATGCAACACTGTACCCAAATTACATTTTTATCATTTTTGTGAGACAGAGCTTTTTTTGGTTGTATTTAATTGCCACAGTTTTTTGTTTTTTTTTGCTAAACAATCTTATTTTGCAAATAAGTAATTTTTCTTTTTCATTGATGGGCATTGATGAGGCTGCACTGATGGGCACTGATAATGCAGCACTGATGGGCACTGGTGATGATGCGGCACTTATAGGCGACACTGATAGTAAGCACTGATGGGATTCACTGATGGGGCGGCACTGATGAGGAAGCACTGATGGGCAGCACTGATGGGCACTAATGGGGCTGCACTGATCATCAGGGCTCTGATGATCAGTGCCCTGATTATCAGAGTAAATGTGCCTGCGAGAATTGCCGGTTACCGGCTTTCCTTTCATCACGCAGTCACAGCGCGTGTGGAAAAGACTGCTAATAACTGGCAAGTCTGTTTACATGTGATCAGCTGTGATTGGACACAGCTGATGACATGGTAAAGGGGCGCTGTGATTGGCCCTTTACCTTGCTCTGGGATCGGAGTTAGGAAGGACACAGCGATCACAGAGCATGCCCGGGGGAGGGGGGTGTACGGATTGTTGGAGGATGTCAATAGACGCGCTCCTAGAACTTGCCAAAACTGTAGCGCATTCGGCAATTTGTTAATCTTTTAGGAGGAATTTTCATTCTCTCTGACTGCCCTATGAGGCTGAAAGACCCCTGACCCTCTGTCCACACAGTGCTGATTGGCCCTGTGCTGATCACATGCACCCTCCCCCCCTGAAAAAAAAACTCTAAATACACACATAAGTGAGCATGTGCAGCTTGCCCCCAAGGCTATGTTCTATGAGCATATGGATTGGGGACAGTAGAAGGGGAGGATCAGAGATGACAGGACAAAAAAAAAATCCTTTTTACACAATGGGAGGATTAACCCCTTAGGGTACAGTGAGAATAATAAGCATGCTTTACTGCATATACAGACTGATTTTGCTGTTGTGGATTTACTAACACTTTAAGAGCATTATGGTCCAGATAATCAACTGTGTTTAAGACAATGCTACAGCTCAGAACCAGAACTTCTCAATTTGTATTTTTCATCACTCATAAATCCCTGAAACGTTTTACATACACCAGGAAATAAAAGTGATTGATGTTTTGTACAATTGAGAATTACTGGCCTTTTAAAAATTAAAGTTGATGTTAATCTAAATTGATGTGTTTTGCCAAGTAACGGAAAGGTGGGGTTAGTAAGAGTCATTTGGGATCCTGAAGCACTGTCAACACTCACACGTTAAATTATGTGCAGGCAGAAGAGCATTCCACTATCATTCCATACAGCAGACAGGCTCATTGAAAGTCTGGGTTGGGTCACAGTCAGACAATTAGAAAGAAGTCTGTTTTTTGGAGCCTGATTTTGTCTCATTTGTAGTTAAGCTCCTCCTCAAGTGAAATCAGATCTAGTACTCAATGTTCTTTGTTTATTTGGAGCAAGGAAAATTCTCCACCTATTGAGGTCACTCAGTGGAGGTGGAGGACCTGGATGGGAATTGGTCCCGGCTTCAAAGAGGATGAAAAATAACCTGCCTAGGAATACTGTGGTGGTGCTGATATATTTCATTTTATCCAACTGGAAAAAGAGGGTTGAAATGTCAATGTTGTATTAATAGTTCACTTGGTTTCCTTTGGTCCATCTCATTGTGGCTTTAATGATACTTAGAATGGGCCTGTTCAGTCTCATGGTCTAGTGGTCCAAAAAACATGGTCCTATGCCTAGCCCTCATTGAACCAATGGATGGACTTTGGAACATTTTTTTTATTGGGAAATACATGTTGCTCACTATTCATCTATCACAGCAAACCTTGAAGCATAACTAAGTGTGGAGAAAGGTTATAGATACTGGAGCTGATGGATTGGGGTATTTGTAGGTTGGGCTCTTGAAACTGGGCTGTTGAGTGTGGGTTTGGGTGTAGGTGGAAGGGGTTGCGATTATATGAAAGGGTTGGGGGTGGTCTAGGATAAGAAATCCCCAAACCTTCTAAACAAAGGCCCAGTTTACTGTCCTTCAAACATTAGAGGGGCTGGACTGTGGCCAGCAGGTGTAGAAAATGTTTTGGTGTCAGTGGCAGTACAGAATACCCCATCTTTGGTATTTATGGGAGGAATATTGCCCCATCATTGATATCAGTGGGAGGAATAGTGCCCCATCATTGGTATCAGTGGGAGGAATAGTGTCCCATCATTGATATCAGTGGGAGGAATAGTGCCCCATCATTGATATCAGTGGGAGGAATAGTGCCCCATCATTGGTATCAGTGGGAGGAATAGTGCCCCATCATTGATATCAGTGGGAGGAATAGTGCCCCATCATTAGTATCAGTGGGAGGAATAGTGCCCCATCATTGGTATCAGTGGGAGGAATAGTGCCCCATCATTGGTATCAGTGGGAGGAATAGTGCCCCATCATTGGTATCAGTGGGAGGAATAGTGCCCCATCATTGGTATCAGTGGGAGGAATAGTGCCCTATCATTGGTATCAGTGGGAGGAATAGTGCCCCATCATTGGTATCAGTGGGAGGAATAGTGCCCCATCATTGGTATCAGTGGGAGGAATAGTGCCCCATCATTGGTATCAGTGGGAGGAATAGTGCCCCATCATTGGTATCAGTGGGAGGAATAGTGCCCCATCATTGATATCAGTGGGAGGAATAGTGCCCCATCATTGATATCAGTGGGAGGAATAGTGCCCCATCATTGATATCAGTGGGAGGAATAGTGCCCCATTGTTGATGTCAGTGGAAAAAACTATGCCCTACTGTTGCTGACAGTGGGAGGGAATAATGCCCCAAAGGCAGATAAAATCAAACAAAGGGCCACTTCCAACCCCTGGGCAGCAGTTTGGAGACCACTGGTCTAGGGCATGCAGTTTTTTAGTGACAGTGGAGTCAATGACATGCAGCAGGAGATGTAGAACATGCAGTTGTTTGAAGAGAGTGGAAAAACTAGAAAATGCATTACATATATTTTTAATGTGTTTTTAGGCGCTCCTGTTAAAGTCTGTTTGGGCCAAAATATGCAATTCTGCCCCTGAAAAAGTAAGTTAGAGTGTAGTTGATGGTTATGTTTATATGTGGATTTACATTGTAATAAAAGGTGACCAGATTTACAAACTGAAATCCAGGGACATCCTACTGACCATTCTCACTTTTACTGGAGGTGGGGCAGGGGCGGAAGGAACAATGGGAGATGCCAAAGAAGCATGGTTTAATAATACCTAAACCTACTTTAAGGTCCAGAGTCCATAACAAGCACCAACCCCTTGTCTTGGCCCTCTACCCTAGTGTAGTGTTGACTTACCGGCTCCAGGCCCAGAGGTGCACTGCAGGTCACCATCACAAAGAAGAGCAAGGTGGCAAATAATCCCTATCCTTCCCTCTTGTGAAAAAAAGTCTACACAAGCCAAGTATAGACTTTGTTTTGTGGGAGGTAAGGCTATGGATCAGCCGGTAAATCAACACTACACTTGGGACACAGACAATAAGACCCGAAAGGAGTTCGAATCCCTCTCCTTTCTATGCACAACTAAAAAAAAAAAAGTTTTGTCCAGGGGTCTCCAAACTTTCTAAGCAAAGGGCCAGTTTAACGTCCTTCAGACTTCAGGAGGCCTGGACTGTGGTCAGTGGGAGTAGAAAACTATGTTCTGGCATCAGTGAGAGTAAACAAAGGCCCATCTTTGTTATTGGGTGGAGGGGAAAGAATACTGCCCCATCATTGGTGTCAGTACAAGGAATAGTGCCCCATCATTGATGTCAGTGGAAGGAACAGTGCCCCATCGTTTGTGTCAGTGGGAGGAACAGTGCCTCATTGTTGGTGTCAGTGGAAGGAACAGTGCCCCATCATTGGTGTCAGTGGGAGAAACAGTGTCCCATCGTTGGTGTCAGTGGGAGGAACAGTGCCTCATCGTTGGTGTCAGTGGGAGGAACAGTGCCTCATCATTGGTGTCAGTGGGGGAACAGTGCCCCATCATTGGTGTCAGTACAAGGAATAGTGCCCCATCATTGGTGTCAGTGGAAGGAACAGTGCCCCATCGTTGGTGTCAGTGGGAGGAACAGTGCCTCATTGTTGGTGTCAGTGGAAGGAACAGTGCCCCATCATTGGTGTCAGTGGGAGAAACAGTGTCCCATCGTTGGTGTCAGTGGGAGGAACAGTGCCCCATCGTTGGTGTCAGTGGGAGGAACAGTGCCCCATTGTTGGTGTCAGTGGAAGGAACAGTGCCTCATCGTTGGTGTCAGTGGGAGGAACAGTGCCTCATCGTTGGTGTCAGTGGGAGGAACAGTGCCTCATCGTTGGTGTCAGTGGGAGGAACAGTGCCTCATCGTTGGTGTCAGTGGGAGGAACAGTGCCTCATCATTGGTGTCAGTGGGGGAACAGTGCCCCATCGTTGGTGTCACTGGGATGAACAGTACTCCAGGGGCCAGTTAAAGGCATTGCACCTGTAATCCACTGATCACCATCTGCTATACTTTAAAGGTCCCAAAGGAAAAACAATTAAAAATACAATGCACAATTTTTTTAAATCAATATGAATGCAGTTATTATTATGATGATTATTATTTTAATTTGCAAAAGGTGGAATATATCTTTAAGTCAAATGGGTTGTATTCTAATTTGAGACAGCAGTTTCCTGCAGCTTTGGACTATCAGATGTTATGTAAAATTCATAGCTCAGCATACATTAGATGGAACAGCATTGTATTTGTACAGTAAAGCACCATTACTTTTGTGTTTTGTCGTCTTTCTTAGTCATTACCAGGATGACTCACTCCTTGTTTTGATTATCCTGATGATGTCACTTCCTGTCTTATCAACCAACGCACCTTTCTAAAATATGGAAAATATTTCCGATAAGCATTGGAAACAACCAGCTTACATTGACAACTATTGTCGCTGCTAAACTCAATAATCTGTGACCAATGGGAGTAGGAAATGTCTAGGATCAAGGGGAGTAAATAATGTCTCAGGCTTGGTGGTAAGTGGGAACCCAACAATTACATAGCACCTGCGGTCAATAGGAGGCGGGATAGTGCCCCACCATTGGTATTAATGGTAGGAATAGTGCCTCATCATTGGTATTAATTGGAGGAATAGTGCCCAACCATTGGTATTAATGATAGGAATAGTGCCCCATCGTTGGTATTAATGGTAGGAATAGTGCCCCATCATTGATATCAATGGTAGGAATAGTGCCCCATCATTGGTATTAATTGGAGGAATAGTGCCCAACCATTGGTATTAATGATAGGAATAGTGCCCCATCGTTGGTATTAATGGTAGGAATAGTGCCCCATCATTGGTATTAATGGTAGGAACATAGGAACAGTGTCCCATCATTGGTACTAATGGTCAGAATAGTGCCCCATCATTAGTAGTAAAGGTAGGAATAGTGCTCCATCGTTGGTAACAATGGTAGGAATAGTGCCCCATCTTTGGTATTAATGGTCAGAATAGTGCCCCATCTTTGGTATTAATGGTAGGAATAGTGCCCCATCACTGGTATTAATGGTAGGAATAGTGCCCCCCCATTAGTATTAGTGGCAGGAACAGTGCCCCATCATTGGTATTAATGGTAGGAATAGAGCCCCATCATTGGCATTAATGGTAGGAATAGCCTCCCATCATTGGTATTAATGGTAGGAATAGTGCCCCATCATTGGTATTAATGGGAGGAATAGCACCCAATCATTGGTATTAATGGGAGGAATAGTGCCTTATCATTAGTATTAATGGGAGGAATAGTGCCCCATCCTTGGTATCAGTGGGAGGAATAGTGCCCCATCCTTGGTATCAGTGGGAGGAATAGTTCCCCATCCTTGGTATCAGTGGGAGGAATAGTTCCCCATCCTTGGTATCAGTGGGAGGAATAGTGCCCCATCAATGGTATCAGTGGGAGGAAAAGTGCCGCATCATTGGTATCAGTGGGAGGAATACTGTCCCATCATTGGTATCAGTGTGAGGAATAGTGCCCCATCATTGGTATCAGTGGGAGGAATAGTGCCCCATCATTGGTATCAGTGGGAGGAATAGTGCCCCATCATTGGTATCAGTGGGAGGAATAGTGCCCCATCATTGGCATTAGTGGGAGGAATAGTGCCCCACCATTGGTATTACTGGTAGGAATAGTGCCTCATTGTTGGTGTCAGTGGAGGAGTGGAAGGAATGGCCTCTCATCATTAGTGTCAGTGGGGAACAGTGTCTCATATCGGACTAAAGAATAGTCCCCCAAGAACAGGATAAGGGCAAGCAAAGGGCCGCAGTTTGGAGACCCCTGCCTTATATGAACTATCCTCTAAAGGAAAGATGTGTATACTTACCTAATCCAAGGGTGCTCTGGTGTGGTCACCAGCAAGACCTCCCCCTTCACAGGGGAGAGGAAGGACAGCGGACAATGAATGCCCCTTAGTAAGTCTATGGGGTGATGTCATCGATCCCCTCGATCCCCTCATGTTTTGCATTGTATTGGTATTGTTCTGTCACATGTTCTGTCCCCCTTTGTAATGTACAGCGCTGAGTGAACTATTGGCGCTTTATAAATACTGTATAATAATAATAATAATAATAATAATGTCATCACCCAGTCTAAGAAGCCGTTGTTGTGCTCTCTCTTCTCCCCTGAAATCAGCTGTTGGGGACATCAAGTGACAAGACTGGAGCGCCCTTAGATCAGGTAGGTATACACATCTTTCCTTTTACAGGGTAATTAGTATGGGGCTTAGAATGAGAACAGATTTAAAGTGGTTGTAAACCTCAAAAATGAAATATAAACAAAGCATATCCCCCTATAGTGTGTACTTGTCTCAATATAGAGCTCTAAGTGACATTTCTGTCTACTGCCTCATTCCTCTGCTATCAGCATGAATCCCTTCTGACAAGTTTTCCTGACACCAAGAGAAAAATGGTGACAGGGGAGGGAGCCCCAGCAGATTGACAGCCTCAACCCTGTTCCTGTGTGCTGTGCGGAAGGGGGGGGGGGTGCATCCCTTTCCTACAATCAGCTCTGAAAACTCTCCTCACTGAGCTCTACAGAGTGTAACTTCAGATCTCCACCCCCTTCAAATAAATCAAAATTAAAAATTCCATGAAATTAAACTATTTGCAGATAATGTAATCATAGCTGCTGTGGAAATGGTTACTTCCTTTTTGAAAATTCAAAAAAGAAGGTTAACAATGTACTTTGAACTATCAGACAAGCTTTAAAATTCAGCACTTTGAATGGCTGTAGAGAAAAGAAGACTGCAGATAAACAGGTACAACCTATGCAATAGGATTTGTTTGATCTCTGTGTATCACCTGAAGCCAGTCACTTCACTGGGTATATGGAAGGGTTTCCAACCACTTTAGGCTTTGTTCACTTCTGCCCAGATTTCTACTTCAATCTTTTTTTAAAAGCCTCGCATCAAGGTGTTTATCTACAGTTTCCCGATTTTCTTCCGCAACATTTTTCCAATTCAGACTGATCTATAGATGTCGTATATAGCAAAACAAATGTATACTGTTATTTTGTTTCTGTCCTGCAATGGAGGAACAGTTGTTACTATGAGGTTGACATCTAGTGAGTAAATGTGGAACTGCAGGAGAAAAGGTAACCAGACAGAGCAGTGTGGGGTTGATGGTAGACTGAAGGTGGAATGGGGTGTTGGGGGGTTTGTTACTGAGATTGAAATATGTAGTACTACCCCTAATCGCAGGACATGATGCTTCCGAAGGTAGTTTTTTTCAGTCTGGGGTTGTACTGAGGCATGGTCATACAACCAAGGTCGATTACAGCACACATCCACATATATTTATTTTATTACAGGTACTTTGATAGCGCAGTCCATTTGAGCAGCACTTTACACACAGTGGGGAAAATAATGATTTGATCCCCTGCAGATTTTGTAAGTGTGCCCACTTCCAAAAAAATGAAGGGTCTGTAATTTTTATCATTGGTCTCTTTTAAGTGATGAGGACAGAATATCAACCAAAAATCTAGAAAAATCTAGAAAAACACACATGATACAAATTTTATACATTGAGTTGCAGTTCAGTAAGTAAAATAAGTATTTGATCCCATATCAACCAACAATAATTCTGGCTCCTACAGACTGCGCTTATGTGGGACACAGATTAGTCCTGTTAATATAAAGGATAAATTAACTTTTAGGAACATGCAGTGGTGTCCCGAGGCAGGTGCGGGGGGTACGGCCCGCACGGGGTAACACCGACCGCACAGGGTGTCAGACACCGGACCTGCTCCACGAAAAGTTAAGTTGTAAAGCAAGCCGACGATCCCCGCAGGATGGATGAGATCTGCGGATTGGGGAGCATAATGGATCGGACTCCGATCCATTATGCTCAATCCGCAGATCCGAACCATCCTGCGGGGATCGTCAGCATGCAACCTATGTGGGGTGACACCTGACCCGCTCCACCAAAAGGTAAGTTGTAAAGAAAGCCGACGATCCCTGTAGGATGGATTGGATCTGCGGATTGAGCATAATGGATTGGAGTCCGATCTATTATGCTCAATCCACAGATCCGATCCATTCAGCGGGGATCATCAGAGGGGGTGTCACCAAGTGTTACCGCACCGGGTGACACCAACCCTAGGGACGCCTAGGGGAACATGTTACATGTTCCAATCGTTTTTAGGGTGGAACATATAAGATGTTCCCATAGCTGCAGCCGTGCCCGCCACCCCCTATCCTGCTGACAGATAGAAGTCTACCCGTACCAGGGGTGGACTGACCATTAGAGCACTCGAGCACTGCCTGAGGGCCCAGGGTCAGTAGGGGGCCCCATGAAATGCCCATGGTACCTTTTATAGGCTTTTTTGGGTGTGATTTGAGTGTGGTCAAGGACACAGGGGCCCCATGATCCCCTATTGCCCGGGGGCCCCATGAGTTGTCAGTCCGCCCCTGCATATGACGTCTTACAGGCGGGAAGTGGTGCACTTCTTCATCGAGACTTTCTGTCACCAGGGCAAATAGAGAGGTGAGTCTACTCCTTGGGGACACAGACATAATAAAAACTTGGCAGAGGGTCTAATTCTCTTCCACTCTGTTCAAAACCTAACAAAAAGTTTGCATTTACATACACTATAATTCAATCATTACATGTCACTATCCGAATGCAACATTTAGAGTTTACCTCCATCAGAACAAGATGGCATCTTTTTATTAGCAATTCGCTTTGATAAATAACCCCTCATGTGCAGATAAAAAGCTGGCAACCTAAATTTTTTTTGCACTTCCTGATGTTTTTGGGGCAGCACAGTGGCTAAATGCCACTTAGCACTTCCGCCTGGCAGTACTAGGGTTGTCAGCTCGAATCCCAACCAAGGCACCACCTGCCTGGAGTTTGCATGTTTTCACTTTGCCTGAGTGGGTTTCCTCCGGGTACTCTGGTTTCCTCCCACACTCCAAAGATATGCTGGTAGGTTAATTGGCTCCTGTCTAAATTGGCCCTAGTATGTGTATGTATGAATGTGAGTTAGGGACCTTAGATTGTACACCTCTTGAGGGTTAGGGACTGATGTGAATGTACAATATATATGTAAAGTGCTGCGTAAATTGATGGCGCTATATAAGTACCTGAAATAATCATGATTTTGATGGTTGGATTGGATATCAGACAACAAGTAAATCAAATTGAGAAGAGTATTTCTTTTCTCAGCATAGCCAGGCAGGAGCTATTATGTGTATTTTTAGCAGTGCACGGTAATGGTTATTTGCTGCAGCAACAGGATACACCGCTTTCCTCCCACTCTAGGTGGATTTGAAGTTTTTCCAGACTGGTGAACAAATAACATTGACACTCACTGCATAGAGGAGACATCATGGACACGGCACCCTAAACACAAGGTGAGCCTCACTTCTTGACCAGAATAACATTTAGGTAAGACCTGTTAACACTCCAACAAGCACAAATAAACCAGCGCACAGCACACAGACACTTATTGAGAGTCACATAATGACATTTTATTCCCGTTTATGCGTCCCAGTGCACTGCAATGCAACACGGTGACTTGAGCTGCATTTAATATATAAAGATGGGCAGCACAGTGGCTAAATGGTTAGCACTTCCACCTGGCAGTTCTAGCATCATGGGTACAAATCCCAACTACAGCACCACATGCCTTGAGTTTGCATGTTCTCCCTGTGCCTGTGTGGGCTTCCTTCTGGGTACTGTGGTTTCCTCCCACGCTCCAAAGACATGCTGGTAGGTTAATTGGCTCCTGTCTAAATTGTCCCTAGTATGTGTATGAATGGGAGTTAGGGTCCTTAGATTGTACACCCCTTGAGGGTTAGGGACCTTAGATTGTACACCCCTTGAGGGTTAGGGACTGATGTGAATGTACAATATACTGTATATGTAAAGCGCTGCGTAAATTGATGGCGCTATATAAGTACCTGCAATAAATAGATGTCACATTTTTAGGCAGTGCACACCACTGCAATGTTTGGCATATACAAAACAAGTGACCAAATTTTGAATTTCACTTCTGTCTCGTTACAGAAAGGGTCACACTGCGATGATGTTACTGGTATGTGCTTTTTTTCAGCCCAGCCAGAAAATAGCATAACCCCACCTAGAGCCACTTCTCTCTAACATGTTTCACCCAAAAGGACTTAATCGTAGAGCACATGTGTCAAAGCCAAGGCCCACAGGCAGAAACTGGACCACCAGCCCATTTCATGTGGCCCTCGCAACTCTCCTGCAGCTGTGGCACCCCTTCATGTCCTACCCCACCTTGTGCCAGCAGTCGGCAGCAGGGATGAGGACAGAGATTCCTCCACATCCTGCGCTTCTCAGTGCAGCCACACTTGTCTCTGCCTCCCTCCTCTGTCTCATCAGTCGGCAGCTGGATTGAGGACAGGGACTCCTCCACATCCTGCTCTTCTCAGTCCAGCCACACTCGTCTCTGCTTCCCTCCTCTGTCTCAGCAGTTGGCAGCAGGATTGAGGACAGGAACTCCTCCACCTTCTGTGCTTCTCAGTGCAGCCACACTTGTCTCTGCCTCCCCCCTCTGTCTCATCAGTCGGCAGCTGGATTGAGGACAGGGACTCCTCCACATCCTGCTCTTCTCAGTCCAGCCACACTCATCTCTGCCTCCCTCCTCTGTCTCAGCAGTCAGCAGCAGGATTGAGGACAGGGACTACTCCACATCCTGCACTTCTCAGTGCAGCCACACTTGTCTCTGCCTCCCTCCTCTGTCTCAGCAGTCTGAAGTTTGCCACTGAACATATGAATGATGCAGAGGAGGACTGGTTGAAAGTGTTGTGGTCAGATGACACCAAAATCGAGCTGTTTGGCATCAACTCAACTTGCTGTGTTTGGAGGAGGAGGAATGATGCCTATGACCCCAATAACACCATCCCAACTGTCAAACATGGTGGTGGAAACATTCTGCTTTGGGGGTGTTTTTCTGCTAAGGGGGCAGGACAACTGCACCGCATCAAAGGGACGATGGACAGGACAATGCACTGTCAGATCTTGGGTGAGAACTTTCTTCCTTCAGCCAGGGCATTGAAAATGGGTTGTGGATGGGTGTTCCAGCATGACAATGACCCAAAACACACGGCCAAGGCAACAAAGGAGTGGCTCAAGAAGAAGCACATTAAGGTCCTGGAGTGGCCTAGCCAGTCTCCAGACCTTAATCCGATTGAAAATCTGTGGAGGGAGCTGAAAGTTCGAGTTGCCAAACGTCAGTCACCAAATCTTAATGACTTGGAGAGGATCTGCCAAGAGGAGTGGGCCAAAATCCCTCCTGAGATGTGTGCAAACCTGGTGGCCAACTACAGGAAACGTCTGACCTCTGATTGCCAGCAAGGGATTTGCCACCAAGTACTAAGTCTTGTTTTGTGAAGGGGATCAAATACTTATTTCCCTCATGAACATGCAAATCAGTGCATAATTTGTTAGACATGCATTTCTTTTGAATTTTTTGTTGCTAATATGTCTCTCAGTGTTACAATACACCTACCATTTGATTTTTAAACTGATCATTTTTTGTGAGTGGGCAAACATTCAACATCAGCAGGGGATCAAATACTTATTTCCTTCACTGTACCTGTCCAGGGATCCAGCGGTGTCCTCACCCCAGCTGATTCTTCAATCGACTGTTGAGTGCTGGCGCCACCTTCTTGACTAAGGAAACCGTCAGTGAAGCCTTGTGGCTTCATTGCTGGTTTCCTACTGTGCATGCGTAAAGTGCACGGGCTTCGGTCCTCTGGGACCTGTGAAATGTCACAGAGGGCTGCGGGTTGAGGGGGGGGGGGCAAACTTCCAGTTCAGTTTGCCACAGCGAACTGAGCCGGAAGTGGGAGTGGGTACCTGTCAAAACCAGGTACTCACTCCCCCCCAAAAAAATGCAAATGTGGCAGCAGAGGGTGGGGGGGGGGGGGGAGGCAGATAAGTGGAGCTTCCACTTTTGGGTGGAACTCCGCTTTCAGGGGGGTGCACTTTTAGTGCAAGGAAGGGTGGGGGACTCTTAACTTCTAATGGGGGGGGAAGGGGGATGGGGTGTTCTGGACATCTAGTCTTACCAATACAGCTGACACTTTGAGGGCAACCGTTATGTTGATGTTTAAATTGAGTTTGACATCCTTGTCATAGATTCTCTACGATCAAGTCCTCCCGGCTGAAACATGTTAGGAAGAGGGGTAGCACAGGATATACCAGGACCTAATAAACCTGCTTAGGGTTGTACCATTCTAACAAGTTGCACCAAGAAGAGCTAAATCGATGAGTTCCTATGAAAAATGTTAGCGAGAGGGCTGGACCAGAACATGCCAGAACATCATAGCCCTATCTAGGGTTGCACCTCTCTAACATGTTTCATCAAGAGGGGCTTAATCATAGAGTCAGGGGTGACCCAGGATTTACCATTCAGCCTTGTGTTCCCCAGTAAGCCTGTGTGTCTTGTTAGTGTCTCTGACAATTCCCGACACCCTTGGTTTTTCTCCTGTATAACCTGCCTCCTTGTTATCCCAGTGCACCAACGTAGGTGCAGCCTTCTCAGGTGAACCTGGGTATGGTCTGCTGCATAACATCCCCATCTCTTGGAGCTCTGGTGAAGACCAGACCAGGGGGTGCCTTCCGGGCTGTTGTTAGAAACCACAGGGCCCCATACAGCCAACCTAACAGGGCCCCCACATCCCCACCAAAAAACATAGTTTACTATGCTTCAGTTATGAATGAACACAGTGAGTGACAGGGGCGGACTGACAACTCATGGGGCCCCCGGGCAATAGGGGATCATGGGGCCCCTGTGTCCTTGCCCAAATTCAAAAAAGCCTATGAAAAAGGTACCAGGGGCATCTCATGGGGCCCTCTACTGACCCCGGGCCCTCGGGCAGTGTCCAAGTTTCCAAATGGTCAGTCTGCCCCTGGTGAATGATCTGTACCGACCACTTATTGTGTTCATTCAGGAAAGGAGGGGGGGTAAATTACTGGAATCGATCCTCTGTATGTCTCTCCCTACATCAGCTGAAAGCTAGTGGAGGGGGGAGAGAAGAAGAAGCCAGCTTTCAGCTGCTGCAGAGAGATCCATACTGGGGATTAATTTCCCCCTCCATGCCGATCACCTTCCCTGCCCACATTCGTTTCACCCAGCTGCCTGGGCCCTGTACAGGAGGACTGGTAGTACCCCCTTATCCAAGGCAATGGGTGCCTTAGACTCTGTGCCTTGTCAGGGCTCTCACCATCACTAAAAGAACTGGTACACTGAACATTCTGTGTCAACTCCTTGACTTTTGCCACCATCTTGCCCTGCTGCCTGAAACAGTACTTGTCAGCCACTCCACCCCTACTGGGAGCAGACTCCCAAGTTGTGACAGCAGCTACCATATTTATTTATTTCAGGTACTTATATAGCGCCGTCAATTTACGCAGCGCTTCACATATATATTGTACATTCACATCAGTCCCTAACCCTCAAGGGGGGGTACAATCTAAGGCCCCTAACTTACATTCAAACATACACATACTAGGGATAATTAACCTACCAGCATGTCTTTGGGACAGGGGCAGACTGACCATTTGGAAACTTGGGCACTGCCCAAGGGCCCAGGGTCAGTAGGGGGCCCCATGAGATGCCCCTGGTACCTTTTTCATAGGTTTTTTTGAGTTTGGGCAAGGACACAGGGGCCCCATGATCCCCTTTTGCCCTGAGGCCCCATGAGTTGTCAGTCTGCCCCTGCTTTGGAGTGTGAGAGGAAGTACCTGGAGGAAGCCCACACAGGCACGGAGATAACATGTAAACTCCAGGCAGGTGGTGCCATGGTTGGGATTCAAACCAACGACCCTAGTGCTGCCAGGCAGCCATGCTAACTATTAAGCGACTGTGCTTCCCACATAGACGTATCTCTACTTGCGTGATGGAAAAAGTGTCATGTGCCGGTAACTGTATTCTGCAAATCTTGTTCATTCTTCACACCGTCTTCCTATATATGCCAAAGGGCGACACTGTGATACCAGAAATGCCGTGACCACTACTAACAACAATAACAGATTGAGTCAGATCTCAGTGTTACATTCTACGCTCTTGTTAAATCTTTCGCCACCCTCGGATTTGTGCCTGGATTTGCCCCCGCAGAGATGAAGTCTTGTTGCCATGGTTACCACAATGCTGCTCATCACACCAGCCTCGGCTGTAGTTTAAATAAATTGGTATACTTTGCATTGGATCCCGTGTGGTGAATTGTGCAAGACGTCGCTGAAAATTGCTGAAAAGGCGAACTGCGGTTTTCTGAAGACACAAGTGTGTGGTGAATCAGTACGTGTCGCATGAAATAATCGCTTTCAGCATGGTTCTCTTATTGCTGGACCACACGCTGTCATCTTGCGTCTCATTCTGAAATCATTGCTAGGACTTCAAATTTTCTCTTTTCCTTCTCCTTCCATTCTGCAGCTAATGCGGCCTTCGACACAGTCGACCACCCCCTCCTCCTCAAAAAACTACACTCCCTCGGCCTCAGAGATTCTGCTCTCTCCTGGCTCTCATCCTACCTGTCTTTCAGCGTTACCTATAATGCTACCACCTCCCCCTCACTCCCTCTCTCTGTTGGGGTCCCTCAAGGCTCCGTCCTCGGGCCCCTTCTCTTCTCCATCTACACCTCCTCCCTTGGCCAACTCATACACTCTCACGGCTTCAACTACCACCTCTATGCCGACGACACACAAATCTATCTCTCAACCCCCCACCTCACCCCCTCAGTCTCCACCCGAATCACAAACCTACTGAACGACATATCAGACTGGATGTCGCTCCACTTCCTTAAACTGAACCTCTCCAAGACCGAGTTTCTTGTCTTCCCCCCAGCCCGGACACCACCCCCCATTGACTTCTCCATCACATCCAACAACGCCACCATCAAACCCGCCCCGCAGGCCAGAGTACTTGGTGTCATTCTGGACTCCAACCTATCCTTCCAGCCCCAAGTCCAATCTTTAACAAACTCATGCAGACTCCACCTCCGCAATATCGCCAAAATCCGCACGTTCCTAACCCCAGAAACCACTAAACAGCTCATCCACTCCCTCATCATATCACTACTCGACTACTGCAACTCCTTCCTCACTGGCCTGCCTCGCCGCTGGCTATCCCCGCTTTAGTCGATCCTGAATACGGCTGCCAGACTCATTCACCTTTCCAACTGCTCCGTTTCCGCCACCCCCCTCTGCCAATCCCTCCACTGGCTTCCGATTGCGCAACGGATCAAATTCAAAATCCTAACACTGGCGTACAAAGCCGTCCATCATACTGCCCCGAACTACATCACTGACCTAATATCCAAGTACCACCCAGCACGCACACTCCGCTCCTCACAAGACCTCCTTCTTTCTAGTTCCCTGGTCTCCTCCTCCCATGCCCGCCTCCAGGACTTCTCCAGGGTGTCACCCATCCTCTGGAACTCCCTGCCCCAACCCATCAGACTATCACCTACTCTCCTCTCCTTTAGGTGCACCCTGAAAACCCATCTCTTCAGGGAAGCCTACCCCACCCCCTGCTAACTTACCGACCTCCTCCACTCTTCCTACCACTCCATCCCCCACAGCTATCTCCTCCTGTGCCACCATCCCCTCCCTCCTAGATTGTAAGCTCGAAAGAGCAGGGCCATCGATCCCCTCATGTTTTGCATTGTATTGTTATTGTTCTGTCACATGTTCTGTCCCCCTTTGTAATGTACAGCGCTGAGCGAACTATTGGCGCTTTATAAATACTGTATAATAATAATGCTCTATGATATTGGCCATTTTCAAAGGTCTCCAACATTTTCATTGTGTGCAACAGATTACGCCTCTCCAAGGGTTTCAAAATGGCGGTCCTCCAGCTGCTGCCAACCTACAAGTCCTACGAGGCATTGCAAAGCTGACAGTTACAAGCATGACTCCCAAAGACAGAAGCATGATGGGACTTGTAGTTTCACAACAGCTGGAGGGCCGCCAGTTTGACACCCCTGGGCTAGATGGTGTAACACTGGTGCGTTGTAGTGACGCAAGGATACCTGGTTGTGGCAGTACTTACACTTCCAGTAAATTCATGATTCCCAGGTCCTCCAGGCTGTTTAGAATTCCCAAGACCTCAAGGCTTTCCCGGATTCCCAGGTTCTCTAGGGTACCTGTATGTACATGGATCAGCTCGCATAAGCATACATTGCTACTGCTGGGGTTGTTCTTTGACCAGAAGAGGCATGATGGGACTTGCAGTTTCACAACAGTTGGAGGGCTGCCAATTTGGCACCCCTCTGGAATTAGATGAGGATGGACGTCGCTCAGGCCGAACCCCAGGAGTCAGAGGAGAACGGGATATGGTAGGATGGCCTCAGCTGTCACTCTGGCCACGCCCTTTGATGAGTTTTGCCCCGCCCATAGGGGGCTTGGTCACAGAGGTTTGGTGAAAGAACAGCCCAAGAGCTATGTATAGCATCATTGGCCGTGAAAGCACAGGTGTGTAAACGGGTGATGTGAGAAAAGGGTAATGAAGAAAGACTGATGAAAAAAGTTTTGAGCGAGGACACCAATTTCAATACAGTCAAGGTTCCCCATTTTTCGAGAAGTTTTCAGCTCATTTTCTGTCTCTGAGAGAGTTAGTAAATGCAAATCTCTGCAATGGGCACAGGGATAGCAATAAGGACCTGAAAAAATGTAACCTTTTCTCCACTCTCAAAAACACTCTCAAACTTAAAAAAGGTTTCGGCTGGAATTCCATGAAGATTGAACTGCAGAGATGAAATGTTTATTTCTCTTTAGGAGTTTGGGTAAAGCAGCTTTGCTTACCTGATCCTCCTCTCCTGCAGGCTCCTTCATGTTGCTAGACCCAACCCTGCAGCCTCTTCTCCCCCATGCTCCAGCAGTCTAAGGTCCTTTGACATCATCAACTCTAATACACAGCCCATAGTCCTGCATTGGACAGAGGACACCAAGGGATAGTCCACTGCCAGAGCATTGAGGAGTGCTGTCTGCCAGTGGAGAGGAGAATAAATGGAGGCGTAGGTAATGTACATAGTGCAGGGTTTCAGCACATGTAATCTACAGAGCGTGGAGATCAGGGTTGTGTAATGTACAAAGTGCAGGGGACAGGTGTATGTAATGTACAAAGTGCAGGGGTCAGATGTATGTAATGTACAAAGTGCAGGGGTCAGGTGCATGTAATGTACAAAGTGCAGGGGTCAGGTGCATGTAATGTACATAGTGCAGGGGTCAGGTGCATGTAATGTACATAGTGCAGGGGTCAGATGCATGTAATGTATATAGTGCAGGGGTCAGGTGCATGTAATGTACAAAGTGCAGGGGTCAGGTGCATGTAATGTACAAAGTGCAGGGGTCAGGTGTATGTAATGTACAAAGCGCAGGGCTCAGGTGTATGTAATGTACAAAGTGCAGGGGTCAGGTGCATGTAATGTACATAGTGCAGGGGTCAGATGTATGTAATGTATATAGTGCAGGGGTCAGGTGTATGTAATGCACAGTATGCAGTGGGTCATGTGTAAGTAATGTACCAGTGCAGGGGTCAGGCGTATGCAATGTACATAGTGCAGGGATTCAGTGTATGTAATCTACAGAGTGCATAGATCAGGGTTATGCAATCTACAAGGTGCATTACATACACCTGACACCTTCACTTTGTAAATTGCATAACCCTGATCTATGCACTCTGTACATTACATACTCTGAATCCCTGCACTATGTACATTACATACATCTGCCCCCCTGCACTTGGTACATTATATACACCTGCACCCCTGCACTTGGTGCATTACATACACCTGACACCTTCACTAAGTGCAGGGGTGCAGGTGTATATAATGTACCAAGTGCAGCGGGGCAGGTGTATGTAATGTACATAGTGCAAGGGTCAGGTGTATGTACTATACATAGTACAAGGGTCAGGTGTATGTAATGCACAGTATACAGCGGGTCATGTGTAAGTAATGTACCAGTTCAGGGGTCAGGTGTATGTAATGTACATAGTGCAGGGATCCAGTGTATGTAATCTACAGAGTGCATAGACCAGGGTTCTGCAATCTACAAAGTGAAGGTGTCAGATGCATGTAATGCACCAAGTGCAGGGGTGCAGGTGTATATAATGTACCACTTGCAGGGGGGCAGGTGTATGTAATTTACATAGTATGTAATGCAGTGTGTAGTGGTCAGATGTTTGTGCCATACACCATACAGGGGTCAGGTCTATGTAATATTCAGAGTGCAGGGAAAAGGTGTATGTAATGTACCAAGTGGTGCATGTAATGTACATAGTACAGTGGTCAGATGTATGTAATGCACAGTGTGCAGGGTGTCAGGTGTACGTAATGTACATAGTACAGGGATCCAGTGTATATAATCTACAGAGTGCAGAGATCAGGTTATGCAATGTACCAAGTGCAGGGGGGGCAGGTATATGTAATGTATATAGTGCAAGGGTCAGGTGTAGCTACTGCACAGTTTGTAGGGGTCAGGTGTTTGTGCCATACACCATACAGGGGTCACCTCTCTATCATATTCAGAGTGCAGGGAACAGGTGTATGCAAGGTACACAGAGTAGGGTTCAAGCATCTATAACATACACAGTACAGGTTTCAGATGTATGTGTACAACATACACAGGGGGTAAAAGTTTCCAGAGCTGAAGTGGATACAGAGTGTAGGAGTCAGGTGTATATAATTGTAGACCCCTCCTAGTTTAGATTATGTAAATGTAGTGTAGTTCCTCAGTAAACAGTGGTGCAGGGGTTAATTGCATAGGGTTGCTCAGTGTTTCACAGGCTGCTGTTCTGCTACTTCACTCCTGTCTTCTAGAGGATTCCAGAATTATAGTGGGAGAGAGAGCAGGACAGACAGCCTGAATACTTCCCTGTGGAAGTGTGCCCAGAAGGTGGAGGGAGAACCCATAAGTAGTCTGAGGTGTGGGCAGCAGGTTGCAGTGTTCCTAGGTCCAGTCCTGTAGGAGGAGACCTGTGTGCAGGGGGGTCTGCCCCTGGGGCTGGAGAGCTCAAGTAGCCAGTGTAAAGACATTGAAGACCCGGATAGGCTTAGCTGGGGGGCCTAAATGAAGATCCATTGTCCAGGGATTGAGCTGTGTCAGGAGGTAGCTTACAGGGGAGAACCAGGAGGAAGTTGGCGGGAAGGACTCCAACTGTCCTGTGGTGGGGTGGATATTACCAGGAGGCAACCTGTGACTAAGTGAGTAAATGACCCCAGTGCTGAAGAGAAGTGACAGTGTGGAGCTTTTAACCTCCTGAGGGAGTACAAGTCACCAGCAGGATTAGAAATCCTGTAGGACAATCATGTGCAGCCAGCAGGGTGTGAAGCCCTGAACCCTGCATTCACAATATCCGGTCTCCCCGGACCCTGCATTCACTATATCCGGTCTCCCCGGACCCTGCATTCACTATATCTGGTCTCCCAGGACCCTGCATTCACTATATCCGGTCTCCCCAGACCCTGCATTCACTATATCTGGTCTCCCCGGACCCTGCATTCATAATATCTGGTCTCCCCGGACCCTGTATTCGCTATATCTGGTCTCCCCGGACCCTGCATTCGCTATATCTGGTCTCCCCGGACCCTGCTTTCACTATATCCGGTCTCCCTGGACCCTGCATTCACTATATCCGGTCTCCCAGGACCCTGCATTCACTATATCCGGTCTCCCCGGACCCTGCATTCACTATATCTGGTCTCCCCGGACCCTGCATTCACTATATCCGGTCTCCCCGTACCCTGCATTCACTATATCCGCTCTCCCCGGACCCTGCATTCACTATATCTGGTCTCCCCGGACCCTGCATTCACTATATCTGGTCTCCCCAGACCCTTCATTCTCTATATCCGGTCTTTCCGGACCCTGCATTCACTATATCCGGTCTCCCAGGACCCTGCATTCACTATATCCGGTCTCCCCGGACCCTGCATTCACTATATCCAGTCTCCCCGGACCCTGCATTCACTATATCCGCTCTCCCAGGACCCCAGATTCACTATATCCAGTCTCCCCGGACCCTGCATTCACTATATCCGCTCTCCCTGGACCCTGCATTCACTATATCCGGTCTCCCGAGACCCTGCATTCACTATATCCGCTCTCCCTGGACCCTGCATTCGCTATATCTGCTCTCCCTGGACCCTGCATTCACTATATCTGCTCTCCCTGGACCCTGCATTCACTATATCCGGTCTCCCGAGACCCTGCATTCACTATATCCGTTCTCCCTGGACCCTGCATTCGCTATATCTGCTCTCCCTGGACCCTGCATTCACTATATTCGCTCTCCCTGGACCCTGCATGCACTATATCCGCTCTCCCTGGACCCTGCATTCACTATATCTGGTCTCCCCGGACCCTGCATTCACTATATCTGGTCTCCCAGGACCCTGCATTCACTATATCCGGTCTCCAGAGACCCTGCATTCACTATATCCGGTCTCCCTGGACCCTGCATTCACTATATCTGGTCTCCCACAGGACACACAACATGGAAATGCAATTATTTTAGTAAATATAAACTGCTAAATACCTTTTCTCATCAGCAGTTAGAGCATTCTTGTGACTGCAGAGCACTGGTTAATCTTGTAGAAGTTTTCTTTCTGCTCTAGGAGGATGCAGGACCCCTGACCTCTGTCTGGACAGTACTGATTGACCCTGTGCTGATCACATGCACTCTCCCAAGAAAAAAAAAAACTTCTCTAGAAATACACACTAAACTGAGCATGTGCAGAAGGGCTAAGAGTTTAGTCTGTCTTATCAGCGTGGACATTTGAACAAGAGGAGGGACAGGATCAAATGGCTTTTTTACACAATGCGGAAGATTAACCCCTTAGGTTCCACAGTCAGTATAACAAGCACGCTTTACTGCATATACAGACTGATTTTACTGTTGGGGGTTTGGTAACAGTTTAAGGAGTCCTCAAGTTGTTTCAGCTGCAGTTCACCAGGGGTATCCCATGCTCCCATGCAGGGGTCAGGTGTAAATAATGTACCAGTGCAGGAGGCAGGTGTAAATAATGTACGTAGTGCAGGGGTCAGGTGTAAATAATGTATGTAGTGCAGGGGTCAGGTGTAAATAATGTACCAGTGCAGGGATCAGGTGTAAATAATGTACCAGTGCAGGAGGCAGGTGTAAATAATGTACGTAGTGCAGCGGTCAGGTGTAAATAATGTATGTAGTGCAGGGGTCAGGTGTAAATAATGTACCAGTGCAGGGATCAGGTGTAAATAATGTACGTAGTGCAGCGGTCAGGTGTAATTAATGTACATAGTGCAGCGGTCAGGTGTAAGTAATGTACGTAGTGCAGCGGTCAGGTGTAAATAAGGTACGTAGTGCAGGGTTCAGGTGTAAATAATGTACGTAGTGCAGGGGTCAGGTGTAAATAATGTACGTAGTGTAGGGGTCAGGTGTAAACAATGTACGTAGTGCAGGGGTCAGGTGTAAATAATGTACGTAGTGCAGCGGTCAGGTGTAAATAATGCACGTAGTGCAGGGTTCAGGTGTAAATAATGCACGCAGTGCAGGGTTCAGGTGTAAATAATGTACGCAGTGCAGGGTTCAGGTGTAAATAATGCACGTAGTGCAGGGGTCAGGTGTAAATAATGTACGTAGTGCAGGGTTGAGGTGTAAATAATGTACGTAGTGCAGGGTTCAGGTGTAAATGTACGTAGTGCAGGGTTCAGGTGTAAATAATGTACGTAGTGCAGGGTTCAGGTGTAAATAATGTACGTAGTGCAGCGGTCGGGTGTAAATAATGTACGTAGTGCAGGGGCCGGGTGTAAATAATGTACGTAGTGCAGGGGCCGGGTGTAAATAATGTACGTAGTGCAGGGGTCGGGTGTAAATAATGTACGTAGTGCAGGGGTCGGGTGTAAATAATGTACGTAGTGCAGGGGTAAATAATGTACGTAGTGCAGGGGTCAGGTGTAAGTAATGTACGTAGTGCAGCGGTCAGGTGTAAATAAGGTACGTAGTGCAGGGTTCAGGTGTAAATAATGTACGTAGTGCAGGGGTAAATAATGTACGTAGTGCAGGGGTCAGGTGTAAGTAATGTACGTAGTGCAGCGGTCAGGTGTAAATAAGGTACGTAGTGCAGGGTTCAGGTGTAAATAATGTACGTAGTGCAGGGTTCGGGTGTAAATAATGTACGTAGTGCAGGGGTCGGGTGTAAATAATGTACGTAGTGCAGGGGTCGGGTGTAAATAATGTACGTAGTGTAGGGGTCGGGTGTAAATAATGTACGTAGTGCAGGGGTCGGGTGTAAATAATGTACGTAGTGCAGGGTCGGGTGTAAATAATGTACGTAGTGCAGGGTCGGGTGTAAATAATGTACGTAGTGAAGGGGTAAATAATATACGTAGTGCAGGGGTCAGGTGTAAATAATTTACGTAGTGCAGCGGTCAGGTGTAAATAATGTACGTAGTGCAGGGGTCAGGTGTAAATAATTTACGTAGTGCAGCGGTCAGGTGTAAATAATGTACGTAGTGCAGGGGTCAGGTGTAAATAATGCACGTAGTGCAGCGGTCAGGTGTAAATAATGTACGTAATGCAGGGGTCAGGTGTAAATAATGTACGTAATGCAGGGGTCAGGTGTAAATAATGTACGTAGTGCAGGGGTCAGGTGTAAATAATGTACGTAGTGCAGGGGTCAGGTGTAAATAATGTACGTAGTGCAGGGGTCAGGTGTAAATAATGTACGTAATGCAGGGTCAGGTGTAAATAATGTACGTAGTGCAGGGGTCAGGTGTAAATGTACGTAGTGCAGGGTTCAGGTGTAAATGTACGGAGTGCAGGGGTCGGGTGTAAATAATGTACGTAGTGTAGGGGTCGGGTGTAAATAATATACAAAGTGCAGGGGCCGGGTGTAAATAATGTACGTAGTGCAGGGGCCGGGTGTAAATAATGTACGTAGTGCAGGGGCCGGGTGTAAATAATGTACGTAGTGCAGGGGCCGGGTGTAAATAATGTACGTAGTGCAGGGGTCGGGTGTAAATAATGTACGTAGTGCAGGGGTAAATAATGTACGTAGTGCAGGGGTCAGGTGTAAATAATTTACGTAGTGCAGCGGTCGGGTGTAAATAATGTACGTAGTGCAGGGGTCGGGTGTAAATAATGTACGTAGTGCAGGGGTTGGGTGTAAATAATGTACGTAGTGTAGGGGTCGGGTGTAAATAATGTACGTAGTGCAGGGGTCGGGTGTAAATAATATACAAAGTGCAGGGGCCGGGTGTAAATAATATACAAAGTGCAGGGGCCGGGTGTAAATAATGTACGTAGTGCAGGGGTCGGGTGTAAATAATGTATGTAGTGCAGGGGCCGGGTGTAAATAATGTACGTAGTGCAGGGGCCGGGTGTAAATAATGTACGTAGTGCAGGGGTCGGGTGTAAATAATGTACGTAGTGCAGGGGTAAATAATGTACGTAGTGCAGGGGTCAGGTGTAAATAATTTACGTAGTGCAGCGGTCAGGTGTAAATAATGTACGTAGTGCAGGGGTCAGGTGTAAATAATTTACGTAGTGCAGCGGTCAGGTGTAAATAATGTACGTAGTGCAGGGGTCAGGTGTAAATAATGTACGTAGTGCAGGGGTCAGGTGTAAATGTACGTAGTGCAGCGGTCAGGTGTAAATAATGTACGTAATGCAGGGTCAGGTGTAAATAATGTACGTAGTGCAGGGTTCAGGTGTAAATAATGTACGTAGTGCAGGGTTCAGGTGTAAATAATGTACGTAGTGCAGGGGTCAGGTGTAAATAATGTATGTAGTGCAGGGTTCAGGTGTAAATAATGTATGTAGTGCAGCGGTCAGGTGTAAATAATGTACGTAGTGCAGGGTCAGGTGTAAATAATGTACGTAGTGCAGGGGTCAGGTGTAAATGTATGTAGTGCAGCGGTCAGGTGTAAATAATGTACGTAATGCAGGGGTCAGGTGTACATAATGTACGTAGTGCAGAGTCAGGTGTAAATAATGTACGTAGTGCAGGGGTCAGGTGTAAATAATGTACGTAGTGCAGGGGTCCAGTGTATGTAAGCACTGAGTGCAGAGATCAGGGTTATGCAATGTACGCAGTGCACGTTTTAAGCCCCTCCCACTGCTGGCACAATGTTGCGACACCCGTAGTTTGCCGTGGCCCTATGCAGGCTGGAGGGGGCCCTATGATTTCTAATGACAGCTCTGGCTCCAGCCCCAGATCTGTTGAACATTCTCAAAGGCAACAACCAAAAGAAGGGAAGGATTCATGGCTGGCACGCTGCAAGAGCACACAATGTACTGCACAGAAGGAGGTTCTGTTAGATACATATTTGTAAATGTCCTTCAGAAGTTTATGATTTTAGGTTTACTGGTCCATTGGCAACGTCTCTCATAAAAATAATAAGCTGCAAGGTTCCAATCTACTTTCCAGCCATCCTTAAATGTTTAGCGGGGTTGACACAATTCTCTCTCGTCTACTTTTACGAGGGTTTCTTCAAAGGTTACAATTAGAGAACAGCAGAGCATCTGTAACAGTGAGGGCATTGTGCCGTGCCAGTCATCTGGAAAACAGACCTCCTGGCAACGTGAGACCCTGAACTGTGGAGGCCAAAAAGGAATTCTCTCATCTCCAAAAACTCCACGGCTGAAGCTTTACATTTGTTCATCAGCACTTGCAGGATGCAAGACACTCATTTACCAGAAGAATTCCGTCTGAGCCGTGGCGTAGTCACTTAATTAACCACTTGCCTACCGGGCACTTTCACCCTCTTCCTGCCCAGGCAAATTTTCAGCTTTCAGCGCTGTCGTACTTTGAATGACAATTGTGCGTTCATGCAACACTGTACCCATAAGGCATTATTATCCTTTTTTTTCACACATATAGAGCTTTCTTTTGGTGGTATTTAGTCACCACATCACTGGGTGTTTTATTCTTTGCACTATAAATGAAAAAATACCCAAAAGTTTAACCCCCCCCCCCCAGTTTTTCTTTGCTTCTGTCGTAAAATATTGCAAACAGGTAATTTTTCTCCTTCACTGATATAAGCAGCACTGATGAAGCGGCACTGATAGGCACTACTGATAGGCAGCACTGATGGGCACTGATAGGCAGCACTGATAGGCAGCACTGATGAAGCAGCACTGATAGGCAGTACTGATGGGCACTGATGAGGAGGCACTGATGAGGCTGCATTTATAGTCAACATGAAGGGCACTAATAGGCAGCACTGAAGGGCACTGACTGGTGGCACTGATGGGCACAGATTAGCGGTACTGAAGGGCACTGATGGGCAGCCCTGCTGGGCACTGATGGGGAAACACTGTTGGGCACTGATGGGCAGCTGTTGGGCACTGATGGACACTTTTGGGGCTGCACTAATAATCAGGGCACTGACCGGATTATCAGTGTAGATTAATCTTTTCACAGTTTCTGTGACAGAGTGAGGAAAGTACTGACGATAACCGGCAAGTGTATTTACATGGTGATCAGCTGTGATTGGACACAGCTGATCACATGGTAATAGGCAGCTGTGAATGGCCCTTTACCATGTCATGTGATCAGCTGTGATCACAGAGAGCTCCGGGGGGGGGCATGTTCTGGGAGGACGTCATATGACACTCTCCCAGAACTGGACGACTGCGCCAAAGCTGTCATTCGGCTATAGCGCAGTCAAGAAGTGGTTAAAGAGAACCAGTACCAGTTAGGATTATGCTGAATCTGAATATTCAATGCCCCCAGTCCCAGTTTATTCTTACCTGAGCCTAATACGATCCAGAGATGTACAAGAGAGCAGCGGCTCTCACCACTGTCTCTCTCCTTATTGGGCAGATTGATAACAGCAGCCATTGGCTCCTGCTGCTGTCAATCAAATAATGTGGTGGGGGGTGGGGCCAAGCCTCCCAGGCTGTGTCAATAGGCTCAGACAGGAAGGCTTGGAAGCGAGTCCGCACAGGTGCCCCCATGGAAAATGGCTTTCTATTGGGACACCTGCTAAAGAAGAGGGGCCTGGAGAACTGGTGGGGTACCTCTGAATAGTAGAGTCAGGGCTGCTCTGTGCAAAACCATTGCAGAGAAGGCAAGTATACCATGTTTGTTAATTTGATAAAACAAAAGAACAGTTTAATGTTACTTTAAGATAAAAAAAAAAACATCTCTATGTCGGCTCCCCATAGCCCCCCCACCATAAAACACTTATCTGAGCCTGATCTCAATCCAGACGTTTGCAGCAGTGCTGCTCGTCTCTTCTGATAGGAGGTTCAATAGCAGGTGCCTGAGAGCAGAGGGCAGGGCTGAGCCACACTGTTTGTGTCAATAGAGGCACACAGTGCAGCTTGGGATCGAACCCACAAAAGTACTCCATAGCAAGAGGCTAGCTATGAGGGCACTCAGAAAAGTGGAGGATACAGGAGCACCAGCATGGGACCCCAGAGGGAGAGGATCAGGCTGCTGTGTGCAAAACCATTGCAGAGAGCGGGCATGCATGACAAGTTATTTATTTTTAGAAAAATATAAATTATTCTTTTAAAATCACTTTAACCACTTGACCTTTGGAAGGCTTTACCCCCTTCATGACCAGGGCACTTTTTGCCATTCAGCAGTATGCTACTTTAACTGGCAATTGCACGGTCATGCCACACTGTGCGCAAATTAAATTTATATTTTTTTTTCACACAAATAGAGCTTTCTTTTGGTGATATTTGATCACCACAAATTTTATTTGCATATAAAGGAAACAACGCCGAAAATTTTGAAAAAACCCCACATTTTTCTTAGTTTATGTTATAACGTTTTGCAAAAAAATCTTTTTTCATAAATTTAGAGCAAATGTATTCTGCTACATTTCTTTGGTAACAATAACCCAAATCACTGTATATTATTTAGTCTGTGTGACAGTTATAGAGTCTACAAACTATGGTATATATATTTGAAAGTTGATCAATCCTGATGTACTGTAGGCCAATCTCAATTCTCGAGGCCCTAAAATGCCAGGACAGTACAAATGCCAGTGACTGGTGCAGCAGTGATCAGGGATACGTTTTTTTAAATATTTGTTTTTTATTTTTAAAACTTTTTTCTTTTTTTAACATTTCTTCATTTTTTTTTTGTATCCTGTAAGCAACACCTTACTACTCTGGGGGGTGATTAGTCATTTTTTTACTACTCTGGGGGGTGATTAGTCATTTTTTTATAATATTATTATTTATAACAGGGATGATCACTGTTATAAGCAATAGTTTTAACTGTCATTATTATTATTATACAGTGTTTATATAGCGCTAAAAGGTTTGCTCAACGCTGTACATTATAGTGGGGGACAGAACATGAGACAATACCGTAACAAAACAAAACACAAGGGGGTCAAGGGCCCTGCTCTTTCGAGCTTACAATCTAGGAGTGAATGGCTTTCATTCATACAGCTTACTTACTATTGTGGTGCTGTGATTGGCTACAGCTAATCACATGGTACAGGGTGCCAGGTAGCATGTGATAGCTGTGGGCCAATCACAGCATTAGGATAGTAAGCAAGATGTCATGAATATTATTATTATTATTATTACACAGTATTTATAAAGTGCCAATGGTTCGCTCAGCGCTGAATATTACAAAGGGGGACAGAACATGTGACAGAACAATACCAATACAATGCAAAACATGAGGGGATCGAGGGCCCTGCTCTTTCGAGCTTACAATCTAGGAGGGAGGGGATGGTGGTACAGGAGGAGAAAGCTGTGGGGGACGGAGTGGTAGGAAGAGTGGAGGAGGTCGGCAAGTTAGCAGGGGGTGGGGTAGGCTTCCCTGAAGAGATGGGTTTTCAGGGTGCGCCTAAAGGAGAGGAGAGTAGGTGATAATCTGATGGGTTGGGGCAGGGAGTTCCAGAGGATGGGTGACACCTTGGAGAAGTCCTGGAGGCGGGCATGGGAATAGAAACCCTTCATGACAGTTTTGCTTATATTGTAATCATGTGATTGCTATGATTGGTCATATTTTAAAATCAGGTCAGTAAAAAAATGCTGGCAGATTGCCAGAAAAACACACAGTAAGGAGTTTGATAAAGGAAAGTAAAATACTGACCCTAGTAGTAGTTGGCCGCCAGACCTCCATGTGGTCTGGACGGCGAGATCAGGCGTCACAGGCTGTCAGTTCCTCCTGAGGCTTTTCGTGCTAAGGCACATCATCAGAGGGGATACTGACAGCTCTGTGACAGACGCCAAATGTTTAAATGAAAAACTGCGGGGATTCACGCATGCGCATTGAATCGCCGCCATTTTTCCGAAGACCACGCTACTGCGCATGCGCGCAGATCGAAGCGCCATTTTATCATGGATATACAAAACTGTCAGCCGAGGCACATCAAGCCAGGCTGACAGAGCACATACACCAGCGCAATTGAGCCTGGAAGAAAGGCTCTTTGTTCCCAGGGAGGTGAATACAGTGACATCTCTAATCAGGTTGTTATGGCCACCTCCCTCCTCCCAGTCAACACCCGTTAGGGTGAGAATAAAGGGAATGGAGCTACTATACCCACGTTATAAAGGGGTGCTCCGAATGTTCGGGTCTCCAGCTGATAAATTATATAAAAACTAAAACAAAAGGTAAGACAGACATCAGTATGTATAGCCAGACAGCGGTACATCAAAAAGGGGAAATTTAAAGATTTATCAAATTCCCCACCGCCGTTTGCCATCTACTGATAATTTGCATCTAGAGACACCATTCATTTGCCAGCATAACATAAACAATGGCAGTAAGCGCTGCCATCCTAGCGTATAAACAAACGCTGGTATGCCACTACAGAGTGGTTAAGCAATCCCAGGGAGGTAATAATGTTAATAACACATCCCCTATTTGGTGATTCAACACTGAAACGGTGAGTTATATGGATGACATGGTATAGGTTCATAGCATATGTAGGTACTCCAGGTGCAAAATAGATAATATCCAATCGAAGGACTCTATAAGTCCCTATATAAGATGACCGGATATATCAAATATAAGTCATTCGCAATTATAACAACATAGCAAATTGACAAAATAGTATAAATGAATAGGATAGCTAAAAGTATCATAAAACGCATAAAATCTGTTTAGGGATATTGTATAGTGTATACCATATCCCACTCTTGTTTAATTTTGTCTTAGTAAACACCATCTGCTCTACAGGAGAGATATGACTGATTGTATATAGTGCATTTATGCACAGCCACTCTGCCCCAGCTGCTCAAAGCGGCCAGGTACTGATCGTCATGATCAGCTGTGTCCTCCGAACACAGGGGTCATAGGTTTGCACCACTGGGCCCCCCTCCCAGGGGTGCGCCAGTGCACATGTAAATCTACTGTTAGCGGGCAGCAAGTGGTTAATTGGCTCTAGTATGATATTCTACTGAGCGTATCCAAGATGCCTTCTCCAACCGCAGATAAAGAAATTCACTATAGAAAACAAATTGAAGGTCTCAAGTTGCTACCTGAAATTTAAATGACACATATTATTTTCTCTGTGCAAGAGCGTTCCTTACATTTTCCCGCCACAACCATGTGACCTGATATGTTGCAGCACTTTCTGGATGGCCTAGCAGTGGCTGGTGTTCCTGCTGAGCTCCCGCTGTGATTTTGTGGCTGCTTGCCTGCCCATACTTCCATCCCTTCCCTCACGTTTACACATCATCTGTGGCTGAGAACCCTGGTCCCCATAAGAACCACAGTGCTACTGGCTGAGAGCAAGTGGGGTGGTCTGGAGGGGACAATCTTCCAAGGTACTGTAAGGTAAGTTAGTGAGGCCGAATGTTAGAACAAATTTTCCAGTACTGAGCTCTGGGACATAGCACAGATCGGCAAGACACTATGATTTTGTTGAAATCCCAGGACAGTCCCTTGGAATCCGGGAGGTATTTTATTTATTTATTTCAGGTACTTATGCTGTCAATTTACACAGTGCTTTATATATATATTGTACATTCACATCAGTCCCTAACCCTCAAGGGGTGTACAATCTAAGGTCCCTAACTCACATTCATATATTAGGGCCAATTTAGACAGGATCCAGTGAACCTACCAGCATTTCTTTGGAGTGTGGGAGGAAACCCACAGAAGCACAGGGAGAACATGCAAGAGGCACCATGGTTGGGAATCGAACCCATGACTCATTTACTGCAAGGCAGATGTGCTAACAACAAGCCACTCTGCTGTCCAATATGTCTTGGTTGTGTCTTGGCACCTACTTCATCCATCCCTTCTTCCAAATACCACACATGGACAGAAAAACATGGGGTTTGCCATAAGGAGAGGTATCGCAATCGCCTGAGCCCAGGCAAGTACTGTGTAGATCCCTGTACAGGAAGGACACAGAGAATGCAGGACGCAATGAGCATGCATAGGTATATGTCACCAGTGCATGCCCAGGATGGCTGGCTGCATCACCCTATCAGTTGCCCTGCCTGGAGCCCATAAGACATAAAAACATAATAATAATAACTTAGAAAGGGGAATTCTTTGGAGAACTTTTAATGGATGTCTTGTAATGAATGTTGCACCTTGAAAAAGTGTCTGTGGAGGGTTTACGTCCACTTTAAAAAAGAGTTTAGTTTAGTTGGCTCCGCTCTATGCACACTACAAATCCCATAATCCATAGTCCATCTCAGAAGTGAAAAAGAAAGGATGGCTATGTTCCTGGATACAGTGGAGAATGAACGTAGCCACCATCGAACAGGAAGTCTGACCACAGCAGAAAAAAAAAGGAATCTGGAGTTTTGGAGGAGGCCGAGAGCAATAGAAAGAACTTTTTTTTAGTTAAAAATACAGTTACATTTTTTTTTTGTAAACCAGAGTTTAGTGTCACTTTAAGACATCCTTTGACATACAATAAACTTTTGCAATTTCAAGGGTTTTTTTTTTGTATAGTTTGATTAGAAATTAATTGCTATTCCATTGCAAGGAATTATTAGATTTGACCTTTAAATAGAATTTTGAGTACAAATTCTTTTCTGGCAGGAAATAAGACATGAGAGCGAGTTGTGTTGTTAAGAGATATAGTGCAGAAGCATTGCATGGCTTGCTCCCAGCTTCCTGCCATAATGATGTCCAGTTCAGGAAATAGATGACAGTCATTAAACATACAGAGGGACACATTTATCAAGGGAATCATCCTCTCTCTGATTCCCAGCTCTCTCGTATGGCTTACTGGGGTAATTGGGTTATACAATATTTATACCCTCTAACTCTTCCTAGTCTTGATTTGCAGGCATGATCCATTTCCACGGCTGAAAGGTAAATGTGCTGCCTCAGTAGTACTCAATAACTGTGCCTCCATTTAGTATACTCAATTGCCATGCCTCCTTTCACAATTCTGAATAACCATGCCTTCATTTAGAATTCTCAACAGTCATGCATCCATATAGAATACTCAATAGTTGTGCCCCCATTTACTATACTCAATAGTCTTGCCCCATTTAGAATATCCAATAGTGGTCCAATATTTCAAATACTCAGTAGCCATGTCCACATTTAGTATGCTCAAAAGTTGTGCTTTTATTTAGAATACTCAATAGTCATGGCCAGGGGCAGACTGACAACTCATGGGGCCCCCGGGCAATAGGGGATCATGGGGCCCCTGTGTCCTTGCCCAAACTCAAAAAAGCCTATGAAAAAGGTACCAGGGGCATCTCATGGGGCCCCCTACTGACCCCGGGCTCTCGGGCAGTGCCCGAGTTTCCAAATGGTCAGTCCGCCCCTGGTCATGGCTCCATTTAGGATACTCTGGAGCCGGGTTACCATTTAAAATACTCAATAGTCATGCCTCTACGTAGGATACTCAGTAGCCATGCTACCATTTAGAATACTCTTTAGTCCTGCATCCATTTAGGACACTCAATAGCAGTGCCTCCATTTAGAATACTCAGTAGACACGCTCCGATTTAGAATATGCATATGTTTTGCCTCCATTTAGGATACTCTATAGCCAAGCCTCTGTTTAGTATACTCAGTAGCCATGCCTCCATTTAGTATAGTCCATAGCTATGTGTGTTTTAAATTCATATATTTGTACATTTATTTTAATTTAATTAAGTTCTAGATGCTATTGGCACCTTCAAAGTCAACAGACCTCCTGTCCATTATAGACCTATTACTGGCCTGTTAAGGTGACCCCTGGTATTCCTCAGAAGGTGTTACACACATGGGCCTAAATTGTGTAAGAATTTAGTTTATACATGGTATAGGAGTGCTGAACCCAGGGATGCTGAGTAAACTGTGGAATTTAATTCCTGGCAGACGCTTTCCATTAGTAGGGGTATCACAAAGGAATGAAGATCTGGCCTTCGAGAGCTGAATGACAGAGGGTAGGGTTTAGTAATAAGGGAGCGTGGAACTTAAACCCCACAGGGATTTGTTTAAAGACTAACACAGGTATAGGTGACTACACTTCAATATTGTTGTTGTCTGTCAGGAACATTATGTCAGCCATCAGAGGGATCGTGCCAACCGCAAGGCCCATGCTCATAAATGAGCACATTTTCAGACATGGGCTCCTAGCTAAACATGCACGTGCATAGGAGAGAGGTACACAAAGGTGTGCACAAGGATGCAAGGGTGCATAAACCACACATACCAGTCCCTAGTGGACTATTTAAACCTAAGCCTCAGATGTGATCATTGCTGGAAATTTTTTTATGACTTGCATCTCTGCTATCCTCAGGAGCGGACTGACCATTTGGAAACTCGGGCACTGCCCGAGGGCCTGGGGTCAGTAGGGGGCCCCATGAGATGCCCCTGGTACCTTTTTCATAGGCTTTTTTGAGTTTGGGCAAGGACACAGAGGCCCCATGATCCCCTATTGCCCGGGGGCCCCCTGAGTTGTCAGTCCACCCCTGGCTATCCTTGTTCCTGAATCTGACCATCTGACCTGCCCCTGGGTTACCCCTGCCTGCTGCCTATGTTACTGACCTCGTTCTGGACTCTTGACTAAGATTTTGCCTATCGATTCTGTAACTCATTGCCTGCACGATGCCAGCCTCTGCTTGTCTTTGACTATGATCCCAATCGTGATTTGGTGCCTTCTTGTCTAGCTGGTACAAAACTTGGCTTATGACTCGGCTCTGCTCTCTACTGGTCTCAGTGAAGTTGAGGTGCCCACAAGGTAGAGCTTCTGCTTATCTGACACCAGCGATCCCAAATCCAAGTCTGCGGTTCCAGTTTCCTGGCACCTGCACCTTTCTGTTGCCTCAGCAATCCCTGTCTCAACTTCCAGGGGTGCTCGGGTGGACATAGGGCAAGAAGCCACCCTCATAATCTCCAGCTCCTCATACAGGTACATGACATTATTTTAGAAAAGTTTTAGGCTTGGCCACATTCACTTGAAAGTGATTGTAAACCTCAGATATAAAATATGAACAAAGCATATCCCTCTATAGTGTATACTCAGTTAAGAGCACTGAGTGTCATTTCTATCTGCTGCCTCATTCCTCTGCTATCAACATGAATCACTTCTGACAAGTTTTCCTGACACCAAGAGAAAAATGGTGTAGGGGAGGGAGCTCCAGCAGACTGACAGTCTGAGCTCTGTTCCTGTGAACTGTGTGAAGTTGGTGTGTCCCTTCCCTCCAATCAGCTCGCAGAGTTCTCACTGAGCTCAGCAGTGTGTAATTTCAGCTCTCCATCCCCTTATTTCTGAACTCTCAAACAACTTTAAAAATGCAGCACTTTGAACGGATGTAGAGGCGAGAAGATAGCAGGTATACAGGTACAACTTATGTAGGAGGATTAGTTTCAGCTCTGTGTATCACCGGAGGCCAGTCACTTCACTGGGTGTACGGAAGGGTTTGCAACCCAAATCAATATGAGTAGGATGACATGATCAGGATATTATTCTCTACTGGTCTTTATTATTTTCTGATTATTACTGGAATATTTGGAGCTCTCTATGCAGTGGAAAACACATTCCTGCATCTGTGACAAAGTAATTCCATTCTAAGTGACTATACTTATATGAACAGGATAATACAGTCCAGGTATCAAATCTCTGTCGCTTGTGGAGAACATTAGTGACTCACAGTTTCTCTGTCCTCCACCCTACGCATTCAATCAAAAGTTCATCCCTATGAAGGAGAAGGTCAGAGAACTGTCCCACAGCTAACATAATACTCAGCATTATTAATACTCCCCCTTGGAGCCAATCAAATCCATTTTGGCGCATCCCTTTTTATTTGGCTCCAAATACATCCTTCCTGTGGCCTGGCCAATTTATTCATTACTTGAATTTTGGAGAAAGTTTGGATCCTAAGACAGCATTCTTTTATAAGGAATAAACTGTCCAAACTGTCACAAAACGGTTATGAAATTTTTTTTGTTCCTACTTGTTGAGCAGGGCTGTAAGGACTCACATACAGTACACTTGCAACTGCACAGGAAATACATAATTCCTTGTAGCAAAAGGTAACAAGTAAGAATTCTAGAGAATGCAGAAATTAGCAAATATATTTACCCAAATGTTACATTTATTTGATAATTCTTTCTAATGATCTCTAGAATTCTTAAATTGCTTCTCTTGTTACAAAGATTGATGTACAGCACAGGTGTCAAACACAAGGCCCACCAGGCCATTTCATGTGGCCTTCAGACCTCCCCTGCAGCTGTGGCACCCCGTCTCCACCTTGTCTCAGTAGTCAGCAGAAGGGAGGAGGACAGACCTCCCCCACTAAATCCTGCACTTCTCTATGCACCCGCGAGAGGCTAATCTCTGCAACCCCCTACCCCTGGTTTCAGTAGTTGGCAGCAGAGAAGGACAGAACTCCTCCTACAGATCCTGCGATTCTCTGTGCAGCCGCATCACCCCCTCGTCTCTATATCCCCTGGTCTAGGTCAAGGCAGACTCCAGCCCTCTGGTCCTCCTCCAGACCCTACACCTTCGGCTTTCCAGCTCCTTCTCCAACCTCTTCCCGGGGGGGTGAAGTGTTTGGGACATCTAGTCTCACAGGTACAACTGGCCCTTTGAGGGCAACTATAATGCTGATGTGGCCCGCCATGAAATTGAGTATGACACCCCTGATGTACAGTATTTCCTATTATTTATTTTATTTCAGGTACTTATATAGCGCCGTCAGTTTATGCAGAACTTTCCATATATATTGTACATTCATATCAGTCCCTAACCCTCAAGGGACGTACAATCTAAAGTCCCTAACTCACATTCATACATATACAGTTGCAAGAAAAAGTATGTGAACCCCTTGGGATTACGTGGAGTTTTGCATGAATTGGGCATAAAATGTGCTCTGAACGTTATCTAAGTCACAACAATAGAAGAACACAGTCTGCTGAACATAATACTACACAAACATTAGATGTTGCCATGGTTTAATTGCACATAACATGTAAACATTCACAGTGCAGGGAGGAAAAAGTATGTGAGGCCCTAGCTTAATGACTTCTCCCAGAGCTAATTGGAGCCGGGAGTGAGCCAACCTTGACTCCAATCAGTGTGATGATATTGGATGTGTTGCTGACAGCTGTCCTGCCCTTAAAAAACACACACCTGTTTTGGGTTTACTGGTTTCAAGAAGCACTGTCTGATGTGAACCATGCCTCGCAGAATAGAGCTCTCAGAAGACCTACGATCAAGAATTGTTGACTTGCATGAAGCTGGAAAGGGTTACAAAAGTATCTCCAAAAGCCTTGATGTTCATGTGTCCACGGTAAGACAGACTGTCTACAAATGGAGAAAGTTTATCACTGTTGCTACTCTCCCTAGGCGTGGTCGTCCTGTAAAAATGACTGCAAGAGCACAGCGCAGAATGCTGCATGAGGTAAAGAAGACTCCCAGAGTGTCAGCTAAAGACCTACAGAAATCTCTGGCACATGCTAACATTTTTGTTGACACATCTACAATAAGGAAAACATTACACAAGAATGGAGTACATGGGAGGACACCACGGAGGAAGCCATTGCTGTCCAAAAAGAATATTGCAGCACGTTTGAAGTTTGCAAAAGAGCACCTGGATGTTCCACAGCACTACTGGCAAAATATACTGTGGACAGATGAAACCAAGATTGAGTTGTTTGGGAAGAACACACAACACTATGTGTGGAGAAAAAAAGGCACAGAACACCAACATCAAAACCTCATCCCCACTGTGAAACATGGCGGGGGGAGCATCATGGTTTGGGGCTGCTTTGCTGCCTCAGGGCCTGGATGGATTGTTGTCATTGATGGGAAAATGAATTCCAGAGTTTATCAAGACAATTTGCAGGAAAACGTACGACCATCTGTCCGCCAACTGAAGCTCCGCAGAGGATGGGTGATGCAACAGGACAATGACCCAAAGCATACAAGTAATTCAACAAAACAATGGCTGCAACAGCACAGAATACGCCTTCTGGAGTGGCCCAGTCAGAGTCCTGACCTCAACCCAATTGAAATGCTGTGGCATGACCTTAAGAGAGCGATTCACACCAGACATCCCAAGAATATTGCTACACTGAAACAGTTTTGTGAAGAGGAGTGGTCCAAAATGACTCCAGATCGTTGTGCAGGTCTGATCTGCAACTACAGGAAATGTTTGGTTGAGGTTATTGCTGCCAAAGGAGGGTCAACCAGTTATTATGTCCAAAGGTTCACATACTTTTTCCTCCCTGCACTGTGAATGTTTACATGTTATGTGCAATTAAACCATGGCAACATCTAATGTTTGTGTAGTATTATGTTCAGCAGACTGTGTTCTTCTATTGTTGTGACGTAGATGACGTTCAGAGCACATTTTATGCCCAATTCATGCAAAACTCCACGTAATCCCAAGGGGTTCACATACTTTTTCTTGCAACTGTATATACTAGGCCCAATTTAGACAAGAGCCAATTAACCTACCAGCATGTCTTTGAAGTGTGGGAGGAAACCGGAGTACCCGGAGGAAACCCACGCAGTCACAGGGAGAACATGCAAACTCCAGGCAGGTGGTGCCGTGGCTGGGATTCAAACAAACGACCCGAGTACTGCCAGGCGGAAGTGCTAACCATTTAACCACTGTGCTGCCCATTTCCTATTCTCCTCAGCTCCCCCTATTGGACATGCAGTATTTTATATGCAGATTCACTGGACAGATGGCTATGTATTTTTTTTGCAGAAACAGACCCCCAAAGTGTATGGTTCATCCCTAACTGCATGGCTCTGTCCAAAGTTGTAAAGAGGCAAACTCAAGTCTTACAGCAGGCTGAGACTGTCTCCTTAGCTGACCAGTAATGCTCTGGAAATTCTTTGCCATGAATTATAGAATGTAGGTATATACCTCACTGAACAAATGCATATGCACGTTTTTTTTATATAAATAGACCCCCTTGTGTTTGTACATTTGAGCTTGAGTTTTTGAAAATCTTTAGAAATATTAAGAGGTAATCTTAAAGCTCCACCTGCTGGCTTAAAAAAAAATGAAAAACAATGCAAACTGCCGTATTTTCCTGGCAAAAAAAAACAAATAAATTTTTTTTATTTTTACTGACCTTTAAAAGAAAATGAAAAGTGTACAAGACTACTCCATTACTTTTGGAGACAAAAAAAACAGTGGGGGGTTAACCATGGCAAGAGATATATTTGAGGTTAACATGCTGTAGTATCATTTTCAAAGCACACAGGCCCTTGGCTGTCCAGATGACTGCAGATTATATATTCTTCTCTTCCAAAAAATGTCTACAATGGGTCCTTTTCCTGCCAATACCATTTGCTGCCATGGAAACCAAAGTGACGTTGAAGAAACCTACACATGTACAATAATGGGATATCTTTCACAGCATTAGCAATATTTTTAATGTGTTCAGCATATCCTATAATGTAGCACTATGCCTTAGTAGACACATTTACTATAGACCAGCCTTTTTATTTTTATTGATTTGGACATATAATGGCTCATCTGTCAGTTTTATTCCCAAAGGAGACCACTGGATACATAGAACACAGACTATGATCCTTGTGCTATGTACTATGATCCTTTAAATGTGTTCCGTATAATGCATTCCATTAAAATGTATGTAAACCCAAATACTTGAAGTGGAACTTCACCCAAAAAAACCCCCCCCACACACACACTTTATGGGAGGAGCGGGGGTGAGCTTGTACCTGGTTTTAACAGGTACCTGCTCCCACTTCCAGTTGGATCACCCCCCCCCCTTTACCCGCAGCCTTCTGGGATATGTCACAGGCCCCAGAAGATTGCGGGACCATTCACAAAGCGTAGCGCTCCTCGTACATGCTCAGTGGGAGACCACAAGGCTTCACTGCCCTTTCCCTTATTTAAGATGTCGGTGCCCGGACCCCAATCCGATTGAAGAATCAGCTCAGGTAAGGACAGCACCGGATCCCTGGACAGGTAAGTGTGCTTATGTTAAAAGTCAGCAGCTACAGGATTTTTGGCTGCTGACTTTAAATTTTTTGCAGTAGACTGGGGCTCCTCTTTAATTTCTTTACAAGCTAACTCTGTGCTTGATAATCATAGTAGTGAACGTTTTTTATACTGATTTTAGTAAAGTTTTAGAATATACCTATTGTTTCTGCCATGCCTGTGTGCTTCTTGGTAGGGTGACTACTTTAGTCATTGGCTACATATGCTGTGCTGGTGTTGTCACCCTCCTGTGTGCTTCTGTTTCATAATCACTGGATGCAACAGCTATGCCCCCTGCAAGTTGCTGTAGTGATCCCCTGACAACAGGCTAGAGCATGGGTGTCAAACTGGTGGCCCTCCAGCTGTTACCAAACTACAAGTCCCATGAGGCATTGGAAGATTGACAGTTAAAAGCATGACTCCCAAAGGCAGTGGTATGATCGGACTTGTAGTTTCGCAACAGCTGGAGGGCCACCAGTTTATACCCCTGGGCAAGAGGGTGTAACACTGGTGCGTTGTAGTGACGCAAGGATACCTGGCTGTGGCAGTACTTACACTTCCAGTAAATTCATGAGTCCCAGGTCCTCCAGGCTTTTTAGAATTCCCAAGACCTCAAGGCTTTCCCAGATTCCCAGGTTTTCTAGGGTACCTGTATGTACATATATCAGCTCACATAATCATGCATAGTTACCGCTGGGCTTGTTCTTTGACCAGAAGGGTATTTAAAGCGGAGTTCCACCCAAAAGTGGAAGATCTGCTCATCTGTCTCCTTCCCTCTTCCACTGCCACATTTGGCACCTTTTGGGAGGGAGGGGGGAGCAGGTACCTGGTTTTGACAGTTCAGCTTCCGGTTTTCTACTGCATGCACAGTAGGAAACTGGCTGTAATGCCACAAGGCTTCACTTCCGGTTTCCCTTAGTCAAGATGGCGGCACCAGCACCTGAAAGCCGATTGAAGAATCAGCTCGGGGTGAGGACACTGCTGGATCTCTGGACAGGTAAGTACCCTAATATTAAAATTCAGCAGCTGCTGACTTTTAATTTTTTTTGGCGGGGGGGAATGGGGTTGGAACTCCACTTTAAGAATGAGCCTTTGAACTGGTTGGTGCTGTGTCTTATCACCAGCTACGCTAGAGCGTATAATACCGAGTCTGCTGTTGTTTGCCTGTTGTTGACTCAGATTTCTAACCTGCTCTCTTGCCTGCTGCCTGCTGCCTGCTTCAACCTCTGACTGGACCTGAATATTGTTTTGCCTGTCACCTGCCTCAACCGCTGCATGGACTTGACTAATATTATTATTATACAGGATTTATATAGCAAGAACAGTTTGCACAGCACTTTACAATATAAAGGGAGACAGTACAGTTACAATACAATAAAAAACAAGAGGATGAAGAGGACCCTGCTTATAAGAGCTTACAATCTCATAGAGTGGGGCAAGGGTTATAACTGTGGGGGATGAGCTGATGGAAGTGATACTGTAAATGTCTATTTGAAGGCGTGATAGGCTTCCCTGAAGAGATGAGTTTTCAGGGATAGCCTAAAAGGCAGCCAGAGTAGGGGATAGCCGGAGAGATTGAGGTAGAAAGTTCCAGAGGATAGGAGAGGATCTGGTGAATTCCCGGAAATGAGCATGGGAGGAGGAGACAAGGGAGCTTGAAAGCAAGAGATTATGAGAGGAGTGGAGAGGACGGTTTGGGTGATATTTGCAGACAAGATTGGTGATGTAGCTCAGGGCAGAGCTGTGAATAGCTTTGTATGCTGCTGTTAGTATTTTGAATTCAATTCACTGGGCAATCAGAAGCCAGTGGAGGGATTGGCAGAGAGGGGTGGCAGATACTGAGCCACTACTCTCTTGCATTTCACCAGCCCCTTGCCTTGACCTCTGCCTAGACCTGACTACTCTATTGCCTGCCACCTGCCTCGACCTGACCACTCTCTTGCCTGCCACCTGCCTCGACCTGTATCTGGACCTGACTACTTTCGTGCCTCTCACCTGCCTCAACCCCTGCCTGGACCTGTCTACTCTTATGCCTGCTGCCTGCCCCAACCTCTCCCTGGACCTGAATACTCTCTTGCCTGCCACCTGCCTCGACCTAAGTCTGGACCTGACTACTCCCTTGCCAGCCACACACCTCGACCTCTGCCTGGACCTGATTACCCTCGTGCCTCCCACCTGTCTCAACCTCTGCCTGGACCTGTCTACTCTTGTTCCTGCTACCAGCCTCGTATTTTGTCTGGACCTTACTACTCTCTTACCTGCTGCCTGCCCCAACCTCTGCCTGGATCTGTCTACTCTTGTGCCTGTTGCCAACCTCGTATTCTGTTTGGACCTTATTTCTCTCTTACCTGCTGCCTGCCCCAACCTCTGCCTGGACCTGACTACTCTCATGCCTGCTGCTTGCTTTGACCTCTGCCTGGACTTGACTACTCTCTTGCCTGACACCTGCCTCGATCTTTGCCTGATCCTGACTACTCCCTTACCTGCTGCCTTCCTCAATCTCTGGCTGGACCTTACTATTCTTGCATGCCACCTGCCTGGACCTGGCTACTGTCTTTTCTGCTGCTACTGAGCAGCCTCCACATTGTGGCCTTTGTGTCCATCAACCCTCTTTGTGAGGCGATCTTGAGGGTAATACCCTGGTGCTAATTTTCAGAAAAGAGCCCTAGGTTTATATGAAAATACAAAATATATGCGCTATTTCATAGTTACTTGACAAAAAAAAATTTTTTTACCCTTGCTATAGTAAACAAGAAAGGCTATACACAAATATACAAAACGTTCTAGAACTACTATACTAACGTTCTAGAACGTACTATACGTTCTATCTTGCAAATACAAATGTGTCATAGTAACTATGCTATATGCTGTTAAATACAGTGCATATCATATGAGATTTTACACAACAGGAATTTATTGTCAGGAGTAGGCTTGGAATTATCTGTGGTTGCGTCTGGTCAACTTGGCCACACATAACCTTCTCTGTCTGCAGCATGAGCTGTCCTAGAGCTATATTTGTTATTCCCTGTCAACATATTGATTAATAATTGATCTCTGAGAGAACATATAACATTGCAGGAAGAATTCTGCCATACTTTTGGAGAACAAAAAAAATGTAGCGGGAGGCGGGTATCTCATTTATAATGTTATATTATTTGCCTGCTTGGTTTTCCTTCTCAGCAACACCATGAATAGCTGGTTTACGATGAGTGACCCCATTAAAGTGTTTAGGATGAGTGACCCCATTAAAGTGTTTAGGATGCGTGACCCCATTAAACTTACTGGGATGCACATGCCAACATTGATCAAATATGGTCATGTCCATAGTTGGGTAATGATGTCACCCAGGAGACCCCAGGTATGAGCTGTCATCTGCTGGACCTGTCATTCAGCGGTAGTTAAAGTGTTACTAAAGTCAAACTTTTTTAAAATTAACTAACAAACATGTTATACTCACCTGCTCTGTGCAATCGTATTGCACAGAGTGTCCCTCCTCTTCTCTGGTCCCCCTGGCGATGATCCTGGCTCCTCCTCTTCTTCATGTGTCCCCATAGCAAGCCGCTTTCTATGGAGGCATACAGCGTCCGCGTGCTCCCGATCTGTGTGTCTATGGAGCCACTCTCCATAGACTTACACAGTGGGACTTAGCCCTGCCCCCTAATTCCTTCTCACTGTATTTGATTGGCTGCTCGAGTTCTGTGTGAAGAGGAAGAGAGGGAAGAATAGATGAAGCCATGCACAATGCTGGATCTATTCTCCCCTCTTTTCCCCTTCACAAAGGGAAGGGGGGCAGAGAAATAGAAAACGTTTTTTACCTTAATGCAAGGAATACATTAAGGTAAAAAACATTTATAGCTTTAGTATCACTTTAAGTGATGGGTCCAGATGTGCGTTGGTGGGCAGAATTTTTTTCTTTCAGCAGGCATCATGACTGACATGGATCTCCACGTCACCAGATGACATAATTGACGACAGATGTAAATCTCGGGACAATTCTTTCGTTTTTGTATTAAGGGACTTGCCAAAAACTGTGTATGTGTGATTCTTTTTTATTCTTTACATACCCATTACTCATTCATAGGGGGCCTGGTATCTGGGAGTCCCCTTATTGTTAAACAGGGATTCCAGATTCCAAAACACCTCCAGCCCCCAGACCCCAACAAACACTGGGCCAGGGTTGTGGGGAAGAGGCCTTTGTCCTTATCAACAAGGTATCCCCCTATGCTAAAGGCACGTGACCACCTATGGTTCGGGGGTGCGCATGCTTGCTCCCCCCTTTCCTGGCCTCCCAGGCAGCATGCTCAGATAAGGGATTGGAATGGATTTTGGGGTGGGGGTCCACATGCTTTTTCCCTTGATTTTTGCAAGGGGTTCCCACTCGACGTCCATACCAGTCCTTTATCTTAGCATGCTGCCAGGAAAGGGGGGGACAAGCATGCGCACTCTCAGAACCATGCCAGGCCCCATGCCTTCAGCATGTGGGGGTATCTTGTTGATAAGGACAAAGGCCTCTTTCCCACAACTTTGGCCCAGTGGTTGCTGGGGTCTGCAGACAGGAGGCTTATCAAAATCTGGAAGGGCCTGGTGAAAGTTAGGGGGAAACCCTACATTTTTTTTAGCCATCCTGGTCCTCATTTACCGTATTTTTTGCTTTATAAGACGCACCTGACCATAAGACGCACCTAGTTTTTAGAGGAGGAAAACAAGAGAAAAATATTCTGAACAAATGGACTGCAGATATAGTACAGGAAATAACCAGAGACTGTGAATGTACTACAGGAGATGACCAGAGACTGTGGACATAGTAGAGGAGATGACAAGAGACCGGGGACATACTACAAGAGATGACCGGAAACTGCGGACATACTACAGGAGATAACCAGAGACTGCAGATGTACTACAGGAGATGACCAGAGACTGCAGACATACTACAGGAGATGACTAGAAGATGACCAGAGACTGCAGACACAGTACAGGAGATGACCAGAGACTGCGGACACAGTACAGGAGATGACCAGAGACTGCGGACATAGTACAGGAGATGACCAGAGACTGCGGACATAGTACAGGGGATGACCAGAGACTGCGGACACAGTACAGGAGATGACCAGAGACTGCAGACATGGTACAGGAGATGACCAGAGACTGCAGACACGGTAGAGGAGATGACCAGAAACTGCAGACATAGTACAGGAGATGATGACCAGAGACTGCGGACATAGTACAGGAGATGACCAGAAGAGGACCAGAGACTGCAGCCATAGTACAGGAGATGATGACCAGGGACTGAAGACATAGTACAGGAGAAGACCAGAGACTGAGGACATGGTACCTCCCTCCCTCCCTCCCCGTAGTCTGGTGGAACACATGACAGGTCCCAGAAAACTACGGGGCCATTCATGCACAGTTGGCAACCTTCTGTGAAGCCATGTAAGTTAATAGGGCTGGTGATGTCACTGGTTGTTAAGGACTCGGTGGTGCCTGCACCATCCAGTGTCCTTAACAACCATTGACAGCAAGAAGCTGCCATTTAAAATAGCAGAAATAATACTATTATTATATTCATCTCAATTGGTATTTGATAGAGTAGGGAAGAGTAGGGAAGGTTTGAAATATCTGCCATTTTGTGTTGTCCCATCCTGCAAATGCAACAGGAAACAAGAGGAAATCTCTGCAAAGTGCAAGGAATTTTCCTGTTGTCACCCAACGGGTGTCCCCATTGCAAGATTTTACAGAACCTCTTGTGTTGATGACAACTGTAAAATTCTGGGTTTCCCATCATTTTCCTTCTTGGTGCAATGGTCAGCAGGACAATTAGAGAGAGCAAATCTCCCAGAAGCAATAAAACCTTTACAGGGTTTCTAACCCTTTGCTACTCTGTTCAAAACTAAAAAAAATTGTTTTATTATACATATACTTCAAAGTCCAGCCATCACTCACACATACCGGTGAAATTGTTTGACTCATGCCGTTTTTTCTTCCATGCTTTTGAATTGGGGTCTTTGTAATGAGAGGGTATTAATAAGGGTCGGTATTGGTCTTTAAATAAAACAGTTACTGTATGACCCAATTAGCTGGTACTTTCTGTATTGCGGACCCATTCTGTACTTTAGGTTTAGTGTTGGTGTGATGGAGCAGGGTAGGTATCCATGGGAGAAGTGACCTTTTTTTCTATATAAAGAACCTCAGCCAAGCTTCACACTTCAAAGACTTTGCACCAACCGAAATCTCACGCCGACACTGAGCCAATCAAAATATAATCACTGAAACGTAATCATTGCGGCTAATGAGTAGAAAATGCGTTGCTTTTGTGCACGGGGTAAGTAAAATGTACGGCTCGTGGTGTTTGAATATATAATAAAATTAATATAAATGAGTTTAAGGAAAAGGACAGAATTATTAAAAGGTGCTTATATCTTTTATATTTCAAAGCGGCTGAGGTTGATTGATCCCAAAATTTAATCTGACTACTTCTGTTCTGATCACGGAGGGTTTTTCTAATTTCTTGGCTTAGCCTTGGAGGATAAAACAGAAGGTACGTCATTAGGTGTTTGGTATGCCTCATTCTGGATCAGCAGTTACCGACTATAATAGTCTTCAAGCTGAATTCTAAGCAGATATAATAGACGCAAATGAATGCAGCTCTCTTATGATTGTGTGGCCAGGCGCTTGGCTAAGAAAGGAGTAAGAGAAACACTGGCTGCAGCTGCTCTCTGTAGCTGCTGTCCTGTGGTGCTGAACTGGTTAACAACTATACCAGCTGAAGGGGAAAGCTGCTTAGCAGCAAGAGTTCAATAGACTGAGTCAGCCAGCACTGCACTGTGGGAACTGTAGTCCGAAGGAGAAAGACTCTACTATGTAATCAGGAGCTTTTGAACTGTGTTTCCCAGAGGAAGATTGCCGGGGAGGGGGGGGATCTGCATTATTTCAAGACTGTAGAGGACACAGCTTCCTCTTGCCATGAAGGAGCCTTAAGACTGAGTTCACACGAGTGCGGTGTAAGAAGCCACATGTCATTCGCACAAAAATCACACTGCATTCCTGCGCTCATCACATGCGATGTCTGTGAGGTGTGATTTCAGCCATACATTTTGTATATCTCAAATCACATTGAATCCATGCCAAAATGACGCAGAACCCTTTCTCCACACTTGAACTGCATCACATGGGTGTTCACACCCATGCAGTTCGATTCTGGTAAACACTGCAATCTGTTTTGGGGTGTCATTAACTTAAAATTGATACTCGCAGCAGATCTCATGGATGTCGTGTAATTGCAATGCAGTGCATGAAAATGCACAGGATTCGCTGCATTTCCCGCATCGCAGCAGTGTGAACTAGGACTAAGAGTGCACATTGCTGTTCAGTGTGCACCACCACTGCTGCCAGAGTGGAATTCAGAATGCAGAGTCAAGGTTTCCTGACAGCCAGTAGCACCTGGGTGCCGAATAGAGAATGGACTAATCACTGTAAATGACCAGATGGAGAGCTGCGCTATCGCTAAGACTGGTGAGCTGCTGCTTTGGGAATTTAATATCTGCTGTTATAAAGACTGAGTCCTTAGTAGCTGACCACACAGTCTTATTGCTGCCTTCAGGCTCATCTGGAACTATTCATATGTGCACCAACAATACAACTGGGCCCCAACGCTAGCTGACTGAAGAGTTAGGATTGATGACTGTGTCTTTGCAGCTGTTACATAGAGACGTTCACCTATTGCTTATGCTATGAGGTACTTCTCAAGGGACATTGCACCATATCCTAGCTATTCTCCCAGAGGGCACTCTAGACTAGATATAGTATTATTATTCATATTTCAGTTAATGCCTATTGTGACGATCGCGGCATCAGACCCCCAGCCCTTCTCACCAACTCGTGACCAAAGGACTAGCCAATCTAAAACCGCGCTGTCACATGCGTAACAATGCCACGCTCAGCTGCACCCTGCACAAAGATTTTCCAGCTAATGGACCACAATCTATGTACCTGCAGCCTGAGAGCGATTGTTACTGGGTCAGGTTAATTACGCAATTAACCCTTCACACTGCCACCACCGCCTTTTTGTAGAGAAAAGGAGGAAACTCGCCAATATTAGCAATAACACTATGATGTTTGAATAATCATCTGTATACACACTGTCACCGCAGGCAGAGATATACAGAAGTTTAAAACACACAGTAGCGCTCTTCAGAGACAGGGATTCTTAGTTTGCATTAAAGAGCTTTAGAAACAGTTCAACACTTTGCAGAAAATAGGATTTATTACTAAAAAGGTCAGAATGGTGCAATAAAAATATTTACAGAAAAAGATGTAGCCAATATATATCCAATATATATCCAATATATATATATATATAAATACGGAGAGCAATAACACAACAGAGAGATAACAGAAAGAAGTTTAGAGAGGTAGAGTACTTGCCAAAAGTCCTGGGTTAAGCAAATGAAGTTTCAGAGCAAAAGGGTACCGTCTCCCAAGATGGTTCTGATGTTAAAAGGGAGAATTCTTCAACTTTATTCTACACCTATATGCACTGTTTATTGCTGACGTTGCAGATTCATAAGTTAATCCTAGTTTAGTGGTACAAAACTCTATTTTAAGTTGGCATAGTGATTATACCCAGGAGATTTCAACATAGGGTTCAGGTCTGGAAAAGGATTGTCTCCCTCACTGGACCATGTCCGGAGGAAGCTGGAAGGTGTGCAGCTGTCCTGGGGACTTGGGAATAATGACCCCGAAGTGATTCCTGGTGACTGTGTGTGCTTTTGGGATATAAGTGTCAGAGGTAGCTTGTGCTGAGAAGGCTCTCACAGGGTCTCAGTGTACTGGCCATTCCCCTGTCCTCAGCAGAATCTTGAAATGGGAGCCTTGGGTAGAGTGTCTTCTTGTTACTGAGCAGAGTTTGGAGTATCCCATGCCCCAACCCCTCTTCTGTTTAAACTTCTGAAAGCAATACATTTCAAGAATACATCCTCTAGACCAGTGGTTCTCAACCTGTGGGTCGCGACCCCTTTGGGGGTCGAACGACCCTTTCACAGGGATCCCCTAAGACCATCAGAAAACACATATTTCTGATGTGTAAAGAGCAGCTACTGTGTAGAAAGCAGCTGCTGTGTTGAAATCAGCTACTCTGATAAAAGCAGCTACTGTGTTGAAAGCAGCAGTATTGGAGGTAAAACGACACTCATGAATTATAATTACTGGGTAAATAATTTTATGGTTGGGGGTCACCACAACATGAGGAACTGTATTAAAGGGTCACGGCATTAAGAACGTTGAGAACCACTTCTCTAGACTGAGCTTTTGGAGCCATAGTGCATGGACCGATGCTTGTGGTGGTGGGCAGCCTCTGTACTACTAGGGAAGAACCAGCTATTACCAGCAGCTCCTGCAGGGATAGTGTTACATATATTTTAAAATGATCCGATTAGCTTATTTCTATACATAAAACTATTTCAGCCCATGGGGTTTTGAGATGTCTTTCTTTAACAGGCTGCTTCAGATCACATCACACAGTTGAGGTCAGCACTATCGCTTAGCCATTCTAAAGTACAGAATCTATTTGCTAGAGCTATCCTGATGTTGATTTTTTTTCTGTGGTTTGGATAATTGTTATATTGCATGATACAGCTTTTTTACAATGTGTTGGTCCCTTAATGACCACAAACAACACACCATCATTATCGTTTAACATACTCTACAGTTGCCATGAGGATTTGATGGTGTTTGGCAGCATTTTGATTTTTCCACAAATAAAGCTTTCCACATCTAGTAGAATATTCAATCTTTTTTTTCTAATGTATGCATAGAATATGATTTCTTTTTACTTAACATGACACTGCCTTTTTGTTTGTTTAAGGGATGTGTATGCTGGGATGTTGTATAAGCCAGCCCCAGGCTTCAGGGTAAGGACTGTGAGGTGCTTATTCAATGCTACAGTATGATCACTATCAAGATGGTCTTTGGCAAACCTCAAATGGATAGGAACTTTTTCGGGAAGACTAGTGATTTTCCTCTATGACTATCACTTCCATGCAGTATTATACTTATGGTAAACTCATGGAAAACTGTGAAGAGCAAACATGGCCAACAGATCTTTAGCTGTCCCAACGCTCTTCTTCACTTCTTTATGGACTGTGAGTCATGCTCTTGTACTGGTTTTTAATGGTTGAACTGGATGGGCTTTTGTCTTTTTTCAGCCAGACTAATTATGTAACTATGGTCTTTGTACAGTGTCAACGGTAATAATTATCTTCCATCTAAAAGTTATCTCCTGGACTGTTGGCAATCCCCATCCTCAGAAACCCCTTACATCTTCAACAGCTCATCTATTGAGATTTTCAGAAATCTCTTGACTGGGTCAACACATTGGAAAACCCAACCCATTGACTGGAACATCTGACTCCAAGATTTTATTATCGTATGAGTTCATATGTACTTCTACCAGTTAAATTGATTGCTAAAAATTATTTCTTCAGGGAAGACATGGCAGTATAAAATGTTCAGTGCAATGTCATTTTAGAATGCATTTGTTGAAGATATCCAGATATTTCCTTAGGGCTAACAAAGACTGTTTGCAGATAAAGATGTGGACTTAATGGTAGTGATGTGGTAAGATATTGTGATTTGCCACAGTTCGAAAATAAGCCCAACATTTTAAATGTGCCAAGGTGGTTGCTGCAATAAGTTATCCATTGGCTGCTGCCGTTGTATAGTGTAGAGACATTTGGATGAATGAAGTGGGCCACTTCTAATGACCACGTGGGTAGAAAACCCAACACTTCCAAATACCCTGCACCCATGTCAACATTCAGAGTGAGGGGATAGCTGAGACTCTATTAAACAGCATAGAGACCATAAACAGATAGACATCAGTGACATGGCCAGTCAATTTTCTACAATTGGATCAGGACCTGTTGCCAGAAGAGCATGTTACCACTATTGGTGAGACAGTGCTATGATCACAATCAATGCCTAAAACCAGGATAATCAGGAGCATCACTTGCTTTAATTTTGCACTCAAGTCATCTCTACTACAATCCACCTAAAACAAAGTTAATAGTTTTGAGCAAGGTCACTTTGATTTTCACAAAAAAACACCAACTGCTTCATTATGGACTTCCCAAGTGAATGAATTATGAAGATTCTTATGTTAACTTTTGTATTCGGGCTCGTAGACTCTTTTCACTGGTATAAATTATTCATAAATGAAAATCCAGGAGGGCTTTTGTGTTCTTTTTATACATCCTGTCAATGACCTCATCCAGTTTTTTTTTCTCCACACTGGTGCACACACAAACATTGGTTGCGTCAATTAGGTCCTCACTTCTTCCACCATTAAACTCATCTTCCATTACACCTTATTTTCCATTCCAACACAACATACTTTCCACGACGATCATTGAAGCATATAGAGCAGGGGTGGCGAACACGCGGCTCTCGAGCCGCGTGCGGCTCCCTGCCAAAATGAATGCGGCTCTTTGCCTCTTATCATATTTTGTATACTGTGGCTCTTGATGACTGCTGACCTTTGGGGAGGTGGGGAGCGGGTACCTGAATTTGACAGGTACCCGCTCTTACTTCTTTGTTCTTTGATCTTACCTGTTCTTCTATCCAGCGGCGAGCTGTCTTCCCGGCTTCTGTAGTGTGGGCACTGGGCATGACAGCCGGGTGCCAAGTGCGCATGCGCAAGAAGCGGTGCTTTTTGTGAATGGTAAGGCGGTACCTGGGACACATGACAGATCCCAGAAGCCGCCGGACCAATCACAAAGCTCAAGTGCTTCTCGCTCATGCGCACTGGGCACCCGGCTGTCATGCCGAGCGCCATTACAGAAGCCGGGAAGACAGCGCGCGGCTGGATCGAGGAACAGGTAAGATCAAACAAAAACTCTGCGGAAGTAAGGGCGGGTACCTGTCAAATTCAGGTACCCGCCCCCACCTCCCCAAAGGTCAGCAGTCATCTCCTGTACTGTCCGCAGTCTCTGGTCATCTCTGTGCTGTCCGCAGTCTCTGGTCATCCCTGTGCTGTCCGCAGTCTCTGGTCATCCCTGTGCTGTCCGCAGTCTCTGGTCATCCCTGTGCTGTCCGCAGTCTCTGGTCATCCCTGTGCTGTCCGCAGTCTCATTTGATGTGTGTGTTGAGGGTGGACACTTACCTTGAAATGAACACATTGTTGTTTTGTAAGGGGAAGAAAGTGTTATGGTGAATAATATGGTTTTAATTATGTGTTTTTGTGTGAGTGTTTGTCTGTTTTGGCAGGTCACTGCGTGGTGTGGCTCTCTGACTTTCACAGGTTAAAATTTTGGCTCTTTGTGTCTAACTTGTTCGCCACCCCTGATATAGAGATTAAATGATTTGTTACAACCAGGATCTGACCCAAATTGCTCCAATTCACCTTCTGCAAACTTCTGTCACTGAAATATGCCAAGACGTATGTGAGCATGAGTGTTTGCTTGGTAGAAAAAACATTTTATGGGGACTGCCGTTTCTGGCATTCCTTTGAAAATGGCAGTTGCCTGACTACTATGTTACCAACTAGCTTCGGTACTTTCTGATTCACTGACCTTAAACAAGCATGTGGATCTGAAAAGTCACTGTAAAATCAGAACTCCTTATCTCCATACAAGTTCTAGTTAGGGATTCAATATATTGAAAAGCCAAAAAATCTGAACTACAGCCAGGCAGCCAGCATTTATAGAATGAGAAGTCATCAATGGTAGCCTCCATACTTCCTCAGCAGAGAGCTGCACAATGTTCCTAAGCAGCGTGGTAGATGCTGTTCTCATAGCAATAATTACCTTGTAGCATGCATGGCAAGTGCTCAGGGCAACAACAAGCCGAAAAAGGCAAATTATTGGTATCATTTTCTTCTTTTTTTTGTTACCCTCCTGAACATTTTTAGGTAAACCCAGCAAATGACTGGAAGGAGGAAGATGATGCAAGCGTTTTTGAGTGGATTCATTCAACCTTCTGGAGTTCAGACTGCAGGAATCCTGTTTCTATTACTTTTAACTGCTAGTCATGGCTGTATTTATATTCCCTGTCCCTTAGGCCAACTATCCTTTGCCCACCCCCTTTTACACTAGTCAACTTGCTGGTCTTAGCTGATTGCTAACAGGTAAAGATATCAGATCCATACAAGACATAATGAACCTAGGGACAAATAGTTTGCTCCCTCTGCGTCGCCACTATTTGAAAAGGTGGGCCCAGAGAAAAAAAAATAAGCACAGGGACGACCTGACTGGGGGGAATAGAGGGACAACAGAGGGTTAAAAGATGGGCAGGAAGTTTTTGGGATTATGGCTTACCTTATTGGATGGGGGATGCTGGGGAGTGTCTCACAGGGAGGAAAAGGAGTGTCTGACCTCAGGAAGTTCAGTGGGGGAAGTTGGAAGAAGAAGAAGCTTCCCACCCTCCCTCCCCTTCATGCTTTGGCTTGGTTTAGTTTGTCACGGTGGCCTTGGCAGTGGTTGGTCTTTGGAGGAGGAAAGAATTCTGTATGGAGACAGATTCGGGATCCCGGTACATTCCGGTTAACAAGGGGTTAACTTGGAATAGGTAAAATAGTGCTCACTGCAGATAAGTAGGGTTATCTCCGAGCTGGTAGGTTGCAGCTGGGGGCCTAAGTTGAAGGAATGTTTTCTGCAAAAGTGAAGTTGGGTTTATGGCCCTCAAATGACCACCATGTTTTTCCTCTTTTTATAATTTGGAATGTTATGTTATTTGTGTTGAAATACTGTAATTTATTGGTTAATAAAAGGCTGCTATGGCCATTTTGACTCCAAAAACTTGGTTTGTGTATTTTGAATAGCAGGAATGGTGGAGGTTGGCCTAGCAGGCTTGGTTAAGTTGGAAGGCGTATATTCTACCCTTGTCATGAGGAATAGAAAGCTCTGGCAAAGTGTAACCCTGTTCTGCCAACAGTTTAGCCATAGGCATATGGACCCAGTGTGGGTAAAGTACAAGTATATAGAATACTAGTTCCCTAACAAACTATTCAAGAACAACAATGGGTAACCTTCTGCATTGCACTGGTAGCCAATACAGCAATCTGAAACCTACAGTTGCAAGAAAAAGTATGTGAACCCCTTGGGATTACGTGGAGTTTTGCATGAATTGGGCATAAAATGTGCTCTGAACGTCATCTAAGTCACAACAATAGAAGAACACAGTCTGCTGAACATAATACTACACAAACATTAGATGTTGCCATGGTTTAATTGCACATAACATGTAAACATTCACAGTGCAGAGAGGAAAAAGTATGTGAGGCCCTAGCTTAATGACTTCTCCCAGAGCTAATTGGAGCCAGGAGTGAGCCAACCTTGACTCCAATCAGTGTGATGATATTGGATGTGTTGCTGACAGCTGTCCTGCCCTTAAACACACACCTGTTTTGGGTTTACTGGTTTCAAGAAGCACTGTCTGATGTGAACCATGCCTCGCAGAAAAGAGCTCTCAGAAGACCTACGATCAAGAATTGTTAACTTGCATGAAGCTGGAAAGGGTTACAAAAGTATCTCCAAAAGCCTTGATGTTCATGTGTCCACGGTAAGACAGACTGTCTACAAAGGGAGAAAGTTTAGCACTGTTGCTACTCTCCCTAGGCGTGGTCGTCCTGTAAAAATGATTGCAAGAGCACAGCGCAGAATGCTGCATGAGGTAAAGAAGAATCCCAGAGTGTCAGCTAAAGACCTACAGAAATCTCTGGCACATGCTAACATTTTTGTTGACACATCTACAATAAGGAAAACATTAAACAAGAATGGAGTACATGGGAGGACACCACGGAGAAAGCCATTGCTGTCCAAAAAGAATATTGCAGCACGTTTGAAGTTTGCAAAAGAGCACCTGGATGTTCCACAGCACTACTGGCAAAATATACTGTGGACAGATGAAACCAAGATTGAGTTGTTTGGGAAGAACACACAACACTTTGTGTGGAGAAAAAAAGGCACAGCACACCAACATCAAAACCTCATCCCCACTGTAAAACATGGCGGAGGGAGCATCATGGTTTGGGGCTGCTTTGCTGCCTCAGGGCCTGGACGGATTGTTGTCATTGATGGGAAAATGAATTCCAGAGTTTATCAAGACATTTTGCAGGAAAACGTACGACCATCTGTCCGCCAACTGAAGCTCCGCAGAGGATGGGTGATGCAACAGGACAATGACCCAAAGCATACAAGTAATTCAACAAAACAATGGCTGCAACAGCACAGAATACACCTTCTGGAGTGGCCCAGTCAGAGTCCTGACCTCAACCCGATTGAAATGCTGTGGCATGACCTTAAGAGAGCGATTCACACCAGACATCCCAAGAATAGTGCTACACTGAAACAGTTTTGTGAAGAGGAGTGGTCCAAAATGACTCCAGATCGTTGTGCAGGTCTGATCTGCAACTACAGGAAGCGTTTGGTTGAGGTTATTGCTGCCAAAGGAGGGTCAACCAGTTATTAAGTCCAAAGGTTCACATACTTTTTCCTCCCTGCGCTGTGAATGTTTACATGTTATGTGCAATTAAACCATGGCAACATCTAATGTTTGCGAAGTATTATGTTCAGCAGACTGTGTTCTTCTATTGTTGTGACTTAGATGAAGTTCAGAGCACATTTTATGCCCAATTCATGCAAAACTCCACATAATCCCAAGGGGTTCACATACTTTTTCTTGCAACTGTATTATAAACAGCAATATATTATTGACACTCAGCAAATGATGTTTGGGTGGCTTTGTGCCACCGTTGGTAGCTCCAGACAAAGAACATTATGGTACTTTATATATGCATCAAATAGTACAACTTGTAACCATGCTCAATATTAAAAAATAATCACACATTTTATTACAAAAAATGGATAAAACATGGCAATCAAGGCTTAAGAAAACACAATCTTGCATGCAACAGTACATAAATGTTCACTGTTACGGACCAAAGTCACATCAGTTCTAATACAGTAAAACTAGATGTTCATATTTAAGACCAAAGTCTACGCGTTTCGCAGATCCCCTGATTCTTCAGGACTTCGGGCAGATCACAAGATCTTATTGGAGATAAACTATAAAAGATAACAACCATTACATTAAATGCATACTTTTAACCAATTTAATACCGGGCAATTTTACCCCTTCCTGCCCAGGCCAGTTTTCAGGTTTCAGCGCTCTCACACTTTGAATGACAATTGCGCGGTCATACAACATTGTACCCAAACTAAAATTTTATCATTTTCTTCACACAACTAGAGCTTTCTTTTGGTTGTATTTAATCAACGCTGGGGTTTTTATTTTTTGCTAAACTAACAAAAAAAGACCAAAAATTTTGAAAAAAAACACACTTTTTTTTTTGTTTCTGTTATAAAAGTTTACAAAAAAATAATTGTTCTTCATAAATTTAGGCCGAGATGTATTCTGCTACATGTCTTTGGTGAAAATAACCCAAATTAGGATGTATTATTTAGTTTGTAGGAAAGTTATAGAGTTCACAAACTATGGTATAGATCTGAATATTGATCAATCCTGAAGTACTGACGCCCAATCTAATTTCTTGAGGTCCAAGAATGTCAGAACAGTACAGATATCCCCCAAATGACCCCTTTTTGCAAAGTAGACAGTCCGACGTACTTCATAAGAGGCATGGCAAGTTTTTTGAAGTTGTATTTTTTTTGTCATAATTTTTCGGAAAATGAAAAAATTAAAAAAAAATTTTTCACTATTTTTTTTTTACATATTGTCACCAGTGCAGTACAGCGTCATCATATAACTGGCATGGCTGTGATCAGGGACACTGGTGACAGTATGAAAAAAAAAATATATATATTTTTTTTTATTTTTATTTTCTTAATTAAGATTTTTTTTTTCATATTTCACTATGTCCAAAGTAGTACAATGTTACCATAGTAACATTGTACTACTTTGGGGAAGTGATCAGTATTTTTTTTTATTTTTTTTTTACACAATTTGCTTATAGCAAAGAATTACTTTGCTATAAGCAAGCATTTACCTGAATGACATCGATTCATTCAGGGTTTTTTTTTTGTGTGCTTAGCTGTGATTTGGCCACAGGTAATCACATGACATGTGCATGTGATCACTGTGACCATTCACAGCTAGACACTAGTATACAATGGATGGCATGAATGAAGCCATTCATTGTATACAACTGTCATGTGACCTGCTGTGATTGGTCACAGCAGGTCACATGGTACCGGCAACGGGGGCCAGTACTCAGATCTGTCATCGGCCGTGTCTGAGGTACACGGCCGGTGACAGATCGCGCCGCTGCGCCACTCTGCAGGAGCGCGATCTGCGCATGTGCGGGAGGACGCCATATGGCGTCCACCCGGAACGCTGATGACATTTGCTGGCCGCCATTCGGCCATAGGGCGGGCGGCAAATGGTTAAATACATAATGCTCATAGAAATAATGTAATAGCATACGCTTTAACTCACCCATGCAGGATACAGGGAACAAAACAAAGAAAAAAAGAGAAAAAAACCCATAATTGAAATAATGTGACTTTGGTCCGTAACATGCAAGTGTACAATCCAAACGCACACGTTTCTACGTTACAAATGGCTGTGTGTGCGTGCTGCAGTGACCATCAACTGGAACCGAACAGAATCAGCAAGGAGAATGTCACCAGCACACTGAGGATCACCAATATGGGTTCAAAGGTTTTAGTGAACAATCACAGCAAAGCAACGTTTCAGAGTCTCGCAGGACCCCATCATCAGGCATTTGGTCTGTAACATGAACATTGTATTGTTGTATCCAAGATTGTGTGCTCTTAAAGTGTTACTAAACCCATAACAGTAAAATCAGTCTGTATATGCAGTAAAGCATGCTTGTTATACTCACTGTGGAACCCCAAGGGGTTAATCCTCCACACTGTGTAGAAAGGCTCTTTGATCCTGTCTTCTCTGATTCTCCTCTTCTTATACTGTCCCCAATCCATCTGCTGATAGAATAGAGCCTTGGGGGCAAGCTGCACATGATTAGTTTGGTGTGTATGTCTAGGATTTTTTTATTTTTCTTGGTAGGGTACATGTGATCAGCACAGGACCAACCAGCACTTTCCAGACAGAGGGTCAGGGGTCCTGCAGCCTCATAGGACAATCAGGGGTGAATGAAAACTCCTCCTACAAACTTTACCAGTGCTTTGCTGGACACTGATATAAGTCACAAAACTGCTATATACTGCTGATGACAAAAGGTATTTACAGTTTATATTTACTATAGTGATTGCATTTTCATGTTCTGTGTACTGTGGGGGACCAGATAGAGTGAATGCAGGGTCCTGAGAGACCAGATATAGTGAATGCAGGGTCCGGGGCGACCAGATATAGTGAAGGCAAGGTCCTGGGAGACCAGATATAGTGAATGCAGGGTCCGGGGAGACCAGATATAGTGAAGGCAAGGTCCTGGGAGACCAGATATAGTGAATGCAGGGTCCGGGGAGACCAGATATAGTGAAGGCAAGGTCCTGGGAGACCAGATATAGTAAATGCAAGGTCCTGGGAGACCATATATAGTGAATGCAGGGTCCAGGGAGACCAGATATAGTGAATGCAGGGTCTGGGGAGACCAAATATAGTGAATGCAGGGTCTGGGGAGACCAGATATAGTGAAGGCAAGGTCCTGGGAGACCAGATATAGTAAATGCAGGGTCCGGGGAGACCATATATAGTGAATGCAGGGTCCTGGGAGACCATATATAGTGAAGGCAAGGTCCTGGGAGACAGATATAGTGAATGCAGGGTCTGGGGAGACCATATATAGTGAATGCAGGGTCTGGGGAGACCAGATATAGTGAATGCAGGGTCCTGGGAGACCAGATATAGTGAATGCAAGGTCCTGGGAGATCAGATATAGTGAATACAGGTTCCGGGGAGACCATATATAGTGAATGCAAGGTCCTGGGAGACCATATATAGTGAATGCAAGGTCCTGGGAGACCATATATAGTGAATGCAGGGTCCTGGGAGACAATATATAGTAAATGCAGGGTCTGGGGAGACCATATATAGTGAATGCAGGGTCCGGGGAGACCGGATATAGTGAATGCAAGGCCCTGGGTTTAGTAACACTTTAAGCTTTGATTGGCATGTTTTTATCCATTTTTATTATTTTTTATTTTTAATCTTGAGCATCATTGCAAGTGTTACTAATTGAGGGATATTTAAAGTCCCATAAACTACCATTATATCCTTTGTCTTGACTTATGATGTCTCCTATAGTATGATATTATCAGGTCCAACATCCCACCTTGATAGTTTTGCGGATAACATTGGCAGCTCCACCACCCTAGGCAATGGCCAATATTGGCTTTGCATTTTGTAAAACAGACAAAACTAGTGAAATCGGCACATAAGGCATCACCATTCATCACCATTCATATAAGCCTATCCATGGTAAGAAGCTGCTTGTGGCATCTTCCCCCATAACAGTCACACGCTTGTCTGCCAACGATCCGCCCGTTCGTTTATACACAGAAAAATGAGTAAAATGCTTTCAGAGCTTTGAAAAAAAAAATGTGTGATATTTTTCAAATGCAACCTCATTAAACATGAGTATGGTCTGCCAATAAATTGGCATGGCTTCCCTTTAAGTCGCAATTGGGAGCTTTCCACAGCGGCGCTCATTCCTCATTCACAATATGCTGCGTAGCCTTTACAAGAGTGAAAATGAGAACTATGCAAGAAATATGTAACTGTACCCTGCTTTATCTCTTTAAAATTTAATAAAGCTCTTTGAAGAGAATTAGAGCCACTGACTAGATAGTCTTTGTCCTCTGAAGGAGCGTAAATGCAAAATGTTCATAATCCAGGCAGGAAGAAAAGAAAACCTTTAGCTGCGTTAGGTACATTTTTATTGCTCTGTATTCTGAATTGGGCTGCATCCTCCAGTATATTCCTAGCCAGTGATGACCGCGAGGAGCTGTGTTTGGAGACTCACCCTAAGGCGTACTTTGTTATTCACACTGGACTATCACCAAACCTATCACATTACAATGGACGATATCTCTACAGCTGCACAAACATCTGTGATGCTGATGAGATCCACAGCTGGCCGCAATGGCAAGACAGCATTCTACAAAGAGCAGAAGCTGGAGAGACCCCATCTTGGGTATAGTATTACTTGTGAACTAATAGAACACAGTATAAAGACCGAGAGATTCAGCGTGAATACAGTAAAATGAGAATATGTGAAAACAGTCATAAAGCCCAACTCCAAGAAACTTGAAAATCACCCATTGCAGTGGGGCTGTGCCTACACTGCAAGGGTTAATTGGTTGTTTAGGTCTAGCGGACTGTGAAAGAAGATTTACCTACCTGATCCTTTGCTCTTTCACGCTGCTAGACGGGTTCTCGCTGCATCTTTTCCCCCACACTTGTGGTCAAACGTCATCAAGACCAGACCGGGGTCCATAGCCCTGTTTTGGATGTGATGATGCCAGGCAGGGCTGCTGTTAGAAACCATGGGGCCCCATACAGCCATCCTGACAGGGCCCCCCTTGAAAAAAAAAAACCACAGTTTACTAGGCTTCAGTTATGAATGACCACAGTGAATGATCGGTACCAATCACTCATTGTGTTCATTCAGAAAAGGAAGGGGCTGGTAAATGTGACATATTTATCGGACCTTTCCCCACTCTTCATTCTGAAGGATCCTATTGTGTGCTTGCAGCTGCTGTTGGGGAGGACAGGAGGGAAGCTGGCAGCACTGCGGGGGGGGGGGCAGGAGAATGACACTGGGGGGCCTGGGCAGCAGTGGGAGATGGATGGTGCACAGGGAGGGTGATAGTTGTACCAGGGGGGCAATTACTGGAACTAATCCTCTGTATGGCTCCCGCTGCAATACTTATTACTGACACCTTCGTTCTGTGCACTTATTACTGACCCCTTCACTCTGTGTTACTTATTACTGACCCATTAATTCTACAATACTTATTCCTGACACCTTTATTTCAGCGTTACCTATTACTGACCCCTGCACTCTGCATGACTTATTACTGACCCCTTAGTTCTGCATGACTTATTACTGACCTCTTCATTCTGCAATACTTATTACTGACCCCTGCACTCTGTATTACTTACTACTGACCCCTGTCCACTGTGCTACTTATTACTGACCCCTTCACTCTGTGTACTTATTACAGACACCTTCACTCTGTGTTCCTTATTACTGACCCCTTCACTCTGTGTTCCTTATTACTGACCCCTTCACTCTGTGTTACTTATTAATGAAACCTTCACTCTGTGTTACATATTACTGACCCCTTAATTCTGTGTTACTTATTACTGACCTCTTCATTCTGCAATACTTATTACTGACCCCTGCACTTTGCATTACTTACTACTGACCCCCGTACTCTGTGTTACTTATTACTGACCCCTTCACTCTACATTACTTTTTTCCTGACCCCTTTACTCTGCAATACTTATTCCTGACCTCTTCAATCTGCAGTACTTGTTACAGACACCTTCATTCTGTGTTACTTACTGACCCCTGCACTCTACTTACTACTGATCCCTGCCCTCTGCATTTCTTACTATTGACCTCTGCACTCTACATTACTTACTACTGATCCCTGCCCTCTGCATTGCTTACTACTGACCCCTGCACTCTACATTACTTACTACTGATCCCTGCCCTCTGCATTTCTTACTATTGACCTCTGCACTCTAAATTACTTACTACTGATCCCTGCCCTCTGCATTGCTTACTACTGACCCCTGCACTCTACATTACTTACTACTGATCCCTGCCCTCTGCTTTACTTACTACTGATCCCTGCCCTCTGCTTTACTTACTACTGATCCCTGCCCTCTGCTTTACTTACTACTGACCCCTGCACTCTACATTACTTACTACTGACCCCTGCACTCTACATTACTTACTACTGATCCCTGCCCTCTGCATTGCTTACTACTAACCCCTGCACTCTACATTACTTACTACTGATCTCTGCCCTCTGCTTTACTTACTACTGATCCCTGCCCTCTGCTTTACTTACTACTGATCCCTGCCCTCTGCATTGCTTACTACTGACCCCTGCACTCTACATTACTTACTACTGATCCCTGCCCTCTGCATTGCTTACTACTGACCCCTGCACTCTACATTGCTTACTACTGATCCCTGCCCTCTGCATTGCTTACTACAAACCCCTGCACTCTACATTACTTATTACTGATCCCTGCCCTCTGCATTGCTTACTACTGACCCCTGCACTCTGAGTTATTTACTGCTTCCCTGTAGAACTGGGAGGGACTCAGCAGAGTGGCAAAGAGTAGGCAGATAACAAAGGAAGCTGCAGAGATACAGGAGCAAACATTAATGCTGCGGGCTTTGTTGTGCAAAAGGGTTTGTGAATCATCATACTGGCCGAACAGAATTTTATATATGTAAATTTCGACTGAGTAATTGGCCGTCTAGCTGTAGTTCTGCTTCAACACAGGTGAGCACTGCACAGAGCCATCATTATAAGCAGTGTTGGAGAGGCAAGGATGCCACAGATCCTATCAGGGATAACACACTGTATATACCTCTGAGCATGATTTAGGAAATGATCCCACAGTGAACACTAATGACGCATTTCTTCAGGCAGCAGCAATACTACAGCAAATGTGTGACCAATTATAATGCATGGGCCCTTCTGGAGGTAGAAGCACAGCATAGCCGTCTGTGTGCACTCAGTGGGCAGCTCCGGCGTTGTCAAAATAAGGGTGTATGTTATGTCAGGAAAACAAAGCGAAGCACGCTAGGAGAGGAAAAGAAACATCTGCACCACGCCTTGCAACACTTGACGCTTGCTGGTTAGGGAGTCGGGCTGATAGATTATAATTTCCTCATCCTCAGCTCTGCTGTACTGGGCTGCTTCATGCCCGGCTCACACTATTAACCTTTTCTCTCCTGTTATTTAAAGCTGAATTGAAATAGAACACAAATAGATAAATACACAAACAAGGTAGCTGTTTTGCCTGCAAAATGATTTCTGTCCATCCAGTCCTGAGATTTACACAGCTCTGCCACACACAGCACAGCCCTGTCTAGCAGGGGAGGGGACTTGATCTTTCTCTGCTGCATTTTCTCTTTCACTTATAGGTCCCCTCCTGATCCCTAATCTGCGACTGGTCAGGGAAAGGGGAAGCAGCTCTCTGATGAGCTCATCTCTTTGTCACTCTGTTGTCTCCAGCTACCAGCATGCTTGCTTTACTGCAGCACACCCGACTGTCTCCTTGTGCTGCATTCTCCTCACCCTCCCTGAGCTCTGCTGAACAGACTGTGAAAGAGCTGACAGAAATTTATTTGTTTACACTGCATGCATTTAAAAAATACATTTATTGATGTACACTGCTCAAAAAAAGCTAAAAGAACACTTTTTAATGAGGGTCTAGCATCAAGTCAGATATGGGATATTGATCTGGTCAGTTAAGTAGAAGAGGGGGTTGCTAATCAGTTTCAGCTGCTTTGGTGCTAATGAAATTAACAGGTGCACTAGATGGGCAACAATGAGACGACCCCCAAAACAGGAATGGTTTTACAGCTGGAGGACATTGACATTTTTTTCCCTACTCATCTTTTCTGACTCTTTTTCACTAGTTTTGCATTTTGTCAGGGTCAGTGTCACTACTGGTAGCAAAAGGCAATACCTGGACAGGCAGTCCAACTCCTCCAGGATGGCACATCAATATGTGCCATTGCCTGAAGGTTTGCTGTGTCTCCCAGCACAGTCTCAAGAGCATGGAGGAGATTCCAGGATATAGACATTTACTCTAGGAGAGCTGGACAGGGCCATAGAAGGTCTTTAACCCATCAGCAGGACCGGTATCTGCTTCTTTGTGCAAGGAGGAACAGGATGAGCTCTGCCAGAGCCCTACAAAATGACCTCCAGCAGGCCACTGGTGTGAATGTCTCTGACCAAACAATCAGAAACAGACTTCATTAGGGTGGCCTGAGGGTCCAACGTCCTCTAGTGGGCCCTGTGCTCACTGCCCAGCACCATAGAGCTCGATTGGCATTTGCCAATGAACACCAGAATTGGCAGGTCCACCACTGGCACCCTGTGCTTTTCACAGAGGAGAGCAGGTTCACCCTGAGCACATGTGACAGACGTGAAAGGGTCTGGAGAAGCCGTGAAGAACATTCTGCTGCCTGTAACATCGTTCAGCATGACCATTTTGGTGGTGGGTCAGTGATGGTCTGGGGAGGAATATCCATGGAGGGACTCACAGACCTCTACAGGCTAGACAATGGCACCGTGACTGCCATTAGGTATCGGGATGAAATCCTTGGTCACATTGTCAGACCCTACGCTGGTGCAGTGGGTCCTGGGTTCCTCCTGGTGCACGACAATGCCCGGCTTCATGTGGTGAGAGTATGCAGGCAGTTCCTGGAGGATGAAGGACTTGATACCATTGAATGGCCTCCACGCTCGCCTGACCTAAATCCAATAGAACACCTCTGGGATGTCATGTTTGGGTCCATCCGACGACACCAGGTTGCACCTCAAACTGTCCAGGAGCTCAGTGATGCCCTGGTCCAGATCTGGGAGGAAATCCCCCAGGACACCATCCATCGTCTCATTAGGAGCCTCCCCTGACGTTGTCAGGCATGCATACAAGCACGTGGGGGCCATACAAACTACTGAGGACCATTTTGAGTTGCTGCAATGAAATTTCAGCAAAATGGACTAGCCTGCTGCATCATTTTTTCACTTTGATTTTCGGGGTGACTTTGAATTCAGTCCTCTGTAGGTCGATCATTTTCATTTCCATCAAACGATGGCACGTCCTTACGTTCCCGACACATTACCCCGTCCATATTAGTATAGATATCCAGCAGGAGATTTCTCCCCATTGAGATCTGATGTATCTTCAAAGTGTACCTTTCATTTTTTTGAGCAGTGTGTGTGTGTATATATATATATATATATATATATATTGTACAGGACGCCGGGAATATATACTGTATATATCCCCTTGAATAATATATATATATATATATATATATATATATATATATATATATATATATACAGTTGTGTCCAAAATTATTCAACCCCCAATGCTGTAAAGGGGTTTAGGGACTATAGTGTACATTTGGAATTGTATTCAGAATCAAATCCTACAAGGACGTTGTAACTACCCAAATGCAACTAAAATGACATCAATTGTTTATGTAATACAGTAGTAAATGGTTCTTATGTGGTTTCTTCATTGCCACAATTATTCAACCCCTTAAAGACTACCACTCTGAAGAACAGAGGTTCATACAGGTGCTTTCCATCAGGTATTGAAAACACCTGTGGATGTCACCGAGCAGCAATCAAGCATAATAAGCACCAATTAGGCAGCTTTAAAATGACTGTGATACTCAGCTCCTTCTAGACATTTACTGGTGTGGTTACAAACATGGTGAAGGCAAGAGAATGGTCCAGGAAGACAAGAGAAGAGGTGATTTCTCTTCACAGGAAGGGCAATGGCTATAAGAAGATTGCAAAGATGTTAAACATACCAAGAGACACCTTAGGAAGCATCATTCGCAAATTCAAGGCAAAGGGCACTGTTGAAACGCTACCTGGTCGTGGCAGAAAGAAGATGCTGACTTCGACTGCTGTGCGCTACCTGAAGCGTAGAGTGGAGAGAAGTCCCCGTGTGACTGCTGAGGAACTGAGAAAAGATTTGTCAGATGTGGGTACAGAAGTTTCAGCCCAGACAATAAGACGCACACTGCGTAATGAAGGCCTCCGTGCCAGAACTCCCAGGCGTACCCCCTTGCTGTCTCCAAAGAATAAGAAGAGTCGACTGCAGTATGCCAAAAGCCATGTGGACAAACCACAAAAGTTGTGGGATAGTGTTCTGTGGACTGATGAAACAAAATTAGAACTGTTTGGGCCCATGGATCAACGCTATGTTTGGAGGAGGAAGAACAAGGCCTATGATGAAAAGAACACCTTGCCTACTGTGAAGCATGGTGGAGGGTCAATCATGCTTTGGGGCTGTTTTGCTTCTGCAGGTACAGGGAAGCTTCAGCGTGTGCAAGGTACCATGAATTCTCTTCAGTACCAGGAGATATTGGATGGAAACGTGATGCAGTCCGTCACACACCTGAGGCTTGGGAGACGTTGGACCTTTCAACAGGACAATGATCCCAAGCATACCTCCAAGTCCACTAGAGCATGGTTGCAGAGGAAAGGCTGGAACATTTTGGAGTGGCCATCGCAGTCACCAGACTTAAATCCGATTGAGAACCTCTGGTGGGACTTAAAGAAAGCAGTTGCAGTGCGCAAGCCTAAGAATGTGACTGAACTGGAGGCCTTTGCCCATGAAGAATGGGCGAAGATACCCGTAGATCGCTGCAAGACACTTGTGTCAAGCTATGCTTCACGTTTAAAAGCTGTTATAACTGTAAAAGGATGCTGTACTAAGTACTAAGATTGAATGTCACTTGGGGGTTGAATAAAACTGATAATGCTGTGAGCACAGAAAAGACATTTGTGGTTATTTCATTATAACTGTTATGTTATATTTGTCTGACCTACAAGTGCCTCTTTAATGTAAATGTAAGCAAGATGACTGAATGATCAAAAGCAATGTCAAACTGGCCAAAACACTCAATTTCAGTGGGGGTTGAATAATTTTGGACACAACTGTATATGGTCTCCCACAGGACACGCAACATGGAAATGCACTGGTTAAAGCTTGTAGGAGGAGTTTTCATTCTCCCCCGTTTGTCCTATGAGGCTGCAGGACCCCTGACCCTCTGTCTGGACAGTGCTGATTGGCCCTGTACTGATCGCATGCACTCTCCCAAGCAAAAAAAACTCTCCAGACATACACACCAAACTGAGCATGTGCAGCTTGCCCCCAAGGCTCTGTTCTATCAGCAGATTGATTGGAGACAGTAGAAGAAGGGGAGGATCAGAGAAAACAGGATCAAACATCCTTATTACACAATGCGGAGGATTAACCCTTTAGGTTCCACAGTGAGCATTCTTTACTGCATATACAGACTGATTTTACTGTTGTGGGTTTAGTAACACTTTCAGAATACATACTTGAATAGAATTCTTTTTAAAACCAGAAGTAGTGTCACTTTAACCACTTCCCGACTACGCTATAGTTGAAAGACGGCTACAACACAGTTGTCTAGTTCTGGGAGGGTGTCCACAGACGGGGATACAGCTGATCACAGATCGAGGTAGAGGGCCAATCACAGCGGACTTTTACCAAGTGATCTGCTGTATCCAATCACAGCTGATCCCATATAAACAAACTTGCTGGTTATTTCCTTTCCTCACGAGCTGTCACTGTGTGAGTTGAGCTGATAATCGGCAATCCTGACAGGAGGACATATTTACACTGATAATTATAATCAGTGACCTGATCATCAGTGCAGCCCCATCTGTGACAGCGGTGGCGTCAGCATCTGACAGATGGGCCAGGTTTTCTCTTGTGGGTGGTCTACATATCAACATATATCTACATTTTGTGGATGGTCAGAATTTTAGCTCCTATGCACACTGCATCACATGTTTGAGAAAGGAGCGCGCTGGTCTACGTCAGACCTTGCGCATGCTCAGAAACGCGTTGCACTTGGATAGCATCAGATGCCAACGCCACCACTCAGAATCCTACAGCGAGTCACCATAATGGAGTATCCCGATGGTCTCCTCCACCCTGACCGCACCCCACCGTCCTACTGTCCTATATTCCACAGCAGGGGCGGACTGACAACTCATGGGGCCCCTGGGCAATAGGGGATCATGGGGCCCCTGTGTCCTTGTCCAAACTCAAAAAAGCCTATGAAAAAGGTACCAGGGGCATCTCATGGGGCCCCCTACTGACCCCGGGCCCTCGGGCAGTGCCCGAGTTTCCAAATGGTCGGTCCGCCCCTGTTCCATAGTGGTTTACCATCTTGGAGATGAGTATCCATATTAATGATGAGCCTGTAATTTATCATGAACATGTGAGTTGCCTTCTTACTTTTTAACCATTAAACTTGCATCACAGTCTACACTTAGAGGAGCTGTTTCTTCCTTTGTTTCTTCCACATTAGAGTCTGCTTCACTCTACCACAGCCTGCCCTAGTATTCAGACTGTTCCATCCCCTTCTCCACCATTGGATTCCTACTACTGGATTCATTAAGACTGTCTACGGACTCTTGGTCTGCAGGTTTCATGCGCCTATGATTTCCCTCATCGTAGAGGCACCTCAACAATTAAGCCTTGCGATAGGGAAAAACGCGTCAGCAGGGCAGGGACTTGGAGGGGACAGGCTGAAGCCACTCTGAAGACTGGACTGTTTACGGTGTGTGGCATCCCATGTCTTTAGATATCTATCTGTAAGCCAGGACGAGCTTTTTGGAGGCCAGATGAGAGCCACCAGATGAGTGCAGGCTGGTACTTTGGGTGACACTCTATGGGTTTTTTCATAGGGTTACTGGGACAGAAAGTGAGGGGAAATCTCCCCAATGGCTCCACACATACCTTTGAAAGCCTAACCATTCCATACTCCATCACAATGAATAAAAAGGTTTGGCCTGAAGTAATTCTGCAATGGTTTTATTTTAATCAGAGATTGCAGTGCTAACTGTAAACTTCTATACTTGTCATGACATCTAACATTACGCTGAACGATCGCATGAATTGTTTTTACGGTTCTGGAATGTCTTTTGTAAGACATGTAGGCTGATACTTTGTGCTTAATCAAGAATGTCAGCGCTAATTAGAGATGCTAGAGCCTACCACAGCTGGTCCGACGAACAACTACATTAAAAAGTCATCTGTAACACTAATATTATTTCAGTTATGTAATCCCATCTTGCAATCATTTCTTAACCCAAACAGAAGTCTAGTCTGGGAATACAATACTCAAACTGTTCTTTATGTGCTACCCAATGAAATGTAGAAAGGAGAACCAGACTAAAACCGGATGAAAGAGTCCAAGATCGATTTAATTGTTGGTAAATAAGTCCTATAAAAAAACAAACAACGTGTTTCGGGGAAGCAGCACTCCTTCTTCATCAGGGCTACAAGAATACTCAAACCATAGTCATTCTGATAAAACATTTGGGTTGATGCAGGGGCGGACTGACCATTTGGAAACTCGGGCCCTGCCCAAGGGCCCGGGGTCAGTAGGGGGCCCCATGAGATTCCCTGGTACCTTTTTCATAGGCTTTTTTAAGTGTGGGCAAGGACACAGGGGCCCCATGATCCCCTATTGCCCAGGGGCCCCATGAGTTGTCAGTCCGCCCCTTGGTTTCATGTACTAAAACTGAAGAGTGCAAAATCTGGTGCAACTCTGCATAGAAACCAATCAGCTTCCATGTTTTTTTTCAATGCTGAATAGAACAAGCTGAAGTTAGAAGCTGATTGGCTGCCAAGCACAGCTGCACCAGATTATGGGCACTCTCCAGTTATAGTAAACCCACCCCATCATGTCTAACTATACATCCATGTGAATCCCCAAAATCAATATATTATATGAGGTGGTATCAAAAAGTTTAGTTTTGCAACACACCAACAGGTGGCAGCACAAGGGTGCATGCACAGTCATGGGGAGCACCGACCTTCATAAGTCAGTGTGCCAAAAGACATCATCCTGCGTACATCAGAAGCTGTGCAACTGGTGGTTTTCTCACCACGTGCATTACCACGTCTTCTGTTTCATCATGGACACAAGTTACAAAATTCTGTGAAATTCTGCATGAAACTGGTCAAATCAGCCAAAAAGATGTTTGACATGAGTCGGCAAGTTTACAGCGATGCTGCCATGAGTCGTTCGAGGTTTTTTTGAATGGCATGCGTGCTTCAAGAGAGGAAGAACACCACTGGAAGACGAGGAGAGATCAAGAAGACCTTCAACCCCTGAAAATGTCAAAACCGTTCGGCACCTGTGCATGTCGAGGATCATTACCGGTGGCAAAACTTGGGTGTACAGGTTTCACGCTCTTTGATCTAACTTGCTGTCCATGATGAAATAGCAGACGCGGTAACACAAGTCGTCAGAATAGCACCAGCTCTACAGCTCCCGAAGTGCACAGAACGATGTCTTTTGGCACACTGTCTTATGAAGGCCGGTGTTCCCTGTGACTGTGCGTACAGCCCTCTGCTGTCATCTGTTGGCGTATTACAAAACTAGACTTTTTGATACCACCTCGTAGTTTTACTTACCTCCTCCATGCTCCAGCACCGCCCTCTGTGTCCTCCTCTTCCACTTGTCCATGCCCACTTCCTGGTTGAATGATGGCCAGCCAGTAGGATGTCCTGCTTGCATGCATAGCTCCTACTGGTTGGACCAATTAAAATTTGTGGAATATATTCATAAGCATGCATATTTAGATACAATGTTTTATCATCATGACTGTGTTTTATGTTTATTCTTGTAGCCTTAATGAAAGGGGCGTGGTTTTACCCTCAAAACGCGTTGCCTGTATGTTTTATCACTTATTTACCAACAATTACAATTTTCATGGACTTTTTTATTTGCTTTTGATCTGGTGCGCCTTTCTCGGATTCTATGAGTAACACACAAAGAGTTGAGTATTATATTCCTAGACTAGATTTCTTTCTGGTTTAAAAATGATTGCAAGATAGGATTACATACCTACAGGGGCGGACTGACAACTCATGGGGCCCCCGGGCAATAGGGGATCATGGGGCCCCTGTGTCCTTGCCCAAACTCAAAAAAGCCTATGAAAAAGGTACCAGGGGCCTCTTATGGGGCCCCCTACTGACCCCGGGCCCTCAGGTAGTGACCGAGTTTCCAAATGGTCAGTCCGCCCCTGCAAACCTATGATAATATTTGTGTTACAGAAGACTTTTTAAAGTAGTTCTTTGTTTGACCAGCTCTTGTGGGCCCCAGCATTTCTAATTAGAAATGACATTTTTATATATAAAATTCATAAAAGCAGCTGTAAAAGAAGCAGAAGAGGGTTGCCCCGCTATAGGTCCTCAATAGGTTCCTCAGGTTCCTCCTCCACCACTCTGACTGCCAGCTTTTAAAAACCCATCCCGCGCATGTGTAGAAAAATAAAAAAAAAAGAAAGCCGCACGCCATAACAGTCACACCATGAAGTTTAATCAATGTAGCCTGCTTCCGACACAGTCTCCGCCCTAAGCCACACCCTCCTGTTGCGTTTTCCCCTGATTGGGTTTTTTCATAGAGGTCTACCTCTAAGGTTACCAGAATAAACCTAAAACATGGTCATATGCTGAAACATTGGGGGAGATTTACTAAAACTGGAGCATGAAAAATCTGGTGCAGCTGCGCATGGAAACCAATCAGCTTTCAGGTTTTATTGTCAAAACTTATATGAACAAGCTGAAGTTAGAAGCTGATTGGCTACCGTGCACTGCTGCACCAGATCCTGAGTGCTCCAGTTTTAGTAAATCCCTCCCATTGCGTCCTAATTACACATGCACATAAAGTGATTCTAAAGGTTGTTTTTTTTTTAAATAATAAACATGCCTACACTTACCTGCTCTGTGTAGTGGTTTTACACAGAGCAGCCAAGATCTTCCTCTTCTTGGGTCCCCCGCAGGTTCTCCTGGCCCCTCCTTCCTGTCGGGTGCCCCTACAGCAAGCACCTTGCTTTGGGGCACCCGCTGTTCCGTGTGTCCATTCACACATGGAGCCGTGGCTTGGCCCCGCCCCCTCTCTCTCCTCATTGACTGACTGGCTGTGATTGACAGCAACAGGAGCTGTCTCAGCCAATGAGGAGACAGAGATCTGGGACAGCCGAGGCTGTCATGCACATCACTGGATTGCGGTGGGGCTCAGCTGACATCTTTGGGCGGCTGACTTCTGTGTCCCGAACACCAGCTGCTGTCATTGGCCGGATGGGGATGACGTCACTCCCATGCATGCATGGATGTTCCATCAAATTTGGCCAAATTTGTAAAGTGAGCTGCGCAGGGGTGGACAGACAGGTAGGTAGCTCTAACGTAGCATGTCTCTTTTGCATTACAAATCCTGCTTGGCCGCCCATTTTTTATATTTCTTACGTTCCACTTCAAGCTGACCATAGATGGTTCAAAATCTGACCTGTTCAGCAGGGATTGGGCGAATTTTGATCCATCTATGGCCGGTCCTGTTTGAGAGATATGAAGAGACTTGCTGGAAATTGTTAGCCCAATCAGCAGCTCTGATCAGTGTATTTTGAGTCCAGCAGACTCCCCAGCTGTCAGAATACAATGGCATAGCAGAGAGGATTCCCCCTTCCACCTCCATTGAATGAATGGGGGAATCAATTCCGTTTTTTATGGCCAGCTTCACTTCACTTCTAGAGGGTACCGGAAAGAGTCAATTTTCATGTTATCTCATGGTAGGAAGAGCCTGGCAAGCTAGGAACACATCATTAAGTGTTCCTGCATGGCGACCACTTCCTGTTATCTCACATATATATTCTTATTATTATAGCCAAATTTACCACCCTAACTCCTCCCACAGTTTTTACACTACATAGACAGTAATATACTGAAACGTGCGGATTGTTCCCGATTGGTGTGCTATTACTTTGTGGATTGTTTCGCCGAATGGTTCACGAAATATCAGCGTTTTTGTGGTGAAATTGGTCCCATAGGAATGAATGGCGGAATGTTCAAAACTAGAGTAGGAGCTGACAAAAGCTAGAGTGTGAGCTGAAAAATCAGGACATGATTTATAAACTGTCATCACTCCCTCATTTTCAAGCCCACCTACACAAATCTTATATCAAAACGTTCAGCTATCCCTGCTGCCACTAAAAGCCATAGTGCTGATAGTTTTCACAATATGGCCATTTGTTTGCAACTCACGCTGCCCATTGACATTCATTGAAATTCCACTCTAGCCACCTCAAATTTGAAGGGCAATTTCTAAACTGCGACTGTGCCTTCATTTTTAATATTTCAGAGACATACTAGGCATCAAAATGTAGGTCTGGGTCTTGTGATTCTCACAATATAAAGCTCTTCGCTGTAGGATTTATAGTTTTTAAAACTACGACCATTTGAATACGCAAGTGAAGTGAGCAATTTGGAGCAGTTTGTTTTTAACCGCTCTTCTCTGCCCTATTTGAAATCTAATTTTGAATTGGTGACAGTTTGGCCGGCTTCTGGTTAAAGGTTTGGAAATAAGTTTTCAACAGTAGAGAGTATTTGAGGTGATAATGCTGCTAATGTTTTTATAAATGTATGTTGTAATGTAACTGTGAAGCACTTTGGGTAACAGCATTGCAATTAAATGTGCTATATAAATAAATGTTAAAATGCGTTTCTCACAGGTACGACACTTTTTGATTTTTCGGTCCTTCCCCACCTGGAATTTCCATCGGGAGTCGCGGGATGTTCCCCCAGCGGAATTTTTTCGGTACCTTCAATTGCGGCACTGGTTACTCTCGCTGCGGGCCACTTCTGCTTTCCCATATCAGAAATCTGCCTTTGAACGGCTTTGCCAGCAGCGTCCGGGCACCCCGGGCCTTATCTCCCTTCTTTATGCAGCTTTGAACAGACGCTCGTCGCACACTTCTCTTTCATATGTTGTTCAGTGGGAGCGCGACCTGGGAGTGGCTGTGGATCCGGGGGACTGGAATAAAGCCTGGTCACTCATAGCTAAATGTTCATTTAATACGACCAAGCTGGAAGCAGCCTACAAGGTATTGTTTCGTTGGTATTGGGTTCCGGCTCGTCTGGCCCAGGCTAACCCTGCCTGTAGTGATCGATGTTTTCGGGGTTGTGGCCATCTTGGCGATGTACTGCATATCTGGTGGTCATGCTCGAGGTTGGCTCATTTTTGGTCTCGTGTGTTTGGCCTCCTTTTCACTTTGTTCCATCTCTCCATACGCCGGGATGCTCGGTACACTTTGCTTCATTGCCCCATACTGGGCCTCTTGGCTCGTCAGCAGCGGTTGGCTTCCTATTTGTTTTTATCGGCCACTAGGACAATTGCTCAGGCCTGGAAGAGTCCGTTTGTCCTTTTTCGGGGGGTGCGGGATCGTATGACTACTATGATGCTCAACGAGCAGATGTTGAGTATATGCAACGACTCTCAACGTAAATTTTTGAAAATATGGGAACCGCGGTTGCAATATGCCTTTCCCATGCTCCCCCCGGCCAGTGTGGGGAAGTAATAGAGTTTGGTATTGGCGCTCATGGACCCCTGCTCTTTGGTGTGTGTGTTTTGTTTTTTTTTTCCTCTGCTCTTCTTCTCTCTTTTTCTGTTTGTTTTGATGTGACAGTGGACAGCTGTCTTTAGTTGCGATAGTCAGAGTTTCACTGATGTTATTGTAACTTATGTGCCATTGATAGCCCCTGCGTGGGCATACATTTTGCCTTGTTGGAATTAGAGCGTTGTCTTCTCTATTATGCCTTTTTTATTGGTGCAATTGATAGCCCCTGCGTGGGTGTGTTTTATTGCCTCTGTTTTCTACTGTTTAAAATTAATAAAAACCATTGGAATACAAAAGTTAAAATGCATTTTTTACTGTATCAAGCTTGCCATGTGCACTTTTTAAATTTGATCGATCAATTGGTTAGTGTAATGTTTACTATCTTTACTCACTCCAAACACTCCACACAGTTACTCTGCCCACTCCATAAAGTTACTCTGCCCAGTCCAACCTTTTCACAATTACTCCAGCCACTCCAACCACACAACAGTTACTCCAGCCACTCCAACCACACAACAGTTACTCCAGCCACTCCAACCACACAACAGTTACTCCAGCCACTCCAACCACACAATAGTTACTCCAGTAACTCCAACCACACAACAGTTACTCCAGCCACTCCAACCACACAACAGTTACTCCAGCCACTCCAACCACACAACAGTTACTCAAGCCACTCCAACCACACAACAGTTACTCCAGCCACTCCAACCACACAACAGTTACTCCAGCCACTCCAATCACACAACAGTTACTCCAGCCACTCCAATCACACAACAGTTACTCCAGCCACTCCAACCACACAACAGTTACTCCAGCCACTCCAACCACACAACAGTTACTCCAGCCACTCCAACCACACAACAGTTACTCCAGCCACTCCAACCACACAATAGTTACTTCAGCCACTCCACCCAGTTACTCCGCCGACTCCAGTTGTAGACTACTGGTGGAGGCAAGAGCACTTCACACAATTTCCCCAGAAATTGTAGCTTTTCTAGTTTTCATGTTACTATTACAGCAGTACTCTTATCAAATCTGTATGGTGTTGTATAACCGGCCCCAGTAATATCATCACAGCTTGAACCTGGGGGCCTGTAATGGGGGGATGACATGTCCTCCTATGACTTCTGAGAAATTTAAAGAAAAAAGTGCACAATAAAAGAAGAAACTGAGCTGGTTAGTATTCATATCTCATTAGATCAGCTACATAAGTCAATGAAAGGATAGCTAGTGTGATCACCGGGTGTAATTCGGCTGTAAAAGGCTTTTCAGTGTATGGTATGTGGAGATCTGTGGACACTTACATGGAGCTGACTTTGTCTTCGGGACCTTGTACCTGGCCCACTACGGTCCCCTGCCTTGTATTTTTCACCCATCCAACCACTCCAAGCTTCTTGGCTTCATCTTCTGTATACTACACAAATAAAACATATGTGATAGTAAGTATACACATAAAAAGCTGCATTCCACGCAAACAGCTAAAAACACCGAACAGATGAAATTGAGCTGCTAAACCTACCAAAGGATTTGTATTTCTGTCTATCCTACTCTGCCTGTTCAGCACAGCCAAGTGGATGACAACACTTTTTCAGTTACAGGTATAGATTGTAGAAGTAATACATTAGTAACCCCCCCAACACACCCTGCTGAATGAACAATGAAAGAGTAGCAGGAGAATGATTAGGTCATATCTCTGCTCTCTCTGTACTCTCCTCCTGTGAGCATGCTCCTTTTCAGCACTAGTGTTGGGGTAGAAGTTCGACTCGAACACCGGCTGTTCGTATGTTCGGCGAACACACGAACGGTAATGGCGTTTGGCAGGCTGTTCACGCCCCACAATGCACTGACAGTGCATTGTGATAGACCAAAGCAATGCACCTCACCACAGGTCCTTTGCAGTGCTTTGGCCAATCCCAGCGCATGATGATGTCACAAGGGGGCGGGGATGACCCTGCCCCCTTGTGACATCATCACTGTCATCGCAGCACAACTGTCAGACAGCCGGGAGCCAGCGCCAAGAGCAAAGCGTTTTGGTTTTTTTTTTCCAGCTTGCGGGCATCATGATTGACGTTGGATCTACTTTGGTGGACTATTTTAAACTTTTGTTTTTAATAAAGAACTTGTCAAAGACTGTCTGTCAATTTTGCACTACACTTTTCTTTTGTGAATGGGTAGCAATGGGCAGTGCAGTCTCCAGTCAGTCTGTTAGCATGGAGAAGAGTGGGGTATTGGTGGAGAAGTGCCTTGCCATCCTAGGCTATGGGGCTGTGTGTTTCTGTTGATGCACACAGCGTATGGAGACACAATTCTAATCCCTGCATGCAAAAACAGTTCCATAGGATGCTGCAAAGGAAAAGGAGCCACGCTGAAGCAGGAAAAATGGGGCAGCGGTCATGGCATCACCTTACACTGAAACAGACAAGAGATAAAAGATAAAGAAGCTGCATGTTCAGTGGGGCTTGGTTCACACTGCTGTGACTTTAAAGTCGTGCGACTTTCACTGCGACTTGCTTGCAACTTGATGCAACTTCCATGCGTCTTTGTTGTTATGCAGCTTTGGCATTGGTTAAAAGCCCTCTGAAGTCAGATACTGCCGCATTAAAGTCGCATTGATTAAGAAAGTCCTTGTGACTTTTCTGATTTTACACTGCAGCAGGGGCGGACTGACAACTCATGGGGCCCCGGGGCAATAGGGGATCATGGGGCCCCTTTTTCCTTGCCCAAACTCAAAAAAGCCTATAAAAAAGGTACCAGGGGCATCTCATGGGGCCCCCTACTGATCCCGGGCCCTCGGGCAGTGGCCAAGTTTCCAAATGGTCAGTCTGCCCCTGATTATAGAACATCTCCCAGTTACCAGTCCTAAAAGAAACAAGATTTCACTATCTGGCTGGTTATGAATGAACGCTCTAGTCCAGGGGGGCTGAACATTTGTTTACATTTGCAGTTTGGGGGGTAAAACCCCAGAGTTGAGACATGTTTTTACTACCACCCCAACCCCCCCCCCCTTCCCCAACCACTGGTGTAGCATCAGGGATCGCAATGATGACCTCACCCCACTCTCCAGGGGGCCCATGTTGCCTCCCTGTCACATTCTGTACACTTGGACAGGAGGGACTGCTTATACAGGAACCAATCCTCTTCATTTTCCTCCTGCAACCGCTAAATGCCAGTTGGACAGAGAGGAGGAGAAGCCGGTGACTGCAAGAAGAAAATGTTCACTATGCTATTCAAAAACGAAGCCCTTCAGCGGCACACTGTCACCACTATAGAGCCTTCCATCTTCACCCGTCTTCCTTCTGGGTTCGTGAGTTTCAGCTGTCTGACAGGTTGGGCCCTGATGACGTCACTCCCACGCATGCACATGGAAGTCCCGGACCACGGCACACAGCTCTGAAGGAATGGCACGAGTATGCTGTTCCTTCAGAGCGCATGCGCCAGCCTTAATAAACAGAGAATATCTCCTAAACGGTGCATTTTTAGGAGATATTTATTTTCCCTACAGGTAAGTTTTATTATAAGCTGTCCTGTAGGCAAAATGAAACAAAACGAGTTTACTGCCACTTTAGGTGGCCCTCGCTCTTCAAAAGCTTGCGCCCCCCTGCTCTAGTCTATTATAATATAATTAGGTGATGTAATGTAATTATAATAAACCAGATGATAGGAAATCTTACCATTCGGAAGCATACACCTGTAAGAGAAGGAGAAACAACAGGCATTAGTTCATGATATTTTATCTTACATTATTGGTTCTGAAATATATATTTGGGGAAGGATTATTTAAAGGATAACTTCACTTTTTGTGGGTAAAAAATATTACAAATAAAAAATATAGCGTATACAATTACAACACAAACCATTTTGCAATATAACATGATTAAAAATGCCCTTTCCTTTTGAATCTGCGGTGCTGTAATTTTCTGTAAAACAAAACTCAATATGGCAACCTGGAGACTTTATGTACACGGTTGGTGAACAGAACGCCCCCCTGATTATCCCAGAAGTCTGCACTAAGATACAAATCAGATTTTGGGCATCCTTGCATTCAAAAGGTTAATAAAAGAGATGCAGAACCTGCCACTTTCCTCATTAGAAGCCTACAAGGGGAGCAGCTGATCACTAATGAAAAAGTCACTCCCGTTCACATTCATTTTGCACAATGACACAAACAGCTATTTCTTCAGGATAATAAATGGCAGGAATCTGCAACAAAGTTTGTTACAATCCTTGCAATATACATACAATATATTGCCAAAAGTATTGGTCGGCCGGCCTTTACATGTACATGAACTATAATGGCATCCCAGTCTTAGTCCGTAGGGTTCAATGTTGAGTTGGCCCCGCCCTTTGCAGCTATAACAGCTTCAACTCTTCTGGGAAGGCCGTCCACAAGGTTTAGGAGGGTGTCTATGGGAAGGTTGGACCATTCTTCCAGAAGCACATTTGTGAGGTCAGACACTGATGTCGGGGGAGGAGGCCTGGCTCGCAGTCCCAGCTCTAATTCATCCATGTCTTTATAGACCTTGCTTTGTGCACTGGTGGGCAGTCATGTTGGAACAGGAAGGGGCCGTCCCCAAACTCTTCCCACAAAGTTGGGAGCATGAAATTGTCCAAAATGTCTTGGTATGCTGATGCCTTAAGAGTTCCCTTCACTGGAACTAGGGGGCCAAGTCCAACCCCTGAAAAACAACCCCACACCATAATCCTCCTCCACCAAACTTTACACTTGGCACAATGCAGTCGGGTAAGTATCGTTCTCCTGGCAACTGCCAAACCCAGATAAGTCCATCATATTGCCAGACAGAGAAGCGTGATTGGTTACTCCAGAGAACATGTTTCCACTGCTCTAGAGTCCAGTGGCGGTGTGCTTTACACCACGGCATCCAACGCTTTGCATTGCACTTGGTGATGTAAGGCTTGGATGCAGCTGCTCGGCCATGGAAACCCATTCCATGAAGCTCTGTACGCACTGTTGATGTGCTAATCTGAAGGCCACACGAAGTTTGGAGGTGTTTAGCTATTGACTCTGCAGACAGTTGGCGACGTCTGCGCACTGTGCGCTTCAGCATGCGCTGACCCCGCTCTGTCATTTACGTGGCCTACCACTTGGTGGCTGAGTTGCTGTTGTTCCCAGTTGCTTCCACGTTATAATCCCACTAACAGTTGAGCGTGGAATATTTAGTAGCCAGGAAATGTCACGGATGGACTTATTGCACAGGTGACAACCTATCACGGGACCACGCTTGGAGTCACTGAGCTCCTGAGAGCGACCCATTCTTTCACAAATGTTTGTAGCAGCAGTCTGCATGCCTAGGTGATGATTTTATACACCTGTGTCCATGGAGGGGATTGGAACATCTGAATCCAATGATTTGGAGGGCAGGGCCAATACTTTTGGCAATATAGTGTAGATCATCCAGAGGGGAATGCTTTTTTCTCCACAAAAGTGGAGTTACACTTTAAGGTGTATCTATTGCCAAAATGTGAAGTAGACTTCACCCCTCTATTTCTCTTGGTGAACACTGCTACCAAGATAGGCGGCAAAAGGGAAATCCAAAATTTTATGGTTGTCGCTGGAAAAGGAGGTGAGAGGATATCTTCCAATAGGGATATCTGTCCTGGTTATAAATATCTAAGGGGCGATTTCCCTCTTAAGGAAATTTCCTCTCCCCTCCTAGCAGAGGTGTTTTCTGAATGCACCCAATGTGGACCTGCAACTATGGAGAGCCACCATACCACACTGCAGCCACTTCCACATGTACATCATTGAACACCTTTCCATACCAACAGACAACCTTCAGTAAGCAGGCACTGTGCAGAATGCTGGGTGTGGCCAGATTGTGTTACTGGTGGGAAGGTCTGAAAGGGGCATGGTTACATAAAACCTATCTACAGTATGTCTAACAGACATTTACAACACTGAGCACAATCATTTAAAATAAACATTTTGCTGTCTGATTGTATCTCACACACATTTTAGTACAGGAAAAAAAATTCATACAATATGATGATATGATATCCTAGGACCACTCAATGCATTCTGTACCTATTAATGAATTTTCTGTTGTAGTATTGAATTGTATCAGGTTACAGTTGTTTGATGTATGCTGACATCTAGTGGCGGTTTCAGGCCACTACAACTGGTTTACTCATGTATTTTGGTATCTTCCTCTGTTCTCCCTTCTTATTGTTAGGTAATTTAATCCTAGCAAGGCAAGGCACCACTTCTCCTTTTCTTCCATGTGCCCTCAGTCAGTGTTACTTCTTTGCAGAGACTTTGGAAATCCATTGGGGTTGATTTACAAAAGCATGAAAGTGCAAAATCTGTGCATGGCAGCCACTCAGCATCTAACTTCAACTCGTTCAATAACAGCTGGAAGCTGATTGTTTTTTATGGAGAACTGAACCAGATTTTGCATTCTCCAGTTTTAGTAAATCAACCCCATTGTTTTCTTACAGTTCGAAAGACTGGAAACATCCTCTGTACCTCAATTAGCTGAAGCAAAAATGCGTTGGATTCAAGTTCTGAAGAGTAAAACTATCTGTGGATGTTGCCAAGTCAGCAGGTGACCGTACTGTTTGGACAGACTTGTTCTAGGGAGTTACGTCAATTGCATAAAGCAGAATTTGAAACAGAACACAAGGAAAGGGTCAGATGTGATGGGGAAGCTCCTCATTTAAATGCTTTGCGTTAAAATAAATATTACTAAACATGTATTGGAAATCAAAAATGTCTCTGTACATGCGGGTTTAGATTTGTTAAAGAAATATTAAATGAAAGAAGATGGCAAACATAAACCTTCCCTTGAAATTCAGCTGTATTGAATATACTGTAATTAACCTTCATTGGGATCTTACAACCATAGTGCAACGAAGAAGGTTGGAACTGCTATGATCAATGTATTGAACAAGTACACAAAAACTTTGTAAATGAAGCAATTCAATGCAGGAATCACAAAGTATCAAAGCTCCCTTGTTCATTTTTGAGTTATTTTGGACGGGTGCATTATTTATTTTTCTCCTGCTTTGATAAATCTTTCCCAATTCATCTCAATGATTTGCAATCTCAGCAACTACCATACATTTTTATTTTTAGTGCAGTTTATTTATAGTATACTTCAGTATATGACTGGTTTAAATCTCTCAGCTTGGCCCCCAAAGATATCAAGTTGGCCAGACCACCAAGTTGCACCCTTAACAAAAGTACACTATATGGCCTGATATATGTGTACACTCCTCCAAATTATTGAGTTTAGGTGCACAAGGCTGGATCTATAAAGACACAGAAAATAAAAATGGCAGCCACTCAGATCAATTTAAACCTAGCAAATGTTATGTTCACCCCTGGGCCAGACAGTTTCCTGAACACCACAACACAAAAAGCAACCCATCACACTAAGGTTTAGTTAGACCTAAAACTGCATTTTTAGTAGGATTTTGCACGCTGGATCTTCTACCCTTACCTTGCTGATAGAGATATGCTAGCTGGTTCCTCCTAACCTTGCCTTGCAGATAGGGTTATGCTAGTTGGTTCCTCTACCCTTGCCTTGCTGATAGGGTTATGCTAGCTGGTTTCCCTACCCTCACCCTGAAGATAGGGTTTTGCTACCTGGTTCCTGTACCCTCAGTGGCTGATGGAGTATTACCACCTGGTTCCCCTTCCCTACCCTTGCAGATAGAGTTTTGCTACTTGGTTCCTCTATCCTCACCTTGCTGATAGGGTTATGCTAGCTGGTTCCTCTACCCTCACCCTGCAGATAGGGTTTTGCTACCTGGTTCATCTTCCTTCGCCTTGCTGATAGAGATGTGCTATCTGATTCCTCTAACCTCAGCTTGCTGATGGAGTTTTACCACCTGGTTCCTCTACCCTCACCTTGATAGGGTTTTGCTACTTGGTTCCTCTACCCTCACCCTGCAGATAGAGTTTTGCTACCTGGTTCATCTTCCCTTGCCTTACTGATAGGATTTTGCTAGCTGGATCCTCTGCCCTCACCTTGCTGATAGGGTTTTGCTAGCTGATCCCTCTACCACACGCCTTGCTGATAGGGTTTTGCTACCTGGATCCTCTACCTTTGCCTTGCTGATAGGGTTTTGCTACCTGGATCCTCTACCTTCGCCTTGCTGATAGGGTTTTGCTACCTGGATCCTCTACCTTCGCCTTGCTGACAGGGTTTTACTATCTGGATCCTCTACCTTCAACTTGCTGATAGGGTTTTGCTACCTGGTTCCTCACCTCGCCTTGCCTTGAGTGTTCCTTCCCACCTTGCCTTGTCCTTAGATTCTACTTTCACTGGCATCTTGCCTGGATAACAGACTACTCTTCTGATTGCTGCCTGCCCTGATCTTAGACCATTTCTGGTCATACTTCATATGCTGCCTGCCTTGACCTTTCACTGTTGCTGGATTTAATTTCATCTGCTGCCTGCCTCAACTTTAGACTATTTCTGGATTATGCATTGTCTGCTGCCTGCCCTGACATCAACAACCGTTGTATTTCGTTATGGGATACTCACCAGCTGTGCTACAGTCCCTGCTTGATATTCCTGGAGACTCAAAGTACTTTTTTCCTGACCTTCACTCAATCCCTTCTGCCACCTGGACAGAAACTATACAGTTATGTATTACGTCCTGAAGGCTACCAAGCAAAGGTAGGCCTGATCTTTGACTACTCTAGGTAAAGATACACTCACTACCTATAGTTCCTGGGCGAGTGTTATAGTACCTACCTCACTATAACCTGATATCAGCCTCTTGAAATTCTTAATGAAGCAGAGCTCAGACTTGGAAAGGAAAAACCAGCACAAGGAGCTCATGAACTGTACTACAGTTCTTACAATGAACATTCTGACAGGAGAAGAGAACACAGTACTAGAAAGAAGAGTTCGCCAGTCTGCTGCTTCTCCTTCACTGTCTAATCACAGGTTGTGGCTAGGGACAATACCTACATCTATTATATAACTGCAGTAAAGAAAAATCAGGCTGTGCTGTGTGGCATAGCTGTGCAAATACTAGGACAGGATAAACAGAAATACAAACCTTTTATTTAAAAACACCGGATCCTTTATACTGTATATATTTCAGCTTTGCCTGAAGTTCAGCTTTAAAAACGAGAAGTTAACACAGACTGAACATTTCCAATAGAATAGGAAAGAATATTTCCAAAACTGGAAAGACTAAGATTGGCGACAGATGTCCTTTAATTACCAACAGGACCACCTAATAAATGTCTTTATTATACAATCTTACAGCTTAGTATACAGACTGCGAGGATGACATAAGTAATGAATGCAGCCCACCTAGATAGCTCTATCCACAAATCGGACAGTTACTAATGTTCTGCAGGATTCTAGAAGCTTGCGATGAGTTCATTTCCTGTATTGATTCCCCGCTCTCACTTCTGTTAAATAATATTATTCAGAGAGGCTCTCTGCTACCCACCCAGAATATTAATGGATCGTCTGGCTGGGATAGGTTGTACAGAGGTTAAGTAAAAGTGCTTTATTGGCAAACACCAGGCAGATCAAAATAGTGCAGTTTTGAATTTTCAACGTTATGGAAGAACTTTTGAAGATAGCTGAAGACAATTAAAGCCCAACTCCGGGCAAATTAAAAAAAAAAAAGATCCCAATGCATTGGGGCTGTTCCAACACTGCAAGGGTTAATTGCTTGTTTACGTCTAGGGCAGGGGTCTTACTGTCCTTAAGACTTTAGAGGGGCCGCACTGTGACCATCGGGAGTAGAAAATGTCCCAGCATCAGTTGGAGTAAACAATGCCCCATCCTTGGTGTAATTGGGTCCCATTGTTGGTGTCATTGGTAGGAATAGTGTCCCATCATTGCTGTGATTGGGATGAATTGTGCCCCGTCATGTAATTGGGAGGAATTATGTCCCATCATTGGTGTAATTGGGAGGAGCTGTGCCCTATCACTGGCTTCATTGGAAGGAATTGTGCCCCATCATTGATGTCATTGGGCCCAATTGTTGGTGTAATTGGGAGGCACTGTGCCCCATTGTTGGTGTCATTAGGAGGAACTGTGCCTCATCATTGGATGGAATTGTGCCCCATCACTGGTGTAATTGGGTCCCATTGTTGGTGTCATTGGTAGGAATAGTGTCCCACCATTGCTGTGATTGGGAGGAATTGTGCCCCATCATATAATTGGGAGGAATTGTGTCCCATCATTGGTGTAATTGGGAGGAGCTGTGTCCTATCACTGGCTTCATTGGAAGGAATTGTGCCCCATCATTGATGTCATTGGGCCCAATTGTTGGTGTAATTGGGAGGCACTGTGCCCCATTGTTGGTGTCATTAGGAGGAACTGTGCCTCATCATTGGATGGAATTGTGCCCCATCACTGGTGTAATTGGGTCCCATTGTTGGTGTCATTGGTAGGAATAGTGTCCCTTCATCGCTGTGATAGGGAGGAATTATGCCCCATCATGTAATTGGGAGGAATTATGTCCCAACATTGGAGTAATTAGGAGGAGCTGTGCCCCATTGTTGGTGTCATTAGGAGGAACTGTGCCTCATCATTGGATGGAATTGTGCCCCATCACTGGTGTAATTGGGTCCCATTGTTGGTGTCATTGGTAGCAATAGTGTCCCTTCATCGCTGTGATAGGGAGGAATTGTGCCCCATCATGTAATTGGGAGGAATTATGTCCCAACATTGGAGTAATTGGGAGGAGCTGTGCCCCATTGTTGGTGTCATTAGGAGGAACTGTGCCTCATCATTGGATGGAATTGTGCCCCATCACTGGTGTAATTGGGTCCCATTGTTGGTGTTATTGGTAGGAATAGTGTCCCTTCATCGCTGTGATAGGGAGGAATTGTGCCCCATCATTGATGTAATTGGGAGGAATTGTGTCCCATCACTGGTGTAATTGGGAGGAACTGTGCCCCATCACTGGCTTCATTGAGAGGAATTGTGACCCATCATTGATGTCATTGGGCCCCATTGTTGGTGTCATTGGGAGGAACTGTGCCCCATTGTTGATGTCATTAGGAGGAACTGTGTTTCATCATTGGTATCATTGTATCATTGGAAGGAATTGTGCCCCATCACTGGTGTCATTGGGAGGAATTGTGCCCCATCATTGGCGTCATTGGTAAGAATTGTGCCCCATCATTGGCGTGATTGGTAGGAATTGTGCCCAATCATTAGTGCCATTGGGCCCCGTTGTTAGTGTCATTTGGAGGAACTGTACCCCATCATTGTTGTCATTGGCAGGAACTGTGCCCCATTGTTTGTGTCATGGGGAGGAACTATGGCCCATCATTGGTGTCATTGGGAGAAACTGTGCCCCATTATTGGTGTTGGTGAATGAAATAGTGCACCAAGGGCCAGATAAAAGCAAGCAAAGGACCACATTAAGCCCCCGGGCCACAGTTTAGAGAACAATGGTCTAGAGGAACAATACAATGAGATGTACTTACCAAGTCCTCTGCTCCTCTCCACAGTTAGACCGGTTCCCGCAGCTTCTGTACCCCCTACGCTCCACTGGTCTAGGGTCCTGAGGTGATCAAAACTAGAGAAGGGTCCTGATGTCATCAAGACCAGAAAAGGGTCCATAGCCCTGCACTGAATGTGAGGACACCGAGGGACAGTCCACTGCCAGAGCATGCAGGAGCGCCATCTGCTGGAGGAGTGGAGGATTACCAAACTAAAACAGTTATTCCTCTACCCAAGACAAAATGTGCTATTAATGGACCTTTCACACTGATACGTTTTTGCTGCATTTTGAGCTTGCTAAAAATGCAAAAAAAGAGCAATAAAAGTATTTTGCTTTAAATCTCATGGGACTCTTCCCACCACTGCGCTGTGGGTGCCGTGCATTTTGAAAAGTCCTGAGTGCTGCATCTTTGGTGCACTTTTCAAAAGCTCACCAGAAATGCGGCTCCCCATTGAAATGAATGGAAACTGCGTCAAAAACACATCACAAACGTAACACAATTACATGCTTGGTGCATTTTTTGAGTCACATGCCCATGTTTCACAGGTGCATGATTGGAGCCAAGAAATGCACCGGAAACGCATCAAAAACACATATGCATTTAATGCTTTTCAATAGAGCAGTGTGAACGCACCCTATCACTTGTCATGTGGGCTCCTCCCCAATGCAAGGGATCATTTTATTATTTGCCCGGAGTTGGGCTTGAGGGGTCATTCAGATGGATGATGAGCCCCATCCTCCATTTACTGCGTCTGCATCCTTGGAGTTGCGCACAGGCAGCCTGTACAAGTGGATGCAGAAGCTGCATGGGCACAGTCGCATGTTGCAAAATTTGACACGCAGGCTGGAGTGGCTGCATGGATTCAAACAGAGACATTGTGCATTCAGATCTATGCACCCACTGCTGCCCACATGACAATGTGCAATCACGTCCGTGCAGCTACTGCGCCTGAATCCACTTCTGTGCGCTGCCTGCGTGCAACTCTGAAATGGATGCACATGCAGCCGACAGTGGCCCAGATAGGTCTAATCACCCGTCTGAATAAACCCCAAGGAAAGTGTTCAGTGATTTTAAATGGCTGATATCTGGTCGAATTCAGGTGCTCTCATTTCTCCTACTCTGAGCATGCTCCTTGCTCTGCAACTCATCGGTTCCTTGTGCTGCTTCTCTCTCCCCCAATCTGAGCTCTGCTGTATAGGGACTGCAAGAGGCTGATCTCAGGTCCAATATAGGTGCCCACGCTGCCTGCATTAAAAACAATGCATTTAAACATCTATAAGTGCCCGGTGATACCGGTGCAATTTGTGAATTGCAGTCGCATCTAATGAATGTGAATGTCGGTGTCTTTACATGTGCGCACATGAAATCGCATCTAATGAATGTGAATGTCGGTGTCTTTACATGTGCGCACATGAAATCGCATCTAATGAATGTGAATGTCAGTGTCTTAACATGTGCGCACATGAAATCGCATCTAAGGAATGTGAATGTCAGTGTCTTTACATGTGCGCACATGAAATCGCATCTAAGGAATGTGAATGTCAGTGTCTTTACATGTGCGCACATGAAATCGCATCTAAGGAATGTGAATGTCAGTGTCTTTACATGTGCGCACATGAAATCGCATCTAAGGAATGTGAATGCCTGTGTCTTTACATGTGCGCACATGAAATCGCATCTAATGAATGTGAATGCCTGTGTCTTTACATGTGCGCACATGAAATCGCATCTAATGAATGTGAATGTCGGTGTCTTTACATGTGCGCACATGAAATCGCATCTAATGAATGTGAATGTCGGTGTCTTTACATGTGCGCACATGAAATCGCATCTAATGAATGTGAATGTCGGTGCCTTAACATGTGCGCACATGAAATCGCATCTAATGAATGTGAATGTCGGTGTCTTAACATGTGCGCACATGAAATCGCATCTAATGAATGTGAATGTCTGTCTTAACATGTGCGCACATGAAATCGCATCTAATGAATGTGAATGTCTGTCTTAACATGTGCGCACATGAAATCGCATCTAATGAATGTTGGTATCTTAACATGTGCGCACATGAAATCGCATCTAATGAATGTCGGTGTCTTAACATGTGCGCACATGAAATCGCATCTAATGAATGTCGGTATCTTAACATGTGCGCACATGAAATCGCATCTAATGAATGTCGGTGTCTTGACATGTGCGCACATGAAATTGCATCTAATGAATGTCGGTGTCTTAACATGTGCACACATGAAACCGCATCTAATCAATGTGAATGTCTGTGTCTTAACGTGCGCACATGAAATCACATCTAATGAATGTCGGTGTCTTAACATGTGCACACATGAAACCGCATCTAATCAATGTGAATGTCTGTGTCTTAACATGAGCGCACATGAAATCACATCTAATGAATGTGAATGTCGGTGTCTTAACATGTGCGCACATGAAATTGCATCTAATGAATGTCGGTGTCTTAACATGTGCGCACATGAAATCGCATCTAATGAATTTGAATGTGCAATTTGCTGCAGCGCGATTTCTAAAGTATTTTTTTTCTGCAGTTTTGTTGCAATTTCACATACATAGAATATAATGGAAATCGTACTGCAAATTGCAAGAAATCGTTCAAGAATTTCCACAAGTAGCAAAAAAGTCTTCAGAAATCGCTGAAAGTACACACAAAATGCGTGATTTTAAATGGCAGCGGTGTGACCGGTGGCTTACGCCCATTCACGCCTGCAATTACATAATGACAGAGCTGTATCTTTCTATCTGCCCGGAGTTCAGCTTTAAGTTTCTGCCAGGATGGACTATTTTCGGTAGGATTCTGCACACCTCCACAGCACCGATTATTTTCTCTGCTCTGTATTCAGCCCGGATAGCTATGTTTAGACGTTGGCTGACTTTTCCTAATCCGCTCTGCTCCCGAGAACGCTGTGAATGTCAGCCCGGCTCCTCCACCGAATGAAAATGAAGCATAAAAATTCCCACCTACCCTGAACACGGCCAAAAACTTCATAATCTACAGATTTCAGAGAGTTGGAGGCTTTGGCCAGGCCAGACATGGTCATGCATGTGAAAGCGAGCGCCAGGATCCAGGCTGTACGCATGGAGGCAGCAGCTGAGATCCAAAGTGTGACATCTCATCTTACAGGTGTCACGATGCAGAGGAGCCACCAATCATGGAGGAGGGTGAATGCAGCCAGTCCTGCCACCATCTGGGCACTCATTCGTCTTAACCGCTGCAGTCCCAGACCGCTCAGAACAAAGGCCTCTATCAGTGCTGACCAGTACACTTTGTGCCCGCTGAGTCGCATATTTCCAGATGATTTAGAATTCAAGTCTTTAAAGGAGAACGAAACAATAATCAGTAATAGGAGACTCAGAAAGAGTTGCTTAGCTGCATCTGCGTCTTGTTTTTTATATCCTGTTTGGCAGAAAAGCTAACGATTAAGAAAAGTATCCAACCGGCAATCATGTTGTCTACAAACTTTCTAAACATTATTATTATTATTATACAGGATTTATATATTATTATTATACAGGATTTATATATTATTATTATTATTATACAGGATTTATATATTATTATTATACAGGATTTATATATTATTATTATTATTATACAGGATTTATATATTATTATTATAATACAGGATTTATATATTATTGTTATTATACAGGATTTATATATTATTATAAAGGATTTATATATTATTATTATACAGGATTTATATATTATTATTATAATACAGGATTTATATATTATTGTTATTATACAGGATTTATATATTATTATAAAGGATTTATATATTATTATTATACAGGATTTATATATTATTATAAAGGATTTATATATTATTATTATTATTATACAGGATTTATATATTATTATTATTATTATTATTATTATAATACAGGATTTATATATTATTATTATTATTATTATACAGGATTTATATATTATTAATATAATACAGGATTTATATATTATTGTTATTATACAGGATTTATATATTATTATAAAGGATTTATGTATTATTATTATACAGGATTTATAAATGATTATTATTATTATACAGGATTTATATATTATTATTATTATTATTATACAGGATTTATATATTATTATTATACAGGATTTATATATTATTATTATTATCATAATACAGGATTTATATATTATTATTTTTATTATTATTATTAATATACAGGATTTATATATTATTATTTTTATTATTATTATTATTATACAGGATTTATATAGCGCCAACAGTTTGCTCAGCACTTTACAATATAACGGGAGACATTACAGCAACAATACAGTTCAATACAAGAGGGATAGGAAGACCTGATCCTGGGACCTTACAATCTAAGATTTGGCCAGTTTACTGCCCTCCCGAACTTTAGGGGGCTGGAATGTGGCCAGTGGGTAGAAAATATCCTAGTGTCAGTGGGAGTAAATTGTGTCCCTCTTTGGTAGTAGGGGGAGGAATAGTGTCCCATGGTTGGTGTCAGTTGGAGGAACAGTGCCCCATCTGTGTCAGTGGGAGGAATAGTGCCCCGTCTGTGTCAGTGGGAGGAATAGTGCCCCATCTGTGTCAGTGGGAGGAATAGTGCCCCGTCTGTGTCAGTGGGAGGAATAGCACCCATCTGTGTCAATGGAACAGTGCCCGTCTGTGTCAGTGGGAGGAACAGTGCCCCGTCTGTGTCAGTGGGAGGAACAGTGCCCCGTCTGTGTCAGTGGGAGGAACAGTGCCCCATCTGTGTCAGTGGGAGGAACAGTGCCCTGTCTGTGTCAATGGGAGGAACAGTGCCCCGTCTGTGTCAGTGGGAGGAACAGTGCCCCGTCTGTGTCAATGGGAGGAACAGTGCCCCGTCTGTGTCAATGGGAGGAACAGCGTCCCATCTGTGTCAATGGGAGGAACAGCGTCCCATCTGTGTCAATGGGAGGAACAGCGTCCCATCTGTGTCATCTTTAGTATTAGGAGGAAAATAATGACCAATTGTTGGTGTCGGTGAGAGGAATAGTGCACCATTGTTGGTGTCAGTGGGAGTAAATTGTGTCCCCCTCTTTGGTAGTAGGGGGAGGAATAGTGTCCCATGGTTAATGTCAGTGGGAGGAATAGTGCCCCATCTTTAGTATTGTGGGGAAAATAATGACCAATCTTTGGTGTCAGCGAGAGAAGCAGTGCAGCATTGTTGGTGTCAGTGGCAGGAACTATGTACCATAGTTGCTGACAGCGGAGGGAATAATGCACTCCCAAGGGTCGGATAAAAGCAAGCAAAGGGCCACATCTGGCTTGGAGACCACTGATGTTGACCACTTGTCTTCCAGGTATGTTCAACCACTTGCTGACTGACCACAATCATTTGACTGTGGACGGCAGGTAATACAGGCACAATCACATACAGTATCTGTACATCGACTATTCCAGGTTCAGGGTGCTTGCACGTACGCCCCCCCATCCCTGCCGACTTCCACTGTGATTGGACACAGTGGGATGTTATCAGCAGGTTTCAGCCAATGATTGATGTGTCCAATCACAGCCCAGAGCCCTGTGTTGACACACAACACAGAGCTCTGTATGGAGGAAATGATCTGTCTGTTTCTTTTCTCTTCAAAGCAGTGATAAGGAGCAAACAGATATTTAGTAAACAGCAGCACACATTACACACATTAACACTTGTTAGGCACACACTTAACCTCTAGATTACCCCGAAATGTTAACCCCTTCCCAGCCTGTGTCTTTAGTACAATGACTGTGCACAGTATTATCACTGATCACTATTAGTGTCACCGGTGATGTCAGTATCAGCAAGTCCACTTCCCGCCCAGTGTCAGTTAGTGTCAGATATCCTTCCGCACTATCACAGTCCCACTCTAAGTGGATATGTTTTATAACAGAAATTAAAAAAAATATATATTTTTTTTTACTTTTTTCATTTATATAATAAAAAATAAAAACAACCCAGTGGTGATCAAATAACCACCAAAGAAAGCTCTATTTGTGTGAAATTAATTTTTACAAATTTCTTTTGCGTACAGCATTGCATGACTGAGCAATTACCAGTTAAAGTAGCGCAGTGCTAAATAGCAAAAAATGGCCTGGTCATTGGAAAGTTATTGGAAGGTAAACCTTCCAGAGCTCAAGTGTTTATAGATGATATGGTAGTCAAATGGGCAGCACAGTGGCTAAATGGCTAGCACGTCCACCTGGCAGTAATAGGGTCGTTGGTCCGAATCCCAGCCGCGGCACCTCCTGCCTGGAGTTTGCATGTTCTACCTGTGCCTGCATGGGTTTCCTCCGGGTACTCCAGTTTCCTCTCACACTCCAAAGACATGCTGGTAGGCTAATTGGATCCTGTGTAAATTGGCCCTAGTATATGAATGTGAGTTAGGGACCTTAGATTGTACACCCCTTGAGGGTTAGGGACTGATGTGAATGTATAATATATATGTAAATTGACGGCGCTATATAAGTACCTGTAATAAATAAATAAATGATTCAATCAAACTCATGGCAGCTGGGAGCCTGATACTGACTTTAAGTGCCGGTGAAGGGCTTTCTGATAAAAGTGATCCGGGCAACTCTAGTGATCTGGGTGGCATCCCCCCACCTGCCATCAGCACCCATAGTGGTTCCATGGCTCTCTCAATCCTCCAGAACTGCAGGAAACAGCTTGCCTAGTGGGTGCAGGAGGATCTCGGGGCAAACATACTCCTGCGACTAATGACCCCACAGCCGCAAGGGACGTGTATTCTGAGGGTCAGCCCAGAGGATGCACCTATTCAAGCATGGTCTGTGTTTTGAATAGCTGCATTGGAAGGCAGGGGAGATACTGGGACTCTAATAGACCCCCAAAGTCTCTATAAAGAGTACCTGTCACCTGCCCACAGTATCGCAAAAAAGTAGATAAAGATAAAGTGTGATAAGAATTATATAAAATAAATAAAGATAACTTAAAAATGTATGACCCCTGTACACATCCCATATAAAAAGCATAGCGTAGGGTGAGCACATGTTTGTAAACATCAGTTGCACCACACATGTGAAATATCATCACGAAGGTTGGAGTGACAACAATAATTCTTGATTTTTTTTAAAATAATATAAATCTCATTACAAAGCCATCCACAACACTGCCCCAATTTACATATCCGATCTTATCTCTAAATGTCACCCAAACCGTACACTCCGCTCCTCGCAAGACCTACTCTCTAGCTCCCTCATCTCCTTCTCCCATACTCGTCTCCAAGACTTCTCCAGGGCGTCACCCATCCTCTGGAACTCCCTACCCCAATCCATCAGACTATCACCTACTCTACTTACCTTTAGGCGATCATTGAAAACCTATCTCTTCAGGGAAGCCTATCCCGCCCTCTGCTAATACTAGAATCCTCTACGCTTCCAACCACTCCATCCCCCACAGTTTTACCTATTGTACCATTCACCCCGCCCTCCTAGATTGTAAGCTCCAAGGAGCAGGGCCCTAAATTCCCTCTTGTATTGAACTGTATTGTTACTGTATTGTCTCCCACTATAATGTAAAGCGCTGAGCAAACCGTTGGCGCTATATAAGTACTGTATAATAATAATGTCATACTCACCTGCTCCATGCAATGGTTTTGCACAGAGCAGCCCCGTTCCTCCTCTTCTGAGGTCTGGGGGGCTGACGTGCCCTTTCCTCTGCATTATTTTTGCTGGTGCTTGTCTCATGCAAGGGCTTGGAGTTGGAGGCAAGCTGTGGCTATCAATGCAGTCAACTCCTTACCGGTTGTGTTGTCGGACAACCAGGGGTGGACTGACAACTCATGGGGCCCCCGGGCAATAGGGGATCATGGGGCCCCTGTGTCCTTGCTCAAACTCAAAAAAGCCTATGAAAAAGGTACCAGGGGCATCTCATGGGGCCCCCTACTGACCCCGGGCCCTCGGGCAGTGCCCGAGTTTCCAAATGGTCAGTCCGCCCTGCGGACAACCATGGGGATAGGGGTGCCCTGTCTGACACCCTAGCTAGCCTTCCATAGCACATAGGAAGATGGGACAAGGTAATCATTTAAAATGAATGCACTTATGTAGAATGTGTTACAGTGCATTGTGGTAACATATTTTCCTGCATGTTACCACACCAGGATTGGTGTGAAGCCAACATTATACTGCCAATACAGCTGGGGGATCACATTTAAAGGAAACCAGGAGTGAGAGAATTATAGGGGCTGCCATTGCTGGCTTTCTGCTAAAATGACACATTTCTTGCCTATCTATGGCTTCTATACTTTGCGAGTTCCTCACCTGGAACAAATATGCAGCAAGTAAAGTCAGAGTGAAAACAGATCTACCAAACTTTGGTTGGTCAGCGACTTTTAAACTTCTTTAAGCCAGAGTCAGAATGATGCCAAGTAGTTAACTTTTTTGTAGCAGTAGAAGCCTTTAAAAATACAAATAAAATATAAACATATAACTATAAAAAAAATTAAAAATTACCAGCTGGCACAGCAAAACATTTATGGGTTTTGGTTGTAAAGCGGTCACTACGAGAAGGATTACGTAATCACAGAATAACCGGTAATTGCAACATCTCAGATATTGTGTGTAGCCCACTGACCAATTAAAACATACTTTGTGTTAATTGGCTATAGAAACCTAATTATAAAAATATACAATAAATAGTAACATCATGCCCAAAAAGAATGCCATGGATGCCTGTGCTCATTTATTAACTACCAGAAACCATCTGATACAATTAGGGTTCATGTTAACGGGTGTTCACGGCCCTCTCCATTTGGGGACACCAAGAAGGATCACCAGCCCATCTTCACCATTCCAGAGATACAGAACTGGGTCATCATTTTATCCACATCGGTTTATGAGGGGTTCCTCCACCACCAAGACCTACCACTGAAGTGCAGGAGATAGTGAGAGGGTTGTTAAACCATTCCTTGCACTGTACCAGGGGCCGACTGACCATTTGGAAACTCGGGCACTGCCCGAGGGCTCGGGGTCAGTAGGGGGCACCATGAGATGCCCCTGGTACCTTTTTCATAGGCTTTTTTAAGTTTGGGCAAGGACACAGGGGCCCCATGATCACCTATTGCCCAGGGGCCCCATGAGTTGTCAGTCCGCCCCTGCACTGTACAGAAGACACTGACACTCTAGACCATCATTGCCTTACTCTACCACCCTTTGAGAGTCCTCCAGCCTATCCAGGCCATTCTGAAGACTACTGCCTTAACACCTCAAAATTGCACTTCCTGTCACAATACTACTCCACTGGTAATTCCCCCTCTCACCTCAAACATATTGTAGATCTGTGACTGAATTGAGTTCTTCTTTGAATTAAACCCCTCCAGTTACCTCTGCTACAGTTGTCTTTCAGACTCTAAGCAAACGAGGACCATTGAGCTACACCAATTGTGCACCACCAAGAGGGCCCCAACCAAGGTGGCAAAAATGAAATTCTTTTCTCCCTCATTTTCTGGAGAACAGTTTTTTATATATATATAGACCTCCAAAGACTTTACCATCCAAGCCTTACTCTTTCTGGGGGGGCATTGTATAATGAGTGTACAGTGAAGTCCTGCAGGCAGACTTAAACATAGCTGGATCACCCTAAGGGGGTTTGATGGCGGCATAATGTTTAGAGCTTTTGCTACTTCACGTCTTGCTGCCATCACTACTCCCCTCATATCCTTGCTACAGTTTAAACTGATCTAAGTGGTTGGTGAATCCCAGGCCCAGTTATTCTTTGTCTTATTGTCCACAGATATATGTAGCATAGAAGGTCTCTGTATAGTATTAGGGGTCATTGCATTCTTTGTTCTTTGATTGTGTTGCTTGATTCTTGCTTGAGCTGTTCTGATGTTAATAGAACTACAGCTTCTACTCAATTCAGTATCATCTAAGTGCCAGTTCACATATATGAGGATTGGATGCAGTTTGAACCACATCTAATCCGCATGACATGTGAAGAAACATTGCTTCCGATGGTGCCTGTGCACATATGTCTGGTGCCCTGGCGGTGCGGATTCAGTGCAGTTCAGTTTTGGGCACCAATTCACAAAAAGAACATTGGGGAACTGGAGAAAGTACAGAGAAGGGCAACCAAACTGATAAGAGGCATGGAGGAGCTCAGCTATGAGGAAAGATTAGAGGAACTGAATTTATTCTATGCCAAGGGGGGATATGATCACCATGTATAATACATAAGGGGGGGATTTGATCTCCATGTATAATAAATAAGGGGGGATATGATCCCTATTATAATACATAAGGATGGATATGATCTCCATGTATAATACATAAGGGGGGTATGATCTCCATGTACAATACATAAGGGGGGATATGATCACCATGTATAATACATAAGGGGGGGATATGATCTCCGTGTACAATACATAAGGGGGGGATATGATCTCCATGTATAATACATAAGGGGGGATATGATCTCCATGTATAATACATAAGGGGGGATATGATCTCCATGTATAATACATAAGGGGGGATATGATCTCCATGTATAATACATAAGGGGGGATATGATCTCTATGTATAATACATAAGGGGGGATATGATCTCTATGTATAATACATAAGGGGGGATATGATCACCATGTATAATACATAAGGGGGGATATGATCTCCATGTATAATACATAAGGGGGGATATGATCTCCATGTATAATACATAAGGGGGGGATATGATCTCCATGTATAATACATAAGGGGGGATATGATCACCATGTATAATACATAAGGGGGGATATGATCTCCATGTATAATACATAAGGGGGGATATGATCTCCGTGTACAATACATAAGGGGGGGATATGATCTCCATGTATAATACATAAGGGGGATATGATCCCCATGTATAATACATAAGGGGGGATATGATCACCATGTATAATACATAAGGGGGGATATGATCTCCATGTATAATACATAAGGGGGGATATGATCTCCATGTATATTAAATAAGGGGGGATATGATCTCCATGTATAATACATAAGGGGGGATATGATCTCCATGTATAATACATAAGGGGGGATATGATCTCCATGTATATTAAATAAGGGGGGATATGATCTCCATGTATAATACATAAGGGGGGATATGATCTCCGTGTACAATACATAAGGGGGGAATATGATCTCCATGTATAATACATAAAGGGGGATATGATCTCCATGTATAATACATAAGGGGGATATGATCTCCATGTATAATACATAAGGGGGGATATGATCTCCATGTATAATACATAAGGGGGATATGATCTCCATATATAATACATAAGGGGGGATATGATCTCCATGTATAATACATAAGGGGGGATATGATCTCCATGTATAATACATAAGGGGGGATATGATCTCCATGTATAATACATAAGGGGGATATGATCTCCATGTATAATACATAAGGAGGATATGATCACCATGTATAATACATAAGGGGGGATATGATCTCCATGTATAATACATAAGGGGGAATATGATCTCCATGTATAATACATAAGGGGGGGATATGATCTCCATGTATAATACATAAGGGGGATATGATCCCCATGTATAATACATAAGGGGGGATATGATCTCCATGTATAATACATAAGGGGGGATATGATCTCCGTGTACAATACATAAGGGGGATATGATCTCCATGTATAATACATAAAGGGGATATGATCTCCATGTATAATACATAAGGGGGGATATGATCTCCATGTATAATACATAAGGGGGGATATGATCTCCATGTATAAATACATCAGTGGTTCCTATAGTGAACTCGATGTAGTTATTCACCCTGAGGTCATCACAGAGGACAAGGAGGCACTCTTTACGTCTGGAGGAAAAGAGATTTAATCTCCAAATACAGAAAGGTTTCTTCACAGTGAGAGTTGTGAAAATGTGGAATAGACTCCCTCAAGAGTTGGTTCTGGCCAGCTCAGTGGATTGCTTTAAAAAAGTCCTGGATTCTTTCTTGGATACACAGAATATAACTGGATATAACATTTACAGGTAAAGTTGATCCAGGGAATATCCGATTGCCTCTCAGGGGATCAGGAAGGAATTGTTTCCCCTGCAGGAGCAAATTGGATCATGCTTTGCTGGGCTTTTTTTCCTTCCTCTGGATCAACTGTGGTTTTAGGATTATAACTTTTATTTTTTTTTCATGGTTGAACTGAATGGATTTTTGTCTTTTTTCAGCCAGACTAACTATGTAACAAACTTGTATATTGTTATACATTGTCAGAACAAAATGGTGACTTATAGCAGAGCAGCAGCCGAAAATTAACAAAATAAAAATAAACAATTAAAAGAGTAAATAATAAAACCAGCATTCGCTGCAATATTCACTTTCAGTCCAGAGATTTTCCCTGCAGTATTTTTTTCTAACACTAGAGTCCACAGTCTGAAGGCAAGCATAATTCACCCACATCCTCTGAGCTTATCCTGGACCCACTCCCAGCCTGTGACTGGACAGTGAAAGGAGAAGCAGCACAGTGATTAGCTAATCTCTCTGTCACTCTGCTCTCTCCTCCTATCAACAGCTCTGCTGTACAGGGACTACAAGAGGCTCATTCCAGGTTAAATTCAGGTACTGTACGTGCACTGCTTGTATTTGAGAAATACATTAGTGATGTATTAAAGATTATGGGGCTGAAATAAATTGTGCCTGCCTAGAGTTCTGGTTTTTTTTCACCTGACTATGAGCACTAAATCAGCAATACATAAATACAATAAAATAAGACAATAGACAATAGCAGTGCTGCTTGTAAAGCATGGGTATGGGTGATCAGTCTCTGCCACTGCTGGATCACTACCCTCTCCTCCCCTCATAGACAACTGGCAAAGTTTCCCACAACTCCAAAAACAATAGGAAGTCTGGAAAGCGGCACTGGTCACCAAGGAGCTGCTTGGAACTCCGCATCAGGTAAGAATACCTTACATCTACATGACAAATCAAGACACATTTATAAAACTGTATTACAAATTTGTTTGTATTCTTCATATTGCCTTTAAAAAAAACAATTATGCTAATAAACAATAAAGACAGCATATAATATACAGAAAAAGGGGAGTTCCGTGGTATAGTTTATTAACACTGAAGTCCAGATATTGTATTTTTGGTATATATTTATTGCTGATACTGATGATGGAAAAAGTAACAATGCTTTATGTCAGGGATGATTTCCTTAGGAGATGCTACCATCTAGTGACAAAATAAGAATATGCATCACTCATCAACATTTATTGCACATTAATACAAGGGATATTTATTCTTCTTCTTATTATTATTATTATTGTTATTATTAATATTATTCAGGATTTATATAGTGCCAACAGTTTGTGCAGTGCTTTACATTATAAAGGGAGGCAGTACAGATATACAGCGGGTAAAATAAGTATTCAACACATCACCATTTTTTTATTTTTTTTAGGTGTTTATATAGCGTTGTCAACTTATGCAACACTTTACACATATATATATATATATATATATATATATATATATATATATCATGCATTCACATCAGTCCCTAACCATCAAGGGATGTACAATCTAAGGTCCCTAAAATGCATTCATGTATACACATACTAGGGCCAATTTAGACAGGAGCCAATTCACCTACCAGCATGTCTTTGGAGTGTGCGAGGAAACTGGAGTACCTGTCGGAAACCCACACAGGCACAGGGAAAACATGCAAACTCCAGGCAGGTGGTGCCATGGTTGGGATTCAAACCAACAACCCTATGACTACCAGGTGGAAGTGCTAACCATTTAGCCACTGTGATGCCCATCCTAGGTAAATACATTTCTAAAGGTGCTATTGACATGAAATGTTCACCACATGTCGGTAACAACCCATGCAATCCATACATACAAATAAACCAAAACGAATAAGTTCAGAAATTAAGTTATGTGTAATAAAATGGAATGACATAGGGAAAAAGTATTGAACACATGAAGAAAAGGAGGTGCAAAAAAGGCATGGAAAGCCAAGACACCAGCTGAAATCTATCAGTAATTACAAAGAAATTCTGCCCCTTGTCAGTGCAAATAATATCAGCTGGTTCAGCTCCAACTGATGGCCTATAAAGGTTTCTCATCACTAAGGTGTCACAAGAAGCATCTCATGATGGGTAAAAGCAAAGAGCTCCCTCAAGACCTTTGCAACCTTTTTGTTGCAAAACATACTGATGGCATTGGTTACAGAAGGATTTCTAAAACTTTTGAATGTTCCAGTGACCACTGTTGGGGCCATAATCCGGTAGTGGAAAGAACATCATTTCAATATAAACTGGCCACGACCAGGTGCTCCTCGCAAGATTTCTGACAGAGTAAAAAGAACTATCAGAAGAGTTGTCCAAGAGCCAAGGACCACTTGTGGAGAGCTTCAGAAAGACCTGGAATTAGCAGATACAATTGTTTTAAAGAAAATAATAAGTAATGCACTCAAACACCATGGCCTGTATGCACGCTCTCCATGCAAGACTCTATTGCTGAAGAAAAAGCATGTTGAAGCTTGATTAAAGTATCCTGCACAATATTTATACAAGCCTGTGAAATACTGGGAGTATATAGCCTGGTCAGATGAGACCAAAATTGAACTCTTTGGATGCCATAATACACACCATGTTTGGAGGTCAAATGGGAATGCACATCACCCCAAAAACACTATACCAACTGTGAAGCATGGAGGTGGGAACATCATGATGTGGGGCTGGTTTTCAGCATACAGTACTGGCAAACTTTATGTTATGAAGGAAGGATGAATGGAAAAATGTACCAAGACATTTGTGATAAAAATCTGCTGCCATCTACTGGATAATGAAGCTGAAACGAGGGTGGACATTTCAGCAAGACAATGATCCCAAACACAAAGCCAAGAAAACTCTCAATTGCTTTCAAATAAAGAAAATAAAGCTGCTGGAATGGCCCAGCCAATCACCTGACTCGAATCCAATAGAAAATCTATGGAAAGAACTAAAGATCAGAGTTCATGGAAGATGCCTACGGAACCGTCAAGATTTAAAGACTATATATGTGGAAGAATGGGCCAAAATCACACCTGAGCAATGCATGCGACTAGTTTCTCCATATTAGGAGGTGTCTTGAAGCTGTCATTACCAACAAAGGATTTTGTACAAAGTATTAAATACATTTCAGTTAGTGTGTTCAATACTTTTTCCCTGTGTCATTCCATTTCATTACACATAATTTAATTTCTGAACTGATTTGTTTTGGTTTCTTTGTATGTATGGATTGCATGGGTTGTTACAGACATGTGGTGAAAATTTCATGTCAATAGCACCTTTAGAAATACATTTACTGGGAAGAATGGTGATGTATTCAATACTTGATATACCCGCTGTAATACAATTCAAGGCAAGAGGGTTAGGAAGTCCCTGCTCCTGGGAGCTTACAAGGTCCCTTGGGAATGACAAAAAGGGAGTGACTTATGAAGAAGAGACCAGTCAATGTAAACTTGAGGGCCTGCATAATGTACATATTGCAAATGAGATGGTGATTGAACCAACGAAAGACAAGTCGTTGGGGTTGATTTACTGAAACTGGAGGATGTAAAATCTGGTGTAGCTGTGCATAGTAGCCAATCAGCTTCTAACTTCAGCTTGTTCAAGTTAGCTTTGACAAAAAGACCTGGAAGCTGATTGGTTAGATGTAGATGTAGATGTAGAGGTGCACCAGATTTTGCACTTTCCAGTTTTAGTAAATCAACTCCGAAGTCTTCATTGGTGTGGAAAGTTGAGATAAGCTTGGGGAAATAAGATGGTAGACCAATCTACAAAGAATTAAAAGGGGGGACTAACAAGGAAGAACCACCAATTGAGAAACCTTCATAAGTGGCAAGAACCACCTTTTAAAATAGTAAAGGGGGACACATTTCCAAAAAAGGCTCACGCACAAAGGACCAGTTTGAAGTTCCAGAAAGCAACTGCTGGGTCAAGTAAAGAGAAGCAGTCAAGTCGCTGAGAAATCAGCAAAAGGCCAGAGTCTTGAAGACTTTTTCTGCTATGGTTAGACCAAATGGCAGAGAGAAAAACTGCAGATTCCAGAGGCAATGGAGGTAGGCATCATGGATGCCCATTGACACCAGCAACTTCTTTTGTTCCATGGAGGCCAGTAGTGGCCTATGCAGATTTTTCAGAGATGAATGACGTAGTTGAAAATATTCAGATCTGAAAAGCAGCATACTGACTTATCCATCTTTGGAATCACAAATAGATTTGAGCAGAACCCCTGATAGTGTCCCTGAAAGGAAGAAGGAACAACTTCCTGAGAAATGAGATCCCGAAAGGACGAAGGAACAACTTTCTGAGAAATGAGATCCCGAAAGGAAGAAGGAACAACTTCCTGAGAAATGAGATCCTGAAAGGAAGAAGGAACAAATCCCTGAGAAATTAGATCCTGAAAGGAAGAAGGAAAACCTTCCTGAGAAGTGAGATCCTAAAAGGAAGAAGGAACAACCTCCTGAGAAATGAGATCCTGAAAGGACGAAGGAACAACTTCCTGAGAAATGAGATCCCGAAAGGACGAAGGAACAACTTCCTGAGAAATGAGATCCCGAAAGGACGAAGGAACAACTTCCTGAGAAATGAGATCCTGAAAGGAAGAAGGAAAAACTTCCTGAGAAATGAGATCCTGAAAGAACAAAGGAACAACTTCCTGAGAAATGAGATCCTGAAAGGACAAAGGAACAACATCCTGAGAAATGAGATCCTGAAAGGACAAAGGAACAACATCCTGAGAAATGAGATCCTGAAAGGAAGAAGGAAAACCTTCCTGAGAAGTGAGATCCTGAAAGGAAGAAGGAACAACTTCCTGAGAAATGAGATCCTGAAAGGACAAAGGAACAACTTCCTGAGAAATGAGATCCTGAAAGGAAGAAGGAACAACTTCCTGAGAAATGAGATCCTGAAAGGACGAAGGAACAACTTCCTGAGAAATGAGATTCCTTTGTCCTTCCTGAAAGGACAAAGGAACAACATCCTGAGAAATGAGATCCTGAAAGGACGAAGGAACAACTTCCTGAGAAATGAGATCCTGAAAGGACGAAGGAACAACTTCCTGAGAAATGAGATCCTGAAAGGAATAAGAAACAACTTCCTGAGATATGAGATCCTGAAAGGAATAAGGAACAACTTCCTGAGAAATGAGATCCTGAAAGGAAGAAGGAACAACTTCCTGAGAAATGAGATCCTGAAAGGACGAAGGAACAACTTCCTGAGAAATGAGATCCTGAAAGGACGAAGGAACAACTTCCTGAGAAATGAGATTCCTTTGTCCTTCCTGAAAGGACAAAGGAACAACATCCTGAGAAATGAGAAAGAAGGAACAACTTCCTGAGAAATGAGATCCTGAAAGGACGAAGGAACAACTTCCTGAGAAATGAGATCCTGAAAGGACGAAGGAACAACTTCCTGAGAAATGAGATCCTGAAAGGAATAAGAAACAACTTCCTGAGATATGAGATCCTGAAAGGACGAAGGAACAACTTCCTGAGAAATGAGATCCTGAAAGGACGAAGGAACAACTTCCTGAGAAATGAGATCCTGAAAGGACGAAGGAACAACTTCCTGAGAAATGAGATCCTGAAAGGACGAAGGAACAACTTCCTGAGAAATGAGATCCTGAAAGGACGAAGGAACAACTTCCTGAGAAATGAGATCCTGAAAGGACGAAGGAACAACTTCCTGAGAAATGGGATCCTGAAAGGACACACAAAGTGCTGAAAAGTGTTAAAGAGAATGAGGGAAGGCTTGGGAAGATGGGTGCTTCCTCACCCATGATTCAATCCTACAAGCAAAATCTCCTGCTGGAGGGGCAGGCTCGTAGACTTCTGGCTCATTGGTTTAACCTAAAAATTGGTCTGAGGAGCAGCTGCAAAAGGATGGTCTGTGACCATCCTAGGAAGAGTTGTCGGCAGCAAGTAGTAAGCAGCAAGCTCAAGCTTCTTAGATTGAGAGATCTAGAGTTGGGGGCTGGAAACAACTGGAATAGGGGGCTTGCATGCAGTGCCCTACGGCCTTGACCATAAACAGGACTTAGCCAAAACTGAGCTGCAGTCCTATGCTCCTACAAGGGGGGGCAATGTCTCTGTTTTTCTGTGTATATTCCATGCTTCCAGGGGCAGAGTTCATACCCCAGAACCCGTCTTCTAATCATCCTCCAAAGAATGAAGAAAAAAATGCCAAGTCAGGGTTTGACAAATTTGCTTTGATTCTAGGAGCCAGCTAAAAAGGCAGTTTTTTTTGCCCAGGGCAAGGCAACTTTTCGGTGACAAGCTTCACGCTATTTGCTACGCAACAATCACAGCAAAACCACACCGCGTTTTAGGTGCCATTGAAAATAATGGCACCTGAATCTGCGTTTTGTGATCACAGCGATTCTGCCGCGATCCCAAAACGCCTAGGTGTGAATGGAGCCGCCCTGGTTCACACCTATCACATATGTGATTCTGGTTGCGTTTTCAAACTCACAGATTCGCATGACAGGCCATATATCATAATAATAAAAAACTTTTCTTAAAAAAGTCCAAAATCTCAAAACACACCCCACTTTTATAAACAAATATTCAATAAACAAATGTTCAAATAAAGTCTCTTTTATTCTTCTTTTCCATGAAAAAATCCTTTTTCTCAACACCCGTACATTCTGATGCCCATATACCTCAAAAAGAAAAAACTTAACATAGTGTCATACCTTTTTAGAAATCAAAACACACGTGCCCTTAACAGTGCACCATGCACTACTTGTGAAAACACTCAAGCAAACGAGGAAAAAAAATCCTTTGAAAAAGTCACCGGAAGTGACGAAACGCGTCAGAAAAACACGTGACGTCAGACGCATTAACATTGACAGGAAGTGCGATCGCGGCCATCTTGGAAGTGGGAACATGTGGCCAGTGTTCCCTAGCTTGTCTGCTTGTACACCTTGATGAGGAGAAGCTGTGTTCCCTAGCTTGTCTGCTTGTACACCTTGATGAGGAGAAGCTGTGTTCCCTAGCTTGTCTGCTTGTACACCTTGATGAGGAGAAGCTGTTTTACTCTTACTGCAATGTAAGTTGTTGAATAAAGTCTGTCATTTATTTGAATCTACCATATGTAACTTGGATTTTCTTATGAGGAGAATGGAAGATATAATACTTTATTGGACCTAATATTGGATGGATTTCTACAGCTAAGGAGATCTATATCTAGCCCTGTCTGTGGTTATAGAGGGTAATTATCCATCTTACACAAGGAGTTGGAGATCACGGTTTTGGTTGGGGATGTGTGTTTGATCACTTATTGCAAGTGTGGTGTCACGAAGTTGCAGTGTCATAAGTGTCACAGACTCACATAGTGGATGTGATTTGTATTTGTCACACTGGTCATAGATTTGGTGACACGGATACCTATATTAATAATATAGGCTGATATTCACATAGAGAGTTAATATATATATATATATATATATTTTTTTTTTTTTTTTTTTTTTTTTTCCTCGTTTGCCTGAGTGTTTTCACAAGTAGTGCATGGTGCACTGTTAAGGGCACGTGTGTTTTGATTTCTAAAAAGGTATGACACTATGTTAAGTTTTTTCTTTTTGAGGTATATGGGCATCAGAATGTACGGGTGTTGAGAAAAAGGATTTTTTCGTGGAAAAGAAGAATAAAAGAGACTTTATTTGAACATTTGTTTATTGAATATTTGTTTATAAAAGTGGGGTGTGTTTTGAGATTTTGGACTTTTTTAAGAAAAGTTTTTTATTATTATCTTTAACCTTCAAGGGTGGAGGTAGACTACTTTTCTGGGTTGTTATTTGGTGTGCTTTGTTTTTGAGAAATATATAGGCCATATATCATGTGTTCCTATTGAAGTGGTTCACACAGATGTAATGTTAGTGGCTTAGTGCCATTACAAAAAGGGTCCTGTGTGAGTTTGTGTCAGGAATGGACTTGCCAGCAATGGTGGGACTCACCTGCCTTTTGATCTGCAGTACCAGGGCTGGCCAGCGGGTGCTCCCAGCAATCAGAGACTCAACTTTGCAGCCAGCTAACACCTGGAACTGATTATGCTGGGGTATTTAAGGGATGGCCAGACTTGCAGACTCTGCCTTGGTGTTGTGTTTGTCCTGGGCCCTGCATCCTGTTTCTGTCCTGCATCCTGTTTCTGTCCTGCATCCTGTTTCTGAACCGCTGCTGACTTCTCCTGCTCTGATCCCGGCTCGCTCCTGACCATCCCTCTGCCTGACCCTCTGTACCACGCTGCTTGCTACCTGTTCTGATCCCTGGCTTGTGACCCTGACCATCCCTCTGCCTGACCCTCTGTACTACGCTGCTTGCTACCTGCTGAACCTAGCCTGTGACCCCGACCAATCTCCGCTTGCTCCCCCTGTACCTACCTGCCCTATTGATATTGACCCGGCCTGCCTGACGACGCTTGCTTGTATGTACTGTTATCTGTGGGTGGTTGGTTTGGTTTGGTTGCACTGTATTATGTTTTAGTATTGCACTGCGTTTATGTTTGTATTGTTAGTGTTAATAAATTATATTGTTTATAACATATCTGAGGTCTGCGTTTCCCTGCGTCAGCCACACACCTCTGGTCACACCTGGGAGCCCTGACAGTTTGTAACAGTGCGTCTCAAACTTGCCAGTGATACAGTAGAGTGGCATGCGTAGATAAGTGTCCACATAGGATTGCCATTGACTGGAGTTTTCGCAATTAAGTGAATGGAGGGTGTTTTGGCATTGAAGTCTATGGGTGGCGATTTTGCATTGAAGTCTAGGGGACTCTATTTTGCATTGAAGTCTTTGGGATGAGATTTTGCATTGAAGTCTATGGAAATTGATTTTGTATTGAAGTCAATGGGATGCGAGTATGCATTGAAGTCAGTGGGAGGCAGTGTGTGAATCCAGGCACCAGGACGCAATTTCTAGTCGCCATGGTGACCTGGTGCCTTGGATTTGTCGATGCCTGCTTTAAGTACAGTAATGATCAATTCTCTTCCTATAAACTGGTCTGACTTCTTGTGGTGGAGTGGGTAGGGCTGCAGTTAGAAATCACGGGGACCCCGTACAGCCTACCTGACAGCCCCCCCCTGAAAATATCAAATGCTATTTTTGCTAAAATGCCATGGCCGCAATACTATGCTTGGCAAATGATACCCCCCATCAAACAAGATCCATTCAAGTGAATAATGCAGGGAAAGGATCACTCCACCAGCAAAGGTATCACTCCACCAGCAAAGGTATCACTCCGCCAGTGGAAGGATCACTCCGCCAGTGGAAGGATCACTCCGCCAGCGAAAGCATCACTGCTGCCAGGGAAAGGATCACTCCGCCAGGGAAAGGATCACTGTTGCCAGCGAAAGGATCACTCCGCCAGCGAAAGGATCACTCCGCCAGCGAAAGGATCACTCAGCCAGCGAAAGGATCACTCCGCCAGCGAAAGGATCACTCAGCCAGGGAAAGGATCACTCCGCCAGGGAAAGGATCACTCCGCCAGGGAAAGGATCACTGTTGCCAGCGAAAGGATCACTGTTGCCAGCGAAAGGATCACTCCGCCAGCGAAAGGATCACTCCGCCAGCGAAAGGATCACTCCGCCAGCGAAAGCATCACTGCTGCCAGGGAAAGGATCAGTCCGCCAGGGAAAGGATCAGTCCGCCAGGGAAAGGATCAGTCCGCCAGGGAAAGGATCAGTCCGCCAGGGAAAGGATCACTCCGCCAGGGAAAGAATCACTCCTCCAGGGAAAGCATCACTGCTGCCAGCGAAAGCATCACTCCGTTAGGGAAAGGATCACTCTGCCAGGGAAAGGATCACTGCTGCCAGGGAAAAGGATCACTGCTGCCAGGGAAAAGGATCACTCCGCCAGTGGAAGGATCACTCCGCCAGGGAAAGGATCACTCCTGCCAGGGAAGGATCACTCCACCAGTGAAACGATCACTCCGCCAGGGAAAGGATCACTCCGCCAGCGAAACGATCACTCAGCCAGCCAAACGATCATTCCTGCCAGGGAAAGGATCACTCTGCCAGTGAAAGGCCGGCCGCCACTGTTCAGCATTGCAAAACGCAATGCAGCTTTAGCCACCTATGCCTGAAATGAAAAAAAAGAGTCCATCTCTGTTTCTCACCTCCTGGGCCCCTCTGGTGAACTGATGGGGCCCAGGGAATATATAAATAATGCTACTGCAGGGCCAGTTGTACTGACCTATTGGCGGCCCTGGCCGTGGCTGCACCCTAGGCGGCTGCCTAGTTTGCCTAGCGGTAGCACTGGCCCATACACCCAGCAGACAGACCCAGTAAAGGCTTATTCCAGTTCCTAAAGGTAAATTGAAACTGTCATTTTGACACACAGTATTGTATGCAAAGGACAGGATTGCTTTATGCAATTGCAAAAGTTGTAGCCAAACATTTCTGCTAGGACCAACAGTGCTTTCCAGGTATTGTCAGCGCACAGCTTCTATGTCACCAGGAGGGGGTGCCAGTTGTCTTTCCATTCCATTTTTTTTTTTTGCACTTACAGGATTAAGGGTCCATTCACACTTGTGCAACTTCAAAATCATGTGATTTACACTGCGACTGTACAGTGATGTACTTGATGTGAGTTTGAGGTGACTTTGGTGTGACACTGATGTGATTTTGGACAAGTGCGACTTGACCAAGGATGATTGTGCTGTACAAAGTCGCACACAAGTCGCATATACAACATTCAGGTGCGACGTTCATGCGACTGTGGAGGGTTTAAGTTGAAGTCTATGGCCCTCAAGTCGCATGAAAGTCGGACCAAAGTAGTGCAGGAACTACTGTGAAGTTGCACAGATATGAATGGTACCCATTGGACCCCAAAGTCGCATGACAAGTCGCACAAGTGTGAATGGGCTCTTAATCAAATCATTGGGCCCAATTAGCACTTGGGAGGATGAGGAGGGTTCAGGCCAGAAACATTAATCATAGGAGCACCCTGGATTTGGGGGTAATTGGGCTGCTCAGGGGCGGACTGACAACTCATGGGGCCCCCGGGCAATAGGGGATCAAGGGGCCCCTGTGTCCTTGCCCAAACTCAAAAAAGCCTATGAAAAAGGTACCAGGGGCATCTCATGGGGCCCCCTACTGACCCCGGGCCTGCTCCACGGGGTAAATGGACCTGGAGGGGCCCGCTATGTACATACCAGAATCTGTTCACAAGTACACCAGCTGTCCACTTCCAATTCGATTCTTATCTGTAAGATCAGATTTGTAATTGTTATGATGAGGAGAGGTTGTAGTATGAATGGATTGTTTAGAAAGGAACTCACACTGGAGCACTCAGAATCTGGACCAGCCAATCAGCTGCTAACTTCAGTTTGTTCAATTAAGCTTTGACCATAAAACCTGGAAGCTGATTGGTTCCTATGCAGAGCTGCACTCTCCAGTTATAGTAAATCTCCCCCACGGTGTACCTGTTTGTAAAGGTGATCACAATGTGACTGTATGCGGCAACTTATGTACAACCAGGGCAATGACCAAAGTGTGGTAACCTATAAGAATTTATATTTCACTGATCCTAAAGTGACCCTAAATGCCTTTTTTTTTTTTTTTTGGAGCATGAAAAATCTGGTGCAGCTCTGCATAGAAACCAATCCGCTTCCAGGTTCTATTGTCAAAGCTTAATTAAACAAGCTGAAGTAAGAAGCTGATTGGCTGCCATGCACAGCTGCACCAGATTCTGACTGCTCCAGTTTTAGGCTAGGTTCACATCTGTGCGGGTGGTGCCGCTGCGGATCCGCATGAAAATCCTTGCAGCCGCACCACCCGCACAGAGAGTTGCGGACCCGCGGGCGGGTGCCATTAATTCTAATGGCACGCTGCCCGCACTGGAAAATGCAACCATACTGGGAACTGAGGTTCCCGTGCGGGCTGCGTTTTTGAAAGAAGTGCAGGGACTTCCCTGCGTGACATGTGGCACAGGAGTCCATTCAAATGAAAACCGCGGCCGCATATATGTGAACCGGGGCTCAATAAATCTCTTCCATTACATCTAATTACGCATAATAAAGTGATTCTAAAGGTTAATTTTTTTTTGGGTTGGGGGCAAAATAACAAACATGTCTATTCTTACCTGTTGTGTGCAGTCTTTTTGCACAGAGCAGCCCTAATCCTCCTCTTCTCAGGTCCCACTCAAGATCTCCTGCATTCACTATATCTGGTCTCCCCGGACCCTGCATTCACTATATCTGGTCTCCCCGGACCCTGCATTCTCTATAACCGGTCTCCCTGGACCCTGCATTGACTATATCTGGTCTCCCCTGACCCTGCATTCCTATATCTGGTCTCCCCGGACCCTGCATTAACTATATCCGCTCTCCCCGGACCCTGTATTCACCATATCTGGTCTCCTGGGACCCTGCATTCACTATATCCAGTCTCCCCGGACCTTGTACTCACTATATCTGGTCTCCCCGGACCCTGCATTTACTATATCTGGTCTCCCTGGACTCTCCATTCACTATATCTGGTCTCCCCGGACCCTGAATTCACTATATCTGGTCTCCCCGGACCCTGCATTGACAATATCTGTTCTCCCTGGACCCTGCATTCACTATATCTGGTCTGCCCGGACTCTCCATTCACCATATCTGGTCTCCCCGGACCCTGCATTGACTATATCTGGTCTCCCCGGACCCTGCATTCACTATATCTGGTCTCCCCGGACCCTGCATTGACTATATCCGCTCTCCCCGGACCCTGTATTCACTATATCTGGTCTCCTGGGACCCTGCATTCACTATATCCAGTCTCCCCGGACCTTGTACTCACTATATCTGGTCTCCCCGGACCCTGCATTTACTATATCTGGTCTCCCTGGACTCTCCATTCACTATATCTGGTCTCCCCGGACCCTGAATTCACTATATCTGGTCTCCCCGGACCCTGCATTGACAATATCTGTTCTCCCTGGACCCTGCATTCACTATATCTGGTCTGCCCGGACTCTCCATTCACCATATCTGGTCTCCCCGGACCCTGCATTGACTATATCTGGTCTCCCCTGACCCTGCATTGACTATATCTGGTCTCCCCGGACCCTGCATTGACTATATCTGGTCTCCCCGGACCCTGCATTCACTATATCTGGCCTCCCCGAACCCTGCATTCACTATATCCGGTCTCCCAGGACCCTGCATTCACCATTTTGGGTCACCCAGGACCCTGCATTCACTATATCCGCTCTCCCCGGACCCTGCATTCACTATATCCGCTCTCCACGGACCCTGCATTCACTATATCCGGTCTTCCCGGACCCTGCATTCACTATATCCGGTCTTCCCGGACCCTGCATTCACTATATTCGGTCTCCATGGACCCTGCGTTCACTATATCCGGTCTCCCCGGACCCTGCATTCACTATATCCGGTCTTCCCGGACCCTGCATTCACTATATTCGGTCTCCATGGACCCTGCGTTCACTATATCCGGTCTCCCCGGACCCTGCAATCACTATATCTGGTCTCCCCGGACCCTGCATTCTCTATAACCGGTCTCCCCGGACCCTGCATTCTCTATAACTGGTCTCCCCGGACCCTGCATTCACTATATCTGGTCTTCCCGGACCCTGCGTTCACTATATCTGGTTTCCCTGGACCCTGCGTTCACTATATCTAGTCTCCCTGGACCCTGCATTGACTATATCTGGTCTCCCCTGACCCTGCATTCACTATATCTGGTCTCCCCGGACCCTGCATTCTCCATATCTGGTCTACCTAGACCCTGCATTCACTATATCTGCTCTCCCCGGACCCTGCATTCACTATATCCGGTCTCCCCGGACCCTGCATTGACTATATCTGGTCTCCCCGGACCCTGCATTCACTATATCTGGTCTCCCCGGACCCTGCATTCTCCATATCTGGTCTCCCTAGACCCTGCATTCACTATATCTGCTCTCCCCGGACCCTGCATTCACTATATCCGGTCTCCCCGGACCCTGCATTCACTATATCTGCTCTCCCCGGACCCTGCATTCTCTATAACCGGTCTCCCCGGACCCTGCATTCACTATATCTGGTCTCCCCGGACCCTGCATTCACTATATCTGGTCTCCCGGACCCTGCGTTCACTATATCTAGTCTCCCCGGACCCTGCATTCACTATATCTGGTCTCCCCGGACCCTGCATTCTCCATATCTGGTCTCCCTAGACCCTGCATTCACTATATCTGCTCTCCCCGGACCCTGCATTCACTATATCCGGTCTCCCCAGACCCTGCATTGACTATATCTGGTCTCCCTGGACCCTGCATTGACTATATCCAGTCTCCCTGGACCCTGCATTCACCATATATGGTCTCCCAGGACCCTGCATTGACTATATCTGGTCTCCCCAGACCCTGCATTCACTATATCTGGTCTCCCCGGACCCTGCATTCACTATATCCGGTCTCCACGGACCCTGCGTTCACTATATCTGGTCTCCCCAGACCCTTCAATCACTATATCTGGTCTCCCAGGACCCTGCATTCATTATATCTGGTCTCCCAGGACCCTGCATTCACTATATCCGGTCTCCCCGGACCCTGCATTCTCTATTTCCGGGCTCCCCGGACTCTGCATTCTCTATATCTGGTCTCCCCGGACCCTGCATTCTCTATATCTGGTCTCCCCGGACCCTGCATTCACTATATCTGGTCTCCCCGGACCCTTCAATCACTATATCTGGTCTCCCAGGACCCTGCATTCACTATATCTGGTCTCCCCGGACCCTGCATTCATTATATCCGGTCTTCCTGGACCCTGCATTCACTATATCTGGTCTCCCTGGACCCTGCATTCACTATATCTGGTCTCCCTGGACCCTGCATTCTCTATATCTGGTCTCCCCGGACCCTGCATTCACTATATCTGGTCTCCCCGGACCCTGCATTCACTATATCCGGTCTCCCTGGACCCTGCATTCACTATATCTGGTCTCCCTGGACCCTGCATTCTCTATATCTGGTCTCCCTGGACCCTGCATTCACTATATCTGGTCTCCCCAGACCCTGCATTCACTATATCTGGTCTCCCCGGACCCTGCATTCACTATATCTGGTCTCCCCGGACATATACAGACTGATTTTACTGTTGTGGGTTTAGTAACACTTTAATACTGGACTCCTGGGGTCGGTTGAGCAGCGTCCATCCCTTCACTTGCATTGGCAGCTAATCAGAGGCTATCACAGTGATCATGTGACCTGGTACCGGGCATCCCTGGCCTCCTGGTGAGAGCTTGGTCTCTTTACTGGGAGCGCACAGAAACAGGAATGCATATATGTGGCCCCACAGATAAAGGCCGAATTCCGTGTGGCCACATATATGCATACTGTCGGGGGGGGAGGGGTGTTACAGCAAAGCTCGAGGATGGAACAAAAAATATACCTTGCCAGTTTGTTTGGAAGTAGAGACTCACTTTACCCCCCGGTCACACCAAACCCGACTTTGAAATCGTGCAACTTACAGTGAAGCCACAAGCCAATCAGCGGATCCCGGCCAATAAATGATCGCAAGGACCTGCTGCTCGGCTCAGCGAATCACAAAGGGTGTTCTGTGTTTGTAAACAACACAGAGCTCTGTACACTGACATGTTATCTTGCTGTTGTTTTTTTTCTAGAAAAAAACAATATTGTTTAGTGAAAGCAGTACATAATACACACATTACACATTGTTAGGCACACAGTTAACCCCTTAATTGCCCCTAGATGATAACCCCTTCACAGCCAGTGGTGTTAGTACAGTAACAGTACAAAGTATTAGCACTGATCACTGTATTAGTGTCACTGTTGATGTCAGTGTCAGTTAGTGTACCTCCCAACCAGCATCACCTAGTGTCAGATTGCCCGCCACACTATCACAGTCCCACTATGAGTCACTGATCTCCGCCTTTACTAGTATAAAAAGCTAGAACTAGTATTTATTTCAGGTACTTATATATAGAGCCGTCAATTTACTTCACATATACATATTGTACATTCACATCAGTCCCTAACCCTCAAGGGGCGTACAATCTAAGGTCCCCAACTCACATTCATACACACACATACTAGGGACAATTTAGACAGGAACCAATTAACCTACCAGCATGTCTTTGGCGAGTAGGAGGAAACTGGAGTACCAAGAGGAAACCCACGCAGGCACAGGGAGAACATGCAATCTCCAGGCAGGTGATGCTGTGGTTGGGATTTGAATCAACGACTCTAGTACTGCCAGGCGGAAGTGCTAATCATTTACCCACTGTGCTGCCCATAACTACTATTAAAAAATTAATAAAAATTCCAGTATACTGTATACCCAATAGTTTGTAGATGCTATAATTTTCACACAAAACAAATATTATAAACATTTTAGGATAATTTTTTATTACATGTAGAAGAATACATTTTGGCCTAAATTTATGAAGAAATTTAATTTTTTTAAATTTTATATTGGATATGTTTTATAACAGTAAGTAAACAATATTGGGTTTTTTTCAACATTTTCCGTCTTTTCATTTATATAATGAAAAATAAAAAACCCAGTGATGATCAAATGGCACAAAAAAAAAAAGCTCTATTTGTGTGAAAAAAATTATATACATTTCATTTGGGTAGAACGTTGCATGTCCGAGCAATTGTCAGTTGAAGTAACGCAGTGCTGAATAGCAAAAAATGGCCTGGTCAGGAAGGGGGGTAAAACCTTCCAGAGTTGAAGTGGTTAATGTTACCCTGAGGTTCTAGTTCTCCTGGCTCTGTTTGCTGTTCATTGACACTTCTTTGCGTGCGATCTGTTTGGCTCCAGGTTAAATACTGTTCATCTGTATGACCAAATAGTTACATGTGCCCAGGGGCGGACTGACCATTTGGAAACTGACCCCGAGGGCCCGGGATCAGTAGGGGGCCCCATGAGATGCCCCTGGTACCTTTTTCATACGCTTTTTTGAATGTGGGCGAGGACACAGGGGCCCCATGATCCCCTATTGCCCAGGGACCCCATGAGTTGTCAGTCCGCCCCTGCGTGCGCCTCAGTAATTACTTTGAAATCTTGTTTTGTAACACCATTTATTTGTTTTAGTTATTAATATGTTTTTGATCTACTATTACCTTTGTGTTCTCCAATATAACATCTGCTCTATCCTTCCAGTACGTTCTCAGCGTCCGTTGTGCTTTAGGTTCGGTTCACACCTATGCAGTTTGCTTTTGATCTGTTCCTGCAGTGCTTTTTGCGCTGCGTTTTGTGTTTTTGATGTGTTTTGCTTTTTTTTTTTTACAAACTTGTTGCTTGGCAGATTAAAACACAAAACGTATCAAAAATGCATAAAAAACGCACTACATCCATTTCTCCAACATCTCCATTGAAGTCTATTGAACCAAAAAGGCAATGTTTTACATTTAATTAAGTTCCTGAACCTTTCCAAAAAAAGCACCGGGTGAAAATGCGGAGATGTGAATCTGTCCCATAGGAAATCATGATCAATGGATTGTACTGTGTTTCTGCAAAACACAACGAAAAATGCATAGTTGTGAACCTAGACTAATGCCCCATACACACGATAAGAAAATCATATGAAACATTTTGCGGAACCACTGATCGAACGATTTTCTCTTCGTTGATGAGCAGGATGGCTAACAGGGGGAAAGAAACTCGGGCCTTGCCTAAGTTGGCTGGGCAAGATGGCGGTATCCCGATCCGTGCATCCAAGGAGAAGCAGAGGCAGGCTGCTCAAAACTTCTTTGCCAGGCCGATCACCAGGGAAACTTCTCAGAAACAACCTTTGGACTCCGCTATTGATCCGGACCAGGGGCGGACTGACAACTCATGGGGCCCCCGGGCAATAGGGGACCATGGAGCCCCTGTGTCCTTGCCCAAACTCAAAAAAGCCTATGAAAAAGGTACCAGGGGCATCTCATGGGGTCCCCTACTGACCCCAGGCCCTCGGGCAGTTTCCAAATGGTCAGTCTGCCCCTGATCCGGACTTATGCCCCGTACACACGATAAGAAAATATGTCCCAGTCTAGGTCTGACTGTGAGCCAGGCCTTCTCATCTGACATCAGTGCCTGACCTCACAAATGTGCTTCTAAAAGAAGGTCAAACCTTCCCATAGACACCCTCCTAAACCTTGTGGACGGCCTTCCCAGAAGAGTTGAAGCTGTTATAGCTGCAAAGAGCGGGGCCAACTCAATATTGAACCCTACGGACTAAGACTGGGGGGCCATTAAAGTTCATGGTGTTCCTGCCAGTCTCTCTGCTTTCCTATTAAAAACAGACCACAACAGGGGATGCTTTTTCTTTTTTTTTTATCTCCGAGGTTTACAGCGACTTTAAAACAGGCAGCAAGGAGACAACATATCACCCACCAGGGATCACTTTTCAGAGGATGGGCAGAGGTTGCCCCAAGTATAAATGAGCCTTTACAGATCCATTGTGGCTTTACTTGCAAACATTAGGATTCCTCTTCTTAGGTTCACTTTAAACCAAAAATATTGACATGAGAAATGGTCCTCGTCTTTCCAATCTCAAGGCCAAGAATGGAGCTGGTAGAATTACATGTAACAGTGTAACATTCTGTCTTACTAGAACAAGGTCAGCCAACATTCCACAATGACCGTTCCTACAATATCCCACGGGAAATGATGGCCGGTTGTAATTTCAGTGGAGGGTAATACACCCTTACTGGTCCCTCTGTATATGGCACAAATGGAAGATTATTAAAGCTGAACTTTAGCCAGATATAAAGACACAAATTTTGTATCTCTAATTATTAAAACATCATTTAATTTGCACACATAGGCAGCGCTATACCTTTAAACATTCTTACACACCAGCTTTATAACAATACACTCATAAATGAATAAAAAAGTACATAAGAAAGTCCTTTGTAGACATGTGTAGACATTCAGAAAAAATTTTCATCACTCAGAAATTTGGATGTATCCAAATTCTGAATCACAATAGTAATGCTACCACACCCCCCTTACTCCCCCTCTCTGTTGGAGTCCCTCAAGGCTCCGTCCTCAGGCCCCTTCTCCATCTACACCTCCTCCCTTGGCCAACTCATACACTCTCACGGCTTCAACTACCACCTCTATGCCGACGACATGCAAATCTATCTCTCGACCCCTCACCTCACCCCCTCAGTCTCCGCCCGAATCTAAAATCGAATTTTAGAAAACTATTCTGTATTTTGGCCACTAGAAGGAGCTGGTTATATCGATGCAGTATGTTATATTAACTCCCAAATAATAATAACTCCCCAGTCATTTTTATATATGTAATAATAACTCCCAAACAGAAAAAGGCGTAAGTTATCTAAAATAAATTAAATTTTTTAATTAAATGTTTATTATTAACCAATAGACGCCCGACCAATAGCCGTTTGGCAGCCGGAAAAATACATTAGATTTCCGGGTGGACGCCATATGGCATACTCCCGGGCATGCGCAGTCTGCGCATTTGCAGAGCCGCGCAGTGGTGCGATCTGTCACCGGCCATGTACCTCAGACACGGCCGATGACAGATCTGAGTACTGGCCCCCGTTGCCGGTACCATGTGACCTGCTGTGACCAATCACAGCAGGTCAAATGACAGTTGTATACAATGGATGGCTTCATTCATGCCATCCATTGTATACTAGTGTCTAGGTGTGAATGGTCACAGCGATCACATGCACATGTCATGTGATTAGCTGTGGCCAAATCACAGCTAAGCACAAAAAAAAAAAAGCCCTGAATGAATCGATGTCATTCAGGTAAATGCTTACTTATAGCAAAGTAATTCTTTGCTATAAGCAAATTGTGTAAAAAAAAAAATACTGATCACTTCCCCAAAGTAGTACAATGTTACTGTGGTAACATTGTACTACGTTGGTCATAGTGAAATATGAAAAAAAATCTTAAAAAAAAGAAAAAAATATAATAAAAATTTTAAATTAATAAAAAAATAAAAAAAAATTATATTTTTTTTTCATACTGTCAGTGTCCCTGATCACCGCCATGCCAGTTATATGATGACGCTGTACTGCACTGGTGACAGTATGTAAAAAAAAATAGTGACAATAATTTTTTTAATTTTTTAATTTTCCGAAAAATTATGACAAAAAAATGCAACTGCAAAAAACTCGCCATGCCTCTTATGAAGTACGTCGGACTGTCTACTTTGCAAAAAGGGGTCATTTGGGGGTTATCTGTACTGTTCTGACATTTGGAGGATATCTGTACTGTCCTGACATTTGGGGGATATCTGTACTGTTCTGACATTTGGGGGATATCTGTACTGTTCTGACATTCTTGGACCTCAAGAAATTAGATTGGCTGTCAGTACTTCAGGACTGATCAATATTCAGATCTATACCATAGTTTGTGAACTCTATAACTTTCCTACAAACTAAAAAATACATCCTAATTTGGGTTATTTTCAGCAAAGACATGTAGCAGAATACATCTCGGCCTAAATTTATGAAGAACAATTATTTATTTACGAACTTTTATAACAGAAACAAAGAAAAACGTGGTTTTTTTTCAAAATATTCGGTCTTTTTTTGTTAACTTAGCAAAAAATAAAAATCCCAGCGGTGATTAAATACCACCAAAAGAAAGCTCTAGTTGTGTGAAGAAAATGATAACATTTTAGTTTGGGTACAATGTTGTATGACCACGCAATTGTCATTCAAAGTGTGAGAGCGCTGAAACCTGAAAAATGGCCTGGGCAGGAAGGGGGTAAAAGTGCCCGGTATGGAAATGGTTAAACAAATAAGTGCATTTATAACTTGTAATTTGGTGTTTCAAAGAATTTGGCGCTTTAAAGAATTGATCCTCTAAATAATTAATGATAACTTTCAATATTTAATACTTGTTAACACTCTTATATATATATTAACAGATAAGGCATATTAATTTAAGCTCTTACTTTCAACTTTTATGTCATTTAGCTTCTTCAAAACTAGGGAAGTTATTATTACATAGAGAGAGTTATTATTACATATATAAAAAAGACTGGGGAATTATTATTATTTGAGAGTTAATATATCATACTACACCGGCATTAATCTTTTAGAAAAAATGTGGGACATTTCTTTTCTGAGATTTGTGCAACAAACATTTTATAAACGGACCCTATGAAGTGTGCAGAGGACAAATGACAGCTCTAACTTTCCAGCAAGATTTTTTTATTTTTTTGCACTTATCAAACAGTTATAAAAAAATGCTAAATTTAAGAGAGCGAAAAGGGAACAAATAAGAGCAGTTGATTATTTGGGGTCAACATACACTTTACCATTGTCAAACCAGGAATTGTGTTCTTGATATACAGTTCACCTTTAAAAATGAATTCACATTTCATCAGTGTTGATAAATCAGCTTTTTACTTGGTCACGTCCTGCCCAGAGTTCATCTTTATATAGGCGGTGTTGTACTTTACATTGTATTATCACTACAACAAAGATTGTACATCAGAGGCAGGCAATGGAACATTCCATGCTATCTCTGGTATGTCAGATGCTGCCAGAGCCCACAGATGGTTATATTAGCACTGTGCTGAAAAGAAGGATCTCTTCTGTATGAACTGGTTGAGGTGACCAGACAAAGGCTGACACTCTAAAAACTCACATTATTAACCACTTCAAGTCCGGATACTTTTACCCCCTTCCTGTCTAGGCCAATTTTCAGCTTTCAGTGCTATCACACTTTGAATGACAATTGCGCGGTCATGCAACACTGTACCCATATTAATTTTTTAGCATTTTTTTGAGACAGATAAAAATTTATTTTGGTGGTATTTATTCACCACTGGGATTTTTTTTTCTGCTATATAAATGAAAAAGTCCAAACATTTTGAAAAAAAGTGTTTTACATATAACATTTTGCAAATAAATAATATTTCTTCATAAATCTTGGCCAAAATTTATTCCGTTATCTTTTTAAAAAAACAATAACACAAATTAGTTTATAACCAAAAATTGTGATTTTTAAAAAAATAAAATTACATTTTTATTTTATTTTTTATATTATTATGGGTTTTTTTTTTTAACACACTGTCACACTAGCAGTACAGTGTCACCATAGTGACACTGTACTACTTGTGGGGGGTGATGAAGATTTTTTTTTTTTACACTGATTGCTTTTATATCCATGAAGGCTGTAAAAGCAATCATTTCTCCTTCTCTCTGGCTGCATTCTTGCAGCCATTGAGAAATACTGTGTGAGCTGTGATTGGTCACAGCTTGTCACATGGTACAAGGCTGTTGTGAATAGCCTTGTACCATGTGACCTCTGTGATCATTCACAGATTTCACTAGTAGTAAGCAATGTCAGCAAGTGACATCTTTCTTACTACTAATCATGTGATCACTGATCGGCCAATCAGTGATCACATGATCGGAACCTCACACAGAGGTCCCATACAGCGAACGGTGTGCGGACACAGCAGGCACCGGATCGTGGTGCCGTGTGCTCCCAGAGAGCGTGCACAGCCTGTAAATGCGGGCACCGTTTATGAATGGCAACCCGCACCTGCACTGCTCCCATCCGGCCATTTATGTACATGGGCCAGACAGAAGTGGGTAAAGAGAGATTGGGGTCTGGACTAAAGTAGTCCTATTTAATCAAAATGTTTCAAGAATAGATATAAAGCAGGCGCCTCCACACTTTTCAGTATGAGTACCACATTGTGGATTTTACAAATTCTCGTAAGCTGAAGAAATTTATGGAGAATCTCTCCATACATTCAGGAGTGCCCACCAAAGCTCCCCTTTACATCCAGGAGTCCCCATTAGAGTCCCCCCTTACTTCTAAGAATGCCCATCAGAGTCTCTCTTTAAATCCAGAAGTCCCCCTCAGAGTCCCCCCTTACATCCAGAAGTGCCCATCAGAGACCCTCCTTACATATAAGAGTGTCCATCATATCCCTCCCCTTACATCCAGGAATACCCTTCAGAGTCCCCCCTTACATCAAGGTGTGCCCATCAGAATCCCCTCTTACATCCAGGACTGCCCATCAGAATCTCTTCTTACATCCAGAAGTGCCATTCAGATTCTCCCCTTGCATTCAGGAGAACAGGCTGAATAAAATCTTGTAGCGGGCCACAAGTTTGGAGACCCTAAACTAATAGTTTAAACATGTGCAGCCCCCCTCTAGATAGCCAGGGGGAGCTAGTTACATTTGTTTTTAGTTAGAGAGGCTGAGTATCAGCCTGTGCAATAGTCAACAGGGTCAATTTTGAATCAGAGCTGAGAGGCTCTGCAGGCCAGTCCCTTGATACCTCTCCCTGCTCTAGAATCTTGAAGAAGATTCTAGAAGCACTGGGTGGTGGTGAGAAGGAGCTGGCCTGCAAATTCAGAGGACTCTGGCCAATCCCCAAGCAGAAGGCTTGGCATGGGGCCAGGGCAGCCTTTAAGTGTGTTGGAGCCTTCTCAGCAGCAGCAGAGTTTGGGTGGAAGATGTGAGGAAGGCTAAGATGCAAAAGCCTGAGAGGGGGCCCAGTGGGAAGAGGCCTACCTATAAGCAGGAACCTGGAAAGAAAGATCACTCAGCCTCATCGGTCGATGGGGAGAGGACCACCTGTGGAGCCAAGGAAGGAGTCAGCCCAGCAGAAGGCCTGAAGGCAGCCACCAACCCAACCAGCTCACAGGGAAGGACTGAGTGAGTGATCCTGCACCCCCTGGGCCAGACAAGGGGAGAGGGCATTCTGGTGGGAAACGTGACTAGCTCCTTACCCAGGACTGTTCAATTTAAAGTGGCAGACACTGGATCCCCTTGCCCAGGGTTTCCTCCGGGCAGCTGGAAGAGGATTTATCTGGGGTCTGGGGTGGTACACCAGGAGGCTGGAGAGCTCTCCTAGAAGAGACTTTGCTGTATATAGATTTGTACATAGTTGCCAGGAAGTTGTCCTCAGTTTACTGTTCCTTGGGCATCCCATACACCCCTCACCCCATCCAAGTTCAATACCCATAATAAAACATAAAAAACAAGCTCAAGGACTGATTACTGTCTCCAGCATGCAAGTCTGTGGAAAATGTGTGTTGCCTGGCTGTTCAGAACTATAGGGGGGCCTGAAACTTCAGCAACTTCTGAGGGGGTAGTGCTACATGTGCGGGCTCGTACTTACCTTATGGTAACCTACATGGCTGTTGCCCCTAGTAACCGGCAACCAACGAGCCAAGAAAAGTGTTCGCTGCAGTGAAAGTGTCAGGGAGTCTGGCGAGAAAAAGGAAAGTGGGCTGAACTGCTGGAATAGTGACTGCTGCTGTGATTTAACCCTTTGCCAGGGGCAGACTGACCATTTGGAAACTCAAGCACTGCCCGAGGGCCTGGGGTCAGTAGGGGGCCTCATGAGATGCCCATGGTACCTTTTTCATAGGCTTTTTTGAGTTTGGGCAAGGACACAGGGGCTCCATGATCCCCTATTGCCCGGGGGCCCCATGAGTTGTCAGTCTGCCCCTGCCCCTTGCCACCGACGTCACACAAATATGCGGCCTCACATAACAGCTTTTTTCCGTGGGGCCGCATATTTGCGTACTTGTCTTTCTGTTGGGAACTCCAGCACAAAGAGTGCGGTGTCATTGAGAGCCCTAGGTCCCGTACTAACGATCGGGACCCGGGACTCCCAATTCCGGGTCACATGATCACTGTGATAGCCTCTGATTGGCTATCATAGGGATCAGTCACTTTACAGCCCCCTTGTGGTTTTTTTCTTCTCTCTATGAATGGAGGAGAGAGATACATTGTATATCTCTAACTCCTGGCATAGAGGGGAAAAAAAATTTTGATTAAAAAAAAAAAGATAAATAAATATTAAAAAATAAAATAAAAAATACCTAGATAAAGGTTTGATCTAGTTTAGTGCCAGGGTAAGTGTTTGGGCCAAGGTCAGGGTCAAAGGTCAAAAGGTCAGGGTCAAAGGTCAGGGTTTTTGTTTTTTAAAATTGGTATCCGTGTCAGTTAGTGTCAGTGTGTTTTAGGTAAAAAAAAACAAAATGCACACTATTGTTTCTGGGCTGTACTACGGGTACAAACAACAAATAACATACACATATATGGTATCGCTGCGATCGTCAAAAGCTGGAAAATTTATTTTGGGTTGTTCTTTGGTGGTAGGTTATGGTAGTAACAAGAAACACACATATAGTTTTTTACTATTTTGGGCCAGTTTTCCTTTGATAATAATAAAAAAAAAATCAGGAGATATCCATTACCATTTACCATCAAATGAAAGCCCAATTTGTCTTGAAAAAAAATGCGGTATAATCCACCTGGATGTACAAAGTAGTTGTGATGATATGTACAGTTTTACTAACACATGTCAACATTGCAAAATTGTGCTTAGGCATTAAGATTTGTTTTACCCTTAGGCATGAAGGGGTTAAAGTGCTGTTCAGGGGCGGACTGACAACTCATGGGGCCCCCGGGCAATAGGGGATCATGGGGCCCCTGTGTCCTTGCCCACACTCAAACCACACCCAAAAAAAGCATATGAAAGGTACCAGGGACATCTCATGGGGCCCCCTACTGACCCAGGGCCTGAGTTCCCCAATGGTCAGTCGGCCCCTGGTGCTGTTGTTACTGATGTCATTACTGATAGCAGACATAATGGGCCCATTCCAAAGTCTCCTTGCTGCTCTTCAGGTGTCTCCTAAAAGAGGCTATATTCGCTGTGTACCCGCTCATGACGGCAAAATGCCCGTTGCTGTCTTCCTTATCATTGCCCGGAGCAACCGCAGCATCATCAGTGTTGCTGCTCCACTGGTGGCTCCTAAAAAAAGACAGTTTACTATGTACCTGCATGCTACCTGCTATGTATAAACATAAATATTCAGTTGGTGCTTCATATATTAAAGTGACTCTGTCAACCAAGGGTCCTTTATAAACTAAGTACACCTTGTAAAAAACAGCATCTTTACTTACCTTTCTGGTGGCCATTGTCTTCAGCAACTGGCCCTTTCCTGCTCTCAGGCAACTGCAGGTATTCCACACTCCGGACTGTGTAGAATATGTGCTCCTCCTGCCGTACTATGTACTTCTTCTGACCTGCTCGTATGTTACTAGAGGACATGCAAGCTGGATGGAGGAACCACAGCATGCGGCAGGGGCAGTGGAGTATTTAGGTTTTGTGCTGCCCTAGGCAACACAAAAATCGTCCGCCTCCCTCTTCCCACAGAGAGAGCCTGACACCAACCAACACCTCCTCCCTCTCCACCCCCTCTGCCCTGTCCCCCCACCTGAGAAAGCCTTCCATTTCCACCGCCTTCCATTTCCACCACCCTCCATACACCGGCCACCCCACCCCCCAGTGAGAGAGAGAAAGACACTCACCTTCACAGCTCCAGACATCCCCTGGAATGAGAGTCTCTGAGGCTTTTTATACACTGTCAAGCAGCCCGCAGCCTCTCTCGGGTCCCACCTGGTCCCCATTCCGCATGGGTTCCTTCTTCTGTCCCTTCTTCCAGGGAGTGGTGCTGCCCCCCCCCCTGAAAAATGCCACCCTAGGCAAATGCCTTGTTTGCCTTGTGGTAAATGCACCCCTGGGCAGGGGGATCAGGTTTTTAGACACCAGTAGTCAGATGTGTGGAAGTCTGGGAAGCAGTGGGGCACCAGAATCTGAAGATGCAGGCCACTGTAAGGGTGAGTATAGAAGCTTTAGGGTGTGCTTAGTTTACAGGAGATCCTGTGGTGACAGGTTCCTCATTTTGTATTTTGTTAACCAGCCCTGAGGAACCCTTGAAATAATGTTCAGATTTAGGGGGAAAATTGCTAAAAAGTGCTAAAAATTCAACAGGAGGGCAATGGGAAAAAATGCACCACATGACATTGATGGTCAATATGAAGAATGTCCTTCTTACAGTGACGGTCAGGATGCCACCCTTACAAAATAGCAGTGCAGTGCTAACTAGAAGATAAAAAGAGAACAGTGAAACATGCCCATCATATTGTCAATGTAAGTCCAATATGATGGTTCAAATAAATGAAAAAAAAAGTCGATGGTCCCCAATAAGTGAACTTTAGAAGATGGTACTCAAATGAGAAGGACAAACAGAGGAAGAACCTCCACCACCACACCAAATATACTGCCTCTTACCAAATGTTCTGACTGCCCATCAAGAACAGTCACAAAGCGCAGTGAGGATGACCCCATAGGTCGTCACAGCAGAACTTCCAACATTTCTTGCAATGGCACCACTCTTAATAGACAAAACAGCTCCAGCCAAATGGATAGCGATATTCCAGGATATATAGATCAAAGAGAAAAAGCCATCTCATAGTTTAGTAAATGAGTGTAAAAAGAATTTTAATCTAAAAGATAAACTCACATTTAACCCCTTGCCTACCAGGCACTTATACTCCCTTCGTGCCCAGGTCAATTTTCAGCTTTCAGCACTGTCGCAGTTTCAGTGACAATTGCGTGGTCATGCAACACTGTACCCATATTAAATATTTATCATTTTTTTCACACAAATAGAGCTTTCTTTTGGTGGTATGTACTTGCCGCTGGGTGTTTATTTTTTGCGCTATAAACAAAAAGAGAGCAAAAATTAAAAAAAAAAAGTTTTTCTTTGTTTCCATTATAAAATTTTGCAAACAGGTAATTTTGCTCCTTCACTGATGTGCGTTGATGAGGCTGCACTGATGGCCACTGATAGGCAGCACTGATGGGCACTGATAGGCGGCACTGATGAGGTGGTACTGATGGGCAACACTGATAAGCTGGCGCTGATATGCAACAATGATGGGCACTGATAGGCGACACTGATAGGCGGCACTGATGAGCTGGCACTGATATGCAACAATGATGGGCACCGATAGGTGGCACTGATGGGTGGCCCTGACTGACGGCACTGCTAGGCACTGACTGGTGGCACTGCTGGGCACTGATGGATGGCACTGCTGGGTAGCACTGATAGGCACTGGTGGGTGTCACTGCTGGGCACAGGTGGGTGGCACTGCTGAGCACAGGTGGGTGGCACTGATGGGCACTTGTGGGCGGCACTTATGGGAACAGGTGGGTGGCACTGGTGGGTAGCACTGCTGGACACTGATCATCAGGGCACTGATCATCAGTGCCAATCCGTCCTCTGACAATTGCCGGTTATTGGCAGCACTTTCCTCACGCTGTGACAGTGTGAGGAAAGTGCAGCCGATAACCAGCAACTGCATTTACAGGTGATCAGTGTGTCATTGGGTACGGCTGATCGCGTGGTAAAAGGCCACTGTGATTGGCCTTTTACCACATCACGTGATCAGCTGTGTCCGTAGGACTCAGCGATCACGGAGATCACTGGGTGCGCACCCCTGGGGGCGCACGGGAGGGCGTGTTCTGGGAGGATGTCATATGACGCCCTCCCAGAACTGGCTGGCCGTCGTGATGCTGTCATTCAGCTATCTGCGGTTGGCAAGTGGTTAAAAACTTTTACAGAGGCAAGACATAGTACCACAATGCTGTATCCAACCGATATTGTTTCCAACTGACATGATGGCTGCCATGTCCACATGCGTGATGACGTCACACGCCGTAACTCTTCCCTACATCTTTTGTCATCTATGACATCGTCAAGCAGCTAAAAAGATAATTAGTGGCATTCCGCTGACTCTTCCAGGTGGCATTGGTCCAAGAGCGTTGCAGGCACCATCAGATGGGTGGTCAATCAGAGACAGCGTAAAGCCTAGTACACACAATCAGAAAATTGTACAAAAAAATACTGCTTTTGAATCGATCGTACAATAATCTGATCGTTAGTACACAGCTTTCATCCAAAATTTTTCAAAGGGACAAGCATGAAAAGTTTTCTCATACAATACCAGATAGTACAATTTTTGTTTATTCAGTACAGTTTTCGTCCGATAATACAATACAATACATTACATCACTTTTTTATTCTGTCGTACAAAAATTTTCGTAACATTAGCAACCTCTTCACTTTGATATGAGACTAGCATGCAAAAAAAAAAGGACGATCATTCTTCTGATATTCTCATTGTGTGTATGGGGCTTAAAGTGGTTGTAAACGCAAATATTAAAAAATTAACTTTTTGCCATAAATGAATACATTTTAATGTAAACATACATACAGCTGTGAGTGTACCTCAGAAAAATGCTCCCTTAGCTTGACTCAGCCCTCCAAAAACTGCTGGTCTGTGGGCGTGGCTTAGGACCAGAGAATAGTAGGCGGAGATGTGATGTCACACAATCCCTCAGTTATACACACCCTCCAGCCTTGGCTCGAGAACGTGCACAGCTATCTGACATCTCTTTGCGTGCGAGAATGTCTCCTGAGTGCATTCAGGGGAATACACAGGTGCCAATGACTATGTTAGTTCTGCTTACAGCACAGGATCTCTGCTCATCAGGAAAAAGCTGGTAGGAAGGGGTTAATGTTAAAAATCCTCGGAATCCTGCAGCCTAAAGAGCCAATGTGGACCAGGAAACATTCTCATGTAAAACTCTGTACACAGCAATTCACAAGCTAGGTGCTGTGAATAGAGCAGGACAATTATCAGCTGTCAGCAGACTTACCTGGAAAAGTACAGCATTACTGAAGTGATGCCGATCTATATTATAAATCACTGGTGCTGAGTTCTCGATCTTGTGATGGCCAAGACCAGAAGGGAGAGGACATCCGCTCCCCCATCCCTTTGCAGTGTATTACATGGAGGCTCGGAGGCTCATGTTGATTTTGTCTTCAGCACAGCCTGTCACACACAGGAGAAGGGGAGTGGCGTCACCATTTTCTGCTTGTGTCTGATTTATTCTGTTCAGAAGAGCAGGGGGGATTTCTGGAGAAGGGGATTGCTTCAAGATACCAAACTAAGCTCAAATGCTTAGTAAAAGTAAAATCTATTCAACTGTAGGATTAGATTGATTTGTGCTTTTTAGGTTTACAACCACTTTAACTTCTTGCCGACCAGCCACTGTAGAAATATGGTGGCAGGTCGGCACGGCTGGGAAAAAGCACGTTTTAAAATGTGCATTTGCAAAACAAGTAGGGGGCGCGCGCGAGGTGCGTGCCTGCCCTACCCGTCCCGCCGGTCGCGGCCGTGGGTGTCAGTCGCCGGGTCATGGCCGGTCATTACCGGCCGTGTCCCGCCAATTAGAGGCAATCACTGACAGAGAGCAGGGCTGCAGTAGCTCTGCTTTCTGTTAGTTCCCTGTCAGCTCCTGACACGCTGAACCTGAGAGAAGAGTTTATCTCTCCCGATCCGCTTGTCCCGTGCAGTACACACCCCCGCCCCCTAGTAAAACACTCCCCTCACACAGTTAACCCTTTCAGTAAATAAAAAAGTTAACCCCTTCCTCCCCAGTGCCATTAGTACAGTGTCAGTGGTTTTTTTTTTGCACTGATCACTGTACTGGTGTCACTGGGGATGTCAGTGACCCCAAGTCAGTTCCCCCCCCAGTGTCAGAATGTCCACCGCAGTCCTGCCATAAGTCGCTGATCGCCGCCATAAGTCGCTGATCGCCGCCATTATTAGTATAAAAAAAAATTAGAAATCCCAGTATCTTTCCCGCCATTTGTAAACGCTATAACTTTCACGTAAACCAATTCATTTACACGAATGGGTTTTTTTTTAGCAAAGACATTTTGGCAGAAATTTATGACTAAATTTGATTTTTGCATTTTTTTTTACTGGACATGTTTTATAGCAAAAAGTCCAAAATATTGTTTTTTTTCCTCAAAATTGTCAGCCTTTTTTTTTATAGCACAAAAAATAAAAAATGCACAGGCGATCAAATACCACCAAAAGAAAGCTCAATTTGTGGGAAAAAAAGGATGTAAATTTAATTTATGTACTGCATTGCATGACCGTGCAATTGTCTGTTAAACTAGCGCAGCGCTGTATAGCAAAAAAATGGCGTAAATTGCAGTATCTATACCATAGTTTGTAGACGCTATAACTTTCACACAAAGCAATCAATATGCACTTATTGGGATTTTTTTTACCAAAAACATGGAGCAGAATACATTTTGGCCTAAATTTATAACCAACTTTGAGTTTACTATAAATTTTTTATAGCTGAAAGTAAAAAATATCTTTTTTCTTCAAAATTTTTGGTCTTTTTTTGTTTATAGCGTGAAAAATAAAAAACACACAGGTGATCAAATACCACCGAAAGAAAGCTCTATTTGTGTGAAAAAAAGGACGTAAATTTCATTTAGGTGCAGCATTGCATGACCGCGCAATTATCAGTTGAATTAGTGCAGCGCCGAATAGCAAAAAGAGGCCTGGTCATTAAGGGGGGTAAATCCTCCGGAGGGCAAGTGGTTAAGGAAGCCCCAATAAATCTTGTGGAACCCTGGGCTTTCATGGAACCCTGGTTGAGAATGACTGTTCTATACACTATGAATGACACAGTCAGCATCAAAAATGGAAAAACATCTAGGAAAAGCTTATTCTGAAATTTTTGTGGTCATCATACTATAGAAATTTGCTTTTGGGTTTTCAGAACATCTTCAAAAATCATCAAGTACCCAATTTATGGGAAACTCCGGAATAACATTCAATTAGTGCTGATAAAAACACCATCTGTCTCATAAATGCTGAGCAGAATTTAATAAATGGTAGCTGTGCCTGGCCACTTTTCATCCTTAGCAAATAATAGCTAAAATAGTCCTGAAACAGGAAAAACAATCTACTTCCATAATACGAGATCTACCTGTTTTTTCTTGTTGCTGTTGGCCAGTAGAGGCGGGGGGTAGACACTCAACATTTGGTTGGAGGTTCTTAGATTTCATATTGGCTTCTCTTCAACAACAAGGGGAGGATGTGGAAGGAAATGACCCTTCCACCTTATGTAGTGATAGGAGCCACTGGATAGGATGGGTCCTCTGTTCTTTGCCTCAACCTTCTCAAGAACCTCAGCCCTTCTGACACACCAGGTTGAGTTTACAAATGTACAATATTACATGAAATCACTGAAAGTGATACTCAGTACCCAATAGTAGTGATATATTAAAGAAAAGAGGCACCAAACTTAATATATTGTCACCCAATATGGTTGGTAACTAGGCAAGCATAAAATAGATTAACGATGGTAATAACACAATTTGGCATACAAAGTTATTGACAGTAAAGACTAGGTATAAGATGGCATTCGGTGTCCAGATCAGCATAAACACTAGCAAGGCCAACTCAAGTACAGCAGTGGGCAGTAATAAAATGTAATCTACTGACTGCTGTAACTGTGCTCCTAGAGCTAGTCCTAGATCGACTGGGAATGCTCTGTCTGAAAGAAAAAGAGGATGGTAGCAAGGGGCAGGGGAACAAAAGTGGATTGCAGAATAATTATTACAGGAAGAGCAGTCTTTTGAGATTTTCCTTTGCCGGCTATCATTGGGGCCCTTTAAGAGCATTGGTGCATTTAACCTCAGTCCCTGCATGCAGTATAGAAAGTGCATGATAACATCAGTATCTCAGTAGAGGAAGATAAGAATTAAAGGTAATGTCTCCTTCTTCATACTGCTGTAGCCCAGCACTTGGCCACACTTATTATGTGGTCATAATAATGTTACCCATTACATAACCTATCAAGAGAGAAATACAGATTCTATATACACATGTTCTTGTTGAGCTATATTTAAAAAAAAATAAAGTTCCTTGGTTACCATTACTCTCGAGATTCAGTGCAATTAGAGACCCTGACCTAGAATAAACTAGAATAAACATGCAGATCTGGAGTTCTAACATTGTTTGGGGGTAATAAAAACTTGGTAAGCCAATGATGACGAAAGGTCTGGGTGTTCTCGTAGATTTAATAAAGGCATGGAATGCCATTTTATAGCTTCTGGAGTGAGCAAAATACTATTTTCTATTTGCATAGACTCAGAAAACAGAGACATGACCCTATGCTGGCTATATATGGCTAAAATGTGGCCAATTCTTGCTGAATCAGCCAAAATATGAGCTGTGGGTTGTCATGTCGGCACCACCTTGACAAACTTCCACTGAAAAATCAAAGAAGCCAAGTAGAAAAATGTCATACAACAACTGCATCTAATCAGATGAAGCCAATGTTCAGGTAGTTAGGCAACCTTGGGTGTTACGGGTGTTAGAATACAACATCTGGCAGGGGATATTCTTCCATCCCCACTGTTTAGGGTGGATTAGGTAGTGGTTTCTCTCATTCAAATGGTTGTTGTTGCAAGTTTTTATGACGAACAGTATTTACACAGTGGTTTATCAAACACAATTTTTTTAGGAAAAATACATTTTAATGAGTTTGAGTGAACACAAACACAATATAATTAGAGATGAGCGAATTTCTCAAAAATTCGATTCGGCTGATTTGGCGAATTCCAGTGTGAAATTCGATTCGATGCGAATTTCTTCGCTACGAAGATGACTTATAAAAAGGGTTTCTAGGCTTCAGAGAGCCTTTAAATTAGTGCAGAACACTGTACCTTTAATTTAAATGCCCTTGGAGATGAGGAAAGAGAAGGAGAAGGAGAAGGATGAGAAGAAGGAGAAGGATGAGAAGAAGGAGAAGGAGAAGGATGAGAAGAAGGAGAAGGAGAAGGATGAGAAGAAGGAGAAGGAGAAGGATGAGAAGAAGGAGAAGGAGAAGGAGAAGGAGAAGAAGGATGAGAAGAAGGAGAAGAAGAAGGATGAGAAGAAGGAGAAGGATGAGAAGAAAGAGAAGGATGAGAAGGAGAAGGATGAGAAGAAGGAGAAGGAGAAGGATGAGAAGAAGGAGAAGGAGAAGGATGAGAAGAAGGAGAAGGATGAGAAGAAGGATGAGAAGAAGGAGAAGGATGAGAAGAAGGAGAAGGATGAGAAGAAGGATGAGAAGAAGGATGAGAAGAAGGAGAAGGATGAGAAGAAGGAGAAGGAGAAGGATGAGAAGGAGAAGGATGAGAAGAAGGAGAAGGATGAGAAGAAGGAGAAGGAGAAGGATGAGAAGAAGGAGAAGGAGAAGAAGGATGAGAAGAAGGAGAAGGAGAAGGATGAGAAGAAGGAGAAGGAGAAGAAGGATGAGAAGAAGGAGAAGGAGAAGGATGAGAAGAAGGAGAAGGATGAGAAGAAAGAGAAGGATGAGAAGGAGAAGGATGAGAAGAAGGAGAAGGAGAAGGATGAGAAGAAGGAGAAGGAGAAGGATGAGAAGAAGGAGAAGGATGAGAAGAAGGATGAGAAGAAGGAGAAGGATGAGAAGAAGGAGAAGGAGAAGGATGAGAAGAAGGAGAAGGAGAAGGAGAAGAAGGATGAGAAGAAGGAGAAGGAGAAGGATGAGAAGAAGGAGAAGGAGAAGAAGGATGAGAAGAAGGAGAAGGAGAAGGATGAGAAGAAGGAGAAGGATGAGAAGAAAGAGAAGGATGAGAAGGAGAAGGATGAGAAGAAGGAGAAGGAGAAGGATGAGAAGAAGGAGAAGGAGAAGGATGAGAAGAAGGAGAAGGATGAGAAGAAGGATGAGAAGAAGGAGAAGGATGAGAAGAAGGAGAAGGATGAGAAGAAGGAGAAGGATGAGAAGGAGAAGGATGAGAAGACGGAGAAGGAGAAGGAGAAGCAGAAGGAGAAGGATGAGAAGAAGGAAAAGGAGAAGGATGAGAAGATGGAGAAGGAGAAGGATGAGAAGAAGGAGAAGGAGAAGGATGAGAAGAAGGAGAAGGAGAAGGAGAAGAAGGATGAGAAGAAGGAGAAGGAGAAGGATGAGAAGAAGGAGAAGGAGAAGAAGGATGAGAAGAAGGAGAAGGAGAAGGATGAGAAGAAGGAGAAGGATGAGAAGAAAGAGAAGGATGAGAAGGAGAAGGATGAGAAGAAGGAGAAGGAGAAGGATGAGAAGAAGGAGAAGGAGAAGGATGAGAAGAAGGAGAAGGATGAGAAGAAGGATGAGAAGAAGGAGAAGGATGAGAAGAAGGAGAAGGATGAGAAGAAGGATGAGAAGAAGGATGAGAAGAAGGAGAAGGATGAGAAGAAGGAGAAGGAGAAGGATGAGAAGGAGAAGGATGAGAAGAAGGAGAAGGATGAGAAGAAGGAGAAGGAGAAGGATGAGAAGAAGGAGAAGGAGAAGGATGAGAAGAAGGAGAAGGATGAGAAGAAGGATGAGAAGAAGGAGAAGGATGAGAAGAAGGAGAAGGATGAGAAGAAGGAGAAGGATGAGAAGAAGGAGAAGGATGAGAAGAAGGATGAGAAGAAGGAGAAGGATGAGAAGAAGGAGAAGGATGAGAAGGAGAAGGATGAGAAGACGGAGAAGGAGAAGGAGAAGCAGAAGGAGAAGGATGAGAAGAAGGAAAAGGAGAAGGATGAGAAGATGGAGAAGGAGAAGGATGAGAAGATGGAGAAGGAGAAGGATGAGAAGAAGGAGAAGGATAAGGATGAGAAGAAGGAGAAGGATGAGAAGAAGGATGAGAAGAAGGAGAAGGAGAAGGATGAGAAGAAGGAGAAGGAGAAGGATGAGAAGAAGGAGAAGGAGAAGGATGAGGAGAAGGAGAAGGATGAGAAGAAGGAGAAGGATGAGAAGAAGGAGAAGGAGAAGGATGAGAAGAAGGAGAAGGATGAGGAGAAGGAGAAGGATGAGAAGAAGGAGAAGGATGAGAAGAAGGAGAAGGAGAAGGATGAGAAGAAGGAGAAGGATGAGAAGAAGGAGAAGGAGAAGGATGAGAAGATGGAGAAGGAGAAGGATGAGAAGAAGGAGAAGGAGAAGGATGAGAAGAAGGAGAAGGATGAGAAGAAGGAGAAGGATGAGGAGAAGGATGAGAAGAAGGAGAAGGATGAGAAGAAGGAGAAGGATGAGAAGAAGGAGAAGGAGAAGGATGAGAAGAAGGAGAAGGATGAGAAGAAGGAGAAGGATGAGAAGAAGGAGAAGGAGAAGGAGAAGCAGAAGGAGAAGGATGAGAAGAAGGAAAAGGAGAAGGATGAGAAGATGGAGAAGGAGAAGGATGAGAAGAAGGAGAAGGAGAAGGATGAGAAGAAGGAGAAGGAGAAGGATGAGAAGATGGAGAAGGAGAAGGATGAGAAGAAGGAGAAGGAGAAGGAGAAGGATGAGAAGAAGGAGAAGGAGAAGGATGAGAAGAAGGAGAAGGAGAAGGATGAGAAGAAGGAGAAGGATGAGAAGAAGGAGAAGGATGAGAAGAAGGAGAAGGAGAAGGATGAGAAGAAGGAGAAGGAGAAGGATGAGAAGAAGGAGAAGGATGAGAAGAAGAAGGATGAGAAGAAGGATGAGAAGAAGGATGAGAAGAAGGAGAAGGATGAGAAGAAGGACAGTTCTGTGACAGTTTCTGTCTATTTCTGACAGTTCTGGGACATTCACTCCATACAGCTGTTTCAACCGCTGTATGGAGGGAATGTCATGGAACTGTCAGAAATAGACTATTAATGACAGTTCTGGGACTGTCCTTCCATGCAGCGGTTGAAACATTGTATGTATTTGTTTCCATAAATGGATCCATTTATGGAAACAAATACATACAATGTTTCAACCGCTGTATGGAAGGACAGTCCCAGAACTGTCATTAATAGTCTATTTCTGACAGTTCTATGACATTCCCTCCATACAGCGGTTGAAACAGCTGTATGGAGTGAATGTCCCAGAACTGTCAGAAATAGACTATTTATGACAGTTCTGGGACTGTCCTTCCATACAGCGGTTGAAACATTGTATCTATTTTTTTCCATAAATGACATTCTGCAAATACACTTAGAGGAGCGCTGCAGATACACTTTTTGCCGCCGGCTTGGAATTAATCTTATTTTCATCCTACTTCTTCTTCTTCATCCTCATCCTCATAAGAAGAAAAAGAAGAAGTAGGATGAAAATAAGAATAATTCCAAGCCGGCAAAAAGTGTATCTGCAGCGCTCCTCTAAGTGTATCTGCAGAATGTCATTTATGGAAAAAAATAGATACAATGTTTCAACCGCTGTATGGAGTGAATGTCCCAGAACTGTCATAAATAGTCTATTTCTGACAGTTCTGGGACATTCACTCCATACAGCTGTTTCAACCGCTGTATGGAGGGAATGTCATAGAACTGTCAGGAATAGACTATTTATGACAGTTCTTGGACTGTCCTTCCATACAGCGGTTGAAACATTGTATGTATTTGTTTCCATAAATGGATCCATTTATGGAAACAAATACATACAATGTTTCAACCGCTGTATGGAAGTTCTGGGACTGTCCTTCCATACAGCGGTTGAAACATTGTATGTATTTGTTTCCATAAATGGATCCATTTATGGAAACAAATACATACAATGTTTCAACCGCTGTATGGAAGGACAGTCCCAGAACTGTCATTAATAGTCTATTTCTGACAGTTCTATGACATTCCCTCCATACAGCGGTTGAAACAGCTGTATGGAGTGAATGTCCCAGAACTGTCAGAAATAGACTATTTATGACAGTTCTGGGACTGTCCTTCCATACAGCGGTTGAAACATTGTATCTATTTTTTTCCATAAATGACATTCTGCAAATACACTTAGAGGAGCGCTGCAGATACACTTTTTGCCGCCGGCTTGGAATTAATCTTATTTTCATCCTACTTCTTCTTCTTCATCCTCATCCTCATAAGAAGAAAAAGTAGGATGAAAATAAGAATAATTCCAAGCCGGCAAAAAGTGTATCTGCAGCGCTCCTCTAAGTGTATCTGCAGAATGTCATTTATGGAAAAAAATAGATACAATGTTTCAACCGCTGTATGGAGTGAATGTCCCAGAACTGTCATAAATAGTCTATTTCTGACAGTTGTGGGACATTCACTCCATACAGCTGTTTCAACCGCTGTATGGAGGGAATGTCATAGAACTGTCAGAAATAGACTATTAATGACAGTTCTGGGACTGTCCTTCCATACAGCAGTTGAAACATTGTATCTATTTGTATCTATTTGTTTCCATAAATGGATCCATTTATGGAAACAAATAGATACAATGTTTCAACCGCTGTATGGAAGGAATTATTCTTATTTTCATCCTACTTCTTCTTCTTCTTCTTCTTCTTCTTCATCCTCATCCTCTTCTTCTTCTTCTGAGGATGAGGATGAGGATGAAGAAGAAGAAGAAGAAGAAGTAGGATGAAAATAAGATTAATTCCAAGCCGGCAAAAAGTGTATGTGCAGAGCTCCTCTAAGTGTATCTGCAGAGCTCCTCTAAGTGTATCTGCAGAATAGAGGAACTCTGCACATACACTTTTTGCCGGCTTGCAATTATTCTTATTTTCATCCTACTTCTTCTTCTTCTTCTTCTTCTTCTTCATCCTCTTCTTCTTCTTCTGAGGATGAGGATAAAGAAGAAGAAGAAGAAGAAGAAGAAGTAGGATGAAAATAAGATTAATTCCAAACAGGCAAAAAGTGTATGTGCAGAGCTCCTCTAAGTGTATCTGCAGAATAGAGGAACTCTGCACATACACTTTTTGCCGGCTTGGAATTATTCTTATTTTCATCCTACTGCTTCTTCTTCTTCTTCATCCTCATCCTCATCCTCAGAAGAAGAGGATGAGGATGAGGATGAAGAAGAAGAAGAAGAAGAAGAAGAAGAAGTAGGATGAAAAGAAGAATAATTCCAAGCCGGCAAAAAGTGTATGTGCAGAGTTCCTCTATTTCTGACAGTTCTCTCACAGCTTCTTCACATGTACAGCGGTTGAAACATCTGTATCCTAAATGGAAACTAATAGATACAAATTGTATCTATTAGTTTCCATTTAGGATACAGATGTTTCAACCGCTGTACATGTGAAGAAGCTGTGAGAGAACTGTCAGAAATAGAGGAACTCTGCACATACACTTTTTGCCGGCTTGGAATTATTCTTCTTTTCATCCTACTTCTTCTTCTTCTTCTTCATCCTCATCCTCTTCTTCTGAGGATGAAGATGAAGAAGAAGAAGAAGTAGGATGAAAAGAAGAATAATTCCAAGCCGGCAAAAAGTGTATGTGCAGAGTTCCTCTATTTCTGACAGTTCTCTCACAGCTTCTTCACATGAACAGTGGTTGAAACATCTGTATCCTAAATGTAAACTAATAGATACAATGTTTCAACCGCTAAACATGTGTTCCTTCTGTCAGAGAACTGTCAGAAATAGCGGAGCTCACTGCAGGGACACTTTTGCCGGCTGATCGGGAAATGTTCGATTCGCGCACCCGAAGTAGGCAAAATTTCGGTTTCGCCGCGAATCGAATATTTCCTGAAATTCGACTCGAATTCCGGTTCGCCTGGTTCGATTCGCTCATCTCTAAATATAATACCCAACTTTTTGGTAAAACATAAAAGATGATGTTATGCAGAGTAAAAAATACCAAACATGTCACACTTTGCAATTGAGTACGCCCATGGAACTGCAACAAACTATAATATCTACAAAATCTCAATTGGTGATGCTTTAAAAGCCTGTAAAGGTTATCAGTTTAGAGTTACACAGGAGGTCTGGTGCTAGAATTATTCTTCTGGCTTTGACGTTCACGGCGATACCTCACATGTGTGGTGCGATCACCATTTTCACATGCGTGTCTTCGCATTTGAGCATGGGGGAGCGGGGCCACTTTAAACATTTATTTTAATGTTTCCTTTTAATATATTTACACTGTACCTTTTACATTTTTTTTTTTGGAACAACTTTATTGCTATCACAAGGGATGAACAACATCCCTTGTGATAGCATGGACCATGCTACATGTCTTCTTTTTGTAGAGATCTGGGGTCTATTAGACCCCCATATCTCTCCTCTTGTCTCCAAAGCATCTTAGCAAACCAATATCGGTTTGATCAGATGCTTTCATAAGCCGGTAACGGCTTGTTTACTTTAAAATGTCTTCATCATTTCCGAAACCGGAAATTATGAAATCCTCATCGCATCTGGTTTCTGACATCACAGAGGGAAAGGAACAATGTCAGTTCCTTTCACTCTGTACATTGAATCAGATCCAACCAGTCATATCCTTATCAGGCTTCTGGACGGGACGGGAGAGCCCGGTAAAGGTGGTGGACGGTGGGACACCTATTATTTCAGTGGCTCTATAGCTGCTCAGATTACTTTTGCTTTGTATGACGTTGCAGGATCTAAAAAAATTATACTTCAATTACTGCTGCAGATACAGTGCTGTCCAAGATATCAACCTTCCCATCTAAGGAGGTATGGCTACATTCTATGGAAGGGAAGTGGTTAAAAGGAGGTCAGTAATGGTTGCTTCTATAATGATTGTGTGCAATAGGGACATGGAAACTGTAGGCAACAGCCATCTTGTTAAAGTCTCAGCCATTTTCATGAGCAGTGATCTTACTCCCTCCCTCCTCCTGCAAACTATGGAATTTGTAGCCATAACTTTTATCAAACTTCAAAAGAGTCTCTTATCCCAGTCAGGGACAACAGAATGCAACAACCAGACCTGGTCAGAGCTGTAAAACAATAATCGAGTTCTGCAAAATGTCTGTTTCCACAAACCATGAAACAGTCTTCCTTCTGACCTATCAGTCAAGCCTGTCACACATGACTTGTAAGGCCATTAAAGCTCTAGGAATGCAAAACGTGCCATAAAACATCTATTCCACAACCTAACAATTCCACAAACAATTTGTAAAATCCAAGGAGCAGGACACATTAATATTAGGTATATATTTGAATGGGAAATATCATACCAAACAATTCAAAGTCATACATTACCAGGGGCGGACTGACAAGTCATGGGGCCCCCGGGCAATAGGGAATCATGGGGCCCCTGTGTCCTTGTCCAAACTCAAAAAAGCCTATGAAAAAGGTACCAGGGGCATCTCATGGGGCCCCCTACTGACCCCGGGCCCTCGGGCAGTGCCCAAGTTTCCAAATGGTCAGTCCGCCCCTGTACATGACTATGTTAGCACATACAAAAGGTCTCCTCCCTCCTGGGTGATAGCTCCGTCCAAGGTACACTGTGTTTGGTATCCCCAGGATCTAAAAAAAATGATACCTCAATCACTGCTGCAGCTACAGTGTTGTCCAAGATATCACCATTCCCATCTAAGGAGGTATGGTTACATTCTATGGACGGGAATCGGTTAAAAGGAGGTCAGTAATTGTTGCTTCTGTAATGATTGTGTGCAATAGGGACATGGAAGCTGTAGGCAACATCCATCTTGTTAAGGTCTCAGCAATTTTGTTTTCATGAGCAGTGATCTTACTTAATCCCTCCTCCTGCAAACTATGGAATTTGTAGCCATAACGTTTAACAAACTTCAAAAGACTCTCTTATCCCAATCAGGGACAATAGAATGCAACAAACAGATCTGGTCAGAGCTGTAAAACAATAATTGAGGTCTGCAAGGTCATACTTGACTATGTTAGCACATAGGAAAGGGGAGAAAGCAGTCTCCTCCCTTCTGGGTGATAGATCCGTCCAAGGTACACTGTGTTTGGCATCCCCAGGATCTAAAAAAAATGGAGGTAGGGTTACATTCTATGGAAGGGAAGTGATTAAAAGGAGGTCAATAATGGTTGCTTCTGTAATGATTGTGCGCAATAGGGGCATGGAAGCTGTAGGCAACATCCATCTTGTTAAGGTCTCAGCAATTTTGTTTTCATGAGCAAAGATCTTACTCAATCCCTCCATCTGCAAACTATGGAATTTGTAGCCATAAATTTTAACAAACTTTAAAAGACTCTTATCCCAATCAGGGACAACAGAATGCAACAAACAGACCTGGTCAGAGCTGTAAAACAAAAACTGAGGTCTACAAGGTCATACATGACAATGTTAGCACATACGAAAGGGGAGAAAGCAGTCTCCTCCCTCCTGGGTGGAAGATCCGTCCAAGGTACACTGTGTTTGGTATCCCTGGATTTGAAATATAATTCTGAATAATAATTTGCCAGTTTCTAGAATACCACCTGCATGTATTGGAAGTTATTAATATTAGTATAAAACCGTATTTGGGACTTGGTCATAAACTTGGTGACCTCCCAACACCCATCCCTTAAACTGGATGATTGGTCAGTTGGTCTCTATCCACACCCCTTTGATATCACAGAAAAGAGAATGACAGGACCTGGTAAGGTGGCTCTCCTTTTAACATCAACCAAGGAACACCCAAGAGAGCCACGGCAACCTTTTTGCTTGGACTCTGCTAAAACCAGAACTTTGCAAGTATTCTCCATTTTCACCTCCTTTTATTTCTCTGTTGCGTTATTTTAATTGCACCACTTGACCTTTTCATTAATAAACCCTATTCTGAAAAGTGTTAAAACTATTTCTAAGGCTTTTAATGCAAACTAAAGAATCCCCGTCTCTTGAAGAGTGCTACTGTATATAATAATCCTCTGAATATACCTGTCTGTGGTGACAGCACGTGTTACAGGCGTTTATTGTTCACAATTGTTCTTGCTAACACTGTGAAGGGGTGATAGGCCCAAAGCTATCTGGTTTGGAGTTTGAAGGGTTAAATACTTAATTAACCCAGTGACAATTTCTCTCAGGCTGCTGGCATATAGATTGTGGTCCTGCGAGCTGGAAAATCTTTATGCAGGGTGCAACTGAGAGTGGTATTGTTACGCAAGTGACAGTGTAGTGTGAGATTGGCTGATCTTTTGTCTTGAGTTGGTGAGAAGGGCAGGGGTCAGGCACTGTGTTCGTCACAGCTTCCATGTTCTTTCACCTGTGCTTTCCACTGAGAATTATCAGTTTATCATATAGATTGTGGTCCTGCGAGCTGGAAAATCTTTATGCAGGGTGCAACTGAGAGTGGTATTGTTACGCAAGTGACAGTGTAGTGTGAGATTGGCTGATCTTTTGTCTTGAGTTGGTGAGAAGGGCAGGGGTCAGGCACTGTGTTCGTCACAGCTTCCATGTTCTTTCACCTGTGCTTTCCACTGAGAATTATCAGTTTATCTATGAATATGTTGCCAACAATAGAGAACTACCAATCTCTTCTGTTTCTCATCTAGAATGACATGCATTGGTGTAATCCACCTACAACCAGTATAAGACTCATACATGATTCATATCACATTCAGTCGCTATCACATAAATATAACATTTGCTTCAGATGTGTTACTTATAATAGTCATCCCATGCTCTTAGCATTGTCTCATGTTCTCTAAATAGCAGCCACAAAAATGGATCACATTTCATAGATAAATCTGACTTTGCTGAGCACCACAAAGGTGGTTATTGATGATGATGAAAAGTTTTATGTTCTGATCAAATGTCATAAAAACATGCAGGATTTGTAGGATTGTGGGACTGGGTGGGTAAAGAAAAGTTTCACTGTAATCTGCATACAACAAATAGTGTGACATTTTGGGAGGATCAAAGAGAAATTTGTTCAATGGAACATGTCTACACTTGTGAAGCATCAAAGATTTCACCCCCTCAGAGTTCTGAACACAACTACAGACTTTGAGCATCCTTGTACAACCAAACTCCACCAAATAACATCATTCAGTGAACTGGCAACCCACGGATCAGCCATATGCAGTGGGGAAAATAATGATTTGATCCCCTGCAGATTTTGTAAGTTTGCCCACTTACAAAGAAATGAAGGGTCTATAATTTTTATAATAGATGTATTTTAACCTCCTCGGCGGTCTGATTATTTCCAATTTTTTTGTGCTGAAAGCGGTACCATTATTTTGCATGGAAATATGTAGTTTTTTATTGTAGGCCTGTAATTTTTAGGAATAACTCACTGAAATCTGTCCGAACAAGAGTCTAGTAAACATCCCGGGTAGGATAAAATTTGAAACACGAAATCATAAATTATAATTTAATAAATAATCATAAAAAATAATAATATAATAATAATAAATTTAATTCAATAATATAATCAAACCAAAAACACTGAAATTTGAAATACAGAGGCAAATTCGCACATCACTGAGCAAAGTCGCAAAATCGTTTTCAGTGTCTGATGACGAATAATTATCACTCAATTCTGCAAGTGGTTCTGATTTACTATCGCTGTTCTGTAGCCGGTCTAAACCCGCTTTTGACGTAAAGGGGCGCTTTTTGGACACCATGGACTTTTCTAAGTTTCCAGGCAGAAAGAACAGTCAAAATGCTAGCAGGGCACAGGACAAAGCAGTAGGGACAAAATGTATGTGAAATGCATTGAAACAGCAATGTTTTACTATGTAATAATCATTTTAAAAAAATTACATTTTTAAAAAATTTCAAATTTGCCGCTGATTCCGGCGCCCGTACGTCCCGATGTCACAGGGATCGGAACACGGAAGCCGGATGCCGGCATCGGCCGGAGGAGATGGCCGGGGACGCTGCAGGGACACATCGTGGGAGTGAAGGACAAGGTAAGTGCTGCAGGGACCCCCTGAGCAACGCCGCATGGTAAGCCAGAGTGTAGATCGGGGTTACCGCTCTTGGTACTCAAATTTTACCCCGAGCTACACTCGGGAATATCGCTAAGGAGGTTAAATGATAGAGACAGAATATCAACCAAAAATCAATAAAAAAAACACGATACAAATGGTATAAATTGAGTTGCAGTTCAGTGAGTAAAATAAGTATTTGATCCCCTACCAACCAACAATAATTCTGGTTCCTACAGACTGGCTATGTGCTCATGTGGTACACAGATCAGTCCTGTCAATTTAAGAAGGTGCTCCTAACCACAACTCGCTATGTGTATAAAAGACACTTGTCCACAGAATTTCTTTCTTCCATTCAAACCTCACTATCATGGGCAAGACCAAAGAGCTGTCACAGGATGTCAGGGACAAGATTGTAGACCTGCACAAGGATGAAATGGGCTACAAGACCATCAGCAAGAAGCTTGGTGAGAAGGAGACAACTGTTCATAAGGAAGTCTGTTCTTGGCTCTCAACTCTTATATATCTTGGATAGCTCAAGAACTAGATCTCCCAACATAATTTCAGACACTGTTTCTATCCAACTGAGAGTTTTAATTGTTTCAGTATTTCTTGTTGTATCTGTAGCAACATATTAGGTAGCTGGGGGGAGTTAAAAAATAATTCTTAGTTAGAAAGGGTGAGTAGTAGCCTAGGTGTAATAGTCAGAGGGTCAAATTTTGGTCAGGGACTGAGAGGCTCTGCAGACCAGCTTTCTGAGACTTCCCCCTGCACTAGAACTTTCCCCTTATCTGGTCTGAGGAGTGTAGGAGTACTCACTCTGTCTTTCCCTGTTTGCTTGGTGGGTTGGTAGCTGCCTTCAGGTCTTTTGCTGGGTTGGCTCTTTCCCTGCTTCACCGGCTGTCCTCCCAAGGAGACGATGGGAGAGAGGAAATCCCCCCTTCCAGAATCCTGCCTGCAGGTGGTCTCCCCTCCCTGTGGCCCCTTCTCAGGATCTTCACCCCAGCCTTCCTCTCAGTCTGTCTTCCACCCACCACAGCACACTTCCCCACAGGCTCTACCACATTTGACGGTTGAACTCGGTGTAGAGTTATTCACCCTGAGGTCATTACAGAGGACAAGGGGACACTCTTGACGTCTGGAGGAAAAGAAATGTAATCTCCAAACGGAAAGGTTTCTTCACAGTGAGAGCTGTGAAAATGTGGAATAGACTCCCTCAAGAGTTGGTTCTGGTCAGTTCAGTGGATTGCTTTAAAAAAAGTCCTGGATTATTTCTTGGATTCACAGAATATAACTGGATACTAACATTTATAAGTAAAGTTGATCCAGGGAATATCCGATTGACTCTCAGGGGATCAGGAAATAATTTTTTTCCCTGCAGGAGCAAATTGCATCATGCTTTGCTGGGGGGTTTTTTGCCTTCCTCTGGATCAACTGTGTTTATAGGATTATAACTTTTTTTTTTTTATGGTTGAGCTGGATGGACTTTTGTCTTTTTTCAACCAGACTAACTATGCAACCATGCCCAGCCTCCTGCCAGGGGATTGGCCAGGGTCCATCAAACATGCAGATCTGGGCCTCCTCCCCTCCTCTGTCCTTCTAGAAAGTTCTCAGAACTCAGGAAGTGTGGGAAGGCACCAGAAGCCCTGACCTGTCAGAACCTCCCAGCCTGTCCTAAGGTGAACTCCTGCCTCACTCCCAGGCTGACTCATCCGAGGCTGCTACTCAGCCTCTGTCTTAGAAAAACGTAAGCTAACCTGGAGAGAGTTACATCATGTTTTTTTCCCATCAAATTTCTTTAGCCTAAATGTGCCCTCATTAATAGAACAGTCATAAACAACACATTTCATCCTTACAACACAAACATTTTTAATGAAACCAGCAACCATATATTTTTTTAATCAGATAAATTTTTATTGTAATTTCACAACTTTTTCCAACCATACCATTCAAACCAAAACATTCATTGATAATAGATCAGATTCTCTTCCGATAATTAGACTTATGCTGACACACTCCCCACCCCCACCACCACACATGCACACACAGCCATTCACTTAGAAGACTAGTGTTCTGCTGTTTCTCCTCCCCTTCTCTCTGAGTTCATTATGCAGCTGAGAACAGACGTGATGACTTATAAAAAAGGTATTTATAATGTTTTTTATATGTATAGCGCTACCCTCATGAGAGCTGCTGTGTTGTGGATACCCCTAAGCCACTCCCCGCACAGCCAGGTAACAGGTATTTTTCACACAGACTTGCATCCAAAGACAGTTACCAGTCCAAGGGCTTGGTTTTGTTATTTTATTAGGGGAATTCAACTTGGATAGGGAAATAGGAATTCAAGGTTGCCCAGTTTGTCTTGAAGGGGGTCACTTTAATGTACAGAGGCAAATCCTGGTCTGTTATTTTCCTGAAGGTTGTCAGGCACAGCGGATCAGTAGCAGCTGCCCTTTATGGGCGAGGAACTAGCCACCCCACAAAAATCAACTTAACTTCTTGTAGCTACATGCCGAGACATATTCTCTCTCCCCTCCTAGAGCTGTTCCCACTTCCACAGCCTGCAAACATTACCAGCCCTCCTAGCTTCTTGGAAGATCTCCAGGGACAAGGATTTAAGGATTGAGCCCAGCACTGTCCTTAGAAAACTTGCTACATGTGGCAGTCTTTTCCTATATAGATCCCAAATGTGCTGCTGTACTCACACTGTTCTCTTTGCTCCCTGCTGTTCCAGGCCTTGATCCCATTTGTGCCCTTCCGCAGAGTGTTTCCTCCTGAGCCAGCCCCCCCCCCATCCTAGGGGACCCCTCCTAGACACCGACAGTCTCCTTAGCACTCCATCTTCAACCTGACTCCCTTGTCAGCCTGTCAGGGATGTGGGTGTGACCAGAAGTGTGTGGACTGACACAGGGAAACGTAGGCTTCAGATATAGTAAATAATATAATTTATTGAGACTAACAATACAAATATAAACACAGTGCACCAAACCCCAAGCTAACACAAATACATACAACGAGGTGAAACAAACCCAAACCTAAATTAATATAGATACACAGGTACATACACATATAGAGCACAACGTAGTCAGGCAGGCCGGGTCGATAACTATCGGGCAGGTAGGTACAGGAGGAGCAGGCGGAGAGAATGGTCAGGGTCACAAGCCAGGGATCAAACAGGAGAAGTCAGCAGAGGTCAGGATCAGGCAGGGTCAGCAACAAGTCAGGCAGAAACAGGAACAGGAATGCAGGTTACAAGATACAGGGGCCCATGGGAAAACACACACCAAGGCCCTGACTGTGAGTCTGGCCATTCCTTAAATACAACCCCTGCAATCAGCTTCAGGTGTTTTGGCTGACTGCAGGGGTGAGTCTCTGATTACTGAGAGCACCCGCTGGCCAGCCCTGGTACTGCAGCCCACAAGGCAGGTGAGTCCCACTGTTATTGGCAAGTCCATTCCTGACACAGCCTGACTCTCCCATATTTATAGGCCAGTCCACCACTCTACCAGGGCCTCCAAACCTGAGTTTGGCTGGACCCACCATGAATATGCAGATTAGGCCTCCACCCCTACCTGCTTACCAACTTCTGGAAGGTTCTATGGTCCTCCAAAGTCAGGAGGAGGTAATAAAGCCAAAACCAGTTGAATCATCCAGCTGACCTGCAAAAACCCGACCTAAATCACATGATCCTCACAACTACCATGAGTCACACATATTTATAAACTGAATGGGTTGTTTTACAAGGTACGGGTTCACTTATACTTCTACTGTTCGAACGTTGGTGGATTAGAAAAATTAGGTGTTGGAAACAGTAATCTGATAATAGGAACATAGACCTCTACAGGAATGGCTTTGTCTCTTATCCTACTTAATAAGTAAACATTTGGATCAACTTGATGATTCATGTGAAAGGTCAGGTTAATCATTTTTACAGTCCCTTGCTAATACCTATGGAGCAGGCTATACATTATACTTTTTTTTCCCTCTTAACCAGAGGGTTGAATGAAACAAAAATATGGCAATTCTTCCATCTACACATTAGAGGTGGATGGGGGTATCCCTCCCGCAGTGCTATTGTGTTCTGTGGCATGGAGCCTTCCCCCCTGCAGAATACAATGATTAGTTTTGCTGGCTATAGCCGGTGGCACTGATCATTTGGGGAAAACGTGGCTGGTTGGTTTTTCCCACTAGCCCCTACATAGACTGACATTCAGGAGGTCCATGCTGAACCGGATGAATTTCCATGTTTGGACGGCTTATAACATTCTCTTATAATTGCTCTGGTATAGGACCCAAATCCATCTCCCAAACCTCTTTAGCTGGTACTCTGGTCCTTTCTTGTGCTTTACCATGTTCCATTCCATAAACAATACTTGCAAGATAAGCCCTTCCTTTGATTCACACTGCAATAGTATTGTTACAATCTGAATATATTTAAAGAAAAAAAAATTAAAAATGAGGAAGACAAAAAAAAATCTTGTTTGGAAAGGAAAGACAGAAGAATCCTTGGATGGGAAATAAAGGCAGTAACAAAGGATTTAACATTCCACTTAAATTAAGCATTTCAAAGAAAATAATGTATTACACACCTCCCTGTAAGCCTATAATCACTGTCATGGTGTATTCTCTGTATTGCACATAGTCATCGCGGAATCACGCTGTTCTTTACAAAGTAATGAATTTATTTAACATATAACGCACAAATCTCATTCTGGGTTATAGAGGAACTCTAGCTGCTGCATTTTTTTCAGCTTCTGATAGGGAGCAGAGGTGTTAAAACCCATGTATGTTGCTTGTTGTATGCTTTTTTGCAGGGTTCGACAAATCCCAGGTTCCAGGTGGCCATGGCGACTAGAAATTGCATCCTGGCGCCTGGGCTTTTGTCAGCCGTTCGCTGTCAGGCAGCGGGGCACCGCTTCACTGATCCATGGATTTGAAATCCTCTTGGCTTAATCTCTTATCCATACCTCTCAGCGTACAGACAAGAGGCATTCTAATTGGTCAGCACTGTCACATGGACGGCGCTACCAATCAGAATCCATCTAGCCCGTTCTGTCAGTTCTGGGAGGATAGGAGAAAAAGTCAAGGGGATTTCAAATCCCCATTCCAGTGAAGTGGTGTCCTAGTGCCTGGATTGCAGGACACTGGTACAGTGGGACTGGGGGGGGGATGGGGAGGGAATCCAGTGTAAAGTCACCTTCAGGGGTGAACTGACCATTTGGAAACACAGGCACTGCCCAAGGGCCCGGGGTCAGTAGAGGGCCCCATGAGATGCCCCTTGTACCTTTTCATAGGCTTTTTTGAGTTTGGGCAAGGACACAGGGGACCCATGATCCCCCATGAGTTGTCAGTCCGCCCATGGTCACCTTACAGATTTTCTGTAAAGGTGAACTTACACTTTCAATGTGTCATCCCGGGCTGCCCAAATCTTTCCTTCTTTTCTTTTCTTGCTATGCATGTGTGGCTCAGTTTTGTCTCTGCTCCACAACGCTGGCATAGAGCAGAGCCACTGATAATGATCTGGTCAGTTAAGTAGCAGAGGGGGTTGTTAATCAGTTTCAGCTGCTTTGGTGTTAATGAAATTGCACTAGATGGGCAACAATGAGACGGCCCCCAAAACAGGTATGGTTTTACAGATGGAGGCCACTGACATTTTTTTCCCTACTCATCTTTTTTGACTGTTTTTCACTAGTTTCGCATTTAGCTAGGGTTAGTGTCACTTCTGGTAGCATGAAGTGATACCGGGACCCTACAGAGGCTGCACAGGCAGTCCAAATCCTCCAGGATGGCACTTCAATATGTGCCATTGCCAGAAGGTTTGCTGTGTCTCCCAGCACAGTGTCAAGAGCATGGAGGAGATTCCAGGAGACAGGCAGTTACTCTAAGAGAACTGGACAGGGCCGTAGAAGGTCCTTAACCCACCAGCAGGACTGGTATCTACTCCTTTGTGCAAGGAGGAACAGGATGAGCACTTCCTGAGCCCTACAAAATGACCTCCAGCAGGCCACTGGTATGAATGTCTCTGACCAAACAATCAGAAACAGACTTCATGAGGGTGGCCTGAGGGACCGATGTCCTCTAGTGGCCCCTGTGCTCACTGCTCGGCACCATAGAGCTCGATTGGCATTTGCCATTGAACACCAGAATTGGCAGGTCCGCCACTGGTTCCCTGTGCTTTTCACAGATGAGAGTAAGTCCACCCTGAACACATGTGACAGATGTGAAAGGGTCTGGAGAAGCTGTGGAGAATGTTATGCTGCCTGTGACATTGTTCATCATGACTGTTTTGGTGGTGGGTCAGTGATGGTGTAAGGAGGCATATCCATGGAGGAACGCACAGACCTCTACAGGCTAGATAATGGCACCCTGACTGACATTAGGTAACGGGATGAAATCCTTGGACCCATTGCAATGGGTCTCATGTGGCGAGAGTATGCAGGCAGTTCCAGGAGAATGAAGGAATTGACACCATTGAATGGCCCCCACGCTCGTCTGACCTAAATCTAACAGAACACCTCTGGGATATCATGTTTTGGTCCATCCGATGCTGCCAGGTTGCACCTCAGACTGTCCAGGAGCTCAGTGATGCCCTGGTCCAGATCTGGGAGGAAATACCCCAGAACACCATCCGTCGTCTCATTAGGAGCCTCCTCCGACGTTGTCAGGCATGCATACAAGCATGTGGGGGCCATTTTGAGTTGCTGCAATGAAATTTCAGCAAAATGGACTGGCCTGCTGCATATTTTTTCACTTTGATTTTCAGGGTGTCTTTGAATTCATTCTTCTATAGGTTGATAATTTTCATTTCCATCAAACAATGGGGCATCCTTACGTTCCTAACACACTACCTAGTCCATATAAGGATAGATATCCAGCATGAGATTTTTCCCCATTGAAATCTGATGTGTTTTCAAAGTCTTCCTTTCATTTTCTTGAGCGGTGTATTTAACCCTCTCAGAGTGTAACCATTCCCCATGAAATACAGCCCTGAAGAAGAGGGCGGCAATTCTCCCAAAATGCGTCGGATTCACTTGTATTCACTTTTATCTTCAATAAACAACTATAAAAATCATTAAGTGAGACTTTTTTTTGGATCCCCTTCGCTCCTCTCCAGTCACCTAAGTGTCCCCAATAGTAACACCCCCATTGTTGTTATGAGAAAGGTAGCAGCCTTAGACCCCAACAGAGTCTATCACCTACCTCCTACAATTGGGATATAACCCGCTGGAAGCAATTCCCTCAATGCCATGTGCATAGTGAACATTCCGGCACACTGCCTTGCCAATCGCAAGCCCCTCTTACAAACATATGCAACAAAAACATCTACTAGAAAAGGTTCAGACTTGTTTTTTTGTCTCGACTAGCTGGCAAGTGTGCTGGAGAACTTTTTCTGCTGTAAAACTATCAACGTCAGTTGAGTGTTCTGTTGACATGGTTTTTGGCAATATGCTAAAGAACTGTCCTTCGTGCTTTGTTGATAAGGTTTTTGGCATTGTACTGCAGAATAATTGTTCCCTAGCAGCCCCCACTGATCCACTGTATCTGAATTCAAGCTTTAATTAGAAAAGAAAAATGTGCAGCCCACTCCAAGATGACAAAGTAGAGAATCGCTGTTGTCAGCTCATTGAACAAAGGCCAAGAATTGAAAACTATTGATATTTCCCTTTTTTCTTACTAAAGTGAGTCATACCTCTGGGAATATACTGTAATTAATGGGTGGATTGACATTAATGGTTATATTTGCAATACTCTTGTCTCCTTAATGCCAGTCTTCACATGCTGGCCACGAACCTGGATACCTACAGTTTGCAAGATAACGTCCTACAAAGTAACTAACTCAAGGGAATGTTGGTGGACATTTTTAAATCTTAAGTGTGGGTGCAGGAATGTCATCAAACAAATGGCTGAAGGACAAACAGGCTTTTGCCTGGAACTATAGATGGCAACTTTTAAAAAGAAATACATCATCTTCAAATTATTTGCTTCGAATGCAATCTAGTGCAGCATTTATTCATCTTTTTCACCCAGAGGAACCCCTAATGCAATTTTCTGGTCTCAGGGAACCCTTGCCAAAATCAGTTCATCAGGGTCAATAAGAAAAATGCCCCGTACATTGGTAGCCAGTAGGAATAACGCACTTTTTACAATGGTTATCAAAATGCCACCCTTGCAGACAGCTAAAAAGATAATTGGTTTCATGCTGCTTTCTTTGCCAAGTGGTGTTGTCTCTGGGACTATACAGGCACCATCAAATGGAGTTCAATCGGCCACTGCTTAAGAAGCCCTTAGCCCTTTGAGGACCAAGGGACGTATTTGTCCCATGTTTTTAATTGACTGTATCATCTGATTAAGAACTTAAAATACTTTTTTTTTTTTTGGTTTGAGTCAAAATATTAGTTCTTATCAACAAATGGATCTAGCTTTTTGCCAATTATTTCATGAAATGGCTTAGTTACAGCAACTGAAGTGTACGAACTTTAAAAACAAAAAATTGATTCTTTTGGCGTTCCGTAATCTTATGGTCCTCAGAGGGTTAGCAACCTCTGGAGGAACCCTGGTTTACAACTCTGGTTTAGAATGGCTGGTCTACTGTATACCAGGTATTGAGCTTTGTACCCTAGCAGGTTGAATATAGGAGCACTTTCAGTGATTGGATACTACATTACATACACAATTTGTATTTTATTATACTGGATTTATATGGCGCAACATTTTGTGCAGTGCTTTACAATATAAAGGGAGACAGTACAGTTACAATGATGATGTTCGTCCATCGTGTTTGAAGAGGACTAACAGGTACTGGGCTGTCCATGGTGTGTCCATAGGTGGCTGGTAAGGCCTATGCAGGCACAAAATGTTCTGCCACATGTCGGGCAGACATATGTGGGCAACACTGTTGCAGCATTTGCAGCTCTGGCTTTGCGGAGTGCTCGCTTCTCCTGTGCTGTGGTTGTTCTTCTCTCCTCAAATGTCTGGCAGCCTTGGCGGATCAGTGTACGCCATGTCGATTGATCTTGCGCCAGGGTTTCCCAGGAAGTGGTGTCCATATCCAGGGATTTGAAGGAGGCTTTCAATGTGTTTTTGCATCGCTTCCTTTGTCCCCTGTGCGATCGCTTTCCTTGAGACAGCTCACCATGGAGGAGCTGTTTAGGGATGCGGTGGCCTGGCATGCTGATGTGGTGGTCTGGCATCTTTACAGTTACAATACAAAGCAAGTCAATCCATCAATCAACTTAGGTACAACCAGCATGTTGGATATTAATCGTGATTATTGCCTGTGGCAATAGCCGTAACAATAATCCCCGCACTCAAAACTTCCCCCCAACTTTGCAACACAACAGCTCCATGGGAGGGATTTCCTTATCAACACTTTGTTGATGGGGGAATTTAGCTTTTTTCTGTCCTGCATCCTGTGGTCTTAGGTGGAGGCAAGATAGGCTTCCCTAAAGAGGTTGGTTTCCAAGAATCACCTAAAGGAGGACAGAGTAGGAGATAGCTGGAGAGATTGGGTAGGGAATTCCAAGAGATGGCAGAGGTTCTAGAGGAGTCCTGGAGGCGAGCATGGGAGAAGGTGATGAGAGAATTAGAGAGCATGAGGTCTTGGGAAGAGGATGGTTTAAGTACAATCATGAGAAATGAATGGTGGTGTAGTTTGGGGAAGAGTTGTGGATGGCTTTGTATGTTGAAGTTTGCAGTTTGCATTTTATTCGCTGGGCAAGCGGAAGCCAGTGGGGGGATTACCAGATTGGGTGATGGACACTGAGCGGTTTGGTAAGATGGATGAGTCTGGCAGCAGTGTTCATGATAGACTGAACAGAGGGTAGTCTGTGTAAAGGTAGATTAAACTTATCCTTTAAACTAAAAGTTTAGTTGGACTTTAAAATTAAAGAAGACTGCAGTCTCTGTCGGCACCAGTCCTGGAGTCCACAAACTCTTACCAGATACACCACAGGCACTAGATGAACACTCAGCAGCCCCTTTATTACGTACAACTTGCTAGTGCCAAGAAAATATCCCCCACACCATGACACCACCACCAGCCTGAACTGTTGATACATCCATGCTTTCATGTTGTTTACACCAAATTCTGACTCTACCATCTGAATGTCGCAGCAACCAGTCTACCCATTCTCCTCTGACCTCTCACATCAACAAGGCATTTTCATCCACACAACTACCGCTCACTGGATATTATCTCTTTTTTGGACCATTCTCTGTAAACCCTAGAGATGGTTGTGCATGAAAATCCCAGTATATCAGCAGTTTTTGAAATACTCAGACCAGCCTGTTTGGCACCAACAACCATGCCACCTTTAAAGTCACTTAAATCTCTTTTTTCCCTATTCTGATGCTCAGTTTGAATTTCAGCAAGTCATCTTCACCACGTCTAGATGCCTAAATGCATTGAGTTGCTGCCATGCGATTGGCTGATTAACAATTTATGTTACCAAGCAAATGAACAGATGTACCTAATAAAGTGGCTGGAAAGTGAATGTTTCATCCAGCAACGGTGTGTTCAACCAAAGCTATATACAGTATATCAAAAAAGAAAAATATGAACATCACAATTACATGTCGGCTCAGTTGTTAAAGAGAACTTATGATCAATAGTAGACAAATCAACATTCACTTTATAGGAGACACCATAAGCAGGCTTACATTCCAATTACTTCCCTGCTGCCACGATTTCCCTGTGGATCTCCAAGAATGGCTTGGTATTCCAGGGTATGGAGAAGCACATGGCACTAGTCCTGCTCCCTCATAATTCAATGTTGGGTGTGCGAGGAGCTCTTTTTTTTTAAGCTCCACGGTCCATTGTGCACACACAAAACTAAGCACCTGATGCAACACAAAATTAAGTACACATAAAAAGTGTACAGGGTGTATTGCATGGTCCATCTCTGAAGAGAGAGTCCTGTCCCTGATCCTCTTGGGTGTGAGACTCATGGTCCACCCAGCCTTATTAAAAACACAGTGAGTTGCCCAAAAGTGAAATTTTCTGGCACTCCTGGACTGCACCATGCACCATGGGTTTTTCTCAGCCTGGCACCTGGCCAGACAAATGCAGTTCCATCCCAACCAGAAAGGCATTGGTACTTAGAAAGGTTCCTACCTTCAATGGGGACAAACCTGGTAAATCAGGCCAGAATTAACCTGAGAGGAAAAGGATGCCTCCTACCATACCCACCTTATTACATTAGGAATTACCAACCAGAGCCATCAACTGGGAAAAGAGAACTGGAATTCTATCCGTGAAAATTAATCAGAACAGATAATTCACTTAGCCAAAATGTTGAGGAGTGCAGACCATTGGTGGATAGGAGCTTGCTAAGCCCATTGTAACTTTTGAATTTGGGGTACTCTGCCAGCAGATCAGGGAGGCTGGACAGTGCAGAGAATATGTACCCTGGCTGCCTATGGTGCCATCTATAAAGTGAAATTGTTTCTTTTGCCTCAGGTGAAGTACTGTCTCACATTAATGTAAGTGGTAATTAAAACTGCAAAGGGATTACTATAATTAACTAAAGTCACTTCTGCCTCTTTTTCTTTTTTTTTTCCCAGCGTTTTCAAAAACCATGCCCGTCCTTCTGAGAATGACGATTGACATTTGACTTCTTCAAGACAATGCAGCTTTGATTAATTGCAATCATTGCTGATTGAAGTAGAACAATATAATAGTGTGCGTCTAGCCTGCTCTTTCTAAGCTTCAGCAAGGATGTGGATGATCTGTTAAGAGGATAACCTACATTATTGAGTAAAATACTTCCGAGGACGCCGCTCTCTCCAGCACTTATACAACTGGTACTCAAGGTCATTCCTGACATACAGAGAAAGCAGGCTGGGAAAATACTTCATCTAGCCAGCTGACATCAAAATGATTTCTTCAAGATTGACTTAAAAGCAAGAAAAATTTGGGACTTTATTGTTGAAGTTGGAAAACCAACCCAAAGAGTTTTTCTGCATTACCTGTGCCATCACTGACATTTTAATATGAAATCCAGGGCACTTTACCATTTAGCTGGTGAAGCTCAGCTTGTCAAACACTCTATTATACAGAATGAAGAAAGAACAAACAGAGGGCACACGGGCCTAGTGCACTACCATTAAAAAATGTTTAATAAGAAATAAAAATAGGTGTACTCACAAATGACAGTAAAGTCAAAGGCACATCATAAAAGAACAGCATGGTCAACACCGCGCTAAGTGACTGTCCGCAACAGGGAGTGTAGACATCCAATAGGCTGACACGTTTCAAGGACTTGCCTCTTCCTCAGAGCCACTGAGGAAGAGGAAAGTCCTTGAAACGCATTCTTTCTTCATTCAGTACATTTGGATTTCCCCGGTCTTTTGAGGGCTGCAAGGTGTGCATGTTCCAGGACATTCTTGATGTGGTTGTAGCCTGTATTGAGTCCATCACAAAGCGCAGGAGCATTTGTGTTTACTCTATTATACAGGCTTGAAAGACCAATAACAACTTCCAAATATCGCATTTTTATAATTATACACTGATCTACTTCTCTCTTTTGAATAAAGTGGGTAGGGTTTATGTCGTTAAACCCACATAATTAAAAACTATCAATAAATGCTGTATGACATGCTGTTTATATTCACTCAGTCACAATGGGATTTGTTTTCTGTATTCTGCAAAAAACCTGATAGATCCTGCCAGGGGCGGACTGACAACTCATGGGGCCCCCGGGCAATAGAGGATCATGGGGCCTCTGTGTCCTTGCCCACACTCAAAAAAGCCTATGAAAAAGGTACCAGGGGCATCTCATGGGGCCCCCTACTGACCCCGGACCCTCGGGCAGTGCCCTAGTTTCCAAATGCTCAGTCCGCCCCTGGATCCTGCTGTTTTCTATCCCCCCCTTCTGTCCATGTCCCCAGTGCAGTTGGGGATTTTACAGAGCAGTGATGGCAGCTAAGACACATGCTCAGTTTTCAGTGTATTTCTACATTGAGCGTTTCCTCCCTATCACATCTGAGCAGCCCATGTGACTATAAAGTCACACATGTGGGTGTATAGACAGTGGTAAATAACAGCCCACTCCCTCCCTCCCCCTCAATGCCCACTAACCAGCTAAACACAATGAGGGGTGGGATATTACATCTTAATTGATGGAGGCTTCACCTCCCTGTTATTCTAAGACATAGAATGGGGGGGGGGTCACAACTTGTTACTGTCAGAAATTCCACAACACCATGTTATTTCCCCAAAAAATAAGGATTTGGTTTCAAGTAGGTATTTGTATGACAGTTTGTTGATATTAATTATTTATTTTTACTCTGCATCCCAAAGGCTGTTTTTTTTATTTTGAACATGTGACCAGCAGCAGAGGATAAGAAGCTCCTGCCACTGCTTCCCTGCAGACAGGTTGGGAAAGAGCTGGGTGATGTGACAGCTGTATATCAATTAGGAAAAAAGATACTTAGATTTAAAAAATAAATAAATAATTACAGTGCCATCATCTACATACAGAAAGAGGGGGGGTAATGTAAATTTAGCAGTTTGTGTTTAGTATCACTTTAAGTCACTTATAGGATATAAACTGTCTTTATTACCTATATAATAGAATTATTTTCATTTTCTGTCAGACACATGACATCTAGCCAGGAAGTAGGGGAAGTAGGGGAAATCTCCGAACTTCATGATTGCCAATGCCTGGACCTGCATTGATATGAGGAGTGCCCCTGTTTTACTAGATGGAAGTATTATGTATAGACTGGGAATTGACCTCTTCTTGATACTACTCTTTTGACCAAATGATTGTAGGAATATGATTATCACATCTAGTGGATCTTATTGGACATTCTATTCCAAAACCATTAGCATTATTATGGAGTTGCCAACCTCCCACACCCTTTGTGGCTATAAGGCCTGGGTCTGAATCTGCAACCTCTGCTGTGTCTGGTGATGACTCTTCTTGCTGAGCCACCTGGGATGCTGGACAGTTCCCTGGACAATTCCTTGAATTATCCTGCCTTGAACCTTGTTTCTCTTGAACTTTTTGTTCCTTCCATGACTTTCTATTTTAGACAGATTACAGTGCTCTCTCCAGCCAATATCTCAGTCTTGTCACTCCACTTTCACTCGTGACCAACCTTTGGCTTGTTCATCGACTACGTTTCTGCTTGATCCCAACTTGCAACCACTTGTTACTGACCTTTGGCTTGTTTACTGACTACTCCTCTGCTTTATCCCTACCTGCTATATCTATTACTGGACCCGGCTTGCTCACCTCCTTGTGGGGCAATCCTGAGGACTGTGACCTGGTAATGACATGCAGCAAAACCCATCTCCACCATTTGGAACACCAGTTAGGGCTTAGACTCCGCACTTCAGGTGAACCCATGTCATCCCCCAGGGTGACTTGCTTCTGTATATATCCAGCTGGTTGGTAGGTGCATCTCTACTGTTATAGCCACTGGTCTCTGAGCCGGACCCCCTGACCATTACAGAAGCTTTCTACAAGATTTTGGTGAGGTGAATTGGGGAATACAAGTCCATTCAAATAAAGGAGTATTTGTGAGGTCAGATACCGATTTTAGACGGGAAGGCCTGGCTCACAATCAGAGTTCCAGTTCATCCCAAACGTCTTACATTGGGCATAGGGTCAAGAACCTATTTAGGCAACACAAATTCTTCCACACCCAACATGTCAAACTGTGAGGTTATGGCCCTGGCTTTGTGCCAGTCATGCTGGAATATAAAAATGCTTTCCCCAAAACACTGAGACAAGGTTGGAAGCACATAATTGTCTCAAATGCTGTGTGCTGTATCATTAACCATACCTTTCATATGACCTCAAACTGAATAATTTTGGCCATATATGAAGTTATGATAATCAGGTGTGCAAATATTTTGGCTATGTAGTGTTTAAAATGACCAGCCGAAACCCCCCAAAATAAAGGATGGGATAAATAGAGTTGAATATATAAATAGAATGGAGGAGTTATATCGTATGGAGGAAGATAAAATGGAAAAATTTTGAAAAATGTGGAGTAGATGGAATGACTTTAAAACATCCAAAAGATATTTGGAAGTGGCAGGAGTATAAGGTGGTAAGAGTAGGGAGAGTTTGATTGAGTAGCGGTTGGGAAAGAGAGAGAGGGGGTATGAGAAAAGGGACACAAATATAGGCAGAAAAATACAGGAGGTGTGACGAATGTGGCGTCAGATCCCTGACCTTCTTACCAAACTCGTGACCGAAGGACTAGCCAATCTAAAACCGCGATGTCACGTGCGTAACAATGCCACCCCCAGCTGCACCCTGCACAACGATTTTCCAGCTAATTGGACCACAATAGATGTACCGGCAGCCTGGGAGCGATTGTTACTGGGTCAGGCTAATTACGCAATTAACCCATCACACTGCCACCACCTCCTTTTTGTACAGAGAAAGAGGAAACTCAGTGATACCAGCAATAACACTATAATGGTTGAGATAATCGTCTGTATAACACTGTCACTGCAGACCGGTTATACAGAGGGTTAAACAAACACAGTAGCGCTCTTTTAGAGGCAGGAATTTGTAAGTTGCAATAAAGAGCTATAGAAACAGTTCAACACTTTCAGAAGGAAAGATTTATTACTAAAAGGTCAAAAGGGTGCAATAAAAATATTTACAGAAAAAAGATGTAACCAATATATATATAAATATACAGAGAACAACAGCACAGCAAAGAGGTAACAGAAAGGAGGTTAAAGTACTTGGGTTTGCAGATCAAGTTTCAAAGCAAAAGGGCACATCTCCCAGGTTGGTTCTGATGTTAAAAGGGAGAATTCTTCAACTTAACTCTCTTAGGCCTGACAGCCCATTTTTTAGTTCCCTAGCAGGGGGTGTCTCTGAAGTCAAAGACCAATGCCCTGTTTAGGGAGGGAAGGTCTGGGCGTAGACCTAAACTAGAGCCAAAATCTCTCATAGTTCATATTTTGGCTCATAACTTTTCGTATGCACAAGTGACATTCCACCCGCGGGTAGATTACTATGCAGACGCATCTGAGGAATGGGTAGATATGAAATATGAAATACATATTTGAAGGGTTCCAGAGATGTAATTTTCTGCTTTCCTAAGTATTTTAGTCAGGGAGTGTGACCTATCAAACTGTTTGTCTCTGTTTCTCGTGGGCAATCTGAAGATATGCCTGGTTTTTATGTAAGTCTCTCATATGCCAAGATATGAGACATAGGGGGAAAATGGATTTTAAAAGTGTTATCTGGTTCGTGCTCCTCTGGAATGTCTTTGAACTCCTGGAAAGGCTTGCGTTATCTTTTAAGATGTGCTAGATTGCACAGCTTTCTTAGACAGCCAGGCGCTCAGCTCAGAGAGGTTGTATTGCGCTGGGCTCTGGCCTGCCTGTGACACTTCCAACACCCACATCGACCAGATGTCATTGTGGCTCTCAGAGAGGGAGGGGTAGAATGAGGGGAGACATGGAGAATTCTTAACAAAATGGAGCTCCGCGTCTGTCTTTGTGTGTACGCTTGTTACAGGAGGGACTAGAAGTAAAGAATACGGAATATGGACAGGGGAAATTTAATGGGGGGGGGGTGGATTGATGGTGGGAGGGGAAGGGAATAGGTTTATTTATGTGGAAATTTGTGTATTTGTGAATTATTTGATTGTTTGATACAATGCTGATTTTTGTAATGAAATTTTGAAAAATTTAATAAAAGATATAATAAAAAATAAAATAAAAGGGCCAGCTGACAACATTTCTGTTTCTGAGTTGGTGTCACAGATAGGTTTGGTTTTGTGTTTTATATCATTTTTATAGGTCCTCTTGAAAAGAAGTGTAATCATAGTCCCAATGTTTTTAACTGACTTAGATATTCATCTATTTTTCACGAGAACCTTTCTCTGTTTATCTCTGTAAAATGTTGCTCAGAGATGCTGCCATGGATATGTCAAAGGAACGTTACAGCTTGGAGACAAATGCTGCCCTGCAATAACACCTGCTGGGAGCAGGTGCAAGCAATACCTAGTCATTATTGGATGGTGAGCTAGAAATCCACCATTATAATTACACTACATATTACAGCAAGAATTACTGCAGAGTACAAAACACTATATTAACAAATACTGTCATCCCCTGGCCTGCTTATTGTATTCAGGTGACCTATTTAAAGAGACCTACCACTCTCTTGCAGCAAACTATCTTCGTCTAAGATCCCGATCCTACCATCCATGGAAACCATTACAAGGAAGACTCAATCCCTTTTCTTAAAGTGGAAGTTCAGGCAACAACTAAGGCTAAACCTACTCCCACCCCCATTTTAAGGCTATTCTCTCTAACCCTGTAAAGAAAAGATCTGTATACTTACCTATTCTGAAGTCACTCCGGACCAGTCTCCAGTGGTGGCTTCTGTATTGAGAAGAGATGACCAACAACGGCTGGTAATGCCTAGGAGAGGACATCACCCATAGACTTACTATAGGGCACCTGTTGTCAGCTGACAGTTGATCCTGGGAAGTTTTTCTTTCAGGAGCCAATCAAGATACATGCCTCTTTCTCAATTCTGATAGCAGAGAAGCAACGCTCAAACAGGAAACACAACTGATTCAGCAGTGGGATCCAGGGTGGGTGCTCAGGCTCCAAAGTATCCTCCAAACATTGGATACAGGATACAAAAGCAGGAAGAGTCGGCAACTCCAAAATTCTCATGAAAGCTTTATTAGTGATACAGGAGTGACATAAAACTGATACATTTCAGCAAGTAGCCTTGATCACAGCATAGTCATGCTATACTGTGATCAAGGCTACTTGCTGAAATGCGTCAACGTACTTTTTTGTCATTCCTGTATCACTAGTAAAGCTTTCATGAGGATTTTGAAGTTGACGGATTGTCCTGCTTTTTGTATCTTTCGCAATGCTGTCTAAAAAGATAATAATTCTGGCATCTCTAATAACTTTCAGCAATGGTGTCAGTGGGTGCAGTAATAACCCCCATAATTGGTGTCAGTGGGTGTAGTAATAACCCCCAGCATTGGTGTGAATTGGTGCAGTAATAAACCCCCAGCATTGGTGTCAATGGGTGCAGTAATAACCCACAGCATATGTGTTAGTTGGTTGCAGTAATATCTCCATCATTGGTGCCAGTGGGTGCAGTGATAACTCCGAGCATTGGTGTCAATGGGTGCAGTAATAACCCACAGCATAGGTGTTAGTTGGTTGCAGTAATATCTCCATCATTGGTGCCAGTGGGTGCAGTGATAACCCAGAGCATTGGTGTTAGTGGGTGCAGTAATAACCCCCAGCATTGGTGTCAATGGGTGCAGTAAAAAACCAAAGAATTGGTGTCAGTGGATGTAGTACTATCTTCCAGTATTGGTGTCAATGGGTGTATTAATAACCCCCAACAATGTAGTCAGTGGGAGCAGTAATACCCCTAGCATTGATGTTAGTAGATGTAGCAATAACCCCCAGCATTGGCGTCAGCAAGTGTGGTAATAAGCCCCAGCATTGGTGTCAGTGGGTGCACTAATAGTTCCCAGCATTGGTGTCAGTGGGTGGAGCCAGGGGCGTGTTTACCACAAAGCAAACAAGGCAGTTGCCTAGGGCGGCATTTTTCAGGGGGGCAGCACTGGCCCCTGGAAGAAGGGACACTTGCGGCATGGGGACCAGATGGGAGCCGAGAGAGGCTGCAGACTGCTTGATGGTGTATGCAGAGCCTGACTCTCATTCCCAGGGATGTCCAGAGCTGTAAAGGTGAGTGGCTTCCTCTCTGGGTGGGGGGGGGGGGGCAGGGGTGTTATTGGTCGGGTGGGAGGGGGGCAGGGGTGTTGTTGGTCAGGTGAGGGGTCAGATTTTTGTGCTGCCCTAGGCAACAAAACCTAAATACACCACTGGGTGGAGCAATAACCCCCAGCATTGGTATCAGTGGGTGCGGTAATAACCCCCAGCATTTGTGCCCAAATGAATGAAAGTTAGGAGGGAAAAGGAGAGGTTCAGGTGCTCACTAAACTTATTACAGGAGGCAGAAAACCAGCAAGAAATGATTTAATGAAAAATAGATTACAAGACCATAAAATAGTGGATGTGTATATTGAAAAAGAAAATATTTTTCAGTGTCACTTTCAAGTGGTTCCAAAATCTTTTAGATTTTTTATCTTGATTCACAGGTAAAAAACATTGTACCACTTGTTGTGTCACTTCCCACCCAAATACTTACCTGACTCCTCTACCGATCCAGCCCTGTCCCATCTGCTTCCCCGCTCTCCTCTCTTCCTGGTCTCACAGGAGACACTGTGAGCAGCAGGAGCCATCAGTCAAATCCTGTTAGGAGGAAGTTGGGGGTGTGGACGCACACACAGCCCAGCTAGAGAGTGTGCCTGCATGGGTGTGCCCTCAGCACACAGCTTGTTGAGGGGGCACCCATAGGAAGGAGGAGCAGGCAGTGCCAGTGGGGAAAGAAAAAGAGAAGAGCTACCATTAAAGTTTTTCTTCATTCTATGCATGAAGGTTAAAACATTCTCTGTGCAGCAGCCCCCCCCCCCCTTTATATTCACCTAAGCCCCCTCTCGATCCAGCGATGTGCAGTGGAGTCTCGGTTATTGGACTCCATCTCCTCATTGGCTGAGACAGAAGCGGGAGCCACTGGCTCCCACTGCTGTCAATCACAGCTCATGAACCAATGAGAAGAGAGAGGTGGCGGGGTAGTGAATGGACACACAGAGCAGCGGGTGCCCCCATAGCAAACTGCTTGCGGTGGGGGCATCCGACAGGAGGGAGAGGCCAGGAGCACTGGCTGGGGACCCAAGAAGAGGAGGATCTGGGCTGCTCTGTGCAAAACCACTACACACAGCAGGTAAGTATAGACATGTTTGTTATCTTTTCCTAAAAAAAAAATAAGTCTTTAGATTCAAGATAAAAAATGATAGCATATGTCCATTGATAATAATTATATATATATAGGGGTACTGCTCAAAGAAAATTAAAGGAAGACTTTTTAATCAGAGTCTAGCATCAAGTCAGTGAAACTCCTGGGATATTGATCTGGTCAGGTAAGTAGCAGAGGGGGTTGTTAATCAGTTTCAGCTGCTTTGGTGTTAATGAAATTAACAACGGGTGCATTAGATGGGCAACAATGAGACGCCCCAAAAACAGGAATGGTTTTACAGGTGGAGGCCACTGACATTTTTTCCCTTACTCATCTTTTCTGACTGTTTTTCACTAGTTTTGCATTTGGCTAGGGTCAGTGTCACTACTGGTAGCATGAGGCCATACCTGGACCCTACAGAGGTTGCAGAGGCAGTCCAACTCCTCCAGGATGGCACATCAATACGTGCCATTGCCAGAAGGTTTGCTGTGTCTATCAGCACAGTCTCAAGAGCATGGAGGAGATTCCAGGAGACAGGCAGTTACTCTAGGAGAGCTGGACAGGGCCGTAGAAGGTCCTTAACTCATCAGCAGGACCGGTATCTGCTCCTTTGTGCAAGGAGGAACAGGATGAGCACTGCCAGAGCCCTAAAAATTGACCTCCAGCAGGCCACTGGTGTGAATGTCTCTGACCAAACAATCAGAAACAGACTTTCTGAGGGTGGCCTGAGGGCCCGACATCCTCTAGTGGGCCCTGTGTTCACTGTCCGGCACCACAGAGCTTGATTGGCATTTGCCATTGAACACCAGAATTGACAGGTCCGCCACTGGCGCCCTGTGCTTTTCAGAGATGTGAGCAAGTTCACCCTGAGCACATGTGACAGACGTGAAAGGGTCTGGAGAAGCCGTGGAGAATGTTATGCTGCCTGTAACATGGTTCACCATGACCGTTGTGGTGGTGGGTCAGTGATGGTCTGGGGAGGCATATCCATGGAGGGACGCACAGACCTCTACAGGCTAGACAATGGCTCCCTGACTGCCATTAGGTATCGGGATGAAATCCTTGGTCCCATTGTCAGACCCTACGCTGGTGCAGTGGGTCCTGGGTTCCTCCTGGTGCACGACAATGCCCGGCCTCATGTGGGAAGAGTATGAAGGCAGTTCCTGGAGGATGAAGGAATTGATACCTCTGAATAGCCCCCATGCTCACCTGATCTAAATCCTGACCTCTGGGATATCATGTTTCGGTCCGTCTGACAGACTGTCTGGGAGCTCAGTAATGCCCTGGTCCAGATCTGGGAGGAAATCCCCCAGGACACCATCTGTGGTCTCATTAGGAGCCTCCCCCGACGTTGTCAGGCATGCATACAAGCACGTGGGGGCCATACAGACTACTGAGGACCATTTTGAGTTGCTGCAATTAAATTTCAGCAATATGGACTTGCCTGCTCCATAATTTTTTCACTTTGATTTTCGGGGTGTCTTTGAATTCAGTCCTCTGTAGGTCGTTCATTTTCATTTCCATCAAACGATGGGGCATCCTTACGTTCCCAACACATTATCCCATCCATATCAGGATAGATGTCCAGCAGGAGATTTCTCCCCATTCAGATCTGATGTGTTTTCAAAGTGTTCCTTTCATTTTTTTGAGCCATGTATATACACTGTATATATTAAAGCAAAATTATAATAACAAAAAGCAACAGTTTTGAATATCATTGTCTGGTATAAGCAGCAGCTTTTCTTTCATCCGCCTTTTGTAAATCATCATATTCAGCACATTGTGTCCATCTTGTGTTTTATTTCATGTATAGCTGTTGCAGATGTGTGTGCCCTCTCTGGCTCTTTGTATTTCCATGCAGAAGAAGGAACCCATTCAAGGTGTCACTAGGTATTGACTGGAAGCTCCTGGCTGTCAGTGACGTCAAGTGGCCCCACACATACATCTGACAATGACTTTCCTCCCACTGCAGTCAGGGTTTGACGTAACCACACAGATGGATACAGGAGACAGCGGATCAAAGCTCAGGCTTGACTCAAATGCAAAAGCAATATGTTTTCTTTAAAAATACCGTGCGTGCTAAAATGGATGTGGAAGTGAATAATATTTTGGATATGTGGGATTAGCAGATATGTCAGACGTGTCTTAGCAGATGGTAATGTTTTCAAGACTGAATTTTACTACCCAGTATCACCTTAGATTGGATGTTCCGATGAGGATTTGGAGCAGAAACAACCATGTAAATCCTGGTACCTGTGCTGGCTGTGTTTATAAAAGTCTGACAAAGATCAGCCCCTGCCCCTTGCTGCTTCCTCCAACCTGTTGAATTGCGACAGGGTTACAATATACAGTCTGATCACTGCAGAAAAGGAGACTGAGGAAATGCTTCTTGCTGCCTGCAGCATACTGATAACATTGCCTCTGCCTGGGTAAGGTCTTAACCCCTCGCCTACCGGGCACTTTCACCCTCTTCCTGCCCAGGCCAATTATCAGCTGTTGGCGCTGTTGCACTTTGAATGACAATTGCGCAGTCATGCAACACTGTACCCATGCCAAATGTTTATCATTTTTTTCAAATAGAGATTTCTTTTGGTGGTATTTAATCACTACTGAGTTTTTTTTGCTAAACAAATGAAAAAAATGAAAATTTGGAAGAAAAACGTTTTTCTTTGTTTCTGCTATAGAATTTTGCAACCAAGTAATTTGTCTTCTTCCCTGATGTGCGCTGATGAGGCTGCATTGACAGGCACTGATAGACTGCACTGATGGGCACTAATGAGGCTGCACTGATGGCCACTGATAGATTGACTAATGGACACTGATGAGGCTGCACTAATAAGGCTGCCCTGATGGGAACTGATGAGGCTGCACTAATAAGGCTGCACTGATGGGAACTGATGAGGCTGCACTGATGAGGCTGCACTGATGGGAACTGATGAGGCTGCACTGATGAGGCTGCACTAATAAGGCTGCACTGATGGGAACTGATGAGGCTGCACTAATAAGGCTGCACTGATGGGAACTGATGAGGCTGCACTGATGAGGCTGCACTGATGGAAACTGATGAGGCTGCGCTAATAAGGCTGCACTGATGGGAACTGATGAGGCAGCATTGATAGGCTGCAATAACAAGGCTGCACTGATGGGCAGTAATAGGCGGCACTGTTGGGCACTGATAAGCTACACTGATGGGGCTGCACTGATGATCAGTGTCCTGATTATCAGTGGAAACAAAGCACAGACAGACACGTGTGATAAAAAGACTGCCGATAACCAGCAAGTCTGTTTACATGTGATCAGCTGTTACTAAACACACATGGTAAATGGCTGTTGTGATTGGCCCTTTACCATGATCTGTGATCAGCAGTATCCAAAGGACACATCGGTCACAGCGCGTTCCCAGGGGGCACACAAGGTGTGTTCTGTGTGTTCCCAGAACAAGAGAACCCCGCTGTAGCCGTCTTTCAGCTATAGCGCGGTATTAAAGTGGTAATTGAAGTGGTTGTAAACCCTTAGATATACCCAGTGAAGTGACTGGCCACAGGTGATACATTGAGATGAAACAAATCCTCCTATGTAAGTTATACTGGTTTATCTGCAGTCTTCTCTTCTCTACATCTTCTACACACTTCACAGAGCCCGCCTTCTGAACTACAAAGGTGCTGGATGGAGGAGTTTCAGGAGGCGGAGTCAGTACAGGAATCACTGTGTCAGGGATCCCTCCTCCATGCAGCCGCGCGACGGAGCCGGATACCCTCTGGCCACAGCATTGCGAGTGCGCATGAGCAGGATCGTGTGAGTGCGCGCATGCGCACTAGTGTACACGTCACCGCAAGGCGGGCTATTTAAACCTCCAATACAGTTTAGTCAATGCCTTCTGGTCTATAACGTTCTGCACTCCATGACCTGATTCTGTTGCCTGTATCTGATCTGACCCTGACTAAGAAAGAACTCCGCCTGCACCGACCCCGGCTTATCTCTGACTATCCGCTTGCCTGCTCCCTTGTACTTGATTTGCTCATTTGATCCTGACCCGGGTTGTCTGACTCTGCTGCACATACTTACCTGTATCTGCACCTGGCTTGTATCCTGGTTGCTGCCATACTTACCTGCTGCTGCACCTATGGTCCTGCACCTGGCCTGCTGCCACATCTACGCTCCTGTGTCCGTCCCTGGTCTGCATCCTTTTTGCCGCCATACTTACCTGCTGCTGCACCTACGGTCCTGGACCTGGCCTGCTGCCACATCTACGGTTCTGTGTCTGTTCCCGGTCTGCATCCTGGTTGCTGCCATACTTACCTGCTGCTGTACCTACGGTCCTGCACCTGGCCTGCTGCCACATCTACTCTCCTGTGTCCGTTCCCGTTCTGCATCCTGGTTGCCGCCATACTTACCTGCTACTGCACCTAAGGTCTTGCACCTGGCCTGCTGCCACATCTATGCTTCTGTGTCCATTCCCGATCTGCATCCTGGTTGCTGCCATACTTACCTGCTGCTGTACCTACGGTCCTGCACCTGGCCTGCATCCTGGTTACTGCCATACCTGCCTGCTGCCGCATCTACACTCCTGTGTCTGTTCCCGGTCTGCATCCTGGTTGCTGCCATACCTGCCTGCTGCTGCATCCACACCTGGCCTGCATCCGGATCTCCTGGGTCTTCACCTGCCTACTACCAGCTCCAGACCCACCTGGCACTCGTGCCACTCCTGGCTCTGCGCCCTCTGTTCCCACTATCAGCGGGAGTAGTAAGAGGACGCCTCCTCTCCACGTCAGGCTCCCCAACCAGGTGCATGACACACTGCTTGTCGGCAGGAAGGTACCATGGGATATGTAGTCTTTGGAAATGGAGGAGAAACTGCAAAGCATAGAGGGAGTCCAGGAAGATGTGGAAAGAGATGGCCAGCAGACAGGCAGTACTCACAACCAGGGGCGGACTGACCATTTGGAAACTCGGGCACTGCCCGAGGGCCCGGGGTCAGTAGGGGGCCACATGAGATGCCCTGGTACCTTTTTCATAGGCTCTTTTGAGTTTGGGCAAGGACACAGGGGCCCCATGATCCCCAATTGCCCGGGGGCCCCATGATTTGTCAGTCCGCCCCTGCTCACAACATGAACGATTTTTCCAATAAGCTCATATCGGATTGTCAAAAATAACTATTTTTTGTATTGATATTACAATGTTGATGTTATAAAATGAAAATGTATGATTTAAACATAGATTTCCTTTAAAGCTATTGTAGTGGTGTAAAAACCTGTACTTAAATGTTTTTATTTAAATACATCCCTCTGTAGCCACAAGCAAAATAAATCCACTTTGTGTGTACCAAATGTCTTTACAAATCCAGTTATTGCCTTGTAAAAGAAGCAGTGACATCATCCCTGGGGCTGTACATAGCCTGTGCAGAGAGCAGAGCTGTGGGAGGGACCTGGCAGGCCCACTCACTACACAAAACGGCAGGAGGGGGCGGAGACAAGACTAGTCCCCCTGCACAAGGAGAGAGAGGAGCAGTGAGCGGTCTTTATTACAGGAAGCTCCTGCACAGAGGTGAAGAGTCACACAGATCTGGGAGAAATAGACAAAGCACACCAAGATTCAAGAATACACAGGACTCTTGTATTTAGACAATATACTATTATCCTGGAGTTCAGCTTTAATCTGCTTTTAATTATAGCTGCTGCTGTATATACTGTGACATGTCAGCAAACCATTCATTCAGACTTGGAAAGTAACCGGAGGGTCCATTTTAAGACTCAACCTAACACCTAACTATTTTGTGAATTCTTGGCAAGATGCTAGGTGATGTGATAATTACTGACAGCGGTCTCTGGACGTCACATGCTAACCGTACTTTACTCACATGAGGATTCGTTATTAATGTATTAGCAATAGCTCTTAAAACAACTCATGGAAAATGCATGAAATTTGCATTGAGCAAAAGATAACGTGGATGGTACTGCTTACAACCTCCGTGTCTCATGCCATACATAGTAATTACTGCATACATGAATATTAATAGAGATCAAATGGAGTAATTACACAGAGACACTCCCAGCAGTAAAAGCAAGATCTGCTTGGAAAATCTATTCCCTGCAGTTTAGCTTTTATTGATCAATTGCAACTAAAACTTACAAAAAGATATGGTGGATCTTAAATAAACATATGGGAGCAGCGCTAGAATATCAAGGGTATCTCAGAAATGTATAATGCACAAAATAAAATGATTAAACAGGTCATAAGTGGCAAAGTGCAAATAATCACAATAGGTGTTGATAAAGTGACAGTAGTGAGCACACAATGATGCTAATAAATCGATCAATATTGCACAAGCGTGAAGATCCAAAATTGGTCTCAAATAAGTGCTCCAAGGTAATCATCCAGGTGGTGTGTTGTAAATGTGTTAAGATTACACACTCACCAGATGCGCAATCAGAATACGCATTTGTGTATATAGTATCAGCCGAAGGTCCCTTTAAGGGTATGCACAGCCAGGTCTGGTCAGAAAACCTCACTTCCCCTGGGTCATCTGCCTCCACTTAGCCATCCTCCGGAATGGGCTCTGTGATGGTATTAGCTCATATAGAGCCAGAAAGAAGGATGCCCATAGTGTAGTATTCTTTAAAGTAGCTCATTTATTCTGGTTAGCAAAAGTATACACACATACCACACTGACCATCTGCGAATACAAAAAGATGGCCGCCGGACCTCCTCGTGGTCTCGGCGGCATGACGTCACTGTGTACGGCTCCTCCTCCTTCCTTGGTGGATCTTACTGATAAACATTACAAGTTTATGTAGTGCCGTAACTAGAACCTTCAGGGCCCCGATGCATGAAACCATGAAGGGACCCCTGACCCTTTGGCCTGGGTCCTTCCCTCCTAGGCCAGTGGCGGAATGCCAGGGCCCGGTCACAAGTGCAACCTTTGTGACCCTGGTAGTTCTGCCACTGGTGTCAGTAGTTTTTTTATTTTTGTTATTTTATTTTTTAAATATTTTTTTACCAGTTTTTTTTTACAATATTATTTTAAATTATTATTTACATTTTGTTAGGGTTTTTTTGGGGGGTGGGGCTTTGGTGAAATATCAGGGGTCTAAACAGACCTCTGATGTTCCACCTTTGGGGCAGAGAAAGGAGACTGAGGACACCTCAGTGTCTATCTCTGCATCTTCAGCTGCACAGAATGAATGACCAGCAATAGCTCTGTAGAGAGCTTCCTCTCCATTCATAGCATAGTATGTTTCAGTTATGAATGGACATAGTTAGTAATCGGTACCGATCACTGACTGTCCATTCAGAAAAGAAAGGGACTGGTAAATGACACATTTATGAGCCCCTTCTCCGCTCTCCAGACTAACAGATTCCCCACTGCAGGGTGACTGCTGGTCTCCTCCAGAGACAGTTTGTTGGCCTACTTCTGCGGGACTCTGCACATCAGTTCAGCACATCGGTGACACCAATCGCCACACCGGGATCGCAATCAGCTTCTCTGCAACAGGACTGTCATTTTCCAGTCTTCACACAGACATCTCTGCTTGTAGCGCTGACAGGCCATCAGGCAGTCACTCTGCACTTCCCTACAGCCAAGAGACTGCAAGAACGTTTGTTCCTAGGAGGTCATGCTATTCATGGAATTTGTGAGTGGGCGGATGCCTCTTTCTGTCATCACTCTACAGACACTGCATGCAGATACCTTTATACCTCAGTGTCAAGAGATCTTTGCTTTGAGCATTATCACAGCCTCTCTGTTTAATTCCAGTATTCAGTAATGTTTATGGGCCCCACCATTGCTAGCAGAATGGCTATCACCATACCACAATTTAAACATCGCAGGACTCAAGCTGCAATCTCTAATTAAAGGGATCTGTTCTCTTCTAAGGCCATCGTTATTGAAATTAGGTTGCTTATATCTATTTATGTCGGAATAAATATTTACATAATTCTCTGCATCCACCATTGTGGTGCCAGTGGCCTGGAGGGAGCTGATAAGTTTACAGGCCTGCTCTGCCCCCTCTTACTGCTGGTGTTGTGGTCTACTGGTGGAAGCTCATTATTCATGACTATATAATTTGTTCAACGTTGCTAATTGATTATTCTCACTTTACCAGTGTTCTGTTGTATTGCGTTACCTGGGGTTGTATATCCTAAACCCATTATTCTTGTGGTCTACTCTTTTTGAACAAAGACTATTATAGAGGTGTTACTAAAGAATTGTGTCTGTTATATTATTATTCTATACAGTTGAAATATGTCTGAACCCAGAGTATCGGAAGGCTGGCAAGGTCAAGGCAACCACTGGGGACAAGCATTTTCAAGTGGCCCCTATGGGGGTAGCGCTACATAGTTTTGCATACTTACCGGCAGAAGTAAGGGAGGAATTGTGGCCTCCTCTGAATCATTCAGGCCTCGTGTAGCGGGAACAAGCAATATTTAAAGCGTGATTTACACGCAGAAGTGCATGTCATTCACTTCAAAGGGCTGCCCTATGGCCGCTGTTGCCCAAAAGAAGCTCCTGCTCATTTTTGGGCAACAAGCGTAGCATGATTTTTAACTGTGCATTTTACATAATTGCACTGCATTTGGGGTGCCATTAAGAATAATGGCATCCAAACATGCTTTGCGCATTCTGCTGCAATTTGAAATTGCGTGTGGAATCGCAGTGATTTTGCCCATGATTTAAAATCGTCTTATGTGAACGGGGACTCAGTTTTGCATACTTACCTGCATCTGTAGAAAGAAGGGCATGACTCCTCCTCTGACTCATTCAGTTTTGCGTACTTACTTGTAATTGCAAAAGGTAGGACGTGATTGTGCTCTCGTCTGACTCCAGTTTTGCATACTTATCTGTATCTGAAGAAGGAAGAGATGAAATGTGCCCTCCTCTTACTTATTCAGTTTTGCGTACTTATCTGTATCTGCAAAAGGAAGGAGGGGAGAATTGTGCCCTCCTCTGACTCACTGGAGGAATGCATAAAAACTGGAGCCGATAGAATCCGGAACATTCTACCTTGACCCGCCTCGCCTCTACTATTGCAAATCTCTCCTCATTAGATTACCTTTGCATAGGCTATCCCCCCTCCAGTTCATCATGAATGCTGTTGCCAGACTTAACCACCTTACCAACCATTCGGTGTCTGCAACCCCACTCTGCCAATCCCTCCACTAGCTGTCACTCATCCAACCACCTTACCAACCATTCGGGGTCCGCAACCCCACTCTGCCAATCCCTACACTAGCTGTCACTCACCCATCCACCTTACCAACCATTCGGTGTCTGCAACCCCACTCTGCCAATCCCTCCACTAGCTGTCACTCATCCAACCACCTTACCAACCATTCGGTGTCTGCAACCCCACTCTGCCAATCCCTACACTAGCTGTCACTCACCCATCCACCTTACCAACCATTCGGTGTCTGCAACCCCACTCTGCCAATCCCTCCACTAGCTGTCACTCATCCAACCACCTTACCAACCATTCGGTGTCTGCAACCCCACTCTGCCAATCCCTACACTAGCTGCCACTCACCCATCCACCTTACCAACCATTTGGTGTCTGCAACCCTAACTGCCAATACCTCCATTAGCTGCCACTCACCCATCCACCTTACCAACCATTCGGTGTCTGCAACCCCACTCTGCCAATCCCTACACTAGCTGCCACTCACCCATCCACCTTACCAACCATTCGGTGTCTGCAACCCCACTCTGCCAGTCCCTCCACTAGCTGCCACTCACCCATCCATCTTACCAACCATTCGGTGTCTGCAACCCCACTCTGCCAATCCCTCTACTATCTGCCACTCATCCATCCACCTTACCAACCATTCGGTGTCTGTAACCCCACTCTGCCAATCCCTACACTAGCTGCCACTCACCCATCCACCTTACCAACCATTCGGTGTCTGCAACCCCACTCTGCCAATCCCTCTACTATCTGCCACTCACCCATCCACCTTACCAACCATTCGGTGTCTGCAACCCTAATCTGCCAATCCCTACACTAGCTGCCACTCACCCATCCACCTTACCAACCATTAGGTGTCTGCAACCCCACTCTGCCAATCCCTACACTAGCTGCCACTCACCCAACAAATTAAATTCAAAATACTAACCACAACGTACAAAACTATTCACAACTCGGCCCCCAGCTACATCACTAACCTGGTCTCAAAACACCAACCAAATTGTTCTCTTCCTTCCTCCCAAGACCTTCTGCTCTCTAACTCCCTTGTCACCTCCTCCCACGCTCACCTTCAAGACTTCTGCCGAGCTTCTCCCATCCTATGGAACTTCCTACCCCAATCTGTCCGACTATCTCCTAATCTGTCCATCTTTAGATGATCCCTGAAAACCCTTCTCTTTAAAGAAGCCTATCCTGTTTCTAACTAACACACTGTGTTTTTACTTTCTCCAACAGCCCATCCCCCACAGTTATTACCTTTTATATCACTTGACCCTCTCTGTTAGATTGTAACAAGCAGGGCCCTCTGTTTCCTCTTGTACCAAATTGTATTGTAACTGTTATGTCTACCTTCATTTTGTAAAGTGCTGCGCAGACTGTTGGCGCTATATAAATCCTGTATAATAATAATAACTGTGTATGGCAACCGATCAGCGTCTGCCTTCTGTTTGTTCAAACAGACCTGATTCACACTGATGCGATGCGGGAAATGCAGCAAATCCTGTGAGTTTCCTGCACCACATGTTTAACCTCCCTAGCGGTATGATTATTTCAGATTTTTGGTGCTGAAAGTTTTACCATTTTTTTTGCATGGAAATATGTAGTTTTTTTATTGTAGGCCTGTAATTTTTAGGAATAACTCACTGAAATCTGTCCGAACAAGAGTCTAGTAAACATCCCGGGTATGATAAAACTTGAAACACGAAATCATAAATTATAATTTTATAAATAATCATAAAAAATAACAATATAATAATAATACATTTAATTCAATAATATAATCAAACCAAAAACACTGAAATTTGAAATATAGCGCCAAGTTCACACATCGCTGAGCAAAGTCACAGAATCGTTTTCAGTGTCTGATGAGGAATTTCCCCCACAAATCATTATCACTCAATTCTGCAAGTGGTTCTGATTTACTATCGCTGTTCTCTAGCCGGTCTAAAACCGATTTTGACCTAAAGGGACGCTTTTTGGACGCCATGGATGTTTCTCAGTTTCCAGGCAGAAAGAACAGACAAAATGCAGGCAGGGCGCCGGACAAAGCACTCGGGACAAAATGTATGTGAAATGCTTTGAAACAGCAATGTTTTACTATGTAATAATCGTTTTTAAAAAATGTCATTTTTTAAAATTTTTTTGTTCCGGCGCCCGTACGTCACAGGGACCGGAACACGGAAGCCGGCATCGGCCAGGAACGCTGCAGGGGACGCATCGCGGGAGCAAAGGACAAGGTAAGCGCTGCAGTGAATCCCTGTGCAACGCTGCAGGGTATTCCCTAGTGTAACTCGGGGTTACCGTTTTTGGTACTGAAACTCTACCCTGAGGTACACTCGGGAATACCGCCAGGGAGGTTAATCTGCAATTGCCATGGAACTGCACAAGTGATCAGTTATGACTCCAGCCATTGGACGGTTTGACAGTGTGGTTGAAAGAACAAGCAAATGTGACTTGGCATGCCAGGAATGAAACATTAAATTTCTGGGTTTAGTTCTGCCATGGGCTGGCCATACATGGGTCGAGTTCCAAAAGAATTTTCTTTCAAAAATCTTTTCTAAGAATCTTCGTCCGAATTTCACACCATTAGTGGGTGACAGAAATGGACGATTTTCATGTGACCATCAAATTTGAGTGATCGGGCATGTTGGAAATTTTTTGAAAAACAATCTAATTTCTAATCAATGATGGGAGAATCATGTGAAAATTATAACCGAAAAAGAAACAAGCATGAGCTGTGACCTTTGAAAGAAAAGAAATTTCTTGATCACGAAAATTCTTTTCTGTAGTAACGAGGAGAAATTGAAGGCTTGGTGGGTCGAATTTTGAAATCAATGGTGGCACCATCGGGTTACAAAACGCACAAAATTGTGTAAAGAAAATTAGTTCAGAATTCGACCCATGTATGGCCTGCATTAGGCTTTGAAAATTAAAGATAGAAGCTGATTGGTTGCCATTCACAGTTGGTTCAGATTCTGGTTGTTTCCATTTTGATAAACTACATTCATTCAGTTTGTGTACTTACCTTTATCTGCAGAAGGAAGGGAGGGATTGTGCCCTCCTCTGATGCATTCAGTTTTGTTTACTTACTGTATCTGTTATCTACAGAAGGAAGGGAGGGACTGTGCCCTTCTTTGGGGCATTTAGTTTTGTGTACTTACCTGTATTTGTAGAAGAAAGGTGGAGTTGCACCCTCCTCTGACTCATTTAGTTTTGTGTACTTACCTGTATCTGCAGAAGGAATGGAGGAATTGTGCCATCTTCTTGACTTACTTATACCTACAGAACGAAGAGCGGGATTGCGCCCTCCTTTTACTCTTTCAGGTTTAACTCCAGTTTCAAGTTCATGGTAAAGAAGAGGTTTTTAAAAGTAATTTATGAAGAGCCTGGTTTATTCCAATCCTGGTACTGTTTGCAGGGTAAAGAGTCCAAATTCTCCTCCAAGGAAAGCTTCAAAGAAGAAAGGTCTTCAGAAACAATTAGGAGTTTCTTGGGGGGGTCCTGGAAGACTGGGTTCTCCAAAAGATGATCCAGACTCCAGCACTGCCCAATGAGTGAAGGAACAGCAGCAATGAGGAAGCATAATCCCTCTCTGCCAATCCCTCCACAGTCTTCCCATTGCCCAACGAATACAATTCAAAACACTAACAATCACATATAAAGCCATTTATAACTCTGCCCCAAATTACATCACCGATCTTGTCTCCAAATATCACCCAAACCGTCCTCTCCGCTCTTCCCAGGACCTCCTGCTCTCTAGCTCCCTTGTCTCCTTCTCCCATGCTCATCTCCAGGACTTCTTCAGAGCCTCCTCCATCCTTGGAACTCTCTACCCCAATCTATCCGACTATCACCTACTCTGCCCACTTTTAGGCGATCTCTGAAAAATCTCTTCAGGGAAGCCTATCCTGCCTTCAGCTATTAATAGAATCTTCTATTTCTCCTACCAGTCCATCCCCCAGTTATTAACTTTTGTACCACTAGCCCCCTCCCTCTTAGATTGTAAGCTCCCAGGATCAGGGCCCTCCTATCCCTCTTGTATTGAACTGTATTGTTGCTGTATTTTCTCCCTTTATTTTGTAAAGTGCTGAGCAAACTGTTGGCGCTATATAAATCCTGTATAATAATAATCATTCACCATCCTAACATCTTTCAGCTGGTGTACGTTGGGTCTGTGGGGATCAAGTGATGACTTCTAAATTCCATTGTGGCTTGTGCTTTAAGGAACTTACGGCTGAAAAATCTTCTGAGAAGCAAAAAATAGAATTAAAGACAATGAGTGAGCTCGGCCAAACAAGAGGGAGGACATCCTGAATCATCTACCAAAGTTGTGTTCATTTAAATCTTACAGTGGCCATCATTTTGCAGCCTCATTCCCATTTTTTTCTGTCCAGGTCATGCTATCACATGATCATGGGATTTGTGCATTTCAGTGCCCTCCCCGTGATCATCCTGGCTATGGCCAACTATATAAAATTTGCCCCCTAATTAATTTTTTTTTTTGCTCAACTTTACAGTGAGGAACAGAAGTATTTGAACACCCTGCGATTTTGCAAGTTCTCCCACTTAGAAATCATGGAGGGGTCTGACATTCACATTTTAGGTGCATTCCCACTCTGAGAGACAGAATTTAAAAAGAAAATTCAGGAAATCACATTGTATGATTTTCAAAGAATTTATTTGTCCTGCACTGCTGAACATAAGTATTTGAACACCTGAGAAAATCAGTGTTAATATTTGGTACAGAAGCCTTTGTCTGCAATTACAGAGGTCAGACGTTTCCTGTAGTTCCTGACCAGGTTTGCACTGCAACAGGGATTTTGGCCCACTCCTCCACACAGATCTCCTCTAGATCTGTCAGGTTTCGGGGCTGTCGCTGAGCAACACAGAGTTTCAGCTCCCTCCAAAGATGTTCTATTGGATTTAGGTCTGGAGACTGGCTAGGCCACTCCAGAACCTTGATATGCTTCTTACGGAGCCACTCCTTGGTTATCCTGGCTGTGTGCTTCGGGTTGTTGTCATGTTGGAAGACCCAGCCATGACCCATCTTCAATGCTCTGACTGAGGGAAGGAGGTTGTTGCTCAAAATCTCACAATAAATGGCCCCATTCATCCTCTCCTTAATACAGTGCAGTCGTCCTGTCCCCTTCACAGAAAAGCACCCCCAAAGCATGATGTTACCACCCCCATGCTTCACAGTAGGGATGGTGTTCTTGGGATGCAAGTCATCCTTCTTTTTCCTCCAAAGACGACGAGTGAAGTTTAGACCAAAAAGTTCTACTTTGGCCTCATCTGACCACATGACTTTCTCCCATGCCTCCTCTGGATCATCCAGATGGTCATTGGCAAACTTCAGATGGGCCTGGACATGAGATGACTTGAGCAGGGGAACCTTCCGTGCAATGCATGATTTGAAACCATGACGGCGTAGTGTTCTACCGACAGTGACCTTTGAAACTGTGGTCCCAGCTCTCTTCATGTCTTTGACCAGCTCCTCCCTTGTAGTTCTGGGCTGATTCCTTACCTTTCTTATCATCAGTGGTACCCCACGAGGTGAGATCTTGCATGGAGCCCCAGTCCGAGGGAGACTGATAGTCGTCTTTAGCCTCTTCCATTTTCTAACAATTGCTCCAACAGTTGATCTATTTTCACCAAGCTGCTTGGCAATTGCCCCGTAGCCCTTTCCAGCCTTGTGGAGGTCCACAATTTTGTCTCTGGTGTCTTTTGACAGCTCTTTGGTCTTGCCCATGGTAGTAATTGGCGTCTGACTGACTGTGGGGTGGACAGGTGTCTTTAAAGAGCTCAGACAGGTGCTACTAAGTTAGATTAATGAGTGGAGTAGAGGTGGACTTTTTAAAGGCACAGTAACAGGTCTTTGAGAGCCAGAATTCTTGCTGTTTCTTAGGTGTTCAAATACTTATGTTCAGCAGTGCAAGACAAATAAATTCTTTAAAAATCATACAATGTGATTTCCTGAATTTTTGTCTCTCAGAGTGGGAATGCACCTACAATGTGAATGTCAGACCCCTCCATGATTTCTAAGTGGGAGAACTTGCAAAATCGCAGGGTGTTCAAATACTTCTGTTCCTCACTGTATACCTGGTTCTATTTACAGTACTTTCCAAAAAGGGGTCATTTGGGGGGTATTTATACTGTCATGGCATTTAAGCGCCTCAAGCAATGAGATAGCAGTCAGTACATCGGGATTGATCAATTTTCAATGATATGTACCATCGCTTGTGAACTCTATCACTCTCACACACACTAAATAATAAACATTGATTTGGGTTATTTTTACCAAAGAAATGTAGCGGTATAAATTTTGGCCTAAATTTATGAAGAAAGATTATTTATTTGCAAAATGTTATAATAGAAACGAAGAAAATGCATTTTTTTTGTTTAAAAAATTATGTATTTTTTTGCTTATATCTTAAAAAAAATAAAAACACCCAGTGCTCATTACATTACACCAAAAGAAACCTCTGTCTCAAAAAAAAAAAAAAGATACAAATTTAATTTGGTTAGTGTTGCATGACTAAGTGTCAAAGTGTGACAGAACTGCAAATTGGTCAAATTGATTATCAGTGCAGCCCCAAAAGTGCCCATCAGTGCCACCCATCAGTGGTGTCAGTCAGTGCCGTCTATCGGTGCCCATCAGTGCCTTTTATCAGTACCCGTCAGCGCTGCATATTAGTGCTGCGTAATCAGTGCCTCCTCATCAATTCCCACCAATGCCCCCTCATCAGTGCAGCCTATCAGTGCCTCCTCAATTCCCACCAATGCCCCCTCATCAGTGCCTCCTCATCAATTCCCACCAATGCCCCCTCATCAGTGCCTCCTCATCAATTCCCACCAATGCCCCCTCATCAGTGCAGCCTATCAGTGCCTCCTCAATTCCCACCAATGCCCCCTCATCAGTGCAGCCTATCAGTGCCTCCTCAATTCCCACCAATGCCCCCTCATCAGTGCAGCCTATCAGTGCCTCAATTCCCACCAATGCCCCCTCATCAGTGCAGCCTATCAGTGCCTCAATTCCCACCAATGCCCCCTCATCAGTGCCTCCTCATCAATTCCCACCAATGCCCCCTCATCAGTGCCTCCTCATCAATTCCCACCAATGCCCCCCATCAATTCCCACCAATGCCCCCTCATCAGTGCCTCCTCATCAATTCCCACCAATGCCCCCTCATCAGTGAAGGAGAAACCTGTTTGCAAAATGAAATAAAGAAAACATTGTTTTCTAATGTTTTGCGCATTTTTGTTTACAGTGAAAAAATAAAACACCCGGAGGTGAATAAATACCACCAAAAGAAAACTATTTGTATGAAAAAAATGTCATATGGGTACAGTGTTGCATGACCGCGCAGTTGTCAAAGTACAACAGCGCTGAAAGCTGAAAATTGGCCTAGGCAGGAAGGGGTGGAAGTGCCCGGCAGGCTAGTAGCTAAAACACAACACAGTGCGCTTTTGGTTCAATAAACACAAAGCTGAAATGCAGAGTACATGTTTTATGCATTTTTTTTTATAGGAAAGTATGACAGTTCTGTTCATTTAGTGCGATTTTGATGTGACTTTACACTATTTGGCACTCAAGTTGCATCCAAGTCACACCCATCCAAGTCACATCTATCCAAGTCACATCCAAGTCGCACCCATCCCAAGTCGCGTCCAAGTCGCACCCATCCCAAGTCGCGTCCAAGTCGCACCCATCCCAAGTCGCGTCCAAGACGCACCCATCCCAAGTCGCGTCCTAGTCGCACCCATCCCAAGTCACGCCCTAGTCGCACCCATCCAAAGTCACTTCCAAGTCGCACCCATCCCAAGTCGCACCCATCCAAAGTCACGTCCAAGTCGCACCCATCCAAAGTCACGTCCAAGTCGCACCCATCCCAAGTCACGTCCAAGTCGCACCCATCCCAAGTCCCGTCCAAGTCGCACCCATCCAAAGTCCCGTCCAAGTCGCACCCATCCAAAGTCCCGTCCAAGTCGCACCCATCCAAAGTCCCGTCCAAGTCGCACCCATCCAAAGTCCCGTCCAAGTCGCACCCATCCAAAGTCCCGTCCAAGTCGCACCCATCCAAAGTCCCGTCCAAGTTGCAATCATCCAAAGTCGCGTCCAAGTCGCAGCCATCCATAGTCGCGTCCAAGTTGCAGCCATCCCAAGTCACGTCCAAGTCGCAATCATCCAAAGTCGCCTCCAAGTCGCACCCATCCCAAGTCGCGTCCAAGTCGCACCCATCCCAAGTCACGTCCAAGTCGCACCCATCCCAAGTCACGTCCAAGTCGCACCCATCCCAAGTCGCGTCCAAGTCGCAGCCATCCATAGTCGCGTCCAAGTCGCAGCCATCCCAAGTCATGTCCAAGCCGCACCAAAGTGACATCAAAGGCAACAAAAACGCATTAAGAACGCAAGTTCAAAAATCCAAAACGCACAAAACATGCTGGAAAGAATCGCACGGATCGCAGCCGGGAGGGACGTCATTGGAGGAGTCATAGCGGGACTCCGCGTCCTCCACATGAAGGACAGCTATACATGGCGACCAATCCGCTTCCAGCTTTCATTATCACAGCTGGCGGCAGAAGCTGATTGGTCAGTCCGCACAGCTGTGTCCAGGAATGATCTGGAACTGAGGGGGGACAGGACACTCCATTATTCCGGGAACGCTCGCCACCTCACCATGTGACCCCCCTCCACCCCCTCGGGATGACGACACGCGCGGCCGTGAGAGAGGGGCGGAAGTGACGGAGTGAAGCCCTCGTGGGTGACGTCAGTGCCCACCCTATTGGTTGCTTCGTCACCGGCAGACTGAGTGAGAGTTGGCAGAGGAGTCCGAGGCCGGGGCACAGGGAAGTGTCAGAGAGAGGGGGCACCGCCGCCATGGGCGCCACCGAGGACAGGACGGAGCGGCTGGGCTTCACCCCGCAGAAGGAGATCGTCTACAACCTGCTGCTGCCCTACGCTGACCGCCTGGACCGGGAGTCCAACCGGCTGCTGGCCAGCATCAAGAGCAGCCTGGGCCGCGCCGTCCACCTCCGGGAGCTGTGGCCGGGAGTGCTGTTCTGGAGCAGGAAGCTGAACACGTGAGTGGGGGAGGGGAGAGGGGGAAGGGCACTTCACAGGGTGACTACAGCCAGGGGGATGGCGGTTGTCATGGGAGACTGACACTTCTTCCTCTGCGGTGACCCCTGTGTGTGTACATTGCTGAGGTGTTGTCACCTCCATCACCATCATCATTAGTAATATTATAATGAATGTAATAAAGATATGACTTCAGCAAGGTGAACGCTGGTTGCCATGGGTTACCGCCCCTTCCTGCCGAGTGACCCCTGTGTGTGCATTGCTGAGGTGTTGTCACCACTAGTGTTCTTATTATTATTACTGCTGATAATAATAGTGAGGATTTGACTTCTCAAGGTGGATGCTGCCATGGTTACTGCCCCTTCCTTCCTATGGAGTGACCCCTGTGTGCACACTGCTGTACTGTTGTCACCCCATCATCATATTTATTACTATAATAATGAGAAAAATTGATGTGACTTCAGCAAGTTGAACGCTGGATGTTGCCATGGGTTACTGCCTCTTCCTTCCTATGGGTGACCCCTGTGTGTGCACATTGCTGTGTTGTCACCCCCCCCCCATCACCATCATCACTAATAATGATGATTTGACTTCAGCAAAGTGAATGTTGGTTGATCTGGGTTCATGTCCCTTCCTTCCTGTGGAGTGACCCCTGTGTGTACATTGCCGTGATGTTGTCACCACCCTCATTAATATTACAATTAATAGTGATAATGAGGATTTGACTTCAGCAAGGTGATTTCTGCCATTGGTTATTGCCTCTTCCTATGAAGTGACCCCTGTGTGACGACAACAGTACATTTCTGAGTTGTCACCATCACCACTGTCCTTACCATCACCGCCAGTCCACCGTCATTGCCACTACTTCCAGTCCACCGTCATTACCACTACTTCCAGTCCACCATCATTGCCATCACCGCCAGTCCACTGTCATTACCATCACCGCCAGTCCACTGTCATTACCATCACCGCCAGTCCACTGTCATTACCATCACCGCCAGTCCACTGTCATTACCACTACTTCCAGTCCACCGTCATTGCCATCACCGCCAGTCCACTGTCATTACCACTACTTCCAGTCCACCGTCATTGCCATCACCGCCAGTCCACCGTCATTACCACTACTTCCAGTCCACCATCATTGCCATCACCGCCAGTCCACTGTCATTACCATCACCGCCAGTCCACTGTCATTACCATCACCGCCAGTCCACTGTCATTACCACTACTTCCAGTCCACTGTCATTACCACTACTTCCAGTCCACTGTCATTACCACTACTTCCAGTCCACCGTCATTGCCATCACCGCCAGTCCACTGTCATTACCACTACATCCAGTCCACCGTCATTACCACTACATCCAGTCCACCGTCATTACCACTACATCCAGTCCACCGTCATTACCACTACATCCAGTCCACCGTCATTACCACTACATCCAGTCCACCGTCATTACCACTATTTCCAGTCCACCGTCATTACCACTATTTCCAGTCCACCGTCATTACCACTATTTCCAGTCCACCGTCATTACCACTACTTCCAGTCCACTGTCATTGCCATCGCCGCCAGTCCACCGTCATTGCCATCGCCGCCAGTCCACCGTCATTGCCATCGCCGCCAGTCCACCGTCATTGCCATCGCCGCCAGTCCACCGTCATTGCCATCACCGCCAGTCCACCGTCATTGCCATCACCGCCAGTCCACCGTCATTGCCATCACCGCCAGTCCACCGTCATTACGTCGATTACTGCAACTCCTTCCTTACTGGTCTGCCTCGCCGCTGGCTATCCCCGCTTCAGTCGATCGATGTGTAATAATTACCACTACATCCAGTCCACCGTCATTGCCATCTCCGCCAGTCCACCGTCATTACCACTACATCCAGTCCACCGTCATTACCACTACATCCAGTCCACCGTCGTTACCACTACATCCAGTCCACCGTCGTTACCACTACATCCAGTCCACCGTCATTACCACTACATCCAGTCCACCGTCATTGCCATCACCGCCATTACCTCCACCGCCATTTGCCATCACCGCCAGTCCATTACCATCACCGCCACCGTCACTAACACCACCGCCAATCCACCACTGTCGTTGCCATCACCACAATTCCGTCAGTCATTACCACCACCGCCATCATAATTATTATTGTTACTAATAATAACAACAATAATGATTTAATGTCAGCAAGGTGAACGCGGGTTGCTATAGGTTACTGCCTCTTCCTTCCAATGGAGTGACCCCTGTTTATGTATTGCTGAGTTGTTGTCACCACCATCACAGGTATTATTGTTACTAATAATAATAACTATGATGATAGTGATGATTTGAGGAATGTTGGTTGCCATGGGTTACTGCCTCTTCCTCCCATGGAGTAACCCCTGTATGTGCATTGCTGCACTGTAGTCACCACCATCATCATCTTCATCATTATTAATATTACTAATAACGATGATTATGATTTGACTTCGTCAAGGTGATTGCTGGTTGCCACGGGTTACTGCCCCTTCCTATGGAGTGACTCCTGTGTGTGCATTGCTGTTGCGTTGTCACTACCACCATCATCATCATCATTATTATTCATATTATTACTCCTCCTACTACTAATAATAATGATTTGACTTCAGCAAGGTGATTGTTGGTTGCCATAGGTTACTGCCCGTTCCTATGGATGACCCCTGTGTGTGCATTGCTGTGTTTCCAGAACCACCATCATCACCATCACAATAGTTATTGTTATTACTATAGTAATTAGGATAAAGATTTGTCTTCAGCAAGGCGGATGCTGTTTGCTGCCATGTTTTACTGCCCCATCCAACCTATGGAGTGACCCCCTGTGTGTGCATTGCTGTGTTGTTGTCACCACCTTGATCCTTAAAAATCTGTAATAATTGTTGTCACCTCTAGTATTTTATCATTACCTCCTTCAGGACTGAAGGTAAAACAAACCTTAACCCCCCCAGACCCAATTTTCAAGTGTAGACATGTGTTAGTAAAACTGTACATACCGTTCCAAATATTTAGTGTATCCAGGTGGATTATACCACTCCTTCCTTTTTTTTTTTTTTTTTTTTTTTTTTGACAAATTGGGCTTTGGTTTGATGGTAAATGGTAATGGATATCTCCAATATTTTATTTTTTGCAAAGGAAAACTTGGCCAAAATAGTAAAAATATCATTGATTTAATTTAGCGGTATATTCCTTGCTCTTACCATAACTTGCCACCAAAGAACAACCCAAAATAACGTCTGCTCCTGGCAATCCCAGGGGTACCACGTGTGTATGTTGGTTGTTGTATGTACCCGGAGTACAGCCCAGAAGCAATGGTGCACATTTTGCTTTTTTATTCTACCTAAAACATACTGATACAGGGGCAGACTGACCATCTGGAAGCTTGGGCACTGCCCGAGGGCCCGGGGTCAGTAGGGGGCCCCATGAGATGCCCCTGGTACCTTTTTCATAGGCTTTTTGAGATTGGGCAAGGACACAGGGGCCCCGTGATCCCCTATTGCCCGGGGGCCCCATGAGTTGTCAGTCCAGCCCTGCACTGATACTAATTTAAAAAATGTTTTTTGATATGTAATTTTGTTTTTAAACCCTGCCTAAAATATACTGACACCAGACCCTGTTAAAGCACAGAGAGAGCATGCAAACTCCATGCAGATAGTGACCTGGCTGGGATACGAAGAGGGGACACCAGTGCTGCAAGGCAGGAGTGCTCACCACTAAGCCTGGTGTATCCATCCATGATGTCAAATGTACAAATGCATTTGCTGCCCCTCTGAATATTGATATGTCGCCTCTCCAGTGCTTGTTTTAATCCTGAATGTCCTGCACCACAAGTGTTTGTATTACACATGGTTATGGCATTGCCACATTCAGTTAAATGGGTCACGTGTGGCATCTGTAATGGCTGGCCAAAACAGGGGCTTTAATTTTTGCAGTGACATGTCTGCAACCCTTCATGGCTGCATTTTCTTTTTTAGAAGGGTGGTGGTGTTAGATCTCTTACAGACAGGCAGTCGGGGTGAGGTAAACATGGGCACCCAAGCCTCAGTTTTACCACCCACCTGCACTTTAAAATGACAGCTGGATAGGGCTGTGCACATTCTGAGATGCTTTTCTTTGCGGAAGCAGCATTTTTTTGTAATCAAATATTTTATTGAACAGCACAAAGGCCACCATATGAAGTTAACAACGATCGTAAGTGAAGATTGACTCCGCGTAGGGAGAGGGACAATATCAAGTGCCGTTAACGTGTTGGATCAAACAGTAACCCAACCAGGGGCGGACTGACCATTTGGAAACTCAAGCACTGCCCGAGGGCCCGGGGTCAGTAGGGGGCCCCATGAGATGCCCCTGGTACCTTTTTTCATAGGCTTTTTGAGATTGGGCAAGGACAAAGGGGCCCCATGATCCCCTATTGCCCGGGGGCCCCATGAGTTGTCAGTCCAGCCCTGCACTGATACTAATTTAAAAAATGTTTTTTGATATGTATTTTTTTTTTTTTTTAAACCCTGCCTAAAATATACTGACACCAGACCCTGAATCCTGGTTTTGACCCGAACACTAATCCTTGCACTGATTTAGATCAAACCTAGATCTAGCTATCTTTTTCCTTATTTTTTTTTAGTTGAAGTAATTTGTTTGCATTTTCCCCCCTGCAAGAGAAAAAGATACAATGTATAATCTAATGTATCTTGTATGTATACAATGTATCTTTCTCTCCATTCAGAGCAGGAAAAAACCCAGGGGCAGGCTGCACAGTCACTGTGATAGCCAATTAGAGGCTGTCAGGCCCGATTAACACCTGAGCCTTGCATTTTTGAGCTTTTTTCTGGTGTTTTGCTTCCCGCACTAGGCATGAAAGGCAGCACAGTGGCTAAATGGTTAGCAATTCCGCCTGGCAGTACTAGGGTCCTTGGTTCAAATCCCAGCCACAGCACCACCTGCCTGGAGTTTGCATGTTCTCCCTGTGTCTGCGTGGGTTTCCTCCGGGTACTCCGGTTTCCTCCCACACTACAAAGACATGATGGTAGGTTAATCGGATCCTGTCTAAATTGGCCCTAATATGTGTATGTATGAATGTGAGTTAGGGACCTTAGATTGTACGCCCCTTGAGGGTTAGGGACTGATGTGAATGTACAATATATATGTAAAGTGCTGCGTAAATGGATGGCGCTATATAAGTACCTGAAATAAATAAAATAAGTTTGTATGCACATTTTTGAGGTGGTTGTGTTTTTTTTTTTTTTTTTGTTTTGTTTTTTATTAGCCAATAAAGACAAATATAATCTGCTTCACCATTTGATGCTAAGGTTTTCAGATCTTAGCTTTTCCATAAGCTTTTATTACATTTTTTTATTAATATTGATTTTTTTTTTTTTTTGATAGGCTAAGGGTTTCAAGTTAGGGTTACTGGTTAGGCATTTTAGGATTAGGGGTTAAGTTTACGGTTGGCAAATAGGGGTTAGATGTTTGGTATAGGGCAGGGGTCTGCAACCTTTAAGACATAAAGAGCCACTTGGACCCGTTTCCGAGAGGGAAAAAAAGACTGGGAGCCGCAAAACCATTGCAACATTTAAAACAAATCCGACACTGCATATATTGCAAAAAACGCTCTGGTCATGAAGGGGGTTTAAGGGCCCAGTAAGCAAAGGGTTAATCAGGGCCACAGTGTATCGTCATAATCACAATCATAGCCTTAGGTCAGTGGTGGGCAACCTTTTTTTTCGACTGAGCCAAATCTCGCCAAAACCACGATTGAAATTTATTTTGAGAGAAACATTTTTAAAACTGAAAATACATCCCCCATATAGTAATTCATCCCCCCTATAGTAATTCATCCCCCCTATAGTAATTCATCCCCCCTATAGTAATTCATCCCCCATATAGTAATTCATCCCCCCCATAGTAATTCATCCCCCATAGTAATTCATTCCCCATATTGTGTGAATTCACTTACCTTTGCTCCGCGCATTCCTCTCGCTGGGTTCCCGCGCCGTTCTGGTCTTCAGGGCGGACTGTGAGAGGAGAGGAGTTCGTCACGCTGCCCCGCCTACATCCGGGCTGCCCCGCCTACATCCTGACAGCCAATGTTTGCCAGCGGGCGCCCGGCACACAGAAGAGCTGCATTAAAAGAGCCGCGGCTTGCCGACCCTATTGCCTGTCACCTGGTGGGCAGTGTGCTCCGGAGCCACAGGAAAGGTGAAAAAGAGCCGCATGCGGCTCCGGAGCCGCGGGTTGCCGACACCCGGTATAGGGTTTGGGTTAGGGGTTAATATCTTTATTGTCTTATTATTAATAATAAAATAACAACATATAAACACGCTAACAAAAAATAATTTAATTACATGTTTTTAGGCTTAGGGGGTTAAGGTTAGGGGTTAATTATTACATTTTATGTATTATTTATGGTTTTTGTGTTTATTTTATTTAACAGTTATTCAGTTAAAATATATATATATACACACACCTCGGTTTACGAACGCCTCAGTTAACGGAATTTTCCCTTGAAAATAATGCCTCGGTTTACAAATTTTTTTCGCAATACGAACAGATTAATTGGTTTTCACTGCCTTTACAAATTTTTTTTTTTTAATCATGTCCCTGTATAGTACTATGCCTTTTAAAGTGCACTTTCATAAAGAGTTTTGAACAGATAAAAAAAATTTTCTGACCTCCGGAACAGATTAATTGGTTTTCAATACATTTACGAATTCATTTTTATTCATGTCCCTGTACAGTATTTGTCTTTAAAGTGCACTTTATAAAGAGTTTTGAGCAAATAAAAGACTTTTTTTTTTTTAACTTTTTTTTTTCTGACCTCCCAGAACAGATTATTTGGTTTTCAGTGCATTCCTATGGGAAACCGCATTTTGGGTTACAACTTTTTTGCAATATGAAAAGTCCCGCAGAACGAGTTAAATTAGAACTCCAAGGTGTGCGTGTGTGTGTGCGTGCGTGCGCGCGTGTGTGTGTGTGTATATATATATATATATGTATATATATTGTGTGTGTATGTATGTATGTGTGTGTGTATGTATGTGTGTGTGTGTATATATATATATATATATATATATATATATAAAATTTGTTTATTTCATGCTCATTTGAGCAGAAAAGCGCTCCAAACACATGCGAAAATGCTCACAAACACTCAAATCGCACATTTCCTGTAATTGCTATAGAATTAAAAATGCTAAAAATTGCACAAATCTGCCCGATTTGAGCAACAAAAAAAGCTCCAGAACTTCCTTGAGCTTCAGGCGACTTGATGTGAACCATCTCCATTGAGAATAAATGATTTTTACTCCTTAAGCGGTTTGGAGCTTCGAGGTGTGAGCTACAAATCGCTCAGGTGTGAATGGGGCATTACAGCAGTCGGGTGACCAGGAAGCAGGAGTCCCGGTTCCTGATTGTTAGGAAGAGAACCCGTGCCTCTCGGGGAGAGCCCAGTCTCTGTGTTGGGAGAGCATTGTGTGGCGCACTTCCCGCACAAACCCAAGAACATATATGTGTCTCCAGGTTTAAAGCCCAGCTCCTGGACACTGCATATAGATGTTACTGTGTCATCAATGATTGGGATTGCTAATAATGATGATGTGACTTCAGGAAGGTGATTGCTGGTCTCTATAGGTTACTGTCCCTTCCTATGTAGTGACCCCTGTGTGTATGCATTGCTATGTTGTTGTCGTCACCACCATCATTATTATTCCCGCTATGTACTGCTGTCTTCACATTCATTATACCGAGGAATCCACTGAATACAAGGATTTATTATGATCTATTACAGGTAGTTATATAGTGCTGACAATTTACATTCCATTCATTCATATCAGTCCACGTGCTCCAGAGCTTACAATCTAAGGTCCCTATTTCACACATTAGGGCAAATTTTGACAGGAGCCAACCAGCTTATCTTTGGCGTGTGGGAGGAAATAGAAACCCTTTAACCCCCCTGGAGGTATTCCTGAGTGTAGCTCAGGGTAAAGTTTCAGCACCACAAGCGGTAACCCCGAGCTACACTCGGGAATACCCTGCAGCGTTGCTCCGGGATCTCTTCTTCACTTACCTTGTCCTGCACTCCCGCTATGTCCCTCCTGCAGTGTCCCCGGCAATGTCCTCCGGCCGATGCTGGTGTCTGTCTTCTGGGTTCCGTTCTGGGACGTACGGGACCGGAACTGGCGGGAAAGTTGTAAAAGTGACATTCACTAAAATCACATAGTATAATATTCCTGTATCAAACCATTTCACATACATTTTGTCCCGAGTGCTTTGTCCGGCGCCCTGCCTGCATTTTTACTGTTCTTTCTGCATGGAAACTGAGAAATGTCCATGGCGTCCAAGAAGCGTCCCTTTAGGTCAAAAGCGGTTTTAGACCGGCTAGAGAACAGCGATAGTAAATTAGAACTACTTGCAGAATTGAGTGATAATGATTCGTGGGGGAAATTCCTCATCAGACACTGAGAACGATTCTGCGACTTTGCTCAGTGATGTGCGAACTTGGCGCTATATTTCAAATGTCAGTGTTTTTGGTTTGATTATATTATTGAATTAAATGTATTATTATTTTTATGATTATTATAATTTATGATTTCGTGTTTCAAATTTTATCCTACCCGGGATGTTTACTAGACTCTTGTTCGGACAGATTTCAGTGAGTTATTCCTAAAAATTACAGGCCTACAATAAAAAAAATACATATTTCCATGCAAAAAAATTTACAGTTTTGAGCACAGAAATATGGACATAGTCAGACCGCTAGGGAGGTTAAAGCACAGAGAGAGCATGCAAACTCCATGCAGATAGTGACCTGGCTGGGATACGAACAGGGGACACCAGTGCTGCAAGGCAGGAGTGCTCACCACTAAGCCTGGTGTATCCATCCATGATGTCAAATGTACAAATGCATTTGCTGCCCCTCTGAATATTGATATGTCGCCTCTCCAGTGCTTGTTTTAATCCTGAATGTCCTGCACCACAAGTGTTTGTATTACACATGGTTATGGCATTGCCACATTCAGTTAAATGGGTCACGTGTGGCATCTGTAATGGCTGGCCAAAACAGGGGCTTTAATTTTTGCAGTGACATGTCTGCAACCCTTCATGGCTGCATTTTCTTTTTTAGAAGGGTGGTGGTGGTAGATCTCTTACAGACAGGCAGTCTGGGCGAGGTAAACATGGACATCCGAGCCTCAGTTTTACCACCCACCTGCACTTTAAAATGACAGCAGGATAGGGCTGTGCACATTCTGAGATGCTTTTCTTTGCGGAAGCAGCATTTTTTGTATTCAAATATTTTATTGAACAGCACAAAGGCCACCATATGAAGTTAACAACGATCGTAAGTGAAGATTGACTCCGCGTAGGGAGAGGGACAATATCAAGTGCCGTTAACATGTTGGATCAAACAGTAACCCAACCAGGGGCGGACTGACCATTTGGAAACTCAGGCACTGCCCGAGGGCCCGGGGTCAGTAGGGGGCCCCATGAGATGTCCCTGGTACCCTTTTTTTTTTTTTTTTTTTTTTTTTTTTTTTTCCATAGGCTTTTTTGAGTTTGGGCAAGGACACGGGCCCCATGATCCCCTATTGCCCGGGGGCCCCATGAGTTGTCAGTCCGCCCCTGAACCCAACACAAGGGGTCAAAGAACATATGATCAGATATGGTCCAACAGATGATGGCATTTAGCAACATACAGTATAAAGATATAAGAAAGTAGAGAAGAGAACCAACAGTTGGAAGGTCCACCCCATCCATGGCCCGGGGAAAAGCTAGGACCAAGCAAAGTTGGTGAAATATACAGTTCTCAAATAAACAAAAGAGGAGGTCATAGAAGCAATGGGGGTAAAGGGATGGAATTTTTAACTTGGGGTGCAAAATTTGACTGGCGGCACTACTTGTCAAACTTGTCCATTGAATTCAGTTGGGCCACACCGGAACCGTGCTCAATGCACACAATTGTGGCCCAGTAATGAGACTATATAGGGTTAAATCAGGCGGTGGGGAGGCACAATGACTCCTTATCACTACCTGTCACATGCCTTATTGAAAAGCAATCTGAAGGCGGCACCGCAGTCCACCACGATTGTGAAAGAATCCCTAGAAAAATCTCAGCTGAACTGCCTGTTTTAATCGCCACCGATGTGTATGAGGTCATAGTGCATTAACTGGCGCTTTTCTGCCTTGGATAAGTGCTGGTCAGTGCTAAGACACCTAGAAAACAATTGTTTTCTATGTGCCTTGTTCGCTCTGCAATGCAGCTGGGAGTTGCTGTGAGCAGGGGTGGACTGACCATTTGGAAATTCGGGCACTGCCTGAGGGCCCAGGGTCAGTAGGGGGCCCCATGAGATGCCCCTGGTACCTTTTTTTTTTTTTTTTTTTTTTTTTTTTTTTTTTTTTTCATAGGCTTTTTTGAGTTTGGGCAAAGACACAGGGGCCCCATGATCCCCTATTGCCCGGGGGCCCATGAGTTGTCAGCCCGCCCCTGGCTGTGAGCTTTGGTAAAATTCAGATGTGTAGGATTTTGACGCATTGTACAGGGAGGCAACGCGTATCGCCACACTGCTGTGCGGAGAGATGAATGATGCGTCACTTTGTGACCGTTTATAGTTCGTTAAATAAGCTAACCACTTCAAGTCCGGACACTTTTACCCCCTTCCTGCCCAGGCCAATTTTCAGCTTTCAGTGCTATCACACTTTGAATGACAATTGCGCGGTCATGCAACACTGTACCCAAATTAATTTCTTTTAGCATTTTTAGAGACAGATAAAACTTTATTTTGGTGGTATTTATTCACCGCTGGGATTTTTATATTTGTTTGCTATATAAATGAAAGTCCAAAAATTTTTGAAAAGTGTTTTTCTTATAAAATGTTGCAAATAAATAATGTGTTTGCATAAATCTTGGCCAAAATTTATTCAATTATCTTTTTAGTAAACAAAAATGATAATTTACACTGACTGCTTTTACACCGATAAAGGCTGTAAAAGCAATAATTTCTCCTTCTCTCTGGGTGCATTCTTGCCATTGAGAAATACTGTGTGAGCTGTGATTGGTCACAGCTTGTCACATGGTACAAGCCTGTTGTGAATAGCCTTGTACTATGTGATCTCTGTGATCATTCACAGATTTCACTCATAGTAAGCAATGATGTCAGAAGTGACATCATTGCTTACTACTCTTCATGTGATCACTGATTGTCCAATCAGTGATCACATGATCGGGACCTCACACCGAGATCCCGTCCAACGATCAGTGTCCCAGGGAGCGCGCACAAGCAGGGAGCGGGGAGGACGTTTATAAACGGCCCCCCACCACTGCACTGCTCCCATCCGGCTGTTTATATAAATGGGCCAGACGGGAAGTAGTTTAACTTGTAGCAGAAATACTGCTTCAGGGCGGCACAGGTGCGCAAAATCACGTGTATATATACAATATTTTGCATTTCCGGGTAGGGGGGGTGTGCGAGGCAAGCGTGCGCCCTACCCACGCTGCCATTCGCGACCATCAATCACCAGGTTCTGGCCGGTGATTACTCACCGGCGCCCGGTGATTTTCGAGGATCTCCGACGGGGAGGAGAACTGTTTTGCTTACTAACAGTTCTTCTCCCTGTCAGCTCCAGCACACTGCTTTTGATGGCTGTGCTTATAGTGAAGCACACAGACATCGCCCCCTAGTAAAACACTCCCAGCACACAGTTAACCCTTTGATTGCCCCTCATGTTAACCTCTTCTTTCCCAGTGCCATTAGTACAGTGTCAGTGCTGTATATTTTAGCACTGATCACTGTACTGGTGTCACTGGGGATGTCAGTGACACCAAGTCATTTCCCCCCAGTGTCAGTATGTCCGCCACAGTCCCGCTATAAGTCTCTGATCGCCACCATTACTAGTAAAAAAATAAAATTTCAGTATCTATACCGCCATTTGTAAATGCTATAACTTTCACGTAAACCAATTAATTTACACTTATTGGGATTTTTTTTTTTTTTTTTTTTTTTGCAAAGGCATGGATCAAAATACATTTTTGGCTTAAATTTGATTTTTTTTTTTTTTTACTGGACATTTTTAATAGCAAAAAGTCAAAAATATTGTTTGTTTTTTCTCAAAATTGTTTGTATTTTTTGCACTATAAAAAAAAAAGACCAACACACAGGCGATCAAATACCACCAAAAGAAAGCTCACTTAGTGGGGAAAAAAGGACGTACATTTAATTTGGGTGCAGCGTTGCATGACCGCACAATTGTCAGTTAAAAGTAACGCAAAAAATGGCCTGGTCAAGAAGGGGGGTAAATCCTCAGAAGGGCGAGGGGGTTAAGCTTTTTTAAGGAAAGTTAAAGCAGTAGTAAACTCTGAGTTGCTTTTTTCCCTACAAGTAAGCTTCTAATAAAGCTCACCTGTAGATTATTTATTTATTTCAGCTACTTATATAGCGCCATCAATTTACTCAGCGCTTTACATATATATTGTACATTCACATCAGTCCCTAACCCTCAAGGGGGGTACAATCTAAGGTCCCTAACTTACATTCATACATACACATACTAGGGACAAGTTAGACAGGAGCCAATTAACCTACCAGCATGTCTTTGGAGTGGAGTGTGGGAGGAAACCGGAGTACCCGGAGGAAACCCATGCAGGCACAGGGAGAACATGCAAACTCCAGGCAGGAGGTGCCGTGGCTGGGATTCGAACCAACTACCCTAGTACTGCCAGGCATTAGTGCTAACCATTTAGCCACCATGCTACCCATTAAATGACTCCGACATGTGCAGTGTGTAGGAGAGTTTCACTTGGTTGGCATCTGGTGACGTCACCGTTGCATGTGCTCTGAAGGAACATCATGCCATGAATACCTGTCACAGTTGCTTATACTGTCGACTGAACTGCCAAGCCATCTAATGTCATAACTGATCACATCTGCAACTACAGATCAAACAGGGGTGGACTGACAACACATGGGGCCCCGGCAATAGGTGATCATGGGGCTCCTGTGTCCTTGCCCAAACTCAAAAAAGCCTATGAAAAAAGGTACCAGGGGCATCTCATGGGGCCCCCTACTGACCCCGGGCCCTCGGGCAGTGCCTGAGTTTCCATATGGTCAGTCCGCCCCTGAACAGGGGCTAAGATGGCAGCTTCCATGGCTGTAAAGAATAGGAGGGATTGATTTTGATTCTAAAAAAAAAAAAAAAAGAAATGGTCTAATGTACTCACAAGCATATAGCATTGCCCACTCACCACAGCTCACTGCTAGTAAAAAGTGAGGGCTGCCCACGTGCTAACATGCGTCAGTGTAAATGAGCCCTGACTTTTTAATCAGCTGAGTCACTTTAACACTTTGCACCTTGCTCTGATTTATTGAATCAGCCCAAACATGTACTGCAAGCCATCCTCGTCTGATTTGCCTACTGTTCCTTAGATGTGGTGGCTGCATTAGTTTTCTTTTTCTTTTTCCACAATTTTTATCCTTTATTTTAAAGGTTAAGTTTATTTTTTAACAAAAATAATAAATGCAAGATAAAAAAAAAGTGCATTTACTATTTTATTTATTTATTTTTTTTATTGGGAGCCTGGAAAGCATTGCATCAGTAGATGCAGGACTTCTGCAGACCTGTCCGTGTATTTGTGTGCTTGTACCAGCAGAAGGGGTGTATTTAGGTTTTGTGCTGCCCTAGGCATCACAAACATTTGTCCCCCCACCTCCTTCACGGAGAGACCCTGACACCGACCAATACCCCACTCCCCCACTCAGGGAGCCTGACATTGACCAACAACACCCCAGCTCCCCCCCCCCCCCACCCAGGAGAGCCTTCCATTACCACCGCCCCCCATACAGTGGCAATCTCCCCCCTCCCTGGTGAGAGAGAAGGCAGTCCCCTTCACAGTTCTGGACATCCCCAGTAACAAGAGTCAGGCTCTGCATATACCATCAAGCAGCCCGCAGCCTCTCTCAGATCCCACCTGGTCCCCATGCTTCGTGTGTCTCATCTTCCATCCCATCTTTTGTGGGGGTGGCACTGCCATCCTGAAAAATGCCACCCTAGGCAAATGCCTTGTTTGCCTTGTGGTAAATATGCCCCTGACTGGCAGGCAGATACACACTGACAGGAAGAATGAATGAACTACCTAGAGTGCTCAACAGCACCAGGTAGTTCATTGAGAACTACAAGCCGACATCCGCAAAGGCTGTTGGAACTTGTAGTTTTTTACATTCACTGAACACTGTGAATGAGTGATGCAGCTGGGTGGGCGGAGCCTCACATGGTTACTTTTTAAAAAAATAATTATTATACAGTATTTATATAGCGCCAAAAGGTTTGCTCAGCGCTGTACATTATAGTGGGGGACAGAACATGAGACAATACGGAAACAAAACAAAACACGAGGGGGTCAAGGGCCCTGCTCTTTCCTCCTTACAATCTAGGAGGTGACGGTTAGTGGGGGGAGAGGATCTCCCCTGTGTTATTCTAACAGTGGGGGTTCTGCCCCCCCCCCCTTTCCCCGGTAGTAGATTGCACAAATTGAATGCAGATTGTCCAGGCAGCGGTCTTTGTGTACCTAAATTAGGCCGGTTCTTGGTGAACCCAACAGATTTTGGTACAAGTACACCCAGCCTAAAGTAGAACTATAGCTAGAACAACGTGATAAAGAAAAGGCATGTTCATTATTATGCTAACAAGTTAGTGTGTGCTATAATTTACCTCCAGCATTGTTCCTGTTTCTTCTCGCTGGAGGCTGCCATGTTTCCGATGCCCAGAGCCCCTGAGCAGCTTTAAATCTTTAGGCTGTCAACAAATCGCCCTCTACAAATTCAGCAGAGTGCCAGAAACAGAGACTCTGCACTGAGCAGGGGCGGACTGACAACTCATGGGGCTCCCGGGCAATAGGGGATCATGGGGCCCATGTGTCCTTGGCCAAACACAAAAAAGCCTATGAAAAAGGTACCAGGGGCATCTCATGGGGCCCCCTACTGACCCCGGGCCCTCAGGCAGTGCCTGAGTTTCCAAATGGTCAGTCCGCCCCTGGCACTGAGCATGCGCAGAGCAGGGTGAGACAGTGTATTACTGGATTTTAACCCTTTCACCGCCAGGTCCTTACGCCATACATCCTCCCCAAATTTTTTTTGAGGGCCCCCCACATGTATAAACATAACCGCACACGTCAGGGCGCCTATGTGTGTAAGACATTTCACAGGCTCACACTAAAGTAAGGTTTTACATGTTGGGTATCTATTTACTTGGCGCAACTTCATCTTTTATAATTTAGCAAACATTTGGGTAATTTACTGCATTTGTTTGCCCTAAAATGTACTTTAGTGTGTTTTTTTTGTTTTTTTTCCCCTGACATTTCACCTTTGCGGTAATATCATGTGACATAAACAATTGGAACTTCCACTATTTTATTCTCTAGGTTCTACTTTCCGAACAAATATGTTTTTGGGGGTATTGTGTAATCTTCAGGCCTAAAATTATTTTTTTAAATGTGTGCAAAAAAAAAAATTGCTAAAACGGCTCTGGCAGCGAAAGGGTTAAACAGCATAGGCACTTCTATAATGTTTTACATAGCTCTACTTGCAAATGGTTCCAGCCTCAAGTCCTCTAGCAGGGCCTCGTTTTCTGACTAAAGTTCCACTTTATGTCACTGTGGTGCCCATTCTTTGTATCTCCAGTACATGGACATGCAGAATGGATGAAGCAAGAGTCTGTCATATTGTAATCTATGCAAGCACCATAATTCTTCTTGTGTAATATTGCCAGTCCAGGGAAAGCAAAACCAAAGCTCAGCAATGGCTGTCAGTGGATCCTTGTATTTCTCCAGGGCTGTCAGAATAATCAGGGCATTGATAACTCTGCTAACTGTGGCATGGGAATCCATTTGTAGGAAGACGATCAATAACAAGGCTATTTATTAAAAAAAAAAAAAAATGTAAACACTGTAGTAATGTAAATGGGATCAATGTGTTTATTTTAATTAGTTCTACTGTCAGGCAGTACTTGTGCTGACACATCAAACACTGAACAGGCTCCACATGGAGAACTAATCTAATAATGGACTTTGTGACTCTTCTGGCCGAGGTGTATGACATTACAATCCTTTTAAATCTATCTTTAGACTAAATGGAACCAAATGGCAGCACAGTGGCTAAATGGTTAGCACTTCCGCCTGGCAGTACTAGGGTCATTGGTTCAAATCCCGACCACGGCACCACCTGCCTGGAGTTTGCATGTTCTCCCTGTGCCTGCGTGGGTTTCCTCCGGGTACTCCGGTTTCCTCCTACTCTCCAAAGACATGCTGGTAGGTTAATTGGCTCATGTCTAAATTTGTCCCTAGTATGTGTATGTATGAATGTGAGTTAGGGACTTTAGATTGTACACCCCTTGAGGGTTAGGGACTGATGTGAATGTACAATATATATGTAAAGTGCTGCATAAATTGACGGCGCTATGTAAGTACCTGAAATAAATGAATTTATCTCACAATTCTAGTACATGAACATTGTCAGCTGTAGCTGTAATGGGTCATTTCCTGCTCAAACTGGACAAAACTTGTATTGTGGTGTTTTTTTGTCTTTTTTTTTTTTATTTAGTGCCAGCAATTGCACATTGCTTCACAATATGGAGAGGGTCAGGGCAGTTACAGTACAGATCAAAACATGATTGTTAGTAGGACCCTGCTTATGGGAGCTTACAATCTACAGGGGGGGGGGGGGGGGGGGAGTAATACAAAAGGTGATAGGTGTGGGGATGAGTATGGAGGAGGTAAGGCCTCGTTCACATGGGGCGTACAAAAGGTGATAGGTGTGGGGATGAGTATGGAGGAGGTAAGGCCTCGTTCACATGGGGAGTACAAAAGTTGATAGGTGTGGGGATGAGTATGGAGGAGGTAAGGCCTCGTTCACATGGGGCGTACAAAAGGTGATAGGTGTGGGGATGAGTATGGAGGAGGTAAGGCCTCGTTCACATGGGGCGTACAAAAGGTGATAGGTGTGGGGATGAGTATGGAGGAGGTAAGGCCTCGTTCACATGGGGCGTACAAAAGGTGATAGGTGTGGGGATGAGTATGGAGGAGGTAAGGCCTCGTTCACATGGGGCGTACCAATGTGTACCCAGTGTGAGGGCCGTGTTAACCTGTATAGAAATGCACAGTAAAATTGTATGTCTATTAGGTTGCAGCAGCTGCACAGACTAGGAAGGGAAGACCTGGGAGAAAAAAAACTGAAACATTGGGAGGAAATAAAAAGGGTTTGTGTGTTTTTTTGTGTTTTTTTTTTTTCTTGAAAAATTGGGGGGAAAAGAAAAAAGTGCGAAATATGTTATTTTACAATGATGAATAATATATCTGTGGCATGGCATTCAAACAATATAACATGAAGACCTTTCATGAAAGTTTTGAGACTTTATGTAAAGTCTTAAATTACTATTAAATTTGCTTAGCAGAAGACAAGCAAATTCTGGAATACAGTCCAAGTAACACTGCACTTCTCATTGCAGTTATCAAACAAGAGAAATATGCATTTCTGCCACTAGGGGACACTGCAGGGAAAAGGGCTCCAGTTAAGTTTGCTTGTGGGCTCCATCTTGTACCTTCTATAGTTGGGTGATTGTTGGAATACAGTAGATGATAGTTTATGTCCTCTTGGGCCTTAGTTGACAGGTAAGAGGGTAAATTTGTTTGACAAATTAGTTTATATCCTTTTAAATGATTCCTATTAATGTTCTCCACCATCACAGCATAACGTTTACCCACAGTCTGCTCAGTAAATTGCTTTTTCTTTCTGCCTCTCAGTAAAATGGTGAGACCAACATCTAGACCAGGGTTCCATGGAACCCTGGGGTACCTCCAGAGGTTGCTAGGGGTTCCTTGAGTAATGAGCAATTTCTGCCTCTCTGTTTCCCATTGACACCGTTGATCTTTTTGACTATCTATGAGGGGGTAATTCTTCCCAATGGCAACAAGTGTAAGGAGCATTCTTCCCACCAACCATCACACTAATGTATCACGAGTTGTAGATAGTCAGTCATTTTTAGCAGGAGTTCCCTGAGACCGGAAAGTTATTTCAGTGGTTCCTCTGTGTTGAAAAGGCTGAAAAAAAAACTGATCTAGAGTTTGGAAACATTTCCACAGTACAATTTCTGCTAAGGGCAAAGCTACAATTTACAAATATTGTGAGAAGAAATATTCTTTTCCAAATGCTACAAAAATGACTGAACACATCCTTGCATGCCAGAGGTGCCCTAAAGACATTAAAATGACTTTATGGAATGAAATGGTGAGGATGAGAATGAAAGTGCAAGTAGCTTTACCCTCGAGAGTTCTCATGCCAGAAACACTCTTTTTGCTACTTCTGGATCATGACAAAGTGTTTCTTCACCATCAGCATCTTCAAGGAAGGAAGTGCTGCAAACCACTGACTCACAAAAATGCACAATCCCTTCATTTATAGCAGTGATGCACCAATATATCAGCCGCCAAAAATTAGGATTAATGGCGGTTTGTCGAGTAAAAAAATAAAGGTGCCGATAATACTTTATTTCAATGCAAAATGGTGTCCCATTGACTTTGGTGCAAAATGGTGTCCCATTGACTTTGGTGCAAAATGGTGTCCCATTGACTTTGGTGCAAAATGGTGTCCCATTGACTTTGGTGCAAAATGGTGTCCCATTGACTTTGGTGCAAAATGGTGTCCCATTGACTTTGGTGCAAAATGGTGTCCCATTGACTTTGGTGCAAAATGGTGTCCCATTGACTTTGGTGCAAAATGGTGTCCCATTGACTTTGGTGCAAAATGGTGTCTTATTGACTTTGGTGCAAAATGGTGTCTTATTGACTTTGGTGCAAAATGGTGTCCCATTGACTTTGGTGCAAAATGGTGTCCCATTGACTTTGGTGCAAAATGGTGTCCCATTGACTTTGGGGCAAAATGGTGTCCCATTGACTTTGGGGCAAAATGGTGTCCCATTGACTTTGGTGCAAAATTGTGTCCCATTGACTTTGGTGCAAAATTGTGTCCCATTGACTTTGGTGCAAAATTGTGTCCCATTGACTTTGGTGCAAAATTGTGTCCCATTGACTTTGGTGCAAAATTGTGTCCCATTGACTTTGGTGCAAAATTGTGTCCCATTGACTTTGGTGCAAAATTGTGTCCCATTGACTTTGGTGCAAAATCGTGTCCCATTGACTTTGGTGCAAAATCGTGTCCCATTGACTTCAATGCAAAATGCCCCCTATTGACTTCAATGCAAAAATGCCTCTACTTCAGTTTTTTTTTTTCTTCAAAGGAACCAGGTTTATTGACTTAAATGAATACAAAAAAACAGTAGAAAGAAAATGCTCAAACATGGCATGGTAGCTTCTGTCACAGCTGTTTTTTAAGTGGGGTGTTTTTTTTTGTTTTTTTTTTTTTTAATTTCGTATATATTTCATTTTATTTTCTGTTAAATTTTTGTTTTACTTTCAACAAAAGTTAGTTTACATTACAGGATTGTATTTGTTCAATTCATAATAATAATTAAAAAGTCGCATATAAGACAATTCTGTATAAAAAAATTTTGTTTAACCCCTTTACCCTGGCCGCACACAAATGTCCGGCCTCTGGGTCTAGACGCCGAGCGGCCGCACATTTGCGTTCAGGTAAGAAAAACCGTGCTGAGAGCGCGTGCCCAGCACACATGTCTGGTACTCACGGAAAGGTTCCGATCTGCTCTTTAGATCGGGACCTTTCCTGATCATGTGACCACCGTGACGATGCATCACAGTGGTCACATGATCCCTAAACCCCGCCTCCCAGCTTCTGAAACTCCTTAAAGGGCCGGGAGGCGCCGGCGGGAAGGGGTTAAAAAACTGTCCATTCTGTTTTGCGGCCAAGTGCATCCTGAATATTCGGTTTCTGTCCAGAATTCTCATCTCGGCGTACCACTAATTTATAGATAAAATGACACCTGAAAATCGGGAGAACATTAATCAAGCTCTTTATAGAGCAATATATTTTATTTATTTATTTTGTGTACTTATATAGCGCCGTCAATTTACGCAGTGCTTTACATATATACAGTTGCAAGAAAAAGTATGTGAACCCCTTGGGATTACGTGGAGTTTTGCATGAATTGGGCATAAAATGTAATCTGAACGTCATCTACGTCACAACAATAGAAGAACACAGTCTGCTGAACATAATACTACACAAACATTAGATGTTGCAATGGTTTAATTGCACATAACATGTAAACATTCACAGTGCAGGGAGGAAAAAGTATGTGAACCTTTGGATTTAATAACTGGTTGACCCTCCTTTGGCAGCAATAACCTCAACCAAACGTTTCCTGTAGTTGCAGATCAGACCTGCACAACGATCTGGAGTCATTTTGGACCACTCCTCTTCACAAAACTGTTTCAGTGTAGCAATATTCTTGGGATGTCTGGTGTGAATCGCTCTCTTAAGGTCATGCCACAGCATTTCAATGGGGTTGAGGTCAGGACTCTGACTGGGCCACTCCAGAAGGCGTATTCTGTGCTGTTGCAGCCATTGTTTTGTTGAATTACTTGTATGCTTTGGGTCATTGTCCTGTTGCATCACCCATCCTCTGCGGAGCTTCAGTTGGCGGACAGATGGTCGTACGTTTTCCTGCAAAATGTCTTGATAAACTCTGGAATTCATTTTCCCATCAATGACAACAATCCGTCCAGGCCCTGAGGCAGCAAAGCAGCCCCAAACCCTGATGCTCCCTCCACCATGTTTCACAGTGGGGATGAGGTTTTGATGTTGGTGTGCTGTGCCTTTTTTTCTCCTCACATAGTGTTGTGTGTTCTTCCCAAACAACTCAATCTTGGTGTCATCTGTCCACAGTATATTTTGCCAGTAGTGCTGCGGAACATCCAGGTGCTCTTTTGCAAACTTCAAACATGCTGCAATATTCTTTTTGGACAGCAATGGCTTCCTCCGTGGTGTCCTCCCATGTACTCCATTCTTGTTGAATGTTTTCCTTATTGTAGATGTGTCAACAAAAATGTTATCATGTGCCAGAGATTTCTGTAGGTCTTTAGCTGACACTCTGGGATTCTTCTTTACCTCATGCAGCATTCTGCGCTGTGCTCTTGCAGTCATTTTTACAGGACGACCACGCCTAGGGAGAGTAGCAACAGTGCTAAACTTTCTCCATTTGTAGACAGTCTGTCTTACCGTGGACACATGAACATCAAGGCTTTTGGAGATACTTTTGTAACCCTTTCCAGCTTCATGCAAGTCAACAATTCTTGATCGTAGGGCTTCTGAGAGCTCTTTTCTGCGAGGCATGGTTCACATCAGACAGTGCTTCTTGAAACCAGTAAACCCAAAACAGGTGTGTGTTTTTTAAGGGCAGGACAGCTGTCAGCAACACATCCAATATCATCACACTGATTGGAGTCAACGTTGGCTCACTCCTGGCTCCAATTAGCTCTGGGAGAAGTCATTAAGCTAGGGCCTCACATACTTTTTCCTCCCTGCACTGTGAATGTTTACATGTTATGTGCAATTAAACCATGGCAACATCTAATGTTTGTGTAGTATTATGTTCAGCAGACTGTGTTCTTCTATTGTTGTGACTTAGATGACGTTCAGAGCACATTTTATGCCCAATTCATGCAAAACTCCACGTAATCCCAAGGGGTTCACATACTTTTTCTTGCAACTGTGTATATATATATATATATATATATATATATATATATATATATATATATATATATATATTACATTCACATCAGTCCCTAACCCTCAAGGGGCGTACAATCTAAGGTCCCTAACTCACATTCATACATACACATACTAGGGACAATTTAGACAGGATCCAATTAACCTACCAGCATGTCTTTGATGTGTGGGAGCAAACCGGAGTACCCGGAGGAAACCCGCACAGGGAGAACATGCAAACTCCAGGCAGGTGGTGCCGTGGTTGGGATTCGAACCAACAATCCTAGTACTGCCAGATGGAATTGCTAACCACTAAGCCACTGTACCTCTGGATCAACATTGTCAATAACTGATAATGCGTATTGGCAGAAAGTATTTAAATTATTATGAGAGAAAGTACACACATCTGAGCGGCCACATGGATTTTGGATCCGAACACCTATGGAAAAGTGAGTATGGATCCGGAGGACCCCCATATATTATAGGACACGGCTCAGTGCCATTCTAGTACATTGCTGGCATCTAACAAAGCTTGTTCACCCTCGGGCACAGTTTTGTCTCTGTGCCGGCTATGACCGCGTCTTTACATTACACTCATTCTTGAAATAACTACAATACAAGTACAAATAAATGTTCATATTTGACTTCCAGCAGAGTGCCATGACTTGTGGTTTGCTGCTCTTCCAGCTCATTCATAGTTGTTTCTTCATTGATGTAAATTCTTTTCCTTCTAAAATCACCCTTCTCCATTCCTACTTTCACGATGACGGTGTGACCTTTATACATCATGCAGCCGGTAAATATAGCTGCTGATTGCCATTGTGACTGGGTACTGCGTGACCTTCTCTGCTGGACTGATCTTGTTCTGATATAAAATAAGTTTTGTTTATGATAATATACTATTTTTATTAATATTAGATTTGAATTGTAGTAGATTTCATACAGAGGAAGAGGGATGTTCAAAGAGTAACATTACAGTCACATTGGGTGTGTCTTGGCATGCAATTTCCATGCCATGCGACTTGCAAATCATATATGCCAAGTCACATCCTATTGTCAGCAATTAACCACTTCCAGTCCGGACACTTTTACCCCCTTCCTGTCCAGTAAAAGATAAATGACATTAGTGGCTCTGCCATACAAGGCGCTCTTCACAATATATCAAACAGAATTTTAATTAATGCAGATAAAACTGGGATCTTGCCCCAGGTACTTCTGAACTAACACACAAGTACTTATCATTTTGGAGTACTTCAGATTATTTACATCAGAGGTAGGCAACCTTAACCACTTCAAGTCCGGACACTTTTACCCCCTTCCTGTCCAGACCAATTTTCAGCTTTCAGTGCTATCACACTTTGAATGACAATTGCGCGGTCATGCAACACTGTACCCATATGAATTTTTTAGCATTTTTTTTTTTTGAGACAGATAAAGCTTTATTTAGTTGGTATTTATTCACCACTGGGATTTTTAATTTTTTTGCTATATAAATGAAAGTCCCAAAATTTTGAAATAAAAGTGTTTTTCTTATAAAATTTTGCAAATAAATAATATTTCATCATAAATCTTAGCCAAAATTTATTCCGTTTATATTTTTAGTAAAAACAAAATAACCCAAATTAGTTTATAACCAAAAATTATAATTTTTAAACACTTTTTTTTTTTTTTTTTTTATATTTTTTTTTCTACATACTGTCACCCTAGCAGTACAGTGTCACCATGGTGACACTGTACTACTTGTGGGGGGTGATGAGGATTTTTTTTTTACACTGATTGCTTTTACACCTATAAAGGCTGTAAAAACTTTATTTTGGTGGTATTTATTCACCACTGGGATTTTTATATTTTTTTGCTATATAAATGAAAGTCCAAAAATTTTAAAAAGTGTTTTTCTTATAAAATGTTGCAAATAAATAATGTTTTTGCATAAATCTTGGCCAAAATTTATTCAATTATCTATCTTTTTAGTAAAAAACAAAGATAATTTACACTGATTGCTTTTACACCGATAAAGGCTGTAAAAGCAATCATTTCTCCTCTCTGGCTGCATTCTTGCAGTCATTGAGAACTACTGTGTGAGCTGTGATTGGTCACAGCTTGTCACATGGTACAAGGCTGTTGGGAATAGCCTTGTACCATGTGACCTCTGTGATCATTCACAGATTTCACACGTAGTAAGCAATGATGTCACAAGTGACATCTTGCTTACTACTCTGCATGTGAAAACTGATTGGCCAATCAGTTATCACATGATCGGGACCTCGCACAGAGGTCCCGACTGACGATCGGTGTTCCACTGTGTCCCAGGGAGCGCGCACAAGCAGGGGGCGGGGAGGCTGTTTATAAACGGCCACCCGACCCTGCACTGTCACTGTTCGGCCGTTTTATATACATGGGCCAGACGGGAGGTGGTTAAAGCAGTCAAATTGGTGCAGTTCTGACTTGGTTGGAGCCGCACCGATTTCTAAAGTAGTACATGCACTACTTTTGGTGCGATTTGCCTAGACATCTGTGTCCGATGTCTTGCAAATCGCACCTGAAATCAGCATCTCGTCCGACTTTGAGATTCTGCGACTTCACTGTAAGTCGCTGATGTGACCGGGGGGTTACTCCACTTTAGTTTAGAAAGAAACCAACCCTTCTGGGTGAGGAAGGTACATTGCAGGGATTTTAACAATCTTTGTGGCAGAGGCCTAGCTGTTTCTGCTCTAATGCCCCATACACACGATAAGAAAATTGTATGGAAAAAGTTCGTAAAACCACTGATCGAATGATTTTCTCTTCTTTGATGAGCAGGATGTTTTAACCAATAACGATATTGTGAATGAAAAAATCCGGTTGAACATCCGTGAAAAATGTTGTTGTTTCGCATACGAACGACCAATTTTTCTATGCGTTGGTATGACGGTCATATGAACAAAATCTATCAAGCGCAATCATGCTTGAGTGGAAACAGAAGATGACTCGGATGTTTATGTCCAAGGAATCTTCATAAACACGAACGAAAAATCCAAATGTTAAAAGTAGATTGGCCTAATGAGATAATGAAACCAGAATTCTGCAGATTATATTTTATGTATCACTATTTATGTATATAGGTCATGTAACAAATTTTATATTATACTCGTTGCTGGTCATTATTGTGTATATTGATTGTTCTGGCCGGAAGGGCGTGGCTACAAGGTCACACGCACACCTCATCACTTCCACTTGTACGGAAGACGTCAACACTACGCATTGACCGACAAACGATCTTTTAGATTGGTTAATGTGGGCCACGGTTTCGACCAATGAAGGATCGCCTCTCGGTCGTCGGATGACCGGTCGGTTGATTTTCTAATCGTGTATTCCCACCTTAAGCCTTGGTTCACACTAGCAACTACGTATGGTTCCTGTGCATTCACATACGGCTCAGCGCGGTGCAATTGATTGAATCATTTTGAATGAGCTCAGATCGCACCAAGCTCGTGCATGCAGCAGTTTTGGAACGCACTGCAGCCGGATGGTAATTTTGTACTATGCAGTCCGGCAAATGCACTTCTTTTTTTTATTTTTTAAACCAAAAACATGTAGCAGAATACATTTTGGCCTAAATTTTATGAAAATTTTTTTTTAATTTTTTTTTTTATGTTTTATGGTAAAAAATAAAATGTATATATTTTGTTTTTAAATTTTCGCTGTATTTTTTATTTTTTTTGTTTTTATAGCGCAAAAAAAATAACCCAGTGGTGATCAAATACCACTTTTTCTGTGAAAAAAATTATATAAACTGTGGGCAGCACAGTGGCTAAGTGGTTAGCACTTCTGCCTGGCAGTACTAGGGTCGCCGGTTCAAATCCCAACCATGGCACCACCTGCCTGGAGTTTGCATGTTCTCCCTGTGCCTGCGTGGGTTTCCTCTGGGTACTCCAGTTTCCTCCCACCCTCCAAAGACATGCTGGTAGGTAAATTGGCTCCTGTCTCAATTGTCCCTAGTATGTGTATGTATGAATGTGAGATTGTACGGGTTAGGGACTGATGTGAATGTACAATATATATGTAAAGTGCTGCGTAAATTGACGGCGCTATATAAGTACCTGAAATAAATAAATAATATATAAATTTCATTTGTGTACAGTGTTGCATGACTGCGCAGTTATCAGTTAAAGTAGCACAGCATCGTATAGCAGCAAATGACCTGGTCATGAAGGGGGGGGGGGGGTTAAATCTTCCAGAGGGTAGGTGGGTAATTAGGCTGATTGTCCCCCATTGCATATCACTGTGGGGCTGTGCAATGGCTGAGTGACTACAGATCTGGTAATGTATCTCCCAGTTTTGTGTTGTGTGACACCATCACTTGTACACAGATTATGCAGGCTTGTAAACAATGTAATCACTGTGTGATCCTCACATTTTGCACTGTCACTGTTGACATATTTATGCTCTGTCATTGGTGCCTAGGCATGGTGAGAGTTGGCTCTTACCTCTTGTGCAACGTGTTGGTACTTTACTGCATACATTTTGCTCACTGTTTTTATGTTCTAGAATGGAGACTTTTAGGACTCATGTACACTGCAGCTGATAAACTGACGTTCAGGAGCTGTTCAGTGTTTTTCCAGCAGCCCCTAATGTTTTCCTATGTGTCCATGTACACTTCGTCGTTTACAGGCGGTTTTTTGAACGCACCAAACTTGTGTTCAGGAGTAGATATTATCAGTGTTTGAAACGCCAAATGCTTGTAAACGCGTTTATAAGCGTTTGCGTTTAGAAACGTTTTTTTAACCCTTCCATGTCCAGATGCTGTCCAGAGCCTTTTTTCATCATCAGAAATGCATGCAAAGTGTTTTCCATGTATTCAAATGGACCCGGTACACCAGCGCAGTCAGTTCCAGGTTTCGCGTGAAGGAAAAAGTGGTAGAACGTGTCGCATTATGCTCATGATGGGATCCATAGTGAATGCAACCAGAAAAGACAGGTCATCTCAACACATACTGCTCTCTCTGCTTCTGATTTCTCGATTTTCTCTCAAAATGTCTGAAATAGTTTATTTTTTACTATTTTTTTTTTTTCTCGGCATTTGGGAAGGTCTCTTGGGGGTTATCTTTTTAACAATGCTTCTAAAAGCAAACGCACAAACTCTCATAAACACGGTATGCAAACGCAGCTAAACTAACGTTTTTTTTAACCTACAGTCATTTTCCATGGTTCAGAAGAGTTTTCCAAATGCCCCGTGTACATGAGCCCTTACTGGTAATTTGTTTTTAGCAATTATTATTATTATACAGGATTTATATAGCGCTGACAGTTTGCTCAGCGCTTTACATTATAGTGGGAGACAGTAAAGTAACAGTACAAATTCAATACACGAGGGATTCGAGGGCCCTGCTCCTTGGAGCTTACAATCTAGGAGGGAGGGGCTAGTGGTACAAGAGGTAATAATTGTGGGGGATGGAGTGGTTGGAAGAGTAGAGGATTCCAGTATTAGCTGAGGGCGGGATAGGCTTCTCTGAAGAGAGAGGTTTTCAGAGCGCGCCTAAAAGTGAGCAGAGTAGGCGATAGTCTGATGGATTGGGGTAGGGAGTTCCAGAGGATAGGGGAAGTCCTGGAGACTAGCATAGGAGTAGGAGACAAGGGAGCTAGAGAGTAGGAGGTCTTGCGAGGAGCGGAGAGTACGGTTTGGGTGATATTTGGAGACAAGATCGGTGATGTAATTGGGGGCAGTGTTATGAACGGCTTTATACGTCCGTGTTAGTGTTTTGAATTTTATCCGTTGGGAAATTGGAAGCCAGTGGAGGGATTGGCAGAGAGGGATGGAGGACACTGAGTGGAGGCCAGTGGAGGGATTGGCAGAGAGGGGTGGAGGACACTGAGTGGAGGCCAGTGGAGGGATTGGCAGAGAGGGATGGAGGACACTGAGTGGAGGGATTGGCAGAGAGGGGTGGAGGACAAAGAGTGGAGGCCAGTGGAGGGATTGGCAGAGAGGGGTGGAGGCCAGTGGAGGGATTGGCAGAGAGGGGTGGCAGATACAGAACGGTTAGTAAGGTGGATGAGTATGGCAGCAGCATTCATGATGGACTGGAGTGGGGATAGGCCAGTGAGGAGGGAGTTACAGTAGTCAGTTTATTTTGTGAACAAACATAGCACAGGTAATGGTCAATCATTTTAAATATCATTACATAAGGAAAAAACTATTCCAAAATAATATCACCCTTAGGCTTCATGTAAATGAGCCTACCCTGATTGCCGGCAGCGGGATTACGCAAAAATGCGGTACCGCGTTTTGAGTTTTCAAAAGCTCCTAAACTCCAGTTCAAGAGCTGCTTGTGTGCATGAAGTCTAACTCTGCGCCTTAGGCTTCATATACATGAACAACTCCTAGACTCGAGTTTAGAAGCTTTTGGCGTTTTTTTTTTTTTTTTCTTCCAAAGCTCCTAAACTCAACTTCATAAAAGTCTGTGTTCTCATAGGCTTTTAGCAGAGTTTTGGAGCTGCTGCGTGTAGGTGAGGTTAAACCTCCTTCTCTTGAACGCAGAAGAATCGCATTCTGGATAGGAACGTTTTGACCGCCGTCCTTTGGAAAAACGCAAAAATGCGGCAAAGGGGGTACCGCATTTTTGCCGCAATTTGCAGTTTCCAGCAGTCAGGGTAGGCTCGTGTACATGAAGCCTTAGAAGGAAAAAAAAAAACAAAGCAAAATCAGCAGCTGCAATATAAAAACAAAAATCAAAATAACACCAATAGAACACAAACTGTATCCACTATGCAGCACTTCTCTTATATGTGCAAAAAGTGAACAGCTCATTATTTTTTTTTGTAAAATAATATACCTTTTTTTTTTTTTTTTTTTTATTTGAATTGATTACGTTTTGCACATATAATAGGAGTGCTGCATACTGGATATAGTGTGTGTCCTATGGGTGTAATAAACTGTTTCAGCTAGTTTAGGCTCATAGCACAGCGTGTGTCAGCACATATATATGTAAATGTGCTGAAGATGTCGTGGGGTGTTGGGTTTTGTGTTTTTTGTTTTGTTTTTGTATGTAGCACACACCAACACAGCTAACTGTAACCATACAGAACCAGGCCTTTTCTCAAAACTGTGGCCCTTTTTCTTGTCTTTATCCAGCCCTTGGGCCCTTGGGGCACTCTTCCTCTCAGTGGCAAATTCCTGTCACACAAACCAGCAGTGGGGCACTGTTCCTCCCACGGAGGCCCGCGGTGGGGCACTGTTCCTCCCACGGAGGCCCGCGGTGGGGCACTGTTCCTCCCACGGAGGCCCGCGGTGGGGCACTGTTCCTCCCACGGAGGCCCGCGGTGGGGCACTGTTCCTCCCACGGAGGCCCGCATGGGGCACTGTTCCTCCCACGGAGGCCCGCGGTGGGGCACTTTTTACATTGAAGTCAGTGGGAGGCAGATGTGGGGGGAGAGAGAGGGAGCCATCAAAATTTGCACCTGTACTGAAATTGCACAGAAACCAGAATGACATGGCGATTTCAGTACACATGTGAACCCAGTTGCCAGGAATCAATTTCTAGTTGCCAAGGTGACCTGGCGCCTGGGATTTGTTGAGCCCTGCAGTAATGTACACTTCATATCGCCTGTAAAGTGTGGGTGACACCCAACAAGGAGGCCACCACTTTCCCTCACCCGGACTCCTTGCAGCACCTGCACCTTGTCCTCATCCAACTCCCCTCCATTATCACTAGTGAGTCTTCCTGACTGACAGTTCCTGCGCCTGTGTACTGTGCGGGGATGAAGTGAGGTGAACAGGTTATCAGTGCAGCAGTACAGCAGGCCTCAGTGGATCTTAAACCACCACATGTTTATTTAAGTCCTAGAAGAGTCAGCAACATTACTAGTTTTTAAATATACAGAACAACAAAATTGTAATATAATCTGCGTACATTTTCAGTTATTTTTATATGGACAGCATAAAAATAGTTGTTAATCCGAAGTCAATTATACCCTCATAACGTTCATATTATCCTTCCCAGCGGGGTTAATTCTGTACTCTTTTCTTTTTCGAGTGGCAGGCGGAGGGAGTGCATTAGCTGTACATAAATGCAGAGTTTTCAGAAGCAGTGCAGTGCTGGCAAAAGATACAGACAGAGCACTCCTACATTCCAGACACCCTGATCGCTCCCTAGGTCACCCTCCTAGCTCCCTAGGTCATCCTAGTTCCCTAGGTCACCCTCCTAGCTCCCTAGGTCACCCTGATTCCTTGCAGTACCTTTACCCTGTCCTTCTCATCCAGCCCTTTGCCTTCCCTTATTACAGGGCTTGACAAATTTCCTTTGAATCTAGGAGCCAGCTGAAACATTTAGGAGCCAGTTTTTTTAGCATAGCATGGATTGTCGGCTCCCGGGGCAAGGCAAGCAATTTGCACCCCCTAACCATAACGTACTTATAGCAGAGCGGCCAGCCAATGACCCCAACGTAATGCCGGGTGGCCAGAAAGAAAAAAACCTGTTATGGGGAAAAACTCATTATTATGCTGATTTCCCTCTCATTAATTTTCATAAATCCACCCCACTCTTCACAAATCTTCCTGCCCCCCACTCATTACTGTCTGGAGCCCCCCTATTACTGACCTTAGTCTCACCATTACTGTCCTAAGATCCCTCCTCCCCCAATCCAGCATATCAATACCTCCATAGAATCTGACTGAACTCCCACGCATGCGCGCGAGTGATGTCACCCTGTGTGGCCAATGACAGTAGCTGGCGATTGAGACCGAAGATGTAATCGGCCAGGCAAGGAGCAGTGGGTTGCCACATCACTGGAGCCGAAGGGAGTATGGTTCTGCTTTAAGGATAGTTGTCAGTCTGTAGATGCAGTAAAGCCTGCTTGTTATACTCGCTGTGGAACCGAAGGGGTTAATCCTCTGCATTGTGTAAAAAAGTTGTTTGATCCTGTCTTCTCTGATTCTCCCCTTCTTCCATATTCCCCATTTTATCTCCTGATAGAACACAGCCTCGTGAACACTCTGCACATGCTTAGTTTGGTGTGTATTTTTTCTTTTTCTTGGGAGGGTGCATGTGATCAGCACAGGGCCAATCAGTGCTATCCAGATAGAGGGTCAGGGGTTATGCAATCTCATAGGGCAGTGTGACAACTCCTACAAGCTTTAATCAGTGCTCAGCTAGACACTGATAAGTCACAAGACTGCTATATACTGCTGATGAGAAAAGGTGTTTAGCAGTTTATATTTACTAAAATAATGCATTTCCATGTTGTGTGTACTGTGGGAGACCAGATCTAGGGAATGCAGGGTCCGGGGAGACCAGATATAGGGAATGCAGGGTCCGGGGAGACCAGATATAGGGAATGCTGGGTCCTGCGGAGACCAGATCTAGGGAATGCTGGGTCCGCGGAGAGCAGATCTAGGGAATGCAGGGTCCGCGGAGACCAGATATAGGGAATGCAGGGTCCGCGGAGACCAGATATAGGGAATGCTGGGTCCTGCGGAGACCAGATATAGGGAATGCTGGGTCCTGCGGAGACCAGATATAGGGAATGCTGGGTCCTGCGGAGACCAGATATAGGGAATGCTGGGTCCTGCGGAGACCAGATATAGGGAATGCTGGGTCCTGCGGAGACCAGATATAGGGAATGCTGGGTCCTGCGGAGACCAGATATAGGGAATGCTGGGTCCTGCGGAGACCAGATATAGGGAATGCTGGGTCCTGCGGAGACCAGATATAGGGAATGCTGGGTCCTGCGGAGACCAGATATAGGGAATGCTGGGTCCTGCGGAGACCAGATATAGGGAATGCTGGGTCCTGCGGAGACCAGATATAGGGAATGCTGGGTCCTGCGGAGACCAGATATAGGGAATGCTGGGTCCTGCGGAGACCAGATATAGGGAATGCTGGGTCCTGCGGAGACCAGATATAGGGAATGCTGGGTCCTGCGGAGACCAGATATAGGGAATGCTGGGTCCTGCGGAGACCAGATATAGGGAATGCTGGGTCCTGCGGAGACCAGATATAGGGAATGCTGGGTCCTGCGGAGACCAGATATAGGGAATGCTGGGTCCTGCGGAGACCAGATATAGGGAATGCTGGGTCCTGCGGAGACCAGATATAGGGAATGCTGGGTCCTGCGGAGACCAGATATAGGGAATGCTGGGCCCTGCGGAGACCAGATATAGGGAATGCTGGTCCCTGCGGAGACCAGATATAGGGAATGCTGGTCCCTGCGGAGACCAGATATAGGGAATGCTGGGCCCTGCGGAGACCAGATATAGGGAATGATGGGCCCTGCGGAGACCAGATATAGGGAATGATGGGCCCTGCGGAGACCAGATATAGGGAATGATGGGTCCTGGGTGTAGTAACACTTTAAGCCATTTATTATCACATAGTTTGTCTCTTTTTTTAAATCATAATGATAACCGAAATCGTCCAAATGGCACGGATCAAAAGTTTCCATTCCCTGGAGTGTTTGGCCTTGGTACAGACGCATAAAGTGACACACACAGGGTAAAATCGCAATTAAAGGTTATTTTCCCACATCTGTGGCTTTTAAAAATGGCAATTCGTGTCTGTGTATAAATAGTCAATGAGTTTGTTATCTCTCACATGGATGCACTGAGTAGGCTAGACACTGAGCCATGGGGAGCAGAAAGGAACTTTAAAAAGACCTGTGTAATAAGGTGATGGAACTTTATAAAGATGGAAAAGGATATACAATTCTATCCAAAGCCTTGAATATGCCAGTCAGTACTGTTCAATCACTTGTTAAGTGGAAAGTTCAGGGATCTCTTGATACCAAGCCAAGGTCAGGTAGACCAAGAAAGATTGCAGTCACAACTGCCAGAAGAATTGTTCGGGATACAAAGAAAACCCCACATTTAACCTCAGGAGAAATGCAGGCTGCTCTGGAAAGAGGCGGTGTGGTTGTTTCAAGGAGCACAATACGACAATGCTTGAACAAAAATGAGCTGCATGGTCAAGTTGCCAGAAAGAAGCATTTGCTGCACCAATGCCACAAAAAAGCTTGGTTACAATATGCCTGACAACGCCTTTGCACGCCTCACAGCTTCTGGCACACTGCAATCTGGAGTGACGAGACCAAAATAGAGCTTTATGGTCACAGCCGTAATCACTATATTTGCAGAGGAGTCAACAGTGACAAGAATACCATCCCCACTATGAAGCATGTTGGTGGCTCACTGCTGTTTTTGGGGTGTGTGAGCTCTAAAGGCACGGGGAATCATGTGAAAATTCATGGCAAGATAAATGCAGCTTGTTATCAGAAAATACTGGCAATTTGCATTCTTCTGCATGAAAACTGCGCATGGGACGCTTTTGGACTTTCCAGCATGACAATGACCCTAAGCACAAGGCCAAGTTGACCCTCCAGTGGTTTCAGCAGAAAACGGTGAAGGTTCTGGAGTGGCCATCACAGTCTCCCGATCTTAATACCATTCTGGAGAGATCTCAAATGTGCCGTTCATGCAAGATGATAAAAGACTTTCCATGACCTGGAGGTATTTTGCCAAGAGGAATGTGCGGCTCTACCACCTGCAAGAATTCAGGACCTCATTGACAACCCGGGGCGGACTGACCATTTGGAAACTCGGGCACTGCCCGAGGGCCCGGGGTCAGTAGGGGGCCCAATGAGATGCCCCTGGTACCTTTTTCATAGGCTTTTTTGAGTTTGGGCAAGGACACGGGCCCCATGATCCCCTATTGCCCGGGGGCCCCATGAGTTGTCAGTCCGCCCCTGTTGACAACTATTACAAAAGACTTAACACACTCATTGAAACTAAAAAGGGCAATACACAGGATTAGGAACTAAGGGGATGTAGACTTTTGAATAGGGGGCACTTCATGTGTTTACTAGTCATGTTTTGTTTCATAAGTATGCCATTCTGATATGACCTACAGCTGAATATGAATCCCAGAAGAGATTAAAGAAATTTTTTGTTTTCTTTAATGATAGTCCATACTGTATATTAGGACTTCTCCATGGGGAGGTAAACCTTTGAGGACAACTGTAAGGTCATATTGACCTTACCACTGGTATTGCAATAGTAAACTGATATATAGAGGCTTCTAAAAAGAAAGTGTAATCATGTATAAAGTTCATTAGATCTAGGTTGTATGTACGCTGTTTGCATTATCCCTGGAACATCTCAGCTATCTCCAGGCCTTCATTACCAACTGAGGACTTAAGTGTAAACACGTGGATTGCAGCGTGGTCACACTCTCTAAATATTTCCTGTGCTTTTGAAGTGTCTTTTGAAGTGCGGTGCTGAATGGTGGGGTGGGGGTGGTTCGGGGAGTACCAGGCACATATTTTCATTGTTGGCCCTGTGCTCCTTTTTAAGGGTGAGGCTGAAAGAGACAGTATTGAGTAGATTAGTTCAGAACATAACATTGGTTAATAAAACCTTTTTGTTTTGTGGTGTGCTGAATTGAGCATTGGCTGCAGCATTAGTCACACGGGACGTTTTTACAGCGGCTGTTTTTGGCTTTTGGCATTTTTTCCTACAGCCAGTAAATTCCCCAGCATGTTATCCTATGTGTCCATGCACACATAGGCTGTCATCAGCGTTTTTTGGCAGAACTAGTGGTACCAACGTTATTAAAACACCCCGTGTGCATGAGGACTAAAGTGGTTCTAAAGGTTGAAGGTTTTTGACCTTCATGTATTCTATATGTGGATTTGAAATGAAACGAACAAGATGTGCTTTAACTGCAGACTGTCAGCTTTAATTTGAGGGTATTTACATCCAAATCAGGTGAACGGTGTAGGAATTACAACAGTTTGCATATGTGCCTCCCACTTGTTAAGGGACCAAAAGTAATGGGACAATTGCCTTCTCAGCTGTTCCATGGCCAGGTGTGTGTTATTCCCTCATTATCCCAATTACAATGAGCAGATAAAAGGTCCAGAGTTCATTTCAAGTGTGCTATTTGCATTTGGAATCTGTTGCTGTCAACTCTCAAGATGAGATCCAAAGAGCTGTCACTATCAGTGAAGCAAGCCATCATTAGGCTGAAAAAACAAAACAAACCCATCAGAGAGATAGCAAAAACATTAGGCGTGGCCAAAACAACTGTTTGGAACATTCTTAAAAGGAAGGAACGCACCGGTGAGCTCAGCAACACCAAAAGACCCGGAAGACCACGGAAAACAACTGTGGTGGATGACCGAAGAATTCTTTCCCTGGTGAAGAAAACACCCTTCACAACAGTTGGCCAGATCAAGAACACTCTCCAGGAGGTAGGTGTAGGTGTGTCAAAGTCACCAATCAAGAGAAGACTTCACCAGAGTGAATACAGAGGGTTCACCACAAGATGGAAACCATTGGTGAGCCTCAAAAACAGGAAGGTCAGATTAGAGTTTGCCAAACAACATCTAAAAAAGCCTTCGCAGTTCTGGAACAACATCCTATGGACAGATGAGACCAAGATCAACTTGTACCAGAGTGATGGGAAGAGAGAGTATGGAGAAGGAAAGGAACTGCTCATGATCCTAAGCATACCACCTCATCAGTGAAGCATGGTGGTGGTAGTGTCATGGCGTGGGCATGTATGGCTGCCAATGGAACTGCTTCTCTTGTATTTATTGATGATGTGACTGCTGACAAAAGCAGCAGGATGAATTCTGAAGTGTTTCGGGAATATTATCTGCTCATATTCAGCCAAATGCTTCAGAACTCATTGGACGCCGCTTCACAGTGCAGATGGACAATGACCCAAAGCATACTGCAAAAGCAACCAAAGAGTTTTTAAGGGAAAGAAGTGGAATGTTATGCAATGGCCAAGTCAATCACCTGACCTGAATCCGATTGAGCATGCATTTCACTTGCTGAAGACAAAACTGAAGGGAAAATGCCCCAAGAACAAGCAGGAACTGAAGACAGTTGCAGTAGAGGCCTGGCAGAGCATCACCAGGGATGAAACCCAGCGTCTGGTGATGTCTATGCGTTCCAGACTTCAGGCTGTAATTGACTGCAAAGGGTTTGCAACCAAGTATTAAAAAGTGAAAGTTTGATTTATGATTTAGGCGCACCCTGAAAACCCATCTCTTCAGGGAAGCCTACCCCACCCTCACCCTCACCTAACAGCCGATCTCCTCCACTCCTTCTACCACTCCATCCCCCAATGGCCACTTCCTCCTGTACCACTATCCCCTCCCTCCTAGATTGTAAGCTCGAAGGAGCAGGGCCCTTGAACCCCTTGTGTATTGTTTTGTTACTGTATTGTCTCATGTTCTGTCCCCCACTATAATGTACAGCGCTGAGCAAACCTGTATAAAATACTGTATAATAATGATTATTATTCTGTCCCATTACTTTTGGTCCCTTAACAAGTGGGAGGCACATATGCAAACTGTTGTAATTCCTACACCGTTCACCTGATTTGGATGTAAATACCCTCAAATTACAGCTGACAGTCTGCAGTTAAAGCACATCTTGTTCGTTTCATTTCAAATCCATTGTGGTGGTGTATAGAGCCAAAAATGTTAGAATTGTGTCGATGTCCCAACATTTATGGACCTGACTGTGTGTGTGTGTGTATGTATGTATGTATGTATGTGTGTGTGTGTGTGTGTGTGTGTGTGTGTGTGTATATATATATATATGTATATATGTATATATGTGTGTATATATATATATATATATATATATATATATATATATATATATATATATATATATATATATATATATATATATATATATATTATTCATAATAATAATATTTTTTATTTATTTATTTTTTTAAACCAGTTTGTCATTCACCGTGGTGCCATATAGCGTGCATGATTACCTGGTTTATGTGACTGTGATGTGCTGGCAGCCTATGTTTCTCTATGAGGATGCTGAGGCAATTTGGAGAACCTGAACCCTGGACCTGAACACATGTTTGCTTTTGGGGGCTGCTCACCTGCCTTTGCATGTCTGTCACAATAGGACGTGTGGCTGTGTCCCTATGGAGAACCATAGGCTGCTTACACGCAGCTCCAGCCACACAATCAAGGTGCTTATTCACACTGTATGGGCCACAGCGCCTGTGTGAATGAAACCTATCCCTTTTTTATGCTGCATCAGATTTAGAAGTGCAACCAACACCTCTACCAGGGGGAAGCCGAACAAGCTAGGGGCACCTGTGATCCAAATGTCGCATCATGGGTTTAGTACACAGCACCTCCCCATCTTGCAAATGGACATTCAGTCCATTATATCACATTAGCTCCTTTCCAGTACAGTAACTGGATGGGGGGGAACCGTTAACAGTATTTCTCATGCTGGCCATACACTATTAGAATGTTGGCCAGTTCAGAGGAATCGCCTATCAGTCCAACAGTGGCTTGCTCTGCCAGCTCCTTTGACTTTTGGTGAACGAGCCAGGGCAAAAACTGCCGACCAGACAGAGCCTGCAGCCAATCAGCTGCAGTCATTGCTCAGGCAGGTGCGGACTAACAACTCATGGGGCCCCCGGGCAATAGGGGATCATGGGGCCCCTGTGTCCTCGCCCGCACTCAAGCCACACCCAAAAAAGCCTATGAAAGGTACCAGGGACATCTCATGGGGCTCTCTACTGACCCCTGGCCCTCGGGCAGTGCCCGAGTTCCCCAATGGTCAGTCCGCCCCTGTGATCAGGTATTCTGACAGCAGGTTCTAGTGGCATCAGACGGGGGGGGGGCAGCTGTCTGAATGGGGGTACCAGGGCCCTGTAGGGATAGACTACCACCTCTCTGGAGCTGGGTCTGAGCAAGCGAGGCCTTCTGTCCTCTTGTATCTGCGCTTGTGATCTGCCACATGCAGTAAAGTGTCCCCAGACGGGTATTCATGACATTCTGTAGAGAAAACCCACATTGAAGAAAAATCTATCCTATCTATCTGTGTGTGTGTGTGTGTGTGTGTGTGTGTGTGTGTGTGTGTATATATATATATATATATATATATATATATACACACACACACACACACACACACACACACACACACACACACACACACACACACGGGATCGAAAGTTTGGGCACCCCAGCTAAAAATTTGTATTAATGTGCATAAAGAAGCCAAGGAAAGATGGAAAAATCTCCAAAAGGCATCAAATTACAGATTAGACATTCTTATAATATGTCAACAAAAGTTAGATTTTATTTCCATCATTTACACTTTCAAAATAACAGAAAACAAAAAAATGGCGTCTGCAAAAGTTTGGGCACCCTGCAGAGTTAATATCTTGTACTGCCCCCTTTGGCAAGTATCACAGCTTGTAAACGCTTTTTGTAGCCAGCCAAGAGTCTTTCAATTCTTGTTTGAGGTATCTTTGCCCATTCTTCCTTACAAAAGTCTTCCAGTTCTTTGAGATTTCTGGGCTGTCTGTCACGCACTGCTCTTTTAAGGTCTATCCATAGATTTTCAATTATGTTGAGGTCAGGAGATTGTGAAGGCCATGGCAAAACCTTCAGTTTACGCCTCTTGATGTAATCCCCCGTGGATTTCGAGGTGTGTTTAGGATCATTATCCATTTGTAGAAGCCATCCTCTCTTTAACTTCAGCTTTTTCACAGATGGCATCAAGTTAACATCCAAAATTTGCTGAAATTTTATTGAATCCATTTTTCCTTCTACTCGTAAGATGTTCCCTGTGCCACTGGCTGCAACACAACCCCAAAGCATGATTGATCCAACCCCATGCTTAACAGTTGGACAGAGGTTCTTTTCATTAAATTCTGTGCCCCTTCTCCAAACGTACCTTTGCTCATTCCGGCCAAAAAGTTCAATTTTAACCTCATCGGTCCACAGAACTTGCTTCCAAAATGCATCAGGCTTGTCTATATGTTCATTTGCAAAGTTCAAACGATGATTTTTGTGGTGAGGACGTAGAAGAGGGTTTTCTTCTGATGACTTTTCCATGAAGACCATATTTGTACAAGTATCTCTTTATAGTGGAATAGTGTACCACAACTCCAGTGTCTGCCAGATCTTTCTGGAGGGATCGTGCAGTCAAACGTGGGTTTTGAATTGTTTTTCTCACAATCCTGCGAGCTGTTCTGTCTGATATTTTTCTTGGTCTTCCAGATCTTGCTTTAACTTCCACTGTTCCTGATGACTGCCATTTCTTAATTACATTCCGAACACAGGATATTGACATCTGAAAACGCTTTGCTATCTTCTTATAGCCTTCTCCAGCTTTGTGAGCGTCAACTATTTTCAGTTTCAGTTTTCTAGACAACTGCTTAGAAGAACCCATGGTGCTGATTGTTGGGGCAAGGTCAGATGAGTCTGGGCATTTAAAACCTTTGAGATTGACATCCCCTGGTCTTCCCAGACGATGATTGAGAACAATCCATGACACTGGCAGGTCTCAGCTTGGCAAAGGAGGCAGTACATGCTATAAATTCTGCAGGGTGCCCAAACTTTTGCAGACGCCATTTTTTTGTTTTCTGTTATTTTGAAAGTGTAAATGATGGAAATAAAATGTCTAATCTGTAATTTGATGCCTTTTGGAGATTTTTCCATCTTTCCTTGGCTTCTTTATGCACATTAATACAAATTTTTAGCTGGGGTGCCCAAACTTTCGATCCCCACTGTGTGTGTGTGTAAAAATATATATATATATATATATATATATATATATATATATATATACACACCACACACACACACACACACGTTGAAATGCATTTTTATTACAAAATATATGAAAAATATTTTTAAAAATATATGAAAAATATACTGTATGTCTTTAAAAATTTAAATCTACATATCTGGAATGCATTTACAAATATATGTTAATGACTTTTTAATATGTTAAAAAAAATCTGATCAATATATTTAAAAAATTATATATTTTTAATAATATATATTACATTTATTCAGATGTTCTGCTTTTCTGCAAAGATGTGGCAAGCAGGATTTTTAACACTGCAAGGGAAGCACAACGGACCAGTGTGAGACAAACATTTTGAATTTTAAAGGAATGCATTTTTCTTGAGCTTTTCTTGTGCTTTTTTTTTTTTTTTTTTTTTTTTTTTTTTTACACAAAAGCGTGTGAAAGCAGCCTGTTGGCCAAAAGGTGCTGAAAATAAATTCATATTCATGTTATTAATTGAAAAGTCGAATATAATACAATAAAAGAAAAGCCAAAAAAACTGACCGTTTTGGTTTTTGGCCAAATGCATCCTGAGTTTTCGGTCTGAGAATTTTCATTTTGTTGCACCACTAGTGTGAAGCCAATGTAGCAAGTAAGGTTTTCCGAGAAACTGGAAATTCCTCCCCGCATGCTTTGAGGTCCTGGCCTAAGTGGAGCTTCTTGGCCTAGGGCTTGAGGTTCGCCATTTCACTTACTGAAAGTTTGTGTTTTCGAAGACTTAGTAAGTGCTGTTAGGGCAGGTGCATTAGTTGAATGCGGATGCATGGTGGTTGTGACGCGGCCCTATTCGCCTTATTCACTTCTCTGGATCTGCTGCCAAATGCTGCCTCTGCTGGACAGTGTTGCCTCTGCACCAGTGTTAGGACTATCTGACTGCCAATTTCCAGATTTTGAAAGGCAGTTGAAGCTCTTTAAAAACACGCCTCAACCACCTGGATTCACTGCACTGACATACTCAGGTCAGAGGGGCCTTGGAACAGAAACCATGAAGATTGTCACAATGACACAAGCATGTGATATAATGGCTAATGCAGGCCATAGACGGATCAAAAACCGTCCATTAAAAAACCCCAAAAAAACAAAAAAAAACGGTTGCTCAATAGGCCGACGTTACCACCAACCGTAAAAAAAAAAAAATATTCGTCCCGTCTACGGCCGGCATTTAATTTCTTCTGTCCCTGCAGAGAGCTCCGTTATTATATTTGACTTGAAAAAGTATAGTGGTTGCAACAATGTATCTATTTGTATCCATTTCAGATACAGATGTTTTATTCAGATACAAATAGATGCATTGTTGCAACCGCTATACTTTTTCATGTCAAATATAATAGCGGACAGGAATTCTTATTCTTTTTCTTCTTTTTCCTCTTCTTCCTTCTTTCTTCTTCTTCCTTCTTCTTCTTCTTCCTTCTTCTTCCTTCCTTCCTTCTTTCTTCTTCTTCCTTCTTTCTCCTTTCTTCTTCTTCCTTCTTCTTCTTTCTCCTTTCTTCTTCTTCTTCTTCTTTCTTCCTCCTCCTCCTTCTTCCTCCTTCTTTCTGCTTCCTCCTTCTTCTTCTTCTTCTTCTTCTTCTTCTTCTCCTTCTTTCTGCTTCCTCCTTCTCTCTTCCTCCTTCTCTCTTCCTCCTTCTCTCTTCCTCCTTCTCTCTTCCTCCTTCTCTCTTCCTCCTTCTCTCTTCCTCCTTCTCTCTTCCTCCTTCTCTCTTCCTCCTTCTCTCTTCCTCCTTCTCTCTTCCTCCTTCTTCTTCTTCCTCCTTCTTCTTTCTGCTTCCTTCTTCTTCTTCTTCTTCTTTCTGCTTCCTCCTTCTTCTTCTTTCTGCTTCCTCCTCCTTCTCTCTTCTTCTTTCTGCTTCCTCCTCCTTCTCTCTTCTTCTTTCTGCTTCCTCCTCCTTCTCTCTTCCTCCTTCTCTCTTCCTCCTTCTCTCTTCCTCCTTCTCTCTTCCTCCTTCTTCTTCTCATTTTTTTTCCAACTTTACCGATCAAAAAAAAGTGCCAAAATCCTGAAAAATGGCCGACCAATTAACCCACTAATGGTGCGAAATTCGGCCGTTTTTTTTTTTTTTTTTGTCTGAAATATCGGCCGAATTTCGACCCGTCTATGGCCTGCATAAGTTGCCCATACTGACCAATCTGGAATGTTTATTTTGCCAATCCCTGTATTAACCCTCTTTGTGATGTGAGATGCGTGTGCATGTGCGTCTGACACGTTCATACATTGGGGGTGGATCAGAAATGTAACCTATTATAAGGTAGGTTTTGGTGTCTTACTGTTGCAGCTTTGTTAGTTGGGAACAATGCCTTGTGTGGGTGTCAGTCTCCTGGCTTTCTGTAAACCTGCTCTAATCACTGTTATTACCATATCCTGCGTATGTTTTCACGTCGGCAAAGCTGGATTTTTAAGTTTGTGGTGGCAGTTTTTAAATCTGCGTTCCTGTCGGGGAAAATTGCCATGATTCAATCAGCGATATCCTTGTAGCATCTGTCTTCTCCGTGTTTTCTTCCCTTTTTAAATATGAAGCTGTCATATCTGCAGGATCATTTCAGTATTTGTCAAATGTTCACATTAGAGGTATCTGCCGTGTGCTGGATTACACGGCCATTACAGATGTGCATTGTGGACTTTTATGTCATTGGTTTGATATTAGATGATACATCCTGATGCTCAGCACTTCTTTACCAAGTGGACAGTGTGTATTGGTATAACCCCATGTAGACGGGCCACTGGCATGTAGCTAGAGAAATGGATCTGGGAAGTATAAAAAAACAAAAAAAACGATTTTTTTCCCAGATCCATTTCTCCTGCTTCTAGATGTACAATACTTGCTTTTACAGTGAGGAACAGAAGTATTTGAACACCCTGCGATTTTGCAAGTTCTCCCACTTAGAAATCATGGAGGGGTCTGAAATTCACATTGTAGGTGCATTCCCACTCTGAGAGACAGAATTTAAAAAAAAATTCAGGAAATCACATTGTATGATTTTTAAAGAATGTATTTGTCTTGCACTGCTGAACATAAGTATTTGAACATCTAAGAAACAGCAAGAATTCTGACTCTCAAAGACCTGTTACTGTGCCTTTTAAAAAGTCCACCTCTACTCCACTCATTAATCTAACTTAGTAGCACCTGTCTGAGCTCTTTAAAGACACCTGTCCACCCCACAGTCAGTCAGACGCCAACTACTACCATGGACAAGACCAAAGAGCTGTCAAAAGACACCAGAGAAAAAATGGTGGACCTCCACAAGGCTGGAAAGGGCTACGGAGCAATTGCCAAGCAGCTTGGTGAAAATAGATCAACTGTTGGAGCAATTGTTAGAAAATGGAAGAGGCTAAAGACAAACAGTTTCCCTTGTATCTCATTTCCATCTCTTTAATGTCTTGGTGGAATCGTTCACCTTGTTCCTCACTCACAGCTCCCAAATTTTCAGTAAAGTAGTCAAGGTGGAACTGGAGGAAATGCACTTTCAAACTCATCAGGCAACCTAACGCTTGAAATGCTTTAGGATGCTTGAAGGATCTTTGTTATTGCCTAAAAATTTCCGTACGACTTCTTTAAATGCATCCACCCTTCTTTGTGAGGATCCTTCATGGTATTGACAAACTCTTGATCAACTATAAGCCTTCTAATGTCTGGTCCGACGAACACACCTTCCTTCAATTTTGCCTCCGACAGGCCTGGAAACTTGGTGACCAAGTATTTGAAGCATTCTCCATCTCTTGGAAGTGATTTTACGAATTGCTTCATCAATCCCAATTTTATGTGGAGAGGTGGCAGAAGAACTTTATGGGATGGTACCAGAGTTTCTCGGAGGACATTTTTTTCACCGACTGTTAGCACCCTCGACTTTTAGCACCCTCGGCTGCCAACTCATCTTGGTCCAGTGATTTTGTCGGTCGACTGTCCCATAGACACAGAAAACAAGGGTATTTGGTATACACCCACTGGATTCTTCAGGAAAGATTAACCCCTTCTACCATTAGAAGCACAGACTCAGGGCTGAGGCTTACACATACAACATGCTGCTGAGTATCCTAGTAGTCAGACATGTCACTCAGAGCAGCACTTGTATTCACCCCCTTTGCAGGGGGGAGGGGCAGAGATTGTTTACCTGAAAATAACAACAAAGGGCCAGAAGAGAACTAGAGAAATGAGGAAATAGAATTTTATTTCCCCTAAAACTTGCTTAGCTTATGTATATATTGCTGACCATCAGATTTACAGTGCTATATTTTTTTTTTACATAACTCAGACAACCCCTTTTTTAAGGTGTTTTTTTTTTGGCATTTTATATCTTAAAATGCACTTATGTGAATTAATAGCAATTTGGACTTTAAATTTGGTTAAAAACCCATAATATAAAAAAAACAAAAATTAAAAAAATTTGCTAAATTTGAAGACAATTTTGCATTTTGTGGCAAATCATGACATCTAGGAGTTTTTTCAATATTTTATTTGTTTTCAGCACACCAAAATACATGGAAATTAGATGAAAATAATCAAACAGCTTTTTAGTCGCAGACCTGCGTAATCATCAGGGCACTGATGATCAGTGCCGCCTGTCAGTGCAGCATCATCAATGCCCACCAGTGCAGCCTATCAGTGCTGCCTATCAGTGCCCATCAGTGCAGCCTCATCAATGCACATCAGTGAAGGAAAAAAATTTCCTGTTTGCAAAATTTTATAATAGAAACAGACTTTTTTTGTCAAATATTTTGCTTTTTTTTTTTGTTTATAGTGCAAAAAAAAACACCCGGTGGCGATTAAATACCACCAAAAGAAAGCTATATTTGTGTGAAAAAAATGTGAATTTTATATGGGTACAATGTTTCATGACCGTGCAAGTGTGAGGGCGCTGAAAGCTGAAAATTGTCCTGGGCATGAAAGGGGTAAAAGTGGTTAATGCTGAATGTTAAGGTGTGAATTCAGTCATTGCTAAGGCCTCATGTACACAAACACTTAGCAGCTTCTAGGTGCTAAGGCAGTGGTCTCCAAACATGCGGCCCTGGGGCCAGATGTGGCCCTTTGCCTACCTCTGTCCAGCCCTTGGGACACTCTTCCATCCACATCTGACACCAATGAAGGGGCGCCATTCCACCCACTGACACCAATGAAGGGTCGCCATTCCACCCACTGACACCAATGAAGGGTCGCTATTCCACCCACTGACACCAATGAAGGGTCGCCATTGCTCCCACTGACACCAATGAAGGGTCGCCATTGCTCCCACAGACACCAATGAAGGGTCGCCATTGCTCCCACAGACACCAATGAAGGGGTCGCCATTGCTCCCAATGAAGGGGTCGCCATTGCTCCCAATGAAGGGGTCGCCATTGCTCCCAATGAAGGGGGCGCCATTGCTCCCAATGAAGGGGGCGCCATTGCTCCCAATGAAGGGGGCGCCATTGCTCCCAATGAAGGGGTGCCATTCCTCCCACAGACACTGATAGGGTGCCATACCTCCCACAGACACTGATAGGGTGCCATACCTCCCACAGACACTGATAGGGTGCCATACCTCCCACAGACACTGATAGGGTGCCATACCTCCCACAGACACTGATAGGGTGCCATACCTCCCACAGACACTGATAGGGTGCCATACCTCCCACAGACACTTATGAACCTCTGCGCTCTGCATACAATGTCATCTCCTGACATCTGTGTACACTGCCATCTCCTGGCCCCTGCACTCTTTGTACAGAATGTTTACACTACACTACACACCATTCTTAACAAAAGTGGACACAGCCCACATTACTGTCCTTATGCTGACTTGTTTTGTTGGGGGGGGTGCAAGGGAGGGGGTATGTTTGACCAGGTCTGTTAGATTACATGGCGCACCAGGCAGCACAGTCAGAATCTGGTATCTATCGGACTACATATTTTGGCATTCTGCACAGCTGCTATACCAAGAAATTGAGACTGTACATTGTCTGTCTTTCTGTATCTGTTACTTCGACTGGGTTTAAAATTCCTTTTCCCCAAACCACTGTTGCATATCCTCCTCCATATTGTATCTAGCTTTTCTCCTGCCTCTTAGATTCAAGTTTTGTCCAGATATCTTATGTGTTGGTATTGTAACGGTTTCTGTGCCATCTGTATTGTATAGCCCCTATTTGTTAGGAACATTCATGTATTGGCACCTTTACGAGGACAGCACATAGCACCCAGGCTTCTTGCCTAGACCGTCTCCTGACCTTTGCAGGCAGTTACCTCCTCCTATACTATTGTGTTTCATTTATTATGTTTTTTTTCTTCTTCTGCCATACATATTTCTGTTGCTGGATCTATAATCGGGATTACAGCAAGGCATTAGCTACATAGGGTTTAGCTTGAGCTGACTTTGCAATGCACTGCAAATCCTCACTTCATAATGTCTTAGTTATATGAATTCCACTAGTAAAATTTGTTATGTAATGGATGCACAGAATTGTAAATGCGTTTTTTTTTTTTTTGCCTATTTGTTTGCAGGTACATTCGGCTTTATGGCAGAAAATTTAGTAAAGAAGACCATGTGCTCTTCGTTAAGTTGTTGTACGAGTTGGTGACAATTCCAAAACTGGAGATCAGTATGATGCAGGGGTTTGCACGCTTGTTGGTGAGCCTTTTAAAGTAAGTTGCATGTGTCCTTCTTTTCTTCTTTTTTTTTTTCTTTTTGTCGCTACAAACAAAAATGTGTACTTAACCAAGGGCTCGCCTATCCTCTGGAACTCCCTACCCCAAGCTATCAGGCTATAGCCTACTCTGCTCACTTTTAGGCGCACTCTGAAAACCCATCTCTTCCGGGAAGTCTACTCTGACCCCAGCTAATACTGGAATCCCCTACTCCTCCTGCCACTCCATCCCCCACAGCTAATTATCTCTTGTACCACTATCCCCTCCCTCCTAGATTGTAAGCTCCAAGGAGCAGGGCCCTCTAATCCCTCTTGTATTGAACTGTATTGTCTCCCACTATAATGTAAAGCGCTGAGCAAACTGTTGGCGCTATATAAGTCCTGTATAATAATAATAATAAAAAAAAAATAACCATAAAACCTTATAAACTCCAATCCTGAGAAGCATATAATATGGTTCCCTAACATGACTATAAAGCATGAGATTGTGATTGAATGTGTGCAATCTCCTCCTCCCTCCCTCCCTCCCTCCCTCCCTCCTTCCCCCTTCCCCCTTCCCCCTCCCTCCTCCCTCCTTCCCCCTCCCTCCTCCCTCCTTCCCCCTCCCTCCTCCCTCCTTCCCCTTCCTCCTTCCTCCTCTTCTTCTTCTTCTTCCTCCTTCCTCTTCCTCCTTCCTCCTCTTCTTCTTCCTCTTCTTCCTCCTTCCTCCTCCTCTTCTTCTTCTTCTTCCTCCTCCTTCCTCCTCTTCCTCTTCTTCCTCTTCTTCCTCTTCTTCCTCTTCTTCCTCTTCTTCCTCTTCTTCCTCTTCCTCCTTCCTCCTTCCTCCTTCCTCTTCCTCCTTCCTCTTCCTCCTTCCTCTTCCACTTCCTCCTTCCTCCTCCTCCTTCCTCCTTCCTCTTCCTCCTCCTCCTTCCTCTTTTTCCTTCCTCTCTCTTCTTCCTCTTCCCTCTTCCTCCTCTTCCTCCTTCCTCCTCTTCCTCCTTCCTCCTCTTCTTCTTCTTCTTCCTCCTCTTCTTCTTCTTCCTCCTCTTCCTTCTTCCTCTTCCTCCTTCCTCCTTCCTCTAAATAAATCCAGCTTATTCTACAAACCATTTCCTTGCCATGGTCTTCTGGCCAGGGGCAACACCTGAGATCTGAGGATTCCTATTGACATATCAATCATTGCTTGATCCTGTGGAAATGATAGAATATGCAATAGTCATATAATGTATATCTGTATTTTGAGCCACTGCCTGCTCCTCCCTGAACCCACTTTGTTTTTTGCTAGCACATGTTTGCTTTCAGGTAATCAAGTTTACCATATATTAAAGTGCTAGTAAACTCTCATTTTATTAATTTTACCTTCAGGTAAGCTTCATCATACGCTTACCTGAAGGTAAAATTAATATTTCCTAAACATGTACCGTTTAGGAGATATTAGCCCCATTTGATAGCCGGTGCATGCGCTCTGAAGGAATGGCATACCTGTGCCGTTCCGTCCTTCAGAGCACTGTGCCGTGGTCTGGGATTCCCACGCACATGTTCGAGAGTGACGTCATCGCTGCTCGGCTAGTTAGAGGGCCAGAGCTTGTGAAGATGGAAGCCCTGGGGAGCTGTGACAGTGCTCCGCTGGAGAGCTTTGTTTCAAGGTAAGTCCTTCATAATGTGCTAGTATTGAATGCATACTATCACATTGTCTTTACCTTTTTTAAAGGGTTTTTTTTTCTTTTTTTGGATGCGGTTTACTACTGCTTTAATATGGAGCCCCAGGCAAGAAATCCCTAGTGTTCAAAATGCCATCCATTTAACAGAAAATTGCTAATAAGATTTTGTAACAGTGGGCAGGCGCTGCTACTGTGAAAATGGGTGTTGAAAGGACACAGGGTTGACATAAAATATAAAGTACGGGGCTGAAATATCTGTTTTGAGTCGAGAAAACCGTTTTGTCGGCTTTCTCCAGCTTTTTGGTATTCCTGAATTGGAATATCCAGAATTTGCAGATTTTGAAGTGCTTTGTGAGGGAAGAAATCTCCAACCAGTGTCCAGGTCTTGCTGAAGAGCAGCAGGCGGTGTGTCCAGGTGCACCCTGTCCTTATAATGAAGGACTTGGGCATAGCTGAGGGCTTCCTTCAGGAGACAGTGTGTGCTCCATCCAGGAGGCAGGAATACTCCAGTCGGGACAGGTGCGTGCTCCATCCAGGAGGCAGGAATACTCCAGTCCGGGGACAGGTGTGTGCTCCATCCAGGAGGCAGGAATACTCCAGTCCGGGGACAGGTGCGTGCTCCATCCAGGAGGCAGGAATACTCCAGTCCGGGGACAGGTGTGTGCTCCATCCAGGAGGCAGGAATACTCCAGTCGGGACAGGTGCGTGCTCCATCCAGGAGGCAGGAATACTCCAGTCCGGGGACAGGTGTGTGCTCCATCCAGGAGGCAGGAATACTCCAGTCCGGGGACAGGTGCGTGCTCCATCCAGGAGGCAGGAATACTCCAGTCCGGGGACAGGTGTGTGCTCCATCCAGGAGGCAGGAATACTCCAGTCCGGGAACAGGTGTGTGTGCTCCATCCAGGAGGCAGGAATACTCCAGTCCGGGAACAGGTGTGTGTGCTCCATCCAGGAGGCAGGAATACTCCAGTCCGGGGACAGGTGCGTGCTCCTTCCAGGAGGGAGGAATACTCCAGTCCGGGGACAGGTGTGCTCTCCATCCAGGAGGCAGGAATACTCCAGTCCGGGGACAGGTGCGTGCTCCATCCAGGAGGCAGGAATACTCCAGTCCATGGACAGGTGCGTGCTCCTTCCAGGAGGCAGGAATATTCTAGTCCGGGGACAGGTGTGTGCTCCATCCAGGAGGCAGGAATACTCCAGTCCGGGGACAGGTGCGTGCTCCATCCAGGAGGCAGGATTACTCCAGTCCAGGGACAAGTGTGGGCTGGATGAGAGCAATCCCTTACCCACGTGACTGAGAGGGTCAAAGCATCTAAGTGAGCCCAGGAGGCTGGAGATACTGGGATGATAAGGTGAGTCCAGGGGACTGCGGGAATCTGTAGTTCTTGGAGGGATGAGAGAGCCCAGGGTGCCATGGTCCTTCTCTCACCTCATGGGTGTTCTCTCATAAACAGGGCACCCTCTCCCTAATGGAAGATTAGGTCCTAGACCCTAAACACGACAAACTGAATCATAACACTCCTGCACTTGGAAGAGACTCAACTCATAGCCCCGCTGCCAAAATGTCCTCTGTACTTATGGACTTTGACATGATTGATGTCTGGAGACATTTAAACCCTAGGATAAGTGATTACTCCTACTATTTTGCCCCTCTTGACTGATTCTCATAAATCTGTAATTTCTTCGTGAACCCCCTGTTTCTCCCATCTTTCACTAAGGCTATGATTATATCAGTATCGTGGTCCAACCATTCACCTTTGCCTATTCAGTGCATGTCTCAAACCCCCCTGCCCTCCTTCCTTTTTTTTGGAGTCTTAATGATACATTACTCTCCCATGCCACCACAACTGATTGTATAGATAATTAACTCAAATCTTATTTCAGCCTTAATGCCGGCTCAGCCTCCTCCCCGGGAAGCCCACAAAGTCACTATACGGGGGACCATTATCTAAATTACTTCCTGTATTGAGAAAGACAAGGAATCAAATTTCCATGCCAACCTCTTAGCTGGCTCGCTTTGGAGTCTGACTGGAAGAAACATCTCTCAACCGCCCTTCATAAACAAGTAACCTCCACTAAAGTGGAATTAAATTTTCTGCTCAATGACCAGGCAGAACTACAAATAAGATGGGCAAAGAGGAACTTTTATGCCAACGCTAATAACCTGGGCTCCCTGCTTGCCAACCTCCTCAACGCATGATCCCTACTCTGAATTATTATTATTATACAGGATTTATATAGCGCAGGTGCGGACTGACAACTCATGGGGCCCCCGGGCAACGGAATCATGGAGCCGCTGTGTCCTTGCCCAAACTCAAAAAAGCCTATGAAAAAGGTACCAGGGGCATCTCATGGGGCCCCCTACTGACCACTGGGCCCTCGAGCAGTGCCCGAGTTTCCAAATGGTCAGTCCACCCCTAATATATCGCCAACAGTTTGTACAGCGCTTTACATCGTGAAGGCAGACCGTACAATTACAATACAATTTAATACAGTAGGAAACAGAGGGTCCTGCTCAGTAGAGCTTACAATGTAAAATAAAGCAGAATAAACATAAATGTGTTCTGTTTAGGAGATCAGCTCATTTACATATTGGCAGCTGTCTGTCTCCGCTTCAGAAACTGAGACAAATTTCTTCCTAGCGATCCCCAGGAGTCAGGCAACGTCACCGTGTAATGGATGGCCTCAGGCGCCTCTCTGGCCACGCCATCTGATGTGTTTTGCCCCGCCTATAGGGCACTTGGTCACAGAGTGTGACCAAGCCCCCTATTGGAGGGACGAAATGCGTCAGCGGGCATCCATCACACGGCATCGTTGCCTGACTCGTAGGGATCGGTTTCAGCGGCGTACACCCCCCTCACGTGAACACTACGAAGTTTCTGGAGTAACTCAGGACGCTGCTCCCTTCTCTTTTCTCTGCCGGCAGGGTGACTATAATCCACAATTATCCTTGAGCGGCGCCAGAAGCTCTCAAACAATTCCCACAAATTTCTTCCTAGTTAGAGATCTAAACATGTCTGCCAATGGAAACCCCAGATGTTGTTTGGATTAGAGTTCCTCTGTAAAGTACACTTGTCATGAGAATATAAGGGTGCTATTGCTGGCCTTCAGAAAATGCTGGTTGGTTGGCCGTGTTTAGCTTCTTTTGAGCACAGATCTGAAACAAGCGTGCAACAAGGTCTCCATATATTTTTAGTATTTTAGAATGAGCTGAAGTTAAAGCATGACAGTCAGATGACTATCATTCTTAAACATGGAGGTCAGCAGTGGCAGCCTACATAATTCTCTTGTGGCAGTTACACTTTTAGTAATTTTGTTTTCTCATTATACATGTCTGAATGTGTAATATTGTGCTGAGTATTTAGTGATGGTTTATGACACAGCTAGTACCATGTGGTTTTGACATGTACCTTCCTAGTGGAGATGTTACTATACTATGGTTCTATTGCCCTTTTAAAATGGTCGTAAACCTCAGAGGTGACGTATGAACAAAGCATATCCCTCTATTTGTTTCCATCCAGAGCACTAAGTGTCATTCCTGTCTGCTGCTTCTTTTCTCTGCTATCTGTATGAGTCACTTCTGACAAGTTTTCCTGATACCAAGAGAAAAATGGTGACAGGAGGATACAGTCTGTGATTGACAGCCTCTGCTCTGTTCCTTTAAGCTGTGTGAAGGCACGTTTGTATGTTCCCTCCGATCAGGACTCAGAGCTCCCCACACTGAGCTCTGTAGCGTGTAATTTCAGCTTTCTGCCCGTTTTCTGAATTGTCAGACAACCTTTATAAATTCTGCACTGTATGTATGGATGTAGAGAAGAGAAGGTGCTGATAAACAGGTACAACTTATGTATGAGGATTTGTTTAATCTCTGTGTATCACCTGAGGCCAGTCAATTTCAGTGGGTATATGTGAGGATTTACAACCACTTTAAGGCTCCATTCATATTAGCACGTCTGCCATTACCATGACTTCCAGTGTGACTTTGACACAATTTTTTGTGTGCCTTTATTATGACTTTACTCTGGATTAAATGGGGCATCAAAAGTCACACCAAAGTAGTGCAGTCACGTTTCCGAAATCACTGTACCTTTTTAGGTTGCACAGATTTGAACGGGTGCCATTGAAAAGAATGGGCTGCAACTTGTCATGCAACTTTGATGTGCAGAGTCGCATGACAAGTCGCAGAAGTGTGAATGGAGCCTAAATAAAAGGGGGCCAACAGGCCCTTAAACCGTATATCTGGAATAGACTAAATTCACTGGTGAGCACTACACTTGAGCTAATATCCCCCTAACATCACAGTATGTATTTCGTTGTTTTCCTGGAGTTGCACCTAACAAGTGCTTGTACAGTACTGCTGGGGAATAGATAGAGAAGTCAGAGCTTCCTGGGTCAGATCGCTGCTGTAATAAAATGTCTCTTCTGAGATCTGCGCTTTTAATACCGTTTGCTGAGTAATGGTTACAAAGTTACATGGTTAGTCGTATTAAAAAGACACTAGTCCATCTAGTTCATCAATAAAAAAAAAAACAACTAATAGAACATAGTAATAGAATAGTGAGGGGCTTGAAATGATTATAATTTCAACTCAACTTTAGGGGAAAAAAAGGTAAAAGATGGCGCCAGTCTTCAATTTATTGCAGAAAAATGATACATCGGGAAGTCATTTTGGGAACTCAGAACAGCTAAACATAACAGCGATTCCAATATTTTGTAGATATTATTCTTAAATATATTTTTGTTCTGCCAAATGCTATCAATAAATTGATATTTTGTTCTTTCCTTTTGACCAAATACAGAAAGAAAGAGCTCCTTTCAAGAGAAGACTTGCAGTTACCCTGGAGACCATTGTATGAAATGCTGGAGAGAATATTGTACTCTAAAACAGAACACCTTGGTCTTAATTGGTTTCCTAAGTAAGTGAATAAAGTCGTGCTTAGTTCTTGCGTTGACTGTCTCGATCTGGTTCTATTAAATTGATTCTGTAGACTGTAGTTATCTTAATGTGACAAATGTATGTGCTGTGAGGTTACTAGCATAGAATGTGACTGTTCATTGCTTGGATTGGCAGGTTCTCTGCTCTCTGTGACTTTTAACATTCCCTTGTTCTGCGTTCATTAGTAATAAAAACTTCAATCCTGTCACTTGTGCCATGAAAGTGACTGACAGAAGTGCTGGGCTGTCTTAATGTATGGGCACCCCTGGACACTGCCCAGGGGCCTCAGGTGCATGGGGGCCCCATGGTAATTTTGCATTACTTCATACTTGCCAACTGTCCCGGATTTGCCGGGACAGTCGCACATTTAACAAAGCTATCCCGGAACGGCCGTGTCCCGAGCAGGATCCCAGAACCTGTACAGTGCCCTGCAAAGTGTCTCTGTTGCCCACAACAAACCATGAAATTTAGATTTATGTTTTGTTTTTTTTTCACCTAGTAGTTATAAGGCAAGATCATTGCTGTATTTTTCTGCCTCACTGTATTGTATCCATGAGCTACTGAAATTTCTCCTTACCTCCTAACATGGAACAAGCAGTGCAGTCATATACACTGCTCTGTGCACACTACAAACCCCAAAGTCCATCTCAGCAAGAGAGGATCCTTCGTGAGTTCCCTAAACCTCTCCTTACCCCCTTACCTCTGTTAGTTTGGAACAGGGGTCTCCAAACTATGACCTTCCATCTGTTGTAAGTACTACATGTCCCATCATGCCTATGCCTCTGGAAGTCTTGCCTGTGGCTGTCAGAGTCTTGCAAGGCCTCATGGGACTAGCAGTTCCTCAACACCTGGTAGGCTATAGTTTGGAGACCCCTGGTTTGGAACAAGCAGTACACATTCGTTGCAGTCATATGCACTGCTCTATTCACACTACTCCTCCCATAGTCCATCTCAGTAAGAGAGGATGACTACATTTCTATATACCATGGGACCATGGAGAGCAAACATGCAACCACAGCCAACAGTCAGATCACAGAAGCCAAAAAAAAAAAAATTGGAGGAGGCTGATTTTAATTAAAGAGTTTCAGTGAAGTTTAACCACTTGCCTACCGGGCGCTTTCACCCTCTTCCTGCCCAGGCCAAATTTAAGCTTTCAGTGCTGTTGCACTTTGAATGACGCGGTCATGCAACACTGTAACCAGATGAATTTTTTATAATTTTTTTCACACAAATAGAGCTTTCTTTTGGTGGTATTTAATCACCACTGGGTTTTTAATTTTTTGCTAAACAAACAAAAAACGACTGAAAATTTAGGAAAAAAGTTTCTGTTCTAAAAATTTTTAAAGTAATTTTTCTCCTTCATACAAAGGCAAGTTGAACTGGTCACTGCAATTTTTCTCCTTCACTGATGTGCGCTGATGAGGCGGCACTGACAGGCATGACTGATGGGCACTGACAGGTGGCGCTGATGGGCACTGATAGGTAGCACTTATAGGTGGCAATGATAGGCGGCAATGAAGGGCACTGATGGGTGGCACTGATGAGGAGGCACTGACAGATGGCACTGACAGGCATCAGTGAAGGGCACTGATGGGCTGCATTGATGGGCACTGAGAGGCATCACTGATGGGGCTGCACTGATAATCGGGGCACTGTTTATCAGTGTAGATGTCTCCTCTGAAGATTGCCGCTTATCGGCTCTCTTCTCCTTAAGCACTGTCAGTGTTAGGAGAGGACTGCCGATAATCGACATTTGCTGTTCACATGTGATCAGCTGTAATTGGACACAGCTGATCACATGGTAAAGAGCCTACGTCATCAGCTCTTTACCGTGATTGCTGATCCGCTGTGTTCATGGGACACAGAGCACCACTGATCACAGCGCCGCACTCCCCTGGGGCGCGAATGCACGGCTAGAGCAGAAGGACATCATATGATGTCCTCCCAGAACAAGAGAGGCGGTTAAATAGTTATTTTAGGCCAAGTTGGTCCAAGTGAACTATTTGCTTCACTAACGGATGCAGCGGCTGTGTGCTCTGTATAAAGTATACAGCTCTGTGTTCCAACAGCAGGATGGGAATTTCCTGTCCTGCTCCTGCAACAAAATCGGGCTGGGCAGAGTGTTGCTCAGCCATTCACGGGAAGCTTTGTATCTTCTGAATGAATACAAAGCTTCATTTGTTCAAATAAGAAAAGTGCAGTGCTAAAAATATAAGAAATAGTCCACATAGAATGAAAATATGTTAAATAAATGCCAACTAAACGGTATTAGTCTATAAGTGACAAATCTGTGCAGGTATATGGTGAATAGCAGCAATGCTTCACTGCTGGTGCTCCAGAATAGTGGGGTAAGAATACGCACTCACCAGATGCTTAATGTTAATACGCATTAAATCAATCAGTGGAGGTCCCCTTTAGGAATCGGACATGAGCCAGGCCAAGGATAATCCTGACTGGATCCTTTACCACCCGGGAGTTTCTGATGCACCACCACTATCCAGAGGGAGAATTATCCTTGGCCTGGCTCATATCTGATTCCTAAAGGGGATCTCCACTGATTGATTTAATGCGTATTAACATTACGCATCTGGTGAGTACGTATTCTTACCCCACTATTCTGAAGCACCAGCACTGAAGCATTGCTGCTATTCACCATATACATGCACAGATTGTCACTTATGTACTAATGCCGTTTTTAGTTGGCATTTATTTAACATATTTTCATTCTATGTGGACAATTTCTTATATTTTTAGCGCTGCACTTTTCTTATTTGATTATTATTGAGGTTTTATTATTGGTTACCTTTTAGTGCTACAGCTGCTACTTAGAGAGCGCTCACTTTCTTTTTACTTTACTACTAAAGCTTCATTTGTTGGCTGAGGTGGAGAAGCAAATGTTATCGTAATATCCACCTCCGCCAATCAGAGGAAGCTTTGTATTCATTTAAAAAATATAAAGCCCTCTGTGATTGGTTGAGCAGTGCTCAGCCTGACTCGATTTTATTCTGGGAGCAGGATGGGGAGTTCTCTCGCTGATAAAACACAGCACTATATACTGTATGTAGCTGATGGTCTATTCAGTGTATGCATTGCTGACAGCTGCTGCATCTGTTTGTGAAGAAAGTAGTATGTTTGCACCAGCTTGGTCCAAGAAAACTGTTTAGGCCTTATGTAGATAAGTTAGTGAGTGCACTCCAGTGAGCGGCAAATGCACTAAAAGGAACCACAAAACCTTTCCAACTGAAATTGACAAAATAAAAGTGCAGCGCTACAAACAATATCTTTATAGCAATTATGTTAAAATAACTCATGAGAAAAGATGATTGTCCAATGCAATAATATCAGATGTGGTAAGCAGTTCAATTATGAAAAAACTTCCAAAAACGTTGGTGTAATCCAATCCAATATCGAGGGGTAGATAGATTGCCCACTTACCAGAAGCGCAATCTCAATGCGCATGTACCGGTCACATGTAGCCGAGGTCTCATGCAGGCGCTGCTTGGTGGTACCCAGGTGGTCCCTCAATGATAAGAAGATATTGGTCAGGTCGGATCACACGGCTCCTTGGATCCACGCAGAAGCCTAAAAAAGCTGGGGCTGAGGTATGAGGACTCGGTGCCAGTGAAAATCAAGGGTTGGCCGCCGGACCTCCTGATCCAGCGGCATGACGTCAAGGCGTGCGAACGCTCCTCCTATAGGGCCTTGATTTTCACTGGCACTGAGTCCTCATACCTCAGCCCCAGCTTTTTTAGGCTTCTGCGTGGATCCAAGGAGCAGTGTGATCCGACCTGACCAATATCTTATTATCATTGAGGGACCACCTGGGTACCACCAAGCAGCGCCTGCATGAGACCTCGGCTACATGTGACCTGTACATGCGCATTGAGATTGCGCTTCTGGTAAGTGGGCAATCTATCTACCCCTCCCCTCGATATTGGATTGGATTACACCAACGTTTTTGGAAGTTTTTTCATAATTGAACTGCTTACCACATCTGATATTATTGCATTGGACAATCATCTTTTCTCATGAGTTATTTTAACATAATTGCTATAAAGATATTGTTTGTAGCGCTGCACTTTTATTTTGTTTAGGCCTTATGCACACTGGACCTTTTTGCCTTCTTTCCTAGACGCCTTTCTTCCTGACAGCAGCATTTGTGGCCGACAAAAGGCTTGTAAATGGCTGTGACTCCCGCGCTCATGTGAGGGAGTGATGAGATCGCAGCTCGGCCAGTCACCCCCGGTTCACATCTATGCGGCCGTAGAGGCCACGTTTTGCGCAGGCACGAGAGCACATTCATTTGAATGGACTCTCGTGCCCTTGACACGCAGGGAAGAAGTCCCTGCACTTCTCTGGAAAAATCAGCCCGCACGGGAACCTCGGTTCCCAGTACGGTTGCGTTTTTCCAGTGCGGGCAGCGTGGCATTAAAACGAATGACACCCGCCCACGGGTCCGCATTTCTCTGTGCGGGTGGTGCGGCTGCACGGATTTTTGTGCGGATTCACAGCGGCGGCACCCACACAGATGTGAACCTAGGGTCAAACAGCAGCAGCCAGCAAACTGAGAACCAGGTGAAGATGGAAGCCTCTGCAGATGTGACAGCGTGCCGCTGGAGGGCTTCGTCTTCAGGTAAGTCGTTCATAATTTTCTAGTAAGTCATGCATACTAGCTCATTATGCCTTTACCTTGTAGGGAGAAAGTGTGGTTTTTGGTGGGGTTTTTTTTTTTTTTGGTTTTTTTTAGCTTCAGAGTTTACTATTGCTTTAAGAGGTCTGTTTTCTTCTCTCCAGTTCTAATTTAGGGTATAGGAGGAAAGACATTATGAATCAAGCTGAAACCTCGTCTCAAAATCTTTCTCACTTCTCCTATTTAGCGTTCTGTGTGACTTTGATAAATGTCCTCCAGTCTATTTTCAGCAAGCACAAATTTTTTTTTTGTGTTTTTTTGTTCTTTTTAGGATATGGCCTTTTTAAAAAAAAAAAAAAAAAAAAAATTTAATTTTTCAATTAAAGCGCACCTTTTTACCCAATTTTTTTTTGTTTAAATTTGGATGGAATAGGGAAGGGATACAACCCATGTCAGGTTTTACTACTATCTGGAGCTTGCTTCATGTTCTGGGGACATCCTTTTATCAGGAAGTGAGGGAATACCTGCTGCAGGTAAACCAACAACAAGGGCCCGCTTTCACTTGCGATCATGGGGGCAGTAGAAATAGGCAGTTGAGCCATGTTTTTACCATTTCTTAAGCTGCAAAGGCAGCCAGATGGGATTGTACACATGTCACGGCAAAATTTGTTGCACCACTGGATGTAACCCATTCAAGTTAATCAGGCTGTGCTGCAATCCATGCTCAATGCACACAGCTGCAGCACAGTGGTTCAGGCTTACAGGGTTAAAATATGTGGTGAGGAAGCGACATGTCGCCTCCCAGCTGCTTGTCAAATGCTCGCTGAAAAGCTATCAACCATGGATCACTTTTCAGAGGGGCGGCAAGGGCGGCCGCTGTGTAAATATACCATTATGTGTATAGCTTTGTATTGTAATGAATGCATATTCATCTTTTCATTGTAAGCATTATGCTACTGGTTCATAAATAATAATCTTTCAAAAACGGACATTATTAGTCCTCCAAAGGCCCCTTTCACATGGGGCAGGCTTTGTTTAGATCAGCAGAGGATCTGTCTGCTGATCAGAGCATAGTGGGCGGATGACCGGTCCATGTCCTCTCTATGCAGAGTGGAAATTGGACAGAGCCTGCTGTGCTCTATGGGTAGTCCGGTGTAAACGGACAGCCAATGCCCTCCAATTTGATCTAAATAGACGGAGGGGAATGGATCCCACTTCCTCTGCTTTTTTTTTTTTTTTTTTCCCATTTTAAATTTTTTTTAGCAGACCGAATTGGATTGGAGGTAGGTGGATGTAGACTGACACAAGTCTGTTTACACCCACCGGTCCATAAGAGTGAATGGAGGGTCTGATTAGGTCCACTTGAAAAACGGACAGGCGGACCTATCGGACTCTTCATGCTAAAGGGCTTGAAGTGTCTTTTGGCAGAGACTAGGATAACATTAAAAAAAAAAAAAAAAATCACGTATTTTTCAATTTACAGTGGGCATAGAAAAGAAACAATTTTTGTTGCTTTGCAGCCTGAAATAAAGACAACAGTTTTTGTTTTATCCAGCTGTATTTACTCAGTGCAACTTATAACATCCAAGTGAAAGATTTAACGCCAACATGTCAGAATAAAATAAAAATAAATAAAAAGCAGAATCACTGAGTTGGAAAAAGAATTGCCCCCTTGAATTGGTATGTTGTTGCACTACCTTTTTGCTTTAATTCCAGCCTTTAGTCTGTCAGGATATGTTTTTACTAACTTTGCACACCTAGATTTTGCTGATCACAGTTGAAAGTCATTTTTAGGAGGAGGGTGATCCTTTTTCCAACTCAGTGATTCTGTTTTTGATTTTTTTTTTTTCTTAATTTTTGTGACATGGTGTTCAGAAACAATATAGTATAGTTTAATATAGTATAAAAACAATTCATCTAATATTTCCAAATTAACCGTTAAAGTGCAGTAGTGCCACACTCTTCATTTCGCTAGAATAATTAGTGAATACCAAAAAATGTGCTATGATTCAATCAAACCTAAATTAATAAAATTACTATAATATAAAAAAAATGAAAAAAAATTCATATTATTTCCAAAGTCAATTTCATAAGTTTCCATAAAGTGCTCCTCTTGAAAACAAGTGCTCTTCAAATTTTGAATCTTAATATGCGCTTACCTCAAACTGCACCACTGCACTTTAACAAGGCACTACTGCACTTTAACAAGGCACTACTGCACTTTAACAAGGCACTACTGCACTTTAACAAGGCACTACTGCACTTTAACAAGGCACTACTGCACTTTAACAAGGCACTACTGCACTTTAACAAGGCACTACTGCACTTTAACAAGGCACTACTGCACTTTAACAAGGCACTACTGCACTTTTAACTGTTGGTGTTCTGTCTTTCACTTGGATGTTATAAGTTGCACTGAGCAATACAGCTGGATAAAACAAAAACTGTGTCTGTCTTCATTTCAGGTTGCAAAGCGACACAATGTGATTATTTTAAAGGGGGGTGATTCTTTTCTATACCCACTGTAGTGTGGTGGTTGTTTCAAGATGTTGCTGGCACTGCAGAGTTATGATGTGCCTGACCACCTGTATGATACAAGCCTTGGGCTCATTGAGTAATCGCTATTGCCTCATTTAGGAGAATTCAAAACATAGCAGCTGGGAGTTCTCTGTACTTGTTCTGTTTATTAGGTGATCATCTTTCATGTGTTTGTGTCCTGAAATACTGAGCTGTCACTCACCACGTGGTGGGTCAGGTTTATGGTTCCAGCACATAGTTTATCTGTTTTTACTTTGCTTCAGCATTTCAAAAGGGAATTCTACTAATGTTTGGGGGTAGGTGAGGTGTAGTATGGAAATAATTAAAGCGTCACTCCGCTTTTTTGAAAAGACAAAAAACAACCCTCTCTGGGTGATCAAAATACTTTTTTTTGCTCTGAATAGCAACAATAGCTGTTGTTTCCTCATGTCCTTTGCAGACTGAGAGTTCATTCAGAGGGTGCTGACACCTATACTGTGGGCAGGCTCCTTTTTATTGAGCTTCAGGCTGCACGCAGTCAGGTGAACGCAGGCGCAGTGGCTGCACAGACACAGCTGCATATCAACATTTGACATGGGAGCAGGAGTGGTAGCATGGATCTCTACGCACACTGTCTCACATTTTGCCACGAGGCTGTTTCCATGCATTCACTGCATCTGCATTCACTTCTTTAGGATGCCTGCTCGCAGCCTGGGGCAGATGCAGGGGCAATACCAAAGGTAGCCTGCATGCAGGACAGGTGTCAGCACCTGATTTTGAATGTGAGGATCTGGTTCTTTATAATCATCTGGTGCACTCTCAGTGTTCTAATGAGAAAAGGCTGCACTCTGTATCCCTTTGGAAGTGTAATCCTTGGGAAGTATCTTGCTAAAACAGAATTTCTATTGTAGTGGGTGACAACAATTTGACTTTGTTTTTACGTGAAATCTGCTTAAAACACGTGAGCCAACCACACAAGCAGCAAAGACATTTCTTACCATATTATATTGCATCTTACAGTAAATTACAGAGGCTGCAGATTGAAAAGGAAAGGCAATTTTAATAACATTAAATTACAACATGGCTTCTGTAGCAGCTGCATGGGCTATAGGATTTGTTTTTAATTCCCTATATTTTTCATCTTTAAGTTTGTCCCCCTTCATCCATCTTTTCAAAACCAAGTTCTGCATATTTCTAAATATTTTTTTCTTTGTTTTTATAGGAACAGGTAGATGGATTTTTATTGTGGCTTTAAGGCCTCATTCACCATATTCAAAGTACTAAAGCTAGAAAGTCTGTAATACAGCAAGCCAACTAGCATTGGAAAGGGGGTTCAACAATGGCATTTTTTTTTTTTTTTACGTACTTTAACATAGTGAAATGCCCTCCATATATTACCAGGCTTTGATCACCTTTGATGAGGTTGAACTGTGCTGCTAACTGTTCCTTTTCTCCTTGATGGAGAGGCAGCTGTACCTGAAGACCTGCAGTGCAAGGATCTTCCTGAATCAGCTGCATTCATTTTGTACATCTGTGCTGTTCTTCCTCCACCTCTCCTGCTGATTCTTTTATATCCTTCCACCAGTCATAGATCATAAGTCATCAGGGCACAGTGCTGATACAAAAAAGCAAAGCCTTGCTCCTCTACCAAGATAAAGTCTCCACACAGACACAAGGCATTAATGCCAAAGTGCAGCCAAATAAAGAGAAAAATCAGCACAAGGGACATAACTTAGTAGGATGTGTTCTTTGTGCTGATGCCTGTTCTTGTAGTTGAAATCCTCCTCTGTCCATCCGTTTCCCCCCCCCCCCCCCCTTTGCTCCTTGCTGCCATAATATTCTGCTACCACGGGGTTAATAGAACTAAGGGGATGTGATCAAGAGAGCCCGACTATGCCTGTCCTTTCCACCCAGTTCCACTATTTATAGAAGTCATCCTACAGTTTCTAAAAATGAAACCGTAATGGAGGGGGAAAACCTATCAATCGGTCATCCGCCTGTTTCATTCACAGAAGCGGTAGTATGGCTTCTATGAATGGAGCAGCTGGGTGGAATGGGCGGGCATAGTCAGGCTCTCCTAATTACAGCTGCTAAGGTCTATTAACCCTTGCCGCACAAGAAGATTGTGGTGGTAAGGGGGCAGTGGTCTGACAGGTGGGGGGGGGGGGGTGTATGGATGGAGGTGTATGGATGGAGGATTTCAACTAAAAAGGTATCCGCACAAAAAAACATCTGACGGACTGTAAATTAAGTCCCTTGTGCTGATGTTTCTGTGCTTATAATTTGGTTGCACTAGACTTGACTTTAAAGTCAGTAATGGGGAAAGATCAGCTGCTGGGAGCCTACAGACAATACTGGTGGCTCATATTTTGCCCTAGGCTGCCCAGAGGCACAGCTTCCATAGTTCAGGTCCTCCTTAAAGTGGTTGGCAACCTCCAGATACGAAACCTGAACAAAGCACTTCATTTTATACTGTGTACTTACCACTATCTAAAGCACTGACTGACTGTGATTTCTGTCTCTTCTCTCTTTAATCTACTGTCTGCATGAGTCACTTTTCACAGATTTTTGCGAAACCAAGAGCTAAAAAGGTTGGGAGGGAGCTCCACCACACAGCCTGTGATTCATATTCATAGCTCTGCAGGTTCTCTTGTGTACTGTGTGTGGAGGGGGAGGGGGGTTGTCCCTTATCTCCAATCATGGCTCAGAGCTCCTGTCACGGAGATCTGCACTGAGAGGAGCCGCCAGAGCTGAGAAAAAAATCTGTGTGTTTTTAGAACAGTCTACAGAAGATGGCCGCAGATAAACGGGTACAACTTATGTAGGAGGATTTGTTTCATCTCTGTGTATCACCTGAGGCAAGTTGCTTCACTGCCTATATTTTAAGGGTTTACAACCACTTTAAGTTGATGTACATAACACCACCATATACTGCATTTCTATCATCTTTAATTCCTCTGAATTGTGGGATCTGCATTTTGTCTGACATTGACCTATCTTACAGTATTTATCCATACTAGCTGGTGGGCTTGATGATTGAAACCTTCTCATGTTTGCTTTTCCATTTCATGACTTTGCTTTTTTTGTCTCCATTTCCATATTCAGTTCATATCGGCAAGGCTTGTCCTCCACTAAAACAGTTGTGCTTAATGTTTTACGTAGGTGGTAAGGACACATTTGTTTCCTCTGTTTGTTGGTTTTGCTGCTACAGATTGGCTGGTATTTTTTGCATGTTTAATTCAAATAAAACTCCTGTAACAGATGACATCTTGGCACCGTCGCCTGTACAGACTGTGTTTGGCATGTGATTTATTTGAAAATGGCAGAAGGCTAACGCCTATTAACATGTATGTTACACTAGAGCACTGTGAATGTTTGACACTATGCATCACTGGAGTCCTCACACTAATGTCCTAACCAGAAAGGGAAGATGTACTGTGCACCCAGATCCTTTATATCAGTGGTTCTCAACCTGTGGGTTGTGACCCCTTTGGGGGTCGAACGACCCTTTCACAGGGGTCACCTAAGACCATCGGAAAACACATATTTCCGATATGTAAAGCGCAGCTGCTGTGTTGAAAGCAGCTGCTGTGTTGAAAGCAGCTGCTGTGTTGAAAGCAGCTGCTGTGTTGAAAGCAGCTGCTGTGTTGAAAGCAGCTGCTGTGTTGAAAGCAGCTACTGTGTTGAAAGCAGCAGTATTGGAGGTAAAACGACACTCATGAATTATAATTACTGGGTAAATAATTTTATGACTGGGGGTCACCACAACATAAAGAACTGTATTAAAGGGTCGCAGCATTAGGAAGGTTGAGAACCACTGCTTTTATATCTTGTTGTGGCATTCACCCTTCACCATGGTTGGCCGCCAAGAACACCTGCCTTCACAAACTATGTGTTAAAAAGAACTCCCTTTCCCCAACTGCATAGCAGGTATCCCTTATGCTGTAACTTATCTTTAGTTTCCCTGTCCGCTGCACTGATCTGCAGCACTGACTCAACAAATGGTACACCAGACCCTGTGTGACGTGGGATCAATTTATCGATGGGATATCGCAAACCATGTTGGATCCAAGTTTTTGTAAAAGCAGAATATTGTACTCTATTATCTATTGATGGAAGCAGAAATACTGCGGTTGTTAGAATTCGCTAATTCCATAGGTTTGAAATTAAATTTAATTTAACATGTCATATAGCCAATGACCACCTCCATGTATACTTATTATTGCCAGTATGAACCTATTGATTATAATTACAGTGACTAAATGGTTAGCACTTCCACCTGACAGTACTAGGGTCCTCGGTTCGAATCCCAACCATGGCACCACCTGCCTGGAGTTTGCATGTTCTCCCTGTGCCTGTGTGGGTTTCCTCCGGGTACTCTGGTTTCCTCACACACTCCAAATACATGCCGGTAGGTTAACCATTAGCCGCCCGGCCAATGGCCGTTTGGCAGCTTCAAAAGTGTTGCTGCATTCCGGGTGCATGCCATTTGGCGTGCTCCCGCACATGCGCAGTTTGCGCTAATGCAGAGCGGCGCAGCAGCGCGATCTGTCACCGGCCGTGTACCTCGGACACGGCCGATGACAGATCCGAGTACCGGCTCCCGTTGCTGGTACCATGTGACCTGCTGTGACCAATCACAGCAGGTCACATGACAGTTGTATACAATGGATGGCTTCATTCATGCCATCCATTGTATACTACTACCTAGCTGTGAATGGTCACAGCTAATCACATGCACATGTCATGTGATTAGCTGTGACCAAATCACAGCTAAGCACAAAAAAAAAAAAACCTGAATGAATCGATTTCATTCAGGTAAATGCTTGCTTATAGCAAAGTAATTCTTTGCTATAAGGAAATTGTGTATAAAAAAAAAAAAAAAAATACTGATCACTTCCCCAAAGTAGTACAATGTTACTATGGTAACATTGTACTACTATGGTCATAGTAAAATATGAAAAAAAAATCTTAAAAAAAAATGTAATAAAAAATTAAAAATAATAAAAAAATATATATATTTTTTTTTTCATACTGTCACCAGTCAGTGTCCCTGTTCACCGCCATGCCAGTTATATGATGACGCTGTACTGCACTGGTGACAGTATGTAAAAAAAAAAATTGTGAAAATAATTTTTTAAATTTTTTCATTTTCCAAAAAATTATGACAAAAAAAATACAACTTCAAAAAACTCGCCATGCCTCTTATGAAGTACGTCGGACTGTCTACTGTGCAAAAAGGGGTTATTTGGGGGATATCTGTACTGTTCTGACATTCTTGGACCTCAAGAAATTAGATTGGCTGTCAGTACTTCAGGATTGATCAATATTCAGATCTATACCATAGTTTGTGAACTCTATAACTTTCCTACAAACTAAATAATACATCCTAATTTGGGTTATTTTCACCAAAGACATGTAGCAGAATACATCTCGGCCTAAATTTATGAAGAACAATTATTTATTTGTAAACTTTTATAACAGAAACAAAGAAAAATGTGGTTTTTTTTTCAAAATATTTGGTCTTTTTTTGTTAATTTAGCAAAAAATAAAAACCCCAGCGGTGATTAAATACTACCAAAAGAAAGCTCTAGTTGTGTGAAGAAAATAATAAAATTTTAGTTTGGGTACAATGTTGTATGACCGCGCAATTGTCATTCAAAGTGTGAGAGCGCTGAAACCTGAAAAATGGCCTGGGCAGGAAGGTGTAAAATTGCCCGGTATTGAAATGGTTAATTGGCTCCTGTCTAAATTGGCCCTAGTATGTGTATGTATGAATGTGAGTTAAGGAGCTTAGATTGTACGGCCCTTAAGGGTTAGGGACTGATGTAAATGTACTATGTGTGTGTAATATATATATATATAAGCACTGCGTAAATTAAAATTGTATATAAAATCTTAATGGCTCATTTAAACCGTCGTGTTGAGGTAGTGTGCATTACCACGACGTACATTAATACGTCAAGCATGGTGCAGGGGAACTCCAGGCACAGAGCTTTTTGTAATTTCTGGTGTGCTGGGCATAAAGATACCTCTTATCAGGGCCACCGATATGGGGGTAGCAGCAGCCCTCTTGTACAGGGCCCGGGCCTCATCAGTTCAAGAGGGTGGCCCTGGAAGCTTTATTGTGTAGGCAGTTCCAAAAGCTACTATTCACAGCTCAGCGCTCCCCACCACCCTTTCCCCTGCAGCTCATCCAGTCTCTTCTCTTCCTCCAGCTGGCTGTCAGCTGCAGAGAAAGCCGCAGGAGGATTGGTTTCAGGGATTGACCACTCTGATCACCGCCTCTCCTGTCCACAAGATCCAATATCCCTGACACCCCCACTCTGCAGTGTTTAGCGGCCCCTTTCTTTCCTGAATGAGTGATCGGTACTGATCGCCCCTGTGTTTACTATGCTTCACTTTGTGAAGGAGGAGCTTCTGTACAGAACATCCCTGTTCATTCATTCTGCAGTACAGTTGAGTTCACAGAGAAAGGATCGGTGATTTGTGTCCTCATCTCTTTCTATGTCTCATAAAGGAGTCTGGTTTAGACCTGGGAATCTCACCAAGGCTTCTCCAGCCACAGGACTGTTAAAAAATGAAAAAAAAATAAAACAAAATTGAAATAATGTAAAAAAAAAAAATGAGGGTCTCATTCTCTCAGATACTCTGGCCATGTGAATGAGTGGCTTGTTCATGCGGACAGAGCCTTGTTAGGGGCCATACACCTGCATCCACATATCCAGGCTGGAGGAGGTCCCTGCCTCTGATTGAGGTATATGCCACATCAGAATCACTGCACTGTACATTAAAATGTGTAATTTTCTTAAAGCTGAACTCTGGGCAAAATAATACAAATATGTCCTCAATAGGCATAAATGATACAAATCCACTTTGTGTGCACCAAATGCTTTTACAATCCCAGATATTACCTTGTAAGTGTAGCAGTGACATCATCACTGTGCTATTCATAGGCTGAGCAGAGCTGTGGGAGGAGCTCAGCAGGCTCCATCCAATACAGGCTTCCTGCAGAAAACTACAGAAGGGGGAGGAGGAGACCAAACCAGTCCCCGTACACAGTGAGATTGAGCGGTCTTTATTACAGGAAGCTCCTGCACAGAGGTAGTTTCACACTGGATTACTGCACAGTGAAGTGTCTAGAGGTGAGGGTGGAGGATACAGATAACAGAAACAGCCGCAACAACCTCTGTATACTGGGTCTCCCAAAGGGGGGGTGGAGGGTCCAGAATCCAAAATGTTCACTGAGTGACTGCTAAAAACCACCCTCCCACAGGCGTGATTCCCAGGATTCCTAGCGGTCAAGAGGGCCCACTGAATGCCAGCTGCATGGGGTCCCCTGACACCCCACCAGGGGTGGACTGACAACTCATGGGGCCCCCGGGCAATAGGGGATCATGGGGCCCCTGTGTCCTTGCCCAAACTCAAAAAAGCCTATGAAAAAGGTACCAGGGGCATCTCATTGGGCCCCCTACTGACCCCGGGCCCTCGGGCAGGTCCCGAGTTTCCAAATGGTCAGTCTGCCCCTGCACCCCACCACACTTTTGTATTCTGAAACTCCTCAACTTTAAAGACTGCAACCTAGTCTTTGGGAGGTGAGGCTGCAAGGAGAACTCTGCCACGAGAACGCTAAGCTTTTTATATTTTCCGACTACTCTATCAAGACACAGATCCTCTGGAGATCTTTAGTTGGAGTGAAGGCCAAGATCTGGTCCAAGGATGTTCTATACAACATGGTCTTCCTGGCCAATCTACATGTTCAATCAAGATGGAGAATACGCAGACTTGTATTTTCACAATTTTTGCTTTGAGTTTAGCTCTATTGCTGGATCGTACATTTCCTGCTGTTCTTCTGGCCTGCTATGGATATGAAAGCTGAGGCTCTCATAGATGGATGTAATGGTGTCCTTTATCCAGTCCTCTCTCCTTTTCTCCTTGGCCATTCACCAGACACTCTGTTTTTACCAAGGGTAGATGGGGAGGTGAAGGAACGACGCTAGCACTTCCATCTATGAGAGCCGTAGCTTTTGTTTTTTTATTCACACCAGGCTGGAAGTACAGCAGAAGCTGTGTTATCCGGCATGAAGATGGGTATAAATTGCAGTGATCCCATCATGGCATACCCCTTAGCTGGGTACTTTTTTCTTTTACAGACCAGAAATTACAAAATGTTTTGTGCCTGGAGTTCTTTTTTAAACTGTTTACTGTCATATGGATAAATAAACCTGATTTACCACACAACTATATGATACTTGAACTGACACATTCTATTTTTACTAGCTGAAAGGAGATGAGGGAAGTGTTGGTTGCAGTCAGTGTCAGCAGAGAGAGGTTTCTTGTTTCTTCCATTAGTATTTACTGTCCCTCTTCCTGGTACGCAGAACTGGTATGACTGTGCTGGGGACAGATTGTTTTCTGCTATAGATCATGACTTCACTGATCTCATGTTGTTGTTCATGTCAACACATCTGGGTGCCAGACCTGTCATGGTGGCCTTCTAATGTGGGCTTACTCCTCCTCTGCATAGGACTGAACAAATTCCATGAGACGGGCAGCCAAGTAGAGCCGTGGCCTAATGTATTTCACTTGTCTGTTGGCTTCAGTTCCCTTGATTTTTAAAATTGCTTGCTAGTTATAGAATTCCACATTTATTTTAACGGTTCAGTGTTCCTTAACAAGCCCCATATAAAGGTCTCATAACAAAGAGATGTGTACTAGTGAGAAAGTTCTAATGTCTACTTCAGCCTTTCTCAACCTTCTCAACACAGAGGAACTCTTGAAATCACTTTCCAGTCTCAGGGAACTCCTGCTAAAAATGACTACAAAGCATGATACATTAGTGTGATGGTCAGTGTGAAGAATGCTCCTTACACTTGTGGTCATTTGAAAGAATCCCCCTCCCCTTTGCAGATGGCTAAAAAGATCAATGGTGTCAATGGGAGCTAAGCAGAAATTACTCATTGCGCATGGAACCCCTAACAACAACTGGAGGAACCCTAGGATACAATGGAACCCTGGTTGTGAAACCCTGTTCTATATGAACAAATCTTGAGAGCCGATTGCTCGTGCTTTTCACTAATCTGCAGATGGGAGAATACTTCTTTAACCTCCCTGGCGGTATTCCCGAGTGTAGCTCGGGGTAAAGTTTCAGCACCACAAGCGGCAACCCCGATCTACACTCAGGAATATCTTGAAGCGTTGCTCTGGGATCTATTCTTCACTTATCTTGTCCTGCGCTCCCGCGATGTCCCCCCTGCAGTGTCCCCGGCCATGTCCTCCGGCCGATGCCGGCATCTGTCTTCTGGGTTCCGTTCCCTGCGACGTCGGGACGTATGGGGGGCGGAACTGGCGGGAAATGTAAAAATGTGAAAAAGTGACATTCACTAAATTCACTAAAATCACATCGTATAACATTCCTGTATCAAACCATTTCACATACATTTTGTCTCGAGTGCTTTGTCCGGCGCCCTGCCTGCATTTTTACTGTTCTTTCTGCCTGGAAACTGAGAAACGTCCATGGCGTCCAAAAAGCGTCCCTTTAGGTCAAAAGCGGTTTTAGACCAGCTAGAGAACAGTGATAGTAAATCAGAACCACTTGCAGAATTGAGTGATAATGATTCGTGGGGGAAATTCATCATCAGACACTGAAAACGATTTTGCGACTTTGCTTAGTGATGTGCGAACTTGGCGCTCTATTTCAAATTTCTGTGTTTTTGGTTTGATTATATTATTGAATTACATTTATTCTATTATTTTTTGATTATTAAATTATAATTTATGATTTCGTGTTTCAAATTTTATCATATCCGGGATGTTTACTAGACTCTTGTTCGGACAGATTTCAGTGAGTTATTCCTAAAATTACAGGCCTACAATAAAAAAAATACATATTTCCATGCCAAAAAAGTACCGCTTTGAGCACAGAAATACTGACATAATCAGACCGCTATGGAGGCCTACTACCCCTCTGTTAACAGAGCACTTTGGTAGCTGTGTATGTATGTATGTAGTATATATATTTTTTCTTTTTGGAAAAAGTCCTCAAGAATTTCTGTTACTACTATGTATTAACCTTTAGTGGACATCACTAGAACACATGACACCTGTTGCAAGATGTCATAACTAGGGGTAAGCTCAGACATGTTCAGATCAAATTCTGAACGAGCCTGCCCGGAAGCCGTCAATTGTACTGGGCCAATCATCTGTGACTGGGGTGTTCCCCACCCCACAGCCCCATGTGTATGTGCCTATTGTATATGTAGGGCTGCAGGACAGGGCAATGCCCCAGCCAGGGGCACACTGACCATTTGAGCACTCGGGCACTGCCCGAGGGCCCGGGGTCAGTAGGGGGCCCCATGAAATGCCCCTGGTACCTTTTATTTATAAGCTTTTTTGAGTGTGGGCAAGGACACAGGGGCCCCATGATCCCCTATTGCCCGGGCGGCCCCATGAGTTGTCAGTCCGCCCCTGGCCCCAGCTGCAGATGATTGGCCAAGTACAATGACCGCTATATAGTGGACTCATTCAGATGGGCTCGGACTAGGATCTGAACAAGCCTGAGCTCATCACTAGTGATGACATACTCTGGTTTTATAAATATACATATCCTATGGATAGTCAGATAATTGTTGCATTTAGAGGCCAATCAGTCCATTTTAGAAGCTGGCAGATGCTTTAAGGAACATTGACTCCCAAGTTCTGATTTTTCTGCTGCCTATGTGTATGCATATAATGTATCTATGCATTGCTGGCATTACAGTTTTTCTAGATATTAACACTGTAGATCCCCTAATATACGCTCTGCATTTTACCTGTAAGTTAAGATATGGTGAATGGCGCTAGTTTCCAGTTTTCAATTCTACTTTTTTTTTCTTTTTAATGAAAACTCTGCCCATTTATTCCAGGCCTAGATTAAGAGGAGCAGTCTGTGAAAACAATCTACTGCAGGTTGGAGGAAAGAATTGGCTTAGAGCTCATGTACACTTTTGTGTGTTGTAGCAAAGTGCGTGTTCAACAAAATGGCGTCCATCTGCACACAGTCACAGACTCCATGTTGCATGGATTGGAATAAAATGAGTAAAAGATGGATTCAGCTCCTTTTCGGGGCTTAAAATGTCACTAAACCAACATCATAAAAATCTATTAATAAATGCTGTATTACATGCTCTTCATATTCACTCAGTCACTTTAGAATTCGTTTTCTGTATTCTGCAACAAACCTGGTTTATCCTGCTGTTCTCTATCTCCCCCTTCTGTCCATGTCCCCACTGCAGTTGGGGATTTTGCAGAGCAATGTTGGCACCTAATGCTCAGTTTTCAGTGAGTTTCTATGCTGAGCATTTCCTCCCTATCACATCTGATCAGCCCATGTGACTATAGAGTCACACATGTGGGCATATACACAGTGGTAAATGACATCCCACTCCCTCCCTCCTCCATTCCCAATAACCAGCTAAACACAATAGGGGTGGGATATTACATCTTGATTAACAGAGGCTTTACCTCCCTGTTTATTCTAAGACACAGGATGGAGGGGCATATGACAGTCTGTGATTGGCAGAAATCCACCCACACCATGTTATTGCCAAAAAATAATAAAGATTTGATTTCAAATATATATTTGTGTGACAATTTTAAACATTTGATATTAAATATTTACCCCAAAGGCTGTTTTTTTTTTTATATATGACCAGATGCTCCTCCTGCCACTGTTTGCTTGCAGAGTCATGTGTTGTATATCGATTAGGAAAAAAGTTCTTAGATGTTTTTGTTTTTTTAAATAAACTTACAGTGCCACCATCCACATACAGAAAGAGAAGGGACCATGTGTGTTTAGTATCACTTTAATTGTAGAGGCACATCAGCCTTTTGCCTGTACACTTAAGCTCTGAAAAGGGCAAACTGCATTTGCGGATTTCTCTACAAGTGGAGAACAGGAGCTGAAACCATCTTTTACTCATTTTATACACATGCATGCAACAGGGAGTCTGTCTGTGTGCAGACAGCCGCCATTTTGTTGAAGTCTACTAGAGCCTTCAAGCCGATCTTGTCTGTCTTGTACCAGTCTATCCGCATGCTGATCAGACTGATACAGGTTCAGGGAGTGTTCAAGTGGTACCATTTTCATTGTTTTTTGGCTTCGGCTACATAGTAAAGTGTGTTTTACTGCACTACCCCATGCACATGGTACTATATTGTCATGCCATTCATTTTCAATTCAATTCAAAACCGTGCATGTCAGATTTTTTGGTCTGTTGTGAAACTATGGCATGGGATGCCTTAATGTAACTGACGTTAATGCATGACATAACCCCAATTAAATGCACTACAGTGGTAACATGTTACACAGTGTGAGGCTGTAGCAGAGAACTTACCCGTGTTATAGACAACACGTGAGAACATAAAACCATGATATACAACAACCACAATTTACATAATTGTTTTCTCTTTGGATCACCCAGGGGTGGACTGACTATTTGGAAACTCGGGTACTGCCCAATGGCCCAGGGTCAGTAGGGGGCTCCATGAGATGCCCCTGGTACCTTTTTCATAGGCTTTTTTGAGTTTGGGCAAGGACACAGGGGCCCCATGATCCCCTATTGCCTGCGGGCCCCATGAGTTGTCAGTCCGCCCCTGGGACCACCTGCAAACATTACACTTAAACATTTCTTATTTGCTACAATTATTAAATCTGGCCTTTTCTAGGTCCCTTTTAGGCTCCATGTACACTGCAGCGGATAAACTCACGTTCAGGAGCTTTTCTGCAGTTTTTTTTCAGCAGCCCCAGAACTCTCCCTAATGTTCTCCTATGTGTCCATGTACACATCGTCGTTTACAGGCAGTTGAGTTTACAGTAGTTTTTTTGAACGCACCAAACTTGCGGTCAGGAGTAGATTTTATCAGCGTTTCAAACGCCTAACACTTGTAAACGCGGCTAATCGCATTTATAAACTTTTGTGTTTGGAAATTTTTTTTTAACTCTTCCATGTCCAGATGCTGTCCAGAGACTTTTTTCATCATGAAAAATGCATGCAAAGCGTTTTTTGGACCCGGTACACCATACTTTGAGGTTTTGCATGAAAGAAAATATGTTAGACACTGCTGCAATAATTTTTGCACAGAAATGAGCTGGAACACATCCAAACACCAGAAAAAAAAATACAGCTAATCTCAACAAATACTGCTCTCTCTCTGCTTCTGATCTCTATTTCTCTTCTATATCTGAAATAGTTAATTTTTTACTGTTTTTCAGTGCATTTGGGAAGGTCTCCTGAGGTTATCCTTAAAAAACGCATCTAAACGCAAACATTCATAAATGCGGTATGCAGATGCGGCTAAACAGACGTTTTGTAACCTACGTTTTCCAGCAGTCAGTTTACATCGTTCAGAAGTGTCCCCTGTACATGGAGCCTTACAGTGGACCTTTGGCCAGGTTATGGGCATTCAGATATCCACATTTTTGTAACAAGCAGTGAATAAGCTTTAAAACAAATCTTTACTGCCCTCTGTAGCTGCAGGCATCGTGGTGCAATTTATTTCCAAACTTCACATAAACACTATACAATCATTCAAGCTGGATCCTCTTTGAATAAGCTCAAATGGTGAATCATGTCAGAGGCGTGATCCTTGGGGTGGGACCATGTGCTGACGCTTGACAGCTATTAAAGTTTTGCCTGTGAAGAAATCATCGGTGTGCAGCTTTACCTTTGGATGATGTTGAGCTATTCAAGATGGCTCTCTCAGAAGCTCCATTCAAACTGCTCCTTTCCCCAGAGTTAGTGAGTGGTCTGTGTTCACATTGGAGATTATTATTATACAAGATTTATATAGCGCCAACAGTTTGCTCAGCGCTTTACAATATAATGGGAGACAATACAGCAATGATACAGTTCAGTACAAGAGGGTTAGGAGAGCCCTGCTCCTCGGAGCTTACAATCTAATAGGCAGGGGCTGGTGGTACAAAAGGTAGTAACTGTGAGGAATAGAAGATTCCATTGTTAACTGACGGCAGGATAGGCTTCCCTGAAGAGAGAGGTTTTCAGAGATCGCCTAAAAGTGAGCAGAGTAGGCGATAGTCTTATAGATTAGGGTAGAGAGTTCCAGAGGATAGGGGAAGCTCTGGAGAAGAGATTAGAAGGCTGGGAGGCTACCCAGACACATCTGGAAGTGGCAGCGGGGGGGAGCTGAACTGCTGGGACAAAAAACTGCAATGAACCTTAAGAATGAATTGTTTTGGTTGTCTATATCCTAGCCACAGTTGCGCTGAAACTTTACGTGGGGGGGAAATGCTAGCAGGAAGGCTTTTTATTGTAGAAGAGACATATTCCGAAGGGGACACTAGTTCTGGTGACACAGCGGGATTCCGTCACTTTGGAAGGATTTCCTCTCACTACCTTTTAGACTATGGGACAGGGAGTAAAGCAAAATCTCCCCAATGGGATACAGATGGAAAAAAAACAGCTGGCAACTGTAAGTGCTCAATCTCAGTCCCGTGAAGACTGAGATTGAGCTCTGCAGTCACTTTTGCAGCAGTTGTTTTCTTATTCCAGGTCACTATCCTGCGCAATGTCCTTTTTGTCTCTTTCGGTTAGTTGACCATGTCGACCGCGCTTATGCTCATCACATGACTTTTTCCCGGATGTTTAAGGATGTGCACACCATATTATTTTAGTTTTTTTAATTTTTACTGCTCCCCCCCCCCCCCCCCAATAAGATTTCCATTTGTTTTTCAATTGAGTTGTACAGTTTATAGGTCACATTAAAGGTGGAAAAAGTTCTGAAATTATTTATCTTTGTACCATTTTCTTTACATCACAGAAACCTGCCATTTTAACAAGAGTGTGCAGACTTTTTATATCCACTATAGGTGTCTCATCACACAGCAGAAGCAAAACATTGTTACATCATTTCCACTATCAACACAAAATATGTTGTCACTTTCACAACTGCACATCATGTAGTATTTCTTTTTCTAACCCGTGTAGATCCTAATGGGAGTGTGGACTGCCACTTTAAACAAGCTGCTAGCAGGCATCAGCACTTCATGAAACTTCTTGAAAGCCTGCTGAAGCCAGCTAGCTGCTGCAATACTCACATTGGGATCTGTGTTCAGACATTTACAAACTGGAGCTGATTAGTACATTAAAAGCTTCAACAAAGCTTGCTGAAAGCTGTGCAAATGATTTGTCAAAGCTTGCTGTACACACTGTTCTTATACAAGGTGAAGCCCATGTGAAACTGGCTTTACTTCCTGAAATCCATAAGTATAAGGATCAAAATAGTTAATGTTGATTGAGAGAGTTTAGTTCTACTTTAAAAGCCAAGTTCACCTAAAAAGAAAAATAATAATAAATGCACATTTTTCAGGTAAAAAAGGTCCATTATTATTATTAATAATAATGTATTATTTTTTTAGGAGTCTGCAGAGCATTACACCTGTGATCAGCAGATTGAAGTTGTAATGCCAGCCTCCTGCAGACTGTCAGTGTAGCTGTCGGCCCATACCTACCTAGAGTGCACTTCAGTGCCCTGGTAGTGAATTATTTATTATTTATTTCAGGTACTTATATAGTGCCATCAATTTACACAGCACTTAACATATATATTGTACATTCACATCAGTCCCTAACCCTCAAGGGGTGTACAATCTAAGGTCCCTAACTCACATTCATACATACACATACTAGGGCCAATTTTAGACAGGATCCAATTCACCTACTAGCATGTCTTTGGAGTGTGGGAGGAAACCGGAGGACCCCCACGCAGGCACAGGGAGAACATGCAAACTCCAAGCAGACGGTGCCGTGGCTGGGATACGAACCAGCAACCCAAGTACTGCCAGGTGGAAGGGCCAACCATTTAGCCACTGTGCTGCCCCATTGAGAACTACAAGCCATCAGCCTCAAAGGCTGTCGGTTCTTGTAGTTCATTCACAGAACTCTGTGTCTCAACAATGCGGCCCTGTGGGCAGAGCCTGGCACTTTTCGAATAGTGACGGAGTGCATGGAGAAGATCCCTGGCCAGCTGTGTGTGTGTATATGTATGTACAGTCAGGTCCATAAATATTGGGACATCGACACAATTCTAAAATTTTTGGCTCTATACACCACCACAATGGATTTGAAATGAAACGAACAAGATGTGCTTTAACTGCAGACTGTCAGCTTTAATTTGAGGGTATTTACATCCAAATCAGGTGAACGGTGTAGGAATTACAACAGTTTGCATATGTGCCTCCCACTTGTTAAGGGACCAAAAGTAATGGGACAGAATAATAATCATACATCAAACTTTCACTTTTTAATACTTGGTTGCAAATCCTTTGCAGTCAATTACAGCCTGAAGTGTGGAACGCATAGACATCACCAGACGCTGGGTTTCATCCCTGGTGATGCTCTGCCAGGCCTCTACTGCAACTGTCTTCAGTTCCTGCTTGTTCTTGGGGCATTTTCCCTTCAGTTTTGTCTTCAGCAAGTGAAATGCATGCTCAATCGGATTCAGGTCAGGTGATTGACTTGGCCATTGCATAACATTCCACTTCTTTCCCTTAAAAAACTCTTTGGTTGCTTTTGCAGTATGCTTTGGGTCATTGTCCATCTGCACTGTGAAGCGGTGTCCAATGAGTTCTGAAGCATTTGGCTGAATGTGAGCAGATAATATTGCCCGAAACACTTCAGAATTCATCCTGCTGCTTTTTTCAGCAGTCACATCATTAATATAAATACAAGACAACCAGTTCCATTGGCAGCCATACATGCCCACGCCATGACACTACCACCACCATGCTTCACTGATGAGGTGGTATGCTTAGGATCATGAGCAGTTCCTTTCCTTCTCCATACTCTTCTCTTCCCATCACTCTGGTACAAGTTGATCTTGGTCTCATCTGTCCATAGGGTGTTGTTCCAGAACTGTGAAGGCTTTTTTAGATGTCGTTTGGCAAACTCTAATCTGGCCTTCCTGTTTTTGAGGCTCACCAATGGTTTACATCTTGTGGTGAACCCTCTGTATTCACTCTGTTGAAGTCTTCTCTTGATTGTTGACTTTGACACACATACACCTACCTCCTGGAGAGTGTTCTTGATCTGGCCAACTGTTGTGAAGGGTATTTTCTTCATCAGGGAAAGAATTCTTCCGTCATCCACCACAGTTGTTTTCCGTGGTCTTCCGGGTCTTTTGGTGTTACTGAGCTCACCGGTGCGTTCCTTCTTTTTAAGAATGTTCCAAGCAGTTGTTTTGCCACGCCTAATGTTTTTTCTATCTCTCTGATGGGTTTGTTTTGTTTTTTCAGCCTAATGATGGCTTGCTTCACTGATAGTGACAGCTCTTTGGATCTCATCTTGAGAGTTGACAGCAACAGATTCCAAATGCAAATAGCACACTTGAAATGAACTCTGGACCTTTTATCTGCTTATTGTAATTGGGATAATGAGGGAATAACACACACCTGGCCATGGAACAGCTGAGAAGCCAATTGTCCCATCACTTTTTTAACAAGTGGGAGGCACATATGCAAACTGTTGTAATTCCTACACCATTCACCTGATTTGGCTGTAAATTCCCTCAAATTAAAGCTGACAGTCTGCAGTTAAAGCACATCTTGTTCGTTTCATTAGAAATCCATTGTGGTGGTGTATAGAGCCAAAAATGTTAGAAGTGTGTCGATGTCCCAATATTTATGGACCTGACTGTATGTATATATATATATATATATGTGTGTGTGTGTGTGTGTGTGTGTGTGTGTGTATGTATGTATGTATGTATGTGTGTGTATGTATATATATATATATATATATATATATATATATATATATATATATATATATATATATATATATAAAATTTAATTTTAGTGAATGTAATTTAAAGCCATTTTCATCAGCACCGAATTTGCCATACTGACTAAACATCATTTTGACCTTTTTAAAAGCTACAATTCAAAGTCATGGCTATTTACTTATTTTTTTGTTTTTAGCTTTTCCAGTACAGGCAAACAATATAGTGGGAATGCCTTCACGTCAGTGCCCAGCGTGTGGAAGCATGTGCAGGTGATTTTGGCTTTCTGAAAATCCCTACTTGTGCACATAATTTTTTATAAACGCCACACAGAACTAGGACAAACTCTGCAAATTAGATGTTTTTTTTGTTATGTTAGAGCCAGAGCCATTTCCATATGTTTTTTCTTGAAGCATTAAATTTAATAGAAAATTTCAGCGTGGGCTAAGTGCTGGTCTCCAACAGTTAGTGCTGCTGTTTTTGTGTTTTCTGCCGCCATGCTGAGTCAGGACCCAGCTGTGTGAGTTCCATTGCATTTGCATGTTTTTGTATTTTATCAAAGGCTAGAGCTATTGAACTCTTGAATTCGATGGCAAATATATTAATGTATTTTGGTTAGGTTTTAATTTTATTTTGTTCATTTTGAAGGTAATTTTGTGTTTTTTGCTGGTTTTATAATATATATTTTATTTTGTATTTTAATGTTTTTATTAATTTTTAAACAGTATAAAACAGAGGCAACAAAACACGCCCACGCAGGGGCTATCAATTGCACAGATAAAAAATGTAAAATAGAAAAACAGTGCTCTAACACCAACAGAGCAAAAGGTACGCCCACGCAGGGGCCATCAATGACACATAAGTTACAATAACATTAATGTAACTCTGACTCAAACAAATTAAAGGCAGATATCCTCTGTCACACCAAAAACAAACAGAGAAAGAAAAGAGTCCAAAGAGAAAAAAAACAAAACAAAAAAAAAATCAAAGAGCAGGGGTCCAAGAACGCCAATACCGAACACCATCACATACCCGGGGGGAGTGTGGGAAAGGCGCATTGCAACCACGGCTCCCATATTTTCAAAAATTTACAGTGGGAGTCGTTGCAGATACTCGACATCTGTTCGTTGAGCATCATAGTGGTCATACGATCCCGCACCCCCTGAAGAGGGACAAACGGGCTCTTCCAGGCCTGAGCAATTGTTCTAGTGGCTGATAAAAACAAATAGGAAGCCAACCTCTGCTGGTGAGCCAAGAGGCCCGGTATGGGGCAATGAAGCAAAGAATACCAAGCATCCCGGTGTATGGAGAGATGGAACAAGGTGAAAAGGAGGCCAAACACACGAGGCCAAAAACGAAACAGTCTCAGGCATGACCCCCAGATATGCAATACATCTCCACGATGGCCACAACCTCGAAAGCAGCGATCACTACAGGCAAGGTTTGCCTGGGCCATTAATTGTTTATTTTAATCAATTCACAAAATGGAAAGATGGATTGAAGAGAAATCCAAATCAATAGTTGGTGTGACCACCCTTTGCCTTGAAAACAGCATAAATTCTTCTAGGTAGACTTGCACACAGTTTTTGAAGGAACTGGGCAGGTAGGTTGTTCCAAACATCTTGGAGAACTAACCACAGATCTTCTGTGGATGTAGGTTGCCTCAAATCCTTCTGTCTCTTCATGTAGTCACACCAAATACTGATTTGATTTGGATTTATCCTCTGTTCATTTAAGTCCCATTTTGTTAAATTGCTAAAAATAACCTATTACCACTGCTATTTCTCAAAGCATTCTTAATTTACAGCATTTTTTCACACCTGCCTAAAACTTTTGCACAGTACTGTACTCTAGCTCTCCACTGACAAGTAAATTGAATAACATTGATTATCTTGTTGCAATGACACCTGAAAGTGGGTGGGATATATTAGGCAGCAAGGTTAACATGTTGTTCCTGAAATTGAAAGCAGAAAAAAATGGACAAATCATAAGGATTTGAGCGACAAGGCAGGATTGTAATGTCTGGGTCTAAGCATCTCCAAAACTGCAGCTTTTGTGGGATGTTCCCAGTCTGCAGTGGTCAGGACCAACCAAAAGTGGTCCAAGGAATGAAAACCAATGAACCAGTGACATGGCATTGGCAGCCAAGGCTTATTGATGCACGTGAGGAGTGAAGACTGGTCCATGTAGTCCGATCCAATAGAGGAGCTACTGTCGCTCAGATTACTGAAAAAGTTCATGCTGGTTTTCATAGAAAGGTATCCGAACATAGCTGAACAGAGCATCTCAGTTTGTGTATGGAGCTGTGTAGCTGCAGACTGGTCAAGGTTCCCATGCTAACCCATGTCCAAAACCAAAAGCACCTACAATTGGCGCCTGAGCATCAGACCTGGACCACGGAGCAATGGAAGAATGTGGCCCAGTTTGATGATTTGTGTGTATCTGTTACTTTCCTTGGGGAAGAGATGTCACAAGGATGCACTATGGGGAAAAGACAAGCCAGGGTAGGCAGTTATCTGCTTCTGATGGCTTGGTGCCAGATACCACAGCATACCTTAGAACAGTTGTTCTCAACATTCCTAATGCCGTGACCCTTTAATACAGTTCCTCTTGTTGTGGTGACCACCAACCATAAAATTATTTACCCAGTAATTATAATTCATGAGTGTCGTTTTACCTCCAATACTGCTGCTTTCAACACAGTAGCTGCTTTTAACAGAGTAGCTGCTTTCAACACAGCAGCTGCTTTCTACACAGTAGCTGCTCTTTACACATCGGAAATATGTGTTTTCTGATGGTCTTAGGGGACCCCTGTGAAAGGGTTGTTCGACCCCCAAAGGGGTCGCGACCCACAGGTTGAGAACCACTGCCTTAGAAGGTCTAGTGGAGTCCATGCCTTGATAGGTCAGGGTTCTTTGATGGCCAAAGGGGGACCTACTCAATATTAGGTGGATGGCCATGATGGCTGGTGTGTGTGTGTATATAATATAGGGATGCACCAATACCATTTTCTTTATCGGAGAGTATGAGCACCGATACTTTCAGTCAAGTACTTGCCATTATCTATACTTTACGGTGCGATTTGCGTCCATACAAAATGTATTCCACCACAAAAGTTAGCATATGATTTCAACAGGAAAGCGATTCTTGTCCAAATCGCATGCGGTTTCACCATTGCTCCTGTGTGAACCCAGGCTGTCATAGCCCGAGTTCACACAGGAGCAGTGCAGGGAGGTTTCCCACAGTGGACAGTGGGAGAGTGGGGATGTATACTATGGTGGCAGATGCTACATATTCTCAGCGGTAGGAGAGGAGAGAAAGCGGCACAGATTTGAAATCTCCGCCACTTGTTTTTCCCCTCCTTGCAGGGATGACCGTTTGGGCTAGAGGTCTTTTGATTGGTCAGCACCGTCCATGTGACGGCTGATCTTCTGAACCAGAAACCTTGAATTAGGGCCTATGGGATGGACAGGTGCAGCTTGCTTTTGCTTGTTTGCATTGAGATCTATTTGAAGCTCCTCTAAGATCATTCATGTATATTTGACCTTGTTCTGACCTGCAATTAAAGTGGTTCTAAAGGTTCAAGGTTTTTTTTACAACCCCCTCCCATCCATACTTGAGCCCCTCGGGTCCATCGACGTTCTCAACAGTCTTTGCTGTCTGGGGACTCTTCCTCCTCATTGGTTGAGACGGCAACAGGAGCCCATTGGCTCCAGCTGCTGTTAATCACAGCTAGTGAGCCGCCAATGAGGTGAGAGCAGGGGGCGGGGCCGAGCTGCGGCTTTGTCTTATCGACGCTTAGAGCACCATCTCGAGGACGAGCATTAAGAGGAAAAACTGCGCGAGGAGGAGCACCGGAGGGGGTCCCAAAAAGAAGAGGCTAGGGGCTGCTGTGTGCAAAGTCACTGCACAGAGCAGACCTGTTTGTTATTTTAGAAAAAAAAAAAAAAAGCTTTAGTGTCTCTTTAACCGCCTTCTAAGCTGCGTCAACCTACTTCGAATTGCTTTTTGCATTTTCATTGACTTGTATGGGTAGAGACACAAACAAAAGGTCATTGAGACAGGCCTTTAATACTTCTCTGCCGTCCCTGATCATTGCATCATGACGCAAAGGAGAAAATGGCCTTTTTTTTGTTTTGTTTTGTTTTCTGAATACAGACCTACTCAGCACTGACATATTAAATTCATGGGTGAGTAAGCAGAGTATTGTTTTCATGGCCATGCACTTTCTATGAACTATGTAGGGATTGTATTCCAAAATAATTGAAGTGGATAGTTTTTTATATTACTTTTTTTATTGCGATCAGCAAAAAAGAAAGAAAATGGGTATCAACTGACTTCTGATTGGATGCGTTTTGGTCATTGTACATAATTTCTTTTTGTACTTTATCAGGCCCTCTATCTTCAGTTTGATTTCATAAATAGAAGAGTTGTTTCCTTTTTCATTGTACTAGAGTGAAGGAAATGTTCTCATCAATCCTTTAGTGTCTGCTCAATTTTTGGCTCTTAGGATAAAGGAAAACATCACTTACAGTGGGGCAAAAAAAAGTATTTAGTCAGCCACCAATTTTACAAGTTCTCCCACTTACAAAGATGAGAGAGGCCTGTAATTGGCATAATAGGTAGACCTCAACTATGAGAGACAAAATGAGAAAAAAAATCTACACAATCACATTGGCTGATTTAGAATTTATTTGCAAATTATGGTGGAAAATAAGTATTTGGTCACCTACAAACAAGCAAGATTTCTGGCTCTCACAGACCTGTACCTTCTTCTTTAAGAGGCTACTCTGTCCTGCACTCCTTACCTGTATCAATGGCACCTGTTTGAACTTGTTATCAGTATAAAAGACACCTGTCCACAACCTCAAACAGTCACACTCCAAACTCCACTATGGTGAAGACCAAGAGCTGTCGAAGAACACCAGAAACAAAATTGTAGACCTGCACCAGGCTGGGAAGACTGAATCTGCAATAGGCAAGCAGCTTGGTGTGAACAAATCAACTGTGGGAGCAATAATTAGAAAATGGAAGACATACAAGACCACTGATAATCTCCCTCGATCTGGGGCTCCCCGCAAGATCTCACCCCGTGGGGTCAAAATGATCACAAGAACGGTGAGCAAAAATCCCAGGACCACACGGGGGGACCTAGTGAATGACCTGCAGAGACCAACGTAACAAAGGCTACCATCAGTAACACACTACGCCGCCAGGGACTCAGATCCTGCAGTGCCAGACGTGTCCCCCTGCTTAAGCCAGTACATGTCCGGGCCCGTCTGAAGTTTGCTAGAGAGCATTTGGATGATCCAGAAGAGGATTGGGAGAATGTCATATGGTCAGATGAAACCAAAATAGAACGGTTTGGTAGAAACACAACTCGTCGTGTTTGGAGGAGAGAGAATGCTGAGTTGCATCCAAAGAACACCATACCTACTGTGAAGCATGGGGGTGGCAACATCATGCTTTGGGGCTGTTTCTCCACAAAGGGACCAGGACAACTGATCCATGTACAGGACAGAATGAATGGGGCCATGTATCGTGAGATTTTGAATGCAAACCTCCTTCCATCAGCAAGGGCATTGAAGATAAAACATGGCTGGGTCTTCCAACATGACAATGATCCCAAACATACCGACCAGGCAATGAAGGAGTGGCTTCGTAAGAAGCATTTCAAGGTCCTGGAGTGGCCTAGCCAGTCTCCAGATCTCAACCCCATAGAAAACCTTTGGAGGGAGTTGAAAGTCCGTGTTGCCCAACGACAGCCCCAAAACATCACTGCTGTAGAGGAGATCTGCATGGAGGATGGGCCAACATACCAGCAACAGTGTGTGCCAACCTTGTGAAGACTTACAGGAAACGTCTGACCTCTGTCATTGCCAACAAAGGATATATAACAAAGTATTGAGATGAACTTTTGATATTGACCAAATACTTATTTTCCACCATAATTTGCAAATAAATTCTTTCCAAATCAGCCAATGTGATTGTCTGGATTTTTTTTCTCATTTTGTCTCTCATAGTTGAGGTCTACCTATGATGCCAATTACAGGCCTCTCTCATCTTTTTAAGTGGGAGAACTTGCACAATTGGTGGCTGACTAAATACTTTTTTGCCCCACTGTATTTATAAAATCAGATTTCACACAACTCCCATTATGCAATGTCGTGCCCTGTTTATGTTACAGTAGTCTGCAAAAAGGTGTATGTCAAGGCAAAGAAGAAACCCACATTTCCCCATGTTTTATCTCTTTAAAGACCCTGCAAGTTCAGAAAAGTTTTCTGAGCTATACACATATAGCAAGTGAAATAAAATGAAACCAAACCAGACATAATAGTAAAAGTTCAAAAAGTCCACACTTGTATAATAGTGCATGAAATAACACTTGAAATGGAACTCCAAATACCCCACGAAGAAAACTAGTAACCTGTAAAGGCATTTAAACGTCACCTATAGTGATTTATAGGTGCCATAGTTCGCCACCATTCCAAAGGTATACATAGTTCTATATGTCAATGTTTTTAGTAGTTTTAGAAACCGAATACAAAAAAAAAATGCCAAGCAATACATTTATTCTAGTGGGCAGCACAGTGGCTAAGTGGTTAGAACGTCTGCCTGGCAGTGCTAGGGGTCGTTGGTTCGAATCCCAACCACGGTACCACCTGCCTGGAGTTTGCATGTTCTCCCTGTGCCTGCGTGGGTTTCCTCCGGGAACTCTCGTTTTCCTCCCACGCTACGTTATTTTAACATGTCATATAGCCAATGACCACCTCCATGTATACTTATTATTGCCAGTATGAACCTATTGATTAGAATTACAGTGGCTAAATGGTTAGCACTTCCACCTGACAGTACTAGGGTCCTCGGTTCGAATCCCAACCATGGCACCACCTGCCTGGAGTTTGCATGTTCTCCCTGTGCTTGTGTGGGTTTCCTCCGGGTACTCCTGTTTCCTCCCACACTCCAAATACATGCTGGTAGGTTAATTGACTCCTGTCTAAATTGTCCCTAGTATGTGTATGTATGAATGTGAGTTAGGGACCTTAGATTGTACTCCCCTTGAGGGTACGGACTGATGTGAATGTACAATATATATATAATGTGTATATATGTAAAGCGCTGCGTAAATTGACGGCGCTTTATAAGTACCTGAAATAATTAAATATTCATTCAAGAATGATGCAGACAGCAAAACAACAAAGTCCAAGAACAGATTAAAGTAGGCAAGAGTACAAGCATCAATCTCTCGAGTGCATGCTAAAAATCCAAGGTAGAACCTTAGGCAATAATCTTGTGATTGAAAATATGCAATAAGAATACCGCCTTACTAAACAGTCAAATTCAAGTCAGATATCAACATATTGTACAAGTGGGATGGTGGGAATAATATCACTGAAACCGTAAACAGAAATAAAAAGTAAGGAAAGTATAGAAAAGAATAAAGTAAAAAGAGGGTCGGTCAGAAATCTGTTTAATAACAGAAATATATGGGATCCATGGATCCCAAGTGCTCTCAAATTTAGAGGTATTGTTATTAAGGATACTAGCAAGTTTATCATTGATCATGATCCAAGTAAGTTTGTTTGACTAAGTCAAGCGATATTGCCGACTGTTTCTAGTGTTTGGCTATCGTAATTCCAACTCTAGCCAAATCCAGTTTTCACACATATAAATAAAATCTTAGGTTTTAACGCTTCCCCAAAAAATATGGTGTGTGTGTGTGACTTTGTCACAGAGACAGGAAATGAGGAGATCTTCCAACAAGGACAACCTCAGTAGAACTTTGAGGTGCTAACCCTTCCCTACTGTATTGATAATGTATGGGTATATGTTATGAACAGATCATTAAAAACGGTTTTTGTTTTTTTTTTTTTTCCAGCTCTGTGGAAGGTGTCCTAAAAACACTAGTGAAAGCCTGTCGACCGTAAGTAACTTTACTGAAAAGTAATTATTATTATTATTATACAGGGTTTTTATAGCACCGACAGTATGTGCAGCGCTTTAAAATGTAAGGGCAGACAGTGCAGTTACAATACAATTCAATACGGAAGGAATCGGAGGACCCTGCTCATTAGAGCTTGCAATCTAAAAAAGAGGGTCAAATGACACAAAAGGTGATAACTGTGGGGGTTGAGCTGATGGAGAAAGTGGAAATATAGTTGTTAGGAGGAGGTGGGACAGGCTTCTCAGAAGAGAAGGGGTTTTTTTAGGGATCACCTAAAAGAGGACAGAGTAGAAGATAGCTGGACAGATTGGGGTAGGGAGTTCTATAGGATGGGAGAGGCTTGGGAAAAGTCCTGAAGGTGAGCATAGGACGAGGTGACGGGAATTTACAGAGCAGGTTGTCTTGGGAGGAACGAAGAGAGCTATTTGATTAGTATTTTGAGACTAGGTTAGTGATATAGCTGGGGGTGTTGTGTATGGTTTTGTAAGTTATTAGTATTTTGAATTTAATGTGTTGGGTGATTGGCAGCCAATGAAGGGATTGGCAGAGAGGGGTAGCAGACACTGAGTGGCTGGTAAGGTGCATGAATCTGGAAGCAGCATTCATGGTGGGCTAAAGGGGGGATATCCTATGTAAAGTTAAGTCAATGAGGATGACACTGCAGGAGTCATGGTAAGAGATGACCAAGGAGTGGACTAGCTTTGTGGTGTCATTGGTTAGGAAGGAGCGTATTTTGGAGATATAAAAGTAAATAACCAAAAATGCAGCGCTAATAAAGTGTCAACATAAAAGTCCAAATAATTCTCAAGTGAATGAGACAGGTTGCAGAAGAAGATTCTGGCGTCATATTCCGTCACCAAAACACCCGAATAGATAAGCCCCCTTACCGGACGTTCAGACCGTATACTGGTCAATATACGCAGTAAATAAGAAATCACTGAAGCAGGTAATTTTCACTAGGAATCCCCCTTTAAGATTATGAATACTCCTCCTCTTTAAAGATCTTCAAAAGCAGGAAAAACTCCCATCCAATAATCAAATAAGGGATATAAAACAAAAGCAACTCATAGTGTAGTAATTCAGTACAATTTTGATCAATCTAATAAAGGATCCATGTACATCAAGCATTAAAACAACCAGCAATGAATGTGAAATGTTTCAAACCGAAAATATGGCCGCCGTCCCTCCAGAACGTGGTGACGTCACACACCAAAGCTCCGTTTTTCCTGCTCTTTGAGATCTTTAAAGAGGAGTAGTATTCATCATCTTAAAGGAGGATTCCTAGTGAGAATTACTTGCTTCAGTGATTCATTTTTACTGCATATATTGACCAGTATACGGTCTGAACATCCGGTAAGGGACTTATCTATTCGGGTGTTTTGGTGACGGTATATGACGCCAGAATCTTGTTCTGCAACCTGTCTCATTCACTTGAGAATTATTTGGACTTTTATGTTGATACTTTATTAGCGCTGCATTTTTTATTTATTTTTATATTTGCCTTTTGTGTGCAAGCTGCTTTTCCCTATTAATTTGCATTCTTGAATTCACATTGTCGTTACATCCAAGCGCAGGTGTTTTGTATTTTGCAGAGGTTGAGGTGGTAAGCCTTGGACAGCGATTGTATGTGAGGCCGAAAGAAGAGTTCAGAGTCTAAGATTACACCTAGTACTCTGACATGTGGGGATGGGTTGTTGATTAAGGGAGAAGTCTGGGGAAGGGGCACATGGGGGAGGAAATATTATGAACTCCGTATTGGATAGATTGAATATGAGAAAGTGGTGTGACATCCAGGCTGATATGTTGGTCAGTAAATTATGTTGTGAGCTGAAGTGTAGAGAGATTTGGGTGTCATCAGAGTAGAAATGATATTGAAAACCATGGGAGGCTGACCCAGGGAGGAGATGTTGATGGAGAATAAGAGAGGTCCAAGAACAGATCCTTGGGGTTAAATGTATATTCCATTTATTGATTTATGTTATATTTTAAAAAGAACAAGGCACCTTTCTCATTCAGGGCAAGGTGACATTGTGTACAGGAGCTCTCCAACCTACTGATGCTTACTTTGCCCCCAACCCCCCAGGAGTCAGATTATCATCTCTTTATTGTAATGTCAAGTTTTATGCCCCTTTCACACAGGCCATTCAATCAGGTTCACCTGTCAGTTTTTCAGGTGAACCAGATCGGAAGGTCCATGTATTCTTATGCATAGGCGGATGTAAACGGACTTGTCTGTTTACAACCACCTACTACTGGGTTTGATCCATTTTTTTTTTTTTAACAGACTGGAAGGGAATCCATCCTCTTCTGTTTAAGCAGTTAAGAATGGAGGGTAGTCTGGTGTAAACAGACAGCAGAGTCCTTTTACTCCGAACTGCCCATAGAGTTCTGTCCGTGTCCACTCTGTAGAAATTAAGCGGACACAAATGTGTCGCCTGGCTTCTTTGCTATCAGAATGGGATCTGTGAGTGGATCCTCTGCTGATTGGAACTGAATCTTCACGAAATACCCACTGTATGATAGAGGCCTTACCCAGCCTTGTTACAGTTTATGCCAGTGTGCGATTTGGATTTTTTTTTTTTAGAATAGTAAATCTCCTTGCTCTTGTAATATCTGAAATGATGTAAGAAAACTCTGAATATTTAGCATTGGTTTTTTGCTTTTTACTATTTTTCAGTTATTTTCCTGATGATGCAACTGCAGAAATGCTAGAAGAATGGCGGCCTTTAATGTGTCCTTTTGATGTAACCATGCAAAAGGCCATTAGTTATTTTGAATTGTTTTTGCCTACCTCCCTGCCTCCAGAGCTTCATCATAAAGGTTTTAAGTGAGTAACTGACTAAAGATACATGAGAAATTAAATTTGTGGTGTGTTAACATTTTTAAAAAAATAAATTGATTTTTTTTTTTTCTTTTAGACTGTGGTTCGATGAATTCATGGGCCTCTGGCTTTCAGTTCAGAATCTTCCTCAGTGGGAAGGGGTAAGTATTCCATTTAGAAATAATGAAAATGTAGCTTGTGGTCTTAAATTGAACCTGTGGACAGGTTATAGACGTTCATACAGTTGTGTTCAAAATAATAGCAGTCAGACATCACTAACCCGATCAATCACTGTTTTTGTTAGAAATTATATTTCTACATGGCAAATAATTTACTAGCAGGTGTAGTAAAGTAATAGAAATCCAACAGACCCAACAGTCATGACATGCATGCTGCTGATTGTGTGTCATTGAATCACTCATTGAAAGGGGCATGTTCAAAATAATAGCAGTGTGGAATTCTATTAGTGAGGTCAATCATTCTTTGAAAAACAGGTGGCAATTATTGCCCTTATTTAAGGAAGGAAGGCAGCAAATGTTGGACATGCTGGTTACAGTGCATTTCTCTCTGAAATTCTGAGGAAAATGGGTCGTTCCAGACATTGTTCAGAAAAACTGCGTACCTTGATTAAAAAGTGGATTGGAGAGGTGAAAACAGATAAAGAAGTGCAGAAAATGATAGGCTGCTCAGCTAAAATGATCGCAAATGCTTTAAAATGGCAACCAAAACCTGAAAGACGTGGAAGAAAGCGAAAAACTACCATTGGAATGGATAGAAGAATAGCCAAAATGGCAAGGACTCAGCCAACAATCCGCTCCAGAAAGATGAAAGAAGGTGTAAAGTTCCCTGTGAGGACTGTTACAATTAGAAGACGCCTATGTGAAGCCAAGCTATCTGCAAGAAGCCCCCGCAAAGTCCCACTGTTGAAAAAAAGACATGTGCTGAAGAGGTTACAATTTGCCAAAGAGCACATTGACTGGCCTAAAGAGAAATGGTGCAACATTTTGTGGACTGATGAAAGTAAGATTGTTCTTTTTTGGTCTAGTGGCCGGAGACAGTTTGCCAGACGACCCCCAAACACTGATTTCAAGCCACAGTACACTGTAAAGACAGTGAAGCATGGTGGTGCAAGCATCATGATATGGGGATGTTTCTCTTACTACGGTGTTGGGCCTATTTATCGCATACCAGGGATCATGGATCAGTTTGAATACATTAGAATACTTGAAAAGGTCATGCTGCCTTATGCTGAAGAGGAAATGCCCTTGAAATGGGTGTTCCAACAAGACAACGACCCCAAACACACCAGTAAACGTGTAACATCTTGGTTCCAGACCAACAAGATTGACGTTATGGAGTGGCCAGCCCAATCCCCGGATCTTAATCCAATAGAAAACTTGTGGGGTGACATCAAAAATGCAGTTTCTGCGGCAAAACCAAGAAATAGAGAAGAACTGTGGAATGTAGTCCAATCATCCTGGGCTGGAATACCTGATCACAGGGGCCAGAAGTTGGGTGACTCCATGCAACACAGATGTACAGCAGTTCTCAGAAACAGTGCGACTACAACCAAATATTCATGAAGTCATTCAAAGGAAAGCAAAATCTTCAAACATTTTTCAGTTTGTATAGTGAATGTTTGAGTTTGTAAAGAAGAATACAAACACTGCTATTTTTTTGAACCATCTAATATTCACTTTTCTTCAATTTTTTTAGAGGAACAACACAAATTTGATATATTTTTCTTCATGTTTTGATTTGGAATAGAATGTGTCGTGTTCCCAATGCATTTTTGTGTATGGAAATAAAAGCTATTAGAAGGATTTTGAGCTTTATTCACTTTTTTCAACACACTGCTATTATTTTGAACACAACTGTATATTTTTAGCTGTTCTAAAGGCTTAAAGTTTTTTTAAACCTTAATGCATTCTGTGCATTAAGGTAAAAAACCTTCCATATCAGCTCCTCTTTCGATCCAGTTCCATGCCAGACCGCAGCATTGCTGTTCTCTCTCTCTCCTCACGGGCACAGAGGCAGGAGCCATTGGCTTCTGCTGCTGTCAATCAAATCATGGGAGGAGGGGGGGCCAAGTCACGCTATATGTGTCTATGGTCATTCAGAGCCTAGCTCAGCAGCAAGCCAACACTTCTGCCCCTGTAGCAAGCACTTGCTGTGGGGGCAGACACACAAGAGAAGGAGCAATGAGCATCTCTGAGGGACCCCAGAAAAGCAGGTTTGGGGCCGCTTGGTTTTGCACAGAGCAGGTTAGCATAACATGTTTATTATTTTAATAAAAATATGCCTTTAAATAACGCTTTAAAACAAGCCCTCACTACACCTCTGTAGTTGCAGAGCAGTTCATCCCTAGAGTTCACAGCAGAAGCACTGCGGTCCTTCTCTGAGGGAGTTTAACTGTTCTATATATGACCTATACATATACATGCAATTAAACAAGTCATCAGAGTTGTGTTCCCTACCTTAATGACAAATAGAAAACATTTCAAATATATACTATATGGTACTTGTTTGCTGGGATAGTTTGTTTTGCCATAAGTAATTTTTAATTAAAAAAAATTATAAAAATTGATATTTTGTTATGTGCTCAGCTTTGGTTGATATGGGAGTTTAGATACTGATGCACCCCATACACTCCTGTTGAAGATCTCAGTACAGTTTGTATGCATATAAAGTATGAATACAGCTTAATGAAGTTTAAAATTTGTGTTTATTTTCAAACCACAGCACCTAGTGAATCTCTTTGCACGCTTGGCAAATGATAACATTGGGTACGTTGATTGGGATCCATATGTTCCAAAGGTAAGCGATTTGTAGTTTGTCTGGTTTTATAATGTATAAAATTCTTTGCAGTTTTTTTTTAAATTGTTGACAGTTTATTAAACAAGACATCTGAACAGATTTCCTTACAATGGTTTGGGAGTTTCTCTTGGAGGTGCACCCACAGGCCAGAACCGTGGTGGTGGTTTGTGATCCTTAAGTGCCTTATGAGAGTGGCTTCCAACCACCTTGCTGTAAATGGCACAGCTATCAAAGTAGCACATTTAGCTTAGGCCAGTGTTTCGCAACCTTTTCTAAGTCAAGGCACCCTTTAAAATTATGGACAATCATGAGACACCCCATTCTAAAATGTGAAAAACTATTCTAATCGTTTTATATAACACAGCAACATCCACACACATAGGACACCCAACATTAGAGGTGATATATTCTTCCAAAGCAAATACACTTCTGCACACTGGTACTGGGTAGTATTCCAGTGTTTCTCTTCTTCTTCAGTTTTCTCCATCACTGAGATAACCCCAGCACTGATGGAGAGGGGCAGGGGAGTGGCAAATTAGGATGTTGTGCAGGCAGCTGACATCCTCCTTATCAACTGATGATGTCATTGGTTGTCAGGATGCCGGCGGCTAGAAGTTCGTAATGGTGCACAATGAAAACCTGTGGCTTGTGTGGCTAAAAGGCAGGCGTGTTCCACCCTCTGGCTTGTATACACGGTCTGGGCAATTTTTAGACATTTTGCCAAGGCACCCCTGAAGAAACCTCAAGGCACCCCAGGGCTGGCTTAGGCAGTGCATTTGAATAAAAGACATTAGCATCAGTGATATCCCTGACAGCTACAACCTCAGTAATGTTTCTGATCACAAACTTCTTAATAGCTTTGTCCTTTGGGACACAGCGGGCACAGTTGGTGCACAAGATAGGCTGGGTATGCCCACGTCCCTTCTTTGCACTTCCATTGTTCCTTCTTTTCTTTGTCATCTTGGACTTGTAGGCTGCAAAGAGCAGTTGCAGTTAATGTCGTGAAAGCTTTTGGTAACTGAGTCCTTCCTGACTTCAATAGCATCTATGGCTGAATTCACCCAGAAAATTGGTTTTCAGACCTAACCACTATAGCCTATAGAGCATTTTTGATTTGAGTGACCCAGAGTATTTAGCCAAGTGCTGATTTTTAGGGTGTGACTAAAGCAAACCTTAGTTTAAAGCTGGTAGACTGCTAGTAAAACTGGGAGGAGGCACCTAGAGGTGCTTGCACATGTTCTGAGATTCCAGATTGCCCCAGTTGCCCTAACACTGAGTGAAATTGAACTTTTCCAATACCGATTATAAACCTTGAAGTTGCTCCTATGCCCACACCCTTGCACAATTAATCCTTAAGGATGTCAATGACCGATTTAGATTAAATAGGCAAATTAGACCTGCTAGAGACTGCTGCAATGTTGCAAGAGACTGACCGACTGCTATCATCAGCACACGGCTAACTATTCTGTGGATTCTGAATATTAAGCAAATAGTAGCCAAGCCCTGATCACAAATTGGAGCCAGAGCTGTATTACTCAAGCTTAGGTTTGATTTATTTATATGTCCTATCCACTGCCCACTACACATTACGGGTAACATGCCAGTACTGACTTGTTGCAGGACGTAGGCTGGTAATATTTGTTTACAAACTATGCGTTTTGATTTTTTCTGGCATATATTCAACATGTGCTTTTATTACAGGTGTTTACCAGGATTCTGCGTAGTTTAAATCTCCCCGTAGGAAGCAGTCAAGTGCTTGTACCAAGACAACTGGCTAATGCTTATGACATTGGACATGCTGTGATATGGATATCTGCAATGATGGTAGGCAACAAAGGAGGATTGTATGATGGATTAAAGTCTTTTTAACTAGCAGCTGTTACTCGCATTGTAATGTAAAAAAAAAAAAGTGTTTCTTCTATTCGGTATCTTCCATAAAGCAGTCCTTGTTGCTTTATAGCAGCTGTTTTACATAGTTACATATATAGTTACATAGTCTGGCCGAAAAAGACAAAAGTTCAACCATTAAAAAAAAGTTATAATCCTATACCCAGAGTTGATCCAGAGGAAGGCAAAAAAAAACTCCAGCAAAGCATGATCCAATTTGCTCCTGCAGGGAAACAAAATTCCTTCCTGATCTCCCGAGAGGCAATCGGATATTCCCTGGATCAACTTTACCTATAAATGTTAGTATCCAGTTATATTCTGTGTATCTAAGAGAGAATTCAGGCCTTTTTTAAAGCAATCCACTGAGCTGGCCAGAACCAACTCTAAAGGGAGTCTATTCCACATTCTCACAGCTCTCACTGTGAAGAAACCTTTCCGTGTTTGGAGATTAAATGTATTTTCCTCCAGACGTAAAGAGTGCCCCCTTGTCCTTTTTGATGACCTCAGGGTGTATAGCTCTACACCGAGTTCACTATATGAATCACTGATGTATTTATACATGTTGATCATATCCCCCCTTATGTATTATACATGGAGATCATATCCCCCCTTATGTATTATACATGGAGATCATATCCCCCCTTATGTATTATACATGGAGATTATATCCCCCCTTATGTATTATACATGGAGATTATATCCCCCCTTATGTATTATACATGGTGATCATATCCCCCCTTATGTATTATACATGTTGATCATAGCCCCCGTTATGTGTTATACATGGAGATCATATCCCCCCTTATGTATTATACATGGAGAGCATATCCCCCCCCCCCCTTATGTATTATACATGGAGATCATATCCCCCTTATGTGTTATACATGGTGATCATATCCCCCCTTATGTATTATACATGGAGATCATATCCCCCCCTTATGTATTATACATGGAGATCATATCCTCCCTTATGTAATATACATGGAGATCATATCCCCCCTTATGTATTATACATGGAGATCATATCCCCCCTTATGTATTATACATGGAGATCATATCCCCCCTTATGTATTATACATGGAGATGATATCCCCCCTTATGTATTATACATGGAGATCATATCCCCCCTTATGTATTATACATGGAGATCATATCCCCCCTTATGTATTATACATGGAGATCATATCCCCCCCTTATGTATTATACATGGAAATCATATCCCCCTTATGTATTATACATGGAGATCATATCCCCCTTATGTATTATACATGGAGATCATATCCCCCCCTTATGTATTATACATGGAAATCATATCCCCCTTATGTATTATACATGGAAATCATATCCCCCCCTTATGTATTATACATGGAGATCATATCCCCCCTTAATCTCCTCTTCTCAAGAGAGAATCAATTCAGTTCCTCTAATCTTTCCTCATAGCTGATCTCCATGCCTCTTATCAGTTTGGTTGTCCTTCTCTGTACTTTCTCCAGTTCCCCAATGTTCTTTTTTTTGAATTGTTGCCCAAAACTGAACTGCATATTCCAGATGAGGTATTACTAATGATTTGTACGGGGGGAAATGATCTCTCTCTCTCTGGAGTCTATACCTCTTTTAATACAAGATGATTTTGCTCACTTTAGAACCTGCAGCTTGGCATTGTATGCCATTATTAAGCTTGTGATCTACCAGAACCCCCAGATCCTTCTCCACCATTGACCCCCCCCCCCCCAGATCCTTCTCCACCATTGATTCCCCCAGTTGTACCTCCCCCAGTATGTATGATGCATGCATATTCTTATCCCCCAATTGTGCAGAACCTTACATTTATCAACATTAAACATCATTTGCAACATAGTTGCCCAATTACACAGAGCATTGAGGTCAGCTTGTGAGTTGGAGACATCCTGTAAGGACGTTATTCCATGGCACAGCTTGGTGTCGTCTGCAAAGACTGAAATGGAATTTTTAATCCCAGACCCTATATCATTTATAAATATATTAAAAAGTAAGGGTCCCAACACTGAACCTTGGGGTACCCCACTGACAAACCTAGACCAATCAGAGTATGAATCATTAACCACTACTCCCTGAATACGATGTTTGTTTTCATGCAGGCTTTGGAAAAAGAAAGGGAAAAACACAGGAATAAGACAGGTGACTTTGGATGATACAAACAGTTTTTATTACAGAGCAAATGCTAACATTACTGTGTAATGGCAGGCACCTGAAGCTGCCAGCACATAGTAATAGCTTGTGAACATTCCTCCCCTGTAAGCCCCAGCATCCCCTAACCCTTTCAAGCCTAGTATGCAGCTCTTGGTTTCAAGCCCAATTTTGAGATCAGACAAGTCCTCTTCCATCCCACAATACAATGATCAGTATTATTACTCGTTGCTATTGCCACTCTTTGGTCCCACAACATTGCATATATTCCCTGTGACGGGTGTATTCTGGAACTGTCATAATTGGTTATGCTTAGACTGCATAGAGTCTTTCCTGGTTTCTTGTAGTCCTTGCCCCTGTATTGGGAATGAGAGACATAGATGATACCACATAACCAACTACATCAACTAAACACTGTAGCTTGGCATTGAGACATAGTGATTGTTAGTTATCAAGTTATGATTGAGGTTAGGCTTAGGCTAGACCAGTGATGGCGAACCTTTTTGAGCCCGAGTGCCCAAACTGCAACCCAAAACCAACTTATTTCTTTCAAAGTGCCAACACTGCAATGAAACCTGAATATCGAGCTTTTGGTTTAGAAAAAACAACTCATACAGTAGTGCAAACTAATTAACAGTACAGGGATGACCAGAGACTGCGGACACAGTACAGGGATGACCAGAGACTGCGGACACAGTACAGGGATGACCAGAGACTGCGGACACAGTACAGGGATGACCAGAGACTGCGGACACAGTACAGGGATGACCAGAGACTGCGGACACAGTACAGGGATGACCAGAGACTGCGGACACAGTACAGGGATGACCAGAGACTGCGGACAGTACAGGGATGACCAGAGACAGCGGACAGTACAGGGATGACCAGAGACAGCGGACAGTACAGGGATGACCAGAGACTGCGGACACAGTACAGGGATGACCAGAGACTGCGGACACAGTACAGGGATGACCAGAGACTGCGGACACAGTACAGGGATGACCAGAGACTGCGGACACAGTACAGGGATGACCAGAGACTGCGGACACAGTACAGGGATGACCAGAGACAGCGGACAGTACAGGGATGACCAGAGACTGCGGACAGTACAGGGATGACCAGAGACTGCGGACACAGTACAGGGATGACCAGAGACTGCGGACACAGTACAGGGATGACCAGAGACTGCGGACAGTACAGGGATGACCAGAGACTGCGGACAGTACAGGGATGACCAGAGACTGCGGACACAGTACAGGGATGACCAGAGACTGCGGACACAGTACAGGGATGACCAGAGACTGCGGACACAGTACAGGGATGACCAGAGACTGCGGACACAGTACAGGGATGACCAGAGACTGCGGACACAGTACAGGGATGACCAGAGACTGCGGACACAGTACAGGGATGACCAGAGACTGCGGACACAGTACAGGAGATGACCAGAGACTGCGGACACAGTACAGGAGATGACCAGAGACTGCGGACACAGTACAGGAGATGACCAGAGACTGCGGACACAGTACAGGAGATGACCAGAGACTGCAAACAGTACAGGAGATGACCAGAGACTGCGGACAGTACAGGAGATGACCAGAGACTGCGGACAGTACAGGGATGACCAGAGACTGCGGACAGTACAGGGATGACCAGGGACTGCGGACACAGTACAGGGATGACCAGAGACTGCGGACACAGTACAGGGATGACCAGAGACTGCGGACACAGTACAGGGATGACCAGAGACTGCGGACACAGTACAGGGATGACCAGAGACTGCGGACACAGTACAGGAGATGACCAGAGACTGCGGACAGCACAGGGATGACCAGAGACTGCGGACAGCACAGGGATGACCAGAGACTGCGGACAGCACAGGGATGACCAGAGACTGCGGACAGCACAGGGATGACTGCTGACCTTTGGGGAGGGAGGGGGAGCGGGTACCTGAATTTGACAGGTACCTGCTCTTACTTCCGCAGAGTTTTTTTTTTTTTTTCTTACCTGGTCCTTTATCCAGCCGCGCGTTGTCTTCCCAGCTTCTGTAGTGTGGGCGGACAGCCGGATGCCCAGTGCGCATGCGCGAGAAGCGCTGCGCTTTGTGATTGGTCCGGCGGCTTCTGGGATCTGTCATGTGTCCCAGGTACCGCCTTACCATTCACAAAGAGCACTGCTTCTTGTGCATGCGCACTTGGGACCCGGCTGTCACGCACACTACAGCCGGGAAGACAGCGCGCCGCTGGATTCTCCTGGCATGCCCACAGATAAGGCTCGGCATGCCGGCTGTGGCACGCGTGCCACGGGTTCGCCATCACTGGGCTAGACTGTCAAGCCATCAAGCAGGCCTTCCCTAGGCTACGACCCTCTGACATTTTTTGCCCCTCTCGGAGCTTAATCCTAGAGGTATGCCTTTCTGATTAAGCCCTAGTAGGGGCGAAATATGTCAGGGGTGCAGCCCAACGATGGGGACTGTGTTAACAACCAGTTATGCACAATAAACGTACTAGTGGGATTTCCATGGAGTGTGGTTTTTCTTCAATTTTACTGTAGCCCTTAAAGAAGTTGAAATGAAATTGTTAACTTCAGTCTGGTATAATTGCACTAGTGGACAGGTCCACAAAGCATGAAAGTAGTCTGCTGTTTTTCCACAGTCAGGGAAACAGTTGAGAGGGGTGTATGCCCAGATTATATCATTTGAGCAGAGTGTAATAAATATGGTTGGTTGGTCCCTAAAAGATAACAGAGACACTAGAACTGCTATCCTATCGCCAGGCAACCTAAGTCACGCCACCTCTGATCTAGCCATGCAAGGGAGTGCAGTCTGTCTCCAGCGGGCACGGAGCACAAGAACAGCAGGATTACGCCGTGCCCACCAAGACTTGGTGAATCCAAATGCAGGTACAGTGGGGAGGCAGGCTGCCCGCATTCGGCCGGGAAGATGTAATAAAGCCCTAAGCAGGAGGCAGCTTCCCAGTACGGAGGTTATGTGGTTTGCGTGCCAGCGCCAAGGATTGCAATGGCCCAGAGCTTGACCATGTGGGGAATGGTGAGCAAATGGAGGTTTTGGGAGAGCCAGATGGGGCTGCCTAGTTGTTGTTTACCAGCTGGGTCTTGTCTGCTTCCTGTAGCAATTTTTCCAGTACTGGATAGGTAAAGGATAGGCTAGACCAGCCATTCTCATTCAAGTTTCCTCCAAAGGTTGCTAGGGATTCCTTGAGCTGTGGCACATTGACCTCCCATCAAGGACCAACACCACTTGGCAAAACCAGTAGCATGACACCAATAATCTTTTAGTTGTCTGGTAAGGGTGGTGCTAATTAGAGGCTTTTTTTGTCCTTGACCCCCAGTGATTTGATTTTAGTAAGTGTTCCCTGAGGACTTAAAATTATTTTAGAGGTTATTTTAAGAACAAAATTTTGGCTGTGCAGGATGTTGTAATTTGTAAAGCCGGCCATAGATGGTATGAATCTTGGTTTGTCCAGCAGAGACTGGATGAGATTCCAACCATCTGTGGGCAGGCTGATTGTACCCAATTTGATTGCTTGTACCCAGTTCAATTTCTGTACGACTTGGGTACTACAGGACTATTGCCAGTGTTTATAGCCGCTAGCATTAATCAATATGTTCTCTGGCAGGGATGGCTTTCCACACCTCTCCCCGTCCCCCTCCCATAGTTGCAGGAAAGAAAATTGTATCATCTATTTAGGCACTTGCAATTGGTAGGATTTTCTGCTGTAGCACTCCAAGGCTGTGTGCACATGAGATCCAGATGATTGCACACTTTTTTGATGACCGCTTAGTGCTTTTAGAGTACCTGAGCTTGAAAGAAATACATTGTCAATACACCCAACCAGGGGCGGACTGACAACTCATGGGACAATAGGGGATCATGGGGCCCCTGTGTCCTTGCCCAAACTCAAAAAAGCCTATGAAAAAGGTACCAGAGGTATCTCATGGGGCCCCCTACTAAACCCGGGCCCTCGGCAGTGCCTGAGTTTCCAAATGGTCAGTCCGCCCCTGCACCCAACTTTGTTTAGAATGGGTATATCTGAGCACCTGACAACTCATGGGACAATAGGGGATCATGGGGCCCCTGTGTCCTTGCCCAAACTCAAAAAAGCCTATGAAAAAGGTACCAGAGGCATCTCATGGGGCCCCCTACTGAACCCGGGCCCGAGGGCAGTGCCTGAGTTTCCAAATGGTCAGTCCGCCCCTGCACCCAACTTTGTTTAGAATGGGTGTATCTGAGCACCTGTTTGTAATGAATTAGTCCTTGCATAGTGCTACGTTTTGTGCATTTGTGACGTTGCATTAGAAAAATGTAAAGGTTATATTTAAGTCAATTGATAAAACATTAGCGGTGTGCCCTTTGGAACAGCACCTGCGTCTAATGCCACAGCAAGGAAATGACTCATTTGGGATTCGCTCTCCATTACAGAGAATAGTTCACTATCCACCCACTGGTACTACATGGCTGCAGCCTGAATTGGTGCTTCTGTATCATGCTGTACAGCATCACTGTAAACTTTAAAGCTGAAATCCAGGAATTTGTAAAAAGTGAAGGCACACTATGAGTTAGGTCCAAGGAGGTGCATGACATCTCCTGGGCGTATCTCTATTATTTACATCTGACCGTTTTACTGCACTCCCTGTCTACGGCTATTGCTGTATTTCCAGGAGCCCGACACTGATGCTTCAGGTCTAAGCATCTTCGACATAAGAGTCGGTGCAGCTACTGTGCCTGCCCCTCCTCTCCTTCTGCCCAATCACAGAAGCCTTTGTATTAAGTGAACTCATTCACAAAATACAAAGACTTCTTTGAATGGGCAGCAGAGGGGAGTGGCAGACATGGCTCCTCTGTGTGCCTCTCTCTCCTCTCTCACAGCCTCAAGTGTCAGTGTATGCTACTGCAGAGCCATAAACCTGTCAGATATAAAGAAGAGATAAGTTCAGGAGATGTCATGCCCTTCCTTGGGCATGCCTTCACTTTACAAAGTGGCTGAATTCCTGAAGTTTCGACTTTATTTTTCCTTTTCTAATGTATATGAACAGAATTAGTATGAAGCTACTGTAAATGTAATGCTGAACTCTGGGTGCAGAGATGAAATGCATATATAAGAACTGTTTTACCTGCTAAGGGCCCTATCACGCTGCCCGCACACTAAATGCCCCAGTCTGGTTTGCGGACAGCTGCCTGTTTCAATTGCGGTGTGCCTTGGTGAGGGGGCAGTGTGATTCGCTTTTCAGCGCATTACACAATTTCCTTTTTTTTTTTTCCTTTTCTTTTTTTGCTAACCCTATTTGAAGTGCAGATAGTGACACTCCATTCATATCAATGCACAGCAGCACAGTGCAGTGACACGTAGTGCCTAACCGTCTGCAGTTGTCTGGGCTGTGCTGCAGTCCTAACAGGGCAGATAGAAAACGATTTTTTTTTGTAATATGCCCTAACAGTGACTGGTGTTTATCCAGTGTGGAAAAAGTCATGTGTGAACGAGCCCTTAATAACTTGTATTTCTTTACTTTCATTGCTGGGATTTACACCACCATACCACACAGCAAAGGCCGGGGACTGGAGACTGCAGGTTTTTTTTTACTGTAATACAACTACAACTAGTGGGGCAGCACAGTGGCTAAATGGTTAGCACTTCCGCCTGGCAGTACTAGGGTCGTTGGTTCGAATCCCAGCCACTGCACCACCTGCCTGGAGTTTGCATGTTCTCCATGTGCCTGCGTGGGTTTCCTCCGGGTACTCCGGTTTCCTCCCACACTCCAAAGACATGCTGGTAGGTTAATTGAATCCTGTCTAAATTGTCCCTAGTTTGTGTATGAATGTAAGTTAGGGACTTTAGATTGTACACCCCTTGAGGGTTAGGGACTGATGTGAATGTACGTAAAGCGCTGTATGTATGTAAAGCGCTGCGTAAATTGACGGCGCTATATAAGTACCTATAATAAATAAATACAACTAGATCTTGTCATTTCTTTAGGTGAGGAAGCAGCCATGTGACATCTGTGTCACTCTGCTCTCACCTGCTAGCATCATGTTCCTTGTTAGCACATGAACACTGCAATGCAGCTTCTCCTACTCTCAGTCAGAGCTCTGCTGCACAGGAGATTGCAAGAGGCTGATATCAAGTTGAAATCAGACACTTGTTGCTTTTAAGCAATACACTTATTTTTTTTATTAATTGAGCACATACCTGCAAACTTGCAAATGAATACCTAACAGACATTTTGAAATAAAAATAAGAAAAAACAGGAAGTATGCATGGCACTGCTTTTAAATATACAGTATATTTTGGAGAGATTAATACATTGTGAATATGGTTGGCTTTTATTTTTGCCCAGTGATTCGTTTTTTTTACGCTCTGCTGACTCCTGTTATCCAGTCATGTCCAAGCAAAAACATTTTTTTTTTTTTTTTTTTTTTTGCACATGATTAGGTATTCTTTGCAAAGTAAAATATCACCACATTCACTAAGCTGTGGGGGAAAATTCTCTTGCAAAATGTAACTTTCCTTGCAAAATGAACAGCCTATTTGCCTTTAGTAAATCAACTCCAGCACAGTGGCTAAATGGTTAGCACTTCCGCTTGGCAGTACTACGGTCGTTGGTTCAAATCCCAGCCACGGCACCTCCTGCCTGGAGTTTGCATGTTCTCCCTGTGCCTGCGTGGGTTTCCTCCGGGTACTCCGGTTTCCTCCCACACTCCAAAGACATGCTGGTAGGTTAATTGGCTCCTGTCTAAATTGTCCCTAGTATGTGTATGTATGAATGTGAGTTAGGGACCTTAGATTGTACACCCCTTGAGGGTTAGGGACTGATGTGAATGTACAATATATATGTAAAGTGCTGTGTAAATTGACGTCGGAATATAAGTACCTGAAATAAATAAACTCCAGTAAATGAAGACAGAAAGCAATAAAAACTTGACAAGGCTTCCAATCCCTCACCACAGTTTGATGTATGAATGTGACAGACGTTAGCGCCATCCAGTAGCCAAATTTTCCCAAACTACTACAATCAGGATAATAGAGCATTATGGACACGATACGGCACTGAGGATCTTAGGAAGTATTCCTAATGGACGAAATATGAAGATTTGTTTGTTGCGGCTGTGCATAGTTTTTAGACATCTAAATGTTTTTAAGTGGATAAAAAAAAAAATGAGTGTTTGCTGCTAGGTTTGACAGCTTCAGATTTCTACATCCCCCCACGTTGATCATAAACCTATAATGATATGTGTTTTGTTCTGTGCAGGGAGGACCAAGCAAGACCGTACAGAAACATCTAACGGGGCTCTTCAATAGCATTGCTTCTTTTTACCATCCGTCAAACAATGGCAGGTGGTTGGTGAGTACTCTGCCTGCATGATCAATGTAATGGATAAACTGTGTATAAAAGAAAAAGGAGTTGCTTTATGTTTGTTAAGGATGTATTCATCCCGCCTGTCTGAAGGAAAATTCTTGGTAGAGCTATGCTGTATGAAGAAAAGACCATCATGACATCCACAGAACATGACGCTGCGTCTCTTCAAGAATCTTGAGCTATTTATGACACGGCAGCTGTCACTGAGCCTCTACTAGGAAATGTCCAGTACATATACAGTACTATTAATTCCTTTCTCCTAAGGCTAGACCTATGAAGCCTAGGAACAAAAAAAATTAAAATCAGCAGCTGCAAATACTGTAGCTGTTGACTTTTTAATAAAATGACATTTACCTTTCCAAGGATCCAGTGCCATCCTCACCTTGGTCAGTTCATCACCGGTATTTGGGTCCCCAGCGCATCTTTGGTGTAGGAAGCCGGCTGTGGCTTCTTGTTGCTTCATAGCCGGCTTCCCACTGCGCATATACGAGCCGTACTGCGTTTTGTGAATGGCCCTGCAGCCTTCTGGGACTTGTGACGTGTCCTTAGAGGCTGCAGGCTGAGGTAGGGGGGGTGCCTTCTAGTTAGATTGCCTAGGTGATCCGAGTGGAAGTGGCTACCTAACAAAACTAGTACCTGCCCCCCCCCCACTCCAAAAAAAAGAAAGTGTTTTAGAGGAAGGGGGGGGGGGAAGGCAGAAAAGTGGAACTTCCCTCTTTGGGCGAAGTTCCGCTTTAATTGTGCTGCTAGGATCGTTGCCAATATTTATTGACCGTAGTAGAGAAGTCTCCAAACTGCTTGCAAATTGCACAAGATGCATGTTGTAGCAATTAGTCTTGCTTGACTGCACAATGTTCCAGTTGTATGTAATTGTTTTCCATTTCAAAATGCACATTAAACATAGGAAAACAACACCTTTTGCATCAAAAACCCTATTACTCAGATCAATTAAAAAAAACAAATTGGTAATTTGCGCAAGTGCAAAAGTATATTTTTTTCCCCCTAGTTGTTCCAGCTGTATGTACACACAACAGTTTGTCTTTATATACTTTACCATAAAAAGGGTAAACGGTCTTAAGCTGGCCATACATGTATAGATCTCTCTCCCCCCTGAGCTGTATGAGAGAAATTAATGGATTTCCTCCATCCATGCTTAACAGCATTGGATAGAGGAGTCCCTGTTGCTGGCTATTGTTTTCAACAGCTGCTGCTTAAAGCGGAACTAAACTCTCTTTTCCTTTTCAGCCACGGAAGCTGCCATCTTAGTCTTTGTTTGATTTGCAACTGCCATGGTGCTGCACATGTGATCAGTTAGGACTCCATCCAGGGGCATACATATAGGGGTTGCAGGTGTGACCTGGCCCCATGCTCCAGGGGGCCTATGCGGTCCCTTGTACACCTGCATAGTAGAAGCAGCATATAGAGGAACTGATCCCCTCAATTTTCTTTCTGCAGGAAAATGGAGGGGTTAAACTCCTCTACATGCAGCCCCGCTGCCCCTCCTTTCCACCTCCTGCTGCACCAGACTCCTGTGTACTCTACCTGCCACCCCCAAACCCCCCCGCCCCTGTCCTCCACAGCGCTGCCGAGTCCCTCCCGACAGCTGCTGTAGGGAATCTGTCAGGATGCAGAGTGGGGAAAGGGATGGTAAATGTGTCAGTACCAATCACTGACTCTGTTCATTTACAACTGAGGCATAGGAAACTGTTTACTATGCTTCAATTTATGAATGAACAGGAAACTGTGTACAGATCTATTCCTATCCATTCATTCTGTGCTGCTGAGGCTGTAGAGAAGGAGATTGAAGGTTCTGTCTTTAATATTCCTTTCTTTGTCTCAAAAGTGAAACATCATGTTTGTTTAGACCCTGTTATTTCTCCAAAGCCCCCAATGGGGCACCTAAAAAAATTATAAAGGAAAAAAAAATTGTAAAGAAAAAAAATAACAAAAATAAAATAATTCTGACACCAGTGGCAGGTCTAACAGGGTCGCAAAGGTTGCACTGTGTTCCGCCACCGTGGGGGGGACCCAACTGGGGATCAGTGGGGCCCTTTATGGTTTCTTGCACTAGGGCTCTGAAGGTTCTAGTTACACCTCTGAATCCAGCCATTTGATGCTTTGACAGTTTGCTTGAGAGCTCAATCAAATGTGACAGCATTCTCGGCATGCCAGGAAAGTAACTGTTTTATAAAACGGTTAAAATCGATGGGTTTAGTTCTGCTTTAATAACCAAACAGTGACTGCATCTGGCTGAACGCAGGCACTATTCGGTCAAGAATTTTCTGACCAGTTCCTTCGACAAAAGTCTATCAGCTTTTGTGTAGTGGTGGAGTGCCAACAGAACTGGCCAGAATTGGAACCGTGTATGGCCACCTTTATTACCAAATGGTGTTTTTAGTGTCGTTGTTTACATTTATACACACAAGACAATAATTGTTAGATCTCATCAATAATCATCCTGTGATCAGATTGTGTGTCTTCCTTGTATACCATCCCTGGAGTAATTTTCTACAACTCTTCCACACACTTGTTTTCCTTTCCTTGCAGAGTAGGCACTCTGATGAAAACTGGTTGAGAATTTAGGTGTTGCTACTAAAGTGAGAAATGTGCTATACACACACAAAGTAGTATACATACAGTATCTGCCTGCCTGGAAGTTTTGAACAGAGTGGAGAGGGATTAGATCCCCTATCAGATTTTATTGCTGCCGGTAACCCTTTTAGGGAGGTTCACCCTCTTTATTTGTCCTGTTACTGTTCTCATTGAAAGTGAAAGTAAAAGAAAATCTCAAGTTTTGTGTTGTCCCCAGAAAAGTAATAGAGGGGAAATCTTTCAATGAGGACACTAGTTCTGGGGACTTGGAAGGGGCCCTAAGACATTCCCTTAATTTGCAGGGATTTCCTCTTACCTTCTGTTTGGATATGGGACAAGAAGTGAAGGTAAATCTCCCCAATGGGACACAGATGGCTAAAATAAACTTTACAGGGGTTATAACCAAAATGAAAAATATAGCTATGCAATAAAGCAGGGCTTGAAAAAAGCCGCTCGCCTGCTTGCCAAATGCGAGTGAGCGGCTGCGAGCGGTGAGCACAGATGAAGCATGGAGCGACTGCACCTGTGCTCCACGCCTCATTGTGAAGCCGAGTTCCGGGTTTCAACTTCCAGTTTCCGGCTTCTGCGGCACCGCCACCGAGGAGACAGGTGCAGGAGAGGTCCGCTCTTCTCCGCTGAGAGGAGACACCCTCTCCACCGCCGGGGGGGACAGTAAGTACTGTATACAACATGTACTATCACTATAATGGAGTACAGGGGAGCTGGGATATACATTACTGTATACACGTCATATCACTATAATGGAGTACAGGGGAGGGGGGATATACATTACTGTATACACGTCATATCACTATAATGGAGTACAGGGGACGGGGATATACATTACTGTACACATGTCATATCACTATAATGGAGTACAGGGGAGGGGGATATACATTACTGTATACACGTCATATCACTATAATGGAGTACAGGGGGGGGGGGGATATACATTACTGTATACATGTCATATCACTATAATGGAGTACAGGGGAGGGGGATATACATTACTGTATACACGTCATATCACTATAATGGAGTACAGGGGAGGGGGGATATACATTACTGTATACACGTCATATCACTATAATGGAGTACAGGGGAGCTGGGATATACATTACTGTATACACGTCATATCACTATAATGGAGTACAGGGGAGGGGGGATATACATTACTGTATACATGTCATATCACTATAATGGAGTACAGGGGAGGGGGGATATACATTACTGTATACATGTCATATCACTATAATGGAGTACAGGGGAGGGGGATATACATTACTGTATACACGTCATATCACTATAATGGAGTACAGGGGAGGGGGATATACATTACTGTATACACGTCATATCACTATAATGGAGTACAGGGGAGGGGGGATATACATTACTGTATACACGTCATATCAGTATAATGGGGTACAGGGGAGGGGGGATATACATTACTGTATACACGTCATATCACTATAATGGAGTACAGGGGAGGGGGGGATATACATTACTGTATACATGTCATATCAGTATAATGGGGTACAGGGGAGGGGGGATATACATTACTGTATACACGTCATATCACTATAATGGAGTACAGGGGAGGGGGATATACATTACTGTATACACGTCATATCACTATAATGGAGTACAGGGGAGGGGGGATATACATTACTGTATACACGTCATATCACTATAATGGAGTACAGGGGAGGGGGGATATATATTACTGTATACACGTCATATCACTATAATGGAGTACAGGGGAGGGGGATATACATTACTGTATACACGTCATATCACTATAATGGAGTACAGGGGAGGGGGATATACATTACTGTATACACGTCATATCACTATAATGGAGTACAGGGGAGGGGGGATATACATTACTGTATACACGTCATATCACTATAATGGAGTACAGGGGAGGGGGGATATACATTACTGTATACACGTCATATCACTATAATGGAGTACAGGGGAGGGGGGATATACATTACTGTATACACGTCATATCACTATATTGGAGTACAGGGGAGGGGGGATATACATTACTGTATACACGTCATATCACTATAATGGAGTACAGGGGAGGGGGGATATACATTACTGTATACATGTCATATCACTATAATGGAGTACAGGGGAGGGGGATATACATTACTGTATACATGTCATATCACTATAATGGAGTACAGGGGAGGGGGGATATACATTACTGTATACACGTCATATCACTATATTGGAGTACAGGGGAGGGGGATATACATTACTGTATACACGTCATATCACTATAATGGAGTACAGGGGAGGGGGGATATACATTACTGTATACACGTCATATCACTATAATGGAGTACAGGGGGGGGGGGGGATATACATTACTGTGTATATTTGAACTATTTATTCTAAATAAAAATGTAATTTCATAAGCCTTAAAGGGGCGTGGTTGGGGGTGGGCCGGGGGCAGGGTTGGAGGCAGACCTGGGCAAGGTTTGGTGGGGCAACTGGTGGAGAGTAAGTTTTGTGACTGGCTAGTAGGTCTAGACTCGAAATTTTAACCCCTGCAATAAAGGAGCACCAATTGGTTATATGCAAGGGCTCGGGTGTTCTGGCAGTCTTCATCTGTAGTGGGGAAATTCTATTTTTTTGACTTTCCGAGCTTTGTGCTGTCAGACAAGTGCCAGACATTGTGAAATGGCAGCCCTCCTTAGCGTTCTTCCAAGGCACTACCAAGGGACATCAACATGCGGTGGTTAAATGAGCCTTTGTTTGGAAAATACTTGACCGCGACTTTGCACAAATAGGTGTGGGAAAGTGTAAAAACGAAACACATCAGCAGCCTTGAAGATATTGTGTAATCAGAGCTAACCTCATGACTAGCCTGCTGATGAATTGTGGTAAAACTTTGGGAAGGTAGTCTGGTTAAATGGCGTTTTCAGTAATGCCAAAAAGTAAACACTAATATGGAATTAGGGTAACGCCATATTGGTGCCCGTGATCATGTAATGGGATGGTAAGTGCACATAGGTGTGATGGTCAGCTGTTCATAGACTTTTGACAATAGAGTGTAGGTTTATGATTTATTTGCCTGATTGCAAAGGGAGACATTTATCAAAAGTTGTTGAAAGGCAAGAAATGCTAAACAGAAGCACTAGGACCCATTTTGAGACAGATTTATCACCTAGCAAGACCTCTAATGTAACAAATGAAATAAGACCAAGGGTTAGCCTCAACAGAGGTCACATCCATGATAAGGTATTATTATTATTATTATTATACAGTATTTATAAAGCGCCAATAGTTCGCTCAGCTCTGTACATTACAAAGGGGGACAGAACATGTGACAGAACAATACCAATACAATGCAAAACATGAGGGGATCGAGGGCCCTGCTCTTTCGAGCTTACAATCTAGGAGGGAAGGGATGGTGGCACAGGAGGAGAAAGCTGTGGGGGATGGAGTGGTAGGAAGAGTGGAGGAGGTCGGCAAGTTAGCAGTGGGTGGGGTAGGCTTCCCTGAAGAGATGGGTTTTCAGGGTGCGCCTAAAGGAGAGGAGAGTAGGTGATAATCTGATGGGTTGGGGCAGGGAGTTCCAGAGGATGGGTGACACCCTGGAGAAGTCCTGGAGGCGGGCATGGGAGGAGGAGACCAGGGAACTAGAGAGAAGGAGGTCTTGTGAGGAGCGGAGTGTGCGTGCTGGGCGGTACTTGGATATTAGGTCAGTGATGTAGTTCGGTAGGCTTGCTCTTTAAAATTCTTAAGTGATATTTTACCACTTTTGGGTGGACTGGCCTGGTAAATGACTACTCTGTTTCACTGTTAATGGACAGCATGACATCACATGTTTCAGTGTCCGCTCTGGTAGAGAGTAACAAATTTGTTAGCCTATATAGGAGAGGTGCAGACTCTTGAAGTGTTGGCTCTGAGGAAGAGGCTGAGTCCTCGAAACGCGTCAGCCAGTTGGTCATCCAGGGTTCCATCGTATGGACTCAGATGCTGTTTGGATTGAACACCTTGTTCATTGTGATATGCCTGTGTTTTTTTATGTCCATTGTGAGTATGATACTTTTTTCTCTCTAAATATTTTTAAACGATAATGCACTAGGTTGGTGCGCCCTCTTCTTCTTCTTTTTTTTTTTTTTTTTTTTTCATTGAGTGACTTTGAACCGCCCCGGTCTGTTGAGGGCAGCAAGCCGTGCATATTCCATAACGTTCATATTGGTTCTGCTGAGTCCATTCCCAGCACAGGAGTAAAGTGTTTTTGCTGTGTTATATCTCTCAGAAAACCAGTTTGGAGAGAATTTTGTAGGCTGCCATTGCTGACCTCTGATTCTCAGAATGCTAGCAGCCTGGCTGCCATTGTGATGCTTCAGAACTTTCTGAATCTATGACCTGAAATAAATAGAATTCTTACTTTCCTCCATTCCTCCTGTCTCCATTTTCTGCTTGCTTGTGACGCAGAAACCAGACACAACCAAGTAACTTGACATTTTCAGTAGGAGACCACCAGTAGCGACCCCCAAATTTCTCCTATTACACGTTTACTTAAAGTGGAACTTGGCTTATGTTTGCTAATTTCTGTGTCCTATCATTGTACACAAATATTTTTACACCTCTTTTTGTTTTGCTAGACAAAGCTTATGAAACTTCTGCAGAGATTGCCATGCTCTGTTGTCCGGAGGCTACATAGAGAGCGATACAAGAAGCCGTCTTGGCTAACCCCTGTGCCTGACAGCCACAAGTTGAGTGACCAAGATGTGACGGACTTTGTGGAAAGTATAATTCAGCCAGTTCTTTTGGCCATGTTCAGTAAAACTGGAAGCCTGGAGGCAGCTCAGGCTCTGCAGAATCTTGCCCTGATGCGCCCAGAGCTGGTCATACCCCCAGTACTTGAAAGGTAAATGGTTTCTGGCTTTTTCTTGTTTTCTGTGTTCTCAGTTTTGTCTGTCTGCTCTGCATATAAAGCTTTTATAATTACATGAATTTCACTGTTTGCCTTTTGTGTTAAATGACAGCAAGGGGGGCTTATTGAAGAAGACGAAATGTACTAACCCATTGCAACAGTTCAACATTCACCTTTTAATCATGTGACTTAAAGTAGAATTCTCCAACATCTCCAAAATATGTCCGTTCCTAACCCCGGAAACCACTAAGCAACTCATTCACTCCCTTATTATTTCACGCCTTGACTACTGTAACTCCCTCCTCATCGGCTTACCTCACCGCAGGCTATCCCCGCTTCAGTCTATCTTGAATGCTGCGGCCAGACTCATCCACCTTAATAACCGCTCTGTATCCGCCACCCCCCTCTGCCAATCCCTCCACTGGCTTCCGATTGCCCAATGGATAAAATTCAAAATGCTAACATTGACGTACAAAGCTGTTCATAATACTGCCCCAAACTACATCACCGATCTGGTATCCAAATACCACCCAAATTGCACTCTTACCTCCGCACAAGACCTCCTACTCTCTAGTTCCCTGGTCTCCTCCTCCTATGCCCGTCTCCAGGACTTCTCCAGGGTTTCCCCCATCCTCTGGAACTTCCTACCCCAATCCATCAGACTATCACCTACTCTCCTCACCTTTAGGCGCACCCTGAAAACCTATCTCTTCAGGGAAGCCTACCCCGCCCTCAGCTAATTACTGAACTCCTCCACTCTTCCTACCACTCCTTCCCCCACAGCTATTTCCTCCTGTACCACTATCCCCTCCCTCCTAGATTGTAAGCTCCAAGGAGCAGGGCCCTCGAACTCCTCGTGTATTGAATCCTATTGTTACTGTACTGTCTCATGTACTGTCTCCCATTATAATGTAAAGCGCTGAGCAAACTATTGGCGCTATATAAATCCTGTATAATAATAGAATTCTGGTCTAAACCTGTCTAAACCTAAACCTATTCCTACCCCCATTCTAAGCCCTATACTCGCTTGTCTGTAGAGTAGGGGAGCGCAACCTTTCGCCCGCTGGCCACATGTGGCCATCAGAGCCCTCTGATGTGACCCTTGACCCCAAACCAGAAAAGTGCACATCTATTATATCCTTCAAGTTTGTCGCGCTTTCAGAAAATGCCCAACACCTGCAAGATATAATGAAGTCCATGACAAAGCGCAGCTAGCCTGCAGGTGCACTGCACCGCACCTGTGTTGCAGGTAAACTGCAGTGCATTAGTGTGAAAGCAGCCTTTTACGGGGCTCAGGACAGTAAAGGCTTGTGTATATTTGCAGTTTGGGGGTGGTAAAACCCCATAGTTGAGTTGTTTTCACCACACACCCCCAACCACAGGTGTAGCATCAGGGGTCGCAATGGTGACCTCGTCCCATGCTTCAAGGGGCCCTGTGCGACCTCCCTGTCACATTGTTTTATACTTGAACAGGAGGGACAGCAGGGGTGACCTATACAGGAACCGATCTGCTGCATTTTCCTCCTGCGACCTCTACAATCTGGCTTCTCCTCCTCTCTCTCCCACCAGTATTCAACAGCTGCAGGAGGAAAATGATTTTCATGCTATATCATGGTATTTTATCAAAATAAAAAATTGAATTTCTGAACAATTTTATTTCATTGTGGCCCATGATTAGTTACCAAATCACTTAAGTGACCCTTGCTGAAAAGGTTGAGCATCCCTGCTGTAGAGGAAAGATGTATATACTTACCTAATCTAAGGGTGCTCTGTTCTGGTCACATGATCTGGTCACTGCAGACAATGGATGTCCTATAGTATGTCTGAGGGTGATGTCACCACCAAGGCTCTGCAGCCATTGTCACTGCTCTCTCCTCTCCCCTCAAGCCAGCTACTGGGGAGATCACATGACTGGACCGGAGTGAATTAGGTATACACATCTTTCCGCGTCAGGCTAGGTAGTAGAACGCTTAGAATAGGGGTGGGAACAGATATAAGCTTGGGTTTAGACCGGATTCTTACTTTAACCTCCTTAGCGGTATTCCCGAGTGTAGCTCGGGGTAAAATGTCAGTACCAAAAGCGGTAACCCCGAGCTACACTCGGGCTTACCATGCGGCGTTGCTCAGGGGGTCCCTGCAGAGCTTACCTTGTCCTTCGCTCCCACGATGCGTCCCCTGCAGCGTCCCCGGGCCATCTCCTCCGGCCGATGCTGGCATCCGGCTTCCATGTTCCGGTCCCTGTGACGTCGGGATGTACGGGCGCCGGAACCTGCAACAAATTTGAAATTTTTAAAAAATGTCATTTTTTTTAAAAATGACTATTACATAGTAAAACATTGCTGTTTCAATGCATTTCACATACATTTTGTCCCTACTGCTTTGTCCTGTGCCCTGTCTGCATTTTGACTGTTCTTTCTGCCTGGAAACTTAGAAAAGTCCATGGCATCCAAAAAGCGTCCCTTTGGGTCAAAAGCGGTTTTAGAACAGCGATAGTAAATCAGAACCACTTGCAGAATTGAGTGATAATGATTTGTGGGGAAATTCGTCATCAGACACTGAAAACAATTTTGCGATTTTGCTCAGCGATGTGCGAATTTGCCTCTGTATTTCAAATGTCAGTGTTTTTGGTTTGATTATATTATTGAATTAAATTTATTATTATATTATTATTTTTTATGATTATTTATTAAATTATAATTTATGATTTCGTGTTTCAAATTTTATCCTACCCGGGATGTTTACTAGACTCTTGTTCGGACAGATTTCAGTGAGTTATTCCTAAAAATTACAGCCTACAATAAAAAACTACATATTTCCATGCAAAAAAACTGCTGGTACTGCTTTCAGCACAAAAAATCGGCAATAATCATACCGCCAGGGAGGTTAAACAGAAACCTGATTGATTGTCATGGTATTTTGAACTTCAGCTTTGCTATTGGTGCTGCTTACATATTAGGTCTGAAGATATTTTTGTTTTATCACTCTATTTGTGTTTTAGGCCCCGTTTTACATCTTGGCGTCTGTGATCTCAGGCAGAATCGCTGCTATTCTGACTGTGATCCCAAAACACTCTGCAAAAATGACAAAACACAACTTACATGTTCGGGTGCCAAGCATTTTCGATGGTACCTATATGCGGTGTGCTTCTGCCACGATTGTCGCACTCTTCTTTTCTGCATCAAGCTTCACCCTATGCAGTTTGCCACGATTGCAGCGTGATTTATCTTGTGACAGTTGCGCCAGAACTGCGCTGAGTTTCGGTGCCATTGAACAGGCGTGGTGCGAGTTGTCATTTTTGCAGAGCACTTTGGGATTGCAGGCAGAATCGTGGCTATTCTGCCTGAGATCGCAAATGAACAGATGTGAACGGGGCCTTAGAGGTGAAATAACTTTGGGGATAGGTGGATCAAATTTTACAACCCTCATCCTGTTAAAGGGAACACACTGTATAGTGGATAGGTAGGCAACCTTAGCACTCCAGCTTTTGTGGAACTACAAGTCCCATGGGACATTGCAGACTTTGACAGCCACAGATATGACTTCCAGAGGCATGATGGAATTTGAAGTTTTATCACAGCTGAGTGAGGTACTGAGGTTGCCTACCCCGGTATAGTATAATTAACCACTTGAGCTCCTGAGGATTTACCCCCCTTAATGACCAGGCCTTTTTTTGCTGTTTGGCGCTGCACTAATTCAAATGATAATTGCGCGGTCATGCAATGCTGTACCCAAACAAAATTTACATCCTTTTTTTTCACACAAATAGAGCTTTCTTTTGGTGGTATTTTATCACCTGTGTGCTTTTTTTTTTTTTTGCGCTATAAACAAAAAAAACACGAAAATTTTGAAAAAAAAACAATATTTTCTACTTTCAGCTATAAAAAATATATCGTAAACTCAAAGTTAGTCATAAATTTAAGCCAAAATGTATTCTGCTACATGTTTTTGCTAAAAAAAATCCCGTGCATTAGCGGGCAAACTGGCGCTATATGGGAGGGGCGCTAACACTATCGGAAGTCACCAGTGACACTAATACAGTGATCAGTAAAAATCTGTTCACTGTAATCAATGACACTGGTGACAGGGCAGTGAAGGGGTTAACTGGGGGGGGGGGGAAATCAAGGGGTTAAATGGGATTACTGGTGTACTGGCGGGCAAACTGGCACTATCTGGGAGGGGCGCTAACACTATTGGAAGTCGCCAGCGACACTGATACAGTGATCAGTAAAAATCTGTTCACTGATCAATGACACTGGTGACAGGGCAGTGAAGGGGTTAACTCGGGAAGGGGGGGGGGGGCGGGCGATCAAGGGGTTAGACGGAATTACTGGTGTATTAGCGGGAAATCTGGCGCTATCTGGGAGGGGCGCTAACACTATCGGAAGTCGCCAGCGACACTGATACAGTGATCAGTAAAAATTGGTTCACTGATCAGTGACACTGGTGACAGGGCAGTGAAGGGGTTAACTGGGGGGGGGGGGGGAGAGATTAAGGGGTTAAATGGGATTACTGGTGTACTAGCGGGCAAACTGGCGCTTTCTGGGAGGGGCACTAACACTATCGGAAGTCGCCAGCGACACTGATACAGTGATCAGTAAAAATCGATTCACTGATCAGTGACACTGGTGACAGGGCAGTGAAGGGGTTAACTGGGGGGGGGGGGCGATCAGGGGGTTAAATGTGTCCTAGGTGTGTTCTAACTGTGTGTATGTGCTGTTTTACTCACTGTTTGGATGTCTTCTTTGTCTGGAACGGAATGTGTCCAGGCAGAGAAGAATGACATCATATCCTGTCCTGTGTAAATGTAAACACAGGACAGGATAGGACAAGGACCGATTATCTAATTTCAGCCAGACATCACTGGCTGAAATCGAATGATTGATCCCTCCGGGATCAAATGGTGTCACCCGCGGGTCGGCGGGAGCGCCCCCTGCCGGCGAAAACGCCGGGAGCGCGGAACCCGTTTTAAAACACGGTTTTGCGCCCCAGTGCCGCCCTGCACATGTATATATACAGTGGCAGGGCGGCAAGTGGTTAAAAAAAAAAAAAGCTTCTTATTTGTATTAGTTGGCTAAAAGTATAATATTACTTACAAATAATGTTTTTTTTCATACACCCAACTGATGGGGCTTTAAGCTTCTTTTCACGTTTCCATTTTTTTCCTTGCCTCCTGTAATAAAAAGCCTGCTGCTTACGGAGCTCAGCAGCTCAAGCTAAAAATTATACATCCAAGCAATATCTGTGAGAGTAACTACTCCCTTATAAGATGGCTCTGTCCATGTGTCTGAAAGAGGCTAGCTCAGCAATGGGCAAACTACGGCCCGGCGGACCTTTTAATCCGGCCCGCGGATGTGGCTGTCAGGATGTGTGTAGGCGGGGCAGCGTGACGAACGTGAGGGGAGCTAGGCTCCTCTCACAGTCCGCCCTGAAGACCGGAACGGCGCGGGAACACGGCGAGAGGAACGCGCGGAGCAAAGGTAAGTGAATTGACACAGGGGGGACTTGGCTTACTACATGGGGGGGAATAGTACTGTGGGGGATGAAATACTATATGGGGGATGAATTAATATGGGGAATGAATTACTATAGGGGGGATGAATTACTATGGGGGTTGAATTACTATATGGGGGATGAATTACTATATGGGGGATGAACTACTATGGGGGATGAATTACTATATGGGGGATGAATTACTATATGGGGGATGAATTACTATATGGGGGATGAATTACTATGCTTACTATGGGGGAATATTACTATACTTACTATGGATGACACATACACATCATTCATCTACTCTTGGTCCGGCCCCCGGGTCCAATATATGAACCCATTGCGGCCCTCAAGTCAAAAAGTTTGCCCACCCCTGGGTTAGCTTCTGCCTTCTACTATATATAATATAAACCTATAGTGGTCTAAGAAATGTATTATTACTATTGTTATTTTATTTTTATTATCCAGGATTCATATAGCACCAACAGTTTGAGCGGTGCTTTACAAAATCAAAAATAATGGGAGATAGTAGGGTTACAAAACAGTTTAGGGCAAGAGGGTTAGGAGGCCCGTGCTTCTGCAAAACAACAACAAAATCAAATATATATAATCTTTTCTTCTCTCTCCGGCAGAATAAGAAAAAAAAAAAAGTACACGTTAACTTAGTTAGCCATCAAATAATGACATAGCTGGCATGATATGCAAGCAATGTTGATGCTTGCAGGCATTGAGTATTGCTAAAGCTTTATATAGGCTTTTAGCCCAGTTTTGTGTCTAAGCTTACATTCTGGTCTGCTTTCCTCCTCTATATTCAGAACTTATCCAGCTTTGGAAACACTAACTGAGCCTCACCAGCTTACTGCAACGCTAAGCTGTGTCATTGGGGTGGCACGCAGCCTGGTCGCTGGTGGCAGGTGGTTCCCAGAAGGCCCAACACACATGCTACCTCTTTTGATGAGAGCTCTCCCTGGCGTGGATCCAAATGACTTTAGTAAATGCATGGTAGGTACTGCATGTTTGTAGCCAAACAGAGCTAATAACAGTGTAGTAGTGGTTTGATTTATATTGTATATGTGGTATCACGCAATTTTATAATTACAGAAATTTTCGCTTAAAGTGGTTGTAAACCCTCACATGTAGCCAGTGAAATGACTGGCCCCAGGTGATACACAGAGATGAAATAAATCCTACAGAAGTTGTATCTGTCGATCTACATCCGTCTTTCACCCCTGTATTCAAAGTATAGAATATACACTGGATCTCTCAGCTTTAACCACTTGCCCGCCAGAGAATTTACCCCCCTTCCTGACCAGGCCATTTTTGCGATACGGCGCTGTGTTTCTTTAACTGACAATTGCACGGTCATGCAGCGCTGCACCCAAATGAAATTTGTCCTTTTTCCCCACAAATAGAGCTTTCTTTTAGTGGTATTTGATCGCCTCTGCGTATTTTACTTTTTGCTCTATAAACTATAACTATAAAGACCAACCATTTTTAAAAAAAAACAATATTTTTGACTTTTTGTTATAAAACATATTTAGTAAAAAAAATGTAAAAAATCAAATTGCATCATAAATTTAGGGCAAAATGTATTCTGCTACATGTCTTTGCTAAAAAAAAAATCCCAATATAAATTAATTGGTTTACATGAAAATTATAGTGTCTACAAATAGCGGTGTATATAGACTGGAATTTGTATTTAAATTTTTTTTATACCAGTAATGGTGGTGGGCATTCTGACACTGAGGGGGAACTGTCACTGACATCCCCAGTGACACTAATACAGTGATCAGTGCTAATAAAAAGCACTGACACTATACTAATGGCACTAGGCAGGAAGGGGTTAACATGTGGGGCGATCAAAGGGTTAACTGTGTGCTTTACTAGAGAAAAATACTGCTTAGTATTGCTCTGCTTTGTCGGTGCTGACAGGGGAGAGAGCTGTGTTGTTTACACACAGACCTCTCCCCTTTTCACTGTTCCTCGGCGATAGCCGGGTGGCGGCGGGAAATCCCCAGCCAGGACTCTGTGATCGACAGCTGTAGCCACAAATGGCGCAGTCAGGACTGCATGCGCGAGCGCCTCCTACCCAGAAATGCGCGCGCGTGTGTGTGTATAATGTATGTAGACGTAGTTCTGCTACAGGGTGGTGTGGAACTGGTTAAAAAGCAGGGGACTGGAGCTGAAGTTACATCAGTGAGGAGAACTCTCAGAGCTGATTGAAGGAAAGGGACACACCCCCCTCCACAAAGCACACAGGAACAGAGCTGAGACTATCAATCACAGGCTGTGCCCTCCCTTGTCTCCATTTTTCTCTTGGTGTCAGGAAAAATTGTCAGAAGTGACTCATGTTTATAACAGAGGAATGAGGCAGCAGACAGAAATGAAAACTAGTGCTCTGGATTGAGACATGCACACACTATAGAGAGATATGCTTTGTTCATGTCTGAGATTTACAACCACTTTATGAACCCTGGTAAGAGCTAGTACATTTTAGAACCATATATTTCTGAAACACTTAAACCTTTGATCCTTTGCTGTTGAGAACAGTGGGTTTTTTTTTTTTTTGTGTGTTTTCTGGTCATCTGCCAAAGACATTTCTTTGTGTGCAGCTATCCCTCTCAGCATACCATTGTCTAGAAGAGAATTCAGTCTTCATGTCTGTGAAGACCAGTAGCTAGCAGTTGCAATGGATGATGTAATGTGATCATCTGATCACCTGTGTATTTTGAACACACCTAACTAGACAGCTTCTGTAGTGCATTAGCCTAGGGTCTGTTACTGATAAGTTTTTTTGTTTGAAAATCTCCTTTAATCACTACAAACTTCGATTGGCGATCATTTTATTTCATTTTATGTCTTCTAAACAGATCACATTCCAGTTTATTGCAACATTTTCCACTTTGGTGCCTTTAGTAGATTGCTCATCTGTGCTTCAAGAGCGAGATGATCTTTCAGAGGTAAGTGTATTTTTGCACAATGGGATTTAGCAAGGGGAATGTAAAAAAAATATATATGTAATTATATTAAATATACACTGATTAAAAAGTGTTCCTTTCATTTTTTTGAGCAGAGTATAGCATCAAGTCAGTTAAACTCCTGGGATATTGATCTGGTCAGTTAAGTAGCAGAGGGGGTTGTTAATCAGTTTCCGCTGCTTTGGTGTTAATGAAATTAACAACAGGTGCACTGGATGGGCAACAGTGAGATGACCCCCAAAACAGGAATGGTTTTACAGATGGAGGCCACTGACATTTTTTCCCTACTCATCTTTTCTGACTGTTTTTCACTAGTTTTGCATTTGGCTAGGGTCAGTGTCACTACTGATAGCATGAGGCGATACCTGAACCCTACAGAGGTTGCAGAGGCAGTCCAACTCCTCCAGGATGGCACATCAATACGTGCCATTGTCCGAAGGTTTGTTGTGGCTCCCAGCACAGTCTCAAGAGCAGATGGCGATTCCAGGAGACAGGCTGTTACTCTAGGAGACCTGGACATGGCCATAGAAGGTCTGTAACCCATCAGCAGGACCGGTATCTTCTCCTTTGTGCAAGGAGGAACAGGATGAGCACTGCCAGAGCCCTACAAAATGATCTCCAGCAGGTCACTGGTGTGAATTTTTCTGACCAAACAATCAGAAACAGACTTCATGAGATTGGCCTGAGTGCCCGACGTCCGCTAGTGGGCTCTGTGCTCACTGCCCGACACCATAGAGCTTGATTGGCATTTGCCATTGAAAACCAGAATTGGCAGGTCCACCACTGGCGCCCTGTGCTTTTCACAGAGGAGAGTAGGTTCACCCTGAGAAGCCGTGGAGAACGCTATGCTGCCTGTAACATCGTTCAGCATGATCGTTTTGGTGGTGGGTCAGTGATGGTCTGGGGAGGCATATCCATGGAGAATGTACAGACCTCTACAGGATAGACAATGGCACCCTGACTGCCATTCGGTATCGGGATGAAATCCTTGGACCCATTGTCAGACCCTACGCTGGTGCAGTGGGCCCTGGGTTCCTCCTGGTGCACGGCAATGCCCGGCCTCATGTGGTGAGAGTATGCAGGAAGTTCCTGGCGGATGAAGGAATTGATACCATTGAATGGCCCCCACACCCGCCTTACCTAAATCCAATAGAACACCTCTGGGATGTCATGTTTCGGTCCATCCGACTCTGCCAGGTTGCACCTCAGACTGTCCAGGAGCTCAGTGATGCCCTGGTCCAGATCTGGGAGGAAATCCCCCAGGACACCATCCATCGTCTCAGGAGCCTCCCCCGACATTGTCAGGCATGCATACAAGCACGTGGGGGCCATACAAACTACTGAGGACCATTCTGAGTTGCTGCAATGAAATTTCAGCAAAATGGACTAGCCTGCTGCATCATTTTTTCACTCCAATTTTCAGGGTGTCTTTGAATTCAGTCCTCTGAATTTTCATCACACGCATGCTTGCGTTCCTAACACATTACCCCGTCCATATCAGTATAGATATCCAGCAGGAGATATTTCCCCATTGAGATCTGATGTGTTTTCCTTTAATTTTTTTGGTGTGTGTTGGCCTTCTCTGTATTCCTGCTATATCTTCTGCTATTGGCCCTATAGCTCTACGTATTGTGACAAGTTGGGGGTTGTTTAAAGCAGAACTATACTTGCATTGGATCCCGCAATGCGCTGTCCTGGAGCTCGCTGACATCTTCTGGCGGACAGCTGGCTTCCGGCCTCGAACGCCAGCCACTGTCATTGCCCGGGCCGGGATGACGTCACTCCTGTGCATTCGCGGGAGTTCTGCCAAATTTGGCATTGCTAAATTTGTACAGTGAGCTGCTCCTGCGTGCTCACTGTACAGGGGTGGACAGGCAGGTAGGGAGCTTTAATGCAGAAGAGACAAAGCAGGTCTTTTCTGAAATAAAAATCCTGCCTGTTCGCCTTTTTTATTTATTACCTAAAGTTCTTCTTTAACTCAATGTTAGTGGAAAACCAGTGAGTTTACTCCATGCCAGAAGGGTCTTTAAGGGCTCTTTCTGCCCACTTTTATTTAAAGCGGAACTATACTCACCTCAGTTCCAGCGATGCGGCGTCCCTCTGCTACCTACCTGGCCGCTGAGATCTTCGAGCGGCCAGCTTCCGGGTCTTGATTACAGGCTGCTGTCATTGGCCTGGCGGAAATGATGTGTCACTCATGCATGGGAGTTCAGGCACATTCGGCATTGCTGAATTTGTACAGTGAACTGCGCATGCACGGCTCACTTTACAGGAGTGGACAGGCAGGTAAGTAACTTTAATGTAGAAGAGACAAAGCATATCTCTTCTGCCTTAAATTTCCTGCTTGTCTGCCAATTTTTATTTTTTGTTAGCTATAGTTCCACTTTAAAATGGTCAAGAAAAGTTCAACACAAGACATCAGTTGCTCACACAGGGTTTCCACCATCAATAAGACATAAAAACAATGTTAAGCCTCGTGGCTCTCTTTGCAGCTCTGCTGCTCAGGCCTCGTGCTTTGGTCCTTCAGACCATCAAACACTCTTCCCAGTGTGTTCCCTTGTCTCTTTCCTTCAGCTCCCTGCTGCTCCATCTCTCACAGGCTCAGGCCGTGGTCAGTCTTGCCCTGGACAGCACGCTGCAAACATGCACCGCTCTGCTCCCAAACACACTGACTCCCGGAAGGGAGGAGCCCCCAACTCTAATCCTGGCTCTAATATGAAGCCAGCACACACCTGTCCCATAAGTGTGCAAAACCTGGCCTAGGCTGCCATTTTCCACAGTGGCATGGCCTCACCCTGCCACAGTATTCAATATGTCAGTGGTTGTCAGCTTGCTATATATGGTGGCCTCAAATGCACCTCCTGATTTTATCAGTGGGCTGAATGTTAGAGTAAACATATTTAATGTTACAGAAGGTGGTCAAGGACTGTGGAAATGGGGGTATCATCCTGCTCTGCTGTTGTGTTCGGACGACAGGGAGACTGCCATCAGCATGCAGGGAACTGTGCTGTCGGCTACAGCCGGTGGCAGTGATTGTTGGAGAGAAACTTGACAGGCTGGTTGTACACAAGTTGATCAATAGATCGATGTGTGTACAACCAGCCTGCCCATACGTGGATTGACATTTTGACGCATGAATGGCTGTTCTTAGTACCAAAAGGTTGCAGGTTGGGTGCCAGAATATTATGCAAAGGGGGGGGGGGTCAACAACCAGTAGATCGCAGACAGGTGACTGGTAGATCACGGTCAGGGCTTGCTGACCCACCATTCCTGCCATCAGAATGCAGGGAACTGTGCTGTCGGCTACAGCCGGTGGCAGTGATCGTTGGAGAGAAACTTGACAGGCTGGTTGTACACAAGTTGAGCAATAGATCGATGTGTGTACAACCAGCCTGCCCATACGTGGATTGAAATTTTGACACATGAATGGCTGTCCTTAGTACCAAAAGGTTGCAGGTTGGGTGCCAGATTATTATGCAAAGGGGGGGGGGTCAACAACCAGTAGATCGCAGACAGGTGACTGGCAGATCTCGGTCAGGGCTTGCTGACCCACCATTCCTGAGCATCAGAGTGCAATGCAGAGGGACTTCCTGTAAAGAGGGAGCTGTAGTAGGGAGCAAGAGCCGCATAAGCCAATGCCTCCTCTGTAGTGCTGGCTCCTGTCCCATGCTGAGTGATATGGACTTCACTCCACCTCTTATCCCGGCTCTTGGTCTCCAGAGTGGTGCCAGCGAGTTTGCTGTGCTTAGCCATAGACTTCTATTATACGCTGCAGTTTTGGTGCACTTTCAGAAAATGCACCACACCTGCAGGATATAATTGAAATCTATGGCAAAGCGCAGCTAACCCAGGAGAGGTACGGATGAACTGCACCTGTGGAGCAGGTACACCGCTGCACATCAGTGTGAAAGCAGCCTTATAGGGGGCTCAAAATAGTAAGGGTTCATTTACATTTACAATTTGGGGGGTGTAAAAACCCAATAATTAAGTGTTTTTATCGCCCGTGCCCCAACCACACCCCTTTTTAGCTGCAGTGCTCAGGGGTGTACACATGCCGCAGCAGGGGTGTACACGTCGCAGCCGCAGCAGGAGTTATCTGCCCTGTCGTGCTTGGTGGGTGTAGCTCCTGCCAAGCATAACCCTTTCAAATGAATGAGGCCGCTCTGCAAGTGCCCTGCAACCTTGTGCAGTACAGAAAACAAGGGATTATATCAGGAAGCGTTATGTTGCTTTCTCACCACCTGCTTTAACCCCTTGGACTGCAGAAGCATGCAGTTGTGGGGCTCTTGCACAGTGGCCCCATTTTCTTGAGTGGATCACGATTGGCAGGCAGTAGCACCCACCAAAAGCAAAAGAGGGCTTAATTCCTTTTATGGCATGTGTATGCCTTTGGTTGCTACCTCAGCAGCTAAAATTGGTAGGGATTGGGGGTGATAAAACCGCAACTCAGCTGCAGGGTTTTACCACCACCAACTTTTTGTATGAATGAGCCCCAAGGGTGCTACTGTCAAATGCAACGAAGGGCTCATTTACAAGTGAAGCAGACACTGCTGCTCCTCAGAAAAGCCATCCGACTGTGTTTGACAGGTGGTGAGGACGCGATGTGTTGCCTCTTCACCACCTGATTTAAACCCATGATTGCCGTGCAATGCACGCGATTGTGACAAGATAGTACAGCAATTAGAGGTTTAAATCGGGTGTGAGGAGGTAACACTGTTCAACACTGTGCCCGGTAATCTTTAACTTCTCCCATGTTGTTTGGGTAAATCTCCACTACTTTAACCACCTCCCGTGCCAGACGGTGGCAATGCAGGGTCGGGTGGCCGTTTATAAACGGCCTCCCCGCACCCTGCTTGTGCGCGCTCCCTGGGAGCACGTAGCACCACAATCTGGTGCCCCCCGGACACAGTGGAATACCGATTGTCGGACAGGACCTCTGTGCGAGGTCCCGATCATGTGATCACTGATTGGCCAATCAGTGATCACATGCAGTGTAGTAAGCAATGATGTCACTTCTGACATCATTGCTTACTATGTGTGAAATCTGTGAATGATCACAGAGATCACATAGTACAAGGCTATTTACAACAGCCTTGTACCATGTGACAAGCTGTGACCAATCACAGCTCACTCAGTAGTTCTCAATGGCTGCAAGAATGCAGTTAGAGAGAAGGAGAAATTATTGCTTTTACAGCCTTTTTGGGTGTAAAAGAAATCAGTGTAAAAATAATGTTCATCACCATGGTGACACTTTACTGCTAGGGTGACTGTATGTAAAAAAACAAAACACAAAAACCCATAAATAATAATATAAAAAAATAAAGAAAAAGTAAAAAAGTTTAAAAATTATCATTTTTGGTTATAAACTTTGGGTTATTGTTTTTTTACTAAAAAGTTAATGGAATAAATTTTGGCCAATATTGATGATGGAATACTATTTATTTTCAAAATTTTATAAGAAAAACACTTTTTTTTCAAAATGTTTGGACTTTTTCATTTACATAGCAAAAAAAAAATAAAAATCCCAGTGGTGAATAAATGCCACCAAAATAACGTTTTATCTGTCTCAAAAAAATGCTAAAAAAATTCATATGGGTACAGTGTTGCATGACTGCGCAGTTGTCATTCAAAGTGTGATGGCGCTGAAAGCTGGAAATTGGCCTGGACAGGAAGGGGGTGAAAGTGTCCGGACTGGAAGTGGTTAAGGTTGCCTACCTCTGATGTAAATAATCAGAAGTACTCCAAAATGATAAGTACTTGTGTGTTAGTTCAGAAGTACCTGGGGCAAGATCCAGCTGAGGTCAAACGTCCCATTTTTATCTGCATTAACCACTTCCAGACCGGACACTTTTACCCCCTTCCTGTCCAGGGCAATTTTCAGCTTTCAGCGCTATCACACTTTGAATGACAATTGCGCGGTCATGCAACACTGTACCCAAGTTAATTTTTCACCATTTTTTTGAGACAGATAAAGCTTTATTTTGGTGGTATTTATTCACCACTGGGATTTTTATTTTTTTTGCTATGTAAATGAAAATGTCCAAAAATTTTGAACAAAAGTGTTTTTTTTATAAAATTTTGCAAATAAATAATATTTCATCATAAATCTTTGCCAAAATGTATTCCGTTATCTTTTTAGTAAAAAAAAAAAAAAACAAATTAGTTTATAACCAAAAAGTATAATTTTTAAACATTTTTTTTTTTTACATTTTTATTTTATTTTTTTATATTATTTTTTATTTATTTTTTTTACATACTGTCACCCTAGCAGTACAGTGTCACCATGGTGACACTGTACTACTTGTGGGGGGTGATGAAGATTTTTTTTTTTTTTTTTTACAATGATTGCTTTTACACCCATATAGGATGTAAAAGCAATCATTCTCTTTCTCTCTGTGTGCATTCCTGCACTCATTGAGAAGTACTGAGTGAGCTGTGATTGGTCACAGCTTGTCACATGGTACAAGGCTGTTGTGAATAGCCTTGTACCATGTGACCTCTGTGATCATTCATAGATTTCACACGTAGTAAGCAATGATGTCACAAGTGACATCTTGCTTACTACTTTGCATGTGATCACTGATTGGCCAATCAGTGGCCGTAAAGAGGTCCCGTCCGACAATCGGTGTTCCACTGTGTTCCGGAGGACACAGCAGGCACCAGATCGCGGTGCTGCGCGCTCCCAGGGAGCGCGCACAAGCAGGGTGCGGGGAGGCCGTTCATAAACGGCCACCCGACCCTGTACTGCCACTGTCCGGCCGTTTATATGCAACGGCCGGTCGGGAAGTGGTTAATTAAAATTCTGTTTCATATATTGTGAAGAGCGCCTTGTATGGCAGAGCCACTAATGTCATTTATCTTTTCCTGTACATTTTATTGGGGCTCCTGGTTTACTAACCTCTGTCTCTGTGCAGGTGGAGAGGGAGCTGTGCTCAGCCAGTGCAGAGTTTGAGGACTTTGTGCTCCAGTTCATGGACAGGTGAGTACAATGCGTTCTGCAATTAAGAGACTCTGGCCAGACCATTCATTTCAACGAAAATCCTCCCAGAGAAGTGTATTTGATTATTTTTTTTTTAATTTTATGTACCTGTAAAAGCTTCCCTTGTGTAGACATCCAAAAGCACCGAGGCTGCTGCAGGGTGTTAGCGATGTCAGCAGCCCCAGAAATCACCCAAGTGACATTCTGTTAGAATCCCCCATGGTCCTCACCCAGCTACTACATAAAAGTTTATGTAGGTATGGGAGGGTAGAGGAGCTGGGCCAGCATACAGAATAACAAGACACTTCTAGAATAGGAGGGGGCTATGACTAGTAAGGAGGGAGGTGGGCTGTTTTCCTGAAGTAGTGAAATGTTCTCTCATGTTCTAAGGCACACTGCAAGTCAATAAAACGTGTGTGTGAAAAGGAAAAATGCTGCAAGTAAGCATTTCAAATACTTGATTTTTGTGCTTTTGCCTGCAATTTTGTAACAGGGTTTCTTTAACCCCTTGATGCCGATGTATCCCAAATATGCGGCCTGACAGAACTGGGCTTTTTTCCGCGGGGCCGCATAGTTGCATACCTGTCTTTCTGCTGCGTTCCTGTTTTTCTGTACAAAGACCGCATTCTAATAATCGGGACTCCTGATTCCGGGTCACATGATCGCTGTGATAGCCTCTGATTGGCTATCACATTGATCAGTCCCTGTACAGCCCGGCCCCTTGTTTTTTTGTTTTTTTTCTCTCTATGAATGGAGGAGAGAGATGCATTGTATCCCTCTAACTCCTGGCAATTTTGTAAGTTAGTGACAGGGTTTCTTTAACCCCTTGATGCCCATGTAACACAAATATGCTGCCTGAAAGAACAGGGCTTTTTTCCTTGGGGCCGCATATTTGCGTACCTGTCTTTCTGCTGGGAGCGCGCCACACGGCGGCACTCCCAGCACAAAGACAGTGTTCTAAACGATTGGGACTCCCGATTCCGGGCCACATGATCGCTGTGATAGCCTCTGATTGGCTATCACATTAATCAGGCACTGTACAGCCCGGCCCCCTTGTTTTTTTTTGTTTTTCTCTCTCTCTATGAATGAAGGAGAAAGATACATTGTATCTCTAGAACTCCTGGCATAGAGGGAAAAAAGATGTTTGTTAAAAAAAAAAAGAAAAAAAGATAAATATTAAAAAATAAAATAAAAAATTACCTAAATCAAGGTTTGATCTAGTTCAGTGCCAGGGTAAGTGTTTGGATCAGGGTCAAAAGGTCAGGGTCAAAGGTAAGGATTTAAAAAAAAAAAAAAATTGGTGCTAATGTCCGTGTGTTTTAGGTAAAAAAACCACAAAAACAAAATGCGCATTATTGCTTTTGGGCTGTACTACGGGTACAAACAACAAATAACATACACATATATGGTATCACTGCAATCGTCAAGAGCTGGAGAATTTATTTTGGGTTGTTCTTTGGTGGTAGGTTATGGCAGTAACAAGAAACACACCGCTAATTAAAAAAAATTTTTTTCCTTTTAACTAATTTGGACCAGTTTTCCTTTGATAATAAGAAAAAATCAGGAGATATTCATTACCATTTACCACGAAATGAAAGCCCAATTTGTCCTGAAAAAAAACGCGGTATAATCCACCTGGATGTACAAAGTAGCTTTGATAATATGTACAGTTTTACTAACACGTCAACGTTGCTTAGGCATTTAGATTTGTTTTGCCCTTAGACATGAAGGGGTTAACCTACAGGAATGGTTTGAATACTTTTTAACATTTTATAGCAAATGTTGAAACAAAGGGCTTTATTCTTTCTTTTTCCAGGTGTTTTGCTCTGATTGAAAGCAGTACTCTGGAGCAGACACGAGAAGAGACCGAGACTGAGAAGATGACACATCTGGAGAGCCTGGTGGAACTGGGCTTGTCATCAACATTCAGCACAATCCTCACTCAGTGCTCCAAAGAGATATTTAAGGTAGAATCGATTTTTTTCACGTGTAATTCTCCAGTTTTACTTTACTATTAAAGGTGACTACTTTAAAATGGGGCTAACGTCAGGGATACTCGTCCATTCTCCAACGCTTCGATGCCTGCAAGGTCCCTCGCTGGCACCTTCTCCCTGGCTTTTTTTCGGGTGCCAATCTTTGGTCATCTTAATTGGCTGGTGTAGAATGACTTCACTCCCGCAGTCATCCCGGCAGTGTGCCAGAAATGTAAATGAGCTGCGCATGTACAGCTTTGTGTATGTTTTGTGAAGGATTATGAATAGGCAGGTTAAAGAATATGTAAACCCAACATTTCCTATTCCTGATCTGTGCCTGCTGTACCATGTACTTGTATGAAAAGGTGTCCTGTTTTCTTTATATTTCTTCCTTTTGTGGTTTTCCGGGCAGTCCTTCAGCTTCCCACAATAGGCATGAAAGCACAGTGTGCTCAGTTCTCTAGATGTGCTTAGAACTCGAGAACTCAGCTTGCACTGCTCAAATGATCAGGCTTGTTCTAACATGCTTCCCCCCTCTACAGCCATTCACTGCGAAGACCAGTGTGCTGCTGTACCCCCAACCCCCCCCCCCCCTGCTCTCTATGCTCCTTATGCAGCTGAGAACAGAGGGTATGTGATCATTTTTTAAAAGGGGGGGAAAGGATGCTTATGTTTTTTTTATATCTATACACAAATGTTTTGCATTTCATTTTTGTTTTAACCACCTCCCATCTGGCCCATGTATATAAACGGCCGGACGGTGGCAGTGCTGGGTCGGGTGGCCGTTTATAAACAGCCTCCCCACACCCTTCTTGTGTGCGTTCCGTGGGAGAGCGCAGCACCGCGATCCGGTGCCCGCTGTGTCCTCCGGACACAGTGGAACACCGATCGTCGTACGGGACCTCTGTGCGAGGTCCCGATCATGTGATCACTGATTGGCCAATCAGTGATCACATACAGAGTAGTAAGCAAGATGTCACTTGTGACATCATTGCTTACTACATGTGAAATCTGTGAATGATCACATGGTCACAAGGCTATTCACAACAGCCTTGTACCATGTGACAAGCTGTGACCAATCACAGCTCACACAGTAGTTCTCAATGGCTGCACAAATGCAGCTAGAGAGAAGGAGAAATTATTGCTTTTACAGCCTTTATGGGTGTAAAAGCAATCAGTGTAAAAAAAAAAAAAATCCTTCATCACCCCCATAAGTAGTACCATGGTGACACTGTACTGCTAGGGTGACACTATGTAAAAAAAAACAAATAATGTAAAAAAAAATGTTTAAAAATTATAGTTTTTGGTTATAAACTAATTTGGGTTATTTTTGTATTTTTTTTGCTAAAAAGACAACGGAATAAATTTTGGCCAAGATTTATGATGAAATACTATTTATTTGCAAAATTGTATAAGAAAAACACTTTTTTTTTCAAATTTTTGAAAATTTTTATTTACATAGCAAAAAAAATAAAAATCCCAGTGGTGAATACATACCACCAAAATAAATCTGTCTCAAAAAAATGCTAAAAAATTCATATGGGTACAGTGTTGCATGACCGCGCAATTGTCATTCAAAGTGTGACAGCGCTGAAAGCTGAAAATTGGGCTGGACAGGAAGGGGGGTAGAAGTGTCCGGACTTGAAGTGGTTAAACCGAGTGGACTGTTTTACATATACTTTAAGTGTATTTTATTGCAGAAGAGACCGTGCATGTCTCTTCTGCAAAAAAAAAAAAAAAACTATTTGCCTGTTTGCAATTTTTTTTTTTTTTTCTCCAGCCTTTAGTTTTGCTTTAAATAGATTATAGGTTAAGAGGTTTTATTCAAAACCCCAACAGGTAAGGGTTTTTTTCCACAGGAGTTGGACTGTGTTGTTCAAAGCTGCCAAAATGCAAAGTCATGGAAAAAATACATTCATTGGTGCCAGTTCACACTAGAACTCTGGCTAGGTTGTCAAAAAAATAGCATTTGCTCATTTTGCAGATAAACTGGGAATATCAAACACTGCAAGTTTTGTCCAGTCCAGGGCAAAATTGCACTGCAATGCATGAGAAAATGCAACATGTAAAGAGTCAAAGCATTGTATTCAATGTATAAGGGCTCGTTCACACTTGGCTGTTTTACCAGCGCTTGCCAAATGCCCCTATAGCGTTTGGCAAGCGTTGGTCCGGCGTTTGTGGAGCGTTTTTAACGCTCGGCAAACGCTCCGCAAACGCCGCATGCGTGGTTCAGCGGCGGTTGCTAGGCGTTTGCCGAGCGTTAATAACGCCCCACAAACGCCTATAATGCAGTTTGAGTGGTGTTACCGCTCCGCAAACGCCCCACAACCGCGTCGCAACCGCACCGCAAACGCCGGCCGGGCGTTTGCGGAGCGGCACCATAGATGAGAATAGGAGGCTTCAACGCCTCCTGACTGGACCAGAGGCGTCCGTTTTGACGCGACGCAAACGCTCCCGTTAGAACAGCACCATGTGCTGTAATGTGCAGAATTGGCAGAGGCGTTTGGGAAGCGGTAAAAACGCTTCCCAAACGCCTCTCTGCCGCCTGCACACAACGCTAGTGTGAACGTAGCCTAAATGTGTTTTCAGGTGTTCCTGGTGTGGACAGGTGTTAGAGGATTATTGCTAAAAAGAGTATCAGAGCTGCAGGTTAATATAGTGGGGATCGTTTGTCGTGGCTCTTTTCCCCTAGTAGTGCCATTTAACCATTTGCACTCTGGAAGGTTTTACCCCCTTCATGACCAACTCATTTTTTGTTATTCGGCACTGCGCTACTTTAATTGTGCAGTCATGAAAACACTGTACACAAAAGACATTTATTTATATTTTTTCACTCAAATAGAGCTTTTTTTTGGTGGTATTTGATCACCACTGAGTAATTTATTTTTTATTATATAAAGGAAATAAGGCTGAAAATTAAAAAAAATAAAAAATTATGCTATAAAACATATCCAATAAAATATTTTAAAAAAGCTATTTTTTTTAAATAAATTTAGGCCAAAATGTATTCTTCTATATGTCTTAGGTTAAGAAAAAAAAATCCCACTAAGTGTATACTGATTTGATTTGCATGAAAGTTAAAGCATCTAGAAACTATGGCATACATACTGGATTTTAAATTTTTTTTTTTTTACTACTAATGGTGGTGATCAGGGACTTATTGGGACTGTGATAGTGCGGTGGGCAATCTTGACATGAACTATCACTGGTTGGGAACTGACTAACTGTCACTGATATCAGTGACGCTAATATAGTGTTCAGTGATAATACTATACTCTGTCACTGTACTTATGACCATGGCTGGGAAAGGGTTAACATGTAAGGTAATGAAGGGGTTAGGTGTGGGCCTAACAAGTGTCAATTTGTGTAATGTGTGCTGCTTTTTACTAAAAAATCTCTTTGTTCCTTCTCCCTGCAAAGTAGAGAGATCATTCTCTCTGTACAGAGCTCTGTGCTGATTGTCAGCAGGTCTCAGACATGAATCATTAGCCAAGACCTGCTGACAAACGCCCGCTCTGTACAATCACAGCGGGAGTTGACAGGCGCACACGTGCTCTGTACCTGGAAGAGGCCAGAGACAGACGTAGGTTAATTGGCTCCTGCCTATATTGTCCCTAGTATGTGTATGTATGAATGTGAGTTAGGGACCTTAGATTGTACGCCCCTTGAGGGTTAGGGACTGATGTGAATGTACAATATATATGTAAAGCGTGGAGTAAATTGATGGCGCTATACAAGTACCTATAATAAAAACTGATGAAAACTGACATAAAGATTTCACTTGCAGAGACATCCGTTTTCATGTGCGCTGCAATGAGTTTTATACACATTGCAGATTCCTGCGCAGGTGATACCAGTGCTGTGGTGTGAACAGGGCACATAGAGAACAATTGATTTTGTTGTCTCCTTGCAGCATGCGTGCAGAGAAAGTGACATCTCTACACCATAGTGTAAACGAGCCCTGAAAGATCTAAAGATACTTTGCTTTTCCTCCTATATCATCTTGATTTCTGTTCAACCACAGCTGCCCTATAATTGCTTTTGCCTTTTTTTTCTTTTTTGTGTGGATAAATATAATGGTAGAAACTGTATACATGTGATTTTAGATGTTAGGGGAAGAAAATCACATAGCTTACTTCCCACTTTGATGTCAAGCCTGGATTTCTGAATTATTACCCTATCATTTTGTGTTTCTCAGCTGTAAAGCCAGTGTGAACAATGCTCTCCAATTAGTTTGAAATGAGTCTGCGCTATGATTATGTATATAGAATTGTTTTATTATACAGTCATGACCAAAAATATTGGCACTCCTGAATTTCTGTCAGATAATGCACAACTTCACCCAGGAAATTGTTGCGATTGCAAATGTTTAGGCGTTCTCATGTTTATTTCTTTTGTTTGTATTAGTATGACACAAAAATGTGAAGAAACAAAAAGCCAAATCTGACACATTCCACACAAATCCCCAGAAATTGACTGGACAAAATTATTGGCACCTTCTCAAAATTGTAAGAAATAATATTATTCCAAGTTTGTGATGCTCCTGTAATTTTTTATTAAACTCATCTGTATCAGTTACCAGATCTTAATGTTCCTGTGTCCATTGCTCGCAACATTGTCAAGAAGTTTACAGCCCCATGGCACTGTAGCTAATCTCTCTGGATACAGCTGAAAGAGAAAAACTATCAAAAATTGTAACGAGGGATTGTTGGAATGGTGGATAAAGAACCTCCATCAACTTCCAGATAATTTCAAGCTGACCTTCAGGCACAGGGTATAACTGCGTCAGCTCGCACTATACGTCGCCATCTGAATGAAAAGGGACGCTATGGTAGGAGACCCAGGAGGACCCCACTGCTGACACAGAAACATAAAAAAGCCAGATTGGAGTTTACCAAAATGGACCTGAGGAAGCCAAAATCCTTTTGGGAGAATGTGCTGTGGACAGACAAAACAAAATGACAGCTTTTTGGTAAAGCCCATCATTCTACTGTTTTCAGAAAAAGAAATGAGGCCTTTAAAGAAAAGAATACAGTCCCTACAGTCAAACATGGTGGAGGTTCACTGATGTTTTGGGGTTGTTCTGGTGCTTCAGATACAGGATGTCTTGACAGTGTGCATGGCATTATGAAATCTGAAGACTACGAAGGAATTCTGGGGTGCAATATAGGGCCCAGTGTCAGAAAGTTTGGTCTTTGTCAGAGATCATGGGTCTTACAGCAAGACAAAGCACACATCAAAAAGAACCCAGAAATTATTTCAGACAAAGTGCTGGAGAGTACTGCGTTGGCCAGAAATGAGTCCAGACCTCAATCCCATAGAGCACCTGTGGAAAGATCTCAAAACAGCAGTTTGGAAAAGGAACCCTTCCAATCTGAGATTCCTGGAGCAGTTGGTGAAAAAAAGTGGTCCAAAATTCCAGTAGAGTGTCTAAGAAACTCATGGATGGTTACAGGAAGGGATTGATTTCCGTTACTTTTTCTAAGGGATGTGCTAACAAATATTTATTTGAGGGTGAGTCCAGATCTCAATCCCATAGAGCACCTGTGGAGAGATCTCAAAGCAGCAGTTTGGAAAAGGAACCCTTCCAATCTGAGATTCCTGGAGCAGTTGGTGAAAAAAAGTGGTCCAAAATTCCAGTAGAGTGTCTAAGAAACTCATGGATGGTTACAGGAAGGGATTGATTTCCGTTACTTTTTCCAAGGGATGTGCTAACAAATATTTATTTGAGGGTGCCAACAATTTTGTCCAGTCTATTTTGGGGGTTTTGCTTGGAATGTGTCAGATTTGGCTTTTGCAAACAAAAGAAATACACCTGAGAATGCCAAAACATTTGTAATTGCAAAAATTTTCTGGGGGAAGTAGTGCATTATCTGACAGAAATGCAGTTGTGCCAATATTTTTGGCCATGACTGAAGGTCACTGTCTGGAATATCTCCCATAAAACATGTACACCCACTGTTTTTGTCACTTTTGGTCCTTTTAATAACCTTTTCTTTGTAATTTCGTAGGCTGCCCTTGAGAAGGTATTTAACTTTGCTGTATCCAACATCTTTGAAACAAGAGTTTCTGGAAAAATGGTGGCAGATCTCTGCCGGGCTGCTGTCAAGGTAATTCTTTTCAGGTTTCTTTTCTATTTTCAATTTTTAAATCCTTTCTCCAGTGTGTTCTAGTTTTTGTGCTGGTACAGTATGCGTAATGCAACCTTAGATCTTCACTATTATGTCTTAAAGGACTAGTTTACCTTTACAAAAAAAAAACCAAAAAACTGCCTGTGCAGGTAAGGAGTGCCTGTAGGTGAAAACAAACTCTGACCAAGTTAAATAAAGTCCTTTCTCTACACTATCTATCACATATGGTGGGCGTGTCCTAGAATACAGGAGTATTGGGAAAAAGTAGTGTATTTGATTTGTAAAATTACAGGGATATCCTATTAGATCCAGAGACTTGCCTTTTTCATAGCACTGAGCTCTCAGTCGAAAAGTATAAAACATCTGGTATATTGTATTATTTGAATGCAGCAAAGGGTTTGATACCCAAGTTCTAGCAGAGACAGGAGGTACCGAAAATAGAGGACTGGGTTAATAGGGTAGATCAAATATGCAAGATGGAGGAACTTTACCATATAAATGAAGATAAGATGGAGAGATATCATATAAGATGGAATAAATGGGAGGAATTTAAAAAAATCAAAAAATGAAAGTTAAATATGTGTATGTATGTGGGAATAATATAAAATAAAAAGAGCTCACCTTTTTATCCTCTTTGGAAGATGTGGATCCCCAGAAGGATTAGGAGAATGCAGAGTGAAGGGGGGAGGGGGGGTGGTTGGGGAGTGGGGGGGTGGTAGATAGGAGATGGGGGGGGGGGAGGTGTATTGGGTGATATGATTAATGTATTATCACTGTGTTAATGTTTTTAAAGAGAAAGATTGTATAATTTATTTATTTGAAAATTAATAAATATTTATAAAAAAAAACCCCATGGTTAAAGACAAAAAAAAAAGGTCCTTGCTCTAGATCAGTGGTTCTCAACCTGTGGGTCGTGACCCCTTTGGGGGTCAAACGAACCTTTCACAGGGGTCGCCTAAGACCATTGGAAAAAACATATTTCCGATGTGTAAAGAGCAGCTACTGTGTAGAAAGCAGCTGCTGTGTTGAAAGCAGCTACTCTGTTAAAAGCAGCTACTGAGTTGAAAGCAGCAGTATTGGAGGTAGAATGACACTCATGAACTATAATTACTGGGTAAATAATTTTATGGTTGGGGGTCACCACAACATGAGGAACTGTATTAAAGGGTCACGGCATTAGGAAGGTTGAGAATCACTGCTCTAGATGTAGGCCATTTACATACTCTTTGAAACAGGATTGAAAAACTCCCAGAGATGGCGTCATCCCATCCTGCCTTTTTGCTAAGACAGTCCCACCTGATTCAAATCCCTCACATGCTCTCTCTCCCCCGTCGCAGCAGCTCAGAGCTCTGCAGGGCTGCAACAAAGAACATCGTTATCCAAATATGTGTGGGGGGTTTGAGAGTTCGCTTCTGTGATAGTGAGGGTGAGCAGTAACAGCTGGGAGTGTCTTAGCAACATCCTAGCAACAAAGCATAATGGGATGGTGCCATCTTTGCAGGGTTTTCAGCCAAGCTTCAGGAGGTATGTTAATGGCCTACAGCTATAGCAAAGACATTATCAAACTTTAGTCAGAGCTGCATAGTTTGTTTTTATCTACAGACCCCTCTTAGCTTCACAGGCAGTTTTCTTTTAACCACTTCCCATCCGGCCGCTGTATATAAATGGCCGGAGGGTGGCAGTCCAGGGGCGGGTTGCCGTTCATAAATGGCACCTGCCATTTTGGACTGTGCACGCTCCCTGGGAGCGCACAGCACCGCAATCCGGTGCCCGCTGTGTCCTCCAGACACAGTGGAACACTGATCATCGTACAGGACCTCTGTGCGAGGTCCCGATCATGTGATCACTGATTGGCCAATCAGTGATCACATGCACAGTAGTAAGCAAGATGTCACTTCTGACATCATTACTTACTACGTGTGAAATCTGTGAATGATCACAGAGGTCATATGGTACAAGGCTATTCACAAACAGCCTTGTACCATGTGACAAGCCGTGTCCAATCACAGCTCACACAGTAGTTCTCAATGGCTGCAAGAATGCAGCCAGAGAGAAGGAGAAATTATTGCTTTTATAGCCTTTATGGGTGTAAAAGCAATCAGTGTTAAAAAAAAAAAAAAAAAAAAAAAAAATCTTCATCATCCCCCCACAAGTAATACAGTGTCACCATGGTGACACTCTACTGCTAGGGTGACAGTATATAGAAAAAAAACCCATAAATAATAATATTAAAAAATAAAATAAAAGTGTAACTTTTTTTTTTTTTTAATTATAATTTTTGGTTATAAACTAATTTGGGTGATTTTTTTTTTTACTAAAAAGATAACTGAATACATTGTGGCCAAGATTTATGATGAAATATTATCTATTTGCAAAATTTTATAAGAAAAACACTTTTTTTCAAAATTTTTTGACTTTTTCATTTATATAGCAAAAAAAAAATCAAAGTCCCAGTGGTGAATAAATACCACCAAAATAAAGCTTTATCTGTCTCAAAAAAATGAACATCTGTCACTCCCAGGTACATAAACACTGTATGGCCTTCTTTGCGTGTGTAAATGAGCACTATCTTGTCATGCTGTCTAACAAAGCAAAGCGCATATAATTAAAACTCACCTGTGAAGGAGAAGGAAAACGCAGGACTGATTTGGCTGCGTGATGATTTTCTTTACAGCCCAGGGAACAGGAGGTTGCAGAGCTGCTTTATTGAATCGTGGAGTCTATCAGTGTGATTGACATTTGTTAATCACAAGAGCAGTTTGTGCAGAAATAGAAACTGTTTTGGCATTTATATCCATTCACTTGCTTGTATTTCAGGAATATGTTTGCTATGGATCTGTATATATTACAGTGCTGTATGTTTTAATTGTGTTTTCATGAACAATATTTTCAGTGCTGCCCTGTGGAGTCTCTGAAGCTCTTTCTGCCTCACTGCTGCAATGTTATAACTCATCTCACTAACAGTAAGTTCCAAAGAGTTTTGTTTTGTCTATATACATTCTTGGTCACTTTCGTTGTGTTTGTTGGTTAATATATACAGCATGCATTCTAGAAAACATGACATTCTCTTTCATTCACTGACGGACACAGCATCTTCTAATTCTTGACCATCGGGTTTTTAGCGCCACCTACAGGAGTAGGACACTAAGCAGAAAAGAAACTCGGCACCACCTATGGACAATCCTAGCTGGTATAGGACCCGCTCTCTGCTATAGGCAATCCAGTTATTTCAGCCTAATGTTTCAGGAGTAAGGACCTAGTTCCTTGCTGGGACCTTGTTTCCTTTTTTCTTGTAAAGATCTCTAACCTCCCTGGAGGCATTCCGAGTGTAGCTCGGGGTAAAGTTTTTCATACCACAAGCGGTAACCCCGAGCTACACTCCAGAATACCCTGCAGCGCTGCTCCAGGATCTCTTCTTCACTTACCTTGTCCTGCGCTCCCGCGATGTCCCTCCTGCAGTGTCCCTGGCAATGTCCTCTGGCGGATGCCGGCATCTATCTTCTGGGTTCCGTTCCCTGCTACGTCGGGACGGAACCGGCGGGAAATTTAAAAATGTGAAAAAGTTACATTCACTAAATACACTAAAATCACAGAGTATAACATTCCTGTATCAAACCATTTCACATACATTTTGTCCCGAGTGCTTTGTCCGGCGCCCTGCCTGCATTTTTACTGTTCTTTCTGCCTGGAAACTGAGAAACGTCCATGGTGTCCAAAAAGCGTCCCTTTTGGTCAAAAGCTAGAGAAGAGCGATCATAAATTAGAACCACTTGCAGAATTGAGTGATAATGATTCGTGGGGGCATTCCTCATCAGACACTGAAAACGATTCTGCGACTTTGCTCAGTGATGTGCAAACTTGGCGCTATATTTCAAATTTCAGTGTTTTTAGTTTGATTACATTATTGAATTAAATGTATTATAATTATATTATTATTTTGTATGATTATTAAATTATAATTTATGATTTCGTGTTTCAAATTTTAACATACCCGGGATGTTTACTAGACTCTTGTTCGGACATATTTCAGTGAGTTATTCCTAAAAATTACAGGCCTACAATAAAAAAACTACATATTTCCATGCAAAAAAATGTACCGCTTTGAGCACAGAAATACTGACATAATCAGACTGCTAGGGAGGTTGATCAACAGCCGATTTGGGCGACAGATCCAGTAGTCGCCCTAGTCTGGCCAGTGAGTGCACGCAACCTTTATCTATGCGCTAGACTGGCTGCAACAGCACCATCCTGGACTGGGTGGCCGACGAGTTAAACCTCTTGCAGGGGCACATATGGCCTAGCTTCTGATGATTGCATCACAGAGCTACCCTGGTAGTCAGCCCCCACCTCGGTTGGAGGCAGATCTGTCTGTTGAGTACCACCCACATTTTCCATGAGATTGGTAAGTACTGCTCCTCCTCTCCCTTCTGGGCGTGGTGTGGGTGTTCCTAGGGATGGCCATTTGTGGTGAGTAACAAAAAAACATATTTTTTTTTCTTAACTTCTCTATAGTGAAATGCTAAATTTCAACATTATGTATATATTTTACTTGCTTACTTACTGTTTCAAGTGTAGCTCTAGCATGCTTTTATGGCTTTGTTAAAAAGATGTTAAAGCACAATGTTTTTATGGTAAGCACAGTGCTATAATTTTCCTGTGCAAACCAATATTAAAATATTGTGCTTAGCTGTCCATCTACCATAACAATCTTCTGCTCAATGTAAAAATTCAAATGTATACTTTCAAAAAAATGGCACTTTAAGTATCCTGTGTGCTGGAAAATTAAATGTCTCTCCATACAAACCAATATTACAATAATGTGTTTAGATGTCCATCCACCATAACAATCTTCCTGCTCAATCCAAAATTTCAAAAAATAAATCCAAACAAATGTCACTTTAATTTTCTTGTGTGCTGAAATTTACTCGTCTCTCCACAATATCACTCCTAAATCACATTCACCTTGTGATCACTTTGCTCTCACCTGGTTTTAATGATCTTTTAATGTTAGTCACAGCAAGCCTTTCTTTAAAGGAGAAGTTCACCTTTTAAAACATGTTACATGTTACACCCATATTTAAGTTGTAGCATGTAACCGATCCCCGCTCCTCCTCTTTGACAGGTGGTGGAGGATCTTCTCCCCCCCCCCCCCCCCCCCCCCCGCTAGGTGTCAAATTTAACAAAAAACGTGGCCATATAGGGCTCTACCCTGCTGAGCCACATCACTCATTTACAGTCCTCTGTAAATGAGAAATGAGAAACTGCCTTAGTGGCTGTCGACTTGCAGTTCTCAATGAACTACCGCAGCTCTGTGGAGTGCTGTGGTAGTTCATTGATTCTTCCTGTCAGTATGTCTGCCTGCTCATACATCCCGTATAGACAAGCAGATATACTGACAGATTTGCAGGAGACCTGCATGGCAGCAGCGATCTGTTGATTGCTGGTGCAATGGTTTCCAGGCTACTGCAATCCAAAATAGTAAATGCACACTTTTTTACTTGCAAAAAAGAGCATTTATTATTTTTGATAAAAATGAGAACTTATCCTTTAAATAGTACCATCCACTCTTGTGTTTTATTTATTTTTTTTGTTTTATTGCAGGTGCTTATATAGCGCTGTCAATTTATGCAACTCAACATTGGTTTTTAGTTTCACCTAAAAACAACTTAACCCCTTGACGCCGACGTCACACAAATATGCGGCCGTACGGAACTGGTATTTTTTCCGTGGGGCCGCATATTTGCGTACCTGTCTTTGTGCTGGGAGCGCTCCCAGCACAGTGACCGCGACGTCACTGAGAGCCCCGGGTCCCGTTCTAATGATCGGGACCCGGGACTCCTGTTTCCAGATCACATGATTGCTGTTCTAATGGGAGCGGTAGCGTCGCATCGCGTTGCGGCAAAACGGATGCCTCTGGACGAGTCAGGAGGCATTGAAGCCTCCTATTCTTGTCTATGGTGCCGCTCCGCACCATAGAGCGGTAACACCATTTAAACTTCATTATAGGCGTTTGTGGGGCGTTTTTAACGCTCTGCAAAGACCTAGCAACAGATCGCTGTTCTAACGGGAGCGGTAGCGGTGCGTCGCGTTGCGGCAAAACGGATGCCTCTGGACGAGTCAGGAGGCGTTGAAGCCTCCTATTCTTGTCTATGGTGCCGCTCCACACCATAGAGCGGTAACACCATTTAAACTTCATTATAGGCGTTTGTGGGGCGTTTTTAACGCTCTGCAAAGACCTAGCAACCGCCGCTAAACCGCGCATGCAGCGTTTGCCGAGCGTTAAAAACCGCTCCGCAAACGCCGGACCAACGCTTGCCAAATGCTATAGGGGCGTTTGGCAAGCGTTGGTAAAACAGTCAAGTGTGAATGAGCCCTTAGTGTTAATGTCAGTGTAGGTAAAGAAAAAAAGTCAAAAACAAAATGCGCACTATTTTTTCTGGGCTGTACTCTGGGTACAAACCACAAATAACATACACATATATGGTATCGCTGTGATCGTCAAGAGCTTGAGAATTTATTTTGGGTTGTTCTTTGGTGGTAGGTTATGGTTGTAACAACAAACACACAGCTAAATAAAAAAAAATTTTATATTTTTTTCTATTTTGGGCCAGTTTTCCTTTGATAATAAAAGAAAATCAGGAGCTATCCATTACCATTTACCAACAAATGAAAGCCCAATTAATCCTGAAAAAAATAAAGGTATAATCCACCTGGATGTACAAAGTAATTAGACGTATGTCTAATGACAATGTTGAGTATATAGATCAGATGGAGAAAAAAAAGGCCATGGTGTCTTATCCTTTTAAATAAGCGTATTTATTGCTACCAGATGCGGTGATACAAGCATATGAGGCACTTATCTTAAGCAGATATGCAGAGCTGGTGATTCCCTCTGCCTCTCTGTCTGCCTCTGCTAGAATCGCCGAGCCTCTCCGATGCAACGTCGTGACGTCAGAGCCCCTCCCCTACGCGTTGCGTCACAGGGTCACGTGACTTCATCAGGGGGAATTTGATTGGCCAATTCACTTTATCACATTAATTAATCTATTGATTTTTATTATATTTATTATTAATTTATTTAGTTTATGGATGTTTATGAGTGATATACAATACAGTATTAAGTATTTATAGTAGGAGCGCGGCATCATAAATACGTCTAATCAATTTACATATACACAATCAAGTGAGTTTGTGAAAGTGCCAGCGCACCTAAACACAACAGGTAGTTCACTACCACTAATTGCACATATTATACTGAACATCTGAGACATAGTGGCTCACAAGTATTCACTTTGTAATTGTGGATGTACAAAGTAGTTGTGGTGATATGTATGGTTTTACTCACACATGTCAACGTTGCAGAATTGTGCTTAGGAATTTAGATTTGTTTTCCCCTTAGGCGTGAAGGGGTTAATAATGTTAAAATCTGCCTTTAAAGCCTTTTTCCTGCAAACTCCAGTCGCTTCCTGGAACACAGTGATGATGATGCCTGGCTCCACCCCATGCATTGCATCACATCACATGATTTATTTCAGAAATTTGTACTAAACATTAAAAGTTTTAGCCAATGAAGATGTTTTATATCTACGTTCTCCTTGTTTGTAGATGATGATGTCCTCCATGAGGAAGAATTAGACAAAGAGTTACTTTGGAACCTGCAGCTCCTTTCTGAGGTAAAATTTGAATTCTTTAATTTTTTTTTTTTTTTTTTTTTTCAAACAATGAACTATTTCTTGTTAAATCACTCAACGTTTATGTCTAAGGCCAGTCTACATTGAGAAAACTCTGCAGAGGTGGGGCTTTCATTTGGTTTTAGTTGTCTGATTGTCCTGGAGCAACTGCCAGCCCAAGAGGACCATGTCCTATTTGTAGGATCTGTTTAGCTGGTTGTGTGTTGCAATATGGATTCTCAATAAATTAAAAACAAATCATTTTGTAATTTAAAAAATATGTTGACGTTTGTGATCATATTGGGTTTTTCTTGTAGGTAACAAGAGTAGATGGAGAGAAACTGCTTCCCTACAAAGACCAGCTTGTCAAAATTCTCCAGCGAACCTTGCACTTCACTTGTAAACAGGGTTATACGTTGTCCTGTAATCTGCTGCACCATCTGCTGCGCTCCTGCACGCTCATCTACCCCACTGAGTACTGCAGTGTGCCGGGCGGATTTGATAAGCCTCTCTCTGAATATTTTCCCATCAAGGCAAGTATCTGACTTTTCTATTACATTTTATCAGTCATGTTTATTTTAGAAATGTGATATTTTTAGATGATTTTAAAGCCCAGCTGTACCTTTTCAATAAATCTTCTTAATGGGAGTTACAGACAAAAAAATTAGAAGCCGGCAGAAATGAAAGACTGGAATTAGGCTGACCAGAGACATAAAGAATGTTAGACACTAAGCCTGGGTTCACATATATGTGGTATATTGCATGTGATTCGCACAGGAACCGCACCGCATTCCTGTGCAAATCACATGCGATTTATGTATGGTGTTATTGGAACCATACATTATGTATGGCTCTAATCGCATTGCACCCGAACCAAAAAGGTGCAGGGCCCTTTTTTGGGTCCACACTAGAATCGGATCGCATGGGTATTCACACCTATGCGATCCGATTCTGCACATCGCGCCATGTTTTGCGGACCGCTTTCGGGTGTTAACCTACACACCCGCAGCGGTTCGCATGAACGAGGTGCGATTCTATTACGATGCGGAATTCGCACAGAAAACACTGCGAATTCCACACCACATCAGTGTAAACCAGGGTTCAAGCATGATCTGTATACCAGGAGATCTTTTTGCACTCTGCTGGCAATCATAGGCATTAAAGCTAGCCATACATGGAGAAAATTTTGGCCAGTTACTGATGAACTGTCTGAAATTTAATACAATAAACAAAATCTCAAAATAAATAACATGCGGCTGCTCATATATACAGGTAGTATACCAAACCCAAAAGAACTTATAAAAGCAAATTGTGTAGCGTCACCTTGCAAAACTGTGCAACAATAGTAATGTTAAATAAAAAAAGGTAAAGTCCGCAACAATGTTTCCATTGTGAAGATAAAAAGGAAAGTCTTTCACCACTTTCCCGTGTATATTCACTCTTCTTGTGCTCAACCAACACTAGCCACCACCTCCTTGTGAAATCCAAACTCACCAGAACAAAGGGTTGTCATAACAACAGTATAAACGCTTGTGACACATGTAAGATCTCTCCTAATCACATGCATCAATTTCGAGTCTCCTCCATTCAATGGTACCTCAGAGTGGACTCCCACTATGGTAAATAAAGCTCATCAGGAGCCACAAATAATATCCAATAATGCAGTATTTTTATTTGAAAGTATACATAAAAACATCCAAGTAAAATGGATATCATAGTTAAAGTAATGGCCGTTGCTGACCTGGGATCGCGCTGCGGCGTGACATCCACTCCAGACACTCCACACCGATGTGTTTATCAAGGGGAGTTCACAATGGAAACATGCTTGGGGACTCTCCCTTTTTTTTTTTTATCTAACATTACTTAAGACATTGTTATTGTTGCACATTTTTGCAAGGTGGCACTATACAATTTGTTATTGTGGCTGACATTTAAGCCTTGGGTTTTCCTGTGTGCATCCTACCGCTCTACGCGCTTCGGTCTTAAGATCAGAGTGTCTTGCCGCTGGTAGCTATTGCTGTGGACGTTGTTTGTATTGCTTACCTTACATGCATGTAAAGGTGGCTGTTTGGGTCCCTGTAAGTGGATGGAGCCTCCTGGAGACAACAACCAGGGAAGCAGGACTTGGATAGAAGGATTTGAAAGCAACCACAGGCTTAGGAAGGAAAAAAAGGCATGCAGACTTGGTAAGTGGTGAAGTCTGCAGTAGTATGAGTTTTTAAAGTTAAAGTTTAATAATACTTCTAGATCAGTGGTTCTCAACCTGTGGGTCGCGACCCCTTTGGGGGTCGAACGACCCTTTCACAGGGGTCCCCTAAGACTATCAGAAAACACATATTTCCGATGTGTAAAGAGCAGCTACTGTGTAGAAAGCAGCTGCTGTGTTGAAAGCAGCTACTCTGTTAAAAGCAGCTACTGTGTTGAAAGCAGCAGTATTGGAGGTAAAACGACACTCATGAATTATAATTACTGGGTAAATAATTTTATGGTTGGGGGTCACCACAACATGAGGAATTGTATTAAAGGGTCACGGCATTAGGCGGTTGAGAACCACTGTTCTAGATCTTCTGTCTTATCTGGCTGAGAGTGGATAAATTGGGGGTGGTCGTGCCATTTCTAAGGCCCCAATCACCACGCATAGTGGGAACTCCCATTCCTGCTCATGATTTTGTATGGGTAATTTACTTACAATTGTGTGTGTCATAGAGCGGCCCACTTACTTTAGTGGACTGCCCTATGTATATTTGTGGCCCAAAAGAAGCTCCTACTCCTTTTTTAGGCAACCAACTTCACGCAGTTTTTAAAGGTGCGTTTTTCCATGATCGTATTTGAATTCTGTCACAGAACCGCATTATGCTTGGGGTGCCATTTAAAATGAATGGCACCCAAACGTGTGTTGCATGTTTTGCAGCGATTGCCATGTGTTTTGGTGATTGTGGGCAGAATCGGGGCAATTCCACATACAATTACAAATCATAAAATGTGAAGGGGGCCTAAGGGTGCTTTTATGGTTTATAAAACATGAATCAGTAGTGCTGAGCTTGTGGTTCTTCCATCATTTCTTCATGAGTATTGGGCCGGTTTATGGCCAAAAACCCAGTTACCTAAGAGCTACTTGTTAACAAATTCTAAATCCTTTCCTAGGACTGGGGAAAGGCCGGTAACCTCTGGAACCTAAACATCAGATGGCATGTTCCTTCAGCAGAGGAGGTTAAATTTGCATACTACTTGCTGGACAACTTCCTTCAGCCAGAGCTAGATAAGCTTGATCGTTATGGGAGTGGAGAGCTTGAACTGTCAAGGTAAGTTATGTGTCTCTGATTTTGATAAAGTTTTCGGTTCTTCGCAGCTCCAGTGTTGGATTCTTACTAGTTTCAGCCATTAGTTTTCTGTGATATACAGAGAGAAAAGTGCAGAAATTTGTCTTTAGTACAATTTTGGAAAAAATCAGTCACACAGCTAGTATACATACGGTATATAGTAAACCGCCAAATAATTATGTGTTTGGTGATTGGAGACAATGCCGCGCACTGTGTTCCGGATACAGGGAAAAACAAAATACTAAACAAAATGTGCAAAACCTTGAACCATAAAATTCACAATGAAATCATATAATACAATTATATAAATAATATCAACATCTGATATAAAAGTCCAAAGGATATATTTTGCGCTCCGCTGGGGGGAGGGGGAGGAGGGGGCAATATAAACAATCTTCCACTTCCATAGGAATACTTCAAGGCTTCACAGAGTAACCAGTGTAGGATCTTGTAAAATTAAAACACCACGTTTCCATGTGCTTAAAGTGTTACTAAACCCAGGACCCTGCATTCCTGTATCTGGTCTCCCCAGACCCTGCATTCCTGTATTTGGTCTCCCCGGACCCTGCATTCCTGTATCTGGTCTCCCCGGACCCTGCATTCCTGTATCTGGTCTCCCCGGACCCTGCATTCCTGTATCTGGTCTCCCCGGACCCTGTATTCCTGTATCTGGTTTCCCCGGACCCTGCATTCCTGTATCTGGTCTCCCCGGACCCTGCATTCCCGTATCTGGTCTCCCTGGACCCTGCATTTCTGTATCTGGTCTCCCTGGACCCTGCATTCCTGTATCTGGTCTCCTCGGACCCTGCATTCCTGTATCTGGTCTCCTCGGACCCTGCATTCCTGTATCTGGTCTTCCACAGTACACAGAACATTGAATTAAATGCAATTATATTAGTAAATATAAACTGCTAAATACCTATTCTTATCAGCAGTTAGAGCAGACTTGTGACTTCTGTCAGTGTCCAGAAGAGCACTGGTTAAAGCTTGTAGGAGGAGTTTTCATTCTCCTCTAGGAAAAATGCAGGACCCTTGACCTCTGACTGGAGAGTGCCGATTGGCCCTGTGCCGATCACATGCACTCTCCCAAGGAAAAAAAAAAAACCTCTCTAGCAATACCCACCAAACTGAGCATGTGCAGAGTATCTCCACACGATATGTCTTATCAGGAGATAAGAGGAGGATACTGGAAGAAGGGGAGGATTAGTGAAGTCAGGGTCAAACAGCATTTTTACACAGTGCAGAGTATTAACCCCTTAGGTTCCACAGTGAGTATAACAAGCATGCTTTACTGCATATACAGACTGATTGTACTGCTGGGGGTTTAGCAACACTGGATTTAAGTCCCAAACCACCTCGAACATAGGTATGTGAATTCCCTTACCATATATACATTAATCTCCAGATTATATGAAATAATTATAGAGGTAATTATAAGAAAAGCGCAGGAGATACCAAATGCGAATCACACCATGGTATGGCAGCAACTTCCACGCCGAGCGGGTCCTCCTCTGGCTGTGCAGAAAGTGAAATTCTTCACCGTACGATTCAAGAGAAAATACAAAAGACCCTAGGGTAATATTGCTAAAACCAGCAATTTATTTACATGCAAATATTCTCACAAGAATATCAGGGTAATAAAAGCTCAAAAGCACCACACTGCAGTACACCAGCGGGTGTGATAATGTCATTGGCCACTAGTCTTCCCTACGCGTTTCGTCTGTGCAAGGGACATAAACTTGGCTATGAGTTGGCATGAAAAAAAAACAAAGCCCATTTCACTTACCCAGATCTGCAGTCATGTGACTTTCTGGTCCTTTGTCTTCACTATTCTCTTGTGTAATGGAGTTTGGGTCCTTCTTTGAGTTTCCATGTCACAGCCTACTTGTGATGATTCTGTTTGGCTCACCAGTGGCAAGGAGCCTACAGGGCTCTTTTCAGGATAAATGGACTTCCCAGCAGCGCAGGAACATCTGTATTGCTGGATTACCAGTTCCCCACACCCAGAAACATTGTTTCTAGAGGAATTAAAAAAAAAAAAAAGCTTAATGGGTTAGAGGGGGAGTGGGACCCTAGGATGGGGGTATGTATTTTGCCCACAAATGGGCTTAAACGTTAAAGTTACATGATGCCAAAATGACATGAAAGACTGCACGCTGTTGGTGGAAAGTTAAAGTGGTTGTAAAGGCTCAAGGTTTTTTACCGTCGTGAATTCTATGCATGAAGGTAAAAAACCTTCTCTGTGCAGCAGCTCCCCCTGACCCCTCTAATACTCACCTAAGTCCCCTCCAATTCAGCTATGTGCACTGGAGTCTCGGCAATCCCAGTTCTCCCTCTCCTCATTAGCTGAGACAGCAGCAGGAGCCATTGGCCCTCACTGCTGTCAATCACAGCCAGTGAGCAAATGAGGAGAGCGGGGGTGGCGCCAAGCCACGGCTCAGTGTGTGAGTGGACAGATGGAGCAGCGGGTTCCCCCATAGAAAGCTGCTTGCTGTGGGGGCACCTGACAGGACAGAGGAACCAGGAGTGCCGGCGGAGGACCCGATAAGAGGAGGATCTAGGCTGCTCTGTGCAAAACCACTTCAGAAAGCAGGGAAGTGATGCGATGTGTTTGTTATTAAAAAAAAAAAAAATTCAAGCCTTTAATATCACTTTAGGTATTGTGCACCGCATTTTTTTCTGCTAATCTAATGCAGTTGAATCTGTGAAAGATGATGTGTCCTTAAACAGGGCACACAGGGACTAATCATCATCTTCTCTGTTTTCATAGGGATGATATTCAGCAGTGTCTCACCATCATGCATAATTGTCTCACTGGCTCAGGAAACCTCCTACCTCCTCTGCAAGGGGAGAGAGTACCTCATCTGTGAGTATTGGGATGTGTTTCGTGTGTGTGTTTTTTTTGGGGGGGGGGGGGTTGGGTTCCATTTGATCAGTCGTTGAAACAGTGTGCTGTGCATGTTGGCTGGTTGAGCAGCTAATTCATTTTGTCATATATAGTATAATCTTTTTTTTTTTTTTTTTTTTGTCAGCCTTGCCTACAGGGCACTTACACCCCCTTCCTGCCCAGGCCAATTTCACTGTTCAACAAATTTTTATTTTTTGCCAGTTTTGGAAACAAAAGGATCCATTTCTTAATGAATTTCACATTCTGAGTTCAAATATAACAATGAAATTTGTCAATTGGCTCTAGTTTTTCTGTAAACGGAAAGTTTTCTACTATAGGCGTAATGACTACATAATGCACAATAATTATATAGATAGATGTCTTTCCACAAATATAAAGCAAGTGATATTGACTACATAACAAAGCCTAAATGGCATAATATATTGCATAGGATTACCAAGAAAAATTATAGCCATAAGCTAAGTTGAATCATTTTAATACTTAGGATTCTCACTAGTTTTGTCTTCAGTTTGTGTCGGTTTTGCTTCTCTTGGCTTTTCTCTTGTATTCGAGGAAAGGGCTATCTCTTACAACTGCACGTGACTACACGCTTCAGGTTCTTCCTCACTTGACTCAACCACGAAGGATTCTGGTGCTTTAGGAATTGGTAGCCCCTCTCCATGAGGAACTGGACGTATTGCCGATGGAATATTTGGATAGTGCACAGATAACTTTTTCTTCTTATTTAGCCCTTTTACAATTGGAGGCACCATACAAAAGTAACAATTACTAACATGATCTGTTGGCTCTCTCCAAATCATTGGCACAGCGAAAGGCATAGATGCCTTTTTTCCATTCAACCATTGCTCCAGTGCCGTCCCACAAGAATTGCAGCATATATGTGGTGCCCAGCTCTTGTCCTGGTCTCCTATCTTGCAGCCAAAATACAAGTTGTAGGCTTTCTTAATCATTCCTGTTATCCTCCTTTTTTGTGAGATAAAAGTTATTTCACCGCAGATATAGCAGAAATTATCTGCTTTATTCACACAAGTTCGAGGCATTACTGAGTAGCCTATATAAGCATAAAACGAAATGTAAAGACGAACTACAATCAGCTACAGATACTGCAGCTTTTATGCAGTGAAGTGATGCAATTAAAGGCTAATATTGCATCATCTCAGTATACATGCAATTTTCTATTGGTCACCAGTATCAATTGCGCAATATGCAGCTGAAGTTGCATCATAATTTTGAATGGCTTACGTCATTAGATGGGTGAATATATCATGGAAACTAGAGCCAATCAACATTTTTTAGGGTCATTTTCGTTTTCAGCACCCCAAAATTATGTAAGATTAGCTCATTTTATGCCCAAAACTTTTTACCTGTTGAACAGTGCTCAGCTTTTAGCTCTGTCACACTTTGAATGACAATTGTGCTGTCATGCAACACTGTACTCATATGAAATTTTTATAATTTTTGAGACAGAGCTTTCCTTTGATGGTATTTAATCACCTCTGGGTTTTTTATTTTTTGTGAAACAAACCAAAAACGACTGAAAATTTTTAATAAAAAAAAGTTTTTTCTTAGTTTTTGTTGGAAAATTTTGTACGAGTGATTTTTCTCCTTCACTGATGTGCGCTAATGAGGCTGCAGTGATGGGCACTGATAGGTGGCACTGATGGGCAATGATGAGGAGGCACTGGTAGGTGGCACTGATGAGCATTGACAGGCATCACTGATGGGCAATGAAAAGCAGCACACATATATGGCACTGACAGGTGGCTCTGATAGGCGGCCCTGAGGGGCTCTGATAGGGGGCCCTGATGGGCACTGATAGGCGGCCCTGACTGGCACTGATAGGCGGAACTGAAAGGCAGCTCAGATGGGCACTGATATGTGGCATTGATGTGCACTGGTAGGCACTGATGTGTGGCATTGATGTGGCACTGATGGCCACTGGCAGGTGGCATGGATGAGCACTAACAGCTGGCATTGATGGACACTGACAGGTGGCACAGCTGGGGCTACACTGATCATCAGGGCACACTGATCATCAGTTCCCTGATGATCAGTGTAGATGTCCCTTCTGAGGAATGCCGATTACCAGCTCTCCTCTCCTCTCCTCTGTCAGCGTGACAGCTCGTGAGGAGAGAAATGCTGATAACCTACATTTACTTATTTGCATGCGATCAGTTGTGATTGGACACAGCTGATCACATGACCGAGCTGATGTCTTTTGGCTCTTTCCGTTGATCGGTGATCCGCTGTGGCTGAGGGGCACAGCGCACCACCGATCGCCACACTGTGCGCACGTGTGGTCAGAGTGAGAGGACATCATATGACATCCTCCCAGAACGAGAGAACCACCTTGTGCCTGTCATTTCCTTATATGGCGGGGGGAGGCGTTTAAGGCTTGTAGATTTTTGGGCTCGTTCACATCATGGTGCACAGACATCAGTTTTTCTGCAAGGGCACAAGAAAATCAATTGTACTCTATGTGCCCTGTTCACACCACAACACTAGTATCACGTGCAGATTTCTTCTGCGTAGGATTCTGCAACGTATATAAAAATCATTGAAGTGCGCATGAAAACTGATGTAAACGGACGTCTCTACAAGTGAAAATTGCGTGTCACTTTCCATCAGTTTTTCCGCACGTGTGGTGTGAACGAGACATTAATAATTTTAGTAACAAACCAGTTATATTCTCTATACAGCAAAGAAGCTTACGACACCCGCTGTCAGCCAAGTCACAGACTGGGTGGCTCATGACCAGTATTTTCCTTCGCTCACCTTTGTGCTTTTTTAATAGTTTATCGGCTTAAAAAAAAAATAGTTTATCGTCTTCATTCCCTAAAAGTGTTTTTTGAGGTCCAGTTATCTGGGATATTTGCATATTACATGTTCAGGTTCTTCTTCCTGCTTAGCAGAACTGCACTGTTTTGGCCTAACTGAACTTGCTAATTCTTCTGGTTGAAAACCATAGACTCTTTGTGATTTCTAATGATGTAAAATACAGATGATGCATGCTTTGGTAGGCAGGCAGCCTGAGGTTGCAATCTTGCATTCAAGAAGTACTTTTATTCTCAAAATAATTAGATTTGGTAGCTGCCGTAGTGATTTATCTGAAGCTGGAATTTGCATGAAAGGCCGAAAATAATTTCAATATACAGGAATAACAGCAGAAAGAAAATGCATAGCAATCCACTAGAAAAAGACGTTTAACCACCTCCCGCCCGCCATATGGTCCAATGACGGGCGCAAGGTGGTTCTCTCGTTCTGGGAGGACATCATATGACGTCCTCCCATTCCCACCACATATGCGTGGCTCAGGGAGCGCGCAGCGATCGGTGGTGCGCTGTGTCCCTTGGACACAGCGGATCACCGATCTACAGAAAGAGCCGAAGATGTCGGCTCGGTCATGTGATCAGCTGTGTCCAATCACAGCTGATCACATGAAAACAGGGAAATGCCGGTTATCACGCTGACAGCTCGTGAGGAGAGGAGAGCCGGTAATTGGCATTCCGCGGAGGGGACATGTACACTGATCATCAGGGCACTGATGATCAGTGTGGCCCCAGAAGTGCCACCTGTCAGTGTCCATCAGTGCTGAACAGTGCCACATCAATGCCACATATCAGTGCCCATCTGAGCTGCCTTTCAGTGTCACCCATCAGTGCCAGTCAGTGCCACCTATCAATGTCAATCAGTGACGCCTATCAGTGTGCATCAGTGCCAGTCAGTGACGCCTATCAGTGCCATATATCAGTGCTGCTTTTCAGTGCCCATCAGTGATGCCCATCAGTGCCACCTACCAGTGCCTCCTCATCAGTGCCACCTATCAGTGTCCATCAGTGCAGCCTGTCACTGCCCATCACTGCAGCCTCATTAGCGCACATCAATGAAGGAGAAAAATCACTTCTTTACAAAATTTTACAACAAAAACGAAGACTTTTTTTTTTTTTTTTTTTTTTTTTTTTTTAATTTCAGCGGTTTTCGGTTTGTTTTAGAAAAAATTAAAAACCCAGAGGTGATTAAATACCACCAAAATAATGGTCTATCTGTCACAAAAAAATGCTAAAAATTTCATATGGGTACAGTGTTGCATGACTGTGCAATTGTCATTCAAAGTGTGACAGCGCTGAGAGCTGGAAATTGGCCTGGGCAGGAAGGGGGCGAAAGTGCCCTGTAGGCTAGTGGTTAAAGGATAAGTTCACCTTTCCCAACATGTTACACCCGTATCCAGGGAATAACATGTTACTGATACTGTAGCCATCCACCCCGCCCTCCCCCCAATATCCCCGTTGTGACAGCAGGCTGAAGAATTACTCCCTGCTATCAAAATTAGAAAAAAAAATAAAAAGCTGCCGTTACATCAATTATTCACATGTATGGGGGAACGACAACTACCGTCAGCCATGGAGGCTGACGGCTTGTAGTTCTCAGTGAACTACTAGGGCACTGATGAGCACCCTAGGTAGTTCATTGATGTTTCCTGTCATTCAGTAACTGCCTGCACCTATGGGCAGACAGCTACACTGACAGTCTGCAGGAGCCTGAGATTGCACATGCAATCTGCTGATCGCGGGTGCAATCCTTTACAGGCTCCTAATGAAAAAAAAACTCATACATTTTACCTGAACAAAGATATGCATTTCTTTCTTTTTTTTTTTTACTAAGGTGGATTTATACTTTAAATGATATAATAGCAGGACAAAACTTAATCAATTCCCCCCCCCCCCCCCCATCCTCAGGGAGTTAATACAGGAGACAGTTTCCTTACTTTGTAGAAATGATTTTTTCCAGTTCTTTCTGTTGCAGGAAGTGAAGGGAAATCTTCCCAGTGGAACAAATGCAGCAAAAAATAAACCCTTCTCTGCGATTTTATGTAATATTGATGTAGCGCTGTATATCTACTAGGTAGATGTGAAAAATACTTTAAAGCATGAAACAATATATGTGGCAATATACATAGAGTTATATTGGTGTTAGATCAACCGGATCTATCAAGTGACATTTACAAGTTATTAATAGTGCAAAAAAGGTTCAACATTGAACCTATATCCAAGTGATCATTCAAAAATAAGTGAAACACAGTGATTCCCTATGCAGAGATATAGGCTACCACATGTGAGTGATCAATATAAAACCTATAACAGTTGTGATAATTGCCAATGTCCATAATGAGCCAGTATATTCATAAGTGGCAAAAAACACACACGATAAAATAACTTTTCCAAGCGTGCTCCTGTGTTGGTGCAAGTGGTGAGTGATAATCCTAATTGGCAGGCATGCCCGCTCACCTTCCCCCTGCGACCCACAGTGGCCAAAACGCTTTTTGGATCACCCAGGATCCTGCACGCACTCTCCAGGTAAGATATGTTCCACAAAAGCCCCAATGGCCATACGTTCAATTTCAGCTAATCCTCCATGCACAGGTAGCAATGTATATGCCCATATACATACATGATGTTGGGATCATACAATGAAAAAACAAAGGTCCTCCATAGTGCAACACTGTATATTTAATTAAATTAGGTAAAAACGCCAAGTTATTGACACGCTTTACACACCACCTTACATAGGTGTACTGAACGCACTCTGGTGTACCAAGATGGCGCTGGCCGAAGTGCGTCACCACACCGCATCTACGCGTTTCACCACACCCCCGTGGCTTCCTCAGCAAGAATCCAGAGGAAGCCACGGGGGCATGGCGTAACACGTAGATGCGACGTGGTGACCTTTTTCGCACTATTAATCACTTGTAAATGCCACTTGATAGATCCAGTTGATCTAACACCCATATAAACTCTAAGTATATTGCCATATATATTGTTTCATGTTTTAAAGTATTTTTCACATCTACCTAGTAGATATACAGCACTACATCAATATTACATAGATTTGCCTATTTATCCATCCTGAGGTGAGGATCGGATGTCAGCAGCTGTAGTTAGCCATTTATAGCAGCGCAGGAGGATTTAATATAATATTTGACTTCTCTGTGATTTGCCAAACTTAATAAAATTTGCTTTCCATATACTTCCTTTTGCTCTCCCCAGTCCAAGCAAAATACAGGTTTGCAGATGAACCTACAGATTCAATAGTTGTAATGTTATAGGCTTAGAGTTAGTGTGCCACAGTTATTATTATGCAGTATTTATAAAGCGCCAATAGTTCGCTCAGCGCTGTACATTACAAAGGGGGACAGAACATGTGACAGAACAACAAACAATACAATGCAAAACATGAGGGGATCGAGGGCCCTGCTCTTTGGAGCTTACAATCTAGGAGGGAGGGGATGGTGGCACAGGAGGAGATAGCTGTGGGGGATGGAGTGGTAGGAAGAGTGGAGGAGGTCGGCAAGTTAGCAGGGGGTGGGGTGGGCTTCCCTGAAGAGGTGGGTTTTCAGGGTGCGCCTAAAGGAGAGGAGAGTAGGTGATAATCTGATAGGTTGGGGCAGGGAGTTCCAGAGGATGGGTGACATCCTGGAGAAGTCTGGAGGCGGGCATGGGAGGAGGAGACCAGGGAACTAGAGAGAAGGAGGTCTTGTGAGGAGTGGAGTGTGCATGTTGGGTGGTACTTGGATATTAGGTCGGTGATGTAGTTCGGGGCAGTATGGTGGACGGCTTTGTACTTCAGTGTTAGGATTTTGAATTTGATCCGTTGCGCAGTCGGAAGCCAGTGGAGGGATTGGCAGAGGGGGGTGGCGGAAATGGAGCTGTTGGAAAGGTGAATGAGTCTGGCAGCCGTATTCAGGATCGACTGAAGCGGGGATAGCCAGCGGCGAGGCAGGCCAGTGAGGAGGGAGTTGCAGTAGTCGAGTCGTGATATGATGAGGGAGTGGATGATCTGTTTAGTGGTTTCTGGGGTTAGGAACGTGCGTATTTTGGCGATGTTGCGGAGGTGGAGTCTGCACGAGCTTGTTAAAGACTGTATCTGTTAGAATACAGATACCAGACAAACAGTATATGGTACTAACCACTTTTTTTTATGAGGATGCTATTAAGCCTTTCATGGATTGTGATTTCATTGAATATATTATGGTGTCTGCATGGATGAAAGGGTTTTTTGTATTTTATTTTCGCAGGGTTACAAGTATGGTGTCTCTGGATGAGACAAAACTCTTCACCGGTATAGACTATGGTGAGTACAAAGTGTGATTATTCCTAAGGCCTAAAATGTTGATGGCTTTTATGTATCTTAGACCTCTTTCGTTCAATAAGGCCTCCCCTCATTGGCTCATTTGCTGTGATTGATACCAGTGGGAGCCAATGGCTCTGCCAATGAGGAGCAAGACCTAGGACAGCTGAGGCTCCTGTGCACATCGCTGGACTGTGAGGGGCTCAGGGGAGTATTAGGAGGGGCACACAGAACGCAGGAAGGTACGTAACCTTCAGCCTTTACAACCACCTTAGGGCTCGTTCACACTTGACTGTTTTTCCAACTCTTGCCAAACGCGCCCATAGCGTTTGACAAGCGTTGGTCCGGTTTTTGCGGAACGTTTTTAACGCTCCGCAAACGCCGCATGCGCGGTTTAGCGGCGGTTGCTAGATGTTTGCTAAGCATTAAAAACGCCCCACAAACGCCTATAATGAAGTTTGAATGGCGTTACTGCTCCGCAAACGCCTCGCAACCTCGTCGCAAATGCCGGCCGGGAGTGGCACCATAGACTTGAATAGGAGGCTTCAACTCCTCCTGACTCGACCAGAGGCGTCCGTTTTGCCGCGACGCTAACGCTCCCGTTTGAACAGCATTATGTGTTGCAATGTGCAGAATTTTCCCAGGCGTTTGGGAAACGTTAAAAACGCTTCCCAAACGCCTGTCTGCCGCTTGCTAACAAGGCTAGTGTGAACGTAGCCTTAATGTATATGCTGGCTGTATTCTCAGCAACATTAAAGACTTTACAAGTGTGGTTCAGGAATTCTGCTGAAGGATGGTGTCACACTCCCCCTACTGGTGATTCTGAAGCAATAACTGGAGAACAGAAGAAGAGTGACACCACTGCTCGGCATTCATTTGAGTCATAGGGCATATTGAATAGACATCACTTGCCTAATACATGTTTTTACATTTTTTTTTATTCCAGATTATTCTAGAAAAAACTACAGAGAATCCATGGCAAAAACGCTCAGGAAACTTTTGCGTAAGTCTTTTAAGTCTCATTTTTGCTTTTATTTTTCTTTTTTCCAAACATGCAGTTATGCGTTAGGCATAAGTTATAAAAAAAGTGCTTGGTGCAGTTCAGAAACCATACGGTGCAAAAATAATGCTAATAAACACATGAAATAAATCTTCGGTGCACAAAGTTCATTTGGAAAAAATACCCGATTATCAGTCTTCAACTAAGTGAAATTTATAGACAGATGGCAACTTTTTTCCACCACCCAGCGATTTCCCCAACACAAACAAACTCATCCGCTGTGTTATAGGTTAGGCTAGGCTCACATCTAAGTGATTCTGCAAGCCACTGTTGCGCGGACAATGCAGCCCATCATTGGAATGGGCCTCTGTGCCTGTGTTTCATGTAGGAAAAGGTTTCTGCACCAAAGCAGCTGCAAAGCGAAAACACGCTGTGTTTTCAGATGCGTGGGGGTGCCATTAACTACCTCCCGGCCGGACGGTGGCAGTGCAGGGTCGGGTGGCCATTTATAAACGTCCTCCCCGCCCCCTGCTTGTGCGCACTCCCTGGGAGCGTGCAGCACCGCGATCCGGTGCCCGCTGTGTCCTCCAGACACAGTGGAACACCAATCATCGTAGGTCCCGATCATGTGATCACTGATTGGCCAATCAGTGATCACATGCACAGTAGTAAGCAAGATGTCACTTCTGACATCATTGCTTACTACGTGTGAAATCTGCGAATGATCACAGAGATCACATGGTACAAAGCTATTTACAACAGCCTTGTACCATGTGACAAACTGTGACCAATCACAGCTCACACAGTAGTTCTCAATGGCTGCAAGAATGCAGCCAGAGAGAAGGAGAAATGATTGCTTTTACAGCCTTTATGGGTGTAAAAGCAATCGGTGTAAAAAAAAAAAAAAAAAAAATCCTCATCACCCCCCCACAAGTAGTAGTGTCACCATGGTGACACTGTACTGCTAGGGTGACAATATGTAAAACAAAAAAAAAAAAATAATCTAAAAAAAAAAATAAAAATGTTGAAAAATGATGATTTCTGGTTATAAACTAATTTTGTTTTTGTTTTTTTTGTGTTTTTACTAAAAAGATAACGGAATAAATTTTGGCCAAGATTTATGATAAAATATTATTTATTTGCAAAATTTTATAAGAAAAACACTTTTTTTCAAAATTTTTGGACTTTCCTTTACATTGCAAAAAAAAAAAAATCCCAGTGGTGAATAAATAAAGTTTTATCTGTCTCAAAAAAATGCTAAAAAAATTCATATGGGTACAGTGTTGTATGACCGCGCAATTGTTATTCAAAGTGTGATAGCGCTGAAAGCTGAAAATTGGCCTGGACAGGAAGGGGGTAAAAGTGTCTGGACTTGAAGTGGTTAAGAATGAATGGCAGCCCCGCACATCTGCAAAAGAGCAGCATGGTTTGGTTGCGGTACGGGAACAGGTGCGATTTACACACTGTCCCGCAACCACTCGCACAAGTGTAAATGTAGCCTTACACATTTCTTATATCATTTTATGATGGTGTCACAGCTGCTTGTGTGGTGAGGTAAAAGCGATGGGGATTTACTTATGCATTGATGGGGTGAATTTAAGGGCCTCATCCACACAGGGCATTAAATATGTGGCTGTTGGAGGCGTATGACTTTTTTTTTTTTTCTGCCTCTAAATGCCCCTGTTAGCTTATGTGTCTTTGCACACATAGGCATTTAGAGGCAGGAAAAAAAAAACATCAAGGAAAGAAAAAAAAAACAAACAAAAAAAAAAAATCTGTGTGCATAAGGCCTTAAAAGTGTACCCATCAGGTAGGTACAGTTTGTTAGTAAACAATAATTGATTTATTCAATGTTGATACAGCTCCAGATCTAGCTGCATGCACTTTGTATAAGTGAGGTTTGATTTTCATGTATTCTTGAAGTAGGATATTGCACCTTGGACTCAGATGAGCTTTATATGCTTAACCTATTGGCGCCGGCCGCACACAAATGTGCGGCCTCCCTGCGTCTGGGCCTTGACACCATGTGGCCTCACGTATGCATGCAATTAAGAAAAACATATGTGCTGAGAGCGCGCGCCCTGCATGCTCCCAGCACGTATGTCCGGTACTCACGGAAAGGGCCCGATCTCCTCTTTCGATTGGAACCTTTCCCGATCATGTTACCGCTGTGACAGCAAATCATGGCGGTCACATGACCCTAAAACCCCGCCCCGCCTCCCGGCTTCTGAAACCCTTAAAGGGTCGGGAGGCGCCGGCACCAAGGGGTTAAACAGTCTCCATATTTTACATATATCCAAGGAAGGGGTGCAGGCATACTTTTTCATTTCTCTTTTCATCCACAGATTTCATACTTGACAACTCAGAAGATGATACCAAGTCGTTATTTCTTATAATAAAGGTAAGTCTCTGTACAGAGCATAGTTGGCTGTAGCACACTCAGGTCACTAATAGATGGGTGTGAGTTATACAAGAAAACATTCATCTTCAAAGTGATCATGTACCACCAATACCTTCCATAACATACCCTTTTCCCCCTAAAATAAGACCTACCCTGAAAATAAAACCTAGTTGTGATCAGGGCTTTTTTTTTCAGCCGGAACGTGGCAGAACGACATTCCGCCACCTCCGGTACTGGCCCTGCACACACCCATAACTACTGTCTCTTACAAACACAGAAGTGCAGCTGAAGTGACAGCACCATCCGTTCCCACAGAACCTCCCTACCCCTGTAGTCACCTTGGAAGGGAAGGAACAGTTATCTACAGGCGCAGTGTGTTTAGGGGCGGGGCATCTCATCCTGCAGCCTAATGCATGGAAGCCGATGCCCCAGGGCTGATCACCGGCCAGTGGGGAAGAGGTGGAGTGGTGAGTAAGTGCGCTTGGTGCACTGTATTGGAAGATAGGACCTGAAACAGGAGTTACTATAGAGAGGCCAGATGCTGACAGCTGTGTTTTGCAAAGCTAGCTAACCATATGAGGGCAGTGAAGGGGGAGGGGGGATGTGCAAAGGTGAGCTGCAGTCAGGTGTTGCAGAGGTAAATTGAGTCAGGTGAGTTGCAGACAGGGTGCATAGGTGAGCTGCGGTTGGGAGGGGGGGGGGGGGGGAGTGCAGAGGTGAGCTGAGTTGCAACCCACCTTTGCACCCCCTGGCCACAGCTCACATCTGCATCCCCATCTGCAACTCGCCCCTGCACCCTGTCTGTGGCTCATTTCTGCACCGTCTGAAACTCACCTGTCAAGTCATCCCTGCAACACCTGACTGCAGCTCTCAACTGTCATCAGCCGGCCCTCTCCATAGTAACCTTCATCCACAACTGCCTGCAGCTCACCTCTGCACCCCGTCCACACCTGGACATTTAAAAAAAAAAAAAAGACCTACCTCGAAAATAAGACCTAGTGTGTTTTTTTGAGCCAAAAAAAAATATAAGACAGTGTCTTATTTTCGGGGTAACGCGGTAATATCTAGCATTACACTGGTTTGCAAATAGGGAACGTTTTCTTTTTTGTGGGAGAAGAGAATAAACTAGAAAAGCTACAATTTCTGAGGAAATTGTGTGGAGTGTTCTTGCCTCCACCTTTATATTGTGAGAATCACAAGACCCAGACCTACATTTTGATGCATAGTATGTCTCTGAAATATGAAAAATGAAGGCACAGTCGCAGTTTAGAAATTGCCCTTCAAATTTGAGGTGGCTAGAGTGGAGTTTCAAGGAATGTCAATGGGCGGTGTGAGTTGCAAACAAATGGTCATATTGTGAAAACTATCAAGACTGTGGACATTTTTAGTGGCAGCAGGGATAGCTGAACGTTTTGATATAAGATTTGTGTAGGTGGGCTTGAAAATGAGGGAGTGATGGCAGTTTAGAAATTATGTCCTGATTTTTTCAGCTCACATTCTAGTTTTGAACATTCCGCCATTCATTCCTATGGGACCAATTTCACTACAAAAATGCCGATATTTCGTGAACCATTCGGCGAAACGTTCCACAAAGTAATAGCGCACCAATCGGGAACAATCCGCACGTTTCGGTATATTACTGTCTATGTAGTGTAAAAACTGTGGGAGGAGTTAGGGGGGTAAATTTGGCTATAATAATAAGAATCTATATGTGAGATAACAGGAAGTGGTCGCCATGCAAGAACACTTAATAAAGATTAATCACAGAAATTCTATTTGTAGACTGAAACCTCTCCAACCAGTTCCTCACTTGCCTCTTAGGGAACTCCATAATAATTAGAGATGATATACTTAATAAATGAATGGTGTCTTATGCGCAGCCAAATAAACTACACTACATCTGCAGGCACGCACAAGTGTTCCCACACCACCCAGTAGCGCAGTGGTTCTCAACCTTCCTAATGCCATGACCCTTTAATACAGTTCCTCATGTTGTGGTGACCCCCAACCATAAAATTATTTACCCAGTAATCATAATTCATGAGTGTCCTTTTACCTCCAATACTGCTGCTTTCAACACAGTAGCTGCTTTTAACAGAGTAGCTGCTTTCAACACAGCAGCTGCTTTCTACACAGTAGCTGCTCTTTACACATCGGAAATATGTTTTCTGATGGTCTTAGGGGACCCCTGTGAAAGGGTCGTTCGACCCCCAAAGGGGTCGCGACCCCCAGGTTGAGAACCACTGCAGTAGCGCATACAAAATAAAAAATAGTACCTCAATAAAAGGTAAAATACCCACTAGAGGGTCTAATACACACCCCAATCAATTACTACTGGATTGAAAAAACAAAATAAAATTATAAATCTCAAAGTGTATCTGAAAACCAATGTAAAAAATATACACGAACTACCTGGCTGACCCTCTAACACAGAAGTAGGCAGCCTTAAAGAGGTGGCGATGTACCTGAACAACATGGGAGAAGTGAAAGATCACAGGGCACAGTGTCACCTCCTCACACTTAATTTAAACCTCTAATTGATGTACTACTGTGTCGCAATCAAGTGCTTTGCACGGCAAACATATTGCTTCCTCACCACCTTGTGAATTAACCCTTAGTTGCATTCAGCAGCGACACCCTTAGAGCAGGTTCACACGTAAATTTGGAGGGTGGTAAAACCTTGCGGTTGAGTCGTGATTTTACCAACCCCAGTCCTTACTCCTTTAGCTACTGAAGCAGCAGTCAAAGGTGTACACATGCTGCACAAGGAATTAAACCCCCTGCTGCTTTTGGTGGGTGCTACTGCCTGCCAGTCATGACCAATTCAAGTAAATGGGGCCACTCAAGCGTCCTGCAACTGTATGCTATTGCTGGGTCCAAGGGGTTAAAGCAGATGGTGAGAATTCAACACATCACTGCCTGCTTTATTTAACCCCTTGTTTGCTGTACTGCACAAAGTTGCATGGCACTTGCAGAGCGGCCTCATTCACTTGAATGGGTCATGCTTAGCAGAATGCTGTACCAGGGGTAGGCAACCTGCTGCACTCTAGCTGTTGTGGAACTACATTTCCCATGAGGCATTGCAAAGATTACAAAACTGACAGTTACAGCTATGACTTGCAGAGGCATGATGGAACTTGTAGTCCTGCGGCTCTCAGGTTACCTACCCCTGTGCTATACCCACCTCCCATGATGGGGAGTATAGCTCCTGCTGCAACTTTGACGTGTGTACACCCCTGGCCACTGCAGCTAAAGGGGGTGCGCTTGGAGTTTTGGTGTACTTTCAGAAAGTGCGCCAAACCCGCAGGATATAATTGAAGTCTATAGCTGAGCGCAACAAACCTGCAGGAAAGCTGTAGGTACACTGCACTGCACCCTCATGATGTGAGTAAAATGCAGCGCATCAGTGTGAAAGCAGCCTTCTACTATTATGTCCAGTGTATTGCTTCACTCTGATCTGAAGATCTCTTCTTTCCTGCTGCTGGCACCACACTAGAGACCTCTAGCCCAGGTAAGAGTTGGAGTGCAGTTGGTATCACTCCGCATGGGACAGGAGCCAGCAATACAGAGGAGGCATCGACTTGTGTGGCTATTACTCCCTACTACAGCTTGAAAATGTACAAGTAGTCCCTCTGCATTGCACTCTGATGCTCTGGGATGGCGGGTCAGCAGGTCCAGACCTGAGATCTACCAGTCACCTGTCCGTGATCTACTGGTTGCTGACTCCTCTCTAACACATCAAACTAGCAATAAATATTAGGACATACGCAATATGAACAGTAACTCATTATTGTAGGACTAAAAAATGCAAACATCCAAAGTGCACATATAATGTGAAGAAATGGTAAAAATCCACAAACACGCCTATTCAAGCAGTGTAAGAAATCAGCAACCCAATGCTACAAAACAATTGAGCAATATATATATATATATATATATATATATATATATATATATATATATATATATATACTATAACCCACTACTGATCAACCCCTACAGGTCAATATGCGCTCTGTCAAAATCTTTAAAGTGTTCATAAACTCGCAACAATGAAATCAGTCTGTATATGCAGTAAAGTATGCTTGTTATACTCACTGTGCAACCTAAGGGGTTAATCCTCTGTACTGTGTAAAAAGGCTGTTTGATCCTGTCTTCTCTGATCCTCCCCTTTTTCTGTCCCCAATCTATCTGCTGATAGTACAGAGCTCTAGGTTTCACTCTGCACATGCTCAGTTTAATGTGCATTGCTAGAGAGTTGTTGTTTTTTTTCTTTGGGAGGGTGCAAATAATTGGCACAGAGCTAATCAGCGCTGTCCAGACAGAGGGTCCGGGGTTATGCAGCCTCATAGGACAGACCAAGCAGAATGAAAACTCCTACAAGATTTAACCAGTGCACAGCTGGATACTGATAAAACTTATAAGACTGCTATATACTGCTGATGAGAAAAGGTATTTAGCAGTTTATATTTACTAAAATAATTACATTTCCATGTTCTGTGTACTGTGGGAGACCAGATATAGTGAATGCAGGGTACGGGGAGACCAGGTATAGTGAATGCGGGGTCCGGGGAGACCAGATATAGTGAATGCAGGGTCAGGGGAGAAGATATAGTGAATGCAGGGTCCGGGGAGACCGGATATAGTGAATGCGGGGTCTGGGGAGACCGGATATAGTGAATTCAGGGTCCGGGGAGACCGGATATAGTGAATGCAGGGTCCCGGGAGACCAGATATAGTGAATTCAGGGTCCGGGGAGACCGGATATAGTGAATGCAGAGTCCGGGGAGACCGGATATAGTGAATGCAGGGTCCGGGGAGACCGGATATAGTGAATGCAGGGTCCGGGGAGACCGGATATAGTGAATGCAGGGTCCGGGGAGACCGGATATAGTGAATGCAGGGTCTGCGAAGAAGATATAGTGAATGCGGGGTCCGGGGAGACCAGATATAGGGAATGCGGGGTCCGGGGAGACCAGATATAGGGAATGCGGGGTCCGGGGAGACCAGATATAGGGAATGCGGGGTCCGGGGAGACCAGATATAGGGAATGCGGGGTCCGGGGAGACCAGATATAGGGAATGCGGGGTCCGGGGAGACCAGATATAGGGAATGCAGAGTCCTGGGTTTAGAAACACTTTAAATTCTTTCAGCATGTTCACATCAACAGGTCATGAATGCAGATGTGTGCTGTCACAGTATATACACCTTGTGTATATATTTGTTTTTTTTTCCATTTTTTGTCACATTGGATTGCTGATTTCTTACACGGCTTGTACTAGAAGGTTGGCCGGGTGTTTGTTGATTTTTTTTTTTTTTTATATCTTCACGTTCTATATGCACTTTGGATGTTTGCATTTTTTAGTCCTACAATAATAAGTTACTGTTCATAATATTTCTGCACTAATATTTATTGCTAGTTTGATGTAGATATGTGTTAGAGAGTCAGATGGGTATTTTTAGTGTATATTTTTTATATTGGTCTTCAAATAACTAGAGGTGGTTTGCTTTTACAATTTTATAAAGAAAGTGCACTGTATTAGCACTGCTGATCCGTGACTGGCATTGTCATCCGCAGATTATCAGCGACGTTCTACAATTCCAGGGATCCCACAAACATGAGTTTGACTCAAGATGGAAGAGTTTTACACTTGTCAAAAAGTCCATGGAAAACCGGGTGAGTTGCACAATTAAAAACTACTGTCTTTGTGTTTAACGTGTACACACAAATTTCTGTACTTTGTTATGGTTCCAATAAGCTTTGAACCACTGAGGCTCAGACTTCTTTGGCTCATGGGAAATATAGATATTAAAGTGGTTGTAAACCCTTACGTATACCCAGTGATGTGACTATCCTCGGGTGATACACGGAGATTAAACAAATCCTACATAAGTTGTACCTGTCTGTCTGCAGTATTCTCCTCTCTACATCCATTCAACGTGCAGCATTTATAAAGTTTGTCTGAGAGGTCAGAAAAAAGGGGCAGAGAGCTGAAATTACTGCAGAACTGTGTGAGGAGAGCTCTGAGAGCTAATTGGAGGGCAGAGACACCCCTCCCTCCACACAGGTCACAGGAACAGAGCTGAAGCAGTAAATCTGCCAAAGGTCCCTCTCCATCACCATTTTTCTCTTGGTGTCAGGGAAACTTGTCAGAAGTGATTCATGCTGATAGCAGAGGAATAAAGCAGCAGGGGGAAATGACAATTAGTGCTCTGGATTGAGACAAGCACACACTATAGAGGGATATGCTTTGTTCATATTTCATGTGAGCACAGTGGCTAAATGGTTAACACTTCCGCCTGGCAGTACTAGGGTCGTCGGTTAAAATCCCAACCACTGCACCACCTGCCTGGAGTTTGCATGTTCTCCCTGTTCCTGCGTGGGTTTCCTCCGGGTACTCCGGTTTCCTCCTACACTCCAAAGACATGCTGTTAGGTGAATTGGCTCCTGTCTAAATTGTCCCTAGTATGTGTATGTGAATGTGAGTTAGGGACTTTAGATTGTACGCCCCTTGAGGGTTAGGGACTGATGTGAATGTACAATATATATGTAAAACGCTGCGTTAATTAATGGCGCTATATAAGTACCTGAAATAAATAATAAATAATGTCTGAGGTTTTCAACCACTTTAAGTCAGGTTGGATAAGGTGGTCTATAATATATGTACTAAAAATGAGGCAGCACAGTGGCTAAATGGTTAGCACTTTTGCCTGGCAGTACTAGGGGTGTTGGTTCGAATCCCAGCCACGGCACCACCTGCCTGGAGTTTGCATGTTCTCCCTGTGCCTGCGTGGGTTTCCTCCCACACTCCAAAGACATGCTGGTAGGTTAATTGGCTCCTGTCTAAATTGTCCCTAGTATGTGTATGTATGAATGTGAGTTAGGGACCTTAGATTGTACACCCCTTGAGGGTTAGGGACTGATGTAAATGTACAATATATATGTAAAGCGCTGCGTAAATTAATGGCGCTATATAAGTACCTGAAATAAATAATGTCTGAGGTTTTCAACCACTTTAAGTCAGGTTGGATAAGGTGCTAATTGACTTAATGTTTTTTTTTTTTTTAAATCTTGCCTCAGTATAAAATTAATCTGGCATGAACATACACCCGAGGATCGCTGCATACGGCTAAGGACCTCTGTGTGGGTGCAAGGATCTCTGTACATACACATGGCACCACAGCAACTGCACATCTAAGGCTAATATGGCAACTTCCGTTGCTGTAAATGATAGGATTGCTTAGTTCTGCTTTAATGTCATAAAGATCTTGCTGTTAGAATGCTTAATGATTTATTTGACTTTCAGCTCCAAGGAAAGAAGAGGCACATTCGAGCATTGCTGATTGACAGAGTCATGTTACAACATGAGGTATGGCATCGATACTGGTTCTGTGTGTTTTTTTTGTTTTTGTTTATACAGCGCCTTGAAAAAGTATTCACCCCCCTTGAAATTTTCCACATTTTGTCATGTTACAACCAAAATCGTAAATGTATTTTATTGGGATTTTATGTGATAGACCAACACAAAGTGACATATAATTGTGAAGTGGAAGGAAAATGATAAATGGTTTTCAAACTAAATATCTGAAAAGTGTGGTGTGCATTTGTATTCAGCCCCCTTTACTCTGATACCCGTAACTAAAATCTAGTGGAACCAGTTGCCTTCAGAAGTCACCCAATTAATAAATCCACCTGTGTGTAATTTAATCTCAGTATAAATACAGCTGTTCTGTGAAGCCCTCAGAGGTTTGTTAGAGAACATTAGTGAACAAACCGTATCATGACCAGGGAACACACCAGACAGATCAGGGATAAAGTTGTGGAGAAGTTTAAATCAAGGTTAGGTTATAAAAAAAATATCCCAAGCTTTTAACATATCACGGAGGCACAACTGCAAACTTATCAAGACATGGCCATCCACCTAAACTGACAGGCAGGGCAAGAAGAGCATTCATCAGAGAAGCAGCCAAGAGGCCCATGGGAACTGTGGAGGAGCTGCAGAGATCCACAGCTCAGGTGGGAGAATCTGTCCACAGGACAACTATTAATCATGCGCTCCACAAATCTGGCCTTTATGCAAGAGTGGCAAGCAGTTTGCAAGAAGCCATTTGGGGGACACCGCAAACGTGGTAGAAGGTGCTCTGGTCAGATGAGACCAAAATTAAACTTTTTGGCCTAAAAGCAAAACGCTATGTGCGGCGGAAAAACTAACACTGCACATTACCGTGAACACACCACCCCCACCGTGAAACATAGTGGTGGCAGCATCATGTGGTGGGGATGCGTTTCTTCAGCAGGGACAGGGGAGCTGGTCAGAGTTGATAGGAAGATGGATGGAGCCAAATACAGGGCAATCTTAGAAGAAAACCTGTAAGTCTGCAAAAGACTTGAGAACGGGGCGGAGGTTCATCTTCCAGCAGGACAATGACCCCAAACATACAGCCAGAGCTACAATGGAATGGTTTAGATCAAAGCATATTCATGTTTTAGAATGGCCCAATCAAAGTCCAGACCAAAATCCAATTGAGAATCTGTGGCAAGACTTGAAAATTGTTGTTCACAGATGCTCTCCATCCGATCTGACAGCGTTATTTTGCGAAGCTGGATACAAATGCACGCCACACTTTATTTGTAAAAAATGTTGAAAACCATTTCTCATTTTCCTTCCACTTCACATTTATGTGCCACTTTGTGTTGGTCTATCACATACAATCCCAATAAAATACATTTATGTTTTTGGTTGTAACATAACAAAATGTGGAATATTTCAAGGGGTCGGAATACTTTTTCAAGGCACTGCCCTAAGTGTAGACCAATTGTGGAAAGTTACATTTGTAATCATTACAGTGGTTCCATACAGTCAACCAAAAAACTTTAGCAGTTTGAAAATAAACTTATAAAATGACTCTTCTGCTCACATATCACATCTTTTTGTTTGTTTCTTTTTAAATTTATTATTCTTATTATACAGGATTTATATAGCGCCAACAGTTTGCTCAGCGCTTTACATTATAACATTATAATGGGAGACAGTACACGAGACAGAACAGTAACAATACGATTCAATACACGAGGGGTTCGAGGGCCCTGCTCCTTGGAGCTTACAATCTAGGAGGGAGGGGATAGTGGTACAGGAGGAGATAGCTGTGGGGGATGGAGTGGTAGGAAGAGCAGAGGAGTTCAGTAATTAGCTGAGGGCGGGCTTGGCTTCCATGAAGAGATAGGTTTTCAGAGTGCGCCTAAAGGTGAGGAGAGTAGGTAATAGTCTGATGGATTGGGGTAGGGAGTTTTAGAGGATGGGGGAAGCCCTGGAGAAGTCCTGGAGATGGGCATGGGAGGAGGAGACCAGGGAACTAGAGAGTAGGAGGTCTTGTGAGGAGCGGAGAGTACGTTTTGGGTGGCATTTGGATATCAGATCGGTGAGGTAGTTCGGGGCAGTATTATGAACAGCTTTATAAGTCAATGTTAGTATTTTGAATTTTATCCGTTGGGCAATCGGAAGCCAGTGGAGGGATTGGCAGAGGGAGGTGGCGGATACAGAGCGGTTAGTAAGGTGGATGAGTCTGGCCACAGCATTCAAGATAGACTGAAGCGGGGATAGCCTGCGGTGAGGTAAGCCGATGAGGAGGGAGTTACAGTAGTAACTTTGAAACAGTTTATTAAAGGTATTTATTTTGTGCCTATTTCACATTCGTACATACACATACTAGGACCAGTTTAGATAGGAGCCAAGTAAACTACCAGCATGTCTTGGTCATGTGAGAGGAAACTGGAGTGCCCAGGGAAAACCCATGCATCTACAGGGAGATCATGCAAACTCCATGCATGTAGTGGTTTGGATTCAAACTGATGACCTTAGTGCTGCCAGGCAGATGTACTAACCAGTAAGCCACTGTGCTGCGCAGATAGACTGGGAACACGCTGTGCACATTTCACCATGGGTATGGCGGAATACATATTTCAAAATAGGACTGCTGGTGTTTCAAAGTTGCAATAATTAGCAGTCAGAATTCTTCATTATTTTGCCTGAATACTTGGTAGCTCTTCATCTTTCCTCTCTATTATTCCAGGTGTGTGAGCTCCTTGAATTGTATTGAACATAGCGCCTGTCCTTGAAACATTAAAGCAGAACTCCACACAAACCGTTAAATACAACATACAACAATATGCAAGAACTTTGTGCAAAAGGATTTGTATTTCCATCCATGCAGTCCTGAGATATGCACACCCAGAGGCAGACTGACCATTGGAAACTTGGGCAATGCCCGAGGGCCCGGGGTCAGTAGGGGGCCCCATGAGATGCCCCTGGTACCTTTTTTCATAGGTTTTTTCAGTTTGGGCAAGGACACAGGGGCCCCATGATCCCCTGTTGCCCGGGGGACCCTTGAGTTGTCAGTCCGCCCCTGTGCACACCAGACAGCAGTCAGATTGGTGACCTGACTTTTCTGCATTGCAGTTAAGTAACACAGCTTGGTCACCTAGCTATAGAAGTGCAGATTTTGTTTCTGCCACACATGGTTAAGGGATTGTTGTCATCTTGTGGAAAGTGACAAAAGATCGTTTAATTGTTAATGTGCTGAAACTTGCAGGTACTGGGGTAGAAGGAGTTGCAGTTTTCTTGTACAGATTCTTTTGTTTAAATTGTTAAGCCGCTGTGTGATCGTCGTCCGGTTTGTGCCAGCTTTCTGATCACACAATGATATTATTTACTATGAACATTTTTGTCTAGATTATTACACACTGGAACTGCCTTACAAGAAAATGGAGCAGTTTTGCAAAACAGCCAGTCAGATTCCATGCTTCATTTAAAGGTTGAGCATTTTGGATCTGCTCCAGATTCACTTCAGTTGTAGTAATTTAACCCTGTAATTAATTATTTTGCAGTTGAGAATGTTGACCGTTGAAGGCTGTGAATACAAAAAAGTCCACCAAGACCTGGTGCGGGATCTTCTGCGTCTGTCCACCAGCTCTTACGGGCAAGTAAGTATTAAACTTTATTATATTTCCTTTATACATACACTTCTAGCACTAATCCATTTTCTGAAAGAGTTTAACTTGTTGCCGACTGCAGATAGCCGAATGACGGCTGCACTGCGGCCGGCCAGTTCTGAGTGGACGTCATATGACTTCCCCCCATAACGCGCTCTCCTGCGCGCCCCAGGGGGCGCGCACCCGGCGATCTCCGTGATCGCTGTGTCCTACGGACACAGCTGATCACGTGATGTGGTAAAAGGCCAATCACACCGGCCTTTTACCACGTGATCAGCGGTGTCCAATGACACGCTGATCAGAGGGAAATGCAAGTGCCGGTTCTTGGCTGCACTTTCCTCACGCTGTCAGATCGTGAGAAAAGTACTGCCCAAGAACCGGCAGTTGTCAGAGCGGGGATCGGCACCGATCATCAGGGCACTGATGATCAGTGCCCTGATGATCGGTGCCCAGCAGTGCCACCCGCAAATTCCGCCCACCTGTGCCCTGCAGTGCGCCCACTAGCTCCGCCCACCCGTGCCCAGCAGATCACCCACCTGTGCCCAGCAGTGCACCCACCTGTGCCCAGCAGTGCACCCACCTGTGCCACTCTGCAGTGTCACACACCTGTGCCCATAAGTGCCACCTACCTGTGCCCAGCAGTGCCACCCACCTGTGCCCACCCACCTGTGCCCACCAGTGCCACCCACCTGTGCCCACCCACCAGTGCTGCCCACCAGTGCCACCCACCAGTGCAGCCCAGCAGTGCTGCCAGTCAGTGCCCAGGGGTTGTGCCAGTCAGTGCCGCCAGTCAGTGCCCAGCAGTGATGCCAGTCAGTGCCGTCTATCAGTACCCATCATCAGTGTCACCTATCAGTGCCGCCTATCAGTGCTGCATATTAGTGCCGCCTATCCGTGACACCTCATTCGTGCTGCCTATCAGTGCCGCCTATCCGTGCCACCTCATTAGTACTGCCTATCAGTGCCCTTTAGTGCTGCCTATCAGTGCCCATCAGTGCCGCCTATCAGTGCCCATCAGTGCTGCCTCATCAACGCACATCAGTGAAGGAGAAAAAATACTTGTTTGAAAAATTTTATAATAGAAACAAAGAAACTTTTTTTTTTTTCAAATTTTTTGCACTTTTTTTATTTATAGCGCAAAAAGTAAAGCGCCCAGTGGCGATTAAATACCACCAAAAGAAAGCTCTATTTGTGAGAAAAAAATGATCAAAATTTCATATGGGTACAATGTTGCATGACCGCGCAATTGTCAATCAAAGTGCGGCAGCGCTGAAAGCTGAAAATTGGCCTAGTAAATAAGGGGGTATAAGTGCCTGGTAGGCAAGTGGTTAATCTCCTAAAATGGGAAGAAACGTCTCTACGAAAGTGAAAACAACCAAACTGTTCATTCATCATGCTGTGATCAATTTTTTTGGGGTGTCAACTAGAGTCACATGGTGCTACAACATCCAGAGGATTGCCCAGGATAATCACAGATCTAGCATATTAGAGCAAAATTGTCAGTTGTTTGCTCTTGGGCAAAATGTTTTTAAATATCAAACACAGTAATATAACCTTTGTTGGCTAGGATTGCCCTTGTGGCACCATTTCTTAAAAGCGAAGTTCTGGAATGAAAAAAAAAAATCTATAGTCACCTATGTGGATGCTGCATTAGTCCCCCGCTGCTTCTAAGACTGAGAACTGAGCGATCAATGACAGCTGATCGCTCAGTTCTCAATCTTCACGGAGCAGAGAGCCGGTGATTGTCCGTCACTGGATCTCTGCTCTGTAATTTTTTTTTTGAGACAGAGCTTTCTTTTGGTGGTATTAAATCACCACTGGGTGGTTTTTTTTTTGTTTTTTTTTTGTTTGTTTTGCTAAATAAACGACAATAAGACCAAAGATTCTGAAAATAAGAACTTTTTTTTGCAAATAAGTAATTTTTCTCCTTCACTGATGTGTGCTGATGAGGCTTCAGGGATGGACACTGGTAGGCTTCAGGGATGGACACTGGTAGGCTTCAGGGATGGACACTGGTAGGCTTCAGGGATGGACACTGGTAGGCTTCAGGGATGGACACTGGTAGGCTTCAGGGATGGACACTGGTAGGCTTCAGGGATGGACACAGATAATTAATGCCTTGATTATAACTGTAAATGTCCCGTCAGAATTGTCGGTTTCCGGGTCGTGGTTCTGGGAGAAAGTCTATAGAGGCCGTTCCAGAACTGGATGGTCGTGCATAGCCGGCTTTTGGCTATGGAACAGTTGAGAAGAGGTTAAATAGAGTCTCGCCATAAATACACCTATGGTAACCACACACCCACTTCCTGCAAAAGACTGGCAGTAAGGCTAGGTTCACACTTGTACGGGTGGTTACATCTGTTCCTGCAGCCGCAGCCGAAACGTGCTGCTCTTTTACAGATCCGTTGGGCTGCCACTCATTTTTAATGGGAATTCCATGCATCTAAGCACGCAGTACATCGCGGGAAATCGCATAGTTCAAAAGCACAATGCAGTTTCCCTGCAGCAGTGGTTTTAAAAAGGTGCAGGGACATTTTTCCTGCATCTCCCACAGGTACAGCAGCCCATTAAGTTGCAAACGTGGGCCGCACTGAACGCATAGGTGTGAACCAAGCCTAAAGGAGTGATTTTGACCATGTTATCTCAGAAAAAAACCTAAGGAACTTGGGAGCCTTTTTAAAGTGTACAATGGTTTTTAGATATTACAGAGAATATATGCTGTAGTAGCCTTCTTGTAACTTGCATACTTTATGTCCACCTTACCGTTAGTAACCATAAAAATAGGTTGTTCATCTTATGTGCAGAGATGATCCAAGCCTTCTCAGGAGCCTGTGGCAGTTGGAGCACATATGAACATGAATGCTTGGCTCTGCATTTGTATTTGTGCCTTGCATGGGTATGACACATGGGCTTGTCTTGAGTGAAACCGCAGCAATCAAGTCAGCTAGTGGTTTTTGCAGCTACTCGTAGACATTGGGATGTCACCTGATCCAGCCAAAAATGGCAGATTTGGCTAACCATCATCTACCATATGTCTAGAAGTATTTCCAGATGACAGCTGAAGAAAGTGGGCTAACTAGGTTAGAGGGTGTATATCTGCCGTTATTGTATGGTTTATTCATGTCATCTTTGTTTTGCACAGATCAGAAATAAAGCTCAGCAGGCTTTTTTCTCTGCTCTGGGAACATACAATTTCTGCTGCCGGGACATCATTCCTCTAGTACTTGAATATCTGCGGCCAGACAGACATGATGTCACTCAACAGCAGTTCAAAGTAAGTGTTTTGTTTCTCATTGTTCAAGATCAGATTATTTTTTTTAATAGTACGATTTAAAATAATATTTTCTTTGCATCATCATTCTTATTTTGGACGTTTCCCCAAAAGGGAAAAGTTCTACTTTTCTGCATACCCCCACCCCATCTCCCCTAACCCACCAGCCCCCCTCCCCCTCATCACCACCACCACCACTTTTGGAGACTTTTTTTTTTTGGGGGGGGGGGTACCTGTGCATCCCGTGCAGGTAAATACAGGGCTTTTTTTATTATTATTATTCAGGATTTATATAGCACCAACAGTTTGCTCAGAGCCAGGGGTGGACTGATCATTTGGAAACTCAGGCACTGCCCGTGGGCCCAGGGTCAGTAGGGGGCCCCATGAGATGCCCCTGGTACCTTTTTTATAGGCTTTTTTGAGTTTTTGAGCAAGGACACAGGGGCCCCATGATCCCCTATTGCCCGGGGGCCCCATGAGTTGTCAGTCCGCACCTGCTCAGAGCTTTACAATATAAAGGGAGACAATACAGCAATGATACAGTTCAATACAAGAGGGTTAGGATGGCCCTGCTCCTTGGAGCTTACAATCTAAGAGGCCTTACAAGGGTGTATGCCGTAGTATGCCCTGTGTGAATGAGGGTATCTAATATTGTTGCCCAGTCATCAAAAGCATGTGTTGCCCATAGCAACCAGTTTGATGTTACTTGTCCGTTTCTAAAATAGAGACTCTGCTATCTGTGTGACTGCTAGATGCAATCCAGACTCATCTAGCAAATGAGGTCTAAATGAGAGCATTTTGTGTTTTCAGGGTGCCTTGTATTGTTTGCTTGGAAACCACGGTGCAGTGTGCCTAGCAAACCTTCATGACTGGGAATGCATTGTACAGACGTGGCCGGCAATAGTCTCTTCAGGTCTCAGTAAAGCAATGTCTCTAGAAAAACCATCCATTGTACGCCTTTTTGATGATCTGGCTGAGAAGATTCATCGGCAATACGAAACAATTGGGTTGGACTTTTCGGTAAGTTTCCCCTCTTAAATTATGCTTAGTGTGACACTCTCTCTTGCAGAGTCTTCCTTACCATTTGAATCAGATTTGCAGTTCCTGGTTTCATGACCAGCAGTTCATGCTGATATTATCTGGTATCAGATTTCCAGTTACAGTTGATTGAAAAGGAAACGCGTGTTCTGTGCAGTGGTGTCAAACTTAAGCCTCCAGGTTCACACTATTTTTATTATTATTATTATTATACAGGATTTATGGCACCAACGGTTTGCTCAGTGCTTTACAATATAACGGGAGACAATACAGTAACAATACCACTCAATACAAGAGGGTTAGGAGGGCCCTGCTCCTTGGAGCTTACAATCTAGGAGGGAGGGCCTAGTGGTACAAAAGGTAGTAACTGTGGGGGATGGACTGGTAGGAAGAGTAGAAGATTCCATTGTTAGCTGAGGGCAGGATAGGCTTCCCTGAAGAGATAGGTTTTCAGAGATCGCCTAAAAGTGACCAGAGTAGGCGATAGTCTGATAAATTGGGGTTCCAGAGGATGGGGGAAGCTCTGGAGAAGTCCTGGAGATGAGCATGGGAGGAGGAGACGAGGGAGCTAGAGAGTAGGAGGTCTTGCGAGGAGCGGAGAGTACGGTTTGGACTATAACTTACATGTGAATGGTAAAGGAACCGCACTGCATTCCTGTGCAATTCACATTCAATTTAATTCAATGTGGTGGGATTTGAGCCTATTCATTTTGAATGAGCTAATTCGCACCAAAGAAGTGCAGGTATCTTTATTGGAGCTGCACCGCAGCCAGATTTCATGGTCAGTTTTGATACTGACGTTTTGTATTGACACCTACAGCGGATTTCAAACACAGTGCGATTGCAATGTGGTGCGGGAAACACACAGGGACCGATTCCTTTCCCGTACCACATTTCTGTGCATCTAGACTTTAGTCGTGATAATGTGCTACATTTTCTGGAGCTTTTCTTTGAACATGACTGTCAGGTAATTAAAAATATGATCACGAAGCTGTGCCTGCAAAAAACGATAGTAGATGCTTACCTCTTCCACTGCCTTCTTCAAGCCCTGATGAATGGAGCGATTTCTGGCCTCCATAACGTGATGGCTCTGATATAAACCCGTTTGGAATAGAATCAAGACAATCACGTTCTGGTGTAGTGCTTCAATTTAGAATGTTTTAAACTTGACAGTGTCACCATTGAGGACAAAGCAACTGAAACCTGCTTAGTCAAAGCCTGGGCTTTCTTTTAGGTTTAGGGGTTAACCCTTTGAGGACCAAGGGACGTATTTGTCCCATGTTTTTAATTGCGTGTATCATCTGATTAAGAACTTAAAACTCTTTTTTTTTTTTTTTTTTTTTTTTGGTTTGAGTCAAAATATTAGTTCTTATCAACAAACAACAAATGGATCTAGCTTTTTGCCAATTATTTCATGAAATGGCTTAGTTACAGCAACTGAAGTATACGAACTTTAAAAACAAAAAAATTGATTCTTTTGGCGTTCCAAAATCTTACGGTCCTCAAAGGGTTAAGGTTTAATTGCGATGCCATTGATATCTATGTGACTTGTTACAGGTACCAGAAAGTTGTATCCAGATTGCTGTTCTGCTGCAGAAGTCGCCTATTCCTTCTCTTGGTGTGGAGTTGCTTCATCCAGATCAGCTGAGTCTAGCAGTGCAAAGACAGGAAGAGAAGAATGCAGAGTCTTTACGGTATGGCCAGTGGGATTTGAGGAAAGGCAGCAGCTTTCCTGCTTGGAATATACTTGATTCCTTTGTGTGAAAATTGTATAGTATGTATGCTGGATGTCCTCCTTAACCGATAGTATCTCTCTTTTTTCCTCCCATCTGTGTCTCTATAGCAGCCTTTTACAACAAGGTTGCCTTCAGGTTTCTTTAGGGGTGCCTTGGCGAAATGCCTAAAAACTCCCTAAAAATTGTATACAAATCTAAAAATTGTATACAAGTCTGGATCAAGACTGCCTTTTAGTTGCCACAGAGCAAAGCCACAGATTTTCATTGTGCACCATTACAATCTTCTAGCTGCTGGCGTTTTAACAACCAATAACATCAGTTGATAAGGGGGACATTGAGCACTTGCACAGCTTTCTTGTTTGCCCCACTCTGTCAGTATTGGGGTCACAGCTGAGGGAGGGAAGATACTGTGGGAAAGGAGAAACAGTGTAATACTAGTCAGTACCAGTGTGTTTGCTTTGGAATAATAAATCGCCTCTAACGTTGGGAGTCCTACATGTGTGGATGTTGCTGCGTTCTGTAAAACTATTAGTTTCATTTTTTAAATTTTAGAATGGTGTGCCTTCAAGATTGTGCAGAATTTTAAAAGGTGCCTTGACTGAAAAATGGTTGGGAAACATTGCTGTATAGGATTGACTTCCCTTCACTTTGTTGTCCTGCAGCCACATCAAGAATTGAGTGGGAATACTGTTAAAGTGAGGAATATTCTTGATAGTTATTAAGGTCACCAGAACTACTGTCTCCATTGGAAGATTTTCCCCTCTTTTCCTGTTCTGGTGACAACCCAAACTTTTTTGAATTTTCAATTACTCTGTGATAACAGTGAACAGGACAAATAGTGTGAATCTCCCTGAAGGAGACACAGACGGCAGTAACAAGCTGCCAGGTGTTCTAATCCCTCTGCACTCTGTCAAAAACAGATTTTCCTACTACGAGGGGCGTTCAAGTCAAACTGGGACGTTTATATAATAAAAAAACAAATTTCAAGAAATGGCATTTATTTTTCGCCATACTCCCCTGCTACATGTATACACATATCCCAACATTTAACTAATGCCTGGAAAGCTTCGGCATAGAAAGATTTGTCAGTACGCCTGAACCTTCCTAGGACAGCCGGCTTCACTTCGTTATCATTGTGTTCACTGTTCCCAGAGAAAGATTTGTCTCTTTTTCATGACAATTTCTTATGCATTTTCATGACATTATGCGTCGATCATCTAGCATTCCACGCGCTGAATGTTCACAGGAATGACTGCTGTGGGCTGGGAAACACCATATCCAGGATCATCACTGACATACTTACGACCATCTTTGAAACGTTTACACCATTCAAATGTCTTACTGCAGCTGAGCGTCTCATCACCGTACTGTGCTTGAAGTCTTCACTAGAAACTTCATCACCACGCTCTGTTCCATGCATGCGCTGACACAGTTGTCTGCCATCTTGATTAATGGTTGAGACTGGCCTATGACATGTGCGCTCCCTATCAGTAATAGGACACACTTGCCACTTACTACTGCATGTAGTACCGCCACGCTAGCATCCCTTTTTATACCTGTAAGATTAAATGTCCTGATCTGACTTGAATGCCCCTCATAGCTATATGTTGAAGTGTATATAAACCACCAAACCAGAAAATATATTTCAGCTTACCAGTCCTTAAATGTGGTGGATGCATTTTTTCATTAGTCTTTTTATCCCTCATTTTCACCTGACAATCCTGTAAATAAGACAGTTCGGGGTTTATTTACTGGAGAGCTGTCTACACGGGCAGCTTAAAAGATAAAAAAAGAAAAAGAAAAACCTAAAAATGTAATATACAGTAGCTTACAAGTCCTTATATGTGGTGGCTGCATTTGTTTTCTTTTTAGAAAGGTTAAGAACATTTTCCTAAAGTAAAGAAAATTCCTGTGGATATTGCCAGAAATGTTGTGTCCTTGACACTTCCTATGACCTGAACTAAAAAGCACAAACATCCTTATCTTCCTTCAATAAACATCTAATCCTCACACAAAATGTAGTTGAACAGAGGAAGACATGTTTGATGCCCTGCCTGGATGGCAACTATGGCTCCTTCCATACATACAACGGAGAAATGAGGGCAGCCATTAATAGACAGGAAGGGGTTTATTTACTAAAGCTGGAGAGTCCAAAATCAGACTCACTTCTGCATAGAAACCAATCAGCTTCCAGGTTTCATTGCCAAAGCTTCATTGAACAAGCTGAGGTTAGAAGCTGATTGGTTTCTATGCAGAAGGGAGTCTGATTTTGGACTCTCCAGCTTTAGTAAATAAACCCCTTCCTGTCTATTAATGGCTGCCCTCATTTCTCCGTTGTATGTATGGAAGGAGCCATAGTTGCCATCCAGGCAGGGCATCAAACATGTCTTCCTCTGTTCAACTACATTTTGTGTGAGGATTAGATGTTTATTGAAGGAAGATAAGGATGTTTGTGCTTTTTAGTTCAGGTCATAGGAAGTGTCAAGGACACAACATTTCTGGCAATATCCACAGGAATTTTCTTTACTTTAGGAAAATGTTCTTAACCTTTCTAAAAAGAAAACAAATGCAGCCACCACATATAAGGACTTGTAAGCTACTGTATATTACATTTTTAGGTTTTTCTTTTTCTTTTTTTATCTTTTAAGCTGCCCATGTAGACAGCAGTTTGGTTTACCAATATGTTCATATTATATTGGCACATAGCGCAATCATGTATTTTGATGTGTCTGTAATGCAGATTTATCTTTCATGGCTCCTGCCTCCTGTTCTCATTTCTGACTTGCTTTCTCTTTGTAGGCATTATGAACGCTTAGTCGACACTTTGATCGATTGTGTTACACAAAGAAACCTGTAAGTATCTTATTGTGGGGTTTCTCCTGTAGATTTATGTTTAGAAACTTAAAAGAGAAGTTCAGGATTGTAAAAAAAACAAAAAAACCCCCTTATACTCGCCTAGGTGGATGCAGCATCGGTTTGATGAAGGAGCGCGCGGTGTACCAGCTGTCAGCCTCTGAGTTTAATAGGCTACTGGTAGTGGGGCTGGTTTGGTGCACCTGTGCCTTCTACCCACACCTAAACACCAGAGTCTCTTGCACCAGGACAAAACGCCCAATGTGCATGCGGCCTCTGTAGTATTAGTAGTAACGTGCTCTGGTTTCACTGTACACAGGGTTTAATTTTTTTTAATATACGAAAAAGGAATAGCTATGTTTTCTATTTTTTGCAACATAGTATTAAAAAAGCACAAGGGTAACTATATATATATATATATATATATATATATATATATATATATATATGATTTTTCATATCTGGGTAGGGGGTGCGCGTGCCGCTATTGGCAGCTACGGCTGTCAATCACGGGGTCTCAGCTGGAGATTCCCCGCCAGCGATCCCCGAAGAACACTGACAGAGGAGAGGTCTGTATGTAAACAATACAGATCTCTCCCCTGTCAGCTCCAGCATGCTGTTTTGTTTTGTTCTGCATAGCAGAGCAATACAAAGCAGCATGTTTACCCAGTAAAGCACATATAGTAAAACAGCACAGTTAACCCTTTGATTACCCCATATGTTAACCCCTTCCTGCCCAGTGTCATTAGTACAGTTTCAGTGCTTTTTTTTTTTTTTTTTTTAGCACTGATCACTGTATTAGTGTCACTGGGAATATTAGTGTCAGAATGCCCGGTGCAGTCCCACTATAAGTCACTGATTGCCATCATTACTAGTATTAAAAAAAAAAAAAAAAAAAAATTCCAGTGTACATATACCGCCATTTGTAGACGCTATAACTTTCACGTAGATCAATTAATTTACATGTATTGGGATTTTTTTTTTTTTTTTAGCAAAGACCTGTAGCAGAATACATTTTGGCCTAAATTTATGATGAAATTTGATTTTTAAATTTTTTTTTATTTTACTGGACTTGTTTTCTAGCAAAAAGTCAAAAATATTGGGTTTTTTTTCAAAATTGTCAGTCTTTTTTATTTTTTGGACCATAAACAAAAACCCGCCCGAAAGAAAGAGAAAGCTCTTTTGTGGGTAAAATAGGACATAAATGTTATTTGGGTGCAGTGTTGCATGAGCACACAATTGTTAGTTAAAGTAACACAGCGCCGTTTTGCAAAAAATGGTCTGGTCAGGATGGGGGGTAAATCCTCTGGAGGGCAAGTGGTTAAAGGGACACTGTCATGAGAGGTTAATGGAGGGGTGCCGTGCTAGAGTAGTCATATTTTTGTAGCAAGTTCAAAGGCACATTACAAATGAATACAAAATTTTAATAAGTACAACGCAGCAAGCATTTCATTTTTCTGTGCTTTTTACCTGCAATTTACTAAGTTGGTGACAGGGTCTCCTTAACTAGTTGCCGACCGCAGATAGCCGAATGACGGCTGCACTGCGGCCGGCCAGTTCTGAGTGGACGTCATATGACTGCCTCCCAGAACGCGCTCTCCTGCGCGCCCCAGGGGGCGCGCACCCGGCGATCTCCGTGATCGCTGTGTCCTACGGACACAGCTGATCATGTGATGTGTTAAAAGGCCAATCACAGCGGCCTTTTACCACTTGATCAGCGGTGTCCAATGACACGCTGATCAGAGGGAAATGCAAGTGCCGGTTCTCGGCTGCACTTTCCTCACGCTGTCCGATCGTGAGGAAAGTACTGCCGAGAACCGGCAGTTGTCAGAGCGGGGATCGGCACCGATCATCAGTGCCCTGATGATCAGTGCCCTGATGATCGGTGCCCAGCAGTGCCACCCGCAAGTTCCGCCCACCTGTGCCCAGCAGTGCGCCCACTAGCTCCGCCCACCTGTGCCCAGCAGATCACCCACCTGTGCCCAGCAGTGCACCCACCTGTGCCACTCTGCAGTGTCACCCACCTGTGCCCAGCAGTGCCACCCACCTGTGCCCACCAGTGCCACCCACCTGTGCCCATCCACCAGTGCTGCCCACCAGTGCCACCCACCAGTGCAGCCCAGCAGTGCTGCCCACCAGTGCTACCAGTCAGTGCCCAGGGTTTGTGCCAGTCAGTGGCGCCAGTCAGTGCCCAGCAGTGATGCCAGTCAGTGCCGTCTATCAGTACCCATCATGAGTGTCACCTATCAGTGCCGCCTATCAGTGCTGCTTATTAGTGCCGCCTATCCATGCCACCTCATTAGTACTACCTATCAGTGCCCTTTAGTGCTGCCTATCAGTGCCACCTATCAGTGCCCATCAGTGCTGCCTCATCAACGTACATCAGTGAAGGAGAAAAAATACCTGTTTGAAAAATTTTATAATAGAAACAAAGAAACTTTTTTTTTTTCAAATTTTTTGCACTTTTTTTTTATAGCGAAAAAAGTAAAGCGCCCAGTGGCGATTAAATACCACCAAAAGAAAGCTCTATTTGTGAGAAAAAATGATCAAAATTTCATATGGGTACAATGTTGCATGACCGCGCAATTGTCAATCAAAGTGCGGCAGCGCTGAAACTGAAAATTGGCCTGGTAAATAAGGGGGTATAAGTGCCTGGTAGGCAAGTGGTTAAAGTGGTTGTAAAGGCTCAAGGCTTTTTACCTTCATGCATTCTTTGTATGAAGGTAAATAAAACCTGTGTGTCATTGGCTCCCGCTGCGGTCAGCCACAGCCAGTGAGCCAATTGGGGGGGGCAGGGCCGAGCCGAGGCCATGGCTCTGTGTGTGAATGGACACACAGAGCAGTGGCACGAGAACAAGCCTTCTCCAGTGCCCCCATAGCAAGTTGCTTGCTGTGGGGGCACTTGGCAGGAGAGAGGATCCAGGAGCGCTGGCAGGGGACCCAAGAAGAGGGGGATCGGGGTTGCTCTGTGCAAAACCATTACACAGAGCAGGTAAGTATGACATGTTTGTTATTTTGTTTTTTAAACTTGCCATTAATATAATTTTTTATCGTCTTATTATTAACGGCAAATATAATGCTTTACTTTCCAAGAATAAAATGATGGTTTTTAGAAATACAATTGAGATCATATGTGACTCTTGTGTCTTCATTTCAGCCCATGGAAGTTTGAACACATTGGCATTGGGTTCTTGTCTTTACTCCTGAGGGATGACCATGTTCTACCTCTTCGTGCAATCAAATACTTGGTGCACTGTCTGATTCATGATGCTCTTATTGTCCGCAAGGTACAGTTGTTATTCCATTTTTTTTTCTGTTAACTGTTTAAGGAATTAATATTTTTTGCAATGACCCCAAGTCACCAACCTGGAACAAACCATGCAAGTTCTTATGTTCATACTTCTGACAGCAAAATAGCTGAACAACTAGTAGTTTCAGGAGAGGTCACTGAGTTGAAAGGTTTTCTTTATGTCATACTATAATACAAGAGTGCATTCTTATAAAATACAACATTGTGACTTTATTTTCATTTTTCTTCTAGATGGCAATCTCAGCTGTAGCTGGAATTCTAAAGCAGCTAAAGAGACCCCATATCAAAATGCCCATTTGCCCTTACACAATCAGTACGTATATATATTTTTGGAAATGTACCATTTAAATTGTTGAATGGTTTTATTGTCCTTTAACAAAGGCTTGTATTTTATTGAATGGAAAACCATCAGCCTTCAAATTTGAATGAAAATGTGTGGCATTTATTAGGGTTAGGTATCCACATCTATGTCTCATTTTTGTGTGTCAACTTGGCTTGTCCACAGTGCAGTGATCACACCAAGTAAAATGTGATGGACAGTCTGAAAAAAGTGTTTTGTTTTTTTTTTTCAGCTTATTTTTAAATCGGGTTTCTGCCATACTCTTGCCTCTTGCCTGCCTAGATTAATGGCATACAATGCTGATAAAGTAATATTTCCTAAAGTTATACAGTTGTGCTCAAACGTTTGCTTACCCTTGGAGCATTGATAATATACAGTATGAACTTTTTTTTTAAAGAAAACATGGGTGAGCAGCAAAAACACTTTTCTTGTATTTCTTGTGGGATTCATATTCTGTATCTGTAGGCCATAAAACAATGGCACAATCATAAAACAAAACCTGGCAACAAGTAAACAATTGAAATGCCCCCTGTTCAAATTTTTGCATCCACTTAGTTCTTAATCCTGTGACTTGCTCCCTTTAGCATCAATGAAAGTGGTGCAGTCTTTTGTAATAGTTGTCTATGGAGGCCCTGAATTCTTGCATGTGGTATAGCTGCCCATTCATCTTGGGAAAATGCCTCCAGGGTATGAAAAGCCTTTGGTTGACTTGCATGGATCACACATTTAACATCTCCCCAGAGTGGCTCAATGATATTCAGGTCAGGAGACTGTGATGGCCTCTCCAGAAGCTTCACCTTTTTCTGCTGTAACGAATTAGTAAAGGCGCAGTAAAGGCTTCTTTCTGGCAATTTGTCAATGCAGCTTATTTTTGTTCAAGTATCATTGTATTGTGCTTCTTGAAACAACCACAACATCTTTTTCCAGTGCAGCCTGTAGTTATTCTGATGTTACCTGTGGGGTTTACTTTGCATCCTGAGCAATTCTTCTGGCAGTTGTGGCTGCAATCTTTCTTGGTCTACCTGACCTTGGCTTGGTATCAAGAGATCCCTGAATTTTTCCATTTCTTAATAAGTGGCTGAACAGTACTGATTGGCATATTCAAGTCTTTGAATATCTTTATATATCTTTTACCATGTTTAAAAAAGTTCAATTGCCTTGTTACGCAGGCCTTTTGACCATTCTTTTCTGCTCCCCATGGCTCAGTATCTAGCCTGCTCAGTGCATCCACGTGAGAGCTGAAAAATGTATTGACTATTTATACACAGACACTAATTGCAATTTAAAAAAACCACAGATGTGGGAAATTGACTTTTAATTACCATTTTACCCTGTGTGTGTCACCTTGTGGGTGTGTGTACCAAAGCCAAACATTCCAGGGTTGTCATTATGATTTAAAAAGAGGCCAGACAACTATGTGATAATAAATGTCTTCATACAATCTCTCTCCCTAAATAAGACAGTTTTTTGGCATAATCAGTCATATTTTCAATATCAATGCCAAAAGGTAATGATTTCTGTCAGGGTATGAACAATTGAGTACTGTCCGTGATACTTTTTTTATTTGCACTAACATACAATTTTGAGGACAAGCTTTCGGGGTATGTCCCCTTCTTCAAGGTCCAAGCAATACTGTTACAAAGTTTTAGCAGAATGTTAGAAGATATGTGGGGATTGAGAAAACAAAAGGCAGAAAGAAACACAAGCCTAAGGTTAGCCTAGAGATCAGAACAGCAAAAGCAAAGACTGGGGGGGGGGGGGGGGGACAGCACTCACAGAGGGAGTCATAAATATGTTGGATAATGAGTCAGGGTATGCAAAATTTTGAGACAAAGCTACTGTAGATGTTCGTTCTAATAGCAGAACCTTTGTGGCATGTCTAACTTGTCCCCAGCAACAGACACTGTATTGGGATTTTCTATCCCACCCTTAGAAAGAGACCTATGGATTCTGGCTTTTGTAAACAACAAAGACAAATTGCTTCATTCAGCGTCCTAAACCTTTTATGTCAAAATGAGATTAAAAACATAATTTATCACTAACTATAAATTACTGTTGGGCTTGTTTAGAAGTAAAGCGGCTTGTTTTCTACTTTTCGCAATCATTACAGCTTTTGTTCTTACAATGACTTTGATTTATTGCATCTACAGCCTTTTATTTATTTATTTATTTATCGAGTTTATATAGCACCAAAGGGTTTGCTCAGCGCTGTACAATAGAGGGGGGGACAATACATGAAACAGTACAGTAACATCAAACAGCACACAAGGGGTAAGAGGGCCCTACTCTTTCGAGCTTACAATCTAGGAGGGAGGGGGTAGAGGTACAGGAGGAAATGGCTGTGGGGGATGGAGTGGTAGGAGGAGGGAAGGGCAGCGGCTGTTAGGTGAGGGTGGGGTAGGCTTCCCTGAATAGGTGGGTTTTCAGGGAGCGCCTGAAGGTGAGGAGGGAAGGTGACAGTCTGATGGATTGGGGTAGTGAGTTCCAGAGGATGGGGGAGGACCTGGAGAAGTCTTGCAGTCGTGCGTGGGAGGAGGAGACCAGGGAGCAAGATAGTTTTTTCAACCTTTTCAACATAGAGGAACCCTTAAAATACCCTTCTGGTTTCAGGGAACCCCTGCTAAACCTACTATGTGTACAACTCCTGATACATTAGTGTGATGGTCAGTGGTAAGAATGCTCCTTATACTTGTGGTCATTAGGAAGAATTACCCCCTTACAGATAGCTAAGAAGATCAATGGTGTCAGTGGGAACCTAACTGACAGGCAGAAATTGCTCATTGCTCAAGGAACCTCTGGAGGAACCCTAGTTGAGGAACCCTGGTCTACAGTCTCACCTAGCAATGATGCTCAGCTAGGGCTGCCCGCATCTGGATGGGAACCATTGTACATCATTGGTCTTTGTTGTCTACATCTATTTTGTTATTTCCTGCCTCAGATCAAATAATGATGAAGTCAGTATTTGTAGCCCTTTCTTGGATATTAAATCTCTCACTGTGTCATAGTTCCATTCTAAATTTATTTCTACTGAGACACAGAGGGATTTGAGGCTGTACATCAGAACTATAAATACATGTGCATTATTTAACTTATTGATCCTTGGGCTTTGTATAATGAATCATTTTGGATGTACATGAGAACACGTTTATGTACTATTTAAGTCTATAGGTGCATTATTAAGGAATAATACCTTATCTCTTGCTTCAGCACTGTTCCTGCAGTTGTGTGACTGGTCCCCTCCAGCCTCTCCTCTACGCTCATGGCCATGGTCGCATACCTGCATCCTCCATGTGCAATGCAGGGTTGTTATTCCTGCATTGTACATGATGATGCCGAGGAAGCACCCACAGACTGGGGTTTTAGGTAGAAGTGGAGAGTGCAGAGCAGGGGTTGGGGTATGTAATACACTGCCTGTCCCTTTACTCCTTGATATATTAGTGCCTTCATGTTTAAAAGCCTTTATCCTTCATTTAGTATGTGATTATATACTCTATGTACATGGAGGCAGCCGTGTATTTGCTCTTTTACATTTCTAGGCTCTGCTTACAGCTTTGCAGTGCTGCACATTTATGTTTTAGAGGTCCTTTTTTTTTTTTTTTTTTTTTTTTTTTTTCCCCAGCCAGACACAATTGAGGTGGATGGAGGAATCCTCCTTGCTGAGACATTGAATTCTGACAGTGGGGACTCTCAGGAAAGGAGAGCGTGCACTGCATATGAGGCAAAGTGTCTCCATTAAGCTGTTAAGAGTTCCCTGTAGTGGCTAATCTATGATCTCTCTATTTTTAGTATTTATTTATTTCAGGTACTTATATAGCGCCATCAATTTACACAGCGCTTTACATTATATTTTACATTCACATCAGTCCCTAACCCTCAAGGGGCGTACAATCTAAGGTCCCTAACTCACATTCATACACATACTAGGGACAATTTAGACAGGAGCCAATTCACCTACCAGCATGTCTTTGGAGTGTGGGAGGAAACCCACACAGGTACAGGGAGAACATGCAAACTCCAGGCAGGTGGTGCCTTGGCTGGGATTCGAACCAACGACCCTAGTACTGCCAGGTGGAAGTGCTAACCATTTAGCCACTGTGCTGCCCCATTTTTAGTACATATATTATAGATCACATTTTTTTCAGAAAAGCGAAAAAAGTAAGGTAAGCGCTGCAATTAAAGCTTTGTACACGCAATCACTGAAGACACGCTTTCCCTTTAATCTGTAATAGGTGGATGTACCAAACCAGATGCCATCATGGCAGGGGACAGGCCTGACAACCAGTGGATACATTATGACAGTGCCAGCCTGCCAAAGACAAAGGAATCCTGGGAAGCCTGCACCTTTGTGGAGAAGACACACTGGGGATATTACACATGGCCTCGGTAAGCATTGCCCCAGTCACTGGGCTGTCTTTTACCTTGCGCTTTGTACTTTTTAAACTATTTGCGTAGCAACTAGTACATTATGACTTAAACCTGTGGGGAGGGTGCATTTTTTTTTCCAATTGCAAATAACATTCTGTGTATATACATTGCTTTGTCATCCATACAGAAACTTACTGGTGTATGCACCTTCTGAGCAACAGCCACAGCTGGGAAGACCCAGAGAGGACATATCAGAAGTACGTCCGTATGTGCATACTAACATTTAATAATATGCAGTACAATTAAATCTTTACAGCAGATTGGAAGACTGTTGAAAGTCAAGAAGGTGTTCTTTAACCCTATTCCCATAGGTAGACTTGCTGGTTGCCAATGCAGCACACAGCCACAGGTTCACTTCAATGCGCCACTCTCCAGCAGAGCATATTCACCTTTCTTTTGCTTTCTCACCACTACTTTCTGCTGCTGAAATTTGGAGAAACTCCCCTGTTTAAGCTCTGAGTTACTCAAGTTGTAGCCTACACAGCTATGGACATTCACCATGAGACAGCATTGGTGATTGGTCACATAGAATGAGTCAATGGTCCACATTACTCAGAAGTACAGGAGATATATATATATATATATATATATATATATATATATATATATATATACAGTGGGGCAAAAAAGTATTTAGTCAGCCACCAATTCTACAAGTTCTCCCACTTAAAAAGATGAGAGAGGCCTGTAATTGGCATCATAGGTAGACCTCAACTATGAGAGACAAAATGAGAAAACAAATCCAGACAATCACATTGGCTGATTTGGAAAGAATTTATTTGCAAATTATGGTGGAAAATAAGTATTTGGTCACCTACAAACAAGCAAGATTTCTGGCTCTCACAGACCTGTACCTTCTTCTTTAAGAGGCTCCTCTGTCCTGCACTCATTACCTGTATCAATGGCACCTGTTTGAACTTGTTATCAGTATAAAAGACACCTGTCCACAACCTCAAACAGTCACACTCCAAACTCCACTATGGTGAAGACCAAAGAGCTGTCGAAGGACACCAGAAACAAAATTGTAGACCTGCACCAGGCTGGGAAGACTGAATCTGCAATAGGCAAGCAGCTTGTTGTGATCAAATCAACTGTGGGAGCAATAATTAGAAAATGGAAGACATACAAGAGAAAGAAGACACTCGCCTTCACAGCTCCGGACATCCCCGGGAACAAGAGTCAGGCTCTGCATACACCATCAAGCAGCCCACAGCCTCTCTCGGATCCCACCTGGTCCCCATGCTGCCTGTGACCTTTCTTCCATCCCTTCTTTTGCTGCCCCCCTGAAAAATGCTGCTGCCCCCCTGGGAAACTACAAGTACCACAGCCTTTGCAGCTGTCTGCTTGTAGTTCTCAATGAACTACCATGGCACTTCCGAGCCTTCTAGCTAGTCCATTGTTTCTTCCTGTCAGTGTGGATCTGCCTGCCCTGCCTGTACTAGTACAAAGATACACTGTCAAGTCTGCAGGAGTCCTCCATGGTATCCACGATCTGCTGATCATGAGTGCAAAGCTTAACAGACTCCAAGTAAAAACAAATAAATGCACATTTTTTTCACCTGCAAATAGATGTGCATTTATTTTATTTTTTTTTTTAAAGTGAACTTATCCTTTAAATGAGATTGCTTTGTTTTTTTTTGGTATGTTTGGTACATTATCACTTTTAAAAATGTCTATTACTCTTCTTGATTTCTCTGGTTACATGCAGGCTGAACAGATCATATATGATCATTTCACTGACGAGAAGTTTGTCAACCAGTTGATAACGTTTCTGTCTTTAGAAGATCGGAAGGGAAAAGATAAATTTAACCCTCGCAGGTTTTGCCTTTTTAAGGTAAGTGGGTCAATCCAGAATGTCATGAATAGCGAAGTGAGCCAGTCAAGAGTATGTTGTATGTCATGTACACAATAGTGTACAGACTGGGGAAACCTGAAGTATGTTATGTACATCACAATCTATGGCTTTCTAGAGCACTGAGTACGGATTGTGGCATTCTGGAGTAAGTCATGCACAGCACAGTGTACAGATAGTGGCATTCTGGAGTAAGTCATGCACAGCACAGTGTACAGATAGTGGCATTCTGGAGTAAGTCATGTACAGCACAGTGTACAGATAGTGGCATTCTGGAGTAAGTCATGCACAGCACAGTGTACGGATTGTGGCATTCTGGAGTACGTCATGTACAGCACAGTGTACGGATTGTGGCATTCTGGAGTACGTCATGTACAGCACAGTGTACGGATTGTGGCATTCTGGAGTACGTCATGTACAGCACAGTGTACGGATTGTGGCATTCTGGAGTACGTCATGTACAGCACAGTGTATGGATTGTGGCTTTCTGGAGTAAGTCATGTACAGCACAGTGTACGGGTTGTGGCATTCTGGAGTAAGCCATGTACAGCACAGTGTACGGATTGTGGCATTTTGGGGTACATCATGTACAGCACAGTGTACGGGTTGTGGCATTCTGGAGTAAGCCATGTACAGCACAGTGTACGGATTGTGGCATTCTGGGGTACATCATGTACAGCACAGTGTACGGATTGTGGCATTCTGGAGTAAGTCATGTACAGCACAGTGTACGGATTGTGGCATTCTGGAGTAAGTCATGAACAGCACAATGTTCGGCGCAGGGAAATCTGGAGCTTGCCCTGCACATCACATTGTATGGCAGTTCAGAGTATGCACAGAATAAAGGTATGTCATTCAGGACAATGTATCACGTGAGATCATCTTTAGTATGTCATGGGCAGTACAGTGTACAGAGTGGTATGGTTTGGCAAATGTGACTTACAACACAGGCAGAATGGGCACACCAGGATAGAATTTCTGTCTGTCACAAACCCTGCATTGTACGTGGGGAGGCAGGTGTGCGACCATGGCCAGGAGTGCCTTAGACAGGAGGTACCCTGCTGGAGTGAAGAATGAGGTAAGTATTACCCCATGTGCAGGGGGAGCCACTGCAAGTGTAGATTTAGTCTAATTCCTGAAGTTGGGCTTTAAAGCCCTACCCTGGAAAACTTTACAAATTATCCCTTGCAGTGGGGCTACACCCCCTGTGCAAGAGGTAATTGCTTGTTTAGTCTAGGGGAGGGTAAAATCGATTTTTCCTTCCTTGATCCTCTGCTCCTTGGCAGGTGTCGCTCCCCACACTTTGGTGGTGGGCTGTTCCTCTACAACATCCAATGCAGAGCTATGGACCTCGGGTCACATTGGTCTTGACGTTGGCACCTTAGACCAGTAATGTAGGAGGAATAATGCTGCGGGGACTGGTCTTGCAGCAAATATCCCCTGCAGTATGGGTGCAGTATCACTACAAGGCAGGGGCGGACTGACCATTTGGAAACTCGGGCACTGCCCGAAGGCCCGGGGTCAGTAGGGGGCCCCATGAGATGCCCCTGGTACTTTTTTCATAGGCTTTTTTGAGTTTGGGCAAGGACACAGGGGCCCCATGATTCCCTATTGCCCGGGGGCCCCATGAGTTGTCAGTCTGCCCCTGCTACAAGGGATAATTTTCAAGTTTCTTGGAGATTGGTTTTCTCTTCAATATGTTTGTTAGCGTATAATTGTACAAATCACGGTACAAACATAGTGTCCGAAGTATTGTTGAGTAAATTGCATACAGTGGGTATCACATGTACAGCGTTGTCTAACGCACAGGAGTCCAGACTGACATATCTGGGAACTGGGTCTAAAAATGGAAAAATATTTCTCAATCGATCAGCAGCCGGCTTTATTATATTTATTAGACGTGAAATCTGATTGGTGTAGAAAACTCCCACTGTTCTCCAGCTTTTCGGGCTCTAGTTTTATGCGATCATGCCTGTGGTGTGGCTGGTTTCCCAGTGTAATGGTTTTCATTTCATTGAATGCACATCAGTTCAACAGAGTGTTTCTCAATTTTTAGGGTCTTTTTAGAAACTTTGATGATGCGTTCTTGCCAATCCTTACTCCCCATTTGGAGCGCCTAGTGGAAGACTCTCATGAAAGTACTCAGAGGTGTGTGGCCGAAATAGTTGCTGGATTAATCCGTGGATCCAAACATTGGACCTTTGAAAAGGTGTGAAAAGTTTTGTTTTTTTTGTTTGTTTTGTTGAGTTGGAAAATGTATCTTCTAAAGCAGTGGTTTCCAAACTGTGGCCCCTTTTTCTTGCACTGATACAAGACACTGTTCCTCCCACCAACACCAAAAATGGGGCATAATTGCTGCTGATGACTTCAAAAACAGGCACGATTTCTCCCATTGACACCATTGATGGGGCACAATTCATCTCAATGACACCAATGATGGGGCACAATTCCTCCCACTGACACCAATGATGAGCCACAATTCCTCCCACTGACACCAATTATAGGGCACTATTCCTCCCACTGAAACCAATGATGGGGCACTGTTCCTCCCATTGACACCAGTGAAGGGCCACTATTCCTCCTACTGACACCAATGAAGGGCCTGTATTCCTCCCATTGACACCAATACAGGGCCACTATTCCTCCCACTGACACCAATACAGGGCCACTATTCCTCCCTCTGACAACAATGAAGGGCCACTATTCCTCCCACTGACACCAGTGATGGGGCACTATTCCTCCCACTGACACCAATGATGAGCCACAATTCCTCCCACTGACACCAATTATAGGGCACTATTCTTCCCACTGAAACCAATGACGGGGCACTGTTCCTCCCATTGACACCAGTGAAGGGCCACTATTCCTCCTACTGACACCAATGAAGGGCCTGTATTCCTCCCATTGACACCAATAAAGGGCCACTATTCCTCCCACTGACACCAATACAGGGCCACTATTCCTCCCTCTGACAACAATGAAGGGCCACTATTCCTCCCACTGACACCAGTGATGGGGCACTATTCCTCCCACTGATACCAATGATGGGGCACTATTCCTCCCACTGATATCAATGATGGGCACTATTCCTCCCACTGATATCAATGATGGGGCACTATTCCTCCCACTGATATCAATGATGGGGCACTATTCCTCCCACTGACACCAATGACGGGGCACTATTCCTCCCACTGATATCAATGATGGGGCACTATTCCTCCCACTGATATCAATGATGGGGCACTATTCCTCCCACTGATACCAATGATGGGGCACTATTCCTCCCACTGACACCAGTGATGGGGCACTATTTCTCCCACTGACACCAATGATGAGGCACTATTCCTCCCACTGAAAGCAATGTAGGATGATATGAGGTATGGTATTTATGAAGTATGCATGAGAATATCACTGATAGAGCTGTTTAGGATTCACATGTAGGAATAGCATTTCTAATGTTTATAACTGTGTTTGAATAGGTGGAAAACCTGTGGAGGTTCCTGTGCCCTCTGTTGAGGACGGCATTATCCAACATCACCGTAGAGACATACAGTGACTGGGGCACTTGTATCGCCACATCCTGTGTAAGTCCTCCTCTTTGTAGTAGCTGTTACATGTGCTCCATGGAAGTTTTTCTGTTATGTTTGCATTCTGCTTATTATTTGCTGCTGCTCTTTGTGACTGTATGCACACGATACAAAAAGGATGTTTCATTCTGTTAGCCAGGCACAGATGTAGAACATCAAATACTTCTGACTACGGAAAAGATATACTCAAAAAGTGGTGCATTTTAACACCTTCATGACTAATAAAAAAAAAAAAAAAAAAAAATGTAACCACTAGCCGTCCGCCATACCAGATTTACTGCTACAGGGCAGACGTTCTGTGCAAAATCACGTATATAAATGTGATTTTGCATTTCTGCCACTAGGGGACATGCGCCTGCTACTGGAGTGACGCTTCTGCTTTGATTGGACACAGCAGAAGCCGATCAACAGTTGCCGGCTAATGAATGAGAGACGGAATCTGTTGATCGCCGAGAAGATTCCTAGGTAAACAAGGCAGAGCTGTGTTATGTCAACGGCAATCAGCTAGATTTTATTCAGCGAATAAAATCAAGCAGATTTCCTAGTAAAAACATTAAATAGTCAACACATAAACACTGGCTAGGCACACATTTAACCCTTTGATCCCCCTAGATGTTTAACCCTTTCCCAGCCAGTGTCATTAATACAGCGACAATGTTTATAGCACTGATCACTGTATTGGTGTCACTGGTTCCCACAAAGTGTCAGACTGTCCACCGCAATATCGCAGTCCTGCTGTAAGTGGCTGATCGCCATCATTACTAGTATTAAAAAAAAAAAAATAAATTCTTATATATACTGCCATTTGTAGACGCTATAACTTTTGCACAAACCAATCAAAATTCACTTATTGGGATTTTGTTACCAAAAAATATGTAGCAGACTACATGTTGGCGTAAATTTATGAAGAAATCTGATTTTTAACATTTTTTTATTGGATATGTTTTATACAGTATCTCACAGAAATTAGTCCAACCCTCACATTTTTGTAAATATTTTATTCTATCTTTTCATGTGACAACACTGAAGAAATGACACTTTGCTACAATGTGACCTAGTGAGTGTACAGCTTGTATAACATGTAAATTTGCTGTCCCCTCAAAATAACTCAACACACCGCCATTAATGACTAAACCTCTGGCAACAAAATGAGTCCACCCCTAAGTGAAAATGTCCAAATTGGGCCCAAAGTGTCAATATTTTGTGTGGCCACCATTATTTTCCAGCACTGCCTTAACCCTCTTGGGCATGGAGTTCACCAGAGCTTCACAGGTTGCCACTGGAGTCCTCTTCCACTCCTCCATGACCACATCACTGAGCTGGTTGATGTTAGAGACCTTGCGCTGCTCCACCTTCCGTTTGAGGATGCCCCACAGATGCTCAATAGGGTTTAGGTCTGGAGACATGCTTGGCCAGTCCATCACCTTTATCCTCAGCTTCTTTAGCAAGGCAGTGATCGTCTTGGAGGTGTGTTTTGAAGTCGTTATCATGTTGGGATACTGCCCTGTGGCCCAGTCTCCGAAGGGAGGGGATCATGCTCTGCTTCAGTATGTCACAGTACATGTTGGCATTCATGGTTCCCTCATTGAACTGTAGCTCCCCAGTGCTGGCAGCACTCATGCAGCCCCAGACCATGACACTCCCACCACCATGCTTGACTGTAGGCAAGACACACTTGTCTTTGTACTCCTCGCCTGGTTGCCGCCACACACGCCTGACACCATCTGAACCAAAAAAGTTTACTTTGGTCTCTTCAGACCACAGGACATGGTTCCAGCAATCCATGTCCGTAGTCTGCTTGTCTTCAGCAAACTGTTTGTGCGCTTTCTTGTGCATCATCTTTAGAAGAGGCTTCCTTCTGGGATGACAGCCATGCAGACCAATTTGATGCAGTGTGCGGCGTATGGTCTGAGCACTGACAGGCTGACCCCCCACCCCTTCTACCTCTACAGCAATGCTGACAGCTCTCATACATCTGCTTCCCAAAGACAACCTCTGGATATGACGCTGAGCACGTGCACTCAACTTCTTTGGTCGACCATGGCGAGAGGCCTGTTCTGAGTGGAACCTGTCCTGTTAAACTCCTGTATGGTCTTGGCCACCATGGTGCAGCTCAGTTTCAGGGTCTTGGCAATCTTCTTATAGCCTAGGCCAGTGGTCGGCAAGCCGCGGCTTGCGAGCCACATGCAGCTCTTTACAAATTTAAATGCGGCTCTTCTGTGTGCCGGGCGCCCGCTCCCCTCCCTCCTCTCGGGCTGCCGCCCCAAAAGTCAGGACTCTGCAGCTGTCAGGATGTAGGCGGGGCAGCCAGGATGTAGGCGGGGCAGCGTGACAAACTCCTCTCCTCTCACAGTCCGCCCTGAAGACCAGAACGGCGCGGGAACACGGCGAGAAGAACGCGCAGAGCAAAGGTAAGTGAATTGACACAATATGGGGAATGAATTACTATAGGGGGGATGAATTACTATATGGGGGATGAATTACTATGGGGGGTGAATTACTATATGGGGGATGAATTACTATGGGGGATGAATTACTATGGGGGATGAATTACTATATGGGGGATGAATTACTATGGGGGATGAATTACTATATGGGGGATGAATTACTATGGGGGATGAATTACTATATGGGGGATGAATTACTATGGGGGATGAATTACTATGGGGGATGAATTACTATAGGGGGGATGAATTACTATATGGGGGATGAATTACTATATGGGGGATGAATTAGTATATGGGGGATGAATTACTATATGGGGGATGAATTACTATGGGGGATGAATTACTATGGGGGATGAATTACTATAGGGGGGATGAATTACTATAGGGGGGATGAATTACTATGGGGGATGAATTACTATGGGGGATGAATTACTATATGGGGGATGAATTACTATGGGGGATGAATTACTATATGGGGGATGAATTACTATATGGGGGATGAATTACTATGGGGGATGAATTACTATATGGGGTATGAATTACTATATGGGGTATGAATTACTATATGGGGGATGAATTACTATATGGGGGATGAATTACTATGGGGGATGAATTACTATATGGGGGATGTATTTTCAGTTTTAAAAATGTGGCTCTCAAAATAAATTTCAATCGTGGTTTTGGTGAGATTTGGCTCAGTTGAAAAAAAAGGTTGCCCACCACTGGCCTAGGCCATCTTTATGTAGAGCAACAATTCTTTTTATTTTCAGATCCTCAGATCAGTTCTTTGCCATGAGGTGCCATGTTGAACTTCCAGTGACCAGAGAGAGTGAGAGAGTGAGAGTGATAACACCAAATTTAACACACCCGCTCCCCATTCACACCTCAGACCTTGTAACACTAAGGAGTCACATGACATCAGGGAGGGAAAATGGCTAATTGGGCCAAATTTGGACATTGCACTTAGGGGTGGACTCACTTTTGTTGCCAGCGGTTTAGACATTAATGGCTGTGTGTTGAGTTATTTGGACAGCAAATTTACATGTTATACAAGCTGTACACTGACTACGTCACATTGTAGCAAAGTGTCATTTCTTCAGTGTTGTCACATGAAAAGATAGAATCAAATTATTACAAAAATGTGAGGGGTGGACTCACTTCTGTGACATACTGTAGCTGAAAGTAAAAAATATATATATATTTTTTTAAATGTCAGTGTTTTTTTTATGGATAGCGCAAAAAATAAATGCAGTGGTGATCAAATACCACCAAAAGAAAGCTCTATTTGTGGGGAAAAATAACATAAATTTCATTTATGTACAGCATTGCATGACAGCGCAATTGTCAGTTAAAGTAAAGCATCGCCATATCCAAAAAAGTGGCCTGTTTTAACTAGAGACCAACCTTCTTTTTTTTTTTTTTTTCTTTTAAGTTTTGGATGGTGTGCTGAGGGATTAGAACCTCTGTCAGGTGTTTATTGCTGTCTGTGTCCCCTTTGAGGCGATTCACTCTCTATTTGTCCTGTTTATTATTGAAATTAAAAGAAAAACCCAAATTTTGGGTTGTCCACAGAAAAGTAATAGGGGGGAAACCTTTCAATGGGGACACTAGTTCTGGTGACCTGGGGGTCCCCAAGGAATTCCCTCACTTTGGAGGAATTTCCTCTCACTTCCTGTTTGGCTATGGGACAGGAAGTGAAGGGAAATCTCCACAATGGGACACATGAAAAAAGGCAAAAAAACAAACATGGGGTTGTAACCCTCCCTTACGCTATCGAAAATAATAAAGTTTTGCCTATAGTTCTACTTTAACACACTGAGCACATTAAAATAAACTTTCCCCAAGTAAACTATTTGTATGAATTTTTACCCCAACACTTGCTAGTTACATCGTTCAGTGCTGCTGGCTCCTTCTCTCTGCTGCTTCCCCAAATTTCCAGTCTTTTGGGGAAAGAGTTAACAGTGGGCAGTGCCCCCCATGTGACAGTACTTTGGTCTGGTAATAGGTCATTCAGCTGTTGAGAGCTGTCACATGAGAGCAGGGGTGTATCTACCACAAGGCATTTGCCTAGGGTGGCATTTTTCAGGGGGCACTGCCCCTTGGAAGAAGGGACGGAAGAAGGGACACGCTCAGCTTGGGGACCTGGTGAGTTCCAAGAGAGGCTGCTGGTTTCATGACGGTGTATGCACAGCCCAACTCTCATTCCTGGGGATGTCCGAAGCTGTGAAGGTGAGTGCCCTTTTCTCTCTCGCCATGGGGGATGGTGGCTAGTTCATGGGGGGCAGTGGTAGTGGAAGGCTCAGGTGGAGGGCAGGGGTGTTCTTGGTCAATGTCAGGCTCTTTCTGCGGGGGGGGGGGGGGGGGGGGGGGGTCACCAATGTTTGTGTTGCTTAGGGCAGCACAAAACCTAAATACACCACTGCATGAGAGTACATACCTAAAAGTTTGAGATGCTAGATGGACTATTCTGTTTTTTGACAGCTTATCCTGACACCAGCTTAGCTTTTCCCCCGGAACAATTCCACCCAAAGTCACCGATCACACTGCTGCGATTTAAACTCGATTTGTACGATGTCTGAAGACTTTATTGCTGCTTGTGAAGATTTTCGACGATTTCTTGCAATTTGTGGAGATTTCACATACATAGACTATTATGGAGAAATTGCGCTGCAACAAATCGCAAATGTTAAGACACACTGACATTCACATTCATTAGATGCGATTTCCGTTCCCAAGTGTTGAAGGTAGATTGAAGCAGGCAGATCTCTTCTTTCCGGGTCCCCAGAAGATCTTCCCTTTCTTTACCCCACAATTGCCATTATTTGCTGAGGATTCTTTGTTTTAGCCTGGTTCGTTGTCACCAGCCTGCTTGCTGTCCATATACTCCAGTATAATATCTACAGAACTCCAGTGGTGACAAGCAGCTTGGAGGAAGCAGATATTTCAGCCTGTATTTCCATTTAGATAGTTTTTTTTTTTTCTAAGACAAATCCGACTTTGATGAATCCAGCAACATTTGTTCCATGTAATGTTGTTTTCTGCAGGAGAGCAGGGATCCTCGGAAGCTTCATTGGTTGTTTGAACTGTTGTTGGAATCGCCAGTGAGCGGAGAAGGCGGCTCTTTTGTGGATGCTTGGTGAGTGAAATCTCTGCACGGAGTTTAATGTCTGAATTTTAGCGTTTTCAATGAAAGAAGACTACTCATTTTATGATTATGAATTGACACATAGATGTTGATTTACTAAAGCTGGAGGGGGCAAAATCTGGCGCAGCTGTGCGTGGTGTCCAATCGTGACTGCTGATTGCTGAGTTCTCACCGCTGCTGTTTTTCAGAGTGGTGACTGTCACTGCTGTTTGCTCCAACCCCACATCCCCCCCCCCCGCCCCCTTACCTTTTGGCTGTACTTCTCCTTTAAGCATTGACAAAAAGACCTGGTAGCTGATTGGCTACCATGCACAGCTACACCAGATTTTACACTCAACCGTTTTAGGGTGTGTTTCAGTTGCTTTTTTTCTGCATCCAAAACGCACAGAAAGTAGGTTATATGGTTGCCAATGTCATAGTTCACATCAGTGCTCGCAGTTCCAGTGCGTTCCGGTTGCAGAACAAAAAGTAGAACAGGCTACATTTTTCCTGCACAGAACTGTAATGGAACGCAGTAAAACGCATCAAGGACGCACCGAAATGCACCTGGAACGCACATGTCCCTATTTAAATTGAAGAAAAAGGGGAGAAAATGAACTGGAATACATAAAAATTATTGGTGAAATGAAAATTCTGGTGCCGAAACCGATACCGAAAATTCAGAATGCTTGTAGCCGAAAACCGAACCGAAACCGAAATGTCTGCATATGTGGGGAGGCTTCAATTTGTTTTTGTATTTTTTTTTTACTGTATACTATATGTGTGTATATGTGTATGTATGTGTATATATATGTGTATGTGTGTGTGTGTGTGTGTGTGTGTGTGTGTGTGTTTATGTATATATATATATATATTATTTTTTTTTTGTAAATTATTATTTTATTGCTATCACATAGGGGACCAATAGTCCCCTATGTGATAACATATGAGTGACAGGTCCTCTTTGTAGAGGGGAGGGGGTGGGGAGCAGTGTATACAAAGAGGCTCCCTCACTGGCTGTCACTATGTGTCAGTGTCGGTTTTTAAATGCAGTTGCGGCTTTTTGTTTTCTTCACTATAGCTCACAGAATTAGCTGTCACTTTCTCTGGAGCTAAAGGAAACTTTGTATCTTTTAACTCCGGGAAAGAAACTAAAAGGAAACTTTTTTTGTTTTTTAGCCGGGGGAAAGTGACAGCTAATTCTGTGAGCTATAGTGAAGAAAAAAAAAAAACGGTAATTACATTTAAAATCCATCACTGACCTATAGTGACAGCCAGTCACTGTATACACTTCTCCTCTCCTGCTTTTTTCATCCATCCCACCCCCCATTACCGACATTAGGGTGCGACCTGTCACACGATATGAAACTGTCAAATTGTGTGACAAGTCGCATCGGTGTGAACCATGGTTTAGTTTTGCAGCATATTTATTTGATGTCCATTGTATATAGTTTATTTAGAATGCCCAGCACATTGTATTATTTCCAGTTTACATTCAGTAGATCCAGTATTTGATAAAAGTCAGTGTTTGGAATGTGTGTCCGTACCTCAGATAATGTGCACATTAGTAGTAATAATCATTGTTTCCTGTCTTCAGCCGATTGTATGTGCTTCAGGGAGGACTTGCACAGCAAGAGTGGCGAGTTCCAGAGTTGCTGCACCGATTGCTTAAATATTTGGAACCTAAACTAACCCAGGTGTACAAGAATGTCAGAGAAAGGATCGGAAGGTAAGGAATTCAGTTCGTAAGAATTGGTTTCCACTTTTCTGAACTTTAGTAGCATTGAGATGGTTTGTTGTAAAAAGAAGCAGCTTCTCAAAATAATTTGTGAATTAGCCCCGGTTCACACTCACACCGCATGTGATTCACACAGGAATTGCACTGCAATTTGAGACCATCATTTTTTGTAGCTCAAACCGCACTGCATCCACACAAAAAAGATGCAGGCATATTTTTTTTTTTTGCCACACCGGAATTGGGTCACATGGGTGTTTATACCCATGTGATCTAATACAGGCAAATGCAGTGCGTTGTGTGACCTGCTTTTGGAGTGTCATTAACTTTTCATTAACCACTTCCCGACCGCCCTATAGCAGATATACTGCTACAGGGCGGCAGGGATGCGCAAAATCGTGTATATATCCATGATTTTGTATTTCCAGGTAGGGGGCGCATGCAAGCCGCATGCATACCCTACCCGCGCCGCCATTCGCAGCCACAGCTGTCAATCGCCAGGTCCCAGCCGGTGTATCCTCGCCGGTGATTACCGAGCATCTCCGATGGGGAGGAGGACTGCTTTCTTTACTAACAGTCCTCCTCCCTGTCAGCTCAGGCACACTACTCTGGATGGCTGTGCACAGCCATCCAGAGCAGTGTGATTACAACAAAGCCCACACACACCACCCCCCATTTAAAACATTCCCTGCACACAATTAACCCTGATGTTAACCCCTTCCTGCCCAGTGCCATTAGTACAGTGTCAGTGCTTTTGTTTAGCATTGATCACTGTATTGGTGTCACTGGGGATGTCAGTGACACCAAGTCAGTTCTCCCCAGTGTCAGAATGCCTGCTGCAGTCACTCTATAAGTCGCTCATCGCCACCATTACTAGTAAAATAAATAAACAAAAAATAAATTCCAGTATCTATACCTCCATTTTGTAGACGCTATAACTTTCATGTAAACCAATTAGTTTACACGTATTGAGATTTTTTTTTTTTTAGCAAAAACATGTAGCAGAATACATTTTATCATATATTTATGACGAAACGTGATTTTCTTTTTTCTTTTTTTTTTACTGGACATGTTTAATAGCAAAAAGTCTAAAAAAAAAATGTTGTTTTTTTTCTCAAAATTGTTAGACTTTTTTTTTATAAATAAAAAATGCACAGGCAATCAAGTACCACCGAAAGAAAGCTCAATTTCTGGGGAAAAAAAAGGACTTAAATTTCATTTGGGTGCAGTGTTGCATGACTGCGCAATTGCCAGTTAAAGTAATGCAGCGTTGTAACACAAAAACCGGCCTAGTCAGGAAGGGGGGTGAATCCTCAGGAGTGCAAGTGGTTAACACCCACAGTAGATTGCGTGAACACAGTGCGATTTCTATGCGATGCAGGAAACTCATCTATTCCTGTACATTTCCCACATCGTTGGGTTATTATAGAACGTGGGAACATGTTTGGATCACCTACAAGTCAATGGCACATTTAAAAAAAAAAACAGCTGGCAGGTATGAAGTGCAGGCACCTAGAGGGCATAGGTCTCGCTCTTCCTCCTAGTGATATAGCTTGCTCTTCCACTGTCCCAACCTCCCACACATTCCTACTGGCCAGTGAGGCAGCCCATGATAGTTATGGGCAAAATGTGATGTGTGATTGGCAAGGGAAAGCAGCTGAAGGCGAAGTTCTGCTGTAGCTTTGTTTTATCCATTGATTGATAAAAAATTTGGAGGGATTTTCACATTTGCCATTTTCACTACAGTGTTCTGACCTACATCTTCATGATCGATGTCTGCTTGCCAAACACCGCTCCCACCAAGTCTCCACGTATCTCTGAATTTACTGCCCGTGTCATTGACAAGCTAAAGCCTCTCATGGAGGCCGATGAGGAGATACAAAACCATGTCATGGAGGAGAATGGGGTTGAAGAACAGGATGAGAGAACTCAGGGCATTAAAATGATGAAGACAAGTAAGTGACCATTTGAGGCCTAAATCTATTGTAACCTATCATGAGCCCTATTGCATCATTTACTCGCATGGAAACCGGGCAGGTAGAGGTCTCTGGGAAGCTAGCAAACTATGGATATTACAGCACTTTTACTATTCCTAATGTATAACTACAGGCAAATCCTTTTTTTTCTATTTTGAACAGATTGGAGATGCTCCATGCTCCATTCTTATCCAAAGATATATTTGACCAGGTTTTAACCGCTAAGATCACCCTTTGGAACATGTTACATGCTCCACCTGTATTTAGGGTGGAACATATAACATGTTGTAGTTCCTGCCGCCAGTTCTGCCATTCTTCCCCCTCAGTGTGGCAACAGGCGGGGGGATCTTTTTGAAAAGTGCGGAGCTCCACCCACACGCCCATGTCATTCATTCACAGTTTCCTGTGAATGAATGGACTACAAGTACCGTCGGTCACCGTGTCTGATGGCTCATAGTTCTGAATGAATTGCCCTGCAGCCACGGGCGGACTGACCATTCGAGCACTCGGGCACTGCCCAAGGGCCCGGGGTCAGTAGGTGGCCTCATGAGATGCCCCTGGTACTTTTTATAGGCTTTTTTGGGTGTGGTTTGAGTGTGGACAAGGACACAGGGGCCCCATGATCCCCTATTGCCCAGGGGCCCCATGAGTTGTCAGTCCACCCCTGCCTGCAGCTTTCAAACAGACAGCCCATATGGAGTTAGGGGCTGAAAGCTGCAGGGCTTGTCTGCAGAAGCCTGACATTGCACCCCTGATCCACAGATTACGAGTGCAATGCTTTCCAGGCTCCTGCAGGTAAAGGTAATAAAGGCACATTTTTTTTTTCCTGAAAAGGTGCCCCTATCCTTTAATGGTGGGAATGTAAAAAAAATGTAATGTTAAGTGAGATTGTATGTTTACGTTTACATAGTTACGTTTAGATATGTGCAGTCTCATTCTGTTTTCTTCTTGCAGTACTGAAGTGGATCATGGCGAGTGCTGGACGGTCATTCTGTACGGCTGTCCCAGAACAGTTACAACTTCTACCATTGTTGTTTAAGGTCCGTGTATGAAGATAAACTACACATTATAGGACATATGCAGTTTGTTCCCATTTACTCCCTTTTGTGCTGTGTCCATATAGGCCAGACATGCTCTTAGTGCAGTCACATATCCCCCCTCTCGTGTCCAGCACAATTCAACATTATTAAAGGATAAGTTCACCTTTTGACAAAAAATAATAAATGCACATTTTTTTCCAGGTAAAAAAAATGTGCATTTACTATTTTTTTGTTTTAGGAGCCAGTAATGCAAAACTTATGCAGATCTTTCTGTGTATCTGTTTGCTTGTACCTCATATGGACAGCCAGATACATTCTCACAGGAAGACACAGTGAACTACCACATTAATGCACAGCGCCGTTCATTGAAAACTACAAGCCGACTGCCGCAAGGGCTGTCGAGACTTGTAGTTTTCCATTCACAGAACGTTGTGAATGAGTGACGCAGCTGGGCAGGCAGAGCCCCTCACAGACACGTTTTAAAAAATTGTGACAGCTAGCAGTAGGAGAAGATCCCCCGCTAGCTGTCACATCGGGAAACCGGGGGGGCTGGAGTTGTTTTCTTAAGTAGTATGTTGCACATTACACCCTGAATATAAGTGTAACATGTTACGAAGGGTGAACGTAACCTGTAAAGTGGAACTACACTGCATCTGAGCACCACAAACCAAAAATGTTGTTTGATTCATTTTTAGTATTCAACGCAAACTCCCCCATCCATCCATGTCTCCATGCTTTATTTTTCTAAGAAATCACTTTGAGATACACCTCCTGGCATTTATGGCCATGGCCATCTTGAATAAGGGCAGATGATTTATGTAGCATTTAGTTCCTGGAATCCATCTGCCCTTAGCTCAGGCAGGAGGGTGTGCTTAGCTGAGAAAAGCCCTCCTCCCATCCTGAAGACTCCTGGGATGTATGGCTAGCAGCACATAGATTAAAAATAGTCAATGTTGATTAACCACTTCCCGTCCGGCCCATGTATATAAATGACGGGAGCAGTGAAGGGGCGAGTTGCCTTTCATAAACGCGCCCGCCATTTTAGCCTGTACGGGCGGCACCGCAATCTGGGCACAGCGGAACACCAATCGCAGTATAAGACCTCTGTGTGAGGTCCCGATCATGTGATCACTGATTGGCCAATCGGTGATCACATGAATAGTAATAAGCAAGATGTCACTTCTGACATCATTGCTTACTACTAGTGAAATCGGTGAATGATCACAGAGGTCACATGATACAGGGCTATTCACAACAGCCTTGTACGATTTGACAAGCTGTGACCAATCACAGCTCACCCAGTATTTCTCAATGGCTGCAAGAATGCAGCCGGAGAGGAGAATTGATTGATTTTACAGCCTTTATGGGTGTAAAAGCAATCAGTGTAAAAAAAAAAAAGAAGAGAACTCATCACTCCCCACAAGTAGTGCAGTGTCACTATGGTGACACTGTACTGCTAGGGTGACCGTATGTTTAAAAAAAAAAAAAACATGAATAATATGAAAAAAAAAATAAAAATGTAAAAAAAAAAAATTTTTTCAAAATTATAATTTTTGGCTATAAAATAATTTTGGGTTTTTTTTTTACTAAAATGATAGCGGAATACATTTTGGCAAAGATTTATGAAGAAAAATTATTTATTTGCAAAATTGTATAAGAAAAACACTTTTTTTTTCCTCAAAGTTTTTGGAATTTTTCATTTTTATTTTCACTTTTATAGCAAAAAAAAATTAAAATCCCAGTGGTGAATAAATACCACCAAAATAAAGTTTTATCTGTCTCTAAAAATGCAAAAAAATTCATATGGGTACAGTGTTGCATGACAGCGCAATTGTCATTCAAAGTGTGATAGCGCTGAAAGCTGAAAATTGGCCTGGGCAGGAAAGGGGGGAAAGTGTCTGGACTGGAAGTGGTTAAGAGAGTGCATTTCCGCTTTAAGCATCAGAGCCTGAAAGGTCTTTAGAAACACTTTGTATAGCTTGAACCAGGGATCCCTTGTTGCACAGAAATTCTCAAAGAAACTTGCAGGCACCATAATGTGGTAATATTAGTCTGAATACATTGATGGATCTGACAAATTCACTTTTCAGTTTTAGAAGTAGATTTAACTGAAGACTGTATCACTGTATGAAGTGATCTCAGAATTGGCCATTGTAAATGTTCTAGTGCTCCTCATATTGTAGCGTAGGCAACCTTTGCTGTGTCTGTGGAATTTTGGTTCTGCCCAATATTGCAGAGTTCTGTACTGTCAGCCCTATAATACTAGACCTGTCCGCACTGCCACCTTGTAGAACTAGGGGAATTAGTGCCTTAGTATGCTAACAAAATTATTTTTCGTCAGATTGCACCGGTTGAAAACGACACAAACTATGACGAGCTTAAAAGAGATGCCAAAATGTGTTTATCCCTGATGTCTCAAGGGTTACTCTACCCCGAGCAAGTGCCCATGGCTCTTGAGGTGCTGAAGCAGGTGAGTGGCATGGTGCAACCTAATGTTCATAGAAGCTGTTTATCAGTTTTCCAATGTTGTCTTCTTTTCTTATGCTGGTTTAACCTATGTCAAAAAATAGAAAGGACACACCTTGATGATAATTAGGAAACCTAGGTCTGTCCTGCTATCTACAGGAAAAATGGACACTAGGCACATAGAAAACTGAAGGCCGTCTGTCCTGAGGTTATTACTCCTCTCCTGCTCAGCTGTACCAAGCAGTCCAAAGAGTGAATGTTTGCATATGAGGGGAGGGAGTTAAAGTGTGACTAAAGTCAAACATTACAAACCTGTTATAGTTACCTGCTCTGTGCAGTATTATTGCACTGAGTGGTGCCCATCCTCCTTTTCTAGGGTCCCACGGCAGCGATCTTGGTTCCTCCACACCTTTGTGTGTCCCCATACCAAGCCGCTTGCTATGGTGGCACACAGTGTCTGCGCGTTCCCGAGCCCGGACCCCACCCCCCATTGACTTCTCCATCATGTCCAACAACGCCACCATCAAACCCGCCCCGCAGGCCAGAGTACTTGGTGTCATGCTGGACTCCAACCTATCCTTCCAGCCCCAAGTCCAATCTTTAACAAACTCGTGCAGACTCCACCTCCGCAACATCGCCAAAATCCGCACGTTCCTAACCCCAGAAACCACTAAACAGCTCATCCACTCCCTCATCATATCACGACTCGACTACTGCAACTCCCTCCTCACTGGCCTGCCTCGCCGCTGGCTATCCCCGCTTCAGTCGGTCCTGAATACGGCTGCCAGACTCATCCACCTTTCCAACCGCTCCATCTCCGCCACCCCCCTCTGCCAATCCCTCCACTGGCTTCCGATTGCGCAACGGATCAAATTCAAAATCCTAACACTGACGTACAAAGCCATCCACCATACTGCCCCGAACTACATCACTGACCTAATATCCAAGTACTGCCCAGCACGCATACTCCGCTCCTCACAAGACCTCCTTCTCTCTAGTTCCCTGGTCTCCTCCTCCCATGCCCGCCTCCAGGACTTCTCCAGGGTGTCACCCATCCTCTGGAACTCCCTGCCCCAACCCATCAGATTATCACCTACTCTCCTCTCCTTTAGGCGCACCCTGAAAACCCACCTCTTCAGGGAAGCCTACCCCACCCCCTGCTAACTTGCCGACCTCCTCCACTCTTCCTACCACTCCATCCCCCACAGCTATCTCCTCCTGTACCACCATCCCCTCCCTCCTAGATTGTAAGCTCGAAAGAGCAGGGCCCTCGATCCCCTCATGTTTTGCATTGTATTGGTATTGTTCTGTCACATGTTCTGTCCCCCTTTGTAATGTACAGAGCTGAGCGAACTATTGGTGCTTTATAAATACTGTATAATAATAATATCCTTCAGGCCTGTTCAATAACCTGTCAGATCCACTTAGAGATAGTAAAACTGGAATCCAGAGACACCCCCCCTCCCCCCCAGAAAGGTAAACCAGAAAGGCAAACCAGAAAGGCCCTCACCACATTTGTTCAATAGAGAGAAATCCCTTTGGGGTGATCAAAATCGGATCAAATTGGGCTCCTTACAGGATAGTGTTGATACCTAAGAAACTCTCCTGGCTGAAGTGATGGCCACAAGAAAGGGTAGCAATGTCAAATATATGTTCCGAATAAGTTTGAAAGCAAGATTGTAACACAGACAATACTAGATTTAAATCTCATGGCTGGAGTGGAGACTTATTAAGGAAAGCAACATTTGTAGCACCTTGTATAGTAATTTGAATCAGAGAATTTTTAGCAAGAGGACGTTGCAGACCGTGGACTGTGCAGATACCTGACCATTAATGGTAGGAGCCAAGTGCTGTTCTAACCCCAACTACAGAATAGAAAAAACAGGATTCACCAAACAAGCATGTGGAGAATCCCCCATAGACTCAAAGCAAGCAAATGTAGGGTTTTCACATTCAATCATAAACCTTGTGGGAAGATTTTCAAGCCTTTAACTTAGTCAATATTACAAAATGCAAAATGCCCCTGTTTATCAGAACCGGGGTTTCATCATCCAGGATGTCAGTCAGCGACTCAGGAGCATAGTGGAATACCTATCCTTGAGATAACAGATTTTCAGATCTGGTAGAGGCAACAGAGCATCGGTTAACAGATAAACAAGGTGCCATGCTTTGAGACCAGCACAGAGCTATGAGAATGATGGAAAGCTCTCCCTCTCGATCTTTTGAAGTAGATGAGGTAACATTTTCAAAGGTGGAAATGCATAGGTCAGGGTGTACTGATCCTACAGCATTAGCAGGACATCTGCTGGATCTGGCATTCTCCAATGCAGAAATTTGTCCACCAACATCTCCGGATGGAGAGACTATTTCCATGAGTCCACAAGTTGTTTGCTGAGAATTTCCTCCTGACAGTTATCCACCCCAGGAATGTGTACTGCAGAAATCGCTTAAACATGTAACTCCACCTTGACAGCATAAACTACAGTTGCTGCAGAACTCCTGGTGTCCCTCAATAATTGATTTAAGCTGTGGTTTTGCCTTATTAAATCCAGACGGGATGACCAGTCAAAGGAGGGGGGGGGGGGGGTCAGTGAGGTAACAAACAACAAATTGATCATAGTTGCAGGATCTTGATTGGAAGTTTGGATTCCTCCTAAGACCAACAACCCTGAACAGACAAATGATCCAGGATTCCACCCCAACCCAGAAGGCTGTCGTCCATTGTGACAGCCTTCCAATGTAGGGGGGGAAAAAAACCTGCCCCCGGAACAATGTTGGAGACAGAAGCTGCCATGGCAGATTCAGCTTGGTTTGAGAATGCAAACATATCGTCTTTTCCATAGAGAGAGTGAATTTGTGCCATGCTGTGGAAATGTTTTATTGCTAAATTTGAGACTGGAGTTTGAGCAAATTGGACTGCTTCAAAGGGGTATACCATCAATCCCGGCACTCGCATGCAGCTCCACAGAGAAGACCGACTTTGGGATTTAATTTGCTGAATTTAATTCTACAGTTTCATCTTCTCCTGCGGTGGGAAGACCTTGGCCTGAAATGTATCCTAGAAAAGACTCAAATACTTCAAGCAATAAGATGAAATCAGAGATGACTTCTTGAAGTTCATGATTAAATGCAATGTTAACCGTTTCAATACCGGGCAATTTTACACCTTCCTGCCCAGGCCATTTTTCAGGTTTCAGCGTTCTCACAATTTGAATGACAATTGCGCGGTCATACAACACTGTACCCAAACTAAAATTTTATCATTTTCTTCACACAACTAGAGCTTTCTTTTGGTGGTATTTAATCACCGCTGGGGTTTTTATTTTTTGCTAAATTAACAAAAAAGGACCAAAAATTTTGAAAAAAAAACACATTTTTCTTTGTTTCTGTTATAAAAGTTTACAAATAAATAATTGTTCTTCATAAATTTAGGCCGAGATGTATTCTGCTACATGTCTTTGGTGAAAATAACCCAAATTAGGATGTATTATTTAGTTTGTAGGAAAGTTATAGAGTTCACAAACTATGGTATAGATCTGATTATTGATCAATCCTGAAGTACTGACAGCCAATCTAATTTCTTGAGGTCCAAGAATGTCAGAATAGTACAGATATCCCCAAATGACCCCTTTTTGCAGAGTAGACAGTCTGACGTACTTCATAAGAGGCATGGCGAGTTTTTTGAAGTTGTATTTTTTTGTCATAATTTTTCCGAAAATGAAAAAATGAAAAAAATTATTTTCACTATTTTTTTTTTTTTACATACTGTCACCAGTGCAGTACAGCGTCATCATATAACTGGCATGGCGGTGAACAGGGACACTGGTGACAGTATGAAAAAAAATATATATTTTTTTTTTATTTTTTTATTATATTTAATTTTTTATTACATTTTTTTTTATTTTTTTTAAGATTTTTATTTTATTTATTTTTTTTTAATTTTTCATTTTTTACTATGACCAAAATAGTACAATGTTACCATAGTAACATTGTACTACTTTGGGGAAGTGATCAGTATTTTTTTTTTTTTTACACAATTTGCTTATAGCAAAGAATTACTTTGCTATAAGCAAGCATTTACCTGAATGAAATCGATTCATTAAGCTTTTTTTTTTTTTTTTTTTTTTTTTTTGTGCTTAGCTGTGATTTGGTCACAGCTAATCACATGACGTGCATGTGATTAGCTGTGACCATTCACAGCTAGGCACTATTGTACAATGGATGGCATCATGAATGAAGCCATCCATGTATACAACTGTCATGTGACCTGCTGTGATTGGTCACAGCAGGTCACATGGTACCAGCAACGGGAGCCGGTACTCGGATCTGTCATCGGCCGTGTCCGAGGTGCACGGACGGCGACAGATCACACTGCTGCGCCGCTCTGCACTAGCGCAAATGGCGCATGTGCGGGAGCACGCCAAATGGCGTGCACCCGGAATGGAGGAGCACATCTGAAGCCGCCAAACGGCCATTGGCCGGGCGGCTAATGGTTAACTAAGGTCTGCATTGTGATTGCTACATTGGAATCCAAGGTCAGAGGGGTGGTTTGTGATAGCAGAAGATCATTCAGTTATCCATTGAATGGAATACACAGCATTGGTATAAAGAGTTTTATGAGACTGAAGGGTAGGGCCAAGAACTGATGGTGGTTGTCAACAATGGCAAAACATAAATTGCTGGTGACTTTGTAAAGATGGGAATATGTAAATTTGCAGACTTTTTTGATGGATGCGAAGAAGACTCTTCAATGAACAGAGGCAGTAACTGACCAAATAGATTCTGTCCGAAATCATTGAAAACTAACAAAGGCATAGAGAGCCTGTACATCCAAGATCGGACAAATGCCGTATTTGAATTTTGAAACTTTAAACCAAATTGAATAAAGACCTTGAAAACGTTTAGTTGAAGCCATGCCTAAAATGACTGAAAAAAGTCCACCTAACACGGGAAAACAAAAAATAAATTTGGAGGATGGAAACAAAACTCCCTAAGCTCAAGCGGATGGAAGAAGACCTTTTTGTGTCCAGGAACTGGAACCTGACATGGAGGAATAAAAGGAATATTTTGATGCAGAATACGGGGAGGGGCTGACCTCTAGTTTTCTGTGTGCTTAGTGTTCATTTCTCCTGTTGGTGCTTAACCATTTGACTGCCAGAACGTTTTACCCCTTCAATGACCAGGGCATTTTTTTTTTTGCTAGTCAGCACTGTGTAACTTTAACTGGCAATTGCTTGGTCATGCAGCACTGTATGCATATTAAATTTGTATCATTTTTTTCACACACATTTTTTTTTTTTGGTGGTATTTAATCACCACTGGGTTTTTATATTTGAAAATTGATCGATCCTTATGTACTGACATTTGTCTTATTTCGTAAGACTCTAAAATGCCAGGACAGTACAAATGACCTCTTTTTGGAAAGTAGACAGTCCAAGGTATTTAGTAGGAGGCATGGTGAGTTTTTTGAAGTTGTGATTTTTTTGTCACATTTTGGAAAATTAAGAAATTAAATAAATTTTTTCCCCACAATTTTTTCACCAGTGCAGTACAGCGTTATCATATGTCTTGTGTGGCAGTGATCAGGGATACCGACTGGTGACAGTATGTAAAAAAAAAAAAATAAATACATTTTACTCATTTTTGTTTACATTTCTTTTACTGTTTATAAGATCTATTTTTTTACATACTCTCATCAGAGTAGTTTTGTGTGACTATAGTAACACTGTACTTCTCTGGGGGTTATCAGGGATATTTTTTATTATGCTGTTATTGCAATCAACAATGATGATCACTGTTATAAGCAATAGTTTTAGCTGTCATGAATGGTTTTTATTCATGACAGCTTTCTTACTATTGTGATTTGTGATTGGCTACAGCTAAGCACATGCTACAGGGTGCCAGGTACCATGTGATAGCCATGGGCCAATCACAGCATCACAATGGTAATCAGTCATGAATGAAAGGCATTCATGACTGTTTTGTTTTACATTGTAACCATGTGATCGCTATAATTGGTCATAGCGGTCACATGATACCCTGGCCACTCACAGCTGCTGGTTACTGAATGCTTTGATCCGTTGTGTCCACCGGACTGCACCGCTGGGTGCTCCAGGGCTCAGCCCCAGCTGAGCCTGTATCTGCCGCCCACTCTCAGTAAAAGTATTGTGGGTGGACAGCATATGGTTAATTCTCATTAAGCTATATCCCTTAATTAACAAGAGAGAAAGTCAATTTTACTATAAAAATATGATATATTTGTTTTGATCTTGTTTTCCCTCAGACTGCAAGAAGCAGCTCTTGGCATGCCAGATACACAGTCCTGACATATATCCAGACAATGGTCTTCTATAACCTCTTCATATTCCTTCACAATGAAGAAGCTGTTCAAGGCATCAGGTGGTTGGTTCTACAACTAATGGCTGATGAACAATTGGAGGTAATGTGCATTATATGTAAATTGGCCATTTTACCATGCCTGAGTGAGCCCAAAATGTAGTAATGTAATAATAGGGATAACCTCTCTTTGAAAAAGCTGCTAGATACTATATAATACTTTTTTCTCATATTTTTGTAGCAATGATGTGTGATACTTGCGTCCACTGACTGCATAGGAACTTACTGTCTGTCCCAAGGGCGGCTATATAAGTGCACGCACTAAAGCAGGGTATACACAGACCGAAAATAGGCCAGTTCAGCAGGAACCAGCTGACTTTCAGTCTGTGTGTACTGCTGTCTGTTCAACAGAAGCTGGTCTAACTACTGATTTCTGTCCAACTATCCTGAAAAACCAGCATTCGATCAGCGCTTGTAGCCAAAGACTGTAGTGCTGATCTGTGTGTTCTGGTAGGGGGGGAGGGGGGAGTCCCACCTGTCAGAATACAGAAATACAGAATTGCAGCAGGGAAGATACCTGCATTACGCATTGTTTGTTTTAATGCGGGAATCTGAAAGTTTTTTCTTTTTTTTCTTTTTTTTTTTTCAACCCGCTGGTAACTTCCTGAAGACATCACAGCACCCTGCCTCAGTACAGCTCTCAAGAGCCCTCAGCACTGTTGCAAGTAGTAGGCAAGCTGTTGGGAGAGTTTGCACAAATATTACTTTGCTTTGGTGGGTGGATGGCTTCCTAGGCAGCAGGGGCGGACTGACCATTTGGAAACTCGGGCACTACCCGAGGGCCCGGGGCCAGTAGGGGGCTCCATGGGATGCCCCTGGTACCTTTTTCATAGGCTTTTTTGAGTTTGGGCAAGGACACAGGGGCCCCATGATCCCCTATTGCCCGGGAGCCCCATGAGTTGTCAGTCCGCCCCTGCAAGGCAGGCTGCATTTTGCATGCAGACTGTTACACCCACGTGTGGCACTGAGTCTCCATGATTGAAGGAACTGAAATCCAACGACTGAAAGGGGCAGACCAAGGACAGTCACGCTGGGAAACAAAGGGCTAGGTCAGACTTGGACATATTGCGGCCTCACTGAAGAAATTGACAGGGTCAGAGAGGCACACTCACAGATGCCCATGTGGAGAGCAGCAAGAACTAGGAGAAAGCTTGGGGTGGTGATCTGTACAAAGGGGAGGATTGGTTCTGGTGGGAGAGTGTCGCCTAGGATATATCCCGACCCTCTCCTGCTACTCTGCTACCCAGGCAAGCTCTTCCTGTCTTTGCACATGCACGCTGCAAACCACAGGAGCTCTGTATCTGTTCTTCTTTCTAGGCCAAGATCTACAGACACCCATGTTGTACTATATAATAAAAAATGGTGTAGCGCTATATCATAAATCTACAAAGGAAATAACCACCTTAATTATAATATATAGAAACAAAATATAGATGGCAGTTTATTTCAGGTACTTCTATAGCGCCGTCAATTTACGCCGCGCTTTACATACATATATTGTACATTCACATCAATCCCTAACCCTCAAGGGGCGTACAATCTAAGGTCCCTAACCCTCAAGGGGCATACAATCTAAGGTCCCTAACCCTCAATGGGCGTACAATCTAAGGTCCCTAACCCTCAAGGGGCATACAATCTAAGGTCCCTAACTCACATTCATACATATACAGACTAGGGACAATTTAGACAGGAGCCAATTAACCTACCAGCATGTCTTTGGAGTGTGGGAGGAAACCGGAGTACCCGGAGGAAACCCACGCAGTCATACATACAATAGCAAGATAAATCCTAATATTGTGTTAGATCTGACAGGATCTATCAGGTGTCTAATAGGTGGTAAATCGTGCAATATTATGGTCCTATTTGGAACCTTAGTAACTGACGATACTTGTCCCCCAAAGGGACCAACCCAAGATATTAGAGTGATATATACAAAGTGGGTCCCTATGTAGGGATGTATAACTATACCGACAAGTGATCAGTGTAATAATCCACATCTACTGTTAAAGCATGTTCAATAGCCAATGTCCAGCATCGTTAATAACAAATATATAGACTCTTCTTCATAAGAGTGCTCCAGTGCTGGTGCAAGCGGTGAGTGTAAATCCTAAATGCTGTACTGATCTCAAACTTTCTCCTTCCAGTCGCAGTGTTTTTCAGAGGACATTTGATAGGAGGAGGAGGTATATCACCTCTTCACCACTTGATTTAACCCTATAATGCCACGCTACCATACACAGCTGCACCAGATTTTACACTCTCCATTTTTAGCAAATCAAAGCCACTGGGTATATAGAAACAGTAAGTCGTATGTTCAAGTAGTTGTAAACTTCTGAAATGAGAAATGAACAAAGCATATCCTTCTACAGTGTCACGTTCTTCAATTCAAAGCACCCGTGTAATTTCTGTCTGCTCTGTCCTTCCTTTGATGTCAGCATGAGTCACTTGTGACCGTTTATCCCATGGATGCTCAACCTGTGGCCCTCCAGCTGTCGCGGAACTACAAGTCCCATCTTGCCTCTGCTTTTGAGAGTTATGCTTGTAACTGTCAGTCTTGCAATGTCATGGGACTTGTAATTCAGCAATAGCTGGAGGGCCACAGGTTGAACACCCATAGTTTATCCTGACAACCTTTGAGATGCCTCATCCACCCTAGCACATAGCTGATTGACAGCCTCAGCTGTGCAGGTTTCCCTATGAGACTGTGTAGAGGGCGTGTGTTCACTCCCTCCACTCTGGTCTCAGATTATATTCAGCTTTCTGCTCTGTGCTGTGCATTGTGTGATGTTAGATCACCACTCTCTGCCTTCTAGAAGCTGAGAAATATCCTTTGATCTGTATAATTTGAATGGATCTGGAAAAGAGAGGGCTGCAGACACAGGTACAGCTTATGAATATATGTAATGGTTTATTATCACTTTAGGAGCTTTTCCTCATAGCATTAACCATTTCAATACCGGGCAATTTTACACCTTCCTGCCCAGGCCATTTTTCAGGTTTCAGCGCTCTCACAATTTGAATGACAATTGCGCGGTCATACAACAATGTACCCAAACTAAAATTTTATCATTTTCTTCACACAACTAGAGCTTCATTTGGTGGTATTTAATCACCGCTGGGGTTTTTATTTTTTGCTAAATTAACAAAAAAGGACCAAAAATTTTGAAAAAAAAACACATTTTTCTTTGTTTCTGTTATAAAAGTTTACAAATAAATAATTGCTCTTCATAAATTTAGGCCGAGATGTATTCTGCTACATGTCTTTGGTGAAAATAACCCAAATTAGGATGTATTATTTAGTTTGTAGGAAAGTTATAGAGTTCACAAAGTATGGTATAGATCTGAATATTGATCAATCCTGAAGTACTGACAGCCAATCTAATTTCTTGAGGTCCAAGAATGTCAGAACAGTACAGATATCCCCCAAATGACCCCTTTTTGCAGAGTAGACAGTCCGACGTACTTCATAAGAGGCATGGCGAGTTTTTTGAAGTTGTATTTTTTTGTCATAATTTTTCGGAAAATGAAAAAATTAAAAAAATTATTTTCACTATTTTTTTTTTTACATACTGTCACCAGTGCAGTACAACGTCATCATATAACTGTCATGGCGGTGAACAGGGACACTGACTTGTGACAGTATGAAAAAAAAAATATATATATATATATATTTTTTTTTTTTTATTTTTTATTACATTTTTTTTTAAGATTTTTTTTTCATATTTTACTATGACCAAAGTAGTACAATGTTACCATAGTAACATTGTACTACTTTGGGGAAGTGATCAGTATTTTTTTTTTTTTTTTACACAATTTGCTTATAGCAAAGAATTACTTTGCTGTAAGCAAGCATTTACCTGAATGAAATCGATTCATTCAGCTTTTTTTTTTTTTTGTGCTTAGCTGTGATTTGGTCACAGCTAATCACATGACATGTGCATGTGATTAGCTGTGACCATTCACAGCTAGGCACTAGTATGCAATGGATGGCATGAATGAAGCCATCCATTGTATACAACTGTCATGTGACCTGCTGTGATTGGTCACAGCAGGTCACATGGTACTAGCAACGGGAGCCGGTACTCGGATCTGTCATCAGCCGTGTCCGAGGTACACGGCCGGTGACAGATCGCGCTGCTGCGCCGCTCTGCATTAGCGCAAACTGCGCATGTGCGGGAGCACGCCAAATGGCGTGCACCCGGAATGCAGCAACACTTTTGAAGCCGCCAAACGGCCATTGGCCGGGCGGCTAATGGTTAAACAAAGTTTACTGAAGTCAGATGTTGGAGAAGTAGAAACAAAATGGACAGGTTGTATAGAACTGATTTGAACTATTGACTGCCCTTTGCATGACTTACTACATTTTTGTAGACTGCGGACAATGCAGTCTTGAAAACTTGATCCCCTATTCTCTTAGAATGTCATGTCTGTGATAAAAGCACGTTAGCCTATAGATTGACAGGTGTGTATAGCAATGTGTAAAAAAAGTAAACTTAAAATATAACTAAAGGCAAAACATTTTTGTAAGCTTTGGTTAGAATGCAGGGGGGTTGGAATACCTGTCCGTTTTTATTGCTGTCGGTGTCCCCATTAGGGAGATTCCCCCTCTCTATTGGTCCTGTTTACCATTATCATTGAAAGTAAAAGAAAATTCAAAATTTTGGGTTGTCCCCAGTAAAGTAATAGAGGGGAAATATTCCAATGGGTACAATAGTTCTGGTGACCTGGGGTCGCCCAAGGAAATCATTAATTTGTAGGGATTTCCTCTCACTTCCTGTTTTGGCTATGGGGCCAGAAGTAAAGGCAAATCTCTGCAATGGGACACAGATGGTGAAAAAAAAAATCTGACGGGTTATAACCCTCCCTTGCTCTATCCAAAATGGGAAAAAAAAGTTTTGCTTAAAGTTCTACTTTAAAAAAAAAAAAAGAAGAAAACTCACCTCTGGCCATGAAGCTAACAATCTACTAATAATGGTCACATATTTTGGCTGCATAGCTGCTTGGACTGAAAAGGTCACCATTCAAGAGCCTTCAAAGAAGAAAAGATGCATTTGAGTTACCTGAGCCATAGAGAGCCTTATGCAGGCCATAGATGGGTCGTAAATCTGCCGATTTTCACACCGTTTGTGGGTTAATTGGTCGGCCGTTTTTCGGGATTTTGGCACATTCTTTTTATTGGTGAAGTTGGAAAAAAATCGGTCAATTTTCCCGGCAATGATGGGCAAATCGGCCGATCTTTTTACCGATAAAAAATCTGCGCATGAGCCGTGACCTGCAAGAAGAAGAAAAAGAAGAGAAGAGAAAGAAGAAAAAGAATTCCAGTCCACTATTATATTTGACATGAAAAAGTATTGTGGCTGCAACAATGTATCTATTTGTATCTGAATAAAAACATCTGTATCTGAAATGGATACAAATAGATACAATGTTGCAACCACAATATTTTTTCATGTCAAATATAATAGCGGGGCTCTCTGCAAGGGACAGAATTAATTAAATGCTGGCCGTAGACGGGACGAAAATCGTCCAATTTTTTTTGTTTTTTTTTACCGTTGGTGGTAACGTCGGCCTATTGAACAACCGATTTTTCGTTTTGTTTTTTTTTTTTTTTTTTTTTAAAAATGGCCATTTTTTGACCCGTCTATGGCCTGCATTAGGACTCTTCTCTGCAATTATCTTGTTACATTGCTGGATTTATCAAGAAGTGGCCAACACAGAAAAACACAAATTGAAAAAGCTGTTTGGTGCTTGCCCAGTCTTTCCATATGGTGTAACAGAGATGGTACCTCTTTGCGCAGAGTAGCTGTTAGTGTTCCAAATGATAGAACCAGTGAGTACAGTATGGTAACAAAGCAGATTAAACCATTTCCATATATGCAAAGGATGGAGTCTGCAGGGAGAAAAGGACTGACCCATTTCTGGCATCTCTGAGAATAATTAGAATGTACAAAAACTGGAATTGAGTTTCGGGAACAGCGAGAGACAAATGTCACGTTCCCCAGCGAGTGTGTTCATTTTGCAGCCATGCCTCCTCTCGTTCTGCCATTTCCATCCTCTCTTCATGTTTCATTTATTAATGCCGTCCCCCGAGTGGAGCCGGCAAATTGTCAGTAGAATTTCTGACATACTTTCCCTCTTCATATGGTTGACGATTCTTAATCAATTAGATCACATTTTAATAATGCGCGATGGACGTGCAAATGAGCTTATTGTCAAGTTGGTCTGTGTAATTAGAACAGCACTTGCCGCTACACTTACTGATTTGCCCGGCTCTAGAACATAATGTTCAAGGAGATAATTTGCAGTAATGTGGCACATTACATGCAGCGTGCCAGTCCGGCCTGTTCACTAAGCAGATGAGCCTCTTTGTTTACGTTTTAACATGTAACAATATGTACTTATTAGTGAATGTGGCCTCTCATTAATAATGATTAATCGGTAACGTGTTTAACACTTTCTGTTGCAGAGACATGAAGATATGCACTGCTAAGCTTTCACTTAAACAGTTTAGCCATTCATTATACAACCAATACTAAAAGGAAATCTTCCTTAAAGTGGTTGAAAACCCTTACATATACCCATTGATACACCGAAATGAAACAAATCCTCCTACATAAGTTGAACCTGTTTATCTGCAGCTGTTCAAAGTCCAGAATTTAGAACATTTGAGCTGTTCGAAAACTGCTGAAATTACACTGTGCAGAGCTCAGTGAGAGGAGAGCTGATTGGAAGGAAGGGACACCCCCCCTTCACACAGGAACATAGCTGAGGCTGTCAATCATTGGCTATGTGCTGGTGCTAAGAAAAAGAGAGGAAGGCGCCTCTAAGTGCAGTATTGACAATTTATTTAGTAAACAATGGATAAATTGCATTTACAAGATAAACGGTTAAAAAGACTCATCGTGTGGTAATTAGATCCAGGTGGGACATCCAGCCGTCCAACAGCAAACTATGGCTGTAGGATCAGGAAGTAGAGAACAGGATGTGCCTGTGCATCAAAAATGAAGCTAGGAGAGCAGAGTCAGATGTAGCAGGTGAAGGGGGCAGTAATGCATTTTGGAGCATGCTCAATAGGTCAGGTCTGAAGAAGGAGCCCATTGAGCATGCTCCGAAATGCATTACTGCCCCCTTCACCTGCTACATCTGACTCTGCTCTCCAAGCTTCATTTTTGATGCACAGCTCGGTGCAGAGTAGGTATGTATGACATGTTTAAAAAAAAAAAAAAAAGAAAATGTGCCTTTTAATATCACTTTAATTTTGCCTTGCTTTATACCGGGAACATGTTTTAGTGTATAACATATATGTATATGATAGGTGTGCATGTTGCTATCTATGTTTCAGGTGAGAGAGATGGCTGCCACCACTCTGAGTGGCTTTCTGCAGTGCAGCTTTCTGACGATGGATGTCTCTATGCAAGCACACTTTGAGCAGCTCTGCAAAACCAGATTGCCAAAGAAACGCAAGAGAGACCTGGGTACGGCTGTGGACACTATACCCTCTGCAGGTATTATTATTTTACCCAACACTTCATACTGCCTTATGTGTACACTATTAGGAGATTTGGTGACTGGGGGGTTCTCTCTAAACAATAAGCTTTTGTCCTAGCATTAGAAAATAAATTCCTAATCTTCGACCTTCCAAAATATAATGTGGTCATGGAAAAAATCTGTCAGCGCAGATGTAGTCAGCCAGGACAAACCAGCTGGTAGGTGATGATCGAAGGAATATTTGAAAGACTCAGAGGGATAGGTGGGTGATACTCACATTAAATCTCCCATATAGAATGTCTAGACAGGCTGCAAACTGTTTTAGAGAAATGTTCGTTGTATTTAGAATGATCTACATACATTCTCACAGGGAGTGTTTAGAGCTAGTGAACACAAAGCACATTTAGAGCTCTTCCTGATGAAATTTGCTCTGTGGATGGGTCTTTCAGCATACTTCTGGCCAGCATCCTCTGGTTGAACAATCAAAGGAGCCAGACAGGAAAAATGTCAACTGAACGGCGCCTGAATCCAATCAGATACCGGCACTGATTGGATATTTTTACAGCCAGCAGTGACAGATGTCTGAATATGATAGCTGCAGCGGAATATTTATTTATTTTATTTATTTCAGGTACTTATATAGCGCCATCAATTTACGCAGTGCTTTACATATATATTGTACATTCACATCAGTCCCTAACCCTCAAGGGGCGTACAATCTAAGGTCCCTAAATTACATTCATACATACACATACTAGGGCCAATTTAGACAGGAGCCAATTAACCTACCAGCATGTCTTTGGAGTGTGGGAGAAAACCGGAGCACCCAGAGGAAACCAACGCAGGCACAGGGAGAACATGCAAACTCCAGGCTGGTGGTACCATGGCTGGGATTCGAACCAACAACCCTAGTACTGCCAGGCTGAAGTGCTAACCATTTAGCCACTGTGCTGCCCAATATTCATCCATCTACACTGTATGGATGGAGGAATCTGTTTAATTTTTCCATTCAGGCTGTGCGAAATGAATCTATACGTACATGATCAGCTTAAAGTGATTCTAAAACCTTAATGTTTTTTACTTTTAAAGTGGTTGTAAAGGCTGAAAGTTTTTATTGCTCCCCGTAATACTGGCCTGAAAACAATCCCGATCCAGCAATGTGCACAGGACTGCTGTCAATCACTGCCAGTGAGCCAATGAGAGAGTGGGGGGCGGTGCTGAGCCGCAGCTCTATGTGACCTGGGGATGCATAGAGCAGGGCTCGGGAATGAGCACACACCAGTGCCTCCATTGCAATCAGTTTGCTGTTGGGGGCACTGGTTAAGGAGGAGAAGCCAGGAGCACCGGTGGGGGACCCAAGAAGAAGAGGATTGGGGCTGCTCTGTGCAAAACCATTACACAGAGCAGGTAAGTATACCAAGCTTGTTTTTTTGTTCCAATTTCACTTTTATGCATTCTATTCATTAAGGTTAAAAACCATCGGTGTCAGATGAGACCCCTCCTCCCCCCCTTATACTTACCTGAGCCCATTCTCGATCCAGCGCTCTTCATGAGAGTAGCGGCTCTCTCCCTCCTCACTGGGCAGATTAGCTCCTGCTGTCAATCAAATTCTGTGATGAAGGTGTGGGGGGCAGGGGCCAAGCTGGCTTGTCTGTGTTTATAGCCATAGACAGGGTGACTTGGGATCGAGTCCACACAAGTGTCCCTAGAGAGAGCGGCTTTCTATGGTGGGTACATACAGCAGTGGCTTGGGATTGAGCCTGCTCCAGTGCCCCCATAGCAAAGTAACTACACACAAAAGTGAGGGAATAGTTTTACCATTGGCCGCCCAGTCGCTTGTTTAGCGTTGCTGTCTAAACCATAAAACTCTAACAAGAACAACAACAAAGTCCCAACCAAGGACTGATGAGACAAGAGCGCTAGCGGGGGACCTCAGAAGAAGAGGATTGGGGCTGCAGGTAGGTATGAAATATATATTTAAATTTTTTAAAAATCCAAAGCTTTACAATCACTTAATGCAGGGGTGTGGAAATTTTTGAAAAAACCACTTGTCCAGGAACTAAATCGGTGCCCCAATCTACTTGTCCCTCATGACAATCTACTTGTCCTGATAAAAAAAAAATTTAACCATTGGCGACTTAAATGTTTTAATATTTGTAACATTGCGCTGTTTATCTCCTCCACACCTCCCTGATTGTCTCCAGCACCGCACCCGGGGACAAGCAGGGAGGAGAGAGACCTTGCAGTGTAATGAGCACCGATTGGCTGCTCCTCAGGAAAGGGGAGTGTCGGGCTTATCCTTTATCCCTTTCGCTGCCAGAGCCGTTTTTGTTTTTTGCACACATTAAAAAATCATTTTAAGCCTGAAGATGAGACAAAATCCCCAAACATTATACATTTTCTGAAATCAGAGACCCTAGTGAATAAAATAGCGGTAGTTCCAATTTTTTATGTCACATGATATGATCACAGGTTGCAGGAATACGCAAAATTTCTGTAAAAATTACACTTCAGTTAATTTTAGGGCACAAAAAGCAATAAATTATCCAATTTGTTTTTTTAAATATAAAAGACGAGATTGCATAGAGTAAATAGATATCCAACATGTCAAACCTTGAATTTGCGTGCGCTCGTGAAACGGCAACAAACTTTAGTACCCTATATTTTCTATAGGTGACGCTTTTAAAGCCCCTTATAGGTCATCTGGCACTGTGTATTTATATAAAAAAACTCCTGCGCCACAGAAAATCCCCCAACAAAGTATGAACTACTGCTGTACACTAGTGTAACACACCAAATGATATAAAACAATATAAACCGCGCAAATCAAAACCCAAATCATATCAATAATAATACCTTCAAATAATAAGTGCAACAAAAATACACATATAAATATGAAATAAATATATAAAAAAGATTTAAAAAATAAAAATAAAGTTTGGTTTAAAAACAAACTGGTGGATGGTGGAAGCACATATTTAAAGGAGAAAGTTTTTCTTGGTTGTAGCACAAAGGAATTTGGGAAAAGGACTTTATGGGGTTTATTTACTAAAGCTGGAGAGTCCAAAATCAGACTCCCTTCTGCATAGAAACCAACCAGCTTCTAACCTCAGCTTGTTCAATGAAGCTTTGGCAATGAAACCTGGAAGCTGATTGGTTTCTATGCAGAAGGGAGTCTGATTTTGGACTCTCCAGCTTTAGTAAATAAACCCCATTATGTCTGTGGACACTTTATTTTTATTTTAAAATCTTTTTTATATATTTCATATTTATATGTGTATTTTTTTTGCACTTATTATTTGAAGGTATTATTATTGATATGATTTGGGTTTTTGATTTGCACTGCCGCTTGAATGCTTCCACCTGCCAGGTGAGCCCTGCTGCTTGCCCGCAGCAGGGCTAAAGGTAAATAAAAACTACCTGCCCAGCGCCTGTAACTACATATCCCGGGCGTCTGGCGATATAAATTGAACATCCTTGCTTAATGTAACTTGAAATCTTCAGTAAGGCTCGGTTCACACCTATGCAGTTTGCATTTGATCCATTTCTGCAGTGCTTTTTGTGGTGCATTTTTGCACATGCGTTTTTGACACATTTTTTTATGCTTTTTGCATTTTGTTTTTTTTTCTTTTTCAAATTGTTGCTGGGTAGAATAAAATGCAAAAACGAATAAAAAATGCACTACATAGTTTTCTGCAGCATCTCCATTGAAGTCTATGGAACCAAAAACGCAGTGTTTTGTGTTTAAAAAAAAAACGTGTCCTATAGGAAATCATGGTAAATGGACTGCTGGGCATTTCTGCAAAACGCAGTAGAAAACACATAGGTGTGAACCTAATCTAAGAGAATGGCAAGGATAGAACATCTCTGCCTTGTCTTGTTCTTATTTACAATTCCTTTACTTTTTATTTTCCACACAGTTCGGTGTGCTTATAGCTGCATTATATATAGGACACCTCACCGACAACAACCTCCTTGATCCGGCTTCCGTCCCCTACACTCCACCGAAACTGCCCTACTCAAACTCACCAACGACCTGCTAACTTCCAAAGCTAATGGCCACTATTCAGTGCTCCTACTCCTCGACCTCTCTGCAGCTTTCGACACAGTCGACCACCCCCTCCTCCTCAAAAAAACGACACTCTCTTGGCCTCAGAGACTCCGACCTCTCCTGGTTCTCCTCCTACCTATCACAGCGCTCCTTTAGTGTTATCTATAATGCTGCCACCTCCCCTTCACGCCCCCTCTCTGTTGGGGTCCCTCAAGGTTCTGTCCTCGGGCCCCTTCTCTTCTCCATCTACACCTCCTCCCTTGGCCAACTGATACACTCTCATGGCTTCAACTACCATCTCTATGCCGACGACACGCAAATCTATCTCTCTACCCCTCACCTCACCCCTTCAGTTTCCGCCCGAATCACAAGCCTACTGAACGACATATCGGATTGGATGTCACTCCACTTCCTCAAACTGAACCTTTCGAAAACCGAGCTCCTAGTTTTCCCCCCAGCCCGCGCCCCCCGACTTCTCCATCACAACCAACAACGCCACCATCAGTCCCACCCCACAAGCCAGAGTACTTGGTGTCATTCTAGACTCCAATCTGTCTTTCCAGCCCCAGGTCCAATCGCTGACAAACTCATGTAGACTTCACCTCCGCAACATCTCCAAAATACATCCGTGCCTAACCCCGGAAACTACTAAGCAACTCATTCACTCCCTTATTATTATTATAACTTGACTACTGTAACTCCCTCCTCACTGGCTTACCTCACCGCAGGCTATCCCCGCTTCGGTCGATCCTGAATACTGCAGCCAGACTCATCCACCTTACTAACCGCTCCGTATCCGCCACCCCCCTCTGCCAATCCCTCCACTGGCTTCCGATTGCCCAACGGATAAAATTCAAAATGCTAACATTGACGTACAAAGCTGTTCATAACACTGCCCCAAACTACCTCACCGACCTGATATCCAAATACCACCCAACACGTACTCTTCACTCCTCACAAGACCTCCTACTCTCTAGTTCCCTGGTCTCCTCCTCCTATGCCCGTCTCCAGGACTTCTCCAGGGCTTCCCTCATCCTCTGGAAATCCCTAACCCAATCCATCAGACTTTCACCTACTCTCCTCACCTTTAGGCGCACCCTGAAAACCCATCTCCTCAGGGAAGCCTACCCCGCCCTCAGCTAATTGCTGATCTCCCCCACTCTTCCTACCACTCCATCCCCCACAGCTATTTTTTCCTGTACCACTATCCCCTCCCCCCTAGATTGTAAGCTCCAAGGAGCAGGGCCCTCGAACCCCTCGTGTATTGAATTGTATTGTTACTGTACTGTCTCGTGTACTGTCTCCCATTATAATGTACAGTGCTGCGCAAGCTGTTGGCGCTACATAAATCCTGTATAATAATAATAAAAAAAGGACAAGCATTATAGTCCACAAGCAAGTCTCTATTACACAGAGCAGAAATGTTCTATTGAATGTTCCTATGTCTGTCATACAACACGTGTCGCAGTAGTGGCACTCTGTAACCTCGCTACCCTCCAGCTGGGGAATCTATCTGACACTTACCAATCTGTATTTCTGTCTGCAGATCTGGTGAAGCGCCATGCTGGTGTTCTGGGGCTCAGTGCCTGCATTTTATCAAGCCCTTATGATGTCCCGACATGGATGCCACAACTGCTGATGGATCTGAGTGCACATCTCAATGATCCACAGCCCATAGAGGTAATGGCAAATCACAAATACTTCAAGTCTAGTGTGTACACTGCTAGATTCTATGCATGTTAGAAGTTATCGCGCATTTTTTAATATGTTTTTTTTTTCCCCTATAATGAGGCAAGAGCACATAGCCCATTGCCAGGGGCTGCCAGTAACCAGGCTTTGGCAGTACATGAAAATGCATAATTTCATTTTGCAGTCTGTAAAGCGCCTTATATACAGTGGCAGTAAAAAGTATGTGAACCCCTTGGAATGAACTGTTTTTCTGCAGTAATTAGCCTTAAAATATGAACTGAACCACCTCTAAGTAACAAAAGACAAACCACTTGTGAACTCCCTCTTAGATTGTAAGCTCCGAGGAGCAGGACCCTCCTAACCCTCTTGTATTGAACGGTATTGTTTCTGTATTGTCTCCCTATACAGTTGCAAGAAAAAGTATGTGAACCCCTTGGGATTACGTGGAGTTTTGCATGAATTGGGCATAAAATGTGCTCTGAACGTCATCTAAGTCACAACAATAGAAGAACACAGTCTGCTGAACATAATACTACACAAACATTAGATGTTGCCATGGTTTACTTGCACATAACATGTAAACATTCACAGTGCAGGGAGGAAAAAGTATGTGAGGCCCTAGCTTAATGACTTCTCCCAGAGCTAATTGGAGCCAGGAGTGAGCCAACCTTGACTCCAATCAGTGTGATGATATTGGATGTGTTGCTCACAGCTGTCCTGCTCTTAAAAAACACACACCTGTTTTGGGTTTACGGGTTTCAAGAAGCACTGTCTGATGTGAACCATGCCTCGCAGAAAAGAGCTCTCAGAAGACCTACGATCAAGAATTGTTGACTTGCATGAAGCTGGAAAGGGTTACAAAAGTATCTCCAAAAGCCTTGATGTTCATGTGTCCACGGTAAGACAGACTGTCTACAAATGGAGAAGTTTAGCACTGTTGCTACTCTCCCTAGGCGTGGTCGTCCTGTAAAAATGACTGCAAGAGCACAGTGCAGAATGCTGCATGAGGTAAAGAAGAATCCCAGAGTGTCAACTAAAGACCTACAGAAATCTCTGGCACATGCTAACATTTTTGTTGACACATCTACAATAAGGAAAACCTTAAACAAGAATGGAGTACATGGGAGGACACCACGGAGGAAGCCATTGCTGTCCAAAAAGAATATTGCAGTATGTTTGAAGTTTGCAAAAGAGCACCTGGATGTTCCACAGCACTACTGGCAAAATATACTGTGGACAGATGAAACCAAGATTGAGTTGTTTGGGAAGAACACACAACACTATGTGTGGAGAAAAAAGGCACAGCACACCAACATCAAAACCTCATCCCCACTGTGAAACATGGCGGAGGGAGCATCATGGTTTGGGGCTGCTTTGCTGCCTCAGGGCCTGGACGGATTGTTGTCATTGATGGGAAAATGAATTCCAGAGTTTATCAAGACATTTTGCAGGAAAACGTACGGCCATCTGTCCGCCAACTGAAGCTCCGCAGAGGATGGGTGATGCAACAGGACAATGACCCAAAGCATACAAGTAATTCAACAAAACAATGGCTGCAACAGCACAGAATACGCCTTCTGGAGTGGCCCAGTCAGAGTCCTGACCTCAACCCGATTGAAATGCTGTGGCATGACCTTAAGAGAGCGATTCACACCAGACATCCCAAGAATATTGCTACACTGAAACAGTTTTGTGAAGAGGAGTGGTCCAAAATGACTCCAGATCGTTGTGCAGGTCTGATCTGCAACTACAGGAAACGTTTAGTTGAGGTTATTGCTGCCAAAGGAGGGTCAACCAGTTATTAAGTCCAAAGGTTCACATACTTTTTCCTCCCTGCACTGTGAATGTTTACATGTTATGTGCAATTAAACCATGGCAACATCTGTTTGTGTAGTATTATGTTCAGCAGACTGTGTTCTTCTATTGTTGTGACTTAGATGACGTTCACAGCACATTTTATGCCCAATTCATGCAAAACTCCACGTAATCCCAATGGGTTCACATACTTTCTTGCAACTGTATATTGTAAAGCACAGAGCAGACTGTTGGCGCTATATAAATCCTGTATAATAATAATGTCCCAAAAGACTGCAGGGAGGAGGTGAGGAGAACTTGGGAGTGGGTACCTGTCAAAACCAGGTCACCCCTCCCCACCACCACACCCATTAAACATTCACGGTGCTGGAAGAAAAAGTAAGTGAACCCATAGCCTAATTACTTCAACAAAAGCTAATTGGAGTCAGTAGTTTCCAAGAGGTTCACATACTTTTTTTTTTTCTCTGCCACTGTAAATGCTTGTATCTTGTTTTCTTGCTCATCTATTGACTTGTATGGGCCCCCAGACGCACATCGGTAAATGAGAATTGTATCTAAACTGTTTTCCGTCCTGTACTGCTACACATACACTATGTTGCCCAAAGTATTGGTCGACCTGCCTTTACACGCACATGATTTTTATGACCCCCCAGTCTTAGTCTGTAGGGTTCAATATTGAGTTGGCCCTGCCCTTTGCAGCTATAACAGCTTCAACTCTTCTGGGAAGGCCGTCCACAAGGTTTAGGAGGATGTCTATGGGAAGGTTTGACCATTCTTCCAGAAGCAAATTTGTGAGGTCAGGCACTGATGTCGGGGGAGGAGGCCTGGCTCGCAGTCTCCGCTCTAATTCATCCCAAAGGTGTTCTATGGGGTTGAGGTCAGGACTCTGTGCAGGCCAGTCAAGTTCCTCCACCCCAAACTGGCTCCTCCATGTCTTTATGGACCTTGCTTTGTGCACTGGTGTGCAGTCACGTTGGAACAGGAAGGGGCCATCCCCAAACTGTTTCCACAAAGTTGGGAGCATGAAATTGTCCAAAAGTCTCAGTATGCTGACACCTTAAGAATTCCTTTCACTGGAACTAGGGGGCCAAGCCCAACCCCTGAAAGACAACCCCACACCATAATCCCCCCTCCACCAAACTTTACACTTGGCACAATGCAGTCAGGCAAGTACCGTTCTCCTGGCAACCACCAAACCCAGACACATCCATCGGATTTCCAGACAGAGAAGTGTGATTGGTCACTCCAGAGAACACGTCTCCACTGCTCTAGAGTCCAGTGGCGGCGTGCTTTACACCGCTGCATTCAACGCTTTGCATTGCACTTGGTGATGTAAGGCTTGGATGCAGGTGCTCGGCCATGGAAACCCATTCCAGGAAGCTCTCTACGCACTGTTTTTGTGCTAATCTGAAGGCCACGCCAAGTTTGGAGGTCTTTAACTATTGACTCTGCAGACAGTTGATGACTTCTGCGCACTGTGCACTTCAGCATGCGCTGACCCCGCTCTGTCATGTGACATGGCCAACCACTTGGTGGCTGAGTTGCTGTTGTTCCCAGTTGCTTCCACTTTGTTATAATCCCACTAATAGTTGGCCGTGGAATATTTAGTAGCCAGAAAATGTCACGGATGGACTTATTGCACAGGTGACCACCTATCACGGGACCACGCTTGGAGTCACTGAGCTCCTGAGAGCGACCCATTCTTTCACAAATGTTTGAAGAAACAGTCTGCATGCCTAGGGGCTTGATTGTATACACCATGGGAGGTGACTGGAACACCTGAATTGAATCCAATGATTTGGGGGGGGGGTATCCCAATACTTTTGGCAATATAGTGATATGTAATCCAGGCCCTCGGAAAACAATGGGACTTCCAAGTAATATGCATGTTATAATAAAAAAAAACTTAAAAAAAAACCTTGTTTGTTTTCAGATGACGGTAAAGAAAACCCTGTCTAACTTCCGGAGAACACACCTTGACAATTGGCAAGAGCACAAGCAGCAGTTTACGGATGACCAGCTGGTGGTTTTAACTGATCTCTTGGTTTCTCCTTGCTACTATGCATAGAAAGGTAGGAATATCATGTGTTCCTAATGGCTGCTTTGCTCTGAGTTCTGAGCAGGGACTTCTGGATGAATCAACCTGTAAAACATGTTTCTGGGCACAGGGTCTTCATTGTGGACCCCTGGATTTTAGCACATGAAAATGTTCATCCTATATCTGTGAATATTTAGGTGTCATAGTATTCTTTTTCTTCAGTTTATCATATAAAGCCCAACTCTGTTTGCTGCTGGAGTGGAGGATCGGGTGAGTATAAGCTTTCTGGTTGCCTCTCGACAAAACAAGCAGTTTTTTTTTTTTATATTTTATGCCAGGGTTGGGCTTTAAGCTGAAAGAAACCCGCTATGACGTTTTATTGGGTGCTGCCCTTTTCTTTTGAATGTTAGCTTCCTGGCTGTCACAATGACACCCTGACTTTGGTTCTTTCTGAGTCACTTGTTACAAGCATGAAGATCAGGATTGTTGATTCACATTAGTAAATTGTGTGCTTGTTCTAGATAGGTGATTCAAAAAGCATTGAAGCCAGGGACAGGCAGGTAATTCGGTTCAGTTTTAGTTTTTTTTTCAGGTATTTACCAAAACATATTAAAACTATAGTTATATGATGGATATGGGCTGAAAGTGCCCACTCTCGGGTGTAATTTGAGGGTATGTACATCCAAATTGGGGGAAGGGTTTAGGAATTACAGCTCTTAAGAGTAGCCATCCCCCCTTTTTCAAGGCACCAAAAGTAACTGGACAGTTGAATAGAATGATAAATAAAATTTTCATTTTTAATATTTTGTTGAGAATCCTTTACTGGCAATGACTGCCTGAAGTCTGGAACCCATGGACATTACCAAAGACTGGGTTTCCTCCTTTCCGATCCTTTGCCTGAAGTCTGGAATCCATGGACATTACCAAAGACTGGGTTTCCTCCTTTCTGATCCTTTGGTAATGTCCATGGGTTCCAGACTTCAGGCAAAGACTGGGTTTCCTCCTTTCTGATCCTTTGCCTGAAGTCTGGAACCCATGGACATTACCAAAGACTGGGTTTCCTCCTTTCTGATCCTTTGCCTGAAGTCTGGAATCCATGGACATTACCAAAGACTGGGTTTCCTCCTTTCTGATCCTTTGCCTGAAGTCTGGAATCCATGGACATTACCAAAGACTGGGTTTCCTCCTTTCTGATCCTTTGCCAGGCTCTGACTGCAGCTGTCTTCAGTTGTTCTTTGTTTGTGGGTCTTTCTGCCTTTAGTTTTGCCTTCAACAAGTGAAATGCATGCTCATTTGGGTTGAGATCAGGTGATTGACTCGGCCATTGCAGAATATTCCACTTCTTTTCCTTCAAAGCTCCTGGGTTACTTTTGCAGTGTGTTTTGGATCATTGTCCATCTGTACTGTGAAGTGCCGTCCAATCAACTTTGCTGCATTTGGCTGAATCTTAAGAGTAGCCAACCCCCTTTTTCAAGGGACCAAAAGTAATTGGACAATTGAATCAAAAGCTGTTTCATGGCCAGGTGTGGGCTACTCCTTCGTTATTTCGCCATCAATTCAGCAGGTAAAAGGTCTGGAGTTGATTCTAAGTGTGGTATTTGCATTAGGAATCTGTTTCTCTGAACCTACGTCTTGCATTCAAAGGAGCTGTCCATGCAAGTGAAACTTTTCTTTTTTTTCTGCAACTGGAATGCGCTGGAACTGCAAGCACTGATGTGAACTATGACATTGACAACCATATAACCTACTTTCTGTGCGTTTTAGATGCAGAAAAAAAGCAAATGAAACGCATGCAGTGTGAACTGGCACTTACACCACAAAAACGCAGGATACGTTTTTGCTTACAGTTCACACCACACTCTGTTCCGGTGCAGTTTTGATGCAGAAAAAAAAATGCGCTGGACTGCAGCTAGTGTGAACTAGCCCTTAGGGCCAGTTCACACTACAAAAATGCACTCCGGACTCATACTGGATGCGTTTTTGCTTTCAGTTCACACCACATGCAGTTTTGATGCAATTTTATTTATTTATTTCAGATACTTCTATAGTGCTGTCAATTTACGCAGCGCTTTACATATATATTGTACATTCACATCAGTCCCTAACCCTCAAGGGGCGTACAATCTAAGGTCCCTAACTCACATTCATACATACACATACTAGGGACAATTTAGACAGGATCCAATAAACCAACCAGCATGTTTTTGGAGTGTGGGAGAAAACCGGAGCACCCAGAGGAGGAAACCCACGCAAGCACAGGGAGAACATGCAAACTCCATGCAGGAGGCGCCATGGTCGGGAATCGAACCCATAACCCATTTACTGCAAAGCAGACGTGCTAACCACTAAGCCACTGTGCCACCCGCAATTTGCTATGTTCAAGCATGGTTCTGTGCAGAAAAAATGCAGCATGTTCTACTTTTTTTTTTTTTTTTTTTTTTCCTGCACTGGAAACTGGCTTGAACTGACTGCACTAGTGTGAACCAGGGCCATTGGAATACAGGGAAAACACTGTGCATGCATTTTTGAAGGAGAAAAAAGCGCACTGAACTGTATCTAGCATCAACTAGCCCTTAACCTCCCTGGCGGTATTCCTGAGTGTAGCTCGGGGTAAAATTTCAGTACCAAAAGCGGTAACCCCGAGTTACAGTCAGGCTTACCATGCGACGTTGCTCATGGAGTCACTGCAGTGCTTACCTTGTCCTTCGCTACCACGATGCGTCCCCTGCAGCGTCCCCGGCCATCTCCTCCGGCCGATGCCGGCATCCGGCTTCTGTGTTCCGGTCCCTGTGACGTCGGGACGTACGAGCGCCGGAACCAGCGGCAAATTTGAAATTTTTTAAAAATGTCATTTTTTAAAAAATTATTCTTATATAGTAAAACATTTCAAACCATTTCACATACATATTGTCCTGAGTGCTTTGTCCGGCGCCCTGCCTGCATTTTGACTGTTCTTTCTGCCTGGAAACTGAGAAACGTCCATGGCGTCCAAAAAGCGTCCCTTTACGTCAAAATGCGTTTCAAAAGAGAACAGCGATAGTAAATCAGAACCACTTGCAGAATTGAGTGATAATGATTCGTGGGGGAAATTCCTCATCAGACACTGAAAACGATTTTGCGACTTTGCTCAGCGATGTGTGAATTTGCCTCTGTATTTCAAATTTCAGTGTTTTTAGTTTGATTATATTATTGAATTAAATATATTATTATATTATTATTTTTTATGATTATTTATTAAATTATAATTTATGATTTCGTGTTTCAAGTTTTATCATATCCAGAATGTTTACTAGACTTTTGTTTGGACAGATTTCAGGGAGTTATTCCTAAAAATTACAGCCTACAAAAAAAACTACATATTTCCATGCAAAAAAATGGTACCGCTTTCAGCACAAAAATCGGAAATAATCAGACCGCCGAGGAGGTTAAAGAGACTTTGCAGAGGGCAGGAAGGGGTTAAAACTGTGATGAGAGGAAACATTTTGCTGCACACATCTTTCACGTAGTATATTTTGTGGTGTTGTAGTGTTTAATGTCTTTTCAGCGCATTTTCTTTTATGTTTTATTTTTAGGACACCCTAGGAAGGATGATTTGGATTTTAATTTTGTGTATCCAGGCGCCCCAAGTGGATTGAGTTTTTTTTTTTGGTTTTGTTTTTTATTTTCTTTTAAGCCCACCATAGAAGAGCACGGCTCCTGGACGATTTTAGGATCAAAGATTTAGGCTTGCAAAGGATTGATGTGCACCGAGTGATTTGATTGAAGAACACGTAACCATATGACTTGTATATGAACTGACTGTATAGACTCTTTTGGTGTGACACAGGGACTCGCTATGACTTTTTGCAAATGTTCCATAATTGTACAAACTGTAGGTAAGTAGATGAATGAATCATTGTACAAACAGTCTTTTACATGAAAATTAACATTGGTTTGTAAAAAGTCGCATTGCGGACATTTAAGCTAAGCTAAGGCTTTCAGGTCAAATGCCATATTTTGTGTTTTTTAAATTATTTTTTTTTTCTTTGCTCTTAGTGTAAAGCACTTATATTATTTTCTTTTATATAATTAAATGTATATATACTTATATATGTATACAAACCTTGGGCAGGCCGTCACTGTGTGTGAGGCATGCTGGGGCATGTAGTTGCTGAATAACCAGAGAGGAACCGGGAATTCTCTAAGGCTTCATGTACACGGGAGCTTTTGGCATTTTTTTTTTTTTGCCAAAGCTCCTAAACTCAACTCCATAAAAACCTATGTATCAATGTACACACAGGCTTTTAGCAGGGTTTAGGAGCTGTCGCATTTAGGTGAGTTTAAACCTCCCTCTCCTGAACGTGGAAGAATCGCGTTCAGGATAGGAACGTTTTGACCGCGGGAAACCGCAAAAGGTGCCAAGTTTTGCCACGATTTGCGTTTACCCAGGGTAGGCTCGTGTACATGGAGACTAAGAGTGGAGGGGAGGAAAAGTCGGTGTTTTGCTCATAGCAACCAATCGGATTCTTCAGTTTTCTCACTTATGTTAGACAGTTGACTGATGGGTTATGATTGGCTGTTACTGGCAGCACTTCCACTTGACCTGTCCTACTCCTTTATGGAACCTCCTGTTCAGGGGCGGACTGACCATTTGGAAACTCGGGCACTGCCCGGAGTCAGTAGGGGGCCCCATGAGATGCCCCTGGTACCTTTTTTTCATAGGCTTTTTTGAGTTTGGGCAAGGACACGGGCCCCATGATCCCCTATTGCCCGGGGGCCCCATGAACTGTCAGTCCACCCCTGCTCATGTTATTGTACATTTGGAAACTCGGGCACTGCCTGGGGGCCCCATGAGATGCCCCCAGTACCTTTTTCATAGGCTTTTTTGAGTTTGGGCAAGGACACAGAGGCCCTATGATCCCCTATTGCCCGGGGGCCCCATGAACTGTCAGTCCACCCCTGCTCATGTTATTGTACATTTGGAAACTCGGGCACTGCCTGGGGGCCCCATGAGATGCCCCTGGTACATTTTTCATAGGCTTTTTTGAGTTTGGGCAAGGACACAGGGGCCCTATGATCCCCTATTGCCCGGGGGCCCCATGAACTGTCAGTCCACCCCTGCTCATGTTATTGTACATTTGGAAACTCGGGCACTGCCTGGGGGCCCCATGAGATCCCCCCGGTACCTTTTTTGATAGGCTTTTTTGAGTTTGGGCAAGGACACAGAAGCCCTATGATCCCCTATTGCCCGGGGGCCCCATGAACTGTCAGTCCGCCCCTGCTCATGTTATTGTACGCATATATATGTGTATATATATCTTCATTCATCATCTGCAGATTTTGCAGCAGTCTCTCCCTTCCTGTGCTATGCTCCCATTGCTGATCTAATATGTTACCAGGTGACATGTTTTTTTTTAAGCAAAGGTACTTTGTACATTGAAATTTTTCTCATTTCGGTGAACTCTTCATCCCTCTTAATGATGTGTATCGTGTTCCTTGAAGGAATGCTGTTCATTAAATGCCTACCTGCTGAGCAAGTGACAAAGCACAGCAGAGTACTAGTGCAGTATTTACCAGCTGTCAGCAGCACACAAATGTAACCACTGTATAGCGTAGTGCCAAAACCGTTCTTTCAATTGTACACTTAGTTTATTTTAAAACCCAATAAAAGGATTGTTTGTAACACCTGTTCTGTTACCGTCTTTATTTAACAGAGGAATGAAAGGAAGGGACTTTGAATGCAAAAGTTACAGTATTGCAAATCCTGAAGCCTTTGAAAAAAAAAATTGTATTTACAATAAAAATAGAATCCATGGATTTACATCACAGTTGCAATCTGTCCAACACATCCACCTAAAGACCATTTAACCACTTGCCCTCTTGAGGATTTACCTCCCTTCCTGTCCAGGCCATTGTTTGTGTTACAGCGCTGCGTTACTTTAACTGCCAATTGCGCTGTCATGCAACGCTGCACTCAGATGAAATTTATGTCCTATTTTTCCTACAAATAGAGCTTTCTTTCAGTGGTATTTGATTGCCTGTGTGTTTTTTATTTTTTTGCAATATAAAAAAAAAAAAAGACCAACAATTTTAGGAAAAAAATAATACTTTTGACTTTTTGCTATTTAACCATTTCAATACCGTGCAATTTTACAGCTTCCTGCCCAGACCAATTTTCAGCTTTTAGTGCTGTCGCACTTTGAATGACAATTGCACGGTCATGCAACATTGTGCCCATATGAAATTTTTATCATTTTTTTCCCACAAATAGAGCTTTCTTTTGGTGGTAATTAATCACCCCTGAGTTCTTTATTTTTTGCACTGTAAACGAAAAAATACCGAAAATTTAGAAAAAAAGTAAGATTTTCTTTGTTTTTATTATAAAATTTTGCAAATAAGTAATTTTTCTTCATAAATTTAGGCAAAAATTTATACTGCTACATACCTTTGGTAAAAAAAAAACAAATTGGTGTATATTATTTAGTCTGTGTGAAAGTTATAAAGTCTACAAGCTGTGGCACCAATCATTGCAAATTGATCACACATGAAGCACTGATGGCCTATTTCATTTCTTGAGGCCCTAACATGCTAGGAAAGTACAAATAGCCCCCAAAAGACCCCTTTTTGGAAAATAGACAGTCCAAAGTATTTAGTAAAAGATATGGTGAGTTATTTGAAGTTGTAATTTTTTCCCACAATTCTTTGGAAAATGAATAAATTATTATTATTTTTTTTTTTCATGCATAATTGCCAAAATAACAAGTTATTTCTCACACCTGGCATAGACATACTTGCAATTGCACCCCAAAACACATTCTGCTACACTTCCTGAGTATTGTGATACCACATATGTGAGACATTTCCACAACCTGGCCACATACAGAGACCCAACATCCAAGTAGTACCTTCACACGTTGTAGGGAATAGAAGTGGCATAAATTGCACATCTAATTTTCTGACTACCTATCACAGTTTTGAAGGCCCTAGAGCACCAGGATGGTAGAAACGCCCACAAAATGACCCCATTTTGGAAAGCAAACATCCAAAGGTATATTCTATAAGGCATAATGAGTCTTTTGAACATGTTATTTTTTTCCAAACGTTTTTAGAAAATGTGGAAAGAAAAATGAAAACTTTTTTTTTTTCACACAAAGTTGTCAAGTTCTAAGATATTTCTAACACACAGCATGTACATACCAAGAATTATGCCCCAAAATGCATTCTGCTACTCCTGAGTATGGCGAGACTTTTCCGCAGCTTGGCCACATACAGAGACCCAACATCCAAGTAGCACCTCCATGCATTCTAGGAGCATAAAAGGGGCATACATTACACATCTAATTTCCTGACTCCCTATCACAGTTTTGAAGGCCCTGGAGCACCAGGACAGTGGAAATACCCACAAAATGACCCCATTTTGGAAAGCAAACATCCCAAGGTATGTATCAGGCATAATGAGTTTTTTGAAAATGTTATTTTTTTCCACAAGTTTTTAGAAAATGTGGAAAAAAAATGAAAAAGTATTTTTTTTTTTTTACACAAAGTTGTCAATTTATAGGATATTTCTTCTGTACTCGAAAATACATTTTACTACTCCTCCTGAACATGACAATACCACAATCTGAAACTTTTTCACAGCTAAAGAAAGGATAAGCAAAAGATTACCTATGGTTTTAGGAGAGCATTGGACCAGGAAGCAGGCAACAGCAACAGGATTCGACCAGGCAGCAGGCAGGAATATAGTAGATAAACAAGCCAGGGTCAGAACAGGCAGCAGGCTGAGATCCAGGTAGAAGGAAGAAACATGGTCCATAAAAAGTCCTAGGTCAGTCCAGGCAGCAGGCAGAGATATGGTCAGCACAGCCAAAATATTGGTCCTAGACAACAGGCAGGAACATGGTCCATAAAAAGTCCTAGGTCTGTACAGGCAGCAAGCAGAGATATGATTAACCTGTGTTGGTTTGTATTGGTCCATGCAAAGTATTGGTCCAGGCAGCAGGCAGGAACATGGCCCGAAGGTTTTGGGTCAGTACAGGTAGCAAGAGGAGATATGGTCAGCACAGCCAAAGTATTGGTCCAGGCAGCAGACAGGAACATCAGGCTTAGGGCCTTGATCAGGTATGACTTGGGCACAGGGGTAGAGGCTTCCTCCCACCCAATCTCTTCGAAGCCTCCGGACAACAGACCCTATTCCGGGACTAACAAAACCCGGAGAAAACCAAAAACTGGTTTTTATCTATTCTGAAGCCCCTCACATATGCGAGACCCCTGTGTTATCTTGAATCCCACTACTGCAGTAGCAGGGCAAAAGATCAATCCAAGCAGCAGGCAAAAAACATTGTCGATTTAACAGGCCAAGGTCAGTCCAGGAAAAAGGCATAAACGTGGTTAATAATCCAGACGGCAGGCAGAAGCATAGTCGATAAACAAGCCATGGTCAGTTTTGGTGAAAAGCAGAAATGTGGTGTAGAAGCAATTCAGACGGCAGCAGAGGCATTGTCGGTAAACAGGCCAGGGTCAGTTAAGGTAGAAGGCAGAGGCATGATAAATCATGGCAGTAGGCAAAAGATCAGCACAGATAACAAAAATGGGGAAGTTGTAGGCTGTTGAAAATATGGAGAACTAATATCTTATTATAGTGTGATAACGTTTGAAGCAGTCTCCGAAGCATAGGCCTGGTTGGGAGGGACATTGGGGACAATGAACACTGGTGTCTTTCCTAATTCCCCTTCTGCTGCATACCTTACATGTTTTTCGACGTCTTCTTCCTGTTTCTGATGGTGGAATTCTCTCAGGGAAATGGCGTTCATGCAGTCTGCTGACACAATCGGAGCGAATGGTTTGTGGTGGAGATCCTTGCTGATAGATTAGGGCAGTGATGACATCTTCAGTGTATTTGAAGAGGTGGCTAGGTCTTTCAGTTGATTTTTGATAGATTATATATGAATTATAAATTGCCATGTGGAAAATGTATATTGCAGCTTTTTTGTACCAGTAGAGGGACTTCCTTGATGGTAAGTATGGCTGCAGCATGCGATCGTTTAAATCCACCCCCCCCCCATGAATTGATTATAATTGAAGATACACTCTGGCTTTTGGACTTCCCCTCGTCTTCTATGAATGTCCACCATGATGTCATTATGGATTGTGGACAGGACATAAACATCTCTCCTATCCCTCCATTTCACGGCCAGCACTTCCTCGTTCCTAACACTTGCAGATTCCCCTCTTTGTAGAGTCGTTCTAATTAAACTTTGTGGGAAGCCCTTCCTGTTTGGTCGGACAGTACCGCAGGCCATTGTTTTTTCAAGGTACAGGTGGCGGAAAAGGGGCAGGCTTGTATAATAATTGTCAAGATAGATGTGATACCCCTTTTGGAGGAGTGGAAAGGCCAGGTCCCAGACAATTTTTCCACTTATGCCAATGTAGGCTGGGCACCCAGGGGGCTGAAGGTGGGAGTCTTTGCCTTCATACATGCGAAAGGCATGCACATAACCCGTGGCACTTTCACACAGCTTGTTGAGCTTAACTCCATACCTGGCCCTCTTACTGGGCATGTATTGCTTGATTCCCAGCCGGCCAGTAAAGTGGATAAGAGATTCGTCCACACAGATGTTTTGGTCAGGGACATAAACTTCAGAAAATATTCTAGAAAAATTAATAATTAGGGGGCGAACTTTGTACAGTTTGTCAAAGCCTGGCTGATGTCGGGGAGGGCACTGGGAATTATAACTGAAATGCAGGAAACGCATTATCATATCATAACGTGACCTGGACATTACGAATGAAAATATGGGAATGTGATGGATGGGGTGGGTGGACCAATATGAATGTAGTACATTTTTTTTTGTAAGCCCCATGTTGACCGTAAGGCCCAAAAACAATCTAAGCTCTTCTAGTGTTAGCGGTCTCCACTCGAATGGACGGGCATAACACGAATTGGGGTTGGCTGCAATAAATTGTTGGGCAAATAGGTTGGTTTGATCGACAATTGACTGAAGGAAACTATCAGGGAAAAATAAATTGAAAAAATCAATTGGGGAAAAATTTTCTGTGTTGATCTGCACTCCTGGTTGTGCGGTGAAAGGGTGGATTGTAGCTGATCCTGTGTTGGAAGGCAGCCACAAAGGGTTTGCAAGAGAGTTTGGGAGGCAAGTTTGGGACCTGACTCTTGGGGTCTGGCGTGATATCCCAGTGCTGGTACTGGGCCTGTCATCCTGGGGTCTAGCTCTGTTGGTATTTTCTGACTGACCATTTGTGTGTAATGGCACTTGTATGTTGGCGCTGCTCGTTGTTGCCTGCTCTTCAGAGCGTCTTACTCTTTTTGTAGGGACTACTTCCTCTTCCGATTCGGTCACCGATCCACTGCTTTCTCTTGGCTCGTAATCCAAATCGGAATCGGACGGTGAGAGCTCCCCACTGCTCTCGTCCGTCAGCTTCAGGATTTGGAAAGCCTCCTCACTAGAATAATATTTTTTGGACATGTTGGCAGTATGTCAGGCAACTGTAATGGGTAACTACTGATGGGCTGCAGTGATGGTGGCTTTTATGGGTACTCTGATGACAGGTACACTGACAGGCTGCACAGTTGTATGCGCTGACAGGTACGCGGTGATGGGCTGCTGACAGGTACGCGGTGATGGGCTGCTGACAGGTACACTGTGATGGGCTGCTGACAGGTACACTGTGATGGGCTGCTGACAGGTACACTGTGATGGGCTGATGACAGGTACACGGTGATGGGCTGGTGATGCGCTGACAGGTACACTGACAGGTACACTGTGATGGGCTGCTGACAGCTACACGGTGATGGGCTGCTGACAGCTACACGGTGATGGGCTGCTGACAGCTACACGGTGATGGGCTGCTGACAGGTACACGGTGATGGGCTGCTGACAGGTACACGGTGATGGGCTGCTGACAGGTACACGGTGATGGGCTGCTGACAGGTACACGGTGATGGGCTGCTGACAGGTACACTGTGATGGACTGATTACAGGGACACTGTGATGGGCTGATGACAGGTACACTGTGATGGGCTGGTGATGGGCTGACAGGCACACTGTGATGGGCTGACAGGTACACTGTGATGGGCTGACAGGTACACTGACAGGTACACTGTGATGGGCTGCTGACAGCTACACGGTGATGGGCTGCTGACCGGTACACGGTGATGGGCTGCTGACCGGTACACGGTGATGGGCTGCTGACCGGTACACGGTGATGGGCTGCTGACAGGTACACGGTGATGGGCTGCTGACAGGTACACTGTGATGGGCTGCTGACAGGTACACTGTGATGGGCTGCTGACAGGTACACTGTGATGGACTGATTACAGGGACACTGTGATGGGCTGATGACAGGTACACGGTGATGGGCTGGTGATGCGCTGACAGGTACACTGTGATGGGCTGACAGGTACACTCTGATGGGCTGACAGGTACACTCTGATGGGCTGACAGGTACACTCTGATGGGCTGACAGGTACACCGTGATGGGCTGGTGATGCGCTGACAGGTACACTCTGATGGGCTGACAGGTACACCCTGATGGGCTGACAGGTACACCCTGATGGGCTGACAGGTACACCGTGATGGGCTGACAGGTACACCGTGATGGGCTGACAGGTACACCGTGATGGGCTGACAGGTACACCGTGATGGGCTGACAGGTACACCGTGATGGGCTGACAGGTACACCGTGATGGGCTGACAGGTACACCGTGATGGGCTGACAGGTACACAGTTATGGGCTGACAGGTACACTGACAGGTACACTCTGGCAATCTATAATGTGCTGCACTGTACTGAGCTGTAACTCACGGTTCCCCTTCTTCTCCTCACACAGGATCCGTGTGTGAGGAGAAGTGGTGACAACAAGTGACAGCTTTTTGTTTATACTTCTGATCGGCTGTGATAGGACACAGCCGATCGCAGGGTAAACAGCCAATTGTATTGGCTGTTACCCTAATCAGGGAAAGCGCTGTGTCCATGGGACACAGCTGACAAGATACCGGCTCGCTGCGCTGCCGGGGGCGCGCTTTGGGGGCGTGTCCGGGAAGAAGGCAAGTGACAGCTCCTTGTTGCTACTTTTGATCGGCTGTGATAGGACACAGCCGATCGCAGGGTAAACAGCCAATAGTGTTGGCTGTTACCCTCATCAGGGAAAGCGCTGTGTCCATGGGACACAGCGGACATGAGACCGGCCCGATGCGCGCCGCTGGGGTGCGCTTTGGGGGCGTGTCCGGGAGAACGCCAAATGGCGTGTACCCGGAAAGCTGCAGCGCTTTTGAAGCCGCCAAACGGCTATTGGCCGGGCGGCTAATGGTTAAACATATCCAGTAAAAAAATAAAAAAATCTAATTTTAGGCCAAAATGCATTCTGCTCCATGTCTTTGCTAAAAAAAAAAAAAAATCCTAATACGTGTAAATTAATTGCTTTACTTGAAAGTTATAACATTTAGAAATGGCGGTATAGATGATGGGATTTTTTTTTTTCACTTTTATTAGTAATGGTGGCGATCAGTGACTTATAGCAGGATTGTGGGACTGCGTCGGGCATTCTTACACTGGGGGGGAACTGACTTGATGTCACTGACATCTCCAGTCACACCAATACAATGATCAGTGCTGAAAAAAGCACGGACACTGTACTAGTGACACTGGGCAGGAAGGGGTTAACATGAGGGGCGATCAAAGGGTTAACTGTGTGCTGTTTTACTTTGGGCTGTGTGTCTGTGCTTCACTGTAGTCACAGCACAGCCATCCAAAGCAGTGTACACGAGCTGACAGGGAGGAGAACTGTATTGTTTACATGCAGTTCTCCTCCCCGTTGGAGATCATCAGCAATCACAGGGCGCCGGTGAGTAATCACTGGCCAGGACTCGGTGATTGACAGCCACGGCCACAATTGGTTGGATGGGTAAGGCGTAGATATATGTGATTTTTGCGCACCTGTGCCGCCCTGTAGCAGTATATCTGCTATAGGGTGGTCGGGGAGAGGTTATTGTATCAGTCCGGTTGCTATGCTGATCTTCCTGCTGTATCTAGATGTCACTCAGTCTCCTTTCCTTGACAGAGTTACTTGGGTTGGTGGCGTAACGCGTGGGGTGGAGCTTAGTGACATAATTTCCGGCACGGAGATGCGGTCCAGAATACAATAAACAATATTACACTATTGGAGGCCATTTTGTGTTTCCTGCCCTGGGGGTTCCCGAGAGGAAGTGGAGGTGACATTTTTGGAGCAGAGGTTATAATACTGTTGGAGGACATATACAGTGTGATCAGTTGCTGATATTTTATGGAACTACAACCAAGCACTTGTGTCCTGTATTTAATTATTTCTGTCCTGGTGTCCAGGTGAGCGGCCATCTTTACATGTGGTGGTGGAGGTGTTTATCACACGATTGATTTCGGATCACTGGAGTATATTGGTCAGGTGAAGCACAGAATTAAATTTTTGGATCACCTACACATTATTTGTTATGAACTGTTTAATTGACACTTTGATTTTTTGATTGTTTCATTAATATTCAATGTATTTATGTATTATGTCTTATTGAGTAGCACGACACTATATCAACATATCTTATTCTTTGGCTGTGTGGGCTTGTTTATCAGTGCGTGCAGCAACTCTATTAGTTTGATTATTATTTTCATTGTGTTTGTTTTTGGTAGCGCACATTGTCACTGTTTACACCTAAAGACCATGCCTTCTTCTAACACTTTTCGTTTACATGTTAAAATCGTTTTTTATTTCTAGAAAATTACTTGAAACCCCCAAACATTATATATATATTTTTTGGCAGAGACCCTAGAGAATAAAATGGCGGTTATTGCAATTGTTTGTCACACGGTATCTGCGCAGCAGTTTTTCAAACGCAATTTTAAGAAAAACACACTTTAATTTTAATGCAGAAAAACACAATATATAACCCATTTTTTTGTAAACTATAAAAGATGATGTTACGCCAAGTAAATAGATACCTAACATGTCATGCTTTAAAATTGCACATGTTCGTGGAATGGATACAAACTACAATACTTAAAAATCTCCATAGGCAACGCTTTACAAATTTTTACAAGTTACCAGTTTAGAGCTACAAAGGAAGTCCAGTGCTAGAAATATTGCTCTCACTAGAACGTTCACAGCGATACCTCACATGTGTGGTACGAACACTATTTACATATGCGTGCGCGACCAATGTATGCGTTCATGCGCATGAGCACTGGGGAACGAGAGCACTTTACTTTTTTTTTTTATTATTTTATTTAAAATGATTTATTTTACACCTTTTTTTAATTCACCTTTATTGCTATCACAAGAAATGTAAGCATCCTTTGTGATAACAATAAAGCATGACAGATCCTCTTTATGGAGACATGTGGGGGTCAAAAGACACCAGATCTCTCCTCTACCCTTGAAAGCATCAGATCAAAAAAACCAAAAACTTTAATTTGATGCTTTCCAAGAAAAAAAAAATTGTTTACATCCGTCCTAAACCAAAAGTGACTCTTGGCTTCCTAGATCATAGATCTCTCTCTCCTCACTGCTATGGCCAGCCGCGTGAACCGCTGGATCACGTCCCATTCTTGCCAGTGAGAACAGTAAGCCTGAGAATTACTGGCGAGCGGATGGAGAGGGGAACGACCCCTCCTGCTGCTTCTAAAAGTGATCCAGCAGCTAATCAGCCGCTTTGATCGCTTTTAGTGAAGAGAATCACTGGCTGAAAATTTTAATACTGGGGGTTTGGCTGACAGCTGCAGCCATAGCTCTGGTAAGCGGCTTCAAACCCGTAACTTAAATGTACATTAGGGAGTCTTGAAGTGGATATAGATATTAGTCCATTACTTTGTCATTTAAGTACAACAGATTGTTTAAAACCCTGGCTTCTTCAGGCTAGGCTCACACATAGGCGACTCTGTGAACTGTGTTTGAATAGGCTGCTGTGCCTGCTTTTCATGCAGGAGATAATACTCCTGCACCTTTTTTTAATATGCTGCCACAGGCAAATCACATGGTGCTCTGTGTTTTCAGATGCGTGGGGGTGCCGTTAAGAATAAATGGCAGCCTTGTGTGTCTGCAGAAGAGCAGCACGGTTTGGTTGGGGTTGTGGGAAGAGGTGCGATTTACACACTGTCCCAAAACCACCAACGCAAGTGCTAACCTAACCTTAGGGCATGCCTGCTTCTTTAGGACACGGTAGAAAGAAGAGTTTTGAGAAAAGGTCTAATATAGCTAGAATTATTGTACAAATTTCAAAAATATATATGATGTAGACGTGTGTTGTTTTTTTACGATTCGTTTTTTGGATAAAAATATCATTTTCGGAGATTCGCATATATATAAATCTGTAAATGGTCATAGTAACCAATGTCCGCGAATCTGAAAAAAGTTATAACAAAATTAACAAATGTATTCATTTTATTCTGATGATGTCACATGATGTGATAATAGTTTGGGGCCTATTGGGGAAATGTATTTAATTTTACAAATTCTTTCAATAATACAGGTTCGGAGAACAAATGGATCCAAATTTTGTCCATTCGTTAATTCAGATGCACATGACATGACGCCAGTCGATATTGTCCAATCAGTTCATGCCATTTATCTTGGTGGGTTGGACTAGCATCCAGAAATATCGAATCCATCCGATTCGATAATATATTGAATATATCGCAATCTTCCAGAAAAACTGCAACATTTTTTTAATCCACCCGGATCAACAAGTATACAAAACAAATGCTGAAGATGCGAAACAAATTCTGAAAATGAATCAGTTCAACATAATGAATATGACAAAACTAAATTCTTCGATGAACGAATGCACCCGAAACGAAAGTTTCCGGTATGCACATGTCTACTATGATGTATGCACTGTATAATGGTTTTTATTTAGATACAAATTTTGCTGATATCAACCCAAAATTGAGACCAGTAAATTAAATTGCTTGTGGGCTTCTTGTGTCTCTTGAGGTATGTTTTCCAGGTCATCATCATCAAAGCCAAATGACGGTCTTGCTTTCTTCCAGTAGATTCTTAAAGCTCATCTTTGACCTCAACCAAACTGTACTCCAAGGCACCATCTCAACCTGTAGAGCGACAGCCTGAATTGCTAACTTACCCTTCTGTACTGAGAAGCTGGCTGAGAGAAGAAGGTTTCCACAGGGAGTTGCACATCATCTTTTATTGATGTAGGTGCGTCCCACAGACCTACATCTCCAAGAGGTCCTTTGTCCACACGCAGTCTGTGGGGGCAGGCTCTTGGAAATAGAGACTGTTCAACAGCCATTTGTGTGCATTGCTCTGCTTGTTTTAGTCGTTGCTGATGCCTTGCCTTATCTAAACCACTGTTTTCAACCTTTTTTTCAGTCAGGGCACGCTTTAAAATCCTGTACAATCTTGAGGCATCCCATTCTAAAATGTAAAAGACTAAACTAATAGTTTTACATAACACAGCATCATCCACAAACATAGGGCTCCCAACGTTAGATGTGACGACTTCTTCCAGAGCAAACACACCTTTGCACACTGGTACTGAACAATATTGCAGTGGTTCTCTTCTTCAGTTTCTCTCCCTGATTCTGAAAATGTGACCCCAGTGCCGACGGTGAAGGGCAGGGAAGGGGCAAACAAGGATGCTGTGCAGGCGCCCGACATCCTCCTCATCAACCAATGACTTCATCTGTTGTTAGGATGCCAGTGGCTGGAAGGGTGCATTGGAGCACAATGAAAACCCATGGCTTCGTGTAACTAAAAGGCTGGCTTGATTCACCCACTGGTTTGTATACAAGTTTTTGGGAAATTTGTAGCCATTTTGCCAAGGCACCCTGATTGAAAAATAGAAAAAAACAAAACAGAGGGCGCACCGGCCTTGTGCATTACCTTTAAAAGTGTGTTTATTAAATTTAAAAGAAGGTATTCTACTCACAAAAGTACATGAATATAGGCACATCATATGAGAGCGCTCTGTCCAATTAACACTGTGTTTCTGAATGGTGATGAGAATGATGGACATCCAAAATGGCCGACGCGTTTCGAGGACTAGCTTCTTCCTCAGAGCCTTCTTTTAAATTTAATAAACACACTTTTAAAGGTAATGCCAGTGCGCCCTCTGTTTTGTTTTTTTTTTCTATTAATACTTTTGGACTCCCCGGTTCTTTGAGGGCAGCAAGGCGTGCATATTCCAAGACATTCGTTGTGTGATCCCTATGACATAGAGTCCATCCCTAAGTGCTGGAGTATTTGGGTTTTCCACTTTCACAACCCTGGTTGAAAAAGGCTGATCTAAACTAAGGAGCATAGAGGTCATCAGTCACCCAGTGCACAAAGCCTGAGAAGACTGGTCTCCTTGACCGGATATGGAGGGGCTGTGACACTGTATAGACAGGAAAAGAATTTCAAGAAACTGGAGCAAGCTTGAAAGGACATCAGAAGTTTTTATAATATTGTATGTGAGTGGAGAACATCTTTAATATAGAATAGATGTTATATGAAGTGTGGCATCTTCTGGGGGGATTTTGAGACAAAACGTTTTCACCAAGGACACAGTCTGCATGGAGTTTATGGAAGGCTCAGAACACTTTAATTCCCACTCAAAAGTCCAAAAACGTGCCGGTGTTTTTTGGCTGCTCACCACATTTGGCCCTTGTTCTTGTTTGTATACATGCCAGTGCTAGAATTGCAAACTTTAAGGAATGGTAGTACATGCTCTGAAAAGCGCTCTTCTTCAGAGATTGGATTCACAACAGTCTCTAGCAGGGAATGTCCCTTAGTTTTATATAATTCATTTGCTTTATAGGCCTTTTGGAATTAACCCAAAACATGAATTGCGATGCCTTATGCATGAATCCTACCCAGGCTTGTTAATAATTTATACACACTTCTTTCTGGGGCCCTCATTCATTCTATGTCTGGGTTTGCACTCATGGCATACACAGCCATTTAGCGGAGTATGGACCACAGCTATAGGCATGAAGTAGGTTATGACATTGAGGCTTTTTCAAGAGCAGGCTGTGTGATGGAGGGCAGGGGCGCTCAGTAAAGATCTTTATATGGAGTCCAGGTATTAAATGTTAAGTTGCCCTTTAAAGGAGACCCGTTGCAAGAAAAACATTGAGGTTGCCATTGCCTAAAATGCAAATGTTTTCCTTCATTTTGGCATACAGGATACAGAAACATGAGTTATAGGGCTGCGTACAGGAGAATTTCTATACTGGCAACCAAAAATTAGTCACCAGCTTGGTATAACCTCTCCCACTTCCCACATGTTCAGTTTTTTGCTAGTGATCTAGGAGGATGTGCATCTTTTCTCTACTGCAGTTTTTCCTTTTTTTTATATGTTGTTTCTATCAAGACTTGGTCTACATGCTGCTTAAGCCAATCTTTTTCGCAGTTACCCGGATCCTCACTATCCTCAGCAATAGCTTTGCAGTGTGTAGTAGCTGAGTGGCAGCTGAGAGGATTGTGAGTAGGAGGGGTACACAGGTCTGCTTAAACCCTCAGCAAGCCATGGCCTCGTGCAGGCAGAGGTGGGGAGAATGAGATTTTTGGATGGGCTCCCAAATCCCTTTTTCAGATAGAAAGGTCCCGCTGCAAAAATTTGTCCTGAAATGGCTCCCAGAAGGGTCAGTTTAGTTCTGAATCCCTGCCTTTATCTGGTGTTTCTACTGTTTCGGGGGCACAGTTCCCCATTTCCCTTGTGTCAAGAGTTATTTTCTGCAGCCATATCTGAACTGCAAAATCAGATCTAGGGGGCTCTCTCTGACTTAGAACACTTGGGATCCAAATATGGGCACTCTAATTCCCTTCTTCCCTTTTGAAGGAAGATGAGGCCCATAAAGTCTGAGTGAAACATGTGCACTGCTCCAGAGAAATCAGATCTGAAAGATCCTACCATTTCGCCAGCGTAACTTCTCTACAAAAAGCTCATTTTGAGGGCAAATGCTTTTTTGGACATCCATGGAAGCTTATATCCAAAAGGTGACTGTGGCAAAAAGAACGCCGTTACCCCTAAAAAAAAAAAAGTGAAAGTGACAGAAACCAGTGATGCCTTCAGAGTCCATAAAGGATTAATTTTCATAAATGACCAGCTCTGGCTCCAATCAAAAGTCCATGCCCCAGTTCTAGAAGAACTGGATGTCCAATTCCCTTGGTTTAGCGGGTCATTGCCCCCCTGAGTCAAGGGGGGGGGCCTCCAGAATGTCAGAAGACTGGGTCTGCAGCATGGTGTCCAGAGTATAAAAGTTGAATTTTTGCTACTTTCCCTTTCAGCCTTTTATGCCACACGTATCTTCAGAGCCACAAAAAAAAATAGTTTTCTTTGTTTCCCTGGAAAGACTATTGTCCCAAGGAGTCATTGCAGTTGTTCCCGCAGAATAGAGGTCTCAGGGGTTTTTATTCCAATCTGTTCACAGTTCCCAAGCCAAACCGAGACATCTGGCCCATTTTGGACTTCAAGGGTATCAACAAATTCTAGAAAATACAGACTTTCAAGATTGTGTCCTCCTAGTAGGGGAAGTGGATTTCCTGAGGTCAGTGGATATCAAGGATACCTACGCTGATTTTTTTGGTCTTACCAAAAGTGTTGAGTGGTGGCAATGAAGAATTGCCACAATCAGTTTGTAGCTTTACCTATCATGCTATCTATTGCCTCCCAGGTATTCACCAAGGTGTTGAATTCAGTTCTGGGTTAGTGGAGAATCCAGTAAATCCCCATTGTGGGATACCTGGATGACCTGTTTCTAAGGGGAAAAAGTACACCTTTTGGCACCGCTTCAAGCTATGGATGAAAGGGAAAGGGTCACCCCACCAGCAAGTGAGAACATGGGAGCTTGAGTCCAAGCGATTACAGTGTCAGCCAATACAAGTGAAGGGATGGACATTGCTCAACTGACCCCAGGAGTCCAATGTTGAGAAATGGCCTCAGCTGCCATTTTGGCTATGACACTGACGCATTTTGCCCTGCCCAATGGGGCTTGGTCACAAAGGTGCTTCTAAGGGGAAAATTGGCTCAGAAACTGGTAACGAATGCTCAGCAGACATTACAAATCTTGGAAAGTTTTGGCTTGGTTCTTAACCTTCAGAAGTTGTCCTCTGTGTTTTGACTCAGGACCTGGAGTACTTAGGCTTGCTCCTCGATATGGATCTTTCAAAGATATGTTTCTGCAGAAGAAATGCCTGTCTCTTTGAAGCCAGGTAGCGTCCCTGAGATCATTGAAAAGTCCCTCAATTCAGACATGTTTGAAAGTGCTGTAGAAGATGGTAGCCATCTTCGATGTGGCTCCCTATGCTAGAGTTCTTCAGCTCAATTTTCTATTGACATGGGACAAATGTCAGAAGTCCTTGGATCTGCCAATGCATCTGTTGTACTCCAAAAAAAATTTGTTACAGGTAAATCATTAATCCTAATATTTCTTTAGCACAGGTTTCCTTTACATTCTAGATCATTGACCCACCAATCATGCAGAGAGAAAAAGCGCCACAAACTGTACAGTATACTGTAGCTGCCCAAGCTATATCACCCACAATTAAAATCTGACAGTTGTTTAAAAAGCCACTCACATATAGCAAAAGGGATCACTGTGTATATGAACCGAGGTCTATGTGGGTCATTGACTTAAATCCATTAACATGAAAATGTTGCTAATCTATAACAAATAGAAGGAATTCTGACTTCTGTGACCCAAAAGTATGGAAATCAGACACTGCCAGGTAATTAGAATTTCTTTCTGTTTCACTTCGGGAAACAGGAAATTTGAAATCTTAAGTTCTACTGCTGCCTACAGGATCTTTGAACACTGGCAAACAAAAAAAACCACCGTATACAAGCTGAGAGTGTAACCCTTCCTACTACCAGAATGCCTCAGGATTTTGCTAGTGTCCTAGTAGGATGGGCATCTTGTCTTCGGCTCTTCTGTTGTAAAGACTGGCTTGTGAATAGCTCCTGATAGTGTCAATGTCTGTAGCTTGGAATCACGCTGTCCTTTGATTTTTAAAGTCTCTGCCCTTATTGGAGTTCTCTTTGGCTCTGTCTGTTATGACTGGGCCCTCTGTCCTTATGGCTGAGGATGATGGCAAGGTCATGCATTTATTTATGACCCAAATTACCCAGTTGTTTTTTTTTTACTCTGATGGTAGAAACCTTAAGCATGCTACCATGCAAATTAGATGTAAAATATGCCGCAGACTTAGCAGCTTCAGAGCCTCTGATGAGGCGATTGGTTCTCTGCTTTAAGGAGACACCCTGCTGAGTTCCTAGAAAAAGGCTGTTGTGCTTGAAGTTAAGGTAAGCTGAGTTGAGCTAAGTTGAAGATTCTCCCTTTTAGCATCGGAACTAACTTTAGGAGATAAGGCACCCTTTTGACTCAGGAAACTTGATCTGCTAAACCAAGGCTGACGGCAAGTACTTTATCTCTCTAAACTCCTTTCTGTTATCTCTTTGCTGTGTTATTGCTCTCTGTATATTTATTTTTATATATATATATATATATATATATATGCTACATCTTTTTTCTGTAAATATTTTTATTGCATCCTTGTGACCTTTTAGTAATAAATCTTACTTTCTGAAAGTGTTGAACTGTTTCTAAAGCTCTTAAATGCAAACTAAGAACCCCTGTCTCTGAAGAGCGCTACTGTGTGTTTAAACCTCCATATATCCCGGCCTACGGTAACAGTGGTATACAGACGATTATTCAACATCATAGTGTTATTGCTGATATTGCCGAGTTTCCTCTTTCTCTGTACAAAAAGGAGGTGGTGGCAGTGTGAAGGGTTAATTGCGTAATTAACCTGACCCAGTAACGATCGCTCCCAGGCTGCAAGTACACAGATTGTGCTCCATTAGCTGGAAAATCTTTGTGCAGGGTGCAGCTGGGCGCGGCATTGTTACGCATGTGACAGCGCAGTTTTAGATTGGCTAGTCCTTCGGTCACGAGTTTGGTGAGAAGGGCTGGGGTCTGACGCCAATATCGTCACACTTTGTACCACTAGTTCTTGGCCCTGCACTTCAGGTGTTTACTGACTCCATATGTGGCCACGTTACACTCCCCTTGTGGGATACTTAGACAACCTCTTGTTGCAGGATCAGTGAAGGGGGATATGCAGGATGTGTTTCTGACTGTGCAGACATTGTAGAGGTTTGAGTGGTTTCTGAACCTTTGGAAATCATTGCTAGCCTTGACTCATTGCTTGGAGTATCTGGAGCTGTTCCCGGACACTTCTCAGGCCAAAGTGTTCTCACCATTTCAGATATTTGCAACACAACATCCTGTCCTCATAAGTCTTTTCTGTCCCTGCGTCATCAGTGGAATCTTACCTGCCAACAAACATCTTTGAAGTACTACTTCTTGGAAAGCTCCAGCTGTTCCTTCATCTTTGGACTAACCTGTTGGAGGGTCATCTGATTTGGATCCAATCGGGCAACGTCATGATGGTGGTGTTCATCAATCATCAGGAAGGAACAACAGGCCTCATAGTGACAAGGGAGGTAAAGCAAACCATACCCTGTCATAAACCAAGTGTGTCAGCTATTTGCATTCGTAGTGTAGACAATTGGGAAATTATTTTCTTTGAATCCATTGAGGGACCAGTAACATGCTTTTAGTACTGCTTTTCTACAAAACTGAGGTAAGCTGGGTGTAGGATGGGTTATACCTTTAGCTGGCTTACAAGTTGTTGTTTTTCCGATGTCCATTTCTCATGTAGGCAGAAGTATAATAAAGTATTGAAGTATTAAGACTTTGTGTCCCTGAAGGGAAATCAATTTTATGGTGAGTACAAAAGTCCTATTTTCTTAATCATACAGTACAGGGCACAGGATCCTTAGTCAAAATCATAGGTTATAGGCAGCTACATTCAGGTAAAAAAAAAAACAAAACAGCTGCAGGGGCATCCCCTCTATAACCCCTACCACTCCCAAACATTCCCAGCTAGCGTCCTTAGGTGATGGATGTTCTCTCCTGAGTAACCTTCCAGTACAGGTTTTCAGATGAGGTGACTCCATGGGTGAGCCTTGGTGGACTATATCCAGACCATGCCCAGAAGAACATATGGGCCTGGCCTGCTGTGTTACTTAGGACATTGGGTTCTGCAAAGGTGCTCACCTTGGTATGACCTGCATCTTACTCCACGATGCTATACAGTTCTAGAATTTAGGTCCCTGTCTCTGAAGGTCCTTTGGGTCTACGCTGGATGTGGGCTTGTTCCTTTAATTCTGCTCTATTACTAAAGAACTCTGCCTCAGTAAGTGGAGCTCAGCTCCTTTAAAGCTGGTCCCCAGACTCTGGTCTTCATGGATTTAGCAGAGCACCGACTGTGACACTTTTAAATGTTGTGTCAAAATAGTGGAGTAGGAGAGACAGTCCATTCAAATGTGGTACCATCTTTGGTCCCCTATCTGACTTGGATCTATGGCGTTAATGCGCCCCAAACTTACTGTGAGTGCACATTTTTTTTTTATTGTGTGTGCTCTCAGCTTCTGTACAGACAACACAAAAATTCTTGGACACCTACTGGGTTACCATCAGCTTACAGTCACGGTCACAGAAGGATTTCCTCCTCCTCTTAGCACTCATAAGGCTTCATTCACACTTGTGCAACCTGCCTTGCAACTTTGGACACATAAAGTCGCATGACAAGTGGCAGCCCATGTATTTCAATGGAAGCCATTCAAATCTTTGTGACTTAAAGTCATAGTGACTTTAAAACGGTTCCTTACTTTTGTGATTTGGAAATTAACCCCTTTGCACCAAGCGTACGCTAATTAGCAGCCTTACTGGACTGGACTTTTTTTCCGTGGGGCTGCTGATTTGCATACCTGTCTTCAAAGACCGGGGTGGCAGTGAGAGCCCCAGGTCCCGATTCTGATTCTGGGTCAGATGATCGCTGTGAAAGCCTCTGATTGGATATCACACTGATCAATCACTGTAAAGCCCCGCCCCCCTTGTTTTCTCTCTCTGAATGGAGGAGAGAGCTACATTGTACCCTTCTCTGTCTTTTCAGAGAGAAAAAAAGTTTGTAATAAATGAAATTAATAAAAAAAAATAAAATAAATAAAAATACCTACTAGATCAAGGTTTGACCTAGGTCAGTGCTAGGGTTAGTGTTTGGGTCAGGGTCAGTTTTTTTTTTTTTTTTTCAGGTCTTTTTTTTTTTTTAATTTTAAATTCCTGTCAGTGGCAGGATAAAAAAAAGCAAAATCTGCACTAGTGTTTCTGGGCCGTACTATAGATACAAACAACAAACATACACATATGTGGTATTGCTGCGATTGTCAGGAGCAGGAGAAATTATTTGCCTAACTGGGGTAATAATGAGCTGGGGATCCACTGAGTGGTGATACTACTGAACTGGGTTCTCCTGGGCCCCTTTAAAACAATTTTTGAAAATCAACACAAACGGCATTTGCAAAGCTTCAAAAAAGTATCACAGAAGCATCAAAAACACATAAAAAGCACGCTGAAGCAGTAGGCGCTTTAGTGTGTGAAAGTTGAAGCAAGTGTTTGGACGCTCATCCTTACACTAGATCTGCGCACAAGTGTGAAGGAGTCCTTCAAGAGAACGTTCCACATGGCGGTGTTGAAAACCATGTCATTATCAGACACAGTATTCGCTATGGATAGTCACTTTTGATGTTTATAATTTGTAAAATAAATTATTTTGTTCATGACAATACAGATGTACACAAGTTTCTTCATGATTCTCTTCTCTCATTTTCTGGTGGAAGGAAAATGGTTAAATAGTTAATGATTTCGTAAACTGGAACACGTGCGAAAACATGCGGCCGTAATGGAGATCAGGCAGCTTGCCGAAAACGCTCTTCTGCGATCTTGACATCTCAGCCACTTCATCTGTGCCAAAGGGGCGCCGTAAGGAAAGAGAGGGATATTTTTAAAAAGGAACAATGACACCCAAAGTGACAAGTGTGAAATGAGTTTATCATGACATGCCGGGACTAAATATGGAATAGAACTTTGGAAGGTTCTCCTGTCTGCTAAACCCATCTAACAGAAGGCCGGAAGTGTAGTATAGGTACAACGCCCAGCTTTGGATGCTATCCCCCCTCATTTACATCAACTGTCCTTCATTTAGAGTTTTGATCCTGGAAATATTGCTGGTTTCCAGTACCTTCTAAGCCCCCCTCCCTATAGGCTTTGCATCAATTTTTAGAGGCGGTTGCAGATGTTCTTTTGACCCCAATCGGGCAATTTACATTTTAATACCACACTGCAACCAGAGGTCCAGTTGACTTCAATGGGCTCACTTGGCAAGCAGGTGGTTAAAATTGCCGCACTGCACAGCAATATGAATAGACCTGATGGGCTGTCATGTCTGCTTGTAGGTAGGAGGTCAAGGCCGTAAAGGCGCAGATCTGCCACATATTTTTGATGCTCCTTTGCCACTTAAAGCCTAAGCCTGGGTTCACACAACTGCAGAGAAGAAAACCCCGCAATCCGTGCGCATTTCCTTCACCGCATTCAAGTCGCACTGCCCTGGCGATCTGCAGGGAGTGTCAGCGCGATCCTAATGACACCCCAATTGCAGGTTGCAGATACAGTACGTTTGCATGCACTGCATCGCATGGTACAAAAGTACCATGCAATCCAGTTGCAGTGCATTTCCAAAATTGCTGCATGCATGACTTTGGTGTGATGCTGTACAAATTGAGCCCTTTCCTAATGAATGGGCTCAAATCGCACTGCACTGAATTACATGTGTCTTGATCAGGAATGCGGCAGGATTCCTGTGTGATTCACATGAGGTTTTTAGTCTGATTTCCTGAATGTTGGTTCTCTCTTAACCACTTCAAGTCTGGACACTTTCCCCCCCTTCCTGCCCATATGAATTTTTTAGCATTTTTTGAGACAGATAAAGCTTTATTTTGGTGGTTTTTATTTTTTTTTTTTATATATATACATGAAAAAGTTCAAAAGTTTTGAAAAAAGTGTTTTTCTTATAAAATTTTGCAAATAAATAATATTTCATCATAAATCTTGGGCAAAATGTATTCAGTTATCTTTTTAGTAACAAAAAAAATAACCCAAATTGGTTTATAACCAAAAATTATAATTATAAAAAAAAAACCTAAAAATGTAAAAAAAAAATTTTTAATTATTTGTTTTTTTTTACATACTGTCGCCCTAGCACAGCGGTTCTCAACCTGGGGGTCGCACGACCATTTCACAGGGGTCGCCTAAGACCATCGGAAAACACATATTTCCGATGGTCTTAGGAACCGAGACACCGCTCCTCTGACTCAGGCGATGTGTGGGCGGGATGATACGCTGCCCCTGTCACCTGGCCACACCTCCGGGATCACTCAACAGCTCCGCCTCCTCGCCGCTGATTGGCCACCGGAACTGTAGCTCAGGAGAGGCACACAGGCGGCCAATCACCGGCGAGGAGGTGGAGCTTGGAGAGGAGGAGCCGAGCGGCAGCGCGCGTAGATCAAAGAAGATCAAGGGAGCTGCCGGAGTAAGTGAAGAGGAGAGCGGCCAGAGAAGGAAGACAGCTGACAGGTAAGTGAGAGAGCGAGCCCAGGCTGGAGCAGGGGTCAGCAAGGTAAGTATCATTGGTGTCAGTGGGAGGAATAGTGCCCCATCATTTGTGTCACTAATACCAACGATGGGGCACTATTCCTCCCCCCACTGACGCCAACGATGGGGCACTATTCCTCCCCCCACTGACACCAACGATAGGGCACTATTCCTCCCCCCACTGACACCAACGATGGGGCACTATTCCTCCCCCCACTGACACCAACGATAGGGCACTATTCCTCCCCCCACTGACACCAACGATGGGGCACTATTCCTCCCCCCACTGACACCAAGAATGGGGCACTATTCCTCCCCCCACTGACACCAACGATGGGGCACTATTTCTCCCCCCACTGACATTAACAATGGGGCACTATTCCTCCCCCCACTGACACCAACGATGGGGCACTATTCCTCCCCCCACTGACACCAAGAATGGGGCACTATTCCCCCCCCCACCGACACCAATGATGGGACACTATTTCCCCCCCCCCCACTGACACCAATGATGGGGCACTATTCCCCCCCCTGACCCCAATGATGGGGCACTATTTCCCCCTCCACCACACTGACACCAATGGTGGGGCACTATTCCTCCCACTGACACCAATGGTGGGGCATTATTCCTCCCACTGACACCAATGATGGGGCACTATTCCTCCCACTGACACCAATGATGGGGCACTATTCCTCCCACTGACACCAATGATGGGGCACTATTCCTCCCACTGACACCAATGATGGGGCACTATTCCTCCCACTGACACCAATGATGGGGCACTATTCCTCCCACTGACACTAATGATGAAGCACTATTCCCCCCCCTGACACCAATGATGGGGCACTATTTCCTCCTCCACCAAACTGACATCAATGATGGGGCACTATTCCTCCCACTGACACCAATGATGGGGCACTATTCCTCCCACTGACACCAATGATGGGGCACTATTCCTCCCACTGACACCAATGATGGGGCACTATTCCTCCCACTGACACCAATGATGGGGCACTATTCCTCCCACTGACACCAATGATGGGGCACTATTCCCCCCACTGACACCAATGATGGGGCACTATTCCCCCCACTGACACCAATGATGGGGCACTATTCCTCCCACTGACACCAATGATGGGGCACTATTCCTCCCACTGACACCAATGATGGGGCACTATTCCTCCCACTGACACCAATGATGGGGCACTATTCCTCCCACTGACACCAACGATGGGGCTCTATTCCTCCCACTGACACCAACGATGGGGCACTATTCCTCCCACTGACACCAACGATGGGGCACTATTCCTCCCACTGACACCAACGATGGGGCACTATTCCTCCCACTGACACCAACGATGGGGCACTATTCCTCCCAATGACACCAACGATGGGGCACTATTCCTCCCACTGACACCAACGATGGGGCACTATTCCTCCCACTGACACCAACGATGGGGCACTATTCCTCCCACTGACACCAACGATGGGGCACTATTCCTCCCACTGACACCAACGATGGGGCACTATTCCTCCCACTGACACCAACGATGGGGCACTATTCCTCCCACTGACACCAACGATGGGACACTATTCATCCCACTGACACCAACGATGGGACACTATTTCTCCCACTGACACCAACGATGGGGCACTATTCCTCCCACTGACACCAACGATGGGACACTATTCATCCCACTGACATCAGTGATGGGGCACTACTCCTTCCACTGACACCAATGATGTGGCACTATTCCTCCCACTGACACCAATGATGTGGCACTAGTCCTCCCACTGCAAAATTACAGTTAAGAAGTAGCAACGAAAATAATTTTATGGTTGGGGGTCACCACAACATGAGGAACTGTATTAAGGGGTCGCGGCATTAGAAAGGTTGAGAACCACTGCCCTAGCAGTACAGTGTCATCATGGTGACACTGTACTACTTGTGGGGGGTGATGAAGATTTTTTTTTTTTTTACACTGTTTTTAGACCCATAAAGGCTGTAAAAGCAATAATTTCTCCTTCTCTCTGTCTGCATTCTTGCAGCCATTGAGAAATACTGTGTGAGCTGTGATTGGTCACAGCTTGTCACATGGTACAAGACTGTTGTGAATAGCCTTGTACCATGTGACCTTTGTGATCATTCACAGATTTCACACGTAGTAAGCAATGATGTCAGAAGTGGCCAATCAGTGATCACATGATCGGGACTTCGCACAGAGGTCATGTCCGACGATCTGTGTTCCACTGTGTCCGGAGGACACAACGGGCACCGGATCGCGGTGCTGCACGCTATTAGGGAGTGCGCACAAGCAGGGTGCGGAGAGGCCATTTATAAACGGCCACGCGCCCCTGCACTGCCACCGGCTGGCCATTTATATACAACGGCCAGACGGGCGGTGGTTAGGCAGGCCATACATGGGTCAAATTCTGAACTAATTTTCTTTAGAAAATCCGAACTTTCGTGCGTTTTGTAATCCTATGGAACCACCTTCAAAATTCAACCAACCAAGCCTTCAATTTCACCCCATGTTGCTACAGAAAATAATTTTCGCAGCCAAGAACTTTCTTTTCCTTCCAGTACCCGCTTCTGGGGACGAAATCCCCCCTCCCCCCCTTCCCACGCCTGGAGATTTTTGTTAAGGGGAAAGGCCTTTTTCTTGTCTGCGGTGGGATCCAACACCGTCTCGAGACCTGGGCCAAAAAGAAGACCCCTGTGAACGGGATGCCGCAGAGTTTAACCTTGGGGGCCGTGTCCCCTTGCCGTGTCTTAAGCCACAGGGCTCTGTGGGCGGAGTTAGGGCCGCTGACCTCGCCGTCATCCTTACTGACTCTGCTGAGGTGTCTGCAATATAGCCAACCCCCTGTAGTAAGGTCTGGAAGGAGGCTAATATCTTGTCTTCCGGGGATCCTGCCACAATATGGGCCTGTAGCTGTGTGGGCCAGTATTGCATGTTCCGAGCCAGGCCCAGACTGGGAAAAAAAATAGGCCGGGGCATTTTAGACTGTGCAGCCAATTTCTGGGAGGTGCAAGGGCATTCGCAGGGGCAGTTGGTGATGGAATATTCAGAGTCAGTCCTCTGCGCTGTAATATAAAGGGGCACTGTGATATAAAGGGGACTGCACTGTAAAGGGACACTGTATTGATCACCCTCTTGCCGCCCTGGGAGGGCTTCCGAGACCATGTCTCCCCATCGAGGGAAACACCATTACTGAGGTCGGTGTGGGGAGGCCACACTTTTTATCTGGGTGGAGGTGTTTTCTCAAGTAGGGAGGAGCTGAAGTCTCATGGGTGCTGTCCTGAAAGATGGGGAGGGGAAAAGCTCTTTAGCAGTACACACCAAACTGAGCATGTGCAGAGTGACTCCTAGAGCTCTGTTCTATTAGCAGATAGATAGGGGACAGTAGAAGAAGGGGAGGATCAGAGAAGACAGGATCAAACAATATTTTTACACAATGCAGAGAATTAACTCCTTAGGTCCCACAGTGAGTATAACAAGCATGCTTTACTGCATCTACAGACTGATTGTACTGTTGGGGGTTTAGTAACGCTTTAAATAAGGTGCCCGCAATATGTTTGTGTGACTTATATTGAATTGTATGATTGAAGTGACAGCAAGTCACAAACAAGTCACATTGAATAGTCGAATGGTAAAGTCGCACCACTTTAAAGTTACATTGGTCTGAACCACTCATTCCATTGTGGAAATGAGAGAACTGTTCTGCATATCTCAGTGATAGTCACACAGGGAATGAAATGAAGGAGATGCTCACTATGAGACCCTGCAGGGATATTACAAATCCCCCCCCACTAGAAATAAACAATGTGCAGGTCTACATAAAGCTCACCACATACATTACAATCTGATTGTACAATCTTGTCTTACTCTACCAAAAAGTATGCAGTACAGTGGCCTGCCTGATTGGATACAAATTGATTGCGTACTTTAGAGGTAGGTCCTCATTGTCCATTGTTGTGGTAGATGTAAGGTTGATTGTACCAAAATTGTATGGCCAGATTATAATGTGTATGGTGGCCCTTGGGTTCCCAGCACACATATGACCCACATATAATATAAATTTGTATCTGAGCCCTGGAGGGTCCTCATGCAATTATATAGTCCTCACAAAAACTATGTCTGCCCCTGGATGTCACTTAAGGTTCAAGTTTAGGTCTAAGTTTTTTGGGTTTTTTTTGCATAGTTACATGCACACAATGCTTTGTATTTTCTCAATGAATGCAAAGTGTTCTCTGATTGGATGAGGTGGAAATTGTGATGTCACCATCCTGCCTCTCCACCTTGTCCAATCAGTGGACATCTTGCATTGAGAAAAATACAAGGCAATCTGTGAATGGCATGGACCTGAAAACAAGTGGAGGTCACTGTAGGAGCGGTGCCTACTACAATGATTTCCAGCTTCCATGGGGGGGGGGGGGGGGATTCTTCTGGTATGGCATATACACTGATCAGTCATGACATTGACACTGACAGATAAAGTGAATAACATTGATTATCTCGTTACAATGGCATCTGAAAATGGGTGGGAGATATTAGGGAGCAAGTAAACATGTTGTCCCTGAAGTTGGAGCAGAAAAATGGGCAAGTGTGAGCAACTTTGACAAGGGCCAAATGTAATGGTGAGATGACTGGGTCAGAGCAACTCTAATAGTGCAGCTCTTGTGGGATGTTCCTAGGCTGGTCAGGACCAGGGGCGGACTGACCATTTGGAAACTCTGGCACTGCCTGAGGGCCCGGGGTCAGTAGGGGGCCCCATGAGATGCTTCTGGTACCTTTTTCATAGGCTTTTTTGAGTTTGGGCAAGGACACAGGGGCCCCATGATCCCCTATTGCCCGGGGGCTCCATGAGTTGTCAGTCCGCCCCTGGTCAGGACTGACAAAAAGTGATTCAAGGAAGGAAAACTGGCAACAGGGTCAAGAGCGGCCAAGGCTCACTGATTCGTCTGTGTAGGCCCATCCAATAGAAGAGCTACTGGAGCTCAAATTGCTGAAAAAGTTAATGCTGATTCTGATAGAAAGGTGTCAGAACACACAGAGCATAGCAGTTTGCTGTGTATGGGGCTGTGTAGTCACGGACTGGTCAGGGTGCCCATGCCAAACATGGGCATCCTGATCGTGTCCACAGCCAAAAGCCCCACAATGGCCACATGAGCATCAGAACTGGACCACGGAACAATGGAAGAAGGTGGCCTGGTCTGATGAATTCAACAATGGTTTGAGGAACAAACCATTGTTCAAGGTAAAAGGTGTTAAACGGCTTCTAAATTCTCCAGATCTCAGTCCAATCAAGCATCTGTGGTATGTCCTGGAAAAACAAGTCCGTTCCATGGAGGCCCCACCTCACCACTTACAGGACTTATCTGCTACTGATGGTTTGGTGCCAGATACTACGGTGTACCTTCAGAGGTCTAGTGGAGGCAATGTCTTGATGAGTCAAGGCTGTTTTGAGTACGGAGACCTACTCAATATTAGCTGGATGGTCATAATGTTATGTCTGCTTGGTGTCCAAGCTGGACCAATATAACTGCAGAAAATGCCATACCTAAACTTCAGCTTACAGATATATGCAGCCTCATGGAGGTGGGCGTTTAACCATGAGGCCACATATACAGCATGTGTTCTGGGAGTGTGCTCAAAGCATAGAGAACCTTGGGTCTCGTACTAACGGTCAGGACCACAGGACTCCCAGTTCCGGGTCACCTGAACAACTGCTGCAAAAGTGACTGTAGAGCTCACTCTCGTGAAGACTGAGTCCTGTGAAGACTGAGATTGAGCTCTGCAGTCACTTTTGCAGCAGTTGTTTTCTTTTTCTGGGTCACAATCCTGTGCAATGTCTTTTTCGATCAGTTGACCATGTCCACTGCTTATCAGATGATGTTTTCCCGGAAACTGTATATGCCATCATAACCTTGGATACTGGACATCACAACATGGCAAATTGGCAACTACAGTCACTGAGGCACCAGCTAAGCGGCACCAACAACTTGCTCTCTTTGAAGCTCAGTAAGCTCTGACATGTCTGCGTGCTACTAGCAGAGAATGCTGTGAATGACGAAAGTGAGACTTCCCACCTGTTAGCTAGGTGTCTCATCACACAGCGGAAGCAAAAAAAAGTGTTACATCACTTCCTCTTTTAACACAAAATATGTAATCACTTCCACACCTGCAAATCATGTAGTGTTTTTTTCATTTTTTTTTTTTGTCTAACTCGTGTAAGTATAGATGTTCTTTTCCAGGCAGGGCTTGAATTAGAAATCACCTGTGCTGACAGGGTCCCTTTAATGAATCATTGCAAAGAACAGTTACGATGTACACTGTTAGGCAGAACTCCAGAATAAATGAATATTATCTATATACAAGAGTCCTGTGTATTCTTCCTTTAATCTTGGTGTGCTTTGTGTATTTTATCCAGATCTGTGCAGTAATCCAGTGTGAGACTTTCTCTCTGCGCAGGAACTTCCTGTAATAAAGACCCGTCATTGCTGCTCTCTCTCCTTGTGCAGGGGAACTGGTCTTGTCTCCGCCCCTCCTGTAGTTTTCTGTGAGAAGTCTGTAGTGGGTGGAGCTGTTGGGCCCCTCCCACAGCTCTGTTCTCTGCACAGGGTATGTACAGCAACAGTGATGATGTCACTGCTACCTTTTCTAGGTAATGCCTGGATTTCTAGGGCCATTTGGTACACAAAGTGGATGTATACCCTTCCTTGCTATTGAGGATTATATGTAAATACATTTTTTTGTGTCTGGAGTTCAGGTTTAAAGCTGAAGTTGAATCTGCTGATATTTTCTTTCCCTGGTTTCTCCCTCCCCCTCATCAATATGCTAATTCATTTTTTAAATTAAACCTTACCTTTTTCATTACATACCTTATTTTATACCCAGTGACAGTGGATCTCTGTTGTTCTCTGTGCAATGCAGGCAGATCATGGCTGGAGGGAGGGGCTGGCAGGGTGTTGTACATAGCTTCCTGAAGACATCACAGTTCCTTGCCTCAGTACATCTCTCAGGAGCCCTGATGCAAGCAGTGGGCCGGCTTTCGAGAAGAAATATGCAATTATCATTTACATGCAGACAGGGGCGGACTGACAACTCATGGGGCCCCCTGGCAATAGGGGATCATGGGGCCCCTGTGTCCTTGCCCAAACTCAAAAAAGCCTATGAAAAAGGTACCAGGGGCATTTCATGGGGCCCCCTACTGAACCTGGGCCCTTGGGCAGTGCCCGAGTTTCCAAATGGTCAGTCCGCCCCCTGCATTCAGATCACCGTATGTAATACCCACATGTGATGCTGAGCCTCTCCTAATGCACACTCTAAGACGCTCATAGTGTGCAGCAAAATCAGAGTAAGCTATTCCAGTCCTGGAGGGGCCTGTACAACTGCGCAAGACTGAAGGGAAGGATGCAGTTCAGCTTTAAATGTCCATAACAACCGATTGCATTCCACTTTACATCAATTTAGAGCAGCCATTCTCAATCCGGGTCCATGAGAGACATTCTTCCCACTGATCACCAATGTAAGGAACATTCTTCCCACTGACCCCAAATGTATGGAGAATTCTTCCCACTGACCCCCAATGTATGGAGAATTCTTCCCACTGACCCCCAATGTAAGGAGCATTCTTCCCACTGACCACCAATGTAAGGAGCATTCCTCCCCCTGACCTCCAATGTAAGGAGCATTCTTCCCACTGATCACCAATGTAAGGAGCATTCCTCCCACTGATCACCAATGTAAGGGGCATTCTTCCCACTGACCCCCAATGTATGGAGAATTCTTCCCACTGACCCCCAATGTATGGAGAATTCTTCCCACTGACCCCCAATGTATGGAGAATTCTTCCCACTGACCCCCAATGTAAGGAACATTCTTCCCACTGATCACCAATGTAAGGAACATTCTTCCCACTGATCACCGATGTAAGGAGCATTCTTATAATTGACCACCAATGTAAGGATCATTCTTCCCACTGATCACCAATGTAAGGAGCATTCCTCCCCCTGACCTCCAATGTAAGGAGCATTCTTCCCACTGACCTCCAATGTAAGGAGCATTCTTCCCCCTGATCACCAATGTAAGGAGCATTCCTCCCCCTGACCTCCAATGTAAGGAGCATTCTTCCCCCTGATCACCAATGTAAGGAGCATTCCTCCCCCTGACCTCCAATGTAAGGAGCATTCTTCCCCCTGACCTCCAATGTAAGGAGCATTCCTCCCCCTGACCTCCAATGTAAGGAGCATTCCTCCCCCTGACCTCCAATGTAAGCATTCCTCCCCCTGACCACCAATGTAAGGAGCATTCCTCCCCCTGACCTCCAATGTAAGGAGCATTCCTCCCACTGACCTCCAATGTAAGGAGCATTCTTCCCAATTTTTTCTTGATTAAAAGTCTGACATCAAACCCGAGAGGTCAAGAAACAACCCCACTCCCATTATGCATGCAGCCCTTCTTCAAAAAAAAGATCTCAACCAACAAAAACTACGGAAGTGAAAAGCACAGCATAAGAAAAGAGCCCCTCACCCAGAGATGGACAGTTCACCAAAGGCGGGTCTGATATTCATCCAGACCGCCTGAGGCTCCCTGCCCTTCGCAAGACCCTGAATCTTCCCAACCTCACCCAGAATATCGTGCACCACCACTTCAACAGTGATGACTTTCTTCCGCTGGGAATGCCCCATATATTTACTCTGCATAACTCATGCGATAGAGACAGGGGATGCCTAGAACCCTCCCCACCCTTTTATACACTATCCTAAAGGAACACTGGAGCAGAAAGTGGTCCATAGACTCCACTTTACCAATACACTACTCTGCTCTAGGACAATCCCGATCATCCACAAGGCGATGCTCTCACATAGAACCTTCCATGAAAAGTGAGCCAGGCTTGATCCTTAAACTTCAAAGGGATTCTCTCCAAATTAATTAAAAGCAACCCCTCCCTCATTACAGAGCTTGAGTAATCCTTTAAGGCCAGTGGCATAATGAAAGCAGAAGCCAAAATCCTCTCCTCCAGAAGTTTCCTGGGAAGGGACCCGATATCCTCCACTGTCACTTGCCACTGCCGAAGTATTTTCAGACATGGGACGACATAAGCCGGGAGCTTGCCATGTTGGACTCTCAGACTTTTCACTGGCCCGCCATCTTCCCAGCAATGCAGAAAAGGCTTAAACCAAAATTGAAAAATACCCACCCATCCCTACAGGGTCTCTGATAACATATTGCCAAGTTTGTACTTTAAAAAGAGCAAAGAAAAGAAAACTATCGGGTTAACTATTCCTAGGCCACCCTCCTGTCTGGACAGGTAAGTTACATTGCATTTGATCAGGTTCAGCGTATTTGCCCATAACAGTTAGAAAAAACAGCTGTAGACCCTTGGATAGAGAGATACCGGCAAGTTACAGACAAAGCTGACCTATAAAAAGATCGGGACCAGGTACGTTTTGATCAAGTCAACCCTCTCCCTCAAGGAAAGCCTCCATCCCTTCCAGCTTGCTACTTTGGCATTGGCATCTACCAACCTGCTTTCCCAATTTTGATGACCATAGTCACCAGGACCAAATTTGATGCCCAACACTTTAACTTTCTGCTAGGGCTCTGGGAAGGCATCCAGAAGTTCGAAGCTTTCACCCTCCTTACCCATCCAGAAAACGTCACTCTTTTCATGGTTGACTTTGAAGCCAGAAGCCTCCGTTTACTGCTCTATCACAGAGACCACCTCCTGCACTTCCTCATTTCCAAAGAAAATAACAGACACATCATCAGCATAGGCCACGACCTTCAAAGGCGGTGCACCAGCAATGCCCAGAGGCACCCCACACAATGATGTACCCTCTAGCCTTCTTACAAAGGGGTTGATTGCAAAAGCATATAGCAGGGGGCTCAAAGGACAGACCTGGCGCACACCAGAGCCAACCTCAAAAGGCCATCCCAACCATTAACAAGTGGAAAATTCTTGGCCCCTCTATATAATGTCTTCAGCCAATCTATAAACCTTCCCTGCAGGCCGAATCTACCAAGTAGCAACCACAGATATTCATGATTCACTCGCTAAAAAGCTTTTGCCTGATCCATTGACAGCAAGTACTTTCTCTATCCAGCAGCCCTGCATCATTCCAAAGCCTCCCGGACAGCCTAAACTGCTGAAAGGGTACTTCTACCTTGGACCGAACAGTGCTGATGGCTGGACAAAAAATCTACTGAAAACAAACGCCAAAAAATTATCTTTGCCAAGATCTTTCTATCAACATTGAGAAGACTGATGGGGTGCCAGTTCTCAATCATTGAGGGGTCTTTAGCTTTTGATAGAATTACAGTGGAGTTAGGGAGCAAACCCTCTTCTAGACAGCTGTTAAAAACCTCCGCTGAAAAGGGAGCCAGAATGGACTTAAAACACTTGTAAAATTCAGCTGTTGATCCATCTGGCCCAGGTGATTTTTTTGGTAGCTAGCTTGTCTATAGCACGAACTACCTCATCCGCTGAAATTGGTTCTGTCAAATTCATCAAAAGCAATGTGCCATTTCCCAATCCTGGAGTAGAATCTAGAAAGCTTTCATCTTGTCCCGGCTAAGGTCCTTTCTTCCCAGGAGGTCTGCATAATATGACCCAAAGATCTCCCAAGATCCCTGATTTGGACGTCATCAGGGAACCTGTACTGTCTTTCCGGCCAATGACTGTCTTAACTGCTATGCCTTGCTTACAGTTCTGATAAGGATCAGGCGAGTGATATCTTCCATAATCCCTTTCCAGAACCAAGGAGGCATGCCGGTCATATTAACACTTCCTAAGAAGAAGCTTCACTTCAGATATCTCCCCTGGATCTCCTCCATACGAGACAAGACAATCAAGCTTCCTCCGCAAATGCTGGCAGGCAATGTACATAACAAGCTGCTTCTTCTTACTTATGGCCTTGAAAAGTCTAGTTGCCCTTTGTTTCACAAGCTCCCGCCACTCTGACTTACTGCTGCAAAAAGTCCAGAAAATTAACCTGTGCCTGAAAAAACCTCAAAGGATTGTCTTACCGGTACATCATCCAAGAGAGCTGAATTCAGTTTCCAGACACTCCTTCCCCTGAATGGAGTGTCCAAAACATTCAGAATCACAGACCGCATACAGTGGTCAGAGAACTCCACCACCCTCAACTCAGGAGTCAACAAAGTAGAGTTCTCCTTTAAAAAAAACCTGTCTATCCTGCTCTGACTATTCCCTCTCTGAAATGTGAAACCAGTGCTGCCAGGACAGTGCTTAATGTGCACATCTACCAGGCCTGCCTGTCTAACCATATCTCTAAGAAAAATGCTATCATAACCCAGCCTGTCTATGGAGCCTCTCCTGTCTTCAGGCCTAATTATGGTGTTAAAGTCACCTCCAAAGACAATCTGCTGGGACATAAAAAGAAAGATCTTTGTGAGGAGGCATTTCCTGTCCCATTTTGACAGAGGTCCATAGATATTTATCAGGTGCAGATCTTGCCCCTTAACAGAGATGTCTAAGACCTTGCATCTCCCCATTTCTACCTCATTTACCCGCTGGCATGTTATCGGTTTTAAAGCACCGCAACTTCACTGCAAGGCTCAGTCGCAAGAGACCACAAGGAGGGACCACATCTCCACTCCCTTTTTGCTAGATACACATCAGCCAATGTATTGAGCCAAGTCTTTTGCAAAAATAAAATCGCAGCATCAAAATCACTGAGCAAAAATAAGGCCATATCACGAGCGACGTTAATGGTCCTCACCTTTAACGGAGTGGGAACTGCCATCAGGATGATTTGGGTAGTCATTTTTTTTACCTCTACTACACACTCATCACCTGAAAAAGTTCTCTTCAGGCTATGCGACTCCTCCTCAACCATAGATGATAAAGAAATGGATAAATCAGACTCCATCTCATCACCTGACAAAACTGAATAGGTGTTGGCAACAGGGACCCCTCCTGGGTCTGATTGTGAGGAAGAAAGGACAGTTCTTCTCATCCTCCTCTTCTTTTTTTTCCTCTTGACCTTCTCCCACCCCTCATCAGCTGAATCCCCTTCAGCAGGAGACATGGGACCAGGGGTGGACTGACAACTCATGGGGCCCCCGGGCAATAGGGGATCATGGGGCCCCTGTGTCCTTGCCCAAACTCAAAAAAGGCTATGATAAAGGTACCAAGGGCATCTCATGGGGCCCCCTACTGACCCCGGGCCCTCGGGCAGTGTCCGAGTTTCCAAATGGTCAGTCCGCCCCTGCATGGGACATGGACACCCCCCCTGAGCCCCATCGGCTCCTCCCCCATCCAGCTCCCCCACACTCTCCTGGCCACGTTTGCGCTGTCGTGGGACAGGTACCGGAGGTGGAGTAGGCCGAGAGGGAAGATCCGCTAAACCTGCCCCCCCAGCAGCTTCCACTAGTCTGGAGGATCTACATACAATAGGATTAGGAACAGGAGGGACAGACTCAGGGATGACATTACTAAGGGAAACAGAATCTGACACAACAGACGGAACAGACTCAAGAGGGGCAACATTTTCCTCCCTAGCATCAGCTGCCTCATCTTCTTTATCCAGCCTCTGTAGCTCAGCCTCCAATCCTGGTAGGTTGTGTAGTGCCTCTGGGCACTGACTATATGGATGGCCCAGCTGCTGGCACAAATTGTACTTAATCTGTGTGTATTCTTTGGCCAAATGACCTAAATCCTGGCACAGTGAGCACTTCTTCATGATGCAGGACAATACAAAGTGGCCTTTCTCTCCACATTTATTACAAACCTTAGGCTGACCCTGATAGAAAATGGTCAGTCTATCCCTCCCCAGAAAAGCTGAGCAGGGCAGGTGCTGAACCACATTGGCCAGCACCCTCAATTGCAGCGACACTGTCCAGGCCCCTGTCCATATCCCATGCTCATCCAGGACCCTACGCAGAGGGGTGAGAACCTCGGCATATCGGCGCAGCCACACTACCAAATCAGCCTCTGGTATAGATTATGGACCAGGATCATCACTGATTTTATCAAAGGCTGCCTTGAAACTATCTTTGCCACCAAACCTCTCCACTGCTGAAGGCCCCTGCACTTCCTATACCTCTCCCAAAAAAGATCCAGACCTTCATGTTTTACAAACGATAAATCGTATTCATAACTGCCAACTGGGCAGGTCAAAGCAAGAACATCAGAGGCTTTAAACCCCATCTCCAAAATCAGCTCTGCCACCCCCCCCCTCTTACTGGTGGGGTTCCCTCCCCCCTCCCACCTCAACTGCATTACATTCCTCCTCCTGAACCCACCAACCATCCCTGGTGCAACTCTAGCAGATACCGATTGTACAGATTTTCTCTGCTGAGCAGGGCGAGAAATGTCATTTTTACTCTTGCCATCAACATTAACCCCTTCATCACCACCCGCCACTAACACATCCATTGCTTTACCAGTATCACCAGTCATATCATTTGCTGACACATTCATAGTCTTCACAGCAATGTCCATACTCACTGCTGCACTGATAGAAACTTCAGCTCCAGCTGTCTTCTCCTCCTCCAGGTCAGAGCTTTCAGCCCAGGACCGTGCATACTGTTCAGACAAAGCAACAGTTGTAGCATCACTGACACAGGAAAAATCCATGTTTGCTGATTGCTCTCCACATGGTCCATTGTTGCTGCCCTCCCCCACCAGCATCAATTAGCTCTGAAACACACGCAGATTCAGGTGAAGCAGACTCTTCACAGGTGGCAGCCAACCTGCCTGTAGAGGAACTACTATACTCAGCAGGAACAGCAGCAGTAACATCCATCTCTTGGTGCAGGTCCATCCACATTCCCCTGATGGTCTGGAGACATCTCTATCAAGGATTTTCCCCTCCAAGGCTGCAGAGGTTTCCTCCACAGCAGAAACTTCCACAGCAGGTTGTTTGCAGAGCTCCTTCTCTTCAGCAGTAGTCACCACAGCTGGTGGGAAAGACATGTTGGAAGCAGCCATCTTGGTGTACTGGGATTTCTCCACCAGTACTGGCTTTGCTGGTCTGTACCTCCTCTGTCCATACTCAGGGACTTCTGAAGGGTCACCAGAAAAGGCAAACCTGTCTGCTCTCAGGGGTGACTCCATCTACTGGATGAAGGTCATGGTTCCTTCCATGCTCACTCTCAACTCCCTGGCTGGTGTCCGCTGACAACTCCGCAGCCTGACATGGAGGGAGAGACGCAGAGGTAGATGGAGCTGGGTCATCCATTACCTGAGGCTGCTGATCCCCAGAACTCGCTGATGTTTGGCTGGCAAATCTCTTCTCATTGTCAAATTTCTTTGCAAAAGCTCCACTTCTTGATTTCAGCTTTTCCAATAATAAAGATGGCTTCTTTACTTTTTCTTCCATTTGCTGTAGTTCTGGATTTATAGCCAATCGATTCTTAGTCCAGGCCTGGCAGTACTTGACTCTGAAGGATTTATGATCAGCTTTTAAAACTTTAAGTTTTCCCTCAGCTCTTCCAATCACCATAAACTGATCAACAATCTTCTGTCTGTACACATCCACATCCTCACCAGGGCCTGGACCCACAGTCAGGTCCTCCACCTCCTCCTCCTCACTAGGTCCTGTGTCATCAGGGGGATCTCTCCCAGGGCCTCCCCCTGGATCAGACATGGTTCCTGGCCAAGATAGCAGGCAAGGCCCAGGTTTACAAAACTCTGGTTCTCAGGGAGAGCTCCTTCAGTGTGTCCTCCTTATCCCACTGACTACTAGTGATGGGCTGAACACCCCACTATTTGGTTCGCAGTCGAAAATTCGAACACAATGAACGTTAGACTGTGAAATTTGAACGTAATGCAAGTCTATGGGACTCGAACTTGTAAATGCAAAAGTGCCCATTTTGAAGGTTTATATGCAAGTTATTGGCCATAAAAGGGGGTATAGGGACTTGGGTACTGCTGTGAGGGACATGAATTGGTGAAACATTTTTTTCAAAAAGTACAGTTTTTAAAGGGGCAGTCATTTTTAATTTCTCAAAGTAAGATATACTGCTACAGGGTGGCAGGGGTGCGCAAAATAACGTGTGTGTGTGTGTATGTATGTATATATATATATATATATATATATATATATATATATATAAAATGTGATTTTGCATTTCAGGGTAGAAAGTGCATGCACCCTACCTACGCCGTCATTTGCAGCTGTCAATTACTGGGTCCTGGCCGGTGATTGCCCACTGGTGCCCGGTGATTACCGAGGATCTCTGATGGGGAAGAGGGCTGCTTTGTTTACTAACAGACCTCCTCCCTGTCGGCTGGCTCGGACACTGCTCAGCCATCCAGAGCAGGGTGATTACAGTGAACACAGCCCCCCCAGTAAAACATTGCCAGCACACAGTTAACCCTTTGATCGCCCCTCATGTTATCCCCTTCCTGCCCAGTGTCAGTACAGTGTCAGTAATTTTTTTTTTTTTTTTTTAGAACTGATCACTGTATTGGTGTCACTGGGGATGTCAGTGACACCCAGTCAGTTCCCCCCAGTGTCAGAATGCCCGCTGCAGTCCTGCTATAAGTCGCTGATCGCAGCCATTATTAGTAAAAGAAAATAAAAAATTCCAGTATCTATACCGCCATTTGTAAACGCTATAACTTTCACATAAACCAATTCAATTTATTGGGATTTTTTTTAGCAAAGACATAGAGCAGAATACATTTTGGCCTAAATTTATGACGAATTTAGATTTTTAAATTTTTTTACTGGACATGTTTAATAGCAAAAAGTAAAAAATATTGTTTTTTATTTTTTTTCAAAATTGTTGGTCTTTTTTGGTTTATAGTGAAACAAATAAAAAAAAAAAAAAGCATAGGCAATCAAATAAAATACCACCAAAAGAAAGCTCAATTCATAGGAAAAAAAGTACATAAATTTAATTTGGGTGCAGCGTTGCATGACCACGCAATTGTCTGTCAAAGTAACGCAGCACCATAACGCAAAAAAATGGCCTGGTCAGGAGGGGGGGGGGGGGGAATCCTCAGGAGGACAAGTGGTTAAAGGACTTGTCAAAAACTGTTGTTTTGGGGTTTTTTTTGTTCAATTAAAGGAATTTTTCAAAAGCCTGGCGTTTTTAATTTTTTATACATTTAACCCTTTAGTGAATGGGTCGGGGTACAATTATCCCTTACTCATTCACAAGTGGGGAGGCAGCATCAGGGTGCCCCATATATTAAAGGGTACCCTGATGCTAATGAGCCCCCCTGCCTGCAGACCCCCACAACCACCGGGATAGGGTTGTGGGGACAATTTCCTTATGCTGACGGTAAGTGGTCTGGTAAGCACGGGGCGGGGCTGCCCTGTGCTCGGAGCAATGGTCTGGTGGGAATTTAGGGGGCACCCCCCTGCCTTTTTTCCTAAAGGGCCTGCTATGGCTTTTAGGGGGAACCCCACACACTTTTAAAATACATTTTTTACTGTAAGCTGTGGTTTTTATTTTTATACCTTTTTTTTTTTAATTATTTATTTATTTTGGGGGAGAGTATTCTCCCTTCTGTCTTTGGCAGTGTCCAGCCATGCACTGCATAAGTAGCCCTATATAGTGTGGGGTGTACACTTAGCCATGAGCCATGATTGGCCAAAGTCACTGTGACTTTGGCCAGTCATGGCTCTCACAGTGTATTGTGCTATGACTGGCCAAAGTATTGCATCTGACCTGTGGTGAGCTGCATTTCTTTGGCCAATCATGTCTCTCACAATGCACTGAGAGCGAAGTGCATTGTGGGGCACTCAGCGGGCGAACAACCCACCAAACGCCTTTACCGTTTGTGTGCTTGGCGATGTTCGAGTCCAACTTATGTTTGACTCAAACATCAAGCCCAACACTATTGACCCACCAATGTAAGGGACATTCTTCCCACTGACCACCAATGTAAGGGACATTCTTCCCACTGACCACCAATGTAAGGAGCATTCTTCTCACTGACCACCAATGTAAGGAACATTCTTCCCACTGACCACCAATGTAAGGGTAATTCTTTCCACTGACCACCAATGTAAGGTGGATTCTTCTCACTGATCGCCATTGTAAGTAGCATTCTTCCCACTGACCACCATTGTAAGTAGCATTCTTCCCACTGACCACCAATGTAAGGAGCATTCTTCCCACTAACCTCCAATGTATGGGGCATTCTTCCCACTGATCCCTAATGTAAGGAGCATTCTTCTCACTGTTCGCCAATGTAAGGAGCATTCTTCCTACTGATCACCAATGTAAGGAGCATTCTTCCCACTGACCACCAATGTAAGGAGCATTCTTCCCACTAACCCCCAATGTAAGGAACATTCTTCCCACTGATCGCCAATGTAAGGGACATTCTTCCCACTGATCGCCAATGTAAGGAGCATTCTTCTTCCTGATCACCAATGTAAGGAGCATTCTTCCCACTCACCACCAATGTAAGGAGCATTCTTCCCACTAACCCCCAATGTATGGGGCATTCTTCCCACTGATCGCCAATGTAAGGGACATTCTTCCCACTAACCCCCAATGTATGGGGCATTCTTCCCACTGATCGCCAATGTAAGGAGCATTCTTCTTCCTGATCACCAATGTAAGGAGCATTCTTCTCACTGATCACCAATGTAAGGAGCATTCTTCTTCCTGATCACCAATGTAAAGAGCATTCTTCTCACTGATCGCCAAAGTAAGGACCATTCTTCCCACTTACCACCAATGTAAGGAGCATTTTTCCCACTAACCTCCAATGTATGGGGCATTCTTCCCACTGACCTCCAATGTAAGGGACATTCTTCCCACTGACCCCCAATGTAAGGAGCATTCTTCCCACTGACCTCCAATGTAAGGAGCATTCTTCCCACTGACCTCCAATGTAAGGAGCATTCTTCCCACTGACCTCCAATGTAAGGGACATTCTTCCCACTGACCCCCAATGTCAGGGACATTCTTCCCACTGACCCCCAATGTCAGGGACATTCTTCCCACTGACCCCCAATGTAAGAGACATTCTTCCCACTGACCACCAATGTAAGGGGCATTCTTCCCACTGACCACCAATGTAAGGGGCATTCTTCCCACTGACCACCAATGTAAGGGGCATTCTTCCCACTGACCACCAATGTAAGGGACATTCTTCCCACTGACCTCCAATGTAAGGGGCATTCTACCCACTGACCCCCAATGTAAGAGACATTCTTCCCACTGACCACCAATGTAAGGAGCATTCTTCCCACTGACCACCAATGTAAGGAGCATTCTTCCCATTGACCTTGATTAATTAAAGCAAACATGCCACCTCTCAGTGGGGCTGCCCCTGCAAAGCAGTTCCATTTACCCAATCCTCCACTCTCACAAGCTCTCTCCAGGCTCTAAGACTGGTCCCTGCAGACCATTCCATCCCACGGTTCAGCGGTTGCAGGTCCTCTGAAATTAAGTCCAGTGCAGAGCCTATAGCCCTGCATTGGCTGTGAGGACATCAAGGAACAGTTTACTTTCAGAGTATAGGGGAATAGAGGAGTATGCTATCTGCCGGGGGAGTGGATTGTATAAGTAAAATTGCTTTTTGAACATTTAACTCTTGCAGTGTGCGGCTTACACAACAAGGGAGGATTTTTATTTTTCTTGGAGTTCAGCTTTAAATGATCATTTAGGTCTAAAAGCACTTTTTCCCACCTTATTCCCCCCCCCCCCCCCCCCACAGCAGCCAGCGCTCTCCTCTACTGCCTTATGTTGCCGCAATGGACTGCCTCTCAATGTCCTCATGTCCAGTACAGGGTTATAAACTTTGCATCAACCTTGAAAATGCTTTGTCTGTAAGTGGACAGATTCCTGCACCTGGTACCCACATTTCTTCTCCTTTAAAATGGAAATGCCTGAACCATCAGCCCCTGGCCTCTATTTCCACCAGTGTCATCAGGCGGCTCTCACATCAATGTTATATATACACTATATTGCCAAAAGTATTGGGACACCCCTCCAAATCATTGGATTCAGGTGTTCCAATCACCTCCCATGGTGTATACAATCATCACCTAGGCATGCAGACTGCTTCTACAAACACTGGTGAAAGAATGGGTCGCTCTCAGGAGCTCAGTGACTCCAAGCGTGGTCCCGTAATAGGTTGCCACCTGTGCAATAAGTCCATCCGTGAAATTTCCTGACTACTAAATATTCCACGCTCAACTATTACTGGGATTATAACAAAGTGGAAGCAACTGGGGACAACAGCAACTCAGCCACCAAGTGGTAGGCCACGTAAAATGACAGAGCAGGGTCAGCGCATGCTGAAGCGCACAGTGCGCAGAAGTCGCCAACTGTCTGCAGAGTCAATAGCTAAAGACCTCCAAACTTCATGTGACCTTCAGTTTAGCACAACAACAGTGCGTAGAGAACTTCATGGAATGGGTTTCCATGGCTGAACAGCTGCATCCAAGCCTTACATCACCAAGTACAATGCAAAGCATTGGATGCAGTAGTGTAAAGCACGCCGCCACTGGACTCTATAGCAGTGGAGACGTGTTCTCTGGAGTGACCAATCAAGCTTCTCTGTCCAGCAATTTGATAGATGTGTCTGGGTCTGGCGGTTGCCAGGAGAACGGTACTTGCCTGACTGCATTGTGCCAAGTGTAAAGTTTGGTGGAGGGGGGATTATGTCGTGGGGTTGTTTTTCAGGGGTTGGCCTTGGCCCCCTAGTTCCAGTGAAGGGAACTCTTAAGGCGTCAGCATACCAAGACATTTTGGACAATTTCATGCTCATAAATATATATATATATATATATACACACACGCACAGAGTTAGGTCCATATAAATTTAGACACAGGCATCATAAGTTTAGTTTTTTGTAGGCATTTACCAAAACATATTCAAGCTATAGTTCTATAATGGATATGGGCTGAAAGTGCCCACTCTCAGGTTTAATTTGAGGGTATGTACATCCAAATTGGAGGAAGGGTTTAGGAATTATAGCTCTTAAGATTAGCCATCCCCCCTTTTTCAAGGGACCAAAAGTAATTGGACAAATGAATCAAAAGCTGTTTCATGGCCAGGTGTGGGCTACTCATTCATTGTTTCTTCATCAATTAAGCTGATAAAAGGTCTGGAGTTGATTCTAAGTGTGGTATTTGCATTTGGAATCTATTGCTGTAAACCTACATCATGCGTTAAAAGATGCTGTCCATGCAAGTGAAACAGGCCATTGTAAGGCTTCAAAAACATAAAAAACAAATCCATCAGAGAGATAGCAGCACCATTAGGAGTGGCCAAATCCACAGTTTGGAACATTCTGAGGAAAGAAGAACGCACTGGGGAGCTCAGCAACGTAAAAAGGCATGGACGTCCATGGAAGACAATAGTTGTGGATGATCGCAGGATCCTCTCTATGGTAAAGAAAACCCATTCACAACATCCAGACAAGTGAAAGACACTCTTCAGGAGGTGGGCGTATCATTCTCAAAGTCTTTAATCAAGAGAAGACTTCACGAGAGCAAATACAGAGGGTTCACCACAAGGTGCAAACCATTCATAAACCTGAAGAATTAAAAAGCCAGATTAGACTTTGCCAAAAAACATTTAAAAAAGCCAGACCAGTTCTGGAAAAGCATTCTTTGGATTGAAGAATCTATACCAGAATGACGGGAAGAAAAAAGTGTGGAGAAGGCTTGGAACAGCTCATGATCCAAAGCACACAACGTCATCTGTAGAACATGGTGGAGGCAGTGTGATGACATGGGCATGCATGGCTTCCAGTGGCACTGGGTCATTGGTGGTTATTGATGATGTGACAGAAGACAGAAGCAGCCGGATGAATTCTGCAGTGTTTACAGATATACTGTCAGCCCAGATTCAGCCAAATGCAGCAAAGTTGATTGGACAGCACTTGACAATACAGATCCAAAACACACTGCAAATGTAACCCAGGAGCTTTTGAAGGAAAAGGAGTTGAATATTCTGCAATGGCTGAGTCAATCACCTGATCTCAACCCCATTGAGCATGCATTTCACTTGCTGAAGGCAAAACTAAAGGCAGAAAGACCCACAAACAAAGAACTGAAGACAGCTGCAATTAGAGCCTGGCAAAGCATCAGAAAGGAGGAAACCCAGTCTCTGGTAATGTCCATGGGTTCCAGACTTCAGGCAGTCATTGCCAGTAAAGGATTCTCAAAAAAATATTAAAAATGAAAATGTTATTTATCATTCTATTCAATTGTTCCGTTACTTTTGGTCCCTTGAAAAAGGGGGGATGGCTACTCTTAAGAGCTGTAATTCCCAATTTGGATGTACATACCTTCAAATTAAACTTGAGAGTGGGCACTTTCAGCCCATATGCATTATAGAACTATAGTTTGATTATGTTTTGGTAAATACCTGAAAAAAACTAAAATTGTGCCTGTGTCCAAATATATATGGACCTAACTATATATATATATATATATATATATATGTGTGTGTTAACATTTATTATAGGTACTTATATGGGGCTCTCAATCTACACAGCGCTTTACACCTATATTGTACATTTGCATCAGTCCCTAACCCTCAAGGAGCGTCCAATCTAAGGTCCCTAACTTACATTCATACATACACATACTAGGACCAATTTAGACAGAATCCGATTAACCTACCAGCATGTCTTTGGAGTGTGAGAGGAAACCAGAGTACCCAGAGGAAGCCCAGTCAGGCACAGGGAGAACATACAAACTTCAGGCAGGTGTGTGTGTGTGTAGATATATATAAATATATGTTTGTGTGGTATGTATGAATATATATATATATATACACACACTTACATGGTGTAGTTTGTGTATGCATGTGTATATATATATATATATATATATGTATATATATATATATATATATATATATATATATATATACAGTCAGGTCCATAAATATTGGGACATTGACACAATTCTAACATTTTTGGCTCTATACACCACCACAATGGATTTGAAATGAAACGAACAAGATGTGCTTTAACTGCAGACTGTCAGCTTTAATTTGAGGGTATTTACATCCAAATCAGGTGAACGGTGTAGGAATTACAACAGTTTGCATATGTGCCTCCCACTTGTTAAGGGACCAAAAGTAATGGGACAGAATAATAATCATAAATCAAACTTTCACTTTTTAATACTTGGTTGCAAACCCTTTGCAGTCAATTACAGCCTGAAGTCTGTAATGCATAGACATCACCAGACGCTGGGTTTCATCCCTGGTGATGCTCTGCCAGGCCTCTACTGCAACTGTCTTCAGTTCCTGCTTGTTCTTGGGGCATTTTCCCTGCAGTTTTGTCTTCAGCAAGTGAAATGCTCAATCGGATTCAGGTCAGGTGATTGACTTGGCCATTGCATAACATTTACTTCTTTCCCTTAAAAAACTCTTTGGTTGCTTTTGCAGGATGCTTTGGGTCATTGTCCATCTGCACTGTGAAGCGTCCAATGAGTTTGCGAAGCATTTGGCTGAATATGAGCAGATAATATTCCCGAAACACTTCAGAATTCATCCGGCTGCTTTTGTAAGCAGTCACATCATCAATAAATACAAGAGAAGCAGTTCCATTGGCAGCCATACATGCCCACGCCATGACACTACCACCACCATGCTTCACTGATGAGGTGGTATGCTTAGGATCATGAGCAGTTCCTTTCCTTCTCCATACTCTTCTCTTCCCATCACTCTGGTACAAGTTGATCTCGGTCTCATCTGTCCATAGGATGTTGTTCCAGAACTGTGAAGGCTTTTTTAGATGTCGTTTGGCAAACTGTAATCTGGCCTTGCTGTTTTTGAGGCTCACCAATGGTTTCTTGTGGTGAACCCTCTGTATTCACTCTGGTGAAGTCTTCTCTTGATTGGTGACTTTGACACACATACACCTACCTCCTGGAGAGTGTTCTTGATCTGGCCAACTGTTGTGAAGGGTGTTTTCTTCACCAGGGAAAGAATTCTTCGGTCATCCGCCACAGTTGTTTTCTGTGGTCTTCCAGGTCCTTTGGTGTTGCTGAGCTCACCGGTGCGTTCCTTCTTTTTAAGAATGTTCCAAACAGTTGTTTTGGCCACGCCTAATGTTTTTGCTATCTCTCTGATGGGTTTGTTTTGTTTTTTCAGCCTAATGATGGCTTGCTTCACTGATAGTGACAGCTCTTTGGATCTCATCTTGAGAGTTGACAGCAACACTTGAAATGAACTCTGGACCTTTTATCTGCTCGTAATTGGGATAATGAGGGAATAATGCACACCTGGCCATGAAACAGCTGAGAAGCCAATTGTCCCATTACTTTTGGTCCCTTAACAAGTGGGCGGCACATATGCAAACTGTTGTAATTCCTACACCGTTCACCTGATTTGGATGTAAATACCCTCAAATTAAAGCTGACAGTCTGCAGTTAAAGCACATCTTGTTCGTTTCATTTCAAATCCATTGTGGTGGTGTATAGCGCCAAAAATGTTAGAATTGTGATGATGTCCCAATATTTATGGACCTGACTATATATATATTACCATCTACACTATATATATATATATATATGTTTGTGTGGTGTGTATGTAAGTATATATATATATATATATATATATGTGTGTGTGTGTTACCATCTACACTATATTTATTTATTTTATTATTTCAGGTGCTTATATAGCGCTGTCAATTTACGCAGCGTGTCAGGAATGGATTCACCACTGGTGGTGGGACTCACCTGCCGTGTGGGCTGCAGTACCAGGGCTGGCAAGCAGGTGCTCTCAGCAACCAGAAGCTCACTCCTGCAATCAGCCATCACCTGAGGCTGATTGCAGGAGGTGTATTTAAGGAATGGCCAGACCTGCAGTCAGTGCCTTGGTATATTGTTTCCCATGAGCCCCTGTACTTGGTATCCTGTGTTCCTGCCTATCTGCCTAGTTGCTAACCCTGCTTTGATCCTGACCTCTGCTGACCGTCTCCTGTTTAACCCCTGGCTTGCCTGACCATCCTTCTGCCTGATTCTCTGTACCGCGCTGCCCGTGAGTTACTGAACCCGGCTTGTGACCCTATTTTCTGCCTGCTCGTTACTGACCTGGCCTGCCTGACTACGCCTGACGCTACCCAGATGATCCATCCATCCCGCACGGATCTGTCCCTGTTACCAGGTCTGCCAGCCTCTTCACGTCAGGCTCCTTTCCCCGCACACCTCTGACGACGCTCTTTACCATCACCGGACATACTCAGGGGTCACGACCTGGTCTCAGTCTGCTCAGAGTCCATCCCCACCATCAGGGACCCTGGTGAATAAGCAGATTGGGACTTAGACCCCGCGCCCTGTACAGTACCTAATGGCCTGCCTGACCATTCCAACTCTCCAGCCCTGACTACGCCTGTGTTCCCACACATTTCTGGTCATACCCAGATCCCTAACACAGCGCTTTATATATATATATTGTACATTCACATCAGTCCCTAACCCTCAAGGGGCGTACAATCTCTCTCTATATATATGTTTGTGTGGTGAATGTATATGTGTGTGTGTGTGTATATGTATATTATATACTGTGTGTGTGTATATATGTATATTATATACTGTGTGTGTGTGTATATGTATATTATATACTCTGTGTGTGTGTATATATGTATATTATATACTGTGTGTGTGTGTATATGTATATTCTATACTGTGTGTGTGTGTGTGTGTGTGTGTGTGTGTGTGTGTGTGTGTGTATATGTATATGTATATTATATACTGTGTGTGTGTATATGTATATGTATATTATATACTCTGTGTGTGTGTGTATATATGTATATTCTATACTGTGTGTGTGTGTGTGTGTGTGTATGTATATTATATACTGTGTGTGTGTGTGTGTATATGTATATTATATACTGTGTGTGTGTGTATATTCTATACTGTGTGTGTGTGTGTGTGTATATGTATATTATATACTGTGTGTGTGTGTGTGTATATGTATATTCTATACTGTGTGTGTGTGTGTGTGTGTGTATATGTATATTATATACTGTGTGTGTGTGTATATTCTATACTGTGTGTGTGTGTGTGTGTATATGTATATTATATACTGTGTGTGTGTGTGTGTGTATATGTATATTCTATACTGTGTGTGTGTGTGTATATGTATATTATATACTGTGTGTGTATATTCTATAGTGTGTGTGTGTGTATTATATACTCTGTGTGTGTGTATATGTATATTCTATACTGTGTGTGTATATGTCTCCTAGATTGTAAGCTCGTAAGAGTAGGGCCCTCTTACCCCTCGTACATTGTTTGTTGTTGTTGTACTGTGCCATGTTTTGTCCCCCCTATTGTACAGCGCTGAGCAAACCCTTTGGCACTATATAAACTCGTAGTAATAATAATAATAATATGTATATTATATACTCTGTGTGTATATGTATAATATATACTGTGTGTGTGTGTGTGTATATGTATATTCTATACTGTGTGTATATGTATAATATATACTGTGTGTGTATATATATATATATATAGAGAGAGAGAGAGAGTGAGAGAGATATATAGAGATATAGATATAGGGATATATATAGATATATATAGATAGATATATATCTATATATACACCATGCCAGTGAAGTCATCCTGGCCATCTGCTTAGTACATGAGGATGATGTCACAGTAGATGATTTCTCAGGGTCGTGCGATCCCCCCACCATTGTCTCCACTAGCAGCTCCTTAAATCATCATCAGCATCAGCCGCGAGCAAAGAGCAAGCCCAGCATCTCCAGTGCGGCCAGCCAATCAGCGTCGTCCTCTGTGGGTGCGCTGCGCTGGGTATCGGAGGGGACGGGCACACATTGGCTGGGAGCTGCCTGGAGCTGGCCATGTCTAGCAGGGTGCCCGCACCTCCTCGGTCCTCCCGGTGCCCCGGATTCCCGCTGTCACAGGTAAAGGATCCCTTTGCTGCAATCATCTTCTCGCTCCTCAGTCGCCATCCTCTTCTTCCTCCTCCTCCTCCCCTTGTCTGCTGCAGAGGGGCCCCTCATCCTGCTTGTGGCTCTATAGGACAAATGGGGGGCATGGTGGGTGGTTGGCTGGTGCAGGCTGGATGGTCGGATTTGGAATAGATGAAGGTTGTAGAAGCCCGGTGGTGACACCATGGGAGGGGGATGGGATGCAGGGGGAGGATTGAGGCTGGGGGCTCCAGTGCAGATCAGGAGGCCAGGGCTTGCTTGCTGCTAATGCAGAGGCTTGTTGTGATGATGTAGGGAATGAAAATTCAGGACATTTTGCCTCTATTGCAATGCAATCCGATTTTTTTTTCTTTTTTTTTGTGGTCTTCATCCACCAGGACAGGTTTGTATTTTAGAAGATGTCTTCTGTGCAGATGATAGGCAATCATTGATGTGTGTTGTTTTATTTTCCCAGGCCCCCTCCAGATTGACAGATTTGGATTGCTCTCAGCCTGGAGAGAGTGCCGTTGAATGGTACGGCTTTATCCATGGACTCCCCAGGGAGAGGGAATTCTCTTAGGCTGATCCGGCACAATAGGCCACCTGGAGCCCTTCCGAGGTCACCATGAATTTATCCGACAGAATGACTGATTTTGCCGATCAGACCCGCTACGACTATGTCAACAGCACCTCCGTATCTCACGTGGGCAACGGGACTCTGCGAGACATCCAGCAGATCATTCACACGGCCACCTTGGTCACCTGCACCTTCCTCCTGGTGATTATCTTCTGCCTGGGATCCTACGGGAACCTTGTGGTCTTTTTGTCCTTCTTTGACCCGGCCTTTAGGAAATTTAGGACAAACTTTGACTTCATGATCCTGAACTTGTCCTTTTGTGACCTCTTTATTTGTTGCATCTCCGCCCCCATGTTTGCTTTCGTTTTATTTTTTGATACCGGCAGCAACGTGCCCGATGCGTTTTGCTTCACCTTTCACCTTACCAGTTCTGGGTTTATCATCATGTCTTTAAAAACCGTAGCGGTGATCGCCCTTCATCGGCTGAGGATGGTTCTTGGACAGCAGCCTAACCGGACGGCCTCCTTTCCCTGCACTTTGATGCTCACGGTGCTCCTTTGGACCACAAGCTTTACCCTTGCCACGCTAGCCACACTAAGGACACGAAAGTCTCGGATATGTTTACCGATGTACAGCCTTATCAGTGGAGAGGGTAAAATTATCCTGTATTTGTATGTCATAGACTTCACGTTTTGTGTGGCGGTTGTGTCAGCCTCTTACATCATGATTGCTCAAGCATTGAGGAAAAATGCCCAAGTGAGGAAATGTCCCATCATCACAGTGGACACTACGAGGCCGCAGCCATTCATTGGGCCTGGCGTGGATGGTGTACAATGTACTGTCCCTGCTTTGTACAGGAACCAGAATTATAACAAACTTCAGCATATTCAGACACATGCCTACACCAAAAAACTGAGCCAAATGCCCGTACCGGCAAGTAGACTGCAGCTTGTGTCAGCCGTCAACTTATCCACAGCAAAGGATTCCAAAGCGGTGGTGACTTGTGTAGTCATTGTCCTCTCTGTGCTCATCTGTTGCCTCCCGTTGGGGATTTCTTTGGTTCAAGACGTGTTGACCAACAGCAGCAGTTTTATCCTGTACCAGTTTGAACTTTGCGGGTTTACTCTGATCTTTTTAAAGTCGGGCTTGAACCCCTTTATCTACTCCCGTAACAGCGCCGGGCTGAGGAGGCGGGTGCTGTGGTGCATCCAGTATGTGGCGTTGGGGTTTTTATGCTGCAAACAAAAAACCAGACTGCGCGCTATGGGAAAAGGCAGCCTGGAGGCCAACCGCAACAAGTCCTCTCACCACGAAACCAACTCTGCGTATATGTTGTCGCCAAAGCCGCAGAAGAAGTTTGTTGACCAGGCCTGCGGCCCGAGCCATTCTAAAGACAGCGTGCTGAGCCCAAAAGGCTCGGGGGGACATCAACACTATGCCCAGAGCAGCTCCACCCCAATTAATACTCGTATAGAGCCCTACTATAGTATCTATAATAGCAGCCCCTCCCAAGAAATAAGCACCCCTAATAGCCTGCAGCCAGTAAACTCCACTTTCGGTTTTGCCAAATCGTATATTGCCATGCATTATCACACCACCAATGATTTAATGCAAGAGTGTGAGACCACTTCTGCCAAGCAAATACCTGTGCCATCCGTCTGACCATGAGACTGTAATATGCATCTTGTAAGCATCTCCAACATGTGTTATTTGCCATACAGCTATAGGTTTACAGTTTACTATTTCACAAGTATTAGGACTCACTTAATGGAAAAAAATATTTTTCATATAACTTTATTAAACAATGTAACAGTTCACATTAAATAGAGTGGGGTTTTCTATGCTTCATTAAGGAATTGATCTATAGCAGTATTTCTCAAATAGGGTTCCTCCAAAGGTTCGGTGGGGTTCCTTGCATAGTGGGTAGTCAGTAGATCTCCTGCCTTGTGATGCCTGCATATTTCTGACCTTAATGCCATAGATTCCTCCAAAGGTACCCTGGGTTTCCTTGTGTAGTGGGTAGTCTATTGATCTCCTGCCTTGTGATGCCTGCATATTTCTGACCTTAATGCCATAGGTTCCTCCAAAGGTACCCTAGGATGCCTTACGTAGTGGGTAGTCTATTGATCTCCTGCCTTGTGATGCCTTCATATTTCTGACCTTAATGCCGTAGGTTCCTCCAAAGGTACCCTGGGATTCCTTGCGTAGTGGGTAGTCTATTGATCTCCTGCCTTGTGATGCCTGCATATTTCTGACCTTAATGCCATAGGTTCCTCTAAAGGTACCCTGGGATTCCCTGCGTAGTGGGTAGTCTACTGATCTCCTGCCTTGTGATGCCTGCATATTTCTGACCTTAATGCCATAGGTTCCTCCAAAGGTACCCTGGGATTCCTTGCGTAGTGGGTAGTCTGTTGATCTCCTGCCTTGTGATGCCTGCATATTTCTGACCTTAATGCCAAAGGTTCCTCCAAAGTTACCGTGGGGTTTCTTACATAGTGGGTAGTCTATTGATCTCCTGCCTTGTGATGCCTGCATATTTCTGACCTTAATGCCATAGGTTCCTCTAAAGGTACCCTGGGATTCCCTGCTTAGTGGGTAGTCTACTGATCTCCTGCCTTGTGATGCCTGCATATTTCTGACCTTAATGCCATAGGTTCCTCCAAAGGTACCCTGGGATTCCTTGCGTAGTGGGTAGTCTGTTGATCTCCTGCCTTGTGATGCCTGCATATTTCTGACCTTAATGCCAAAGGTTCCTCCAAAGTTACCCTGGGGTTTCTTACATAGTGGGTAGTCTATTGATCTCCTGCCTTGTGATGCCTGCATATTTCTGACCTTAATGCCACTTGACAGCTCAAGTGGTGTAGGACCGGTGGAGCTTTTCCTATCCTTTCTCAGGTAAGAAACTACTGACACCAATGATCACGTTAGCTGCCTGTTAAAGTGTAGGGCATTCATCCAACTTACCACCAATGTAAGGAACATTCTTCCAAATGACCACAACTGTAATGGGCATTCCTACCCCTGACCACCAAAGTAAGGAGCATTCTTCCCAGGAACCACCAGTGTAAGGGACATTCCCACCCTTGACCACCAATGTATGGAGCATTTTTCCCAGTGCCACCAATGTAAAGGGCATTTTTCCCAACCCTGACTGCTATTGTAAGGATCATTTTTCCGTTCTTCCCTTTGACCACCATTGTATGGAGCTTTCTTCCCACTATCCACCAAAATAAGGACCATTCTTTCCATTGACCACCAGTGTAGGGACCATTCTTTTCATTGACCACCAATGTAGGGACCATTCTTTTCATTGACCACCAATGTAAGAATCATTCTTCCCACTGACCGCCAATGTAAGGGGCATTTGTACCCCTAACCACCAATGTACGGACCCTCTTCCCACTGACCACCAATGTAAGAATCATTCTTCCCATTGGCGACCAACAGAAGGGGCGTTCTTCCCACTGACCACCAATATAAGGAGCATTCTTCCAAATGACCACAACTGTAATGGGCATTCCTACCCCTGACCACCAATGTAAGGAGCATTCTTTCCAGGGACCACCAATGTAAGGAGCATTCTTTCCAGGGACCACCAATGTATAGGGACATTCCCACCATTGACCACAACTGTAATGGGCATTCCTACCCTTGACCACCAATGTAAGGAGCATTCTTTCCAGGGACCACCAGTGTATAGGGGCATTCCCACCCTTGACTTGACAACAACTGTAATGGGCATTCCTACCCCTGACCACCAATGTAAGGAGAATTATTTCCAGGGACCACTAATGTATAGGGCAATTCCCACCCTTGACTTGAGCACCACTGTAAGGAGCATTCTTCCCAGTGACCACTAATGTAAGGGGTATTTTTCCCACCCCTGACTGCCATTGTAAGGATCATTCTTCCCTATGACCACCATTGTAAGGAGCTTTCTTCCTATTCTCCACCAATGTCAGGACCTTTCTTTCCATTGACCATCAATGTACGGGACATTCATCCCACTGACCACCAATGTAAGGGACATTCTTCCCACTGACCACCAATGTAAGGAACATTCTTCCCACTGACCACCAATGTAAAGAACATTCTTCCCATTGACCACCAATGTAAGGAACATTCTTCCCATTGACCACCAATGTAAGGAACATTCTTCCCACTGAACACTAATGTAAGGAGCATTCTTCCCACTGACTACTAACTAGGACAGTCTTTTCACTAGGGGCCCAGTCTGCCTGCAGATTTAATCACCTCTTATAGGGGTTCCTTAAAACCTAAAAAACATTTAAAGGGTTCCTCCAAGGTAAAAAGTTTGAGAATGGCTATTTTATAGTGCTGTGCATTTTATTACTGGGAAGCATTTGTGTGATATTTTATTTCTTATCATACAGCGACCAGAGAGAACTGAATTACTACTAGAGACAACTTTATTGTATTAGCAGGACGATGGGATATCTCCAACATTGCACAGATATGCAGGATTCTTATAAAAAAAAGAACACAGGGAAGGTGTTGCCCATAGCATCTAGTAGAATACTTGAGAGTTAATCCACATGGTTTCAGCTCTTGTTTGTTCTTCTGTAGCTTTGAGGATAATACATTCTGAATTCTTGCTGTTGGATACGCTGACACTTCACCTTAAAGGATAACTCCAACCAAGGCAAGCGTTGCCATTAAAGCAGGCTGATATAAAGTTACACCCAGGGGCGGACTGATAACTAATGGGGCCCCTGGGCAATAGGGGATCATAGGGCCCCTGTGTCCTTGCCCAAACTCAAAAAAGCCTATGAAAAAGGTACCAGGGGCATTTCATGGGGCCCCCTACTGACCCCGGGCAGTTCCCGAGTTTCCAAATGGTCAGTCTGCCCCTGGTTACACCAATACAGTCACGTATCCTGTAATATGAAGTTTAAAGTTTTATAATTTGTTTAAGTACCTGAATTTAGTTTGTGATGCCGTACTCCAGGTGTGCTGTATGCAATGACAAGGAATATGCTGGCAGGAGAAGAGAGCAGAGTGATCTCTTGCAGATCTTCTGCTGCACTATTTTATTTTCCTGCCACAGCCTGGGGGCATGGAAGTGACCAAGTTGTATTGCTTAGCTGCAGGCACTCAAAGTCAGGTCACCAGGATGGCTGTGCTGACGATCAGGGCTGTGTAAATCTCTGGACTGGATGGACAAAAATACAAATCCTTTGGCAGGTAAAACAGCTTCAAGATATGTCTTTTTACTGCATATGTTTGCTGTTTTCCAGGAGGTCTGCAGGTGAGTTATGTGCTTAGGGTAAGTTCACACCTAGACGTTTTTGGTGCGTTTTTTTGTTATGCAGCAATACACTGCAATCCATTTAACATGATTTCCTATGTGTGAAGTTCACATCTCTGCGTTATCAACCAATTTTTGGAAAAGGTCAGGGACTTTTTTAAATGCAAAATGGTGCATTTTGGTTCATTAGGTGAGTTGGGGGGGGAGGGAGGGCTAAGACGCATCTACCCTGTGTGCATTTGGGGATGGACCATCAGCAGTGGAGGTTAGTAGAAGGTCCATGTGGAGGAGTGGGGGGCTTGTACTGTAGTAGTATGGACTTGTCCGAGGAGGCAGCCGGCTGTAAGAGCTTGTAGATACTCCTAATGCAGGTAGAGAAGGGAGACAGCAGAGCCACTCTAAGTGTAGACTGTTAAATCAGGCAGATTTAATGGTAAAATTGCACTCACATAAGTAGGTAACAGGTAGGCATGTCAAGTGATGGAGGCCCAGTGGGATCATCACGTCCTTTGGCCACGCTCCGGGTGCTTTCCCACCTCTCCGGTGGTGTCCAGGGCTCGGGGAGTAGCAGAGGGGTGCAGGGATGATGTCACCACATGGACAGGGTTTCCAAGATAGCTCATCTACCTACCTATGTGAGTGCAATTTTAACATTCAAATCTGCCTGATTTTAACCGTCTACACTTAGAGTGGCGCTGCTGCCTCTCTTCTCTACCCATTTTGGTTCAAAAGACTTCAAAGGAGATGCTGCAGAAACGCATGTAGTGCATTTTTTATGTGTTTTGCATTTTTAATCTGCCCAGCAACAAGTTGGCCAACAAAACCCCCATAAAACACATTGAAAAACATGTGCAAAACTGCAAAAAGCACTGCAGAAACAAAGCTAACGCAAACTGCATAGATATGAACCAGGCCTTAAAGAGACCCTGTCACAAAAATTTTCCTGGTTAAAAAAAAGACGTGCTGCACTGGAAGAGTATAACTAATCGCCTCTACTAATACAGGAGGAATTGTATGCAGTCGGGAAAGCACATACATGCTTCCTGCTTATTGGAGAGTTGTAGTTCTGACTTAGCAAGGGGAACACTGCAGAGAGACCACTGCTTCCATGCAGACAGCAAAGGTCCTTCATTCTGATAGGGGCGGGCTTTAACCCGTTGCCGCCTGGCCTATAGCCAGATGGCAGCCAGGTGAACAGCTTAACCCTCCGGGTGGACGCCATATGGTGTCCTTTCAGTAACGCGCATTGCACATGCCTGCAAGGCCGCGCTGCGGCGTGATCTGTCACCGGCCATGTATCACGGGCACGGCCGATGACAGATCTGTGTACCGGCCCCATTGCCAGTACCATGTCACCTGCTGTGACCAATCATAGGTCACATTACAGTTGTATACAATGGATGGCTACCTTTCATGCCATCCATTGTATACAAGTGTGTCTAGCTGTGAATGGTCACAGCAATCACATGCACAAGCTGGGCCAATCACAGCCCAGCTGTGTCATGTGATTAGCCATGGCCAAATCACAGCTAAGCACAAAAAAAACCCTGAATTAATCAATTTAATTCAGGTAAATGCTTGCTTATAGCACAGTAATTCTTTGCTATAAGCAAATTGTGTAAAAACAAAACAAAAAAAAAACTGATCACTTCCCCAAAGTAGTACAATATTACTATGGTATTATACTACTTTGGTCATAGTAAAATATGAAAACAAAATCTTAAAAAATTAGAATAAAATGTAATAAAAGATTAAACAATAATAAAAAAAACAAAATTATAAATTTTTTTTTCAGTACTGTCACCAGTGTCCCTGACCACCGCCACACCAGTTATATGATGACACTGTCCTGGTGACAGTATGTAAAAAAAAAAAAAAAGTAGTGCACTGGTGACAGTATGTAAAAAAAAAAAAAGTGAAAATAATTTTTTTTAATTTCTTCATTTTTTGAAACATTATGGCAAAAAAATTACAACTTCAAAAAACTCGCCATGCCTCTTATGAAGTACGTCGGACTGTCTACTTTGCAAAAAGGAGTCATTTGGGGGATATCTGTACTGTTCTGACATTCTTGAACCTCAAGAAATGAGATTGGCCGTCAGTACTTCAGGATCAATCAATTTTTGAAATATATCCCATAGTTTGTGAACTCTATAACTTTCCTACAGACTAAACAATAAATACTAATTTGGGTTATTTTCACCAAAGACATGTAGCAGAATACATCTCGGCCTAAATTTATGAAGAACAATTATTTATTTGCAAACTTTTATAACAGAAACAAAGAAAAATGTGTTTTTTTTTGTTAATTTACCAAAAAATAAAACCCCAGCGGTGATTAAATACCACCAAAAGAAAGCTCTAGTTGTGTGAAGAAAATGATAAAATTTTAGTTTGGGTACAGTGTTGTATGACCGCGCAATTGTCAAAGTGTGACAGCGCTGAAACCTGAAAATTGGCCTAGGCAGGAAGGGGTAAAAGTGCCCGGTATGGAAGTGGTTAAACATGTTTTGTTTTTGGTCCTGTCCATGTCTTGTGTGGTGGGAATAAAAGTTTCGGCTTGTGATTTTTTATGTGCAATTTTCTTGCGTTTCCGCATGTTGTACATTGGGAAGCCTATTCACTTCATTGGGCTTCCCCTATGTGCATTTGTCACTCAGAAAAAAAGCTCTTGCCCCTTTTTGAGTGATGAACTTTGTAAGATTTTTAAGAGGTTGTTGTGCCAGGATTTCCACACAATACTTTCACAGGGCAATTGCAGCAATATTGCACCACATTTGGGGTGCAAATAAGAATGAATGTCACCCAAAATGCGTGTCATGCGTCTTACAGCGATTTTACTGTGATTTGGAACAATTGCGCTTATTCTGCCAGCAATTCCAAATCGCCAAGTTTGGGAGCCTTATTGTTCATTTGGGCTTTAAAGCTGAATTGGTCCAGCTTGGCACAATGTAGGTATGTATATCTCATAACTGAGAGTCTGAAAATCACTGTAGTAGCTGGTGCTACTACAGTGAAAGCTGTGATCTCCCGCATCTTGTGCCGAACGGCTGACCCATTGCACACTGACTACGGTAGGTTGCCTTCTGGGCAATGCTGTCACTCATAGAATGCCTAGTATTTTTTCAGTGAATACCAAGCGTTTCCTGATTGGATGAGGTGGAGAGGAGTGGGGTTGATGTCACACTCTCCACCTCATCCAATCGGAGAATGCCTTGTATTATTTGAAGAGAAATACAAAGCATTCTGTGAATGGCAGCCATCCCGAGTAGCCATGCAGTACGCAGAGAGGAAGCTGCTTGGCACAGGGTCCAGAAGATAACAGTTATTATTGTCTCAGCACCAGCTTCTACAGCAATTATTACGGGTCCCTCAAGTATGAGATATCCACTTCAGCTCTGAAAGATTTTACCCCCTTCATAACTAGACCATTTTTGCAGTTCGGCACTGCACTACTTTAACTGGCGATTGCGCGGTCACGTAATGCTGTAAGCAAACAAAATTGATATGATTTTTTTTTCACACAAATAGAGCTTTCTTTTGGTGGTATTTGATCACCTGTACGGTTTTTTATTTTTTGCTAAATAAACAAAAAAGTCCCAACATTTAAAATTTCGGACAAAATGTATTCTGGTACGTCTTTGATAAAAAAAACAAAACAAAAAAAACAATAAGTGTATATTGATTGGTTTGTATGCAAGTTACAAAGTCTACAAACTATGATATGATATATATTTATTTATATATATTATGGTATATATACTAGTAATGGTAGCAATCAGCAACTTATAGTGGGACTGCAATAGTGCGGCGGGCAATCTGACACTAGCTGATGCTGTGGGGGGGAACTGCTACTGACCTCACCAGTGACACTAATACAGTGATAATATACACTCTCATTGTGCTACTGACACTGGCTGGGAAGGAGTTAACATCTAGCACAATCAAGGGGTTAAACATGTGCCTAACTATGTTTAGTTTGTTTACTGTGTGGTGTTTTACTAAGCAGTGTCCTGATTTTACTCCCTGCAGGGGGGAAAAAATGGCTCATTGCTGCTGTATGAAGAGAGCCCTGTGTTGTTTACCAACACAGGGTTCTCCTCTGTCATTGGATGCATTGATCAGTGGGTCCCAGCCATAAAGTATTGGCCAGGACCCGCTGATCGGTTTGTGCTATAGCCAATGACAGCACAGTCTTCTGGGTCCGCACAAACATGTACGAGCGGACCCGGAAGAAAGATGAAATGTACAGATATGTGATATTATTTATCTCAGGTACTTCTATAGCGCCATCATTTTATGCAGCACTTTACATATATATTGTACATTCACATCAGTCCCTAATCTTCAAGGTTGTACAATCTAAGGTCCCTAACACACCTTCATACATACACATACTAGGGACAATTTAGACAGGAGCCAATTAACCTACCAGCATGTCTATGGAGTGTAAGAAGAAACCCACACAGGCACAGGGAGAACATGTAAACTCCAGGCAGGTGGTGCTGTGGTTGGGATTTGAACCAATGACCCTAGTACTGCCAGGCAGAAGTGCTAACCATTTAGCCACTGTGCTGCAATTGTGCCTTTATGAGACAACCTATCGCAGTAAATGTACTGCAGAGGATCAGCAAGCAGATATGCAAGCTGGATCAAGGTAGGTATGAAATTAAAGGTCATACCTGGAGTTCAGCTTTATGGTGGTTTTTAGGGGTGTAGCGGGGTATAAATAGCTCGTGATGGCTAGAACTAAAGGCAATTTTTTTCCCATTTTTCATTCTCTTTTTTTTTCAGGTAAGTATACAAAGACTCTTATGAAGACTGTGGAATGCCTTGTGCAAAAGAGGCACTGCCAGTCACATGGTACCATACACTTCATTCACATTTGCAAAAACAAGGAAGCAGGAGAACCACTGCCAAATGGTGTAATCTAAACATGAGAGTCTCCCTCAGCCCACGGAACCCATTACGCTTAAACTAGGGTTAGCCTGGGCCAGGTGAAGTGTTTCTATCCACTCTCTCTGTAAGGAAGGCCCAATGTCCCCAGGAGTACCTTAATCTAATGTTGCTTTAAGTACGACCTGGGTCCAGGGGCGGACTGACCATTTGGAAACTCGGGCACTGCCCGAGAACCTGGGGTCAGTAGGGGGCCCCATGAGATGCCCCTTGTACCTTTTTCACAGGCTTTTTTGAGTTTGGGCAAGGACACAGGGGTCCCATGATCCCCTATTGCCCGGGGGCCCCATGAGTTGTCAGTCCACCCCTGCCTCAGTCAGTCCAGTGAGGTGGTCCTCTCGAAGGGGGGGTGCTTCCCTACTTTTAGGCTCATCCCAGGAGCCTCAATGGCATGCTCTACAGGATGAAGCATGAATTCCAAGAGCAACTCTCTGAGAAGAAGTATAGAGCAGAGATTCACAACCAGCGTTCCATGAATACTAGGGTTCCTCCAGGAGGTTTCTAGGGGTTCTTTGAGTAACAAGCAATTCCTGCCTCTCAGATGAGCTCTCGCTGACATCATTGATCTTTTTAGCTATCTGTAAGGTGGTAATTCTTCTGACTGACCATCATTCTAATGTATCATGAGTTGAAGATCTACTCATTTTTAGCAAGGGTTCCCTGAGATGGGAATGTAATTTCTAGGGTTCCTGTGTATTGAGAAAGGCTGGTCTAGAGAAAGAGATAAAGGTAAAGAACAAAACAGAACAACCAGACCACTCTACAAGTGCATCAAGAATGTCACAGGAGGGTGTTCCCCGAGATGTATGTGATCCAAGGATCTCAGGTTTTCTCGCACAATTTCACTTTATCGTTCAGGATTGTGAAAACATTTTTGTTGGTCATTATCCAAAACAATTTGGCTTTGAGTAGATTAAACCGGATGGTAGAGGACCTTCAGAACTTGGTCATGGTAATTCGAGCAGCTATGAATATTGTGAGGGATTAGTCCAGTAGCGGGTTGTCCTTGACCCCCTGGATGGGTCAGAGCACGGTGAAAGAGGCTCAGCACGGCAGCAGGATCTTGGTGAATAAAGTTGTGGTTTATTTACAAGTCCGGTGAACACACGGTGCATAAATTCAAAACTGCTAAACAAATACTCAGCGGCCAGACTCATCCACCTCACCAGCCGCTCCACCTCTGCCACCCCCCTCTGCCTCTCCCTCCACTGGCTCCCCATTGCCCAACGCATTAAATTCAAATTGCTCACCCTGACCTATAAGGCCATCCACAACACTGCCCCTAACTACCTCACCGATCTGATTCCCAAGTACCACCCTACCCGTACCCTTCGCTCTTCACAGGACCTTCTTCTATCTTGCTCCCTGGTCTCCTCCTCCCACGCACGACTGCAAGACTTCTCCAGGTCCTCCCCCATCCTCTGGAACTCACTACCCCAATCCATCAGACTGTCACCGTCCCTCCTCACCTTCAGGCGCTCCCTGAAAACCCACCTCTTCAGGGAAGCCTACCCCACCCTCACCTAACAGCCGCTGCCCTTCCCTCCTCCTACCACTCCATCCCCCACAGCCGTTTCCTCCTGTGCCTCTACCCCCCCCCTCCTAGATTGTAAGCTCGAAAGAGTAGGGCCCTCTAACCCCTTGTGTACTGTTTGATGTTACTGTTCTGTTTCATGTATTGTCCCCCCCTATTGTACAGCGCTGAGCAAACCCTTTGGCGCTATATAAACTCGATAAATAAATAAATAAATAAATACAAACAGAAAATAAAGCCTTGCCACACTGGGCATCTAACTGCAAACACAGGTTCCCATCTACCTGTTTGGATACAGCCTATCGCTGCTCAGATACAGGGGGTTCACACTGAGCGTCTCCCAGTCAGGGGCGGACTGACCATTTGGAAACTCAGGCACTGCCCGAGGGCCCAGGGTCAGTAGGGGGCCCCATGAGATGCACCTGGTACCTTTTTTATATGCTTTTTTGAGTTTGGGCAAGGACACAGGGGCCCCATGATCCCCTATTGCCCGGGGGCCCCATGAGTTGTCAGTCCGCCCCTGCTCCCAGTCCTAGATCACACAGATACGTTCTCACCGCAGTATTGTTTGGTTGCTCCCCAGTCTGTCCTGCACAGCAAACTGGTTCCAGGTTGGAGCATCCTCCATATGCAGCCTGGGAGTTTTATAGAGCCCAGGGGCGGACTGACCATTTGGGAAGTCGGGCACTGCCCGAGGACCGGGGGTCAGTAGGGGGCCCCATGAGATGCCCCTGGTACCTTTCACAGGCTTTTTTGGGTGTGGTTTGAGTGTGGGCAAGGACACAGGGGCCCCATGATCCCCTATTGCCCGGGGGCCCCATGAGTTGTCAGTCCGCCCCTGATATTGCCCAGAGCCCTTACCCTGCTACAACTGAGCTCATGAAATCATCAGTGAGCCAAACAGGCTGACTACACAGCACAACAGGAGAAACAGTCGGTGTACAGCATGAAAACTCATACAAATGAGCGCAGAGAGGCCACTCCAGGTGGAAACATGTGAACAGTTAATCATGAGCTCACCACTGCTGCCTTGTTAATCATATGCATGATAAAGAGAACTGGAAAAAAAGGCGCTGTGGAAAATGCTCTCAGACAAGCACCTTAGTGGAGGTGCATCTTTATTGGGTGAGATAAAGTAGCAAGTATAATAAAATTAACCAGCCTGAAGTGGACAGTGTGATTCCAATGGACGGCCCGTCCGCTCTGAGGGGAGCTGAGATCAAAGAATGCTCCTGTCGACTTCAAATCACGTGGTGTCAGCGTACCAGCGTCCTGGGTGGTGTCACCATGGCAAACGAAGGCAGTGTCCGGCGTTGGCTTCAGCTGGGAGCATATGTGGGGTTACCAAGACGACATGTTTCGCGCAGTTGCGCTTTGTCAAGTCACTGGTAACCATGGCCGGCGGCCATTATATAGAAGACCATTAAAGGGAAGGCTGGCTGAGTGTAATTAGCAGGGGATGGGGTGTCAATCAGAGCGGACGGCTCGTCCTGAAGCAATGCTGAATACAAATTTAAAGGTACAGATTGCAAGTTATAAAAAATGATATGTATAAAAACAATAGCATTGGAAAGCATGATATACTTTCATCTTTAGTGAAATAAAGGTAATACAATAACAAAAAAAAAAAAAAAAAAAAAAAAAAAAAAAAAAAAAAAAAAAACAAAAAAAAAAAAAAAAAAACACACAAGTTAAAAATGACATCGCTGGTTCATGGAAGCTATGTCAAAAATTGCGTTTACAGTGAGGTAATTATGGGTATATGGGCAAAGAAGGGAGTAGGGAGAAGTGAATGCTAGGCATATGAAAATGACTGTATCAAAGGTATATGAAAATGACTGTATAAAAGGTATGACTAAAAGGAATATAATAAAATCAATCCTGGTATCAAATTAGGTAGCTCATATGTTCATAATTAAATAAATATAATAGATGCGTAATAACATGTATTCGTAATTGAGTGCACAGAATATATACATGGTGACAGTGCAGATTAAAAAACAAGGATTAAAAGAAGACAATACTGTATGTAATAAAAAAAAAAAAAAAAAAAAAAAACCACACTGGAGGATCCTAGTTCCGGGGACTAGAAGTCAAACTTGTTAAATAATGCTATGGATTTCAAGATCCTCATTGAGACCATTGGGGGTCATAGAACCTAATTTGTAGATCCAGAACGTCTCTCTCTTACACAAACGGGCTAGTCTTTCATTGTCAGTAAATGTACCCTTTGGAATATGTTCGATTGCTAAGACCTCAAGAAGACTGAAATTATTTTGATGGGATTGCAAAAAGTGCCTAGGGACACTATGCTTATCGCATCCATCTCTTATAAGTCTTCTGTGCTCCCCTATGCGTTTGCGTAGAGGGCGTGTGGTTCGGCCTACATATAGGAGCTTACACGGGCATGTGAGAACGTATATGACGTGGTCAGTTGCACACGTTATAAACTGACGAATGTGGTAGCTGTTGCCCTGGGAGTCCAAAAACTGTGATCTACCATGGGTGATGGACTGACAGGTGAGACAACCTCTTTTGTTGCATCTGTAGATACCAATTCTGTCGTCAAATGTAGGAAGGGGGCCGTTGTCTATGTAGGTGGACAGTGACATTTTGCTTGGGGCTAGAATGTTTTTCAAACAACGGGCTCTCTTGAAAGTTACTTGTGGGGCGCGTGGGAGATTAGGCGCTAATCTAGGATCTAATTGTAAAATGTGCCAGTGTTTGCGAATGATGTTTGTAATATCACGATGTGATGTGTTGAAACCAGTGATGAACCTAACCGAGTTAGACTGGTCACGGGCCTGAGTGTATGTTCGGTCTATCAATACGCTATGTTTGGTATATGCGTTTTTTATAAGGGAAGGGGGATAGCCTTTCTCAGAAAACTTTTTTGAAAGGAGAGAACCTTGTTCTTGGTAATCACATAATTTTGAACAGTTCTTCCTTAGTCTTTGGAATTGGCCACTGGGAATATTATTTTTCCAGGCTGGATGGTGACAGCTAGAATAGTGTAGATATGGGTTCCCACTAGTGGGTTTGGTGTAATTTGTACTACAAATTTCATTATCTGTGACTGACAAAACCAAGTCTAAAAAGATTATATCTTGAGAGTTAAAAACATGAGTAAAAGAAAGTCCAAGGTAGTCGTGATATTACAAACATCATTCGCAAACACTGGCACATTTTACAATTAGATCCTAGATTAGCGCCTAATCTCCCACGCGCCCCACAAGTAACTTTCAAGAGAGCCCGTTGTTTGAAAAACATTCTAGCCCCAAGCAAAATGTCACTGTCCACCTACATAGACAACGGCCCCCTTCCTACATTTGACGACAGAATTGGTATCTACAGATGCAACAAAAGAGGTTGTCTCACCTGTCAGTCCATCACCCATGGTAGATCACAGTTTTTGGACTCCCAGGGCAACAGCTACCACATTCGTCAGTTTATAACGTGTGCAACTGACCACGTCATATACGTTCTCACATGCCCGTGTAAGCTCCTATATGTAGGCCGAACCACACGCCCTCTACGCAAACGCATAGGGGAGCACAGAAGACTTATAAGAGATGGATGCGATAAGCATAGTGTCCCTAGGCACTTTTTGCAATCCCATCAAAATAATTTCAGTCTTCTTGAGGTCTTAGCAATCGAACATATTCCAAAGGGTACATTTACTGACAATGAAAGACTAGCCCGTTTGTGTAAGAGAGAGACGTTCTGGATCTACAAATTAGGTTCTATGACCCCCAATGGTCTCAATGAGGATCTTGAAATCCATAGCATTATTTAACAAGTTTGACTTCTAGTCCCCGGAACTAGGATCCTCCAGTGTGGTTTTTTTTTTTTTTTTTTTTTTTTATTACATACAGTATTGTCTTCTTTTAATCCTTGTTTTTTAATCTGCACTGTCACCATGTATATATTCTGTGCACTCAATTACGAATACATGTTATTACGCATCTATTATATTTATTTAATTATGAACATATGAGCTACCTAATTTGATACCAGGATTGATTTTATTATATTCCTTTTAGTCATACCTTTTATACAGTCATTTTCATATACCTTTGATACAGTCATTTTCATATGCCTAGCATTCACTTCTCCCTACTCCCTTCTTTGCCCATATACCCATAATTACCTCACTGTAAACGCAATTTTTGACATAGCTTCCATGAACCAGCGATGTCATTTTTAACTTGTGTGTTTTTTTTTTTTTTTTTTTTTTGTTTTTTTTTTTTTTTTTTTTTTTTTTTTTTTTTTTTTTTTTTTTTTTTTTGTTATTGTATTACCTTTATTTCACTAAAGATGAAAGTATATCATGCTTTCCAATGCTATTGTTTTTATACATATCATTTTTTATAACTTGCAATCTGTACCTTTAAATTTGTATTCAGCATTGCTTCAGGACGAGCCGTCCGCTCTGATTGACACCCCATCCCCTGCTAATTACACTCAGCCAGCCTTCCCTTTAATGGTCTTCTATATAATGGCCGCCGGCCATGGTTACCAGTGACTTGACAAAGCGCAACTGCGCGAAACATGTCGTCTTGGTAACCCCACATATGCTCCCAGCTGAAGCCAACGCCGGACACTGCCTTCGTTTGCCATGGTGACACCACCCAGGACGCTGGTACGCTGACACCACGTGATTTGAAGTCGACAGGAGCATTCTTTGATCTCAGCTCCCCTCAGAGCGGACGGGCCGTCCATTGGAATCACACTGTCCACTTCAGGCTGGTTAATTTTATTATACTTGCTACTTTATCTCACCCAATAAAGATGCACCTCCACTAAGGTGCTTGTCTGAGAGCATTTTCCACAGCGCCTTTTTTTCCGGTGTACAGCATGAACCTGGGACAAACATACCTCCCATCCTGGACACATCCCTTATGCCCGCCATAGACGGTTTTCGCACTGTTAGTGGGTTAATTGGTCAGCCGTTTTTCGCAAATTTTTTTTTCGGTCATGTTGGAAAATTTGCGGCCCATTTTGACGATCGGCCGATTTTCCCGGCAGTGATGGGCCAATCTTCCGATCATTTTACCGATAAAAAAATCGACGCATGAGCCGTAACCTGCAAGGGACAGAAGTTATGGGGTGAACTCTATGATTTTGTCAGCCGATTTTTATTACCGTTGGTGGTAATGTCAGCCGACCGAACAACTAATTTTTCGTTTTTTGTTTTTTTTAAAAAAAAACGGCCGATGTTCGACCTGTCTATGGCCGGCATTGGTTCTTCCTGACCTCCTGTCACAATATAAATGAGATTAGCCTTCTCACGTGTCTGGGAGCCTCCTGCACTGATTGACACAATAAAGCTGAGATTTCTTGAGGTTTGTCCAGGTCAGAAAGGTTAGAAAATTGTATAGACATATCCAGAACCCTCTCAGTCTCAGGGGAGGGAGCATTTTTAAACCTAGCTAGATTGCAGCTGGCATTTGTACTTTCAAGTTACCACAAATCCAGCAGGTGATCTGTATAACAAGTGAACTGCCATTACCATCCATCAGCACAATGCATTGTAGAAAACACTCCACAACTGCCACTGATTCCATGCAAATTGGTTCAACAGAAACTCAGCCAAACCAAGAAAAAAGGGAGCAGGAACTGTCCACTGATTGCCCACCCAAAAAATCCCTCTGACACCATCTGATGGCCACTTCTGATATCACTGTTCATGGGGGATATAACATTTTTATTATCTTTTCTATTTTATTACATAACAGCGCTGAATCAGAATACAGTCATGACTGTCATTTTCCTGAGTCTGCGATGAGATATCTACATATCCCGGCCTAAGTACAATGCTTCCCACGGCTTTTCGCGGGTTACACCCACCCTTGGGTTTTATTGTACAGCTCCAGTGTGTTGATGGCAGTTGTCTGATTCCTGAATTATCAGCATTTGTGTGACCCGCACATAGACTGCACCATGGAAATCTCTGCTTTTGTGTGATCATCATCTGACACTTTGTAATTTTTTACACATCATGTTCTTCACAATTGTAACTATTAAACAGCTGTGGTCACTGTGTAACTAACGTGCTACATTCAGCCTCAATGATCTAAGTAAGACCTGATCTAATGCAGGCTATAGACGGGTCGAAAATCGGCCATTTTTCAGCCGATTTTCACACCATTAGTGGGTTAATTGGTCGGCCGTTTTTTCGGGGTTTTGGCACATTTTTTTTAATCGGTAAAGGTGGAAAAAAATCATCCGATTTTGCTGATCGGCCGATTTTCCCAGCAATGATGGGTAAATTAGCCAATTGTTTTACCGATAAAAAATCTGTGCATGAGCCATGACCTGCAAGAAGAAGAAAAAAGGAAGACGAAGAAAAAGAAGAGGAAGAAGAAAAAGAAGAAGAAAAAGAAGAATTCCAGTCCGTCATTATATTTGACATGAAAAAGTCTTGCGGTTGCTACAAGGTATCTATTTGTATCCGAATAAAAACATCTGTATCCAAAATGGATACAAATAGATACATTGTTGCAACCGCAAGACTTTTTCATGTCAAATATAATAGTGGAGCTCTCTGCAAGGGACAGAAGTAATTAAATGCCGGCCGTAGACGGGACGAAAATCGACTGATTTTTTTTAACGTTGATGGTAACGTCAGCCTATTGAACGACCGTTTTTTTTTTTAAAAAACAGACGGTTTTCGACTCGTCTATGGCCTGCATAGGTTCCAGGAAAGACACCATTCACATTAGGGCTCATGTACACTGCAGCTGCTAAACTGACGTTCAGGAGCTGTTCACAATATTTTTCAGCAGCCCCTGAACTCTCCTTTATATTTTCCTATGTGTCCATGTACACTATGTCATTTACAGGCAGTTGAGTTTACAGTCGTCTTTTTGAACGCACCAAACTTGCGTTCAGGAGTAGATTTTACCGGTGTTTCAAATGTCAAATGCTTGTATAAGCGACTAAATGCGGTTAACCGCGTTTATAAACATTTACGTTAAGAAGCGTTTTTTAACTCTTCCATGTCCAGATGCTGCCCAGAGCCTTTTTTCATCATCAGAAATGCATGCAAAGTGTTTTCCATGTATTCAAATGGACCCGGTACACCAGTGCAGTCAGTTCCAGGTTTCGCGTGAAGGAAAAAATGGTGGAACGTGTCGCATTATGCTCATGATGGGATCCATAGTGAATACAACCAGAAAAGACAGGAAATCTCAACACATACTGCTCTCTCTGCTTCTGCTCTCTCTATTCCTCTCAAAATGTCTGAAATAGTTCATTTTTTACTATTTTTTCAGTGCATTCTGGGCATTTGGGAAGGTCTCCTAAGGTTTTCTTTTAAAAATGCTTCTAGATGCAAACATGTATAAATGCGGTATGCAAACGTGGCTAAACTGACGTTTTTTAACCTACGTTTTCCAGCAGTCAGTTTCCATCATGCAGAAGAGTTTTCCAAATGCTCCGTGTACATGAACCCTTAAAGATCTGTACTGAAAAGTGACAGTTGAAGAATGACATTTTGTGTCTGATTGTTGACTGTGGTTAAACATAGCAGGTCTTAAAGTGGAACTACACTGTATCTGAGCACCACAAACTGAAAATGCTATTTAAAGCGGAACTCCAGTCCCCATACTAAATTTTTTTTAAAAAAGCTCCCGTGTTTTTTTTCAATTTGCACATTATTATTTGAATAATGTTATATCTGATATCCTGCTCGTCCGCTGTATACAAGTAATATTTTATCTTGATCTTGGAAGCAGGCAGGCGTCATGAAAGATGTGGGCATCTGAAGCCTGCAAGTGTATATTTCCAGGATTAGGTGCTGCTGGCTATCCCAGCATATGTACCTCCCAGGGGCGGACTGACCATTTGGTAACGCGGGCACTGCCCGAGGTCAGTAGGGGGCCCCATGAGATGCCCCTGGTACCTTTTTCATAGGCTTTTTTAAGTTTGGGCAAGGACACAGGGGCCCCATGATCCCCTATTGCCCGGGGGCCCCATGAGTTGTCAGTCCGCCCCTGGTACTGAGAGATATAGGTCTGCAGTCAAAAAAATCACTTGCAACCAGACAGCGGTTGGCCAGATGAAGTAATCATAATTTTAGCCTCGGTTCACACTTATGTGTTTTTTAGTCCGTTTGGCAGAGACACAGTACAGTCCATTCAACATGGTTTCCTATCGATCTAGCTCACATTTCTGCATTTTTTGGGGAAAATTTCAAGGACCCTTTTCCCACAGAAGATTGCATTTTGCGTGTAATAGATTTCATGTACCTGCCCCAAAAATGCAAGTGTTGCTTTTTTATGCATTTTGGTTAATAGCAAAGTTTGACAGTTCTGTTCATGCAGTGTGACTTTGATGCTACAGTGGCTAAGTGGTTAGCACTTCCACCTGGCAGCACTAGGGTTGTCAGTTTGAATCCCATCTGCTTGGAGTTTGCATGTGCTCCCTGTGCCTGCATGGCTTTCCTCCAGGTACTCTGGTTTCTTCCCACACTCCAAAGACATGTGGTAGGTTAATTGGATCCTGTCTAAATTGACCCTAGTAGGTGTATGTATGAATGTAAGTTAGGGACCTTATTGACATTGATTTCAATGTCTCCTGCCTTTCAAATGTGGAGCTAAAGCGTGCAGCTTCTTCCTTCCTCGTGGTCTCACATATCCATTAGGATTACATTGCCTCCTCATCATTTGAGCAATTTTTGGAAAACCCAGTTTTGGGTATTTATTTCACAGTATATTTAGACTGAGCTATATCAGTCTGGACTGTATATATTCACCACCTGGCTTCCCACCCCTGCATTCACTTTTTTCATCAAGACCTGATCGTACTTCAAGTGGATTAAGTCCTCTTGATCTTATATATGGTAATATTTAGTTTTTTTACCTCTATTTATCTTTATTCAGGCATGTACTTTTTGTCATTGATGTTTCACATTTATACACCTCTGTAGAGTTATCTATTAATGTGGATACACTTTAATCTGGGGTGGCTACCCAGGAAGGCCATATATCCATCCTTCAATGATGGTCAAGCTTTTGAGAAGGTAATGATTTAAAATATACACCAGTTTTGTGTTTGCTGGGCTGATTTATTCGTCCAGTATATTTACCCTACTGTAGTTCCACCTACTATGATCTTTCTTTTTGTTTTTTTCCATTTTAGGAAGTCATTCTACTTATTGTGATTATTACCATAATGGTTTCTGAAAAATGATCTCCCTATGCTGATTTTTCTATGGAAAATATGAAAAATTCTTTGATCTAGTGGTTAGGAACTCCATTGCCTTATGTGGATCCTCAAACTGCTGAAAAACTACTTTACTTGGAGACGCCGAATGTTTTTAAGTGATTTTATATTACTTGTTTACCGTATCTATGTCTAACCTCTATATGATCCATGTGATCGAATAAAGCTTTTTGTATAACAATATTACTCCGCTTGGATTTTGAAGTAACCACTTTTTAGGCAGTATTGCATCTGTCATACTGCTATTCTTTGTTAGGTATATATTGGGTTTATAAATCCACACTAATTATGAGTGAGACGGAGATATTAATATGACATATTTTTAGGTGTCATATCAGGTGGCTCTTTTTCGTTTGGTTGTTTAATAAGGTAGAGGAGTTGTCTGTGGATGACTACTGTAGCCAGCATTGCCTGTTGGAGCATAGGACATCCCATTATATTTGTCTGTGGTCTCCAGTTTGTCAGCGAAAAAAAAAAAAAATTTATGATGTCAACAATTCTCTTGGATGGTTTGTGTACATTACAGTATATTATTGTAATTCTGATGCAGACTCCTTCCTTTTTGTTGCTTTAATTAAAACATTTTCATCATGTCCTGTTCTCTGGCAGGGCAAGGGTTGCTCCTCCAACCAACATACCAGGCCCAACACCACACTCAACACTTTCCTCCTTCAGCCCTTTTACCACCAAGGAAGTTACCGAACTCCTTTGCAAGGCCCACTTCGCCACCTGTCTCCTGGATCCTGTTCCCTCACGATTATTGCAGCCTCCTTCCTGCTCTATGCTAAACTCTCTAACCCACATCTTCAACCTTTCACTCTCCATGGGCACCTTTTCCTCCCCGTTCAGTTATTTACTGATTACCCCTATACTTAAAAAACCCTCGCTGGAACCCACCTGTTTGAATAACTTAAGACCCATCTCCCTGCTCCCGTTTGCCTCCAAGCTTCTCGAGTGCAGTGTCCACAACTGTATGAACTGCTACCTCACTGACAACAACCTTCTTGATCCCCTACAGTGTGGATTCCACTCACAACATTCCACTGAAACTGCCCTACTAAAACTCACTAACAACATACTAACTGCTAAAACCAATGGCCATTACTCCTTACTCATACTCCTAGACCTTTCCACTGCCTTTGTCACAGTCGACCACCTGCTCCTCCTCAGTAAACTCCACTCCATCAGCTGACTCAGTTGAACTCTCACCCCCCATCAAGTTGGGTTTCTGGACTGGTAGAAGTCAGAGGGCCTATGTCAGAAGATATGGATTACACCCTTTATGGAAGCGAGCCAAATCTTGTAGTTGGAGAAGCAAAATCTTTTGCAATGTCATTCCCATTTGACGACCTAGTGGCTGGTGGTGCAGTAAGACACCTGCAAAGTAGGAGTTAAGAACTGAATTTCAGGCTCTCCTAGCCTTCAGTGACCTCATCCAGGGTGGACCTGTCCTGGTGAAGTTAGACAGCACAATGACTGTGGCCTACATCCAGAAACAAGGGGCACTTAGTGTCTCCCTCTTGAAGGAGGTTTCTCTGATTCTAGAGTTGGCCCAAGTCAATATCCTGCAGCTATTTACTGCCTATGTGCCTGGTTGGAGGAATCTTTAGGCAAACAATTTGTTTGGGACAATCCTGGACGACAATGAATGGCCCAGACTGCCGCAAGTCTTTCAAAAACTAACAGGCTTGGTAATCTCTTCCAGAGGTAGACCTGTTCACATCCTCTATCTACACTAAGTTGCTTTCTATTCCAGGGTCCAGCATCTACAAGCAGTCGGGGGGGGAGGGACTGATTGCAGAGTGGATCTCCAGGACAGCTTATGCCTTTCTGCCTCTCCCTCTGATTCTCAGCTTCCTGCTGAGACTGTGGCAAGGGAAGGTGATAGTTCTGGTGGTGATCCAGATTGGTTGAAGGGGCCTTAGTACCCTCTGCCCTTTCTAATGAGTGCCAAGGATCCACTCCCTCTGCTTGAAGGATCGGATTCTTCAAAGTCACATTCGTCCAACACCTAACAGGCTCAAGCTCTTGGCTTGGGTCTTGAGAGTCAGAGGCTAATAGATCCCAGGGGCTCTGTAAAAGTTGTGAATACTTTTATGAAAGCAAAGGACACCACTAACAGTGCCTACAGTAGAATATGACATAAATTAACAGGATTGCTGCTGATCAAGGATTTTCACTGGGCTCTTCACAAGTCTGTAACATTCTGAAGTTTCTGTAGGTGGGGCTTGATTTAGATTTATGAGTAAGTACACTATGGAACCACATTTCAGCTATCTCTGCCTTCACCAGCATACAGTGGACATCCAACATTCATTTTTCCTGACCTTCAAGCTGCAACTTGGTTGAAACCTACCTAAGGAATTGTTTGTGAAGTAGTATTTCTCATTGATGTTGGACTTGTTTGCATCAGATGCCTTTAATCAGAGTGGCCCCTTGTGGTACTTCTTGCTGAAAATTGCTTTCCTGGTGGCAATTACATCAACCAGAATAGTGTCCATATTAGCGGCCCTGTGGTTTTGAAGAACCCTTTCTTACGTTCATCCCGGACAGGGTGATACTCATGCTGATGCTCAAGAACGTGCAGAAGGGGCCTTCAGAGTCCATATCACACAGAAAGTTGTCCTTCCTACATCCCTCTTGGGGAGTACCCAGTAAGTTAGCCCATCAGATGTGGGCCAAGCTTTAAAATTTAACATCAAGGCGACATCTGGCATTAGCAAGTCGGAGTTTGTCATTCCAGGTGGAGCATGTAATTATTTTATGGCTTCCAACAAGATTATTGCCTCCTGGTTGGTGAAGCTCATCTCCTTGGCCTACAAGGTGAAAGGGTTAGATATGCCAGGGGGATCACTTCACTGTCCACCTGAAGGGTCTCAGCCTTGTGAGCGGAAGCAGGCTGAGTGTTCCCAGACACTATCTGTAAGGCAGCCATGTGGGGTTCAATATATACGTCCATGGATCATTACTGTATAGAAGCAGCCTTAATGACAGTTGAGTGTGGTAGAGGCATCCTGGCTTCTGATTTTTAGCCAGAATTGAGGAGTGTGTAGCATTATCCCTCTCCTGTGCGGCTAGTTAGTTCCCATCTGTGCTGACATGGAGCTGTCAGGAAAACAGAAAATTGAATGACAGATACTTACTGTACTTTTCCTTTCCTTACGGGCTCTATGTCAGCATAATTCCCACCCTGCTTGGTAGGACTAGTTACAGAATTCTGAGGCTGCAGGTGGGCTCAAATTTATGCGTTAAGTCCTGGAAGCATGATGGGGGGGGGGGGGGGGCTTACCCAGATGTGCTGACCTGGAGCCCATCAGGAAAGGAAAATTACGGTAAGTATCTGTCATTCAATTTTGTGTTTTCTTCCCCATTCTGATGCTCAGTTTGAACTTCAGCAAGTTGTCTTCGCCATGTCTAGATGCCTAAATGCATTGAGTTGCTACCATATGATTGGCTGATTATCAATTTGTGTTACCAAGCAATTGAACAGATGTGCCTAATAAAGCGGTTGGAGAGTGTGGCTTTCGGAGGCTTGCCTATGTCAATAGTAACTGAGCTCCCAGCAGAACCTTTGCTAGAATTTTACAAGCCTGGTTCTGGCATCACAGGGAGTGATAAAAGCTATTTCTGGCTACAAGAACAGAGTAAAAAAAATGCTGTGATATGCTCCAGAGCAGGAGAGGGAGGTTTGGATTTGAATTTGGTCAATACCTGGTTGTACTGTTTAACAATGGCTTGCCTCACAATATGTTCAATCTCCCTAATCAGGACTTCACTAGACATTGAAGTCTCAGTATAATGGTGGAGTTTCCTTTTTGTGCTTGTCCTTTTTTTTTTTCACAAATCTGCCAATGGCAAGCACAATGGCTCACATAATAAAGGCAGAATTAACGGCATACTGGGTCCTGTCATTTTCATGTGAGGTCTCACTGCCCTTTCATTTCAATTATGCAAGACAGTAAGCTTTTGAATTGTAGTGGGGATCAAAAAAAAAAGGAGAGCGAGGTACAATAGGATGCAATGATCTTCCAAAATAGCATCTTTACTTACTCGCCACTATAGAAGTGTGAAATAAAAAAACAGTAATTGGATGCACGCTCTTTGTGTGGACAGGGCTGCACCACTCACTGTTGTATGATATACAGATTTAATGTAACACTTGTGGGGATCAGTCACAGTAACCCCAGTACTGCTTGTTTGTTAACTCCTCTACCTTCTCTGGGGATGCTGGTCTTTAGAGGGGTTTGGCATAATGGCACAATAGTAACGCAAACATGAGAAGCTACCGAAGGGTTAATGCCATGTGTGAACAGACAAAGTATTACTTTGTACACCCGTTATGTAGGGTACTATCTGTGGAGGAGCTCAGGGTATGCACAGCGGCTGCAGAGAGCAAGGCACAACAATAGCCAGCAATGCAGTATTAATTTGGATACAAAGCATTTTTACATTTAGCTCACCCAACCTGCAGCATCCAACTTTAGACACTGGCACTGCGCGGGTGTGCGTGCCTACAGGGGACTCTGCTGACACCGCTGCCCACTTCACATTGACCCAGCGGACCCCAGGCAAGGCCGTGATAAAAGCCAACACAAGGACCAGCAGTGAGGCTCTCTGGATTATGGGTAATTTAGCGGGTACACCAGGGACCGCGTCCAGCTGAAACCCACACGCATGGACAGACAGCCAGCCCTTTACACCAGCCATGTAGAGGAGCACACCTAGGTCTTGCACATGGGAGGAAAAAAGAGGAACGCTGAGACTGCAGGTGTGCTCAAATGTATGAGTTAGGTCCTGGAAGCATGGGGGGAGGGGGGGTAGTGGAGTCATTACCCGGCTGTGCTGACATGGAGCTGTCAGGAAAGGGGATTTTTAGGTGACTTTGAACAAAGTCAGCAAGAAGCATTACACAAAACAGATTACGGTCCCACTGCAATGTCTATGATTCTGCCACTTTGCAGCAGCTATTGGGGGGGGGGGGGGGGGGGTCACTGATATTTTTATGTACCTGGTCAATGCTAGTCACTACAAAGGCAAATAAAAAACAATTGATTTCTATGAGCCCTGTTTACACTACCTTCAGGTTGGTTGCATTGTGATGTGGAAAAATGTAGACATGCATTTTTCTACAATGCACTGAAGCTCAAGTCACCATTCATTTCTGCAGTGCAGCTGAGCTGCAGTGTATAGGAATGAATGAAATGTCACTTTGTCATACAGTCAAAACCCTACTTCAGGCCCAAATGAAAATATCCACCCTTTCAGTGGTTCCTTCCCCCCAGACTGCTTATGTCTAGGTTGATGTGGCTTTATCACTTACCTTACACCCCCAGCTTCAGCGCTCCCTTCTCCCACCCCAAAACTCCCATCTGTGGGTACAGTCTCAGCATCATGACATACAATATAAGGACACTAACCCTGTATGGGATGCAGAGGAGGCTGGAGTGCAACCTCCAGAGCAGGCTGCAGGGAACAGTCGCAGTGCTGGAGTATTTACCCCTAATCCTCTGTTCCTAGACTGCATTTAAAGTGGTTGTAAAGGCTGAAGGTTTTTTTTTGCCGTCATGCAGTCTATGTATGAACGTAAAAAAACCTTCTGTGTGCAGCATTGCCCCCAGCCCCAATACTTACCTGAGCTTCATCATGATTAAGCGATGTGCACAACTGTCCTGGGTCTCTGCCTCCTCATTGGCTAAGACAACAATGGCTCCCGCTACTGTGATTCACAGCCGTCGCTCCGTGTGTCACAAGCCACATGGAGCAATGGGTGTCCCCATAGAAAGCTGCTTGCTGTGGGGGCACCTGACAGGAAGGAGGGGCCAGGAGAGTCTGAGGGGACCCCGAAAAGAGGAGGATCCAGGCTGCTCTGTGTAAAACCTCAGCACACAGTAGGTAAGTATAACAGGTTTGTTATTTTCCCGGGAAAAAAAAAAAAATGAACCTTTAGAATCGCTTTAACCCTTGCAATCCGGGGGGAGGGGTGGTAAGAGTGCCACTGGAAAAGGGGATATTTTTTATTTTCCTGGAGTTGGGCTTTAACTTTACTGAAAAGTCACAGTGACATTTCATTCATTTACATGCACCACTGTGGTACAGAAACAGATAGGTGACTTCAATGCGTTGCAGGGGGAAAAAAAAGGTAAACAGTACTTTATGTTGTAATAATGCAAGGCACCGCTCCCCACCACCGGCACACAACGGTGACCACATTTTAGCGTGTGGCAAGTGTAGATTCATTAATGTATTGAGGTATGTAGTCCCAGAAGAGATATGCAGGTCAGTGTGTGCCGCAACTCCACAACCAAAGCCTGACCACAGGGAGCATGGTCAAGTACCCATCCAGCAAAATGGAGATTTTAGAGGGCAAGCGCACACCTAGAGAGAACACGGAAACTGCACTAGGGGATTGAGGGCGGGTGTTGATAAGAATTTATTTTTGCATACATTGTTCATTAATTTGCAAGGTATCAGTTATGATTATTCCTTTATGTTCTTAACCACTTGCCTACCGGGCACTTATACCCCCTTCCTGCCCAGGCCAATTTTCAGCTTTCAGCGCTGTCGCACTTTGAATGACAATTGCGCAGTCATGCAATATTGTACCCATATGAAATTTTTATCATTTTTTTCTCACACATAGAGCTTTCGTTTGGTGGTATTTACTTGCCGCTGGGTGTTTTACTTTCTGCGCTATAAACAAAAAAACAGCAAAAAAAAAAAAAAAAAAAAAAAAAAAAGGTTTCTTTGTTTCTATTCTAAAATTTTGCAAACAGGTAATTTTTCTCCATCACTGATGTGCGTTGATGAGGCTGCACTGATAGGCAGCACTGAGGTGGCATGGATAGGCGGCACTGATGATGGGTACTGATAGGCGGCACTGCTGGACACTGACTGGCGGCGCTTTTTAATGTGATCAGAATCTACAACCGGAAAAGGTGAGACGCTTTGCAAAATCTACATAAAAAAACGGAATACGATTTGCAAATCTCATAAACCCATATTTTATTTACAATAGAAAACATATCAAATGTTTAAACTGAGAAAATGTTCACATTAAGAAAAAAAGGCCATTTTGAAAATTGATGGCAGCAACACGTCTCAAAAAAAAAGTTGGGACAGGGCCATGTTTACCATGGTATAGCATCTCCTCTTCTTTTAACACTCTGTAAATGGGAACTGAGGAGACCAATTGCTGGAGTTTTTGGAGAAGAATGTTGTCCCATTCTTGCTTGTGCATAAGCTGCTCTAAAAGCTGGATATATCTTTACACATTGATGGTGCCTTTCCAAATGTACAAACTGCCCATTCCTTACATACTAATGCACCCCATACCATCAGAGATGCAGGGTCCTAGATTGTAAGCTCCAAGGAGCAGGGCTCTCCTATCCCTCTTGTATTGAACTGTATTGCCTCTCTTTATATTGTAAAGTGCTGAGCAAACTGTTGGCACGATATAAATCCTGTATAATAATAGTAAGTTTAGAACGGAGTGCTGATAACGAGCCAGAAGGTCCCTCTCCTCTTTAGTCTGGAGGATGCAGCACCCATGGATGTCAAAAAGGATGTTACATTTTGATTTGTCTGATCAAAGAACAGTTTTACACTTTGCAACAGACCATTTTAAATGAACCTTGGTCCAGAGAAGACGGCGGCGTTTCTGAACCACGTTCAGATATGGCTTCTTTGCATCATAGAGCTTTACCTTGTATTTTTGGATGGCACGGCGAACTCTGTTTACAGCCAGGGACTTTTGGAAGTATTCCGGAGCCCATTCAGTGATGTCCATCACAGAATCATGCAATTTTTTTAATATGTTGTGCAATCTGAGGGCAAGAAGATTATGGGCATCCAATATTTCAATTCTCAGAATCTTTTGAAGATATTATGTACTGTAGAAGATGATATATTTAAAGTCTATTCAATTTTACATCAAGGAGCATTACTAAAATTGTCAAACAATTTCAAAGTGTAGCTTTTCACAGGTTGGTGAACCTCTGCCCATCTTTACGTCTGAGACACTGACTCTTTAAGATGCTTTTTTTATATCCAATGATGTTACTGACCTGTAGCCAATTAAACCAATTAGTTGCAAAATGTTCTTCCAGCTCTTCCTTGTTAGTACCACTTACTTGCCAGTTTCTTGTTGCCCTGTCCCAACATTTTTGAGACATGTTGCTGTCATCAATTTCAAAATTATAAAATGGTCCATTTTCTTTAAACATGTGATATGTTTTCTACTGTGAATAAATGTGGGTTTATACTGTGTTTATGTTAGACAGCGTCCAAACTATTTTGGAATTAGAGTTGTACCTCTTTAGTAAACCTATTAGTGGATAAAAAAAAAGCCATTTGTATTTAAAATCTGTATTTCCAATATATACACACACATATACACAAAATCTTAGAACAGTTCTCCTTTGTACAGTGTTGATCCCGCTGATTCAGGTCCCAGAAGATTGGGAAATCTCATAAACCCATCACAATCCCAGAAGATTTTTCAGTATGATTTTGATTATCAGTTAGGAACTGAAAGGTGGCCGTTTTCATCAGCAGTATCCAGAATCTTGCATATCACCGGAGATTCCACCTGAAGACATTGTATGAAAACACACTGAATGGCACTTCAGACAACAAATATGTTGGCATATAGCACTAGCAAGGGTTAAAAGGGGAAATCCTTCTGCAAATGATTGTTTCTTTTAGGACCTTTTTTTTTTTTTAAAAAGCTTGAGTATGGCAATCTGACTCTGGTATCCCAGCTAACACGAAAATGCCAGTTGCCTGGCTGTCATATTGATTCAATGCCTTTATTACTTTAAAGTTCTGATTCAAATATGAGTTTATAGTTAGAATTTATGTTCTTGACCAGTTCGTCGCAAAATACTGAAGGCAGAGACAGGAAACTATTGCAGGTTTCCTTTAATTGGAAGAGTTATGCTGTCCATAAACTAGAAGATTTTAGAAGAGACATTTATAAGAATATTTTCCTGGACAACTAGAATACCCTAAAACAAGGTGGCAGGTAATTTAGGGTGTAGAATCCAGAAAAATTGGTTTTGGGTAAATTATCCTTCCAATGGCATTACTAATAATCGACATAACATTTTAAAAAAATCACGAGTAGAGTAAATTTATAAGCGATTCACAAAAATGTATGTATTCATGTCTACACTAATTTTTTTTATTGTATCTATGGGGAAGGAGGGGGGGGGCATGTTTGCCACCCAGGCTGGGCCCCACACCATCATCTTTTTTTGCTGACATAATCAGGAAGCTGTCTATTGAAAAGTCCTAGCAGCCAGCCCCCTAATGACACTGCACATGTGCAGTGTCTTCTAAATAGCCTCAAAGCCTACTGGGATGCATGGCATAGGTATCCCAGGAATACCAGGAATGGTGGGGGGATGTCATTCTCGTCTAGTCAAGAAAGGCAGAAGCTGAAAAAAGGGTATCCCCCAAATATTTTTTTTAATTTTTTGTGATTTACTGAAGGAATGTAAAGGATATTGGGAGTGGGGGGGGGTTAGCATGCAATAAATATGTAAAAGTGAGAGAAGGTTCGCTTTAAATCTAGTTCCATTTTCTACACAATCTATATGATCAGGCCTCTTAAAAGCTAACTTTTCACTGATCGTTTAGTATGAAGTGAGAAAGCTGTACTTACCCCGAGAACATACTGGCAGGTTTGTGGCTCGAGCATATATACAGTAACAGCATGTGGGGACTCGGACTCTTTACACCTATCACAAAGAGAAGAACAGCAATCACACCAACATAAGTGACATCCTGCTATATACACAGCCTGTTATAAAGCAGAACACACACAATATACTCACTTTAGTTTTACTATGACGTGTCTTGGCTTATTCGTGAAGTCACAGATATCTCCTTCGCCATAGTAATGAGACACCATTCTGAAAAACATGTTGTAGGAAACCAGTTTTACTAAAATGCGCCTACCTAGGAGTTTTTTGGACAGGCTTGTGGCAGGCTGGCCTACAGGTATGACATTGAATAGAAGTGTAACGGAACCGGAACCCAGACTGCACTGAGTTTTTCCATTATACCAGAGCTTCCCCTGTCCGAACACCATCCACGGACCACACCCTTGAAATCCCTCAGGAAACAGACAGCACCCAGCTCTTCTTAACACAGGAAGCCAACTCTCTTTATTTTAACACAAAACACAGGATATATACAGAGGGCGGGGAAACACAACCAGGAACAGGAAATACATCATCAGCCCGCCCCATCCCACCAAGACACAGAACAATGGGACGAAGCACATGGCATAGAACAATAGGCAACCATATGGCAGGGACAATACAAGGACACATGCATCCCATAATAGTTGGCTGGACAGGAAGACACAGCACAATGGGGGGTAGCACATGGCAAACAAACAATGGACAGCCACATGGCTGAGAACAAAGACAAAAGGACAACACTCAAAAGCACAATACTGGGACATTCACACCCTGTACCCCTAAACAGGCACAGGGTGGGTTAAACATAATGAGGGGGACATGAGCTGACCAAGCGGTCCCCCCACCCCCAAAAGTCACTCCCGTCACAAGAAGCTTCTTTTTCAAAACCGGAGTAGTGTTTTTTTAATATACAGGGGACACTGGGATACATGAGGGAAAATGTATTGTAAAGGAAAACTAATTTTTAAAGGTATTTTACAAGTGAAAAACTAGTCAAAAACAATACCATACAGCAGTACAGGTCTATTAAAAGGAAAAAAAAAAAAAAGTGCAGGACTTCAACCGGGCTTGAAATCCGCTGAGAATAATTGATGAAGTAGTTTCCCATTACTTTCATTGGGACCTAGCATACAGGGGGTTAAACTCTCATAATTGATTACATTGATTTGAGAGTAAATTAAAGTGGAGTTCCACTCACACTGTAAAAAAATATAAAAGTCAGCAGCTACAAAAAGTGTAGCTGCCGATTTTTAAAAAACAGCCACTTACCTGTCCCACGATCCCACGGTGCCCCCCCTGCAGCCCCTTTCACTGTCCGTCTTGTATTCCAGGTGCCGGCATCTTCAGTGTGTGACAGCTTGCGGCTTCACAGCCTGGCACCCACTGCGCATGCACGAGAAGCTCTGCGCTTCCTGAATGGCCCTGTCATTTTCTGGGACTTGTCACGTGTCCCACAAGACTACGGGGAGGGAGGGTAGGAGGACAACTTCCGCTTCCAATCGCCGCGAAAGTGGGAGCGGGTACCTGTTAATTTTGGGTACCCACTTCCCCCCCCCCCGCTCCCCAAAGGTGCCAATCCTTAATGGGGAGAGGGGAGACCAATCTTTAAAGCAGAACTTCCCCTTTTGGGTGGAACTCCACTTTAACTACAGGTCCCATGTTCCACCGCATCCAGCGGACTTGTAGTACTCAATAAATCACCAGCACAGTAATCAGTTTGCTCGTAGTTCAATGACATGGCCTCCAGCTGGAGGAAGAGTTTGCAGGAGGCCGACACTGCACCCACCCTCCACGGATCATGGTTGCAATGCTTTGCAGACTCCTGCAAAAACAAATAAATGAACAATTTTCCTGTTTTTTTTCCCCCATAAAGGTGACCTTAGCCTTTAATAATTACGGATTCATTTTAATACATTTGAATGTGAAAGATGAAATCACTTAGATTCTAGATACTTCAGCCACACAGTCTCTTCTCTAAAGCAGGGGTGTCAAACTGGTGGCTGTCCAGCTGTTGTGAAACTACAAGTCCCATCATGCCTCTGCCTTTGGGAGCTTGTAACTGTCAATCTTGCAATGCCTCATGGGACTTGTAGTTTGGCAACAGCTGGAGGGCCGCCAGTTTGACACCCATGCTCTAAAGGATTAAAAATTGGCCTCTTAATCTGCTACAGCGGATCAGAATATTTAAGGCAATAATTAAAAATATATTTAAAAAAAAAATGCTGCTTTAATGCTGTCACAGGGCATTATACTAATGTAATAAAGAGGCTCAAGACATGCGTAACCTACTCCTTCACATGTTCTTGAACATTTTACTAAACAGAGGGACATGTAGTAGTACAGTGACCTGGGGAAAAAAAAAAGGAACATCCCAGGTGCCAAACATCCAGCAAAACCCAACAATTTCTGTAGTAAAAGCAGACCAGCCCAGAATCCATTCAGGCCAAGCTCTGACATTTCTCCCCACTCACAAGGCTGCGTCATTACTAAGCCCCGTGGGTGGGACAAAACGCATCAGTAGCAGGGGTGTATTTACCACAAGGCAAACAAGGCATTTACCTAGGGCGGCATTTTAAAGGGGAGCAGCAGCATTTTTTCAGGGGGGGCAGCGCCGTCCCCTGAAAGAAGGAAAGGGAGAAGGGACATACGCAGCACGGAGACCAGGCGGGATCTGAGAGAGGCTGCGGGCTGCTTGATGGTGTATGCAGAGCCTGACTCTTGTTCCCGGGGATTTCCAGAGCTGTGAAGGTGAGTGTCTAATCTCTTGCTGGGGTGGGTTTGCCAGGGTATGGGGGGTGGTGGTAATGGAAGGTTTTCTTGGGTGGGGGGGGCTGGGGTGTTGGTCAATGTCAGGCTCTCTTTGTGGGTAGGGGGGTGTTGGTCTGTGTAGGGTCTCTCCGTGGGGGGAAATTGTTGGCTTTTTCTGTATATTCAGTACCTGGGATGTTCGTTTTTTATGCTTGCACCTACTGAGCTGAGACGAGCTCTCCCTTAGCCTGCACTTTTTAGTGTGTTACCAAACTTGGACAGACAGGAGCCTGGAGCGGCACCCCTAATCTTTGGCGTGAGAACAGTGACTTGCCTCACAGTCTGGACCCCGTCTCCTGGAGGGTGGAACAGTCTTGCAGCATTCTTCTTTGCCCAGTCTAGATGTTGCTCTTCTTTCCATTGACCAACAACAAGTGTAGTTCTGCCACTGTCTTTATCCTACAAAATAAAATGTGTTTAAATGTAAAAATTATCTGTCAGCTGCGGTCAGCAGACAAGTTCTGAAACAGCTGGTCTACTCAAAAGCGTCACCCAAAAACACATTTCAAAGAAGCTGGTTAGCAGAATATACCGGTAGTTTCCTAGATGTCTTGGATGGCTCCTCCTATTCACCACAAATTAAGGCCCCGTGCACACTGGATATTTAGCCCCAGTGTATGGGGCTCTGGCGTTCAGTTGTAGGCGGAGGGGGCACAGGGGGTCCTGTCCATCCTCACTGCCAGCAATCTGACAAACTCTTGGGAGTCTGACATCTGCTGCAGGTGGACGGTGCACCCTGCCGTAGTTATGTTTAGGGAAGTCTGCACCCAGAGATGAACGCTCGGAACGCAGATATCTTGCAATGTCCTAAACACAAGTATGGCTCGTTGCCCTGTCCATTTACAGCAGCTGTTGGCCTCTCAGTCTGACAAACTGCCGTCAGCAGGGCTACACGGGACACATGTGCCCTCCGCCTGCAGCTAACCACTTCCAGTCCGGACACCACTTTCACCCCCTTCCTGTCCAGGCCACTTTTCAGCTTTCAGCGCTATCATATTTTGAATGACAATTGCACGGTCATGCAACACTGTACCCATATGAATTTTGTAGCATTTTTTTGAGACAGATAAAGCTTTATTTTGATGGCATTTATGGGATTTTTATTTTTTTTTGCTATGTAAATGAAAAAGTCCAAAAATTTTGAAAAAAAAGTGTTTTTCTTATAAAATTTTGCAAATAAATAATATTTCATCATCAATCTTGCCCAAAATTTATTCCGTTATCTTTTTAGTAAAAAAAACAAAAACAAAATTAGTTTATAACCAAACATTATAATTTTTAAACATTACACTTTTTTTAACATTGTTTTTATATTATTTATGGTTTGTTTTTTTTTTTTTACATACTGTCACCCTACCAGTACAGTGTCACCAGTGCAGAGATGTTATTACTTGGAGTCCTGAGGTATACAAGAATCCAGTTGACAGGTAAACCTACAGCCATCTAACTAAAATCAAAATATTAGATTTCAGTTAATTAAATCTTTAAAGCCCAAATCCAGGCAAAAAAGAAAAAATATTCCAATGCAGTGGGGCTGTGCCTGCACTGCATGGGTCAACTGATCATTTTTGTATAGGGGATTGAAGAATGGAGCTACACTTACCTAATCCTTTGACCCTCCCTACAAAATCCTTTGACCCTCCCTACAGAACACCCCCCGGTCTTGTGTGGTGGACTGTTCCGGACGTCATCCCGCCCTTAGACCTGCCTGGACATGAACAGTTCACCGCCGGATTGTGGGGGAGTGGAGGATCGGGTGAGTATAAGCTTTCTCCAATCCCCTAGACAAAAATGAGCTGATGATCCATGCAGTATGGATTTGGGCTTTAAATGTAGTGAATTGCACTGGTACCAAGGAAAATCTGACTAATCTTGTAATCGTAAGCTTTGTATAAATCTGAAGGCCATATTTGCTGCAAAAATAGAAAAAAAAACCCAGAGTGCATTGGATAGTGCAGATAAAACACCAATACACTGACAAAGTGACTTTGTCAAGGCATATTACCGGGAAAAAACTATCCCGTGGTAATGCCAACAGATGCTCCACAACGTTTGTTAGGTTGCTGGAAATAGGAGAGACGGATATTCTGAGGTGGATGCTGGGAGAACCAACAGGAAGAAACTAAAGAGGCGCCCCAAGATGTCCAGAAAGGGTTGAAAATGAATCCTGGGTACAGGGGCGGACTGACCATTTGAAAACTCGGGCACTGCCCGAGGACTTGGGGTCAGTAGGGGGCCCCATGAGATGCCCCTGGTACCTTTTTCATAGGCTTTTTTGAGTTGGGCAAAGACATAGGGGCCCCATGATCCCCTATTGCCCGGGGGACCCATGAGTTGTCAGTCCGCCCCCGCCTGGTTAGTACAGTACCTCCGCTGCACTGACATCTTTTGGGGCCATGCTTCCTTATTAGAGTAATGAAGGGGGTATGGTCCCAAAAAAAGTCTGTGCAAGGAAGGTGTTGTCTTCTATTAATTAAGAGAAGGATGACCAGTGTATATTTATAAATGTACTTTCCCGCAGCAACTAGTCCAACAGTTCTTTTCCAGAGAGAAGCATTTAATCAGTTCAGAAGACAGAGGTACAGACAAGGCAGATGACAGGATACTTAGATGCAATTCATTAGAAACCTTCAGAGAACCCCTTGCTCCTGTCACAACTTAACCAAAAAGAAGCTTCCCTAATATACATTTTTCCCATTCAGTACAATGACAAGCACTCCGATTCGCCACTTTTAGGAGCCTCGTTGATCTTCTGGGTGATGGGTAATGCCTTTTGGGCTTGGACAGCTGCAGTCATAATTCTATTTAAAGTTGTCCAGATATTTCCTAAACTGCATTCTTTTACTAGAAAAACAAGTTATCCTTTGAAGAATGCTATTTGCCATACTTAATACCCCTTTTCTTGTTATTAGATGGTAAATGTTGACCAAGTCTTTTCAAGTCTAACTGAGCTATCTGCATTCTATCACCCTTGAAAGTTTGCAAATTACCTCCTTTGAAATGTAACAAGTTGGCCCCTGAGTGCCAAGGGGATCTTGCAGAAAATTAACATAGCGAGTCCTTGGCTATGCTTTTGTTGTGTAAAATATATCTAGCTCAGCCCTATTCTGGCCTAGTCAATAACATGAGAATACACCACATACAGACAATCTATATATATATCTATATATATATATATAAATTTACAATATCCCTAAAGGAGGTATTACAAATAAAATACAAAAGGGAGCGTTCTAAGTGCAGCATGTCTGTATTAATAAAATAAAACAATGGCCAAGCATTCATCAGATGGCACTGCTGAACAAAGCAATCTGAGCCCAAACCAAGTAATGAAGGGTATCCACTGGTATACATGCAATCCTTGTCTAGGGAAGACAATCTAAGAATGAGAATCGTCAGATGTCGGGAGGCAGGCTTGGCTACATGTTGTGAAGCAGTAATGCCTCTTTTTCAAGCTTTGGTTTTATTAAGACCTAGTATGCTGCACTTAGATCGCGTCCTCTTGTATCTGTTGTACTACAGGTACTCCTATATGATGAGGTGCTGCACTAAGTCCACCTGAGTTAACCCTTGATGTGCCTATTATGGACATAATGAACTGTTCAGATATTCCAGGGAATATCAGATTGCCTCTCGGGGGATCAGGAAGGAATTTTTTCCCTACAGGAGCAAATTGGATCACGCTTTGCTGGGTTTTTTTTTTGCCTTCCTCTGGATCAACTGTGGGTGTAGGATTATACTTTTTTTTTTTTTTTTTTTTTAATGGTTGAACTGGATGGACTTTTGTCTTTTTTCAGCCAGACTGACTAAGTAACTTCGTCATATAGAGCCCATTGATTACGCTTTATGCTTTAATGTAATTTTTGCCCTGTGGAGGTACTACTATACTACCCAGAATACACTTTCAATCTCCCTTCCATACCAGTCTAGGAGGTCTTTACAGTTTCCTCTCTTTTGGTTCTCTTAGTGTCCACCTCAAAGTATCCATCTTGGCTTGCATCTCTCCTATTGCTGGCAACCTAACGAGAGCGTTTCAACATCTGTTGGCATCACCTGCACCATCTACTGTGCTGTTTTCTGTTCCTAAAATATCAGGCTTTCAAACATGTCTAAAGTCAAAGTGAAAAAACGAAGGCAGAATCCAGGTGCCAGTCATGCTGTCAATGACTATAATGAATACTTCTCAACAAACCCTGATCAATTCTGTAGCAGCCAGCGCCCACTTCCTAGCTCATAGAACTTTATCCAGCCTTGTTTTTACTTTCCAGTAGCCTCCCTAGCGGTCTGATTATGTTCATATTTCTGTGCTCAAAGCGGTACTTTTTTTGCATGGAAATATGTATTTTTTTTATTGTAGGCCTGTAATTTTTAGGAATAACTCACTGAAATCTGTCCGATCAAGAGTCTAGTAAACATCCCGGGTATGTTAAAATTTGAAAAACGAAATCATAAATTATGATTTAATAATCATAACAATAATAATATAATAATAAATGTAATTCAATAATATAATCAAACCAAAAACACTGAAATTTGAAATAGAGCGCCAAGTTCGCACATCACTGAGCAAAGTCGCAAAATCGTTTTCAGTGTCTGATGAGGAATTTCCCTACAAATCATTATCACTCAATTCTGCAAGTGGTTCTAATTCACTATCGCTGTTCTCTAGTTGGTCTAAAACTGCTTTTGACCTAAAGGGACGCTTTTTGGACGCCATGGACGTTTCTCAGTTTCCAGGCAGAAAGAACAGTAAAAATGCAGGCAGGGCGCCGGACAAAGCACTCGGGACAACATGTATGTGAAATGGTTTGATACAGGAATGTTATACGATGTGATTTTAGTGTATTTAGTGAATGTCACTTTTTCACATTTTTAAGTTTCCCGCCGTTCTGTCCCCCGTACGTCCCGACGTCGCAGGGAAAGGAACCCAGAAGACAGATGCCGGCATCGACTGGAGGACATTACAGGGGACACTGCAGGAGAGACATTGCGGGAGAGCAGGACAAGGTAAGTGAAGAAGAGATCCCGGAGCAGCGCTGCAAGATATTCCCGAGTGTAGTTCGGGGTTACCGCTTGTGGTGCTGAAACTTTACCCCGAGCTACACTCGGGAATACCGCCAGGGGGGTTAATGGAGCAAACTCCTACTTTGTTCTACACCAAAACAGATGATTGGCTCACACTTGCAGAAATAAACGACATAAATCAAATAACTCATGTATGCAGTAACACAAGGCAAATCACAATATTTAAGGGGATAACTCTTGTGTTTTATGTGGTGTGATGATGATCAGAAAAGCAAAGCTTCTAACAGTGAAAACGGCCTCTCTGCATGCATGGCTCATTAGCGCCATCTCCTGGTTGTAGTGAATATTGCAATTACCTCATGGTATTGGTGAACATATTTTCCATAGCAGAATTCGTACTTCCACCAGCCAACACCCTGAGAAGGTCATCATAGAAAGAAAAGAAACAGAAGCAATATTGTAAATAATGTGAATGATCTCACACCAACCAAACAAGGCAGACTGCATGTAATAACATTTTCTGCATTTACAAAAAGCATGTAGAAATGGTTCCTAAACATTGCAATCAAAAGCATAAATCAATCTGCTTCTTAGCTCACCCTGGTCACCAGAGAGAGTCAGCAAAGCCACATAAGGCTACTGTACTGCATTTCTGGGGGATAGCAGCCGGCTCTCCGGCCTTCATCCCATAACTGCCCTGTCTCCACCCTAACCCACCAGGTCTCGCTGTCCCCTGACAGCACCTGGAGAGGCCTCCAAAGATGTCTCCCCACCGGAGGAAACACCAAAATTGAGTTCGGAGGGGAGTGACAGAGGTTTTATTTGGGGTGGAGGTGTTTCCTCAGGTGGGGAGGAGCCGAGGTCTCTCAAGGTGCTGTCCTGAAAGACGAAATGGCTCTACTACTTAACCCCTTGACGCCTAAGGGAAAAACAAATCTTAACGCCTAAGTACAATTTTGCAACTTTGACATGTTAGCAAAACCGTACATATCGCCGCAACTATTCTGTGCATGCAGGTGGACTATACTTCGTTTTTTTCAGGACAAATTTGGTGGTAAATGATAATGGATATCTCCAGATTTTTTTATTATCAAAGGAAAACAGACCCAAAATAGTGAAAATAATTTTTTTTTTAAATTTAGCTGTATATTTCTTGCTACCACTGTAACCAACCACTAAAGAACAACTCCCTAAATAATTTCTCCTTCTCCAGACGATCAGAGCGATACCACATGTGCGTGTATGTTAGTTGTTGTTTTTACCCATAGTATGGCCCAGAATCAACAGTGCACATTTTGCTTTTTTTTCCTGCCACTAACTGGGTCAAAGGTCATGGTCAGGATTATTTATTTATTTTTTTTAATGTTTAAATTAGTATATATCAGATTGGATGTCACTCCACTTCCTCAAATTAAACCTTTCCAAAACCGAGCTCTTAGTTTCCCCCCCCCAACCTCTTCATCACGACTAACAACGCCACCATCAGTCCCACCCCGCAAGCCAAAGTTCTAGGTGTCACTCTAGACTCCAGTCTTTCCTTCTAGCCCCATGTCCAATCGCTGGCAAACTCATGCAGGCTCCACCTCCGCAACATCTCCAAAATATGTTTGTTCCTAACCCCAGACACTACTAAACAACTCATCCACTCCCTTATTATCTCACAACTCGACTACTGCAACTCCCTCCTCACCGGCCTACCCCAACACATGCTATCCCCACTTCAGCCTATCCTGAACTCAGCGGCCAGACTCATCCACTTTCTGCCACCCCCCTCTATCATTCCCTCCATTGGCTTCCGATTGCCCAGCACATTAAATTCAAACTACTAACACAGACATACAAAGCCATTCATAATACTGCCCAAAACTACCTCACCGACCTGATACCCAAATACCACCCAACAAGTACTCTTCGCTCCTCACAAGACCTCCTACTCTCTAGTTCCCTGGTCTCCTCCTCCCATGCCCGACTCCAGGACTTCTCAAGGTCTTCCCCCATCCTCTGGAACTCACTACCCCAATATATCAGACTGTCACCTACCCTCCTCACCTTTTGGCGCACCCTGAAATCCCATCTCTTCAGGGAAGCCTACCCCGCCCTCACCTAACAGCCGATCTCCTCCACTCTCCTCCTACCACTCCATCCCCCACGGCCACTTCCTCCTGTACCACTATCCCCTCCCTCCTAGATTGTAAGCTCGAAAGAGCAGGGCCCTCGAACCCCTCGTGTATTGTATTGTTACTGTATTGTCTCATGTTCTGTCCCCCACTATAATGTACAGCGCTGAGCAAACTTTTTGGCGCTGTATAAATACTGTATAATAATAATAGTATCAGTGTCAAACACTAACCGTGGCACTGGCCTAGATCAAACCTTGATCTAAGTATTTTTATTATTTTATTTATTTTTTAAACACACACTTTTTTTTCCTCTCTGAAAGGACAGAGATACAATGCATCTCTCTCCTCCATTCAGAGAAAAAAAACAAGGGGGGGAGGGGGGCTTCACAGTGACTGATCACTGTGATAGCCAGTCAGAGGCTATCACAGTGATCATGTGACCCGTAATCGAGAGACTTGGGTCCTGATCATTAGAAAGGGAACTGGGGCTCTCACTGACACCTCGGCCTTCATGCTGGGAGCACGCCATGCGGTGCGCTCCCAGCACAAACACACACATTCGGCGTCAAGGGGTTAAAGCCCATCAGCTTAATACATTCCAGATACATCAAAACAAAAGTAAGTTCTACAGTTAAATATTCTTTCTAAAGCAGCATAGCCTACGTAGAAAAGCCTGTCCCCTGCCAAGATCTGCATAGGCGGGCCCCTGGACCCTGTGTGGAGGCAGTGGTCTCCTCAATGCCCCATGCTGAGTCAGACCTATAGCGCTGCACTCAGCAAAGGTCTTGCTCCCCACTGATTGGAGAGCCCTGGCTGACTCAGTAGGGAGAATGTTGGACCTTTGTAGGGAGACGATGCTTCCGCACAGAGAACAAGGGTCTGAGTCTGCAGATGTTGGCAGGGGACAGGATTTTTAAAGCGGAGCTCCACCCAAAACGGGATGTTCCGCTTTAAGTACTGGTCCCTGGGTGACCATTGGAGCTAGAAACTTAACCCTGCGCTGATACGCTCTCTACTAGTTCCACTATTTGGTGATGTTATCTTCATCCTGTGTATTTACTTAAGATAGCACAGTGGCTAAATGGTTAGCACTTCTGCCTGGCAGTACTAGGGTCGTAGGTTCCTCACGTAGATTCCCCACCACGGCACCACCTGCCTGGAGTTTGCATGTTCTCAATGTGCCTGCGTGGGTTTCCTCCGGATACTCCGGTTTACTCCTACATTCCAAATACATGCTGGTAGGTGAATTGGCTCCTGTCTAAATTGTCCCTAGTATGTGTATGTATGAATGTGAGTTAGGGACCTTAGATTGTACGCCCCTTGAGGGTTAGGGACCGATGTGAATGTACAAAGCGCTGTGTAAATGGATGGCGCTATAGAAGTACCTGAAATAAATAAAAAATAAATTCTGTAAGCTCTGATTTTTATTTCTCCTTTACACGGACTACACGACAAATGTTATAATTGAAAATGTTCAATATTAATACATTAATACTATTAATTTAATATTAATATATAAACTATTAATACTTAAAAAAAAAAAAAAAAGTACTGGTCCCCCACTCCCCACGAGGAAATGTCACCTTGGGGGAACGGGTACTCGATCTTTTTTTTTTTTATTGACAGCTACCCACTCCCACTTCTGCTGCAACCACCTAGGTGATCAGAAGAGGACGTTGTCCTCTCTCTCTCCCCGTAATCTTCTGAAGACTACAGGACCACTCACAAGGCGCAGCTCTTGCGTATGCGCAGTGGGCACCTTGCTGTGAAACCGCAAGCTGTCACAGCGGGGTGCCCACACTTAGGATGCTGGTACTGGGGAGAGAGGGCGCCTGGTGAAACCGGCTGCGGTGAACACAATGCAGGTAACAGGGACAGGTAAGTGGCTGTTTTTTAAAAGTCAACAGCTACAGTTTTTCTGGCTGCTGACATTTTTTTTTAAGGTTTGACTGGAGCTCTGCTTCAACTCAGGCTGTGGATAATTTAGAAAAAAGACACTGTAAGACATTGGACAGCTTTTGTTTTGTTGCACCTGGAATTTATTTAGGTACTTTAAACCAGGGTTTAAAATTTCAAGTCCTGAGCTACTCGCCACCAACAAACACACACAAACAGAGACACCTGTACACACACAGACAGGTACACACACGTACAGAGACACGTATACACACACAGGCACATACAGACACGTATACACACAGATACATGTACATACACAGAAATACACACTCACAGACACACGTACATGTACACAGACATGTACGTACACAGACATGTACGTACACACACACAGGTACACAGACATGTACGTACACACACACAGGTACACAGACATGTACGTACACACACGTACACAGACATGTACGTACGCACACACACGTACACAGACATGTACGTACGCACACACACGTACACAGACATGTACGTACACACACACACGTACACAGACATGTACGTACGCACACACGTACACAGACATGTACGTACGCACACATGTACGTACACACACACACGTACACAGACATGTACGTACGCACACACACACGTACACAGACATGTACGTACACACACACACACGTACACAGACATGTACGTACACACACACACACGTACACAGACATGTACGTACGCACACACACGTACACAGACATGTACGTACGCACACACACGTACACAGACATGTACGTACGCACACACACACACGTACACAGACATGTACGTACGCACACACACACACGTACACAGACATGTACGTACGCACACACACACACGTACACAGACATGTACGTACGCACACACACACACGTACACAGACATGTACGTACGCACACACAGACATGTACGTACGCACACACACACACGTACACAGACATGTACGTACGCACACACACACACGTACACAGACATGTACGTACGCACACACACACACGTACACAGACATGTACGTACGCACACACACACACGTACACAGACATGTACGTACGCACACACACACACGTACACAGACATGTACGTACGCACACACACACACGTACACAGACATGTACGTACGCACACACACACACACGTACACAGACATGTACGTACGCACACACACACACACGTACACAGACATGTACGTACGCACACACACACACACGTACACAGACATGTACGTACGCACACACACACACACGTACACAGACATGTACGTACGCACACACACACACACGTACACAGACATGTACGTACGCACACACACACACGTACACAGACATGTACGTACGCACACACACACACACACGTACACAGACATGTACGTACACACACACACACACGCGTACACAGACATGTACGTACACACACGTACACAGACATGTACGTACACACACGTACACAGACATGTACGTACACACACACACACACACACGCGTACACAGACATGTACGTACACACGCGTACACAGACATGTACGTACACACACGTACACAGACATGTACGTACACACGCGTACACAGACATGTACGTACACACACACACACGTACGTACACAGACATGTACGTACACACACACACGTACGTACACACACACGCACACACACACGTACGTACACACACACACACACGTACGTACACACACACACACACACGTACGTACACACACACGTACGTACACACACACGTACGTACACACACACGTACGTACACACACACACGTACGTACACACACACACGTACGTACACACACACGTACGTACACAGACACGTACGTACACAGACACGTACGTACACAGACACGTACGTACACAGACACGTACGTACACAGACACGTACGTACACAGACACGTACGTACACAGACACGTACGTACACAGACACGTACGTACACAGACACGTACGTACACAGACACGTACGTACACAGACACGTACGTACACAGACACGTACGTACACAGACACGTACGTACACAGACACGTACGTACACACACACGTACGTACACACACACGTACGTACACAGACACGTACGTACACAGACACGTACGTACACACACGTACACAGACATGTACGTACACACACGTACACAGACATGTACGTACACAGACGTACGTACACACACGTACACAGACATGTACGTACACACACACACGTACACACACGTACACAGACATGTACGTACACACACACACACACGTACACAGACATGTACGTACACACACACACACACACACACACACGTACACAGACATGTACGTACACATACACACACACACACACGTACACAGACATGTACGTACACACACACATACATGTACACAGACATGTACGTACACACACACATACATGTACACAGACATGTACGTACACACACACATACATGTACACAGACATGTACGTACACACACACATACATGTACACAGACATGTACGTACACACACACATACATGTACACAGACATGTACGTACACACACACATACATGTACACAGACATGTACGTACACACACACATACATGTACACAGACATGTACGTACACACACACATACATGTACACAGACATGTACGTACACACACACATACATGTACACAGACATGTACGTACACACACACATACATGTACACAGACATGTACGTACACACACACATACATGTACACAGACATGTACGTACACACACACATACATGTACACAGACATGTACGTACACACACACATACATGTACACAGACATGTACGTACACACACACATACATGTACACAGACATGTACGTACACACACACATACATGTACACAGACATGTACGTACACACACACACATACATGTACACAGACATGTACGTACACACACACACATACATGTACACAGACATGTACGTACACACACACATACATACACACAGACATATGTACAGATACACACACAGACACATGTACATGCATACACAGATACACACACATACACACGTAGTTAAATGCTCTCTCCTCTCCCCTGAAGCCACCACTGGCTGACAGAGGATCATGTGACCAGAGTGAGCTGAAATTAGGCAGGCAGGCGCACACACACACCTATAAAAAGTTGCAGTACTTCGTTGTTCACTCACAGATCCGGGTACTGCACTCTAGGGGGAGGCAGAGAGGACAGCACACACTCCTTCCTTTGCTTTCACTGCGCTCAGCTATTGAGCAGTCTGACGGCTCCCAGTGCCAATGACTGATCCGGCCTGAGCTCCGAGCCTGCTCAGCAAGACGGCCCTGGGGGACACACTCACCCCCACCATAATTTCGACTCGCCATTGGCGAGCAGGCGAGTGGAAATTTCAAGGCCTGCTTTAAACTAAGAGTTTATCTGGGTTTTAAAGTATAATTCCAGCCAATACATAGACTGGAAAGAGGGAGGAAGGTTTAGAACCTCTGCCAGGTTTTATTTCTGTCTGTAATCAAACCATATTGTCCTGGGGGGTCATTGTCAATGAGACACAAAGTATGGGAGAATTCCACATTTTCTAGCATTCAACAGAAGAGTAGAGAGGATATCTTAATTTTGTGGCAATGGTCCAGAGATATGTTTTCCCCCTCATTTTAGGTGGATTATATTTTCAATGGTGTGTCAGGTACAGGAAACACAGAGAACTCTATCTGATGCTGACAAAGGCAGCACTAAAAACCCTGCAGTGCTTCTAAACCTTCCCTATGCTATCCAAAACTAAAATAAAAAAGTTTTGACTGGAGTTAAACATTAAAGTGTATGCCTGGGTAGTATATATCAGCAACATGTGCCTCTTTAAAAGAAGCTGCAGGTACAGAAAAACATCTGAAGAAGGTAGATATGAATCCCGTTGAAGAATAATGGCTCATCACAGGTTCTATGGCGAAACCCCTGGGTTGGTGGTCTTTGACAAAGCACTTTTCAACATTATACAGGATTTATATATTATTATTATTATACAGGATTTATATATTATTATTATTATACAGGATTTATAGATTATTATTATTATACAGGATTTATATATTATTATTATTATTATACAGGATTTATAGATTATTATACAGGATTTATATATTATTATTATACAGGATTTATATAGCGCCAACAGTTTGCTCAGCGCTTTACAATATAACGGGAGACAATACAGCAACAATACAGCTCAATACAAGAGGGATAGGAGGGCCCTGATCCTTGGAGCTTACAATCCAAAAGACGATACAAATCAAAGGTGAACTCAGATGCAATCTAACAAGAAAAGTTGCTTAAGCTCAGCGAGCCAGAAAAGCGCTCAGCTCTTAACATATCGTTGTAAGCTGACAACAGTTCCTCTGCTGCACCAAACGTTCAAGCAGTGTTGTCCTGAAGAGTTGTCCTTTGCTAAAGTACAGAATACATCTCCCTCTCCATAACACAAGAGGGAGGGGTCCTGTAGTCCAGATGGGAAGAACAGGCCTAGGCTGATGACGGTGCTCATGATTTCAGTGCAGCAGAGGCACTGGGGGTTATTTACTAAAACCAGAGTGCAAAATCTGGTGCAGCTCTGCATAGAAAACAGCTTCCAGGTTTTATTGTCAAAGCTTAAAGTGTTAAGAAAGGAAGGATTTTTTTTTCTATTAAGATAACAAACATGGTATACTCACCTGCTCTGTACAGTGACATTGCACAGAGCGGCCCCAATCCTTCTCTTCACAAGCGATTCTGGCTCCTCCTTTTTGTGTGCCCTCATAACAAGCCGTTTCCTATGGGGACAAACACTGCATCCCAACCTGTGTGGCCATGAAGCCGCGCTCCATAGACACAGCTGGACTTAGCCCCACCCACCACTTCCTCTTCACCACACTTGATTGAAAGCAGCAAGAGCCAATGGCTCCTTTGGAAGGGGGAGCACAGGGAACTTAAAAACGTTTTAATGGAAGCAATGCATTAAGATAAAAAACATTTTTAGGTTTAGTATCACTTTAATTGAACAAGCTGAAGTTAGAAGCTGATTGGCTACCAGATTCTGAGTGCACAAGTTTTAGTAAATCTCCCCCATTGTGTTAGCTTAACATGAAATTAGGGGCTCACTGACAGCTTTCTGACAGATCAATGGGTATTTTTCTGCTCCTGTAGCAATTTTAAAAAATAAAACAAAACAAGGGAAAAAGGAGTTTACCGAATATTTTCTCTTTTTTTTTTGCTGAGACATACACTTTACTAGCTTTCAAAACATTCAGGAGACAGCCTGGCACAGTACAGATACAGGACAGTCCAAAATGACTTCCTTACCCCATGAAAGCAGTACGATCCGCTAAGAAACTCTTTGATCAGCTGCTCATCAGTCAGCTTGGAGATGTGTGTGGTTCCCACAGTCACATGCTGTTGAGATCCCACAGTGACCGGCTTGTGAATGGTGGAGAACTTGTCCTTCATAGATGGTTTCTCTTCCTGTAATTACATGTACAGAACATACAATGACAAACATACTCTGAGGACTTTATCATCTCCCGCAGTAGATCTAACACATGAAAAATTGTTCCGGTCTCTGGTGGGGTTAGATCTAAATATTTTTTGGGAGGTGGGGTTGGGTATTTGTCTTTAAGAGTTCACGCAAAGCTTGTGATCGTACAATATACATTAGGGGCCAATCAGTACATTGTTTAGTCATGTGATCATGCCAATAATTAAAGTGTTAATAAAACCATGACTCTGCATTCACTATATCTGGTCTCCCCGGGCCCTGCATCCACTATAGCTGGTCTCCCCGGGCCCTGCATCCACTATAGCTGGTCTCCCCGGGCCCTGCATCCACTATAGCTGGTCTCCCCGGACTCTGCATCCACTATAGCTGGTCTCCCCGGGCCCTGCATCCACTATAGCTGGTCTCCCCGGGCCCTGCATCCACTATAGCTGGTCTCCCCGGGCCCTGCATCCACTATAGCTGGTCTCCCCGGGCCCTGCATCCACTATAGCTGGTCTCCCCGGGCCCTGCATCCACTATAGCTGGTCTCCCCGGACCCTGCATCCACTATAGCTGGTCTCCCCGGACCCTGCATCCACTATATCTGGTCTCCCCGGACCCTGCATCCACTATAGCTGGTATCCCCGGACCCTGCATTCACTATATCTGGTCTCCCCCGACCCTGCATCCACTATAGCTGGTCTCCCCGGACCCTGCATTCACTATATCTGGTCTCCCCCGACCCTGCATCCACTATATCTGGTCTCCCCGGACCCTGCATCCACTATAGCTGGTCTCCCCGGACCCTGCATCCACTATAGCTGGTCTCCCCGGACCCTGCATCCACTATACCTGGTCTCCCTGGACCCTGCATCCACTATATCTGGTCTCCCCGGACCCTGCATCCACTATATCTGGTCTCCCCGGACCCTGCATCCACTATATCTGGTCTCCCACAGTACACAGAACATTGAAATGCAATTATTTTAGAAAATATAAACTGCTAAATACCTTTTCTCATCAGCAGTATGTATTAGTCTTGTGATTTCTGTCAGTGTCCAGCTTGTAGGAGGAGTTTTAATTCTCCTCTGACTGTCCTATGAGGCTGCATAACCCCTAACCCTCTGTCTGGACAGTGCTGATTGGCCCTGTGCTGATCACATGCACCCTCCCAAAGAAAAAAAAACCTCTCTAGCAATACACATTAAAATGAGCATGTGCAGAGTGACTCCTAGAGCGCTGTACTATCAGCAGATGGATTGGGGACAGTAGAAGGGGCGGATCAGACAAGACAGGATCAAAACACAATGCAGAGGATTAACCCCTTAGCTTGCAAAGTATAAAAAGCATGCTTTACTGCATATACAGACGGATTTCACTGTTGCGGGTTTAGTAACACTTAAAAGATGTCCAGCTGTGTCATATTGGATGATAAATACTAAGGGCCTAGTTACACTTGTCTGTTCTTGTGAGCTGCATTAACACACATTTTGTAACATCCTCCATGAGCTTCCAAACTGCTCTTTTTCCCCCTTCACTTCCATTCAGAAAGAGCAGTGCACATTAGGTGTGGTCCTGTGCTCTATTGTACAATACACATCCCATAGTCTATCTCAGGAGCCAGCAAGAGAGGGTGGCTATGTTCCTACATACAGTGTGACCATGTTGAACACTGCCACCCTCTAACAGGAAAAAAAAAAAAAAAAAGAACAAAATATAAATTTTGAGAGCAACAGAAGGGACTTTTTAAAGTTAAAAGAACATACTTAAGTAGAATTTTTTAGTTTGCAAAGCTTAATGTCACTTTAAAGTGGTTCTAAAGGCAGAAGTCTTTCACCTTCATGCATAGAATGGGTGCAGCTCTCCCCTCAGCCCCCCTTCTACTTACCTGAGCCCCATCACGATCCAGTGCTGTGCATGAGAGTGACGACTCTCCTGTGTCTCTCTTCCCTCACTGGCTTCATACAACTAGAGTGCCTTGAAAAAGCAATCATACCCCTTTAAATTTTCCACATTTTGTCATGTTACAACCAAAAACGTCAATGTATTTCATTGGGATTTGATGTGATGGTCACAAAGTGGCACATAATTGTAAAGTGGAAGGAAAATGAGAAATGGTTTTCAAAATTCTTTACAGATAAATATGTGAAAAGTGTGGCGTGCATTTGTATTCAGCCCCCCGGAGTCCACAAGATTTTAGTTACGGGTATCAGTTAAGGGGGCTGAATACAAATGTACGCCACACTTTTCAGATATTTGCAAAACATTTTGAAACCCATTTATCTATTTCCTTCCACTTCACAATTATGTGCCACTTTGTGTTGGTCTATCGCATCAAATCCCAATAAAATACATTTACATTTTTGCTTGTAACATGACAATACATGGGGTATGAATACTTTTTCAAGACACTGTATTGGCTCCTGCTGCTGTCAATCACAACCAGGAGAAAGTGGAGGCCGTGGCTGAGTCACGCTCTGTGTGTGAATGGACAAATGTCCATTCACAGGAGCACAGCTACCATAGCAAGAGGCTTGCTATTGGGAGAACTCAGCAGGGGGGAGGAGCCAGGACTGCCAGAAGGGGGACCCAAAAAGAAGAGGATCGGAGCTGCTATCAGCAAAACCATTGCACAGTACAGGGAAGTATAACATGTTTGTTATTTTAAATGACAACTTTTGGAATCATTTTAAGGTAACGCTTGCATTAGCATGCATGTACTACACCACACTGCAGCACAAACAAGCGTTTCAGCCCTCAAACAAATACCTCTTTGTTGGGTTTAATTGGTGCCTTTAGTGTTTCTTGTTGCTGTTCAAGCTTTTCCAGACTCTGAGGCCTTAGAGGTGACCCCGGCAATGACTGGCAAAAAATATCATTTATAGGGGAGGTTTTAAACCTGTGTGAGAGAGGAAAGGGTTAATATAAGCATTGGCAACAAGACAAAGTCATACATATGTAGGGGGGGGGGGGGGGGGAGAATGTGGGGTTGTTTGTCATTTCAGCTTACTTTGCCAATTGCATTTATTTTTAAGATTACAATTTGTATCTGATGCATACAATCTTTGTTTTACAATAAAAAAAAAAATATTTCTGACACAACAAAACATTTCTACAGCTTGCTTTGTATCTTCATTTGTCTAATAAAAATCTAGTACGGAATGATCACTACTGTGACGGCTCCCCGAGTTCTGCAGACAATGGGCTTCCTTCAGTAATGTCATCAAAATGGCAAAGCCATACATGAAAAGCAGACGAGAGCGCCATCTGCTGGCCCTAAAGCAGAATGTAGTCATACGATTATTAAGTCTTCTTGCATGGCGACCACTCCCTGTTATCTCACATATAGATTCTTATTATTATTATAGCCAAATTTACCACCCTAACTCCTCCCACAGTTTTTACACTACATAGACAGTAATATATACCGAAACGTGCGGATTGTTCCCGATTGGTGTGCTATTACTTTGTGGAACGTTTCGCCGAATGGTTCTCGAAATATCACCGTTTTTGTGGTGAAATTGGTCCCATAGGAATGAATGGCGGAATGTTCAAAACTAGAATGTGAGCTGAAAAAATCAGGATATAATTTCTAAATTGCCATCACTCCCACATTTTCAAGCCCACCTACACAAATCTTATATCACGTTCAGCTATCCCTGCTGTCACTAAAAATGTCTACGGCTAAGCCATAGTCCTGATAGTTTTCACAATATGACCATTTGTTTGCAACTCACGCCGACCATTGACATTCATTGAAAATGTACTCTAGACACCTGAAATTTGAAGGGCAATTTCTAAACTGCGACTGTGCCTTCATTTAAAATATTTCAGAGGCATACTATGCATCAAAATGTAGGTCTGGGTCTTGTGATTCTCACAATATAAAGCTCTTTACTGTAGGATGTATAGTTTTAAAACACTACAACCGTTTGGAGAGGCAACCGCCAGTGAAGTGAGCAAGTTGGAGCAGTTTGTTTATAACCATGCCTCTCCCCTTGCTGTAGAGTGAGTTTCCATAGGAACCCAGGTGTGTGAACAGCCAGCAGAGTGACAAAAGCTACTCCACCCACTGCAGTTATAGACTACTGGTGCAGGCAAGAACACGTCACACAATTTCCCCAGAAATTGTAGATTTCCTAGTTATTATTATTATACAGAATTTACGGTATATAGTGCCAACAGTTTGCGCAGAGCTTTACAATATAACGGGAGACAAAAATACAGCAACAATACAAGAGGGATAGGATGGCCCTGATCCTTGGAGCTTACAATCTAGGATTATGCAATATTTCATATTTATCAGACTTAGGGCTCATGTACATGCGGCGTTTGGAAAACTCTTCTGAACGATGTAAACGGACTGCTGGAAAACGTAGGTTACAAAAAGTCAGTTTAGCCGCGTTAGCATACCGCATTTATGTTTAGAAGCATTTTAAAAAGATAACCTCAGGAGACCTTCCCAAATGCCCAGAATGCACTAAAGAATAGTAAACAAAATTACTATTTCAGACATTTTGAGAGAAATAGAGAGAGCAGAAGCAGAGAGAGCAGTATGTGTGGAAATGACCTGTCTTTTCTGGTTGTGTTCACTATGGATCCCATCATGAGCATAATGCGGCACGTTCTACCATTGTTTCCTTCACGCAAAACCTGGAACTGACTGCGCTGGTGTGCCGGGTCCATTTGAATACATGGAAAACACTTTTCATGCATTTCTGATGATGGAAAAAGGCTCTGGACAGCATCTGGAAATAGAAGAGTTAAAAAAACGCTTCTAAACGCAAACGCTTATAAACGCGGTTACAAGCATTTGAAACGCTGGTAAAATCTACTCCTGAACGCAAGTTTGGTGTGTTAAAAAAAAAACGACTGTAAACTCAACTGCCTGCAAACAACATAGTGTACATGGGCATATAGGAATCATTAGGGAGAAATAAACTACTGAAAAAAATGCTGAACAACTCCTGAACGTCAGTTTAGGAGCTGGAGTGTACATGAACCCTTAGTGCTCATGCACACTGGGAGTTTTAAACACGCTGGTAGAGATACCTGTAAATGTACCATTTTGGGGGATTTAGCATTTTTTTTTTTTACAAGAAAAAAACATTTATCACAAAAAATGCTCAAAAAAATGCTCAAGAATGACGGTTTGCCATGTTTTTACCACATTTACCAGCATTAGAGCATTTTTACAGCAAAAAATAAACTCATCTTGAAACCCACTAGTTCTGTTTTTTTTTTTCCAGCCACAAAATGATGATTAAAGCCTACATGTGTATGGACACATAGGATAGCACAGTGGGGAGTTTACTGGCTGTAGAAAAAAACGCCAGGAGCCAAAAACAGTCGCTGTAAAAACGTCCCGTGTGCATGAGGCCTCAAAGTGGAATGACAGGCTTGCTTTCATTCACCTTCCTGCAACTATATACATCTATACAGGGGCGGACTGACAACTCATGGAGCCCCCAGGCAATAAGAGATCATGGGGCCCCTGTGTACTCACCCACACCCAAAAAAGCCTATGAAAAAGCCAATGAAAGGTACCAGGGGTATCTCATGGGGCCCCCTACTGACCCCAGGCCCTCGGGCAGTGCCGGAGTGCTCGAACGGTCAGTCCGCCCCTGCATCTATAACAGCATTAGGGTTATAATTGTAAAAAGATGGTTTTCTCTACTGTTTTTGCTTTAAAATTGCTCCTGCCATGTGATTGCACAGCCTATCATTTTATTTATGCAGGGTGGCTGTTGGGAATCTGCTGGCAACTAGTAACATCATTAATGTCCTGGCTGTACTGAGACGTGGTGGGGCCAATCGCAGCAGTTTTGTAATGATTACACAGACAACGGTTTAAGGAAGTGCCTGTGAGCAGTCACTGTTGTCAGTAAAGCTCAAAAGATTGTTGATTGTCTGTTGATTCCAATCTAGACAATCAGCAAATTAACCCCTTGCCCTCCAGAAGATTTACCCCTCTTCCTGACCATGTAATTTTTTGCTGTTCGGCACTGCGCTATTTCAACTGGTAATTGCGCGGTTGTGCAATGCTGTACCCAAACAAAATTTACGTCTTTTTTTCCACACAAATAGAGCTTTCTTTTGGTGGTATTTGATCACCTCTACGGTTTTTACCTTCTGTGCTATAAACAAAAAACCAACATTTTTGAAAAAAAAAAGTTATTTTTCACTTTTGGTTAGAAAAAATATCCAATAAACTCAAAGCTAGTCATAAATTTAGGCCAAAATGTATTCTGCTACATGGCTTTGGTAAAAAAAAAAAAAAAAAAAAAAAAAAAAAAAATTTCAATACATGTATATTAATTGGTTTGTGTGAAAGTTATAGCGCCTACAAACTATGATATATATATATATATATATATATATAAATTTACGTAGCTTTTACTTTCTGAGTGCACTTTTCTTGAGTTGCTCAAATGCCAGGGCAGTACAAACCCCTCAACTGACCCCTTTTTTGGAAACCCCAAGGATTTTGCAGAGACATGTTGAGTCCATGGAACATTTTATTTTTTGACACAAATTTTTTGAAAACAATTTTTTTTTACACAAAGTTGGCACTTTAATGATATAATGCTCATGCATGTCATGGGTATATGTGGAATAACACCCCAAAATACATTCTCCTACTTCTCCCGAGTATGGGGATACCACATGTGAGAGACTTTTTGGCAGCCTAGCTACATACAGGCCCCCAAAAAATCCAATGACCACCTCCAGGCTTTCAAAGGGCATATTTCCTCATATCACTTCCCCACTACCTATCACAGTTTCGGAGGCTCTAAAATGCCAGGACAGTACAAACACCCCCCCCCCCCTCCACACACACACACAAATAAAGTAGACACCCCAAGGAGTTTGATAAGAGGCATAGCAAGTATTTTACAGATATCATAAAAGAAAAAAAGAAAAGAAAATATACATTTTTGTTTTCTTTCTTCAGTTTACCAAAACCATGTGGCAACAAATGAGATCTGCAAAATACTCACCATGCCTCTTAGCAAATACCTTGGAGGGTCTACTTTTCAAAAAGTGTTCACATGAAAAAACAGTTTTTTTTTTGCTAGAAAATTACTTTGAACCCCCAAACATTATATATTTATTTTAAGCAGAGGCCCTAAAGAATAAAATGGTGGGTGTTGAAATATTTTATGTCAAACAGTATTTGAGCAGCGATTTTTCAAACCCAAATCTTTTGGGATAAAAAAAAAAACACTTATTTTTTAGAATTTTAATGCACAAAAACACAATATATTGCCCAATTGCGCACCTATGTGTTAGTACAGCCAGAGCGACGCACGGGTACTGTAGCTGCCACCTGGCCACAGTACATTGCGGGCGGGAAGCGGTTAAGATAATGCATAATATAAATGTTTTGGTTGCTACACATACCAAGGGCAGATTTTAATTTTTAACTGGAATAATCCACTTTAACCCCCTTGGATCAGCAATCACAGTATGGAGCATCGGTCTGCTTTTCCAGTATAGGGTATTTTAACCCTCACTACAGCAAATACTACAATTAAAAAAAAAATGCACACATTTATTACTGCTAGTGCAGTCTGATGGCAGTACAGTAATATATAAAGCTTCAATCAGGCTTTAACCCAATTGTCACCCAATGATACAGCATAATAATTAAAGTAAAATTCCAGCCGAAACTTAAACTTAACTAGTCCTAAAAAAGTTCCCTTCCCCCTACAAACTCCTAATGCAGGCCAAGTTGTGTAAAAAAAAAAAAAAAAGAAGGATCCAGTAGCTGCAGGGGAGAGGAGGGAGTGCCGATGATGGCTGGAACATGGGAGCCTATGGGGTGACATCACTGCTCCTAGCTGTTGTCGGTGCTCTCTCCTCTCCCCTGTAGCCAGCTGCTGGCTGACATATGGGATCACGTCTGTCCTGCCAATAGGTGAATATTTACATCTTTTTCACATGGGTTAGCCAGCATAGGTACTAGGAGGGAAGAGTGAACATTTTTATAACAATTTATGTTTAGGCTGGAATTCTTAAACTGTCAGGCCTTGTTCACACCATACGTGCAGATGAGACATCAGGGTGGATAAAAATCAATGATTTTAAAAAAAAAAAAAAAAAAATTGGATTTTTTTGATTTAAATCGGATTTTTTAAAATAAAATGCTGTTTGAGGAAAATATATTACCATCCAAAGGTGAAATCATGAAATAAAGATTAGTTTTTTCATTATGTAGAATAAGGCTGTATATGTTTAATGTTTTTGGTAAATAAATTCCATGAATCCATTCACAATGTCATGCTCTTCCAGAGGTTTTTGTAAGATTATTGGGCAGTTTCTCTGCCTACAAGATATTATCACAGATGATTGGTTTACCTTTGCAGTTCTCAAAACTGAATTTGACTCAGCGGAGATCACATGCCTCTTCTTCACAGCAAAAATGTTATAACATGAACAGAGTTAAGAAAAAGACCTTCATCCTAACTTCTACAAACCTATGAATACAGAATCAACCCCTTCAGTGCTAAGTTTCAAGAAGTTACGTGAATAGAATAGAAACAATATTTTTCTGATTGTTTGGAGTGGGATAGATCTGCACAAGAAGAAAGTGAAACTAAGTGTGAGGAGGAGGGGCTGACAGTCTAAGTTTCTTAAAATATATATATTTTGTTTAGCCAAATTAGTTAACAAACATGGATGTTTAAGCAAATCACATATGCTGGAATGTTATTGTTTCAGTTGAATAAATCTATTTAAATTGTTATTATTAAGGTAATGATTATTTTTCTCCTTCCTAAGTACAGCAGAAAAGTTGTCCAAATATGAATGATTAACCTATTAAACTGGGGATAAAAAACTAATATGAAAAGTTGTTATTCTAAAAATCTTCATCTACTTGTATATTAAAGTTATACCAGCAAGAATGAGTCTATGTAGAAAACTAGGATTTAAATCAAGCCTTACTGACTAGTGATTTAAATCAGTTTGATTTAAATCAAATCCACCCAGTGAGACACCATGTAGATTTCACTTGCAGAGACACAAGTTTACATCAGTTTTCATGCACCTTTCAGTGAGTTTTATACACAATGCAGATTCCTACGCAGAACAAAAAACCTGTACGTGATAGTAGTGCTGTGGTGTGAACAGGGCACATAGAGAACTATTATTTTTTTGTGCCCTTGCAGAACGTGTACAGAAAAACGGACATCTCTGCACCATGGTGTGAAAGAGGCCTTAGACTACAGAATTTCTATATACTCTGAAAGGCTGCTTGATTACCACAAATATAGTATGCTATGTCATGAATTATTTGATTATGAATTATTCCATACAGGATATATGAACACCACAGCTTGTCTGAACCAATCAATTGGTTAGTTTCCAGAGACATCACTTTGGCACAGGGTAACTCATCTTAATAAAACTTTTAACCTCCCTAGCGGTCCGATTATGTTCATATTTCTGTGCTCAAAGCGGTACATTTTTTGCATGGAAATATGTATTTTTTTTATTGTAGGCCTGTAATATTTAGGAATAACTCACTGAAATCTGTCCGAACAAGAGTCTAGTAAACATGCCGGGTATGATAAAACTTGAAACACGAAATCATAAATTATATTATAACAAATAATCATAATAAATAATATATTAATAATAATAAATTTAATTCAATAATATAATCAAACCAAAAACACTGAAATTTGAAATATAGCGCCAAGTTCACACATCACTGAGCAAAGTCGCAGAATCGTTTTCAGTGTCTGATGATGAATTTCCCCCACGAATCATTATCACTCAATTCTGCAAGTGGTTCTGATTTACTATCGCTGTTCTCTAGCCGGTCTAAAACCGCTTTTGACCTAAAGGGACGCTTTTTGGACGCCATGGACATTTCTCAGTTTTCAGGCAGAAAGAACGATAAAAATGCAGGCAGGGCGCCGGACAAAGCACTCGGGACAAAATGTATGTGAAATGGTTTGATACAGGAATGTTATACTATGTGATTTTAGTGTATTTAGTGAATGTCAGTTTTTAAAATGTTCAAATTTCCTGCCGGTTCCGACCCCCGTACGTCCCGACGTTCGCAGGGACCGGAACCCGGATGCTGGCATCGGCCGGAGGACAAGGCCAGGGACGCTGCAGGGGACACATCGTGGGAGCGCAGGACAAGGTAAGTGCTGCAGGGAATCCCTGAGCAACGCTGCAGGGTATTCCCGAGTGTAGCTCGGGGTTACCGCTTGTGGTACTGAAACTTTACCCCGAGCTACACTCGGGAATACCGCCAGGGGTGTTAATACGGTTACATGAATGTGGACAGGTAGTCTTCAAAATACACAATGTAACACAAAATAATCCCATAGTGACCTCACCTGTACTTTGGATGACTGCACAGTAGTGGTGTCAGAATTATAACTTCATATTCACATGTGATTACTTCTGCCACAGACAAGATCTCGTGCTTGGCGTCAGGGTGGCATATATACATGACTGTACTGCTTCGTGGCAAGTTCTGTATTAAGCTGCACGGTGTCCCGTCCCCCATGTCCACCGGAAAGTACGGAGTCATCTGTCCTTCAATATTTTTGGTGGGGATCTGAAAATGAATGAATTTTGAATGAATGAATGAATTTTGCTAACAAAAAAAGACCGAAAATTTTGAAAAAAAAACAAAACCCCCCCCCCCCCCCAAAAAAAAAACCACGTTTTTCTTTGTTTCTGTATAAAAGTTTGCAAATAAATAATTGTTCTTCATAAATTTAGGCCAAGATGTATTCTGCTACATGTCTTTGGTGAAAATAACCCAAATTAGGATGTATTATTTAGTTTGTAGGAAAGTTATAGAGTTCACAAACTATGGTATAGATCTGAATATTGATCAATCCTGAAGTACTGACAGCCTCTAATTTCTTGAGGTCCAAGAATGTCAGAACAGTACAGATATCCCCCAAATAACCCCTTTTTGCAGAGTAGACAGTCCGACGTACTTCAGAAAAGGCATAACGAGTTTTTGAAGTTGTATTTTTTTGGTCATAATTTTTCGGAAAATGAAAAAATAAAAATAATTATTTTCACGATTTTTTTTTTTTACATACTGTCACCAGTGCAGTACAGTGTCATCATATAACTGGCATGGCGGTGATCAGGGACACTGACTGGTGACAGTGTGAAAAAAAAAAAATATATATATTATTTTTTTATATTATTATTTTACATTTTTTATTACATTTTTTTTCTTTTTTTTTAAGATTTTTTTTCATATTTCACTATGTCCAAAGTAGTACAATGTTACCATAGTAACATTGTACTACTTTGGGGAAGTGATCAGTATTTTTTTTTTTTTTACACAATTTGCTAATAGCAAAGAATTACTTTGCTATAAGCAAGCATTTACCTGAATGACATCGATTCATTCAGGGTTTGTTTTTCTTTTTGTGCTTAGCTGTGATTTGTCCACAGCTAATCACATGACATGTGCATATGACCTGCTGTGACCATTCACACCTAGACACTAGTATACAATGGATGGCATGAATGAAGCCATCCATTGTATACAACTGTCATGTGACCTGCTGTGATTGGTCACAGCAGGTCACATGGTACCGGCAACGGGGCCGATACTCAGATCTGTCATCGGCCGTGTCCGAGGTACACGGCCGGTGACAGATCGTGCCGCTGCACGGCTCTTCAAGCGCGTGAACTGTGCATGTGTGGGAGTACACCAAATTGCGGCCTCCCGGAAAGCTAGTGCATTTTTCCGGACGCCATAAGGCTATTGGCTGGGCGTCAAATGGTTAAAGCCTTTAGTGCAGTTCTACTTCTATACAGAAGTAGGGAAAAACAGCAGCCAGTGGACAGAGCTGTGGATATCATCAGAGGCCAGCCGCCTGAACCCAAAAGAGGCACCAGGCTTCTGATGATGGAGGACCAAAAAGACTAAGGGACCCCAGCTGCTGCAGCTGATTGCAGCAGGAAAATGCTGGATCCGCTGAGCAGGCGAGTCTCTGAATCCAGGACAACACTGCACAACAGTTAAGTGGAGAAAAAACCCCCAAAAAATAAAATCAAAGGGGCGACTGAAGCTCCTCTTTAAGCAGGCCAAGATTTGTATTATGTGACTATGGGGCAAGATGTATATTTTTGACCCCATTATAGATATGACTGGGGACTATCACACACTGGCATGAGGAAACGCCTGGAGAAGAAACAACTGTATTTAGGTAGGTTATCCCCCTCTTGTAAATGACACTACAGCAATATGAATAACGTTTTGCAATGATGACAATAGGAGACACTACACTGGGAATCCACTGGTAATCAGATACCATGCCTAGCTGGGTGTGAAACTATAGCATCTTCTACTTCCAGTAGATTACAAAGCGAACTACACAATATATGGCACAACAACAAAATGCCAATACCGGACAAATCCTCATATCCAGTAAATTAAAGTGGTTGTGAAGGCAGAAGGTTTTTCACCTTATTACATTCTATGCAGTAATGTATGAAAAAAACCTTCTGCATGCAGTTCTCTCTGCAGCCCCCCCGCCCCCCAATACTGACCTGAGCATGATCTCAGTCCAGCGATGTGCATGAAAGCGGAGGCTCTCTTGCTCCTCATTGGTTTAGAGACCGCAGCAGGAGCCACTGGCTCTTGCTGCTGTCAATCAGCACCAGTGATAAGGGAGTGGGGCTCAGGAGTGAACCTGCATGAGTACCTAATAGCAAGCAGATTGTAATGGGGGCACTTGGCAGGGGGGTGGAGCAAGGAGCACCGGAGGGGGACCCGAAAAGAGGAGGATTGGGGCTGCTCCATGCAAAGCCAATGCACAGAGCAGATAAGTATAACATGTTTGTTATTTTAATAAAAAAAAAAGCTCATGAAATATTTCATTGAATTTACATTTATATTTGTCATTATGATCAGTGAAAACATACAGATTGGCCATGGTTCCCCTCACAATTCATCCTAACTTATTAGGGCAGCACAGTTGCTAAATGACTAGCACTTCCGCCTGGCAGTACTAGGGTCGTTGGTTCAAATCCCAGCCACGGCACCACCTGCCTGGAGTTTGCATGTTCTCCCTGTGCCTACGTGGGTTTCCTCTGCTTTTCTTTATTTATAATGAAACTCAATAAAATCATCTTAACAATGCAAGCAATCACCATGCATTGTAAAATATAACCATCGTTTTATACCTAGATATTTATTTTACTCACTTTACTGCTCTCTGCCTTCTCTCCTTCAGGCCGTCGGTCCCCTGCAGGACATAGTAATCAAACATTATTAGCCAGACAACATTCTCAATTGAATATATAGAACGCTAAACAAAAGTAAACGGTGGTTGGGAGTGCTAGAAGCCATTTAATGGTTAGTGGGGTTGCTTGCAAACATAAATGCATAAAAAAATAACACCGTTTATGTACTAAATATGGGCAGCACAGTGGCTAAATGGTTAGCACTTCCACCTGGCAGTACTAGGGTCGTTGGTTCGAATCCCAACCACAGCACCACCTGCCTGGAGTTTGCATGTTCTCCCTGTGCCTGTGTGGGTTTCCTCCGGGTACTCTGGTTTCCTCTCACACTCCAAAGACATGCTGATAGGTTAATTGGCTCCTGTCTACATTGTACCTAGTATGTGTATGTATGAATGTGAGTTAGGGACCTTAGATTGTACGCCCCTTGAGGGTTAGGGACTGATGTAAATGTACAATATATATGCAAAGTGCTGCGTAAATTGACGGCGCTATATAAGTACCTGAAATAAATAAATATGGGGTTCAGTGATAAAAGTTGAGGAGAGATAAAGAATGCTTTAAACCCTCAAAAGATATAGAGTTAAATTCTATTAATGGGAAATTGTACCACAAACTCCCAGCTTTGCAGCTTCCATAGGGGGAAGAGAAAGGGGCAGATGAGAGAGCACAAGTCCTCTTTGTTTAGTGGGAGTGGATCGGGACACAGTCGACTTTGGGGAGCCTTCCAGGAAAATACAAAGCCGATGGGGAATTCAACCCACTGGTACCCACCTAAGCCTGCAAAGTTCTGAAGTTGGCTTTCAGAGGTCAAAGTAATCAAAATGCCAAACCTGCTTCAGGTGAGCTCTTCTTCACCATGTTTCCCAGGTAATACTCTTGAATACTCGTCTGTTTTTAAGAAAACAAAAAAGACTTTTGCAGCGTATGTTTCTTTGAAAATTCTTTAAAGCTGGCCATACATTACACAATTTTTCTATTCAATTTCCTTTAGAGCTACCTTCAGCTATGGAGTGCAAGGACCTGCCTGACTGCATACAAATGGAAAGTGTAAAATGGTAGAATGTATGGCCAGCCTAGGTGAAGTCGTGTCATTAGAGATTATATTCACATACCTGTCCTGCTTCTTTCTCCTCATGGTATTGCCGTATGTGCTTTCCATGGCACACCTCATAGGTCCAGTATGACTCGATCTACAATGGTACAAATTTGGATATTGGTAATGGAACCATCTGGTCATAAAATTCTCTAGCTTTAGATTCATCTCACAAATCAACAGGCAACTGCAAAGTTTTAATACATTTTTTTGCTGTAAAGCCCTTAGCATCGGTTCACACTGAATCTGACTTGAAGTCGCACGATTTCAAAGCTGCATAGCAGTGCGACTTGGCTGACATCTGTGCGACTTCATGCACAGATGTCTATGCGTCGCACCTGAAATTGCCAAGAATAGAAAATAGTTCAGGAACCTTTTTCCAATCAGTGCTGTACCCAGGGGCGTATTTACCACAAGGCATTTGCCTAGGGTGGCACTTTTCAGGGGGGCAGCGCCGCCCCCCCAAAAGAAAGGATGGAAGAAGGGACACACGCAGCATGGGGACCAGGTGGGATCTGAAAGAGGCTGCGGGCTGCTTGATGGTGTATACAGTGCCTGACTCTTGATCCCGGGGATGTCCAGAACTGTGAAGGTGAAAGTCTTCTGTCTTGCCGGGGTGGGGTTGCCAATGTATGAGATGTGGTGGTAGTGGAAGGTTCTCTCGGGCAGGGGCCGGGGTGTTGTTGGTCAATGTCAGGGTCTCTTTGTGGGGAAGGGGGATGTTGGTCGGTGTCAGGGTCTCTTCGGGAAGGGGGGGGGGGGGGGGAGAGCCAATTTTTTTGTTGCCTAGGGCAGCATGAAACCTAAATACACCACTGGCTGCACCACAAAGTTGAAGTTCCACCAATTTGAACGGTTCCATTGCCGACAATAGGGTGCGACTTGTCATGTGATTTGAAACTGTCAAAACAAGTCGTACTGGTGTGAACCAGGGCTAAACATCTAGATAATTACCTGCTTGTCTCTACTTCTCTTAGGTCTCAAGCACACATGCAATTAAGGCCACATAGCAGATTCTTGCAGCAGGTGTACTGTATGCAAAAAATTGTAACTGGAAAGCTTGGACAAAGCAATGGCAGGCTGACAGGAGCCGAGGCTGTTCACTTCTATCTGCACATTTAGGGACAGACAATCAGCCTGGGATGTAGAAAGATTGTGTCCAGGGCTGATCATCTGTCTATAAAAGCGGTACTAAACCCAAAACCAAAAATGCAATATACTGCAGCTTACCAATCGTTAAGATGTGGTGGCTGCATTAGATTCTTTTTTTAGGCTTTTTTCCTTCTATTTTCACCTGGTGATCTGGCCAGTAACATACCTCCTGCATAAGGCCCTTTTTTACATGGGCAGACTCCACCAGTGGATCCGCCTGCTCAACAGGGGTTCTGTCCGCTGATCCTCACTAAGCAGGTGTATTCTATGCAGCAAGGTGTAAAAAAAAAAAAAAAAACAAAAAAACAAAAAAACCTCCTCCCCCTGCAGCCTCCCCCCAATACTTACCTGAGCATGATTTCAGTCCAGTGATGTGCACAAAAGCTGAGGCTCTCTTGCTCCTCATTGGTTTAGACTCCACCAGAGGATCCGCCTGCTCAACAGGGGTTCTGCCGCTGATCCTCACTGAGCAGGTGGATGACAGGTCTATGTCCGCTTTGCTTATGCAGAGCAGACACAGACCAAGCCTACTTTCCTTTATGGGAAGTCGGATGTAAACGGATCGCCTCTTCGCAACTGTCATCTGATCTGCTAGACAGATAGGGAAATCATCCCCAACCATCTGTTATCATATCCTAACCCTCTTGTATTGAACTGTATTGTTGCTGTATTGTCTCTCATTATTATTATTACACAGTATTTATATAGTGCCAACAGTTTGCTCAGCGCTGTACATTACAATGGGAGACAGTACATGAGACAGTACAATAACAATACAGTGCGATACACGAGGGGTTCGAGGGCCCTGCTCCTTGGAGCTTACAATCTAGGAGGGAGGGGATAGTGGTACAGGAGGAAATGGCTGTGGGGGATGGAGTGGTAGGATATAATGTGAAGCGCTGAGCAAACTGTTGGCGCTATATAAATCCTGTATAATAATAAAATAATATCAGATGCAGGTGGGTATAAATGGACACATCCGTTTACATCTGTTGATCTATAGACTAACATTTATAGGTAAAGTTCATCCAGTAAATACCCGATTGCCTCTCGTGGGATCAGGAAGGAATTGTTTTCCCTGCAGGAGCAAATTGGGTCATGCTTTGCTGGGTTTTTTTTTTATTGCCTTTCTCTGGATCAACAGTGGGAATAGGATTATAACTTTTTTTTTTTTTAATGGTTGAACTGGATGGACTTTTGTCTTTTTTCAGCCAGACTAACTATGTAACTATAGAAGACAATGGATGGTGTGAACAGGCTGGTCTAAAAAACGAATAGGCGAACCCGATCGGTCTGCCCGTGTGAAAGGGGCCTTAGAGTGCATCCACTCTGGATGAAGAAGCACAGGGGCATCTTTGTCAGTTAGGGGAGAGGGGAGTGTTAGATGGACTAGCAGATTTAGATACCCTAACAAACTGAAGACAAACTGCAGCTAAAACTTTATAAACAGTTATAGCAAACAGTTTTTTTTAATTTTGGGATAAAACGTATACAAAATTAAATAAAAGCAGATCATTGTAAGCACCCCTGTCAGTGGTAAATGATTTGTCTGCATTCTGCTGGAGAGCTTTTTCTTGAAAAGAAAAAAAAAAAAACAGATTTACTGGCCAGATTACCGGATGAAAATAAAAGAAAGAAAGCCTAAAAAAGAAAATTAATGCACTAATCACTTCTATGAAATGGTAAGCTGCAAAAAACAAAATGTTTTCTTTTGGGTTTAATACCACTTTAACTGTGAGTGGGTGTGCGGAAACATGTGAACAGTGTGGACAGCTGTGGCTGCTCTCAGCCTCCCATTGCTATGTACAGACTTTCCAGCTGCAGCTGTTTGCACACAACTGTGATCCAGTGTCTGGCCCTAATTGCGGGTGGGAATGAGGCTGTATGCAGCACATGTGGAAACTGAAATACCCAGCGTTGGAACATGTTTATACACTCCATGAACATTTTGGGATTTAGATTCATATTTTACAGCAGCGTTCAGGGGCACAAACAAAAATGCCTCAAAAATGAGTTCAGAGAGGACTTTACTGGCACATTGCCCATAAACGCCTGAATACAGCCCTGGCCAAAAATGTTGAGAATGACACAAATATTAATTTTCACAAATTCTGCTGCCTCAGTGTTTTAAATCTTTTTGTCAGATATTACTATGGTATACTGAAGTATAATTACAAGCATTTCCTAAGTGTCAAAGGCTTTTATTGACAATTACATTAAGTTTTTGCAAAGAGTCAATATTTGCAATGTTGACCCTTCTTTTTCACATCCTGACTGATGACAACTCATTCTTGCATAATCAATGCTTGGAGTTTGTCAGAAGTTGTGGGTTTGTTCACCCGTCTCTTGAGGTTTGACCACAAGCTCTCAAAGGTATTAAGGTCTGGGGAGTTTCCTGGCCATGGACCCAAAATGTTGAAGTTTTGTTCCCCAAGCCACTTCGTTATCACTTTTGCCTTATGGCAAGGTGCTCCATCATGCTGGTAAAGGCATTGCTCGTCACCAAGCTGTTCTTGGATAGTTGGGAGAAGTTGCTCTCGAGGGAAGTTTTTGTACCATCCTTTATTCATGGCTGTGTTCTTAGGTAAAATTGTGAGTGAGCCCACTCCCTTGGCTGAGAAGAAACCCCCACACATGAATGGTCTCAGGATGCTTTACTGTTGGCATGACACAGGACTGATGGTAGCGTTCACCTTTTCTTCTCCGGAGGTTTTTTCAGATGCCCCAAAAAAATTGGAAATGGGATTCATCAGAGAAAATGACTTTACCGCAGGTCTTAGTTCAGTTCCTGTACCTTTTGCTGAATATCAGTCTGTCCCTGGCCCTGTTTTTCCTGGAGAGAAGTGGCGCATTTGACCTTCTTGACACCAGGCCATCCTTCAAAAGTCCTCACCTCACTGTGCATGGAGATGCCCTCACACCTGTCTGCTGCCATTCCTCTACACTGGTGGTGCCCAGATCCCGCAGCTGAATCAAATTTAGGAGATGGTCCTGGCGCGTGCTGGACTTTCTTGGGCGACCTGAAGCCTTCTGCTCAACAACTGAACCTCTCTCCTTGAAGTTCTTGATGATCCGATAAATGGTTGATTAGGTGCAATCTTAGTAGCAGCAATATCCTTGCCTGTGGATCCCTTTTTGGGCAAAGCAATGATGACTGCAAGTGTTTCCTTACATGTAAATTAATAGTTGTGTCATTCTCAAAACTTTTGGCCAGGGCTGTATGTGCAGAAACTAATTCCAGTGGATTGAACAAATTAAAATTTTGCCTGTAACTGTGCATAATTATGCGCTAAAACAAGCATTTTTCATGCCTGATTTTTCTGCCAGTTACTGGCAGAAAGATCCAGTGTAGTCAGATGTGTTTTAATACATCCACGTGTGCGATTATTGTCTGGTGGTCTGTGCTTTCCATAATTTCAGTGTTAATGACCCAGAGAAAAAATGCAGACCAGGAAGGTTGGAGTGCAATCTGCCTAATTGTTCTAGGCTAGTGACTGACAATGGACTGGGGTCACTACACAAGAACAACCACCAAGGAATTAAAATATTCAAAAAGGACATCAGCAAAGGCAGCCTTTGGCACAGGTTTCCTGTAGGAAAATTCAGAAGAATCCAGAACAGATACCCGATATGAACAGCTGGTCTGTCTAAAGAGAGGTTCTAGCAGTTCAGCTGGTGTTGGTCCTTTATATTCCCGTTCTTCGTCCTTAGAAAAAAAAAAAAAAAAAGTAACACATTGATGTACACCATTTTGGTTTTTTAAATCAATCATATTAATACATTCGAAGAAGTCAACCACAAAAGAGTTACACCTAATCCAATTAATGACAGAAGTATTTGAAATGCTTATTTGCTGAGTTTTTAGTTTGATAAATTTTAACCCCTTCACGTCGGCGCCTCCTGGCCCTTTAAGGGTTCCAGAAGCCAGGTGGCGGGGTTTAGGGTCATGTGACCGCCATGACACGCTGTCACGGCGGTCGCATGATCGGGAGAGGTCCCGATCGAAAGAGGAGATCGGGACCTTTCCGCGAGTACAGGGCGCGCGCTCTTGGCACATATGTCCTTTTTTAATAGAACGCAAATGTGCGGCCGCTCGAGTCTAGGCCCAGACACCAGGAGGCCACACATTTGTGTGCAGCTGGCGTGAAGAGGTTAATTCACTTGCCGTGTCATGGAACAGGACCACTCTAGAACAGTCAATTCCCTAGCACAGCTATAGTTCCCCCTTCCTCATGCAAATACATTTCCTGTTCTGGGAGTGTCTAAATACTGTCTGCGTTGGCCCAGCTCCTGCATCCCTACATAGCCTTTTATGTAGTTGCAGGGGAGAAGTGACGGGAATACTACAGAGTGTCATTGTACGACAGCTTTGAATCTGCTGGGGCTTCTCACATCTCATCCAAGATGTAGCGCCGAGTAGCGGTCTCATGACTTCTGAATGTCTACACAAAGGAGGATTTTTCAGTTAAACATCATGCATAAAACCTGTTAAATGAACATATAAACCTATGGCAAGATTGTTGTTAAAATGGCTTGATCTCTAACCATTTGCCAACCACCCTGTAACAGTTTTACCACTACAGGGTGGCCACTCTGTGCAAAATCATGTATATATACGTGATTTTGCACTTCTGGGTAGGGGGTGTGTGCATGTTGTCCTACCCGTGCTGTCATTGTCTCCAGTGTCAATTACCGGGTCCCAGCCAGCGATTCATGGCCAAGACTCGTGATCAACAGAGCAGCTGACAGGAGAGTGAAAAAAAAACAGAGCTCTCGCCCATCAGTGGGGATGTGCTGGTTTTTGTCTCTCTGCAAACAGGGAGATAAAAACCAGCAGTTCCCCTAGTAAAACACAACACAGTAATCACACTACCTAACACAGTTAATCCTCTGATCGCCCCCGATGTTATCCCCTTCCTGCCCAGTGTCATTAGTACAGAGTCAGTGCATTTATTAGCACGGATTACTGTATTAGTGTCACTTGTGATGTCAGTGGCAGTTAGTTCCCACCCAGTGCCAGTTAGTGTCAGAATGCCCGTCATACTATCGCAGTTCCGCTAAAAGTCGCTGATCGCTGCCATTGCTAGTATTAAAATAAATAAAAATTCCAATATATATACTGCCATTTGTAGAGGCTATAACTTTCACGCAAACCAAATAATATACACTTATTGGGAATTTCTTTTTTTTTTTTTTTAACCACAGACATGTAGCAGAATACATTCTGACCTAAACGATGAAGAAATGTTATTTTTTATTGGATATGTTTTACTGCAAGAAGTATTCGTTTTTTTTTCATTTAGAACGCAAAAAATAAAACCCAGTGATGACCAAATACCACCAAAAGAAAGCTCTATGTGTGTGAAAACAAATTATATAAATTAATTTGGGTACAGTGTTGACATGTCTCTTCTGGGCACCACTCAGCGTATTGCAACGCAGACCGCATTGCAATACATTGCTTCTTGGCTGTGATAGCTGAGAAAGTGACACCCGTGACCATGAAGTGACATCACACACATCGCCTTCCGGGTCACAGAAAGAAGGAGAGGAGAGTGGATGTTCGTCCACTCTCCTCCACCCACCATGACGCTCACCCAGCTAGCAGATGGGCAAGCAGGGCACGGATACATGGCGGGAGCGCACACGTGCAGGGGGAACGGCCAGGTACTGGGGGCTGTGGAAGCGATCAAGAGGCAGCACTGCCGTCCAACTGCTTCCACCTGCCGGTCAGTTTTATTGACAATCCCAGTGGCAGCAGCCACTGGATTGTGTATAAACCCCCCCCACCCCCCAAGTCAGGTCCGTACAACGTACAAACCTGGCAGCACACGGGTTAAAGTATTATTAATATACAGGATTTATATAGCGCCAGTTTGCGCAGCGCTTTACAATATAAGGTAGACAGTACAATTACAATACATTTCAGTACAGAAGGAATGTGAGGGCGCTGCTCGTGGAGCTTACAATCTAAAGTAGCGGAGTGCTGAATAGCAAAAAAAATGGCCTGGTCATGAAGGGGGTAAATCTTCCAGGAGGGAAAGTGGTTAAAGCCCAGACAATAGAGTAGTTACCTGACTTTCGCTGGCAGTAAGCGGAAGCATACACTTGTATTTCTCTTTATCAGCAGTTGTCATAATGATGTAATTGTCCTCCTTGTAAGGAATTCCTGTGGTTGGCTGTAAGAAAAATGTTTGTCACAATACATTTCAATCTCAGGACAGTGTGGCATATTTCTGCAGCTTTAGAACAGTCAGTGTTGGTAACTGTTGTCTTTTTTATTTTTTCACCACTTCACTACAGCAGAGTGGTGGGCGTGCATTTCTGCAGTGCCGTTTACAAAACAGGTGGTCACTTGTTAATACCTGTGATCTGAGCTGTCAGACAGCCTGGGTCAAAAACACAATGTACAGAGCTGATCAGAGCTGCTCTGTACCATGTGATCAGCCTTCCCTTTCCTGCCACAACAGTAGAAGGGGAAGGGGGGGGGGGTATTTACCAATGATGATCTGTGAATGGATGGATCAGCAGCAGTTGATTTATGGTGGGGAGTTCTAATTGATTGTGGGATCATTTATTGTAACTTTTACCCCACCCCTCCACCCCATACATCTCATTTCTATGCTGTCTATATGTGACCTGTATATTTACCCCCCCCATCTCCATCTACCCACTGTATATAACTACTTGGCCAAAAGGGGTATTTTTAGGTGTTTTCATACTGTAATGGCATTTTTACTGGCTGTGCTTTAAGACAGAAAAGGGAAACAGGATTTTTTCCCTCAAAAACATTGGTTTTTATTCCAGCACTTCTCAGCCTTTTTGCCCCAGGGCAACCCTTGAAATTATTTTAAGATCTCTGAAAACCCCAGCAAAAAACAATTAATTGACAGTTAGTGGGGAAAATGCCCCTCTTACAATGGTGGCCAGTGGTAAGAATGCCCCACTTCCAATGGTGGCCAGTGGTAAGAATGCCCCACTTCCAATGGTGGCCAGTGGTAAGAATGCCCCACTTCCAATGGTGGCCAGTGGTAAGAATGCCCCACTTCCAATGGTGGCCAGTGGTAAGAATGCCCCACTTCCAATGGTGGCCAGTGGTAAGAATGCCCCACTTCCAATGGTGGCCAGTGGTAAGAATGCCCCACTTCCAATGGTGGCCAGTGGTAAGAATGCCCCACTTACAATGGTGGCCAGTGGTAAGAATGCCCCTCTTACAAATGGTGGTTAAAATGCCACCTTTGTGGCCCGTACACAGGAAAAGAAAATTGTTTGAAACTTTTCGTACAAGGACCAATCGTCCAATCTGATCTTTAGTACACAGCTTTCAAGAGCAGATCACGACAATTCATGCGACAATATCTGAAGGGACAAGTGCGAAAATGTTCGATACCAGATTGTACGATTGCTGTTTATTCCCTTGACGCTGATCGCATGCAAATATGCGCCTCTCGGCATCTGGGTCTTGACAGCGTGCGGCCGCATATGTGCGTGCAATTAGAAAATTCATATGTGCTGAGAAAGTGCGCCCTGCGCGCTCCCAACACGTGTCAATGACTCCTGGAAAGGTCCCGATCTCCCCTTTCGATCAAGACCTTTTCCGATCATGGGACTGCCGTGATGGCGAATCACGGCGGTCACATGACCCTAAAACCCCACCCCACCTTCCGGCTTCTGAAACTCTTTAAGGGCTGGGAGGCGCCGGCGCAAAGAGGTTAATCAGTGCAGTAGTAATCTGAAAATACAATACAAATACATTTATAAAAGATAGTGAGCGCTCTCTAAAAATGTCAGCAGCTAGAACACTATAGGCAACCACAATGCCTCAAAAATATATCAATATGACCTTAAAGCAATAAATAGGTAACCACAGTGAGTGCTTAACCAAGTAAAAAAGTCAATAAATAGGTATCCGCAGTAAATCACTGCATAGATGCGAATTCCCACGGCCTCCACTCTGTCAAATAGTAGAAATGCGCACTCACCGGAAACGCATAGGTTATGCGCATGTGTGATTATGCATAACAGGCAATGGGAGCATCAGAGGTTAGGCAGCCAGGCATCTCCCTCATGGTGGGTCATCACAGACTCTTTGAATAGGTCCAGGGGTCCCCTTAAGGTCAGCCAGGTGTTGTAAAAGAATCTCCTCTCAGGATGGCAAAAGTGTTTTCTCCTTAGTAGTGATGGCCGCCGGGCCTCCTCGTGGCTCCGGCAGTGGAATGACGTCACGCTCTGCACAGCTCCTCCTATTCAAAGAGTCTGTGATGACCCACCATGAGGGAGATGCCTGGCTGCCTAACCTCTGATGCTCCCATTGCCTGTGATGCATAATCACACATGCGCATAACCTATGCGTTTCCGGTGAGTGCGCATTTCTACTATTTGACAGAGTGGAGGCCGTGGGAATTCGCATCTATGCAGTGATTTACTGTGGTTACCTATTTATTGACTTTTTCACCTGGTTAAGCGCTGCACTTCATTGCTTTAAGGTCATATTAATACAAATACATTACTTCACTTTTGAAATTTTTTTCTTTTGTACAAGAATATGTTTAGTACCCTTTTCATTTTCAATATGGAGACTAGCATTCCAAAAAAACGGATGATCATTCGTCCAACATTGTTATCGTGTGTACAGGGCATTACAGACATAGGGGTGTTCAATTCTTAAAGCCCGACGCCCAGGTCATGCAGTTCCGGGTACCGGGCAAGAAGGTGTTTTGTTTTCCATTTTACCCTGCTCCAGGCAAGCCGCACGGTTTAGAGCTGACCATCTGCTCTCTCTTATAAAAGCAATCCAAGTGACTAACTAGCCACTGGATGGATTTTACAAGCAGCGGGAGGGAAAATTCGTTCCCCTCGCCGCCTTCCACGGGCTGTCCAGTAGCCTACGTCATCTTCCTCTGCTTTCTACCTATTGGCCAGATCAGGAAGAAGCGGTCCTGCGCAAACCAGGGGCTGTGAACTTGACATCACGACTTCCCTCATCTCCAATCGCGGGAGGTGTGCATTGGTCCAGTCCTACCCCCTACCACCCATTGGTGGAGAGCACCGCCAGTCAGAGCCAGGTGTTCTCCGCATTTCAGGAAAGGCCCCAGTGTCGGTGTGGCATGAAAGTCTGCATCTACTACGCATGTGCCGACTCATTGAAGCAATCAGAGAAAACAAGCGAGCTCAAGCTGAAGATTTCTTGAAAGCTCTTAACTCCATAAATGTGGGGCAACAAATAATAATGCCGGTCCTTGGGAACACACAGGGCGATACAGGATTTCATGGTTGGGACAGTGTCAAACCCCGGGGACACACGGGGGGAATGCTCTCTCTGCTCATACAGAATGCCCAGGAAAATCCTGTATCCCCCGTGTGTCCCCAGGGATCGACACTGTTAATAAATGATGAAAGATGTTTGTGTCCCCGCTGGGCTGTCACAGTGCTCACAATGGGAGATGGCCGCCCCAGAGTGGATCATGTTCTTCTAGGCAGCTGCCTTGGTGTTAGCATGGAGCCTGGAGGTGGAGGGCTACCCGGAGAAGGGGGGAACGTCACCCTGCTGTACTACAACACCTCCGCTGGCCTACCCACTGGCCTCCAACTCTTCTGCCACGGCATTCCCCCCGTGCAAAGGCGAACGCATGTGTCGGTCCTGCATGCACGCAAATAGCAATCGTCCCACACGTGGGGCACGGGCAGTAATTCTACCACCAGACCTCCTGTGTAAATCTAAAGTGGCAACCTGTAAAGGCTTTTAAAATGTCACCTAAAGATAGTAAAAATGTATTTTGTTTGTTGCCGTTGCACGGTGTGCGCAATTTTAAAGCGTGACATATTTGGTATCTATTTATCGCTTTTATATTTAACCAAAAAATTTAAGTTATGTACTGTGTTGTTTAGCATTAAAATTCAATAAAGTATTTTTTTTTGCAAAAAACTTGCATTTGAAAAACAGCTGCGCAAATCACGCATGACAAAAAAAATTGCAACACTCACCAATTTATTCTCTAGGGCCTCTGCTTTTTAAAAAAATATAGCACTTGGGGGGGGGGGGGGGTTCTAAGAAATGTTCTAGCAAAAAATAAAAAAAAAAAACATTAAAAGTTTAAGTCGCCATAAAGCTCTTTTCATTTTTTAAAAGTTCCAGACATTCCTTAAAGTACCTCTGCCTAATAAAAGAACAACTGTGGGCGGCACAGTGGCTAAATGGTTAACACTTCCACCTGGCAGTATTAGGGTCATTGGTTTAAATCCAAACCATGGTACCACCTGCCTGGAGTTTGCATGTTCTCTTTGTACCTGCGTGGGTTTCCTCCGGGTACTCCGGTTTCCTCCCAAACTCCAAAGACATGCTGGTAGGTTAATTGGCTCCTTTCTAAATTGGCCCTAGTATGTGTATGTATGAATGTGAGTTAGGGGCCTTAGATTGTACGCCCCTTGAGGGTTAGGGACTGATGTGAATGTACAATATATATGTGAAGCTCTGCATAAATTGACAGCACTATATAAGTACCTGTAATAAAAATTAAATAAATAAACCCTTCATACATTTTCCATCTTGGCAAAAGTTATTATTTTCTTTTTATCAAGACAAGTAGACTCTGATTTAGTCCCTTGGAAAAGCAGTATTTAAAACAATTTCCACACCCCTGCAGACAGCAAAAAAAAAAAAAAAAAAACACAACTTGTTCTCCTGGATCTCATCCTACCTGTCACAACGCTCTTTCAGCGTTACCTATAATGCTACCACCTCCCCCTCACTCCCTCTCTCTGTTGGGGTCCCTCAAGGCTCCGTCCTCGGGCCCCTTCTCTTCTCCATCTACACCTCCTCCCTTGGCCAACTCATACACTCTCACGGCTTCAACTACCACCTCTATGCCGACGACACACAAATCTATCTCTCAACCCCCCACCTCACCCCCTCGGTCTCAGCCCGAATCACACACCTACTGAACGACATATCAGACTGGATGTCGCTCCACTTCCTTAAACTGAACCTCTCCAAAACCGAGTTTCTTGTCTTCCCCCCAGCCCGGACCCCACCCCCCATTGACTTCTCCATCACATCCAACAACGCCACCATCAAACCCGCCCCGCAGGCCAGAGTACTTGGTGTCATTCTGGACTCCAACCTATCCTTCCAGCCCCAAGTCCAATCTTTAACAAACTCATGCAGACTCCACCTCCGCAATATCACCAAAATCCGCACGTTCCTAACCCCAGAAACCACTAAACAGCTCATCCACTCCCTCATCATATCACGACTCGACTACTGCAACTCCCTCCTCACTGGTCTGCCTCGCCGCTGGCTATCCCCGCTTTAGTCGATCCTGAATACGGCTGCCAGACTCATTCACCTTTCCAACTGCTCCATTTCCGCCACCCCCCTCTGCCAATCCCTCCATTGGCTTCCGATTGCGCAACGGATCAAATTCAAAATCCTAACACTGACGTACAAAGCCGTCCACCATACTGCCCCGAACTACATCACTGACCTAATATCCAAGTACCACCCAACACGCACACTCCGCTTCTCACAAGACCTCCTTCTCTCTAGTTTCCTGGTCTCCTCCTCCCATGCCCGCCTCCAGGACTTCTCCAGGGTGTCACCCATCCTCTGGAACTCCCTGCCCCAACCCATCAGATTATCACCTACTCTCCTCTCCTTTAGGCGCACCCTGAAAACCCATCTCTTCAGGGAAGCCTACCCCACCCCCTGCTAACCTGCCGACCTCCTCCACTCTTCCTACCACTCCATCCCCCACAGCTATCTCCTCCTGTGCCACCATCGCCTCCCTCCTAGATTGTAAGCTCGAAAGAGCAGGGCCCTCGATCCCCTCATGTTTTGCATTGTATTGGTATTGTCACATGTTCTGTCCCCCTTTGTAATGTACAGCGCTGAGTGAACTATTGGCGCTTTATAAATACTGTATAATAATAATAATTCAGCTGGCTCTGACATGTGGCATCGGACTCGAAACTATGCAGGCATCATCAAATAGGAGTTTAACCAGCCAGAGTAGCAACCTCTGGAGGAACCCTAGTTGAGAATGATTGCTTTATATAGCAAAAATGAAAAAACAAAAAAAAACGCAGTGATAATTAAATAGCAAAAGAAAGTTATGTCTCAAAATTATATTACAGGCTGAAACTGAAGTAATTAAAATATGTGTAAAACCGAACAATTAATTTCTCTTATCTGTTTCCTTTAGGCTTGCTAAATACACTATTGAAAGTTTTGTTATACCTAGAAAACAAAATGAGAATTCTGGTACCGAAAAGTCAGGATGCACTTAAAAAAAAAAAAAAAAAAAAAGTGACTGAACGGACAGTTTACATTTTTAAAACAAATCTAATTAATGTGGCTGGCGCTTTTGCATTGAAGTCACTAGGGGACATGATTTTTGCACTGCAGTCTATGGGGATGCGATTTTGCATTGAAGTCACCAGGATGAATTTTGCACTGAAGTCTATGGAGTGCGATTTTGAATGGAAGTCTATGGGATGCATCATGCCAATATCGGCACTTTTTTTTTTTTTTTTCTATCGGGAAAATTTCAATAGCCCTATTATAACCAGCACACCGAGGATCACCAATATGGGTCCAAAACTTTTAATCAACCATCACAGTTACAGCAAGGAAACGTTTCGGAGTCTCACAGGACCCCTTCATCAGGCATGTGACAAAGGCTTTGTCACATGCCTGATGAAGGGGTCCTGCGAGACTCTAAAACATTTTCTTGCTGTAACTATGCGATCGTCCATTAAAACCTTTGGAACCATATTGGTGATCCTCGGTGTGCTGGTGACATTCTCCCTTGCTGATTCTGTTCGGTTCCAGCCGACGGTCGCTGCAGCACATACTTATACACACCGCCATTTTTAATGCGGGAACCTGTGCGTTTGGATTGTACACTTGTAACCCTATTATAATTTTCGGTGGCCAATATATCCATGCATCCCTAGTTATAGCTTTTCAATAAGTGCAAAAAACACTGATGATGCGCACAGAAATCTTGAGAGTTGAAAACTTCCTGCGCTCCCTGTCTCTGCTGACTCAGCACAAGAGTCATTATAAAACAAAGCCTGGGACTTAAGTGGTTAACAGGTGTATCTGATTGTAGCTTAAAGTTACAACATGCACTACAATTTAGATGTACGAAATATGTTGTTTTTTGTATGACAGTAGTCAGGGATTACAAAACATATACAAAGGATCATACGTGTACATAGTATCAGTGAAGCATGAGATACAAAATGGCTGCAAAGAACAAATTAGATACAAAGTACAGTAATAAAACATACCAAGGGTCATGGCTGGAATAAGAAATGTCAGACAGCGTGACAACATTTTAGCCCAAACATCTACGGTTTTGGGGGTGATTAAGCCCCGTTTGTCAAGAAGGACCTCCTTGACAAAGGACCTCAACATGTTGGGGGGCATTTGGGCCTCAAATTTGTCATGTTGACGGATTTAGTTGTTTTATTACTGTACTTCGTATCTAATCCGTCCTTTGTAGTTTTGTATCTCATGCTTCAATGTTACTATGCACATACAAAATAATTTAACCTGTACCGGTCTATAATCCCTGACTACTGTTGTACAACACATAGCCTAGTTGCTGCATCTAAGTCAACCATTATCAATCAGGGTTCCTCCAGAGGTTTCCAGGGGTTTCTTGAGCTGTGGATGATTGGCATGCCACATAATGGTGCCTCCATAGTCCCAGAACCATAATCCTTCCTGCTGACCCCACAACGTAGGGAGCATTGTTTCCACTGACCCCCAACGTAGGGAGCATTGTTTCCCACTGACCCCCAACGTAGGGAGCATTGTTTCCCACTGACCCCCAACGTAGGGAGCATTGTTTCCCACTGACCCCCAACGTAGGGAGCATTGTTTCCCACTGACCCCCAACGTAGGGAGCATTGTTTCCCACTGACCCCCAACGTAGGGAGCATTGTTTCCCACTGACCCCCAACGTAGGGAGCATTGTTTCCCACTGACCCCCAACGTAGGGAGCATTCTTCCCACTGACCCCCAACGTAGGGAGCATTCTTCCCACTGACCCCCAACGTAGGGAGCATTCTTCCCACTGACCCCCAACGTAGGGAGCATTGTTTCCACTGACCCCCAACGTAGGGAGCATTCTTCCCAGTGACCCCCAACGTAGGGAGCATTCTTCCCAGTGACCCCCAACGTAGGGAGCATTCTTCCCAGTGACCCCCAACGTAGGGAGCATTCTTCCCAGTGACCCCCAACGTAGGGAGCATTCTTCCCAGTGACCCCCAACGTAGGGAGCATTCTTCCCAGTGACCCCCAACGTAGGGAGCATTCTTCCCAGTGACCCCCAACGTAGGGAGCATTCTTCCCAGTGACCCCCAACGTAGGGAGCATTCTTCCCAGTGACCCCCAACGTAGGGAGCATTCTTCCCAGTGACCCCCAACGTAGGGAGCATTCTTCCCAGTGACCCCCAACGTAGGGAGCATTCTTCCCAGTGACCCCCAACGTAGGGAGCATTCTTCCCAGTGACCCCCAACGTAGGGAGCATTCTTCCCAGTGACCCCCAACGTAGGAAGCATTCTTCCCAGTGACCCCCAATGTAGGGAGCATTCTTCCCAGTGACCCCCAACGTAGGGAGCATTCTTCCCAGTGACCCCCAACGTAGGGAGCATTCTTCCCAGTGACCCCCAACGTAGGGAGCATTCTTCCCAGTGACCCCCAACGTAGGGAGCATTCTTCCCAGTGACCCCCAACGTAGGGAGCATTCTTCCCAGTGACCCCCAACGTAGGGAGCATTCTTCCCAGTGACCCCCAACTTAGGGAGCATTCTTTCATCTGACAGCCAATGTAGGGAGCATTCTTCCCACTGACCGCCAATGTAGGGAGCATTCTTCCCACTGACCATCAAGGTAAGGAGCATTCTTCCCACTGACCACCAATGTAAGGAGCATTTATTTTTTTTATTAAAAGTCTTGCAATCAAACATAAAATCCATATACAGAATATACATAATTATATACACAAAAAAAAGAAAATAAATATAGCAAATCTGCTGGCAAACAAAAGATGGCTTTATAGCAAAACTCTCATAAATGAACTGGTCATTACTGGGGGAAATAAATCTTACCAAGACTCGCATCACTACATCAGACATCAAACCGTCAAGAAACAACCCCGCCCCCATTATGCATGCATCCCTTCTTCAAAAAGAAGAAGATCTTAACCAACAAAATCAAAGGGAATGAAAAGAACAGCATAAGAAAAGAGCCCCTCACCCAGAGATAGACAGTTCACCATAGGCAGGTCTGATATTCATGTCCTTATCCAGGCCGCTTGAGGCTCCTTGCCGTTCTCAAGAACCCGAATCTTCAAAACCTCATCCAGAATATCGTGCACCACCATCTCAAGGGAGAACTTTCTTCCGCAGGGTAATCTGACACCGCGCATTCCATGTGAAGTAACTTAAACAACTATACTAACTAGAAACAGAGTTTCCAAATCAAAATCTTAGTAAGTCAGGAATGCCCCATACACCCACTCCACAGAACTCGTGCGATAGAGAAAGAAGATGCCTAGAACCCTCCCCACCCTTTTATACACATCTATGTTAAAAGGGACATTGGAGCAGGAAGTGGTCCATAGATGCCACTTTACCAACACATTCTGCTCTAGGACAATCCCAACCATCCACAGGGAGGTGCTTCAGGTTCCCTCCCACATAGAGCCCTCCATGGAAAGTGAGCTAGGATTGATCCCTGAACTTCAAAGGGATTCTGTCTGAATTAAACACAACCCCTCCCTCATTACAGAGCCAAGTCAATCCTTTAAGGCCAGCGACACACTGAAAAGCAGAAGCCAAAATCCTCTCCTCCATAAGCTTCCTGTCACTTGCCACTGCTGAAGTATTGTCAGACACGGGGTAACATAAGCCGGGAGCTTGCCATGTTGGACTCTCAGACTTTTCACTGGCCTGCCATCTTCCCAGTAACGCAAGAAAAGGCTTAAACCAAGAATGAAACATGCCCACCCATCCAGGCGGGGTCTCTGCTAACATATTACCAAGATTGTACTTTACAAATTGCAAAGAAAAGTAAACTATCCGATTGACCATTCTTAGGCCACACTCCCACCTGGACAGGTAAGTTACATTGCGTTTGATCAGGTTCAGCCTATTTCCCCATATCAATTGAAAAAAAAACAGCTGTAGACCCTTGCATAGAGAGATCCCGGCAAGATACAGATGAAGCTGACCTATAAAAAGATCGGGATCAGCTAAATTTTGATAAAGTCAACCCTTTCCCTCAAGGAAAGCCTCCATTACTTCCAGCATACTACTTTGGCATCCACCAACCTGCTTTCGAAATTTTGATGACCATAGTCACCAGGACCAAATTTGATGCCCAACACTTTAATTTCCTACTGGGGCTCTGGGAAGGCATCTAGAAGTTCAAAGCTTTCTTCCCACCCAATGCAATGGGCATTCCACCCCACTGAGCACCAATGCAAGGGGCATTCCACCCCACTGAGCACCAATGCAAGGGGCATTCCACCCCACTGAGCACCAATGCAAGGGGCATTCCACCCCACTGAGCACCAATGCAAAGGGGCATTCCACCCCACTGAGCACCAATGCAAGGGGCATTCCACCCCACTGAGCACCAATGCAAGGGGCATTCCACCCCACTGAGCACCAATGCAAGGGGCATTCCACCCCACTGAGCACCAATGCAAGGGGCATTCCACCCCACTGAGCACCAATGCAAGGGGCATTCCTCCCACTGAGCACCAATGCAAGGGGCATTCTTCCCACTGACTACCTAGTGAATTTTAGAAAGGTTCTCTGATGTAACGGAAGCGACCCCAGACTGCACTTGGGTACTTCCGTTAGCCTCCCGCTTCCCTGTCCGAACACCGACCACAGACATTACAGCAGACCATACAAGACTAGACGACACCCGTCTGTCTGAGCACGGAACTCTATTTGAAACTCGAACTGGCTTTTTACACACTCAGAGGGCAATCCCCCCTCCCTGCATAATGACACAGGGTGGGGCAATCTACACTTAGCAACAAGAGACTCACAATAGAACAATGGGATGCAACCACATGGCATTAAACAATCAACAACCCCCCACCCCAATATTAGGACAGATCACCCTGTACCCCTAACAGGCACAGGGTGACTTACACATAATAGGGATATGGGGAGCTAAGACAGGGGACTCCCCACCTCTCCAAATTGAGCTGGGTTCCATGGGCCCCCCACCCAAAGTGACCCCCGTCACACCTGAAAGCAGAAAATTCTCTCAATGACCCTGATTGGTGGTCAGTGGTGGGTTATCTATATAGTGGTGGATATGCCTCCTTTCTGTGATGGAGGTTTGCTGGGATGACCCCCTGAAGTCATTGTAAAGCTGACCTCCAGGGACAATCTGTATGACATTCATAGTTCTATAAGTCCAGCTTGGCACAATGGAAGTCTGCATGACTTGAACTGCCAATCCCTGTAGTAGCTGGCGCTGATCACGGCTATTTTCTGGGCCTGTGCCAAATGACTTCCTCTGTGCACAGTAACCACCCGCTCAGCGCTGCCACCATTCATGGAGTGCCTGGTATTCTTTTCTCTGATTGGACATGCTGGTGATCACAGCGTGACTTCCCAGCTACTCATCCAATCAGAAAACTCCTTGTATCCATTAAACATAGAACACCCCCCCTCCCCGTGGGAAGCAATTCGGCACATGACCCGGCCGATCACCGCCATCACAGGCGTTCACGCACTCAGCACTGCTCCATTCACATATCGCCTTGTATTTCTTTTCATGGATATAAAGCGTTCTGATTGGACAAGGAGAGGTTGGATTGGTGGGATGACTGGGTGGAAATAAATGGGAGATATGGCTGCAATGGCAATTTAACTTTTTTATTCTCCGTTCTATGACGGCGCTCGGTTCCCCATTCCTCCAATACGCCGGAGAGCTCCTCCCCCGCGTAGCCTGGAAACGCCAGCACTCAGCCTCCTAAAAGTGGCGCACACTATGGCAGACAAGTCTGAGCTCAGCGCTTCTTTATAGCCAGGAGTATTCCTGGGAGGCATTTCCAGGGCACACATGCAGAACCGGAAATGTCCATGCAGAGATTAGTGCTGCACCCCCAAATTCCGGTGTCACGTGATTTCTCCCCACCCCAAACCAAGACCCCATACAGACCCTGTGTCATGTGACCCTAACCCCAGCAGACTGACCAGCGAGAAGTCCGGTCCCGGCCAGTTGAGTCGGAATGGGATGTCATCGCTGAGGGCCGGCAGAGTCCTCCCTCCATAGCACAGCGGGAGCAGCCCGCACAGGGTGACCAAGAGCGGAGCACCACTCCCAGCCCGCTTTCCCCTGCTCATCCTCTTCCCCCGGACTGGCTGCACACCAATGCTGCTCCTCCCGGCCAATCACATCGCTGAGCGGCGCGGACTCCGCCGGACACGCCACGTCTCTTCCGGGAGGAGGCGAACCGGCTTCACAGAGCGACAGCTCAGCACTTCCGGGTGCAGGATGCTTTTTTTTTTTTTCCCCCTCAACAAACTTTATTGTACCACACATTGTTCTAGCATAACACTGTAGAGCAGGGGCGGACTGACAACGTATGGGGCCCCCGGGCAATAGGGGATCATGGGGCTCCTGTGTCCTTGCCCAAACTCAAAAAAGCCTATGAAAAAGGTAGCAGGGGCATCTCATGGGGCCCCTTACTGACCCTGGGCCCTCAGGCTGTGCGCGAGTTTCCAAATGGTCAGTCTGCCCCTGCTGTAGAGTCGTCCCTGTTGAAGTGTTCGTAAACCCCAGACCCTGCATTCACAATATCCGGTCTCCCCGAACCCTGCGTTCACTATATCCGCTCTCCCCGGACCCTGCGTTCACTATATCCGCTCTCCCCGGACCCTGTGTTCACTATATCCGCTCTCCCCAGACCCTGCGTTCACTATATCCGGTCTCCCCGGACCCTGCGTTCCTTATATCCGCTCTCCCCGGACCCTGCGTTCACTATATCCGGTCCCCCCGGACCCTGCGTTCACTATATCTGGTCCCCCCGGACCCTGCGTTCACTATATCTGGTCCCCCCGGACCCTTCGTTCACTATATACGGTCCCCCCGGACGCTGCGTTCAGTATATCCGGTCTCCCCGGACCCTAAGTTCACTATATCCAGGACCCTGCATTCACTATATCCGGTCTCCCCAAACCCTGCATTCACTATATCTGGTCTCCCCGGACCCTGCATTCACTATATCTGGTCTCCCAGGACCCTGCATTCACTATATCCGGTCTCCCTGGACCCTGCATTCACTATATCCGGTCTCCCCGGACCCTGCATTCACTATATCCGCTCTCCCCGGACCCTGCATTCACTATATCCGCTCTCCCTGGACCCTGCATTCACTATATCCGCTCTCCCCGGACCCTGCATTCACTATATCCGGTCTCCCCGGACCCTGCACTCATTATATCCGGTCTCCCCGGACCCTGCAATCACTATATCTGGTCTCCCCGGACCCTGCACTCATTATATCCGGTCTCCCCGGACCCTGCAATCACTATATCTGGTCTCCCCGGACCCTGCATTCACTATATCTGCTCTCCCCGGACCCTGCATTCACTACATCTGGTCTCCCCGGACCTTGCATTCACTATATCTGGTCTCCCACGGTACACACAACATGGAAATGCATATTATTTCAGTAAATATAAACTGCTAAATACCTTTTCTCAGCAGCAGTATATAGCAGTCTTGTGACTTCTATCAGTGTCCAGCAAAGCACTGGTTGCAGCTTGTAGGAGGAGTTTTCATTCTGTTTTGACTGTCCTAGGAAGCTGCATGACCCATGACCTCTGGGCAATACTGATTGGCCCTGTGCTGATCACATGCTCTCTCCCAAAGAAAAAAAAACAAAAACTCTCTAGCAATACACAAAACTGAGCATGTGCAGCTTGCCTCCCGAGGCTCTGCTCTCTGGAGATAGATTGGGGACAGTATAAGGGGAGGATTAGAGAAGACTCTAATCCTCTGCAATCCTCTGCATTGAGTAAAAAAAAGCTGTTTGATCCTGTCTTCTCTAATCCTCCCCTTATACTGTCCCCAATCTATCTCCAGAGAGCAGAGCCTCGGGAGGCAAGCTGCACATGCTCAGTTTTGTGTATTGCTAGAGAGTTTTTGTTTTTTTTTCTTTGGGAGAGAGCATGTGATCAGCACAGGGCCAATCAGTATTGCCCAGAGGTCATGGGTCATGCAGCTTCCTAGGACAGTCAAAACAGAATGAAAACTCCTCCTACAAGCTGCAACCAGTGCTTTGCTGGACACTGATAGAAGTCACAAGACTGCTATATACTGCTGCTGAGAAAAGGTATTTAGCAGTTTATATTTACTGAAATAATTTGCATTTCCATGTTGTGTGTACCGTGGGAGACCAGATGTAGTGAATGCAGGGTCCGGGGAGAGCAGATATAGTGAATGCAGGGACCGGGGGGACCGGATATAGAGAATGCAGGGTCTGGGGAGACCGGATATAGTGAATGCGGGGTCCGGGGAGACCGGATATAGTGAATGCAGGGTCCGGGGAGACCGGATATAGTGAATGCAGGGTCCGGGGAGACCGGATATAGTGAATGCAGGGTCCGGGGAGACCGGATATAGAGAATGCAGGGTCTGGGGAGACCGGATATAGTGAATGCAGGGTCTGGGGAGACCAGATATAGTGAATGCGGGGTCCGGGGAGACCAGATATAGTGAATGCGGGGTCCGGGGAGACCAGATATAGGGAATGCAGGGTCCTGGGTTTAGTAACATGTTAATTTTGGATGGAGTAAAGAAGGGTTAAAAGCCTGGCAGTTTTTTTAACCATCTGTATCTTTTTTTTGGGGGGTGTCACCATACACATAACAATCCGAGCAAATAATCTGTGTGGTATGATGAATTTACCTACACTATGCAATGAGTTTGTATAATATCAAGCAGGCCCGTATACTAAATACTTGTTGGTAGATCTTGGGCCTCTTCTGGATCTCTTTCAGACCTGCGGCTGGCAAGAAATGGTACAAATGGGCAGCTGAGCCGTGTTTTTTTGCCCCCTGGGCACCCACCAGGCCTGTCCTTTGCCCAGCACAGCCAAATGGGGCCGTACAGATGCTTTGCTTCATGGCCACAGCATTTTTAGTGCGGTAATAAACCCAAAATTCAATATATTGCAGCTTACCATACCTTAGATGTGGTGGCAGGCATCATCCGGATATCTCCACTTCAAGTCCAGGGCATCATATGAAATCCTACAGGCGGGAAGTGGTTAATACCACCAACATAGGCTCATCAAATACAGTCTGAGGCAGTCTCCTACTCTACCCTATGTATCCTATTTTGCCAGACCAAACATGGCAGCACTACCCATGCTGCAGAAGAGAAAATCAGGCACCACTGTTCTCATTATGGGATAACACATTTTATTATAATACAGTCCTGTACAGACATTCTAGCACAAGCATGATTGCAGTGATCGGATTCCCATAGCACAGGTATAGAATGAAGACTGTGCTTTCTCCATATGTTTGTTAACATTTTTGGAACAGTGCTTCAAGTCCTATAATGATCATGAAGATGGCCGTTAAGCAATTTATTGACAACCACAAATAAAGTTTTGTTAAACAGACAGTGACAGCGAATCAGGCAAAGATTCCGAGGTTAACAAGGCTACCACCCAGAAAGACTGATAATGTGGATTGTGAAAATCTAGAACAGCTGTTTTCAACCAGGGTTCCATGGAACCCTAAGGTTCTTCTGAAGGTTGTCAAGGGTTCCTTGAGAAATAGCCAATTCCTGCTTCTCATATAGGTAACCACTGACACCAATAATCGTTTTATCTCTCTGTACAGTGGGATTATTCCCAATGACCAGAAATATAAAGAGCTTCCTTCCCAGTGACCATCACTCAAATGTACTGTGAGCTGTAGATATAGGAGTTTTTAGCAGGAGTTGTTTGAGACTGGAAAGTGGCTTCAAGGGTTCCTCCATGTTAAAAGGTTGAGAAAGGCCCCGTTCACACGGAGCGGACCCGTCAGCGGATCCACTTGATCAGCAGGGGATCTTTCTGCTGATCCCTCCTGAGCAAGCGGATGACAGGTCCGTATCTGCTCCACTTATGCAGAGCAGACACTGACCCAGCCAACTGTCCTCTATTGGCAGTTGGATGGAAATGGACCACCTGTCCGTTTTCATACAACCGCTGTCTGATCCAATGGGCGGAAGGGGAACGGATCCTCATCTGTCTTTTTTTTGGTGAATCAGATCGGATTGGATGTCGGCAGGTGTAAAACGTAGAAATGTCAGTTTACACCCACCGCTCCATAGAGGAGAATAGAGGTTCCAATTGGGTCTACCTGAAAAACAGACAGGCAGACCCAATCAGAACGTGCATGTAAAAGGGGCCAAAGGCTGATCTAGAGGTTACTGTATAGTACTAATACTCTATATAGGAATTTGAAAACAATTTTGCAAAAATTAACCACCCTCAATAAAAGGTGATATACTAGAGAGGGTCAGTGCAGCCAAAACCAATATTCGTTCCTGCTTCAGATCTTGGTTCTCTTCACTGATTGTCTGATCCCTTTTGCTAAAACAGCTATTTCTATTCCCCCAGTGACATTATCTGTATTACCCCTGGTTCACATATATGCGGCCGTGCGTGCCGTGTGCACGACAGCCCATTCATTTAAATGGACTCCCGTGCCCCGGGACATGCAGGGAAGTCCCTGCACTTCTTTGGAAACTGCAGCCCGCACGGGAACTGTACGATTTCGAGCGCAGGTGGCGTGCCATTAGAATTAATGGCACCTGCCCACGGGTCCGCATTCTTCTGTGTTGGTGATTTTTGTGCGGGTCCGCAGCGGCACCACCCGCACATATGTGAACCTAGCCTGATGGAGTAAGTTAAATGTTCAACAAGGAGAATAGGAACTCACTGAAAAAGCCTTGGGTGTGTAGATTATTTAGGTGCAGAGATTTCAGCATCGGAGATTCTGAAGATGAAGGGTCAGTCCACCCCAAACTTATGTTTTATTGTTTAGTAGATGTTAGCTAAGGTAACTGCCAACAGTGTGCATGTTACAGGGGGGACTCATAAAAACAATGACTGATGTGCTAGGCCTCGTTCAACCAGGCATACTCCAGTGCGAGGGCCATGTACACCAAACAGGGATACACAGGTGTTGCATGCGTCCCTTTGCAGACAGTCCCATTCATGTCAATTGGGATGCTGCAGCAGCACAGACACAGATGATGCTCCCAATTTGAGATTCAGCTGTGAATGCAGACAGTGTGCATTCAGGTCCGCACACCCACACCATTGTCGAATTTGGAGCAGCGTCTGTGTTCATGCAGCTGCTGCATCCCATTTTTACACGAATGGTCTGCACAGGGATGCATGCAACAACTGTGCGATCCCTGTATGGGTAAGCATGACCCTCGCACTGGTGTACACTGTAGTATGCCTTATCTGAATGAGGTCTTAGCCCCCGGTTCACACATATGCGGCCATGCGGGACGCGTTTTGAATGGGCACAAGAGCCCATTCATTTGAATAGACTCCCGTGCCCGTGACACACAGGGAAGAAGTACCTGCACTTCTTCCGAAAACGCAGCCCACACAGGAACCTCGGTTCCCAGTCTGGTTGTGTTTTCCAGTGCGGGCGACGTGCCTTTAGAAGTAATGGCACCGGCCCACGGGTCCGCATTTCTCTGTGTGGGTGGTGCAGCCGCATGGATTTTCGTGCAGATCCGCAGCGGCACCACCCGCACAGATGTGAACCTAGCCTTAGGACTCCTTCACATTACGGAGGGGATTGACTTTTTTTTTTTTTCCCCTGCACTTGATTCACGCCAGTCCAGCAAGGACAAACAGAAAATAATGGTTTTCTAACTACCCTGTAATGCTACCTTCCGGTGGGTTGCAGTGATTTGTGGAAAAAGCAGATTTGCTGTGTTTTTGCACTGTAGTAATATAGAATGTAAAAAAAAAAAAATTAATAAAAGCGGTTCTAAAGTCAAATTTTTTTTTTCTCTTTTAAAGCATTCTTTACATTAAGGTGTTATTAAAGTGGAGTTCCAGTTGAAAAAAAAAAAGTCAGCAGCTAAAAAAACTGTAGCTGCTGACTTTTAAAATACAACCACTTACCTGTCCCTCGGTCCACCGGTGTCCTCACCACTGCTGTTTTCATCGGTCGTCTTCTCTCTCTGGCGCCGGCATCTTTAGTGTGGGCACCCGGCTGTGACAGCTTGCGGCTTCACAGCCGGGTGCCTACTGCTCATGCGTGAGAAGCGCTGCGCTTTGTGAATGGCGCTGTAGTCTTCTGGGACATGTCACAGAAGACTACAGGGAGGGAGGGAGGAGGACAACTTCCGCTTCGCCTAGACCAGTGGTGGGCAACCTTTTTTTTCAACGGAGCCAAATCTCGCCAAAACCACGATTGAAATTTATTTTGAGAGCCACATTTTTAAAACTGAAAATACATCCCCCATATAGTAATTAATCCCCCCTATAGTAATTAATCCCCCATAGTAATTCATCCCCCATATAGTAATTAATCCCCCATAGTAATTCATTCCCCATATAGTAATTCATCCCCCATAGTAATTCATCCCCCATATAGTAATTCATCCCCCATATTAAGTCCCCAAGTCCCCCCTGTGTCAATTCACTTACCTTTGCTCCGCGCGTTCCTCTCGCCGTGTTCCCGCGCCGTTCCGGTGTAGCAAGAAAATCTGTCTCCTATGAGGATCTGTCCCCCTCGACGTATCTGCGCATGTGCCAGTTTCAGGCATTAGCAGCCGATCGGCGATCTCCGGCACATGCGCAGATACGTTGAGGGGGACAGATCCTCATAGGAGACAGATTTTCTTGCTACACCGGAACGGCGCGGGAACACGGCGAGAGGAACGCGCGGAGCAAAGGTAAGTGAATTGACAATAGACAATGCAGCCATGCACAGTGCCAGATCGATTCTCCCCTCTCTTTCCCTTTAAACAGGGAAGGGGGGGGGGGGTGCAGAGAAATAGAAAACTTTTTTTACCTCGATGAAAGAAATACAGTTAGATAAAAAACGTTTTTAGCTTTAGTATCACTTTAAAAAGGTAAAAAAAAATAATAAAAAAACAAAACAAAACAAAAAAAACCCCACCCAAGTACCGATCCTACACCCCCAGTCCATAAACACTTACCTGACTCCTCTCACCAATCCAGCACTGTCTCAGCTCCTCTCACAGGAGACACTAACAGGAGCCATATGCAAACGCCTGTGAGGAGGGAGTGTGGACATGCTTTATCGGTACTGTGTGTGTCTATGGACACACACAGCCCAGCTCAGGAGTGCACGCATAGGAGCCTCTTTGAAGTAGGAACGTTGTTTTTTGTTTTGTTTTTTTAAATAGTCCCATTGATTTTTATTTTAATAGTTTTATATATATACTTTCTAAGTTTATTTTTATAGTTGCTGGTTAAAATGCATAAATATATTGGTCTCAATATAGAAACTTTATTATGTTTTTGTTTTTTTATCTTTTAAACATGCTCTCCTATTTTTACCTCCTACTAGCAAAAGAGCTATATACGAGTATTAAGGGTTATGTGGATCCTCCACAACACAATAACTTCTTTATTATGTACCATACACTCACATGCAGGGGCGGACTGACAACGCATGGGGCCCCCGGGCGATAGAGGATCATGGGGCCCCTGTGTCCTTGCCTAAACTCAAAAAAGCCTATGAAAAAGGTACCAGGGGCATCTCATGGGGCCCCCTTTAGATACTTTTATGTGTTTTGTTCTCCAGGAAACAAGTACATATAGAGTGAGAGTTGCTAAAACTGGAGGACTCAGAATCTGGTGGAGCTGTGCATGGTAGCCAATCAGCTTCTAACTTCAGCTTGTATAATTAAGCTTTCACAATAAAACCTGGAAGCCGACTGGTTTCTATGCAGAGCTGCACCAGATTTTGCACTCTCCAGTTTTATTAACGCCACGCCACCCCCCCCCCCCCAAATAGTATTTTGTCCCATTTTCCTATGTGCTGTATAAGACTAGCTGTGAGGGTGGACAGGGGATGTTTCCTCCCTCCACAGCTGTCCGACAATGCAGCTAGCAAGGGGAAAGATGCATTTACAGAGTATATTTTTCTCCGTTTCCAAGCCCTTGCCAGAGACAAGCATCTCACAAGAAATGCAGGTGGCAGAGGGGTTGTCAGCTACAATGTTCCAGAAAAGCAGGAAAAAGCTTTAAGACAGAGAAAGGGGCCAAGTGCAGAAGCAGCTGTCTCCTTGCTAGCCGCGTGTTTGGACAGCTCTGAGGGTAGGGGGTGCCCTGTCTGATCTTGAAGCCCCCCTTACACAGCACTTAGGAAGATTGGACAGAATACTTCACAACCCCAGCACTGTCCCATGCTCCCTCATACCCGGAAGTACTGGCTATTTTGAAGTGGCTAATGAAATGGAAGGATCAGGGGGGGATATAGAACACATGAATAAAAATTGAAAGAAGACTTTTATGTTGTTAACAATTTAAAGTGTTACTAAACCCAGGACCCTGCATTCACTATATGTGGTCTCCCACGACCCTACATTCACTATATGTGGCCTCCCTGGACCCTGCATTCACCATATCTGGTCTCCCCGGACCCTGCATTCACCATATCTGGTCTCCCCGGACCCTGCATTCACCATATCTGGTCTCCCCGGACCCTGCATTCACCATATCTGGTCTCCCTGGACCCTGCATTCACTATATCTGGTCTCCCCGAGTGCTGCATTCACTATATCTGGTCTCCCACGACCATGCATTTACTATATCCGGTCTCCCCGAGTCCTTCATACACTATATCTGGTCTCCCCAGGACCCTGCATTCACTATATCTGGTCTTCCCGTGTCCTGCATTCACTATATCCGGTCTCCCCGGACCCTGCATTCGCTATATCTGGTCTCCCCGAACCCTGCATTCACTATATCTGGTCTCGTAGGACCCTGCATTCACTATATCTGGTCTCCCCGTCCCCTGCATTTGCTATATCTAGTCTCCCAGGACCCTGCATGCACTATATCTGGTCTCCCCGGACCCTGCGTTCGCTATATCTGGTCTCCCCAGGACCCTGCATTTGCTATATCTGGTCTCCCCGGACCCTGCATTCACTATATCTCGTCTCCCCGGACCCTGCATTCGCTATATCTAGTCTCCCAGGACCCTGCATTCACTATATCTCGTCTCCCCGGACCCTGCATTCGCTATATCTAGTCTCCCAGGACCCTGCATTCACTATATCTGGTCTCCCCGAACCCTGCATTCACTATATCTGGTCTCCCCGAACCCTGCATTCACTATATCTGGTCTCCCCGGACCCCACATTCACTATATCTCGTCTCCCAGGACCCTGCATTCACTATATCTCGTCTCCCCGGACCCTGCATTCACTATATCTCGTCTCCCCGGACCCTGCATTCACTATATCTGGTCTCCCCGGACCCTGCATTCACTATATCTGGTCTCCCCGGACCCTGCATTTGCTATATCTGGTCTCCCCAGACCCCGCATTCACTATATCTGGTCTCCCCGGACCCTGCATTCACTATATCTGGCCTTGCACAGTACACAGAGCATGAAAATGCAATTATTTTACTAAATATACACTGCTAAATACCTTTTCTTGTCAGCAGTATATAGCAGTCATGTGACTTCTATCAGTGTCCAGCAGAAAAGCTCGTAGGAAGAGTTTTATGTTTGCTCCAGAAGGATGCAGGACCCCTTACCTCTGTCTGGACAGTGCTGATTGGCCCTGTGCTGATCATATGCACTCTCCCAAGAAAAAACCCCCCACTTCTCTAGCAATACACACCAAATTAAGCATGTGCAGAGTGTCTCTACCAGATCTGTCTTATCAGGAGATAAGAAGGGGACACTGGAAGAAGGGGAGAATCGGAGATGTCAGGATCAAACAGCCTTTGTACACAATGCAGAGGATTAACCCCTTAGGTTCCACAGTGAGTATAACAAGCACGCTTTACTGCATATACAGACTGATTTTACTGTTGGGGGTTTAGTAACACTTTAAATTACATTTATCTTTTTATAACTATAGAACAGAATAATAAATAGTATTAGGGATATACAACATCAGAGTTATTACCTGACACCAGCCCTGATTTAGGGCAAAGTAACAGTGTTGATGAAAAGGTTCCCCCATAGCCATTGATACTCAACTCCTCAGCCACCCTCCACCACTCCTCTCCACAGTTAGCATGAAAATACCCAGCGTCAGAGCCTAGAGGAAATGGTCCCCTCTTTCACATGACAATGCTCAGGTTTAGACGTCAGCCGCTAGGCCCCAGCACTATCACATGCTCTCTCATACCCGGAAGTACTGGGTCCTTTGAACTGGCTAGGGTAGAGGCAGGATCAGAGAGGGATTGCCGGAATAGGGAGTATCAGACACTGTAAGTTTTGGGTAGAGTGGAGGAAGACTTATAACCTGTGTTGTTAGTTTCTTTGCCCTCATTTGGGAAATTTCTCTTTAGGCCCTGAAACCTCTGATTGGTGTCACACAGAAAAGAAAGCAGATTCGTCCACAGGGCTCAGCCATAAGGACACAGCCACAAGGGAGCAGTACAGTGTACATCAGAGTCCGCAGACCCTCCATAGAAACCTCTATGGGACCAACAATTTCTGCCTATAGACACCAATTACAAGGTGCGGGTGTGCGCTGCTACTTGTGTAACGCACGTGCACGGGTGTATGCCCAGACAAACACTGTGCATGCACATGCTTTTTGCAAGCACCAGCGCATACCAGCACCTTGTAATTGCTGTCCATGGGGGAGGGGGGTGGGCTGTATGCAGCAGCTGTGGGTCCTGGGGAGCATAAGGCTCAGTTCACACTAGCTTTGTCAGCAGGCATCAGACAGGTGTTTGGGAAGCGTTTTTAACGCTTCTCAAATGACTATGAAAATTCTGCATATGGCAGCACACTGTGCTGTTCACACTGAAGCGTTAGCATTGCGGCAAAACTGACGCCTCGTGTGGAGTCAGAAGTTGAAGCTTCCTATTTAAGTCTATGGTGCCGCTCCGCAAACGCCTGCCATGCGTTTATGGTGCCGCTCCGCAAACACCTGGCAGGCACATGGCAGCACACAGTGCTGTTCACACTGAAGCGTTAGCATCGCGGCAAAACTGATGCCTCGTGTTGAGTCAGGAGCAGCTTAAGCTTCCCATTCAAGTCTATGATGCCGCTGCGCAAACGCCTGCCAGGTGTTTATGGTGCCGCTTCGCAAACGCCTGGCAGGCGTTTACAGTGCGGTTGCGAGGCGTTAATACCATTTAACTTCATTATAGATGTTTGTGGTGCGGTTTCAACGCTTGGCAAATTCCTATGAAAATTCTGCACATGGCATCACACAGTGCTGTTCACACTGAAGCGTTAGCATCGTGGCAAAACTGACGCCTCGTGTCGAGTCAGGAGGAGCTTAAGCTTCCCATTCAAGTCTATGGTGCCGCTCCGCAAATGCCTGCCAGGTGTTTATGGTGCCGCTCTGCAAACACCTGGCAAGCGTTTACAGTGCGGTTGGCGAGGCGTTAAGACCATTTAACTTCATTATAGGTGTTTGTGGTGCGGTTTCAACGCTTGGCAAATGCCTATCAACCGCCTCAAAACCACGCATAGGGCTTTTGGGGAGCATTAAAAACGCTTCCCAAACGCCTAACGCCTGTCAAATGCTATAGGGGCGTTTAGCAAGAGTTAGAAATAAAGTCAAGTGTGAACGAGCCCTAACCCATGCATGCTCTATGGCCCCCTTGCTGCCATGTACATAAGCCCTAATAGGGACACAGGCAGCAATTATAAAAAAAACAAAAAACACGAGTTTCTAATTGGGAAGGTTCAGGATCTCAGTCAGGATTTGCTGTTGGCAATGTCCCCGTGGGGAAGGTCCCCCTCACTCCTTGTATCTACTACATGAGGACACAACATGCCTGAAGTACTAACACAGAGAATTATCCAGAATGGCACACGTAGGGATACAGCTAAACCGGATGACAGTGTACATTCTCCAGCGCTCCAGGAATCAACTGCCAAAGTGAAGCCAGGGGAACCAAGGCAAAAAGGTGGCCTATGGACAGCATTTCGGGGATGCCGCCCTCCTCAGACAGGGAAATCAACAACTGGAAAAAGATCAAACAGGAGGCGCAATCACCTAGTGCGGGTGTCGGCAACCCGCGGCTCCGGAGCCGCATGCGGCTCTTTTTCACCTTTCCTGCGGCTCCGGAGCACACTGCCCACCAGGTGACAGGCAATAGGGTCGGCAAGCCGCGGCTCTTTTAATGCAGATCTTCTGTGTGCCGGGCGCCCGCTGGCAAACATTGGCTGTCAGGATGTAGGCGGGGCAGCCCGGATGTAGGCGGGGCAGCGTGACGAACTCCTCTCCTCTCACAGTCCGCCCTGAAGACCAGAACGGCGCGGGAACCCAGCGAGAGGAACGCGCGGAGCAAAGGTAAGTGAATTCACACAATATGGGGAATGAATTACTATAGGGGGGGTGAATTACTATAGGGGGGATGAATTACTACGGGGGATGAATTACTATAGGGGGGATGAATTACTATAGGGGGGATGAATTACTATGGGGGATGAATTACTATATGGGGGATGAATTACTATATGGGGGATGTATTTTCAGTTTTAAAAATGTTTCTCTCAAAATAAATTTCAATCGTGGTTTTGGCGAGATTTGGCTCAGTCGAAAAAAAAGGTTGCCCACCACTGACCTAAGGCTATGATTGTGATTATGACGATACACTGTGGCCCTGATTAACCCTTTACTTACTGGGCCCTTAAACCCCCTTCATGACCAGAGCGTTTTTTGCAATATATGCAGTGTCGGATTTGTTTTAAATGTTGCAATGGTTTTGCGGCTCCCAGTCTTTTTTTCCCTCTCGGAAACGGGTCCAAGTGGCTCTTTATGTCTTAAAGGTTGCAGACCCCTGACCTAGTGCATTATCCAAGGTTTATTAGAAAGTCAAAAAGATGAAAACATACTCCCAGACATAGCATGTTTGTAAAGCTTAGTATGGAAATCGAGATGGACACAGCAGAGGGCAGGATGTTCCGGCTGTCAGTGTGGTCCGCTTGCTGACGCGTTTCGGGGACGACTCCCTTTCCTCAGAGCTAGTAGGCTGGTTACTAAGCTTTACAAACATGCTATGTCTGTGAGTACGTTTTCGTCTTTTTGACTTTCTAATAAACCTTGGATAATTATTATTATTATACAGTATTTATATAGCGCCAAAGGGTTTGCTCAGCGCTGTACTAATGCACTAGGTGTTTGCGCCACCTGTTTGCGCTTTTTATACAGCTAAACTACAACATACACACACCGGCCACTTTATTAGGTACACCTGTTCAGTTGCTTGGTAACACAGATTGCTAATCAGCCAATCACATGGCAGCAGCTCAATGCATTTAGGCATCTAGATGTGGTGAAGATGACTTGCTGAAGTTCAAACCGAGCATCAGAATGGGGAAGAAAGGGGATTTAATTGACTTTGAGCGGGGCATGGTTGTTGGTGCCAGACGGGCTGGTCTGAGTATTTTAAAAACTGCTGATCTACTGGGATTTTCACGCAAAACCATCTCTAGGGTTTACAGAGAATGGTCCAAAAAAGAGAAGATATCCAGTGAGCGGCAGTTGTGTGGAGGAAAATGCCTTGTTGATGTCAGAGGTCAGAGGAGAATGGGCAGACTGGTTTGAGATGATAGAGAGGCGACAGTAACTCCTGTCAACAGTACTAGTAAGGTGTACCTAATAAAGTGGCCGGTGAGTGTAATCATACACATGAATGTGCTGTGGGGGTGTGGGATTATATTAAAACGTTCATAGGTCCAAAAGGCATCTGTGACACAGCTTCTCAATGAGACTAAAGTACTCTCTACAACAGGGGTGTCAAACTGGCGGCCCTCCAGCTGTTGCGAAACTACAAGTCCCATCATCCTTCTGGCTTTGGGAGCCATGCTTGTAACTGTCAATCTTGCAATGCCTCATGGGACTTGTAGTTTGGCAACAGCTGGAGGGCTGCCAGTTTGACACCCGTGCTCTACAATATATAAAGGGAACAGCAGGGGGCACCCATTAAGTGCACTATATAGGAAAAGGCTATTAAAAAAATACAAGTGGCAACTCACAAGATAATCTTAGAAGACTTAAAGTCTTTTCCTATAGACTGCACTTAGTTGGCGCCCACTGCTCCTTCTTTTATGTCTGAAGTACTACCACTTCCCCAGCTAAGTAGACTTTGTAGGTAAAAGATGCTCCACCATTTAATATGTGGTCTCACATACTAGTTTTTAAAACAGCCGAGGAAAGAAAAAAATACTATTTTCATATAATAAATAGATCAATAACTATTTCTCAGCATAAATAAAGCTAGATACACCTTAAGAACGTATCCCTCCGTGTCTAAAATGAGAACTGCCTGTAAGCCCTAGCCATGAGAATCTTTCATGGTCAAGCAGTGGTTTTTGGGGCAGGTCTGAATCAACATATTTCAGACACTTCAAAACCCGATATATACAACAGTACCTAGCTTGTGAAAGGTTTCTATACAATGATCCCCATTATATACAATTAATATTTTGGTGTCTCTCTAAAAGTTCTTTCACCAGCTTTTCTAAGGAGAAGAGATGCTCGTCTGCATCTTCTGGTACAAGGTCCCTGAGCGAATTGGCGAGTTCAAACAGGTATTCCGTGTTTTTTCCGCTGGGGCCGACAGCATAGAGAATCTGCTCCGCGATGTCTTCTAAGGGAGCGGGGCCCAGGTAGTTGGGATTATCACAGGTTCCGATATAGAGAAGAACATTGAACGGTTTTATGGAAGGATCTTTGGGGTAAAAGACAACAGTAGTAGTCCTGTAGCCGCCCTTCTCTCGGAAATCCAGGTACGCTTTGACTTCTTCCTCCTTTCCCTCTGGCAGCCTGTAAGCAACTCCCCAGACACAGCCCTGTTAAGAAGAAAATATAATGTTAAAGTAGACCTCTCAGTGGCTACCAGGGGTGGACTGACCATGTGGAAACTCGAGCACTGCCCGAGAGCCCGGGGTCAGTAGGGGGCCCCATGAGATGCCCCTGGTACCTTTTTCATAGGCGTTTTTAAGTTTGGGCAAGGACACAGGGGCTCCATGATCTCCTATTGCCCGGGGGCCCCATGAGTTTTCAGTCCGCCCCTGGTGGCTACACGTAATCAACATCATTAAAAAGTGCTCCTTAAAGTGGTTGTAAACCTCCGAAATTTATTTCATTTATTTATTTCACGTACTTATATCGCTCCGTCAATTTACGCAGCACTTTACATATATATATATATATATATATATATATATATAGTACATTCACATCAGTCTCTAACCCTCAAGGGGCTTACAATCTAATGAAAAATGAATAAAGCATATCCCTTCTATACTGTGTGCTTGCATCAATCCAGAGCACCTCGTGTGATTTCTGTCTCCTCTCCCTCTGCTGTCTGCATTAGTCACTTCTGACAGGTTATCCTGTTACTACAAAATTTTGGGGGAAGCCCCTCCCAGCTGATTGACAGCCTCAGCTGTGTATGTTTCCTTATGAGACTGAATACACATGGGGGTGCCCTTTCTCACCACTCAGGTCACAGGTCACACTCAACTCCCTGCTGTATGTTGTGTAGATTGTGTCAGATCCCCGCCCCCTGCCTTCTGGAGCTCAGAGATGCTGTGTATAGGAATCTCAGACCTTCTACTGGTTTATGGGAGGAACAGTTTTTTTTGTTCCCGATTTAGACCTATTAAACCATTTACCTGCATATGAGATGAGGTTAAACTCTCAAAACTCTTAGTGGAGGCATTGCCTGCTTGCAGTGTGTTTGGGAACCACTTAGGGTGGGACTAGACTCTTTCAATCAACAGAGCTCTGTGTATAGGAAACAGTGATCTGACTGTTTATTCTCCCTGCAAAGCAGAGAGAATAAACAGCCATACAGTAAAGTGAAAGCACATATTACAAAGGCACACAATTAACCCCTTGATGTCAACCCCTTCCCAGTCAGTGTCATTAGTACAGTGTACAGCATTAGCACTGATCACTGTATTAGTGTCACTGTTGATGTCAGTCAGTGTATCTCATAGCTAGCACCAGATTGCCTACCACACTATCACAGTCTCACTATAAGTTGCTGATCACCGCACCGCAATCACCAGTATAGTGTCTATAGCTGTGTAAATTCCAGTATATATACACACACCATTGCTTGGAGATGCTATACATTTTGCACAAATCAATTAGTATAAACTTTTTTTTTTGGCCTAAATTTATGAAAAAAAATTAGATTTTTTTAATTGGATAAGTTTCATAACAGAAAGTTAAACCTAGAAAATATAGTTTTTTTCCCCCTAACATTTGCGGTCTTATTCGGTTTACATAATAATAATTAAAAAAAAAAAAGTGATGATCAAAATACCACCAAAAGAAACCTCTATTTGTGTAAACAAAATGATATAAATTTCAATTGGGTAGTGTTGCACAACCGTGCATTTGTAAGTTAAAGTAGCGCAGTGCCGAATAGCAAAAAAAAACACCCTGGTCATGAAGGTGGCAAAACTTTTGGGAGCTCACGTTGTTAAACTTTTTTTCCTAAATTTCTTTAGTTACTTTCTGGTTTATGGCCCTGGCCAAAATGATGTAATAGATCTCAGGAATCTTCATTTACATTTTTTTATTTTAGGGGCTCTCTCCTCTAAGCAAACATTTTGCATGCCTGAGCCAAAGACAGATGGATTCCAGGTATTAAAAGCTACATGAATCATCTGCCCTTACCCAAGACATCTACAGTCAGAAATGCTACTGGGGGGTTTTACAAAGGGATTTCTCCACAAAATAAAGTATCTCTCTCTCCCCCCCACCGAGGCATGGTCTCCAGCCAGTTGCAGATTCCCTACCCTTCCAGTTCTTATGACCTCCCATAATTGCCCATAGTACCCCTCAACTTTTCCACAGTGACCCCAAGCCATGTGAATGTCCTTAGCCCTCACAGTGCCCTCCAGTCTTCAACAGTGCCTCTGCAAAGCCCCCAGCCTCCTGGAGAGACCCCAGCCCCTTTCCAGAAACCTCATCCCAAACATGACCAAGTCTGCTGCAGAGCCCCCTAACCCCCCCGCGGAACACCTTCCAAAAGTGATACCCAGCCCCACCCACAGCTCTCCTGCATTTCAATTCATATTTTGGATGAGGAGCTCTCTCAGCCAAGCACACCCTCCTGCTTGCACTAAGGGCAGATGGATTCCAGGAATTAGATGCTACATGATTCATCTGCCCTTATTCAAGATGGCCACAGCCAGAAATGTTAGGGGGTGTTTGATAAAAGTGATTTCTCAACAAAATAAAGCAAACCTACCATTACACACAATCTTATGAATACAACTGGATATAACATTTACAGGTAAAGTTGATCCAGGGAATATCCGATTGCCTCTTGGGGGATCAGGAAGGCATTTTTTCCCTGCAGAAGCAAATTGGATCACGCTTTGCTGGGTTTTTTTTTTCCTTCCTCTGGATCAACTGTATGTGTAGGATTATAACTTTTTTTTTTAATGGTTGAACTGGATGGACTTTTGTCTTTTTTCAGCCAGACTAACTATGTAACTATGTTCTGTTTCTAGATTGTTAGGTTCTCAACCACTGAGCCATGGCCTCCAGCCAGTTGCCTTCAACCTCCTATAATTGCGCATAGTACCCCTCAACGTCCCTCAGTAACCCGAAGCCCCATAAATGCTCTCAGCTCTTACAGTGCCCCCAGCCCCAACTTCCCACAGTGCCCTCCAGTTTTCAACAGTGCCCTTGCAGTCTACTAACCCCCCTCAGAACTCCCTTCCAAAAGTGACACCCAGCCCCACCCAGAGCCCTTTAGCATTTCAATACATACACCGGCCACTTTATTAGGTCTACCTTGCTAGTACCTGGTTGGACCCCCTTTTGCCTTCAGAACTGCCTTAATTCTTCATGGCATAGATTCAACAAGGTGTTGGAAACATTCCTCAAGGATTTTGGTCCATCATAACATGAGTTACTGTTGCCTTTCTATCATCTTGAACCAGTCTGCCAATTCTCCTCTGACATCAACAAGGAATTTTTGTCACACAACTGCTGCTCACTGGATATTTTCTCTTTTTCAGACCATCCTATGTAAACCCTAGAGATGGTTGTGCATGAAATCCCAGTAGATCAGCAGTTTTTAAAAGACAGCCCTGGCCAAAAGTTTTCAGAATGACACAAATATTAATTTTCACAAAGTCTGCTGCTTCAGTTTTTTTTCAGATTTTTTTTTTGTCAGATGTTACTATGGTATACTGAAGTATAATTACAATAATTTCATAAGTTTCAAAGGCTTTTAATTGACAATTACATTACGTTTATGGAAAGAGTCAATATTGGCAGTGCTGACCCTTCTTTTTCAAGACCTTTGCAAGTCACCTTGGCATGCAGTCAATCAACATCTGAGCCACATCCTGACTGATGACAGTTCATTCTTGCATAAATCAATGCTTGGAGTTTGTCAGAATTTGTGGAGGGTTTTTTCATTCACCCGCCACAAGATTGACCACAAGTTCTCAATGGGTTTCGGGTCTGGGGAGTTTCCTGGCCATGGACCCAGAATTTTGATGTTTTGTTCCCCAAGCCACTTAGTTATCACTAAGTGCTGGCAAGGTGCTCCATAATGGATTGGGGGTTATTTTTGTACCATTCTTTATTCATGGCTGTATTCTTAGACAAAGTTGTGAGTGAGCCCACTCCCTTGGATGAAAGGCAACCCCACACCTGAATAGTCCCAGGATGCTTTACTGTTGGCATGACACAGGACTGATCGTAGCACTCACCTTTTCTTCTCTGGACAAGGTTTTTTCCAGATGCCCCAAACAATCAGAAATGGGATTCATCAGAAAAAATGACTTTACCCCAGGCCTCAGCAGTCCAATCCCTGTACCTTTTGCAGAATATCAGTCTGTCCCTGATGTTTTTCCTGGAGAGAAGTGGCTTCTTTGCTGCCTTTCTTGACACCAGGCCATCCCCCATAAGTCCTCTCCTCAATGTGCAAGCAGATGCCCTCACACCTGCCTGCTGTCATTCCTAAACAAGCTTTGCACTGGTGGTGCCCCGATCCCACAGCTGAATCAACTTTAGGAGACGTTTCTGGCGCTTGCTGGACTTTCTTGGGCGCCCTGAAGCCTTCTTCACAACAACTGAACCTCTCTCCTTAAAGTTCTTGATGATCCGATAAATGGTTGATTAGGTGCAATCTTAGAAGCAGCAATATCCTTGCCTGTGAATCCCTTTTTGTGCAAAGCAATGGATGACTGCACATGTTTCCTTACAGGTAAATTAATATTTGTGTCATTCTCAAAACTTCTGGCCAGGGCTTTACTCAGACCAGCCCATCTGGCACTAACAACCATGCCACGTTCAAAGTCAATTAAATACCTTTTCTTCCCCATTTTGATGCTCGGTTTGAACTTCAGCGAGTTGTCTTCACCACATGTACATGTCTAAATGTATTGAGGTGCTGCCATGTGATCGAAACAATTGAGTACTGTCCGTGATACTTTTTTTATTTGCACTAACATACAATTTTGAGGACAAGCTTTCGGGGAATGTCCCCTTCTTCAAGGTCCAAGCAGTACTATCTTGATATTATTGCTATATTAACCATTAGCCACCCGGCCAATGGCCGTTTGGCGGCTTCAAAAGTGTTGCTGCATTCCGGGTGCACGCCATTTGCCTTGCACATGCGCAGTTTGCGCTAATGCAGAGCGGCGCAGCAGCGCGATCTGTCACCGGCCGTGTACCTCGGACACGGCCGATGACAGATCCGAGTACCGGCTCCCGTTGCTGGTACCATGTGACCTGCTGTGACCAATCACAGCAGGTCACATGACAGTTGTATACAATGGATGGCTTCATTCATGCCATCCATTGTATACTAGTGCCTAGCTGTGAATGGTCACAGCTAATCACATGCACATGTCATGTGATTAGCTGTGACCAAATCACAGCTAAGCAAAAAAAAAGAAAAAAGAAAAAAAAAGCTGAATGAATCGATTTCATTCAGGTAAATGCTTGCTTATAGCAAAGTAATTCTTTGCTATAAGCAAATTGTGTAAAAAAAAAAAAAAAAAAAATACTGATCACTTCCCCAAAGTAGTACACTGTTACTATGGTAACATTGTACTACTTTGGTCATAGTAAAATATGAAAAAAAAAAATGTAATAAAAAATTAAAAATAATAAAAAATAAATAAAAAATAAAAATATATATATATATTTTTTTTTTTCATACTGTCACCAGTCAGTGTCCCTGTTCACCGCCATGCCAGTTATATGATGACGCTGTACTGCACTGGTGACAGTATGTAAAAAAAAAAAAAATAGTGAAAATAATTTTTTTTAATTTTTTCATTTTCCGAAAAATTATGACAAAAAAAATACAACTTCAAAAAACTCGCCATGCCTCTTATGAAGTACGTCGGACTGTCTACTTTGCAAAAAGGGGTCATTTGGGGGATATCTGTACTGTTCTGACATTCTTGGACCTCAAGAAATTAGATTGGCTGTCAGTACTTCAGGATTGATCAATATTCAGATCTATACCATAGTTTGTGAACTCTATAACTTTCCTACAAACTAAATAATACATCCTAATTTGGGTTATTTTCACCAAAGACATGTAGCAGAATACATCTCGGCCTAAATATATGAAGAACAATTATTTATTTGTAAACTTTTATAACAGAAACAAAGAAAAATGTGTTTTTTTTTTCAAGATTTTTGGTCTTTTTTTGTTAATTTAGCAAAAAATAAAAACCCCAGCGGTGATTAAATACCACCAAAAGAAAGCTCTAGTTGTGTGAAGAAAATTATAAAATTTTAGTTTGGGTACAGTGTTGTATGACCGCGCAATTGTCATTCAAAGTGTGAGAGCGCTGAAACCTGAAAAATGGCCTGGGCAGGAAGGTGTAAACTTGCACGGTATTGAAATGGTTAATATTGATAGTACTGCTTGGACCTTGAAGACGGGGACACTCCCCAAAAGCTTGTCCTCAAAATTGTATGTTAGTGCAAATAAAAAAAGTATCACGGACAGTACTCAATTGTTTCTGTCGCAAATGCACTAATACGGCTACAATCACCTCAAGTGCCATGTGATCGGTAACACAAATTGCTAATCAGCCAAACAATTGAACCTAATAAAGTGGCCAACGATTGTACTTTGCTTTCCTCTACTTTATTGTGTGAATATTTTTTGGGGGAATGGAAGGTTTAAAAAACAAATACTGGACCCTGTTTTCAATAATCCTGAGATCCTCAGATTTATAGAGATCTCCATTGCATTGTGCTTTTGTACGACAGCTTCTCCATTTAAATCTGAAGGTAAATGTACTCATAAATGATTAAGTTAGTTGATGTGGTAATAATTCTAAATAATTCCAAAGTCAAGCGGCAAAACAAAAGGAAGGCATTGTCGAAATCTGTCTCTTGTAGTGACAATCAGGGCTTAATATCTGAATAAACAGACACACAGAAAACACACTGGACATAGAAGGGATAATGGTCTGATAAGGACAACTTTAATGAAGTGTAAAGCACACAGAAAGTGACAGAACAACCAGTGAAAACAACAATGACCCTACACTGCATGTGCTTGTGTTTACCAACCACCAACATGACCCAGCCACATTCCAGCTGCATTTATCCTGCAATCAGCCTGGGGATTTCATTACCGACTGCAGGTCCAGTTAGAAAAGGTCACTCTGAAATGATCTGAAAATATATAAATAAATAGAATGCTTCCCTTTTCTTAATATAATGCGGAACAGTGAAACCATCAATTAATTAATTTAGAAGCAGTAATCTTATTATTATTATGTATTTATAAAGCGCCAATAGTTCGCTCGGCGCTGTACATTACAAAGGGTGACAGAACATGTGACAGAACAATACAATGCAAAACATGAGGGGATCGAGGGCCCTGCTCCTTGGAGCTTACAATCTAGGAGGGAGGGGATGGTGGCACAGGAGGAGATAGCTGTGGGGGATGGAGTGGTAGGAAGAGTGGAGGAGGTCGGCAAGTTAGCAGGGGGTGGGGTAGGCTTTCCTGAAGAGATGGGTTTTCAGGGTGCGCCTAAAGGAGAGGAGAGTAGGTGATAATCTGATGGGTTGGGGCAGGGAGTTCCAGAGGATGGGTGACACCCTGGAGAAGTCCTGGAGGTGGACATGGGAGGAGGAGACCAGGGAACTAGAGAGAAGGAGGTCTTGTGAGGAGCGGAGTGTGCGTGTTGGGCGGTACTTGGATATTAGGTCGGTGATGTAGTTCAGGGCAGTATGATGGACAGCTTTGTACGTCAGTGTTAGGATTTTGAATTTGATCCGTTGCGCAGTCGGAAGCCAGTGGAGGGATTAGCAGAGGGTGGTGGCGGAAACGGAGTGGTTGGAAAAGTGAATGAGTCTGGCAGCCGTATTCAGGATCGACTGAAGCGGGGATAGCCAGCGGCGAGGCAGGCCAGTGAGGAGGGAGTTGCAGTAGTCGAGTCGTGATATGATGAGGGAGTGGATGAGCTGTTTAGTGGTTTCTGGGGTTAGGAACGTGCGGATTTTGGCGATTATGGAATATAATTCTTTTTTGAATATTATTTATATAATAAATGTTTATATTACAAGGGGGTTCAAGTGAAATCAGCACTTTTAAGTTTACAGGTATAAAAAGGGATGCTAGCGTGGCGGTACTACAAGCAGTAGTAAGTGGCATGTATGTCCTATTAGTGATAGGTGGTGCACATGTCACAGGTCAGTCCAGAGATGGTTAATCAAGATGGCAAACAACAGTGTTAGTGCGTGCATGGAACAGCGTGTGGTGATGAAGTTTCTTGTGAACGAAGGCGTGAAACCTGCATCTATCTACAAAATACCTAGATTGTAAGCTCCAAGGAGCAGGGCCCACCTTTCCCTCTTGTATTGAACTGTATTGTTGCTGTATTGTCTCCCTTTATACTGTAAAGTGCTGAGCAAACTATTGGCGCTATATAAATCCTGTATAATAATAATAATAATAAATACTTCAAGCACAATACAGTGATGAGACACTCAGCCACAGTAAGACATATGAATGGTGTAAACTTTTCAAGATGGCTGAATGTCCGTCATTGACAATTCCCAGCTGTGGTGGTTCCCAGTCCACAGCAGTCATTGCTGTGAACAATGAGCGTGTGGAATGCCTGATCCTGGATAATCGACGCATAACCTGCGTGAAATTGCACAAGAGGCTAATCTTTCTGTGTGAACGGTGAACACAATGATGATGAAGTGAAGCCGGCTGTCCTTGGATGGCTCAGAAGTACTGACAAATCTTTCTATGCCAAAGCTTTCCAGGCATTAGTTAAACGCTGGGATAAGTGTATAAATGTAGCAGGGGAGTATGTAGAAAAATAAATGCAGTTTCCACTCCTTGAAATTTGTCCTTTTACAATGTAAACTCAAAATTTCCAGTTTGACTTGAACACCCCTTGTAAAATAATATTTATTAGCATTAGTAATATTTTTGGTCTGTCTTGTCCCAATATATATGTTCTCAAATGAAAAATCTTTTATTGTAAGATTAGACATCTGCCTTCAGTTATATTTAGTCCCCATGCATAAATAAGTACAATCGAAGGATGGTTCCAGCCGTATGGGATGTACAGGTCTGTAGGAGACCTTCATGGTCCAAGGAAAAAAAAAAAATACCATAAATACCATATAAGTGTAATTAAACTCTGTGGAGGCCCCTAGGTAGTCGTGACATTTAAATACCCCCCGCCCCCCCAGGAAATTACTCCCAATACATTTTTAAGTTTGCAAACCATCAATTTTAATAAACTGATTTTATTACACAGAACAAACATTAACACTTTTTTTAAACCATAATTACTGAAGTGGAACATCACCCAAAATGGGAAATTCTGCTTTTCCGCCTCCTCCCCCTTCCTCTTTACTATTGGGGGCATGGTTTTCTGGGGAACAGGTACCGCATTTTGATAGGTACCTGCTTCCACATCAGCTCAGATCACCTACGTGATCCGCACAGAAACTCCCCCTCATACGACCCCCCCCTTTGCCTGCAGCCTTCTGGGACCGGTCATAGGTCCCAGAAGGCTGCAGGTCCATCCACAATGCACAGTGTGACTCGGCATGCACAGTGGGAAGCCGGCACAAAATTTGTAGCACCTGAATTAATTATTACACAAATATCATTAACCACGTAACCTCCGGAGGATTTACCCCCCTTAATGACCAGGCCTCTTTTTGCTACTCGGTGCTGCACTAATTCAACTGATAATTGCGCAGTCATGCAATGCTGCACCCAAACGAAATTTACGTCCTTTTTTCCACACAAATAGAGCTTTCTTTCGGTGGTATTTGATCATCTGTGCGCTTTTTATTTTTCACGCTATAAACATAAAAAGGCCAAAAATTTTGAAGAAAAACAATATTTTTTACTTTCAGCTATAAAAAATATATAGTAAACTCAAAGTTGGTTATAAATTTAGGCCAAAATGTATTCTGCTCCATGTTTTTGGTAAAAAAAATCCCAATGAGTGTATATTGATTGCTTTGTGTGGAAGTTATAGAGTCTACAAACTATGGTATAAATACTGCAATTTACGCCATTTTTCTGCTATACAGCGCTGCGCTAGTTTAACGGACAATTGCGCGGTCATGCAATACGGTACATAAATGAAATTTACATCCTTTTTTTCCACACAAATTGAGCTTTCTTTTGGTGGTATTTGATCGCCTGTGCGGTCTTTATTTTTTGTGCTATAAAAAAAAAAAGGCTGACAATTTTGAGGAAAAAAAAAAACAATATTTTGGACTTTTTGCTATAAAACATGTCCAGTAAAAAAAAAATGCAAAAATCAAATTTAGTCATACATTTCTGCCAAAATGCATTCTGCGACATGTCTTTGCTAAAAAAAAACCCAATACGTGTAAATTAATTGGTTTACGTGAATGTTATAGTGTTTACAAATGGCGGGAAAGATACTGGGATTTTTAGGGTTTTTTTTATACTAAGGCTACGTTCACACTAGCCTTGTGTGCAGGCGGCAGAGAGGCGTTTGGGAAGCAGAGGCGTTTTTTTACCGCTTCCCAAACGCCTCTGCCAATTCTGCACATTACAGCACATGGTGCTGTTCTAACGGGAGCGTTTGCGTCGCGTTGCGTCGCGGCAAAACGGACGCCTCTGGACGAGTCAGGAGGCTTTGAAGCCTCCTATTCTCGTCTATGGTGCCGCTCCGCAAACGCCCGGCCGGCGTTTGCGGTGCGGTTGCGACGCGGTTGCGGGGCGTTTGCGGAGCGGTAACACCACTCAAACTGCATTAAAGGCGTTTGTGGGGCGTTATTAACGCTCGGCAAACGCCTAGCAACCGCCGCTAAACCGCGCATGCGGCGTTTGCGGAGCGTTAATAACGCTCCGCAAACGCCGGACCAACGCTTGCCAAAAGCTATAGGGGCGTTTGGCAAGCGTTGGCAAAACAGCCTAGTGTGAACGAGCCCTAATAATGGCGGCGATCAGCGAATTATGGCAGCGATCAGGGACTTATGGCAGCGACCAGCGACTTATGGCGGGACTGCGGCGGACATTGACATTGGGGGGTACTGACTTGGGGTCACTGACATCCCCAAAAACACTAATACAGTGATCAGTGCAAAAAAAAAAAAAAAACTGGCACCGTACTAATGGCAATGGGGAGGAAGGGGTTAACTTTATTTTGCAGGGAAGGGTTATAGGAGTGAGGGGAGGGTTTTACTAGGGGGCGGGGGTGTGTACTGGGCGGGACAAGGCTGATCGAGAAAGAGAAACTCTTCTTTCTTGATCAGCTCATCCTCGAGCTGACAGGGAAGTGACAGACAGCACATCTACTGCAGCTGTGCTCTCTGTCACTGTTTGCCGCCGATCGCCGGAACATAGCCGCTAACGAGCGGCTGACCCGGCGACTGACATCTGCGGCGGTGATCCGCGGGACAAATAGGGCGGCGGCGCGCCTCGCGCGTGCCCCCTATTTGTTTACAAAACACATGTCTTAAAACGTGGTTTTGTCTGTGAGTGCCGCCCTGCCGCCGTATATGTACAGTGGCTGGGCGGCATGCGGTTAAACAAAAAGTAAGTTAACTTTCATAATTAAGTGCACCTCAGCCTCTAGATGGAAATGACAATCATTACTGTACATTACACCAAATTTTTTTTACATAATGATAGCTGAAAAAAGAGGAGGCTTCCTTGTAGCAATGGAGGTTGCCTGACCCTTCCTGCCCCCCACACCTTTCTAAGGACCATAGAGACATTCCATTATAGTAATCCTAGACTGTAAGCTCCAAGGATCAGGCCCTACTAACCCTCTTGTATTGAACTGTATCGTTGCTGTATTGTCTCCGGTTATATTGTAAAGCGCTGAGCAAACTGTTAGCGCTATATAAATCCTGTATAATAATAGTAATGGGCCAATTAGTCAGTAGTGACATAGCACCAAGCAGGAGGAACCACTGCCCACACCGGTATAAACAAGAATGTTTACCTCTGGAAATATTTTTAATTTGAAAACTGCTACTTTCATATAGTATATATATAGTTTCATATAGCAATATGTCATATCATTAATTTATATTTACAAATCATACCGTCATTAGTATAGTTATTTACAAAGATGTCAAATAAGCTTTCCAAATTTTTCTTTACAACTACCCGCCATATAACTGGGCGTTTTTACAGCCCTTGCTCTTGTTTGCATTTCTTATCAGTTGGTATAAGTCATAACTTCATAAATAAATGACTTTCTTACAATAAGGTGAAAGAAAGTGACCTAGAAATTATACACAGCGCCTCACCACATAAATGAGCATTTTTACAGCCCGTTTCGGGCCGAAGGCTGCTGCATATTCTCACAGATGCTTTATTCCTGACATATAAACCACTAATCTACCTAGGCCAAGGCAGAGCATGTAAGTCTATAGACGTCTGCAGCCCTATTTCAAAAACAGAGAGTACAAAATCTAGGGGAGTGGAAGGATAGATGGCCAAGCAGAGCAAAGAAAGCAAAGCAAAGCAAGAATGTTTACCTCTGGATCTTCCACAAGTGTGACCACTCTTCCAGGCTGCAAAAAAGAAAAAAAGGCAAAAATTAAAGGTTATTGAAGTGCTTCTCATGACATTTTTTTTAATTTATTTGAAAGTAGACAAGGGGTAGACTCTTTGTAATTTTTTTTCCTGTCTGTCACATTAACCATTCCTTTATCAAATATTATGACCATTGATTAGGTGAATCCACATACACCATGGTGGTTTGGTGGAGCGATCCTTCTATTATCCTCATTTGGTGTAAATTTTGAAGGACCTATTTTCTTCCATACAATTGTCTTTCAGCACGACACTGAATTTATACTTTTTTTCTGGTGGACTTTTTTTATATTATTTTCTATAGTTTTTATATATTTTTTGATTATTTCTGGTATATATAATATTTTAAGGATTTGCAGAATTGATTATTTACAAGAGCTGCACTTTTCAATATTATAAACTTTTTACTAAGGCCCTTTTCACACGGGGCCTCCACCAAGCGAATCTGCCTGCTCAGCAGGGGATCGGTTTGCTAATCCCCACTGAGCAGGTGGATGGCAGGTCCGTGTCCAGACATAGCCCACTGTTCTTTATGGGCGGTCGGATGTAAAGGGACTGCCTGTGAATGTATCCCCATCTGCCTGATTTTGGTGGAATGGATTGGATCAGATGCAGGCGGGTATAAAAATAGACACATGTCCATTTACATCCGCCTCCCCTTAGAGAACAATGGGTGGTCCGGTTGGGTCCGCCTGACAAACGGACAAGCACTCCTGGCCCCTCCCTCCTGCTAAGTGCCCCCACAGCAAGCAGCTTGCTATAGGGGCACCTGAGCAGGCTTGCTCGAGAGCCGCTGCTCTGTGTGCCCATGCTCTCCTCATTGGTTCACTGGCTGTGGAGACAATGTCTCCCGCTGCTGTCTTAGCCAATAAAGAGAGAAAGACCCAAGGCTCTCATGCATATCGCTGGATTGTGATCAGTCTCAGGTAAGTATTGGGGGAAGGGGGGGGGGGCAGCACACAGAAGGTTTTTTTACCTTCATGTACAGAAAGTTATATATAAAAAAAATATGAGCCTTAACAACCATTTTAACAAAGCGTTTAGAAAAAGTAAAGTCAAAGCTTTTTTTGGCCATACTTCTCTTCTGGGTCACAGGAGTGCACATACTTTTGCACCCCAGTGACCCAGAGTCAGCTTATAGCAGACTATTGCAGAGCTGCTCCAGGCTCTGGGAGGATCTTGACCATATTGTCAGGATCCACCCAGCTGCCTGACAGCTGGCTCTGCCTCTCAGGACATGGCTGAGGGCTGAAAGTGGAGAACGGTCACCGGCAGTCACTGCAACAGTCCATTCATTCTAGTGTCCTTGTACTGAGTGTGAACATTTAGAAAAGAGAAGTTTGGGGTTTGTAAAAAAAAAAACAAAAAAAAAAAAAAACAAACCCCTCAACAACATATATACAGTACTTACCTGTATGCTCCAGCTGTCCCCCAACTCTAGTACGGCGAACTGAGCGATCAGCGGTCACACGATCACTCAGTTCTTGGTCTTCGAGCTGACATGGGACAGCTGCAGCATATATAGGTGAGTATGTTTATTTTATTTTTTTTTTCCGCAAACCTCAAACTTCTCCTGTAAAATGTTCACACTCGGTACAAGGACACTGGAATAAATGGACTGTTGCAGTAAGTACATTTAACAAACAGGGAAAACAGAAAAGCTCCACACATATTGCAGTGATGCGTTAGGCACTGGAGGGTTCTGCAGCCCATTGTTTACATACAGCATTCATATCATGGTCACAGACTGTTCAAAACACATCGCTGTAACGCACGACAGAAGCAGATACTCTGCAGAGTTCAATGGGGGCCGGTGAGTGAGAACACATTACATGACAAAACACAAAAATATTCAACTGTAGTCTGTAAAAGCAGAGCACCGCGGTGAGCCAACGCACCCATATTATTCACTAATGGTATTCAATACTATCAAATAAAATATAAATCATATGAGCAGAGATTCCACCTAATAAACTAGTGCGGCATTTTTTTTTATGCCGTTTGTGTGCTATACCTGCAGTGCAATTTTCAGTGCGGTGCAGGTGTGATTATTTCCAGCCTAATACATTTTAACAATTCACATCAAGATTGCGCCTGCACCACATCTGGTCATCAAAATCGCACCGCAAACTGCATTGCATATATGTGAACCCAGGCTTAAAAATGTATATAAATGTATACAGTATATATAAAAATTGTATATATTATTAGCCAACAGTAAAAAAAAAGCTGCATTGCATCCGCCGACACCAGCGGCGGGGGGAGTTCTCGCTGCGTCCGCCGACACCAGCGGCGGGGGGAGTTCTCGCTGCGTCCGCCGACACCAGCGGCGGGGGGAGTTCTCGCTGCGTCCGCCGACACCAGCGGCGGGGGGAGTTCTCGCTGCGTCCGCCGACACCAGCGGCGGGGGGAGTTCTCGCTGCGTCCGCCGACACCAGCGGCGGGGGGAGTTCTCGCTGCGTCCGCCGACACCAGCGGCGGGGGGAGTTCTCGCTGCGTCCGCCGCTGGTGTCGGCAGGGAGTTTTATTGCATGCAGTAACACCAATAATGAGTGCTCTCTGACCATCTGACACCAATGCCCAGAGTTTTTATTGCATCTACTGATTATTGTACTCCAACTTGCTCTTTGGTGCATTTTGCAAGCCACTGCAAAAAAATGCAGCAGGACACCAATTTTAAAAAGTCGCGGGGTGATACTGCATGTTCATTTTGACTGAGCTGTAATGCACCTCAGCACAAAAGAAAAAGCGCACTGTTATTGCCCCCAGGATCGTGGATAAGGGGGCACCACTATTCCTCCTGTAGGGGCCCAAGCAGCTGGGTGAATTGGATGTGGGCAGAGAGGGTGATTGTCATGGCGGGGGGAGGGGGGGGGGGCAATTACTGGAACTTATCCCCTATATGGCTCTCTCTGCAGCAACTGAATGGTTGCTTCTACTCCTGCTCCTCAGCTGCTGCAGAGAGCCATACAGGGTATCGGTTCCAGTAATTGCTCCCCACTGCACTCATCACCCTCCCTGTGCATCATACATCCCCCCCCACTACCCAGGGCCCCATGTGCCCCCACCCCCACAGTGCTGCTGGCTTCCCTCCTCTCCTTAACATCGGCAGCTGGAGGCAAACAATAGGATCCTTCAGGATGGAGAGTGGGGTAAGGGTCCGGTAAATATGTCACATTGACAACTGAAGCATAGTAAACTGTTTTTTTTTTTTTTTTTTTCAGGGGGGCTGCCAGGTTGGTCAACAAGACCCTGTGGTATCTAACAGCATCCCTGGGGGGGTCACACTTGAGACCCTCTATTATTTTCAGGTTGACCACCCCTGCTTTGGATTTGACAGCGACTATGTAGTGCAAAAGCCTGCCTGACTGAATAAAGGTTGAATGGTTAGTTTAGGTAGGTCCTCATATTACCTAGTATAGCTAAATCGAAATTTGATTGTACAAAGATTGTATGTGAGCTTCACTTCTATGGTCCGAACAAGTTGTGTTTAGCTGCTCATACAATATACCATCAGACTGTACAAAGATTGTCTTATGTAGACTTACCAAAACTTTGTAATATGAGGACAAACCTAGCAATACATTGTATTTGTATGAAAACACATAGGCCCTTACACTACATAGCTGATGGTAGAGCTAAAGGAGACTGGACAATCAGATCACATTTGACGGTAATGAATATTCAGGGATGAGAAGATGGGCCCTGCCAGTCACTGTTGCGAACACAAATTTCTATCAATGACCAGCCTTAGGGGGCGTTCACACTTGACTAATTTCTAACTCTTGCCAATGCCCCTATAGCGTTTGACAGGTGTTAGACAGGCTTTTGGGAAGCGCTTTTTACGTTCCTCAAATGCTCCCCAAATGCCCTATGTGCGTTTTAGAGGCGTTTGATAGGAGTTTTCCAAGCGTTAAAACCGCACCACAAACGCCTATAATGAAGTTAATGGTATTATCGCTCCGCAAACGCCTCGCAACCGCCTTGCAAATGCCCCAAAAATGCCTGCCAGGCGTTTGAGGAGCGTCCAAAGACAAACAAACGAAACCAGAGCTCAGATCTTCATGCAGACTTAAAGGAATTCAAAATGGCAAACAAAGAGGTGCAGCCCTTCAAAGATTGGGAAATCTGGGTACTAAGGAACAAAAAAGGGCGCACTCTCATCGTGCGTTACCGTAGAACACCACGTGTTTATTGTGTAATCAAATTGATGTATACTCACAAAAGGACTATTTGACCTCTTTAGCATTTTTTGGCATATAAGTTTTGGACCAGCAGGTACAAACTTCAGCTCTGAGGAAGGGGGTTCGTCTCCCGAAACGCGTCAGATTATCTCCAATTGGGGCACAGCATTGTATTGACTGCCATTGCGGACTATTCACACTGCTTTCATTATCCTTTGGTTTGTGAGTATACATCTATTTGATTACACAATAAACATGTGGTGTTCCACGGTCATGCACGATGAGAGTGCTCCCTTTTTTGTTCTTTGTTTGAGGAGCGTCACAATAGACTTGAATGGGAGGCTTCAACTCCTCCTGACTCCACATGAGGCTACTTTTGCGACCCTAACGCTTCAGTGTGAACAGAGCTGTGTGCTGCCATGTGTAGAATTTTCACAGGAGTTTGAGGAGCATTAAAAACACTTCCGTAACGCCGGCTAACAAAGCCAGTGTGAACTTTGCAGATGTCCACACAAAATACATTTAGGTTTTGTATAGCTCAAACGTCATGGATTCCTATAGTAAATATTGGATGAGCATAATCCAGCAGCAACCTGTATTTCTATTTTAAGGAACCATTTTGCTGAATCATCCCAAGTCTGCCATCAATAGAACACAACCTTGAAGAGTAATAACATTTGACCCTGTATTAGTCATCCAGTCACGGTGATTTCACAGTTTATACAGCTCTGTCTCAGAGAAATGTGCAGAGTGTATACTGTATGCTAAATTATTGGCATCTTCATTATTCCGTCAAACATGACATCCACAAGTACATAACTTTACCTTCAAGCTGAACTCCGGGAACACATTGTATACATCGTTACCTTGGTCCATTGCAACTATGCCTATACCATACCCATGGGGTCCTTCCAGCCACTCCATTGATCTCCACTAGTTTCAGAGTTCCATACTTAGTGGCTGCTCTGCTGCTTTCTGAACACGAGAGGTTGGCCGCTGGGCACGTGCACCAGAGAATCCCTTTCATTTTCTCAATGAATGCAAAACATTGTCTTACATTCATAGAGAAAATGCAAAGCATCTCTGAATGGAGTCTTTGCCCACTAGTCAACCTCCTGTTCAGAATGTATTGGGGGACTCAGAAGCAAGTGGAGATCTCTGGAAAAGTGGTGCCTACTACAGTGATTTCCAGCTTTCATGGGTATGGTATATACCAGGGGCGGACTGACAACTCATGGGGCCCCCGGGCAATAGGGGATCATGGGGCCCCTGTGTCCTTGCCCAAACAAGCCTATGAAAAAGGTACCAGGGGTATCTCATGGGGCCCCCTACTGACCCTGGGCCCTCGGGCGGTGCCCGAGTTCCCAAATGGTCAGTCCGCCCCAGGTATATACATAGTAACAGTGCTCCAAGCTGGTCTAATATAACTATGTAAAAAAATTCACACCTGGATTCTTCATTAAAGAACTTGAAACCAAGAACCAACAGAAACCCTGCCTAACCAAAACTCATGCTTGCTAGACCATGCATTGTTTTGCATGAAGCCAAAGTTCCCCTTTTGCTGCACTCCTCCTATGCCACCATCTTTAATAGACATCCAGGGCATGCACAGACATGCTGCACATCTCTGCCAGGTCTACGGAAGGGGAGCAGGGCTGTGGTGAGGGATACCGCCAGGGGAAAAGCGGAGCTATGGAGATGTATCCTGCTGGGAGGGGAGCTAAATCCTCAATTAGGTCTCACAAACCGTTCCCTCCCGGCAGTATCCCTCACCATAGCCCAGCTTCCCTCCCGGCAGTATCCCTCACCATAGCCCAGCTTCCCTCCCGGCAGTATCCCTCACCATAGCCCAGCTTCCCTCCCGGCAGTATCCCTCACCATAGCCCAGCTTCCCTCCCGGCAGTATCCCTCACCATAGCCCAGCTTCCCTCCCGGCAGTATCCCTCACCATAGCCCAGCTTCCCTCCCGGCAGTATCCCTCACCATAGCCCAGCTTCCCTCCCGGCAGTATGCCTCACCATAGCCCAGCTTCCCTCCCGGCAGTATCCCTCACCATAGCCCAGCTTCCCTCCCGGCAGTATCCCTCACCATAGCCCAGCTTCCCTCCCGGCAGTATCCCTCACCATAGCCCAGCTTCCCTCCCGGCAGTATCCCTCACCATAGCCCAGCTTCCCTCCCGGCAGTATCCCTCACCATAGCCCAGCTTCCCTCCCGGCAGTATCCCTCACCATAGCCCAGCTTCCCTCCCGGCAGTATCCCTCACCATAGCCCAGCTTCCCTCCCGGCAGTATCCCTCACCATAGCCCAGCTTCCCTCCCGGCAGTATGCCTCACCATAGCCCAGCTTCCCTCCCGGCAGTATGCCTCACCATAGCCCAGCTTCCCTCCCGGCAGTATGCCTCACCATAGCCCAGCTTCCCTCCCAGCAGTATCCCTCACCATAGCCCAGCTCCCCTCCCAGCAGTATCCTTCACCATAGCCCAGCTCCCCTCCCAACAGTATCCTTCACCATAGCCCAGCTCCCCTCCCAGCAGTATCCCTCACCATAGCCCAGCTCTCCTCCTGGTAGCATCCCTCACTATAGTCCAGCTTCCCTCCTGGCAGTATCCTTCACCATAGCTTAGCTCCCCTCCTGGCAGTATCCTTCACCATAGCTTAGCTCCCCTCCTGGCAGTATCCTTCACCATAGCTTAGCTCCCCTCCTGGCAGTATCCTTTACCATAGCTTAGCTCCCCTCCTGGCAGTATCCTTCACCATAACCCAGCTCCCCTCCTGGCAGTACACATACATTAAAAACTCAAGAGCATCAGCATTCTAAGTTAATTTTAAAAGTAATTTTCAATATTTTTAAAATCAGCAGCTCTCATCAAAATAAATGAGTGATCTTGCCATTTAAGTTTTTGTTCAGGCACTTCCTGGTACAAGGTGACAACGCCGTGTCTCTGCTTCCCAATTGTCTTCCTGTATTGTCATCCTATCACATGCAATTCAGAGGGCAGCCATTTTTTAAACACGGCAGCAAGTACAGTGAAGTGTAACCTAAGCACTCAGATCAGTAGACTCGTCTGTACTGTTGCTTGGAGGGTGCTCAGCGGGACACACAAATGTGCGCTCCCTTGTGCCAAAGATCTGAACAAGCCCTTGGATGACACATAGCAACAATACAGTCAGGCAACGAAAGCTCAGATTGTCACAGACAATGACAACAATAGCAAATGCTCCAAAACGTTTGACCCTACCTGTATGGTTTAATTGCACTACCTTCCTAGGATATGTGCAGATTCAAATAATTAGAGTGCTAATTTATCTGCAGAAAACAATCCTTTCATAGCCCCCAAATGAATCCCAAGTCTAGAAGGACAATTACAACTATAGTAGCACTCACCTCCACGATAACCAGAACTAGTCATTTAGATCTTGTGGTCTATGACCAGCTTTGATCACTGGTGTCCCTCACATAGAGGTATGGGTCCAGGGGCGGAATGACAACTCATGGGGCCCCCAGGCAATAGGGGATCATGGCGCCCCTGTGTCCTTGCCCAAACTCAAAAAAGCCTATGAAAAAGGTACCAGGGGCATCTCATGGGGCCCCCTACTGACCCCGGGCCCTCGGGCAGTGCCCCAGTTTCCAAATGGTCAGTCCGCCCCTGCACGGGTCACAAACAGCCACAATGTGGCCAGGTGCAGGAAGCATAGAGCCCATAGAACATCAAAGAGCAGCCAGGGTCATCCCAACAAAAGTCACTATGACCCTGTTGAGTACAGAGGCTGATATTTAGTCCTCATGCACACAGGGCGTGTTAAAAACGCCAGTAGCGTTAGCTGTATAAAAAGTCACGTTAAAATCTCAAGTTTTTCCGCTTTTTTGCATTAGTGTTTAGTCGCTTTTGCGTTCAATAGTTGTTTTCTTTTTTTTTTTTTTTTTTACACACACAAAAACTTTTTTGCTCAAAAAATGCACAAAAACGCCAGTTTGCTGTTTTTCTGTGTTAGAGGGTTTTTGCAGCTAAAAAAACTTCTCTAAAAACCCACCAGCTGTTTTTTTTTTTTTTACACCCAAACAAGCTGATTAAAGCCTGTGTGTTCATTGACACATAGAATAACATGCTGGGGAGTTTACTGGCTGTAGGAAAAAAACACAAAAAAAAAAAAAATCGCCAAAAGCCAAAAACATCAGCTGTAAAAATGTCCAGTGAGCATAAGGACTTACATTTGCCAAAGTTTGGAAATCATTTCCACAGATATTGTGCTCTTGTGCTGGGTTTTCCAAGCTCACACTACCCAGTGGTTGATATAGGGAGAAGATCATGGAAGGCCCAGGTCTTCTGGTACGTGACTATCCAGGAGCAGATGTGTGCTACCTATTGAGAAGGCCTACTAGTCTACTGAGAAGGTCCACTAATGTATGATCAGCCAGGTCAATCATAGCCTAGTAGACCTTCTCAATAGTTAGCGTGCATCTGCTCCTGGCCATATATTATTCAATAAATTATCGATTTCTTTTTGCAAATTGATCTCCCCTGATAGGAATAACTGAAATCGATAGACTGATATGCCACACATGGGGAAGTGGATTTCGATTGACCGTTGGGAGAAGTAATCAAATTTTATTAATTCGTATCTCTGTTTCCATCATGCAAACTCATAATCTGACTGATTAAAATTCACAGTTGCAGCATCTCAATGCTGCCGATTGATGAAAAATGATCAATTATCTGCTGTGGCTGGTTGAGTTTAAATCGATCAGAAAGGAAGTTACAGCTATTCCAATTGTTTTGATCAAAATCGCACATTGATTGGATGATAATAAAATCAAATTGCATTTAGAGCTTGGAGTGTTAATTCATTTCAGTAGGCAGAATAAATTATTATTCTGGCCAATGAAATAAATACCCAAGAGCATGATGCATCTAAACGCATTACACACATTTACAAGCGTCAAGCATTTTTTTCTGCCAAAATTTTGCTGCCTAGAGGAGAGACTTCTACGAGAGTTTGCAAAATGTCCATTGTGTGGGAGGCCTAAAATGCGCATCATTACACATTAAAAATCGTGCTAAAAACAAACATAAAAACACATGAAAATGGTCTTGTAAATGGACAGAGTGGTGCTGAAGCGGGCATGATGACACACCTCAAAAAGGTGCGTCTTCGATGTTCTGTGCACAAAGAAAATGGGTTGAACCACATTGGGTGTCTCTGGGAGGCATCGCTATAGAGTTGGTTACAGCGTAATCTACAATTTTAATTTTACCATCTATTGGGCAGATTTTATTTTTGAAAAACCTGAAGTTGTCTAACAGTATTGTTTAACCCAAAGAACAAACGTGCCGATCAGGAGCTCTGCCCTCAGTCTGACCCCGACTACATGCTTGATCCAGGTAAGAAACACGGAAGTACGAAGCCAGAGACTGTCAGAGAGGCATTTACTTTATGAAGGAGCAATTAATGGAACATCAGATCTAGAAGAATATGACATTTTTATCATTTGAGAAAAAGTAAAAACCTGTCAGTGATTCGAATGGTTGAGGCACCTGTTGGGACATCTAGTGTGATGTGTCTAGAGATGGATTGGAGTCATCGTATTTAATGAAGATCAGGTTACTTTTTTTTACCAGACACTTCGTGGCTCAAACTTGTCACTTCAACAGTTTTAAGGTGATACAAAGATATCTATACTTTCTGTTTCTTTGCTTCACTGGAATCTAAGGTCTAACTATTGGTCTCCTCCTCCTAGCAACCTCAGGCCTGTGAACAAAAAAGGAAGATTTAGGAGTGTCCATGCTGGATGTGAAAACCTTCATCTTCCTGGTGAAGGCCCATAAAACACCTCTACAACCCCAGTGATGCCTACTGCAAGAACATCTACAACCCCAGTGATGCCTATTGCAAGAACCTCTACAACCCCAGTGATGCCTACTGCAAGAACCTCTACAACCCCAGTGATGCCTATTGCAAGAACCTCTACAACCCCAGTGATGCCTACTGCAAGAACCTCTACAACCCCAGTGATGCCTATTGCAAGAACCTCTACAACCCCAGTGATGCCTACTGCAAGAACCTCTACAACCCCAGTGATGCCTATTGCAAGAACCTCTACAACCCCAGTGATGCCTACTGCAAGAACCTCTACAACCCCAGTGATGCCTATTGCAAGAACCTCTACAACCCCAGTGATGCCTATTGCAAGAACCTCTACAACCCCAGTGATGCCTACTGCAAGAATCTCTACAACCCCAGTGATGCCTACTGCAAGAATCTCTACAACCCCAGTGATGCCCATTACAAGGACCTCTACTACCCCAGTGATTCCCATTACAAAAACCTCTATGACCCCAGTAATGCCCAAGACAAGAATCTCTACAACCGCAGTGATGTCTATTATAAGAAGCTCTACAACCCCAGTTATTAACATTTCAAGAACCTCTATGACTCCAGTGATGCCCATTACAAGAACCTCTATGACTCCATTGATGCCCATTACAAGAACCTCTATGACTCCATTGATGCCCATTACAAGAACCTCTATGACTCCATTGATGCCCATTGCAAGAACCTCTACGACTCCAGTGATGCCCATTACAAGAACCTCTATGACCCCAGTGATGCCCATTGCAAGAACCTGTTTGACCCCAGTGATGCCCATTGCAAGGACCTCTACTAACCCAGCGATACCCATTACAAAATCCTCTACGACCGCAGCTATGCCAATGACAAGAATCTCTATGACCCCAGTGATGTCCATTATAAAAAGCTCTACAACCCCAGTTATGCCCATTACAAGAACTTCTACAACCTAAGCGGTTCTCATTACAGGAACCTCTACGACTCCAGCGATGCCCATTTCAAGAACCTCTATGACTCCAGTGATGTCCATTACAAGAATTGTGGCAAGCAGCAGGGGGCTTGTGAAAAAATGGTCATAGTGGACATGGCTCAAGAACTTTGATAGCACAAGATGTGACAACACCCTCTACGGCATGCCACATGTCCTGTATTGGCCATCACCGGAGCTGTGAAGGCTCTTGCAATGGCCATCAACAGAGCCATGAAGGCACTTGCAATGGTCATCTGAGGAGCCGTGGAGGTTCTCCTAATGGCCATCACTGGAGTTGTGCAAGTTCTCCTAATGGCCAGAACCAAGCCACAGAGGTTCACGTAATGGCCATCACTTAGGTTGTGATGCCCATTACAAGAACTTCTACGACCCCAGTGATGCCCATTACAAGAACCTGCATGTCCCCAGTCATGCCCATTACAAAAAGCTCTACGGCCCCGGTCATGCCCATTACAATAGGGTCTACGGCCCCGGTCATGCCCATTACAATAGGGTCTACGGCCCCGGTCATGCCCATTACAATAGGGTCTACGGCCCCGGTCATGCCCATTACAATAGGGTCTACGGCCCCGGTCATGCCCATTACAATAGGGTCTACGGCCCCGGTCATGCCCATTACAATAGGGTCTACGGCCCCGGTCATGCCCATTACAAGATGGTCTACGGCCCCGGTCATGATCATTACAAGATGGTCTACGGCCCCGGTCATGATCATTACAAGATGGTCTACGGCCCCGGTCATGATCATTACAAGATGGTCTACGGCCCCGGTCATGATCATTACAAGATGGTCTACGGCCCCGGTCATGATCATTACAAGAAGGTCTACGGCCCCGGTCATGATCATTACAAGAAGGTCTACGGCCCCGGTCATGATCATTACAAGAAGGTCTACGGCCCCGGTCATGATCATTACAAGAAGGTCTACGGCCCCGGTCATGATCATTACAAGAAGGTCTACGGCCCCGGTCATGATCATTACAAGAAGGTCTACGGCCCCGGTCATGATCATTACAAGAAGGTCTACGGCCCCGGTCATGATCATTACAAAGTCTACGGCCCCGGTCATGCCCATTACAAGAAGGTCTACGGCCCCGGTCATGCCCATTACAAGAAGGTCTACGGCCCCGGTCATGCCCATTACAAGAAGGTCTACGGCCCCGGTCATGCCCATTACAAGAAGGTCTACGGCCCCGGTCATGCCCATTACAAGAAGGTCTACGACCCCGGTCATGCCCATTACAAGAAGGTCTACGACCCCGGTCATGCCCATTACAAGAAGGTCTACGACCCCGGTCATGCCCATTACAAGAAGGTCTACGACCCCGGTCATGCCCATTACAAGAAGGTCTACGACCCCGGTCATGCCCATTACAAGAAGGTCTACGACCCCGGTCATGCCCATTACAAGAAGGTCTACGACCCCGGTCATGCCCATTACAATAAGGTGTACGACCCCAGTCATGCCCATTACAAGAAGGTGTACGACCCCAGTCATGCCCATTACAAGAAGGTCTACAATCCCAGTCATACGCATTACAAGGTGTATGACCCCAGTCATGCTCATTACAAGAAGGTCTACGACCCCAGTCATGCTCATTACAAGAAGGTCTACGACCCCAGTTATGCTCATTACAAGAAGGTCTACGACCCCAGTTATGTCCATTAGAAGAAGCTCTATGATTCCAGTGATGCCCATTACAAGAACTGTAGCTGTAGCACAAGATACTACAACAACCTGGGACCACAGAAGTTCTTGTAATGGCTGTCACTTGGGCCACAGAAGTTCTTGTAACGGCCAGAACCGAGCCACAGAGATTCTCATAATGGCCATCACTGGAGCCGTTGGGTGGTCTTTTAAAGACCATCACTGGGGCCGTTGGGTGGTCTTCTAAAAGCCATCACTGGGGCTGTTGGGTGGTCTTCTAAAGGCCATCACTGGGGCCGTGGGGTGGTCTCACGAACGGCGGCTGAGCCGGAGTTCCGGAATTGTTGCTCTTTGGGACAGTTCCTCGGGTGCATGTCCCCTTTAAGAATAACAGATACATTTAAAGGAAAAGTCCTCTAACAGAAGATCATTGATCTTCATTGATGGGAGGAGGAGGGGCAGAAACCCAGACACACACAAATCTCACCTTCCCGGGGACCCCCCGGTGGTCGGTGCTGCCCTGCCAGAACCTCCGGCTGTAGCAGGTGATGTAGCCCACCAGCTTCTCCTCGTAGGGAAAGTCCACCTTCCAGATCAGCGAGCCGTAGCCGAACACCCACATGATAACAGCCGGCCGCCCCTAGCAGCACTGAGCCGGCTCCGCACACTCAGCTGTCACCAAACCCCGCCCCTCCGCCTCTACCCTCCCGCTGATAGGACGGTGCCGGCAAAGCATCACGGAACTTGTAGGAAAAAACGTGACTTCCACGTTTTGCAGGGCACTTTTTTTGGATGAACTTTATACATAAGAGACAAAACATGACAGAGCGACCCAAGCGTCCTGAGGGAAAGGGCGTGGTTTTGGTGGGTCATGTGACTGGCGGGGATGTGAAGCGGAGCGGGAGATGTGAGCAGTCGGTGGACGGGCTCCTACAGGTGACGTCAGGGCTGCCGACTGGAACAATAAACGGGGCTGGGCCGGTGTGGGGAGTCCGAGGACGGGGATTGGTGGAGCTGTGACTGCCAATGAGCCCTTCGTTGTTTTTTCTTTTAAAGGGTGAGTTCACCTGTTAATGGAAAATGAGCGGGTGACCGAACTCCAAATATCCTGGCCGCCCCTGAGGAGCCTCAGTGTGCAAGGAGAAAGAAACACTTATCATTGGCCAGTGCAGTCACATGGTCAAATGACCAATGAGAGGCACATCTGAGGTATCTTCTGCCAATAAGATGTCCAAGAAGAACGAAGAGCTTTTCATTGATCGGTGCAATCATGTGACGACTGGTCTGACCAATGAAAAGCTCAGTTACAACGTCCCAGAAAAGAGAAGCCTTCCCACAGGGACCAGGGAGAGGCGCAGCTGAGGCTTGTACTGTTCTGATGTCGGCTGGGCTGACCAATGAGAAGTGATTCACATTCTTTTTCCATTTAGTGCAAGTAACAGAGTGCAGGGGTCAGGAGTATGTCACACAATATCCAGGGGTCAGGAGTATGTCACACAATATCCAGGGGTCAGGAGTATGTCACACAGTATCCAGGGGTCAGGAGTATGGCACACAATATCCAGGGGTCAGGAGTATGGCACACAGTATCCAGGGGTCAGGAGTATGGCACACAATATCCAGGGGTCAGGAGTATGGCACACAGTATCCAGGGGTCAGGAGTATGGCACACAGTATCCAGGGGTCAGGAGTATGGCACACAGTATCCAGGGGTCAGGAGTATGTCACACAGTATCCAGGGGTCAGGAGTATGGCACACAATATCCAGGGGTCAGGAGTATGGCACACAGTATCCAGGGGTCAGGAGTATGGCACACAGTATCCAGGGGTCAGGAGTATGGCACACAGTATCCAGGGGTCAGGAGTATGGCACACAGTATCCAGGGGTCAGGAGTATGGCACACAGTATCCAGGGGTCAGGAGTATGGCACACAGTATCCAGGGGTCAGGAGTATGGCACACAGTATCCAGGGGTCAGGAGTATGTCACACAGTATCCAGGGGTCAGGAGTATGTCACACAGTATCCAGGGGTCAGGAGTATGGCACACAGTATCCAGGGGTCAGGAGTATGGCACACAGTATCCAGGGGTCAGGAGTATGTCACACAGTATCCAGGGGTCAGGAGTATGTCACACAGTATCCAGGGGTCAGGAGTATGGCACACAGTATCCAGGGGTCAGGAGTATGGCACACAGTATCCAGGGGTCAGGAGTATGGCACACAGTATGCAGGGGACAGGTGCAAGCAACATAGTTTGCAGGGGTCAGGAGTATGTCACACAATATCCATGGGTCTAGAGTATGTCACATAGTATCCAGGGGTCAGGAGTATGTCACATAATATCCAGGGGTCAGGAGTATATCACACAGTATGCAGGGGGCAGGTGCAAGCAACATAGTTTGCAGGGGTCAGGAGTAAGTCGCACAGTATGCAGGGGGCAGGTGCAAGCAACATAGTTTGCAGGGGTCAGGAGTAAGTCGCACAGTATGCAGGAGCAAGTATCAGAGCGCAGGGGTCAAATGCAAGTATCACAGAATGCTGGGGTCAGTAGTAAGTAATACAGTATGCAGGGGTCAAGAGTAAGTAACATAGTGCGTAGGGGTCAGGAGTAAGTAACAGTATGCTGGGGGCAGCTGCAAGTAACACAGAGTGCAGGGGTCAGGTGCAAGCTACATAGGTTGTAGGGATCAGGTGCAAGTAACACAGTGTGCAGGCATCTGGAGTGAGTAACACAGTATTCAGAGGTCAGGAATGACTAAAAGTGTGCAGGGGTCATTAGTGAGTAACTCAGTATGTAGGGGTCAGGAGTAAGCAACACGGGCATGCAGGGTCAGGAGTTACTAACACAGTATGCAGGGGTCAGGAGTAAGTAACATGGCATGTAGGGGTCAGGAGTTACACAGTATACAAGGGTCAGGAGTAAGTAACACGGCATGCGGTGGACACGAGTAAGTAACAGATTATGCAGGGGTCAGGAGTGACTAACAAGAGTGCAGGGGTCAAGTGCAAGCAACATAGTTTGTAGGGATAAGGTGCAAGTAAAACAGTGTGCAGGCATTGGGAGTATGTAACACAGTGTGCAGGGCTCAGGATTGACTAAAAGTATGCAGGGGTCAGGAGTAAGTAACACCGTATACAGGGGTAAGGAGTGACTAACAATGCAGGGGTCATGCGTAAGTAACACAGTATGCAGGGGTGAGGTGCAAGTAACACAGTATGCAGGAATCAGTAACAGAGTGCAGGGTCAGGAGTAAGTAACACAGTATGGAGGAGTCAGGAGTACATAACACAGAGTGCAGATGTGAAGTGCAAGTAACACAGAGTGCAGGGTCAGGAGTACATAACACAGAGTGCAGATGTGAAGTGCAAGTAACACAGAGTGCAGGGTCAGGAGTACATAACACAGAGTGCAGATGTGAGGTGCAAGTAACACAGAGTGCAGGGTCAGGAGTACATAACACAGAGTGCAGATGTGAGGTGCAAGTAACACAGTATGCAGAAGTCAGGAGTAACACAGAGGTCAGTAGTATATAACACAGAGTGCAGGGGTCAGAAGAAACTCCTGAGCAACAGTTCCATAGCACAGATTCCACCCTCTCTTATTCGCTCATAGACCTCAGATGCAGCAGAGTGAGGGAAGACCTCCCAAGTTTCCCCTTAGCTGTGTCATATGACGCATCAGAGCTGAGGAAGAACTTAGGACTTCCCTGTGCTCTGTGCCTCTATAACCTGAGCTCTGAGATCAGGAGCTGGCACCACAGGGTAATCTACCTGGCAGATGGCAGCGATCAATCGGTTGCCTCATCCATCATTAACCCCTTTCCTGCCGCCCTATAGTGGAACTACTGCTACAGGGCGGCAGGGCTGTGCAAAATCACATATGTATACATGACTTGCATTTCCGGGTAGGGGGCACGCGCATGCGCCGCCCTACCCGCGCCGCCATTGGCGGCTACAGATGTCAATCACCAGGTTCCGGTTGGAGATTCCCCGCCGGTACCTGGTGATCTCTGTGTGGAACTGACGGGTAAACAACGCAGGTCTATGTCTTGCCAGCAAGGATATGCTGCTGTGTATTTCTCTGCACAGCAGAGAAATACACAGCAGCATGTTTCCCTAGTAGAACAGCACACAGTTAACCCCTTTGATTGCCCCACCCCTTCCTGCTCATTAGTACAGTGTCAGTGCTTTTTATTAGCGCTGATCACTGTATTGGTGTTATTGGGATGTCAGTGGCAGTTAGTCCTCCCCCCGTGTCAGAATACCCGCCGCAGTCCCGCTATAAGTCTCCAATCACCGCCATTACTAGTATAAAAAAAATAAAAATCCTGTATATATACACCACCATTTGTAAACGCTATAACTCTCACGTAAACCAATTATTTACACGTATTGGGATTTATTTTAGCAAAGACACGGAGCAGACATACATTTTGGCATAAATTTACGAACAAATTAGATTTTTTTAAAAACTTTTTTAACTGGATTTGTTTTATAGCAAAAAAGTAAAAAATATTGTTTTTTTTCCTTAGAATCGGCAGTCTTTTTTTTTTTTTGTTTATAGCGCAAAAAATAAAAAACGCACAGACGATCAAATATCACTGAAAGAAAGCTCCATTTGTGGGGAAAAAAGAACATAAATTTCATTTGGGTGCAGCGTTGCATGACTGCGCAATTGTCAGTTAAAGTAACACAGCGCCGTATCGCAAAAAATGGCCTGGTCAGGAAGGGGGGGAATCCTCTGGAGGGCGAGGGGTTAATGATGTAAACTTGGTACATACTTTGTCAGGGGCTGCATGAATTGATTGGGCTATATACATAAAATGATAACCACTCAGGCAATCCACATTTCTGTTTCTAATACAAAGAGTTCAAAGACGTTATTTGGTGACATAAGAAGCCTTCATCCAGGTCCTTGTTTGAGTGGAGAAGGATCAACCATCTATGATGATGTCTCCTGACAGTGGTGGGGAAGGTGTGTACACAATGGATCAGCACTCTTAATTGGCAGGAAGACCTTCTTAGCAAGCAGTTCCTCGACCTGGCGGAATGGAGGTCAAGTGTTTGAGGACCTGTGTCACAGGTGGTATATCGGATGTGGACCTCCTGGCTTCCAGGTTCAGCAACATAGTGGTCAGGCTTCTCTCCAGAGACAGCGTTCTTCTGATGGCAGCATTGGATGTTCTGCTGACTTTGTGGGATCACTACAGCCTGATCTATTCTTTGCACCCTCTGCCTTCTCCTCAGCATCGAGATGGATGGCATTCCTTTGCTCCTCATGGCACTGAACTGGTTGTAATTCTGGAAAACATCCCATGAGCTCTTCCAGATTGACCAGATCTCTGATCTCAAGGGCCTGTTTACCACCCTGCTTCACAGTCATTGCCTGTAAGTATTACGAGGTGGCTGTCCAGGCCTCATCTGATGCTAGCTTCGGACATAAGGTCTTTCAGGCAGTTCTCTGATCTCAAGGGCCTGTGTCAGGGTCCTGTCCACGGCAGGAGTTCTGGAAGATCTGGCATTTCTGCCAGTACTCTACATGGCCGCAGAAGTACACATCAGCCTCAGTTTGGTGCCAGACGGCCTTTATAAGGAGGCTCATCGCTTCCTCTAGTTGCTGGATGATCTCTAGCTCCCCGTACCCTGTTCCTGTGATTCTGACTTGTGATTTCCTGTTACCAACCCGGCTTGCTCCTGGACTTGTCTACTCTGCCTTACCCCTGATCTGACCTCGGCTTGGCTTATGGATACTCTCTCTCTCTCTCCTCTGTATGACCTCGGCTATCCCATCTGACTACGTCTGCTCTGATTCCCACCTGGTACCTGACCTTGGCTTGAACCGACTACCCAGTGAACATCCAAATCCCGGAGGGGCTTGCATACCACGCACAGGTGCCTCCTGTCTGCAGACCTGTCTCTGTGCACCAGCTGTGCTTCTGAGTGGACCACCAACCAGCACTCCTACAGCCAACCTGTGCAACTTTGGGTCAGACTCCCGCTGTCCCACTCTCAGGGGTGTCCGAAACTTAGCCGCAAGGGAAGCCCTCTCTCCATTGACCTCCATCACCAGGTACGTGATAGCCTGTTTACCACCCTGCTTCACAGTCATTGCCTGTAGGTATTATGAGGTGGCTGTCCAGGCCTCATCTGATGCTAGCTTCGGACATAAGGTCTTTCAGGCAGTTCTTTGAGCTGCAGGCAGTCCCCTGTTTTATGGCTTTATTAAGTAGGCCTGATAAGCTGCATTCACACCTGAGCTTCGCGTTTTTGAGCGTTTTTCCACACGTTTTTATGTGTTTTTTTTTTTTTTTTTAAAAAGCGTTTTTGAGCTTTGGCTTTTTTTTAATAGCCAATAGAGAAAAATATCATCTGTTTCATCATTTGTCGATAGGGTTTTCAGATTTTTAGCTTTTCCATAAGCTTTTATTTAATTTTTTATTGCTATTCTTTTTTTTTTTTGTTAGCGTAAGGGTTGGGAGTTAGAGTTAGGGTTAGGGGTTAGGTGTCGGAGTTAGGGGTCATTTATTTATTGTCTTCTTATGATTTATCATTTATTTATTTTTCGTTAGGGTATTAATTATTATTAATAATAATAATTATGTGTTAGTGTTTATTATTATTATTAATAATATTAATTCATTAATGTAATTATTTTTAAGGTTAGGAGGTAAGGTTAGGGGTTAAATATTTATTATTACATATTTATTGATTTCATTTATTATTTATTTATGATTATTTAAATTTGTCTATTATATTTACATTTTTTTTTTTCATTTTAGCAGAAAACCGATTCGAAATTGTGCACAATTGCGCGTTTCTATTCATTTCTATGGCATATAAATGCTCTAAAATGTGCAAATCTGCCCGATTTAAACGACAGAAAAAAGCTCCAAACTTTTTTGAGCATCAGGTGTTTGGCTTCATGCGACTTGTAGCAAAAAATCTATTTTTCTCCACTCCAACTCGCTCAGGTGTGAATCGGGCTTTAGTATTTCGTTACTGTTGTCTACCCCTCAGTTGGACATTTTTGGACCAATTGCCCCAATTGTCTTAGAATAATTTCTCCCCCCCCCCCCCCCATTCAATTACTTTTGGACATATGGAAAGGTGGGATACCTTCTTAAGGACACCACCCTGCACTTCCTTATTTCTAGCCTTTGTGAGAATTACATGTACAGTGCCCACAGCCTCCTGGGATACCCAGGTCGAAGGTCCTGGGAGGCTACGGGGTACTCTAAGGCGTACACACTGCATCATCGATGGGGCTGACTGTCTAGTCATGGTTTTTGTGGCAGTCCCCATGATGGCGTGTCATCACAGGGCCATTGCACAACGCAGAAGTGACAGCTGGCCTCCACCAGCAACATCAGAGGAAGATGGCGACACAGGACCAAGTGTGAAGCAGCGCATCCCTAGGGAACATTGCTGGATCAGCACCCCCCCCCCCCCCCGCTGTACAGGTACTTTCGAGTTCAATAAAGGACACAGGTCCCCTCTGTGTTTGTGATTCCAGCACTGCTGAAATATAGAAGAGGTCACAACTGGCTGGTCAACTGCATTTTTTTGTTTGCCAGTGACCACTTCCTTCTTTTGATGGCAGTATAACCCAGTTGTCTTTGAATATCTGAATCCTGTCTCCCCTAAAGCGGCAGTAAACACTGTCTTTTCACTTGTGCCAGCAGGCAAGCCCATTTATTACGCTTGCTTTTCACACTTGAAGCAGCCGGTGATGTCACTGGTGAATGCGCACTGTGCCTTGAATTGTTAGCACGCTGAGTGTATTGTCAATCCAGAGCGCTTTGCTGTGGGATCGACGTCATCGCAACCCGGTCATTCAAACAGCCCGGAGCTCGTGAACACGAAAGGAAGAACAAGTAAAAATGGAAGCCCTGGCAGCAGTGACTGCATGTTGCTGGATGGCTTCGGTTTAAGGTAAGTCTGTTATAATGTGCTAGTATGTGGTGCATTCTAGGACACTATTGCAGGCCATAGACGGGTCGAAAATCGGCCGTTTTTCGGGATTTTTTCGTTAGTGGGTTAATTGGTCGGCCGTTTTTCTGGATTTTGACACTTTTTTTTTTTATCGGTGAAGTTGGAAAAAAATCAGCCGATTTTGCTGATCCGCCGATTTTCCGGGCAATGATAGGCAAATCGGCCGATCTTTTTACCAATAAAAAATCTGCGCATGAGCCGCGACCTGCAAGAAGAAGAAAAAGAATAAGAATTCCAGTCCGCTAATATATTTTACATGAAAAAGTATTGCGGTTGCAACAATGTATCTATTTTGTATCCGAATAAAACCATCTGTATCCGAAATGAATACAAATAGATACATTGTTGCAACCACTATACTTTTTCATGTCAAATATAATAGCAGAGCTCTCTGCAGGGACAGAAGTAATTAAATGCCGGCTGTAGACGGGATGAAAATCGGCCAATTATTTTTTTTTCTGTTGGTGGTAAAGTCGGCCTTTTTTTTTTTTTTTTTTTTTAAAAATGGACAGTTTTCGACCCGTCTATGGCCTGAATATGACTTAATCCGCCTGGTAGCCCACATTTTTTTTTTCGTTAAGCTTAACCTAATGCTACTATCGCTTTAACCACTTTGGCTCCGAAAAGGTTTTACCCCCTTCATGACCAGGCAATTATTTGCTGTTCAGCACTGCGTTACTTTAACTGGTAATTGCGTGGTCATGCAACGCTGTACCGAAACGAAATGGATATAATTTTTTAGACAAATAGAGCTTTCTTTTGGTGGTATTTGATCCCCACTGGGTTTTTCATGATTTTATTATATAAATAAAAAAAGATCGAGAATTTAAAAAACAAAAAAAAAATTTTTTTACTTCCTGCTATAAAACCTATCCAAAAACAAAAAAATCAAATTTCTTCATAAATCTAGGCCAAAATGTATTCTGCTACATGTCTTTGGTTAAAAAAAAGATCCCAATAAGTGTATGTTGATTGGTTTGCGTGAAAGGTATCAAATCAAATCCTGATCCTGAAGAAGCCACGTGATCGTGGCGCAACGCGTCGACCTATTTCCGGTCATAGGGGTGACGTACTTCCGGTTCCGGGTTCGGACGCCATCTTGGTACACCTGAGTATACCCATAGCACATGGGAACTGCTTCTCTCTGTTTGAGTACATGTGAGTGCGTTTTTGTCATTTTACCTTGTGTGCATTAAAATAGTGTTGCACTATGGAGGTCTGCTCTTCTCTTGCATATGCGCCCTGTTTGTGAGGGAAGGTATTTGAGAGGAACCCATAGCTTGGAGGAGGATCTTGATTTAAGTCAGTGGAGGCAGTGGAGTATCAATATCCTGGCAGAGATATATATTATATATACAAAGCCTTGTGACCCGCAAGGGTCGAATATTGAAGGTGAGGGGGCACTTTGGCTATTTATGAGGGGAGTCACTTCAAGAGTCACGAAGAGCACAATGGCAGCATGGAGTGAAATCATTACCACAGCGTATTGAACACTTTTATTATTTTACACAGTGTGGCATCACTAATAATAATTTTTGGATTTGATTTTGCATTTTATTTTGTTTAATATTTGTCACTTTGCACAGTTTAAGTGTCATTCTGTTGAATATCACGATTTACCACTAGGGGGTGTATAATTTACGTGGGGGATTTTGCACTATATATGTTTGTAGATTGATTATAATTTTGAAGGATATAAGTTGAGCGCTTCATCATTTATATTATTTGGCAATCTGACACTGATGCTGGGTGGAGACTGACAATGACATCACTGGTGACGCTAATACAGTGATAATACTGTACACTGTCACTGTCCTGATGACACTGGTTGGGAAGGGGTTAACATCTTGGGTAATCGAAGGGTTAAGTGTGCCTAACAAGTGTTAATTAGTGTAATGTGTGCTGCTTTTTACTAAAAGTCTTTGTTTCTTCTCCCTGCAAGGCAGGGAGAAGAAACAAATATTTTTTCCCCTCTCTACAAAGCCCTGTGTTGATTAACAACACAGAGCTCTGGGCTGTGATTGGACACAGCCTATCATCAGGTCCCGGCCATGAATCATTGTCCGGGACCTGCTGACAAACTCCTGCTGTGTCTGATTACAACGGGAGTTGACGGGTGAGGGCGCTGTGCTTTTACGGGCCGCCAGTCCACAGTACATTGCGAGTGGGCAGTCCTTAAGTGGTTAACACGCCAAGATTTTGATTTTACTGTAAGCACAAATTTTTTTTTTTCTCAAATGCAAAATTTTTTATTACTTTTTTTAAAAAGCTTTCCGATAGATTATTTTATTTATCCACAAAAACAGGCTTTTAGGGTTTCACTAGTGATAGTAAAGTGATGGAGTAGATTTTGATGAATGCTGGATCAGTCTGGAAAGATTTTGCTTCTGATTCATTTAAGTCAGGGTCGATAAATCCCAGGCGCCAGGTCACCATGGCGACAAGAATATGCTCCCTGGCGCCTGGGCTGTCAGCCCATTCACTGTTCCGTGCCCACTGTTCCGTCTCCTGAGTGTGCTGTGCACTCACTCCAGAGCGTGCTGTGTGCAGTCCGTCATCCTTTGACTGTGCTCCTCGTGTCCCAAGCTGCCTGCTCTGCTACAGTTTCCTTTGGCCGGTGGCAGCGGGTGGGTGGGGCATCGGGGTTACATGACTGTTGGTTGAGCGCAGGTTCACTTAAACTGAGAGAAGGGCTGCACCTTGCATCGCTGAACTGGGGTTGGAGCTTAGTTGGTCGGTGGCCATGAAATGGAAGGGGGGAGCTTTTGTGGACCAGCTTGCCCCTTGAATGTGTAGTTGCTACATAATTCTTATACCTGTGAGCTGAGGTTTTTGGGCTGTCTCTTTGCTGGATGGGGACATCTCTGCTGGAGGGGATGTCTCTTTGCTATATAGGGCTGTCACCTTTGCTGTATGGGGATGTCTCTTTGCTGTATGGGGCTTGATTGGGCTGTCTCTTTGCTGAATCGGGATGTCTCTTTACTGGAGGAGATGTCTCTTTGCTAGATCGGGCTGTCTATTTGCTATAAGGGGATGTCTCTTTGATATATGGGGATGACTCTTTGCTGGCTTGGGATGTCTATTTGCTGGATTGGACTGCCTCTTTACTGGATTGGACTGCCTCTTTACTGGATTGGGCTGCCTCTTTACTGGATTGGGCTGCCTCTTTACTGGATTGGGCGGTCTCTGCTTTATTGGGGATGTCTCTTTGCTGCATTGGGCTGTCTCTTTGCTATATGGAATTGTCTCTTTGCTTTAATATATGGGGATGTCACATTGGGGTCACTGAGGTCACATTAGCAGAGTGAGAGAGAGAAAATGAGGGAGAAGAGAAATATTGGAATACTAGTCAGTATCAGTTTGCAAAAATATATTTGCTTTGGAAGAATATATTACCTCTAACATTGGGTGTACTACATGTGCAAATGTTGCTGCATTCTGTAAAACTATTAGTTTAGTTTTTTTACATTTTGTAATGGGGTGCCTCAGAATTTAAAGGGTGCCTCCGGGTTGTGGAGATTATGAAAGGGTGCCTTGACTGAAAGAAGGTTTAGAAGCACTGATATACAGTATATAATCTTTATAAATTAGATCATGGGCTGTGTCTCAGATGGGAATATTTGCTACCTGCTGGCAGCACGGCCCCATACTAATAATTTATGTATTACATCAGGCAGGCAGAAGCTGATGCTCTTTATTTTTTTGATTTTTTTTGTACCTTAAATCCCTCAGGTCTCTTCCTGTTCTCTTTCATCCACATTATTGTTAAGAGCTGAGAAAAGTTAACTGGCCGCTCGGCTTTGGCATTTTAGTTATTGAACTTCTGTCTTGTGTACAGGTGGAAATGGATTTCTCAGAGGCGTATACTGATAGATGTTCTTCTGTCGGACACGCGGCTCGGAGAGGTGATATAAAATCCTTGAGGAAACTAATTAAAAAAGGATGCAGCGTGGATGTGCCTGATAACAGAGGATGGATGCCGATCCATGAAGCAGCTTTTTCCAACTCGGCTCAGTGTTTACAGCTGCTAATTAGCGCAGGTAAAAGGAAATAATAAAGCCTTATTAATTGGTTGTTACATGCATTTTAAGGGGTTTCTTATTGTTTGCTGTGTGTGCTACTTTTGGTGGAACATTTTCTTTTTAATGGACTTATTCTCTATTAGGGAAGTTGTTTGTTTTTTTTCCTCTGTCAAAGCAGAACTCTAGCCAACCAGCTAAATGCAATTTTAAAGCTGAACTCTAGGTATGATTTTTTTCATGCATACCCATATGGAAGAAAAAAAATATATTTGAAATATATGTAAAAAATATCCTTCCCAAATATATTGCCATATATTTGAAATGCTACAATTTTGGCCATATTCAATATATTTAAAAAAATAAATAAATTTATATATATATATATATATATATATATATATATATATATATATTGCATGTTGTAATGCATTTTTATTGCAATATATATGAAAAATATTTTTAAAAATACATTTCGAATATACTGTATGTCTTTTAAAATTACAAATCTACATTTTTGGAATGCATTTACAAATATATGTTAAAATTACTTTTTTATGTTAAAAAACATCTGAAGAATATATTAAAAAAAAATATATTTTTAAAACTATATATTTTTTTAAATATATTCTTCAGATGTTTTTTAACATATAAAAAAGTAGTTTTAAAACTATATATTTTTTTAATATATTCAGATTTTTTTTAACATATAAAAAAGTATTTCTAACATGTATTTGTAAATCCATTCCAAACATGTAGATTTGTATTTTTAAAGACATTATAGTAAATTTGAAATGCATTTTTTTTAAATATTCTTCACATATTTTCAATAAGCAGTGTGTGTATATGTGTATATATATATTATTTATTGAAATATATTGAACATGGCCAAAATTGTAGCATTTAAAATAAATGGCAATATATTTGGGAAGAATATTTTTAAAATATATTTTTCTTCCATGTGGATAGTTACATTGGTCCTGCTCATACCCGAAGCTGCAGATCACTGTAGTAGTTGGTGCTACTAGAGTGATAGTAGCAATCTTCATGGTCCTGTGCCGAACGGGTTCCCTTCTGCCTAGTAACCACAGGGGACTGCTTGACTGAGCACTGCCGCCATTCACAGGACAACTTGTATTTTTTTTAAGGAATAGAAGTTGTTCTCAAATTTGAACAGGGGTGGAGGTGGGGCAGTGACGTCACAATAGCCATTTCTATAAGATGTGACCAGGAGATAACATCACAAGATATGATTGCTCACCTTTTTCGCTTAACTTTACCCCTGACGAGGCTCTGCTTTTGAGCGAAACATGTAGGGTATATATTTCTCATGGATCTTTTCTTTAGAGCACTTTTTTTTTTGGGGGAGCACTTGGTCACTTTTCCCCTGAGTATAATCTTTGTGGGGCAAGTAGGACTGCACAGTCTTTGCAAAACATGGTGATCCCATTAGCCAGCTAGGAAATTTGGTGGATATGGTGATGTGTGGGGCCTGTCCATTAGTGGTGTAAGTTTTTGCCACATGGATAAGTGTAACAGTACTACATATCTGTGGCAAGAGAAATTGTCACTTACCTGACCAGAGGCTGCAATAGAGAGAGGGCTCCTCTTACGGCTAAGTGCAGTGTGCCCCTGGAGATGGAAACTGGAGGTGCAGTGCCCAAAGAAGCACAGGTTGCCAGTGGTGTTGCTGCTTGGAAATGCCTGATGAGATGGAACCCATGGGTGCTCCAGTTGCAGGAGGAGTTTCTCCAGAGAACACGTGGACCCCGGAGGATGGGTAGTGTAGTCAGTAGCCAGAGCCAGAATCAATATGGAACAGCAGACAAGAGCAACGTCAGGATCAAGCCGGGGTCATACACAGAGTAGCAGACAGGAACAAGGTCAGGATCAAGCCGGGGTCATACACAGAGTAGCAGACAGGAACAAGGTCAGGATCAAGCCGGGGTCATACACAGAGTAGCAGACAGGAACAAGGTCAGGATCAAGCCGGGGTCATACACAGAGTAGCAGACAGGAACAAGGTCAGGATCAAGCCGGGGTCATACACAGAGTAGCAGACAGGAACAAGGTCAGGATCAAGCCGGGGTCATACACAGAGCAGCAGACATGAACAAGGTCAGGATCAAGCCGGGGTCATACACAGAGCAGCAGACATGAACAAGGTCAGGATCAATCCGGGTCGGTAATGGGTAATCAGCAGTAAACTCAGAAACGGGAGGGGCTGATGATAATCCAGCAATCACTGAGCAGAGCTGCAGACCTTATAAAGGCAACTGAGTGTCAGCAATTAGTGCACCCTGCGTGTGCCGGTGCGTTTTCGTGCACAGGAATGCATGATTACGTGTCGCCCGCCTATGCGCATGCGCACTTCTTTGCGCAAATTGGCTTGGCAATATTGCGCATTGGCGCATTTGCCCGGGCGTCCTCATCTTTTCCTCTGACAGAAATGGTCACGTTGAGGCTACTGAGGTAGATATAAACATCATAGAGGGATGCACTATACTTCTTGTTATTATTATTATAATACAGGATTTATATAGCGCCAACAGTTTGCACAGCGCTTTACAAAAGACTGATACATCAACAGTTCAACCTCTGTTTCTCTCTGAGATACGATGACCAAGGAACATGGTATTCATATATTACATGCTATCTCTGTGCTTTTTTTGTGTTTTGTGGAGACTTACATTTTTTAGTGTTACCACTTGTGGAAATAGGGATGTGCTGTGATATAAATAGGTGCTCCTCCTTGCTCTGTGGGTTCCTAATATTGGCAGTTCCAAATACACCCACTATATAAAAGTCCTTAACAAAAACTGTTACATAGCATAGTGGGCTTTTTGGTGTGTAGAGATAAGGACCCTTGTGCAGACGTCACAATATCCACCTCATCCATTCAGAGAAAAAAAAAACAGGCTGCCTGTGAATGGTGGCAGTGCTGAGCAAACAACCCCTTGTGGCACAGAACCTGGAAGATTGCTGATAGCGCTGTGATACTTAGGTTGGTCCAAGGTGGACCAACAATGCAATACATCATGCATAGAGTTCAGCTTTAAAGGCTAAGTTCACAATTTAAAAAAACATAATAAATGCACATCCTTTTGCTGGTAAAAAAAATGTGTATTTATTATTTTTCTGCTCTGCAGCCTGCAAGGCATTGCACCCATGATCCGCAGATAATGGGTGCAGTGCCATTCTCCTGCAGACTCTCAGACAGCTGTCTGCCAGTACCTCCCATAGGGGCAGGCAGTTACTGAATGGCGGGAACGGTTATCAAACTATGAGAGCGCTCACCAATGCTCTCGCACTTAATTGAGAACTACATGCTATTGACTGCGGCGGCTGACAGTACTGACAGTAGTTCAATCAGTGACAGAACTCTGTGAATGGAAAGATCCTTCACCGCTGTCACAGGGAGAGGGGGGATCGGGGGAAGTGAAGGCAGGAGCTGGAACATGTTGCATATTCCACCCTAAATACGGGTGGAATATGTAACATGTTCAAAAAATGAACTTATCCTTTTAGGCTCCATTCACATTTGTGCGACTTCTCATGAGACTTTGGACACATAAAGTTGGATGACGAGTTGACAATTTTTCTGTAAAGCTGAACAAACACCTTAAAGTGTTACTAAACTCAGGACCCTGCATTCCCTATATCTGGTCTCCCCGGACCCTGCATTCCCTATATCTGGCCTCCCCAGACCCTGCATTCCCTATATCTGGTCTCCCCAGACCCTGCATTCACTATATCTGGTCTCCCCAGACCCTGCATTCACTATATCTGGTCTCCCCGGACCCTGCATTCACTATATCCGGTCTCCCCGGACCCTGCATTCACTATATCCGGTCTCCCCGGACCCTGCATTCACTATATCCGGTCTCCCCGGACCCTGCATTCACTATATCCGGTCTCCCCGGACCCCGCATTCACTATATCCGGTCTCCCCGGACCCCGCATTCACTATACCCGGTCTCCCCGGACCCTGCATTCACTATATCCGGTCTCCCCGGACCCCGCATTCACTATATCCGGTCTCCCCGGACCCCGCATTCACTATATCCGGTCTCCCCGGACCCCGCATTCACTATATCCGGTCTTTCCGGACCCCGCATTCACTATATCCTGTCTCCCCGGACCCCGCATTCACTATATCCGGTCTCCCCGGACCCCGCATTCACTATATCCGGTCTCCCCGGACCCCGCATTCACTATATCCGGTCTCCCCGGACCCCGCATTCACTATATCCGGTCTCCCCGGACCCCGCATTCACTATATCCGGTCTCCCCGGACCCCGCATTCACTATATCCGGTCTTTCCGGACCCCGCATTCACTATATCCGGTCTCCCCGGACCCCGCATTCACTATATCCGGTCTCCCCGGACCCCGCATTCACTATATCCGGTCTCCCCGGACCCCGCATTCACTATATCCGGTCTCCCCGGACCCCGCATTCACTATATCCGGTCTCCCCGGACCCCGCATTCACTATATCCGGTCTCCCCGGACCCCGCATTCACTATATCCGGTCTCCCCGGACCCCGCATTCACTATGTCCGGTCTCCCTGGACCCTGCATTCACTATATCTAGTCTCCCACAACACACAACATGGAAGTGCAATTGTTTTAGTAAATCTAAACTGATAAATACCTTTTCTCATCGGCAGTTACAGCAGTCTTTTGACTTCTATCAGTGTTCAGCAAAGCACTGGTTACAGCTTGTAGGAGCAGTTTTCATTCTGCTCTAGGAGGATGCAGAACCCTTGACCTCTGTCTGGGCAGTGCTGATTGGTCCCGTGCTGATCACATGCACTCTCCCAAGAAAAAAAAAGCCTCTCTAGCAATACACACCAAACTGAGCATGTGCAGAGTATCTCCACACCATATGTTTTATCAGGAGATAACAAGGGGACACTGGAAGAAGGGGAGGATCAGAAAAGTCAGGATCAAACAGCCTTTTTACACAATGCAGAGGATTAACCCCTTAGGTTCCACAGTGAGTATAACAAACATGCTTTACTGCATATACAGACTGATTGTACTGTTGGGGGTTTAGGAACACTTTAATTAAAAATTACAACACTGGGGTTGATTTACTTAAACTGGGGAGTGAAGAGTCTGGTGCAGTTCTGCATAGAAACCAATCAAATTCCAGGTTTTATTGTCAAAGCTACATTGAACAAGCTGAAGTTAGAAGCTGATTGGCTACCATGCACAACTGCACCAGATTTTGCACTCTCCAGTTTTAGTAAATCAACCCCAATGTCTTGATGTCCTAATAAAAGGTGAAGATAAGTTTTATGTAAAAATTAAAAAAGGTAACTTTTTGATACACAGTACTTTAGCATGCAGAATGCCATTCAGTAAGGCCTTGTTTACAATCAACGTTGCCCTCTGCGTTCGGTTCGCACTTCAGAGGGAATTTGACAGGTGGTGAGGAGTTGAATGGGGGTTGTTTTTGGTGGCCTTTACTGCCTGCCAAATGCAACAGCAGAAATCATTTTTGCTGCACCTCCAAGCAAAGCATTGTGGCCATGGCAAATGAACATCTGCCTCCGCTGCCTTTGCAGCTTAAGGAGGAGCAGTGGGGGAGGGGAAACTGTAAAAACAGCTCAGCTGCATTTTAATAGCCCTCAACCATAAGTGTACATGAGTCCATAGACTCTGTTTACAATCGTGCAATGTCAGATGCGACTTTAATCTCACAGAATCGATTGCCAATGGACATTTTCAATGGTGCGCATTCACCAATGCATCTCAGCACAGTGTAATTTTGGAAAAGATTCCTGTACTACTTTGGTGCAATTCCAACACTATTTGGGCCACATAGAATATGCAAATAAGTTACGCTACATAATCGTACTGAAAGTCAGATCAAAATTGGATTGCAGCAGTGTGAACCTAGCTTTGGGACTTACTTTAAAGCAGAATTTCCAAATCTGTAGCCTGAAGATGGCCGGGTATCATTGTTTAATACTGTAATTGCCAGATACAATAACAATATTTAATAAAAAGTATTACAAAATAAACCTTTTTACCTTTGTGTCCATTTGTCACTCTACATTCAAAGTCTAATATGACCTTAAAGCAGGACTTCACCTGAAAGGGGAAGTTCTGCTTTTTCGCCTCAGCTGTCCTCATCCCCCCTCCTTTTCTATTGAGTGACATGCCTGTTTGATGCAGATCACAGACAGCAAACTCCATGGGAGGGCGTCATGGCTATAAATCCCACAACTGAGCTGGGGCCTAGATGTCTATTAATTTCCGCAATCTGGGCTCGTAAAGCGATTGGTTTACTGCTCCAGGGAGACACCCTGTGGAGTTGCTAGAAAAGGCTAGGCTGAGTTGAGGTGTGTGAAAGTTGAAGAATCTCCTCTTTTTTTTTTTTTTAACATCGGAACTAACAGTGGGAGATAAATTATTTTGGCTCATGAAACCTGATCTGCTTAAAACAGGACATTTGGCAAATACTTTAACCCTCTAAACTCCTTTCTGTTATCTCTTTGCTGTGCTATTGTTTTCTGTATATTTTTATATATATATATATATATATATATATATATATATATATATATATTGGCTACATCTTTTTCTGTAAATATTTTTATTGCACCCTTTTGACCTTCTTGGTAATAAATCTTACTTTCTGAAAGTGTGAACTGTTTCTACCATTCTTTAATGCAAACTATGAATTCCTGCCTCTGAAGAACGCTACTGTGTGTGCGTTTTTAAACTTCGGTATATCGCTGTCTGCGGTGACAGTGGTATACCGACGCTTATGCAAACATCATAGTGTTATTGCTGATATTGCCGAATTTTCTCTTTCTCTGTACAAAAAAGAGGTGGTGGCAGTGTGAAAGGTTACTTGCGTAATTAACCTGACCCAGTAACAATTGCTCCCAAGCTGCCGCACACAGGTTGTGGTCCTGGTTGCTGTAAAATCTTTGTGCAGGGTGCAGCTGAGCGTGTCATTGTTACGCATGTGACAGCGCGGTTTTAGATTGGCTAGTCCTTCGGTCACGAGTTTGGTGAGAAGGGCTGGGGTCTGACGCCGCGATCGTCACAGTAGCTGCTGACTTTTAATGTTTTTCTGGGAACTGAAGCCCCTCTTTAAAAATGTAAACATAATTTAGGTTGGCAATCTAGTCACAGGGTTCTTGTCAAGTTAACCAAAGCATATTGGCATTGCTAAATTTGTATTAGAAGGAATAAGCATTTTGGGGATGTAAGGTTATAGGTCATTTTGACATGCCTTAGACCAGAGAGCGTGTAATACCTGTGAAGGTAATCACGGGGATATTGTCACATAACGTGTTGCTCAGTTATTGCTGTTAAGCTGGCCATACATTATACAATTTTGTTATTCAATTTCATTTAGATTTAACTTCAACTATGTAGTGCAAAGGTCTGCCTGATTGCATACAAGTTGAAAGTGTTTAGGTTTGACCTCATATTATATGGTTTTGGTTAGTGGTGCACCAAAATGAAAATTCTGGTGCCTAAACCCAATACGAAAATTCAAACTGCACTTGGCCGAAAACCGAAAACCAAAATGCGCAGTTTTTAAAAATGACTACCGTATTTGCCGGCGTATAAGACGACTTTTTGACCCTTGAAAATCTACTCAAAAGTCGGGGGTCGTCTTATACGCCGGTATACGGCATACTGACACTTTTTAGGGGGGCGGTGCAGTGCCGCCGCCGCCCCCCCCCCTTCCAACAGAAGGGACACTAAGTACAGGGGTGGGCAGGGGCTGGTGTTTCCTACCTGGCTCCGGTCCCACGACGATCCGGTCCAGGAAGCGCGGCTGCTCCTTCGGTTCGGCCACTGGATGTTCGCGCGGCTGCTCGGCTCCGCCTCCTCACCGGTGATTGGCCGCCAGAACTGTAGCTCAGGAAAGGCACACAGGCGGCCAATCACCAGCGAGGGGGTGGAGCCGAGCGGCCCCGTGAAAATCGAGTGCAGGAGCAGCAGGTAAGTGTGCCGTGTAGAGGTGCTGCTGCAACCACATATGCTGGCTGCAGCAGCACCATACTAGAACAGGGTCAGCAAGTGTCATTTGTGTCAGTGGGAGGAATAGTGCCCCATCACTGATACCAATGATGGAGCACTATTCCTCCCACTGACACCAACGATGGGGCACTATTCCTCCCCCCCACTGACACCAACGATGGGGCACTATTCCCCCCCCACTGACACCAATGATGGGGCACTATTCTACCCCCCCCCACTGACACCAATGATGGGACACCATTCCTCCCACTGACACCAATGTTGGGACACTATTCCTCCCACTGACACCAATGATGGGGCACTATTCCTCCCACTGACACCAATGTTGGGACACTATTCCTCCCCCTGACACCAATGATGGGGCACTATTCCCCCCACTGATACTAATGATGGGGCACTATTCCTGCCACTGATACCAATGATGGGGCACTATTCCTCTCACTGACACCAATGATGGGGCACTATTCCTCCCACTGACACCAATGATGGGGCACTATTCCTCCCACTGATACCAATGATGGGGCACTATTCCTCCCACTGATACCAATGAGGGGGCACTATTCCTCCCACTGATACCAATGATGGGGAACTATTCCTCCCACTGATACCAATGATGGGGCACCTATTCCCCCCACTGACACCAATGATGGGGCACTATTCCTGCCACTAATACCAATGATGGGGCACTATTCCTCCCACTGATACCAATGATGGGGCACCTATTCCCCCCACTGATACTAATGATGGGGCACCTATTCCCCCCACTGATACCAATGATGGGGCACTATTCCTCCCACTGACACCGATGATGGGGCACTATTCCTCCCACTGACACCGATGATGGGGCACTATTCCTCCCACTGACACCGATGATGGGGCACTATTCCTCCCACTGACACCAATGATGGGGCACTATTGCTCCCCTGGTGTGCATTGGAAGAGGGGTAGTCTTATACGGCGAGTATAGCCCAAACACTACATTTTAGCAGGAAAAGTAGGGGGTCGTCTTATACGCCCAGTCGTCTTATACACCGGCAAATACGGTATATATTTTTTGGAAAAAAATACACTTTGATTAAAAAAAACAAAAAAAAAACACAATATATACCCCAAATTTTTTTGTAAAATATGAAAGAGGATGTTACGGCAAGCAAATAGATACCCAACATGTCACGCTTTAAAATTGCGCACGCTCGTGGAATGGCATGAAACTGCGGTACTTAGAAATCTCCATGGGCGATACTTTAAAAATTTCTACAGGTTAGCAGTTTAAAGTTACAGAGGAAGTCTAGTGCTAGAATTATTGCTCTTGCTCTGATGTTCGTGGCGATACCTCACGTGTGTGGTTTGAACACCATTTGCATATGTGGGCATGGCCTACGTATGCATTCACCACTACATGCGTGCACGGGGGGGGGGGGGCACTTTTTAAAAAAAATTTATTATTTTTTTGCACTGTCCCTTTTTTAAAAAAAAATGTAATCACTTTTATTCTTATCACAAGAAATGCATGCATCCCTTGTGATAGAAATAATTAGTGACATGTCCTCTTTATGGAGAGATATAGGATCAATAAGACCCCACATCTCTCCGCTGCAGTGTAAAGCATTGGATCAAAAAAAAGCAATGGTCTAGTGCTTTTAAAAAAAAAAAAAAGGCTGGAACCGGAAAGTGACTCCAGTCCTCCAAGGGTATAGAGATGAGTGGAGGCCATCTTTCCTTTACTCATCTCTATGCCCAGTGCCTGGATCGTTTGATGGTTTCTCAGGTAAGGCTGAGAACTACCGAGTGACGGCCGGTGGCGGCAGCGGCGAGGGGCGGGGTTTTTTCGGCACCTGTATCGGTGTTTTTTTTTGTTTTTTTTTTTCATTTTGGCTGACGGACGAAAGGAGTGTTTTCAGCCGAAACGTTTCGGCCACCAAAATTTCAGTGCATCCCTAGTTTTGGTAAATCTAAAGGAAAATTGTACAAGAAAAGTGTATAATGTATGGCCAGCCTTTATTTATCACAGCAAAACACTTTTCTCCTGCGCTGGGAATGGACTCGGTGGAACCAGTAAGGATGTTCTGAAACATGTACTGCTTGCTGCCCTCAACAGACCGGGGTGGTCCAACTTCACTGAATGCAAATAGAAAAACAAAAAGGGCGCACCGACCTAGTGCATTATCGTTTAAAATATTTATTGAAAGAACAAGGTAAATATTATACTCACAATGAACATAAAAACACAACCATTCACACCAAACAGGGCTCTGAGGAAGAGGCTGAGTCCTCGAAACGCGTTAGTCAGTTGGTCATCCAGGGTTCCATCGTATGGACTCAGATGCTGCTTGGATTCATTATTCTGTTTGGTGTGATATGGTTGTGTTTTTATGTTCATTGTGAGTATAATACTTACCTTGTTCTTTCAATAAATATTTTAAACGATAATGCACTAGGTCGGTGCGCCCTTTTTGTTTTTCTATTTGCATTCAGCCTTAATTCATGTTCTGCTGAAGGGTAAGGCTGGCCATACATTATACAAATTTCTTTTAGATTTACCAAAAACTATATAATATGAGGTCAGCCCTAAACAACACTTTCAATGGTATCCAGCAGGCCCTTGCACTACGTAGTTGAAGGTAAATATAAAGGAAATTTTTTTTTTTTTTTAATTTAAATATTTATTTATTTTCCATATAAAATACATATTTCATCGTTATTCTCATACAAAAACCATTATCTGAACCATTAATTGCATTTCTTACTATCTTTTTTCCCATTACCTCCCCAACCCTATCTAATACCCCCCCCATCTCAAACACCCCCCTTCCCCACTAATAGACCCACCCACTCTGCGTTCCATTTCATTTTTTCCTAGATATTATATATAAATACTTCCACCTCACACACACTGCTACTTCATATATTTCACCGCAAACTCTTCCCATTTTCTCCACTTCTTATAATATAGCCCCATCTTATCTTCTTGCATATATATGGAAGAATATAAAGGAAATTGAACAGAAATTGTACAAAAAAATTGTAAGAATATTGTATAATGCATGGCCAGCCAAAGCCTACAATTAGTTTCCTCTACACAGTCTCCATCTGCGTTCTTGGGAAGACATCTCTTCGTCCTTTTCAGAGAGTGGAATAGACAGCGCATTTGTGTTGTTAACTTGATATTTAAGGATAAATGTCACCATAATCCACCCCTGATGGCAGCATTGGGGAATCACTTGTGACTGTTGTGTCTTTGTATTTGCACCGTACTATTAATACACACTTCTCCTCCCCTGATAGCTTTATCCAAGTCATATATCAAATCAAAAACATTTGAAGGTGAAACCGCGCTGCATCTCGCAGCCAAATGTGGGAGCGCACGGTGTGCTGAACTTCTCCTTCGAGCTGGCGCTGATCCCAACGACCTGACCAATGACGAAACCACACCACTTTTCTCAGGTACGAAAAGAAACTCTAAAACTTAAAGCTGTCCTGCAGTAACGGACAAATCAGTACTGAAAACTATTAAACTCATCGGGTATATTAAAGAGAGAGATACTAATTTTAATGTGTAACTAAATTCAAATCTTTCTTTTTTTTTCATTTTGGATAGATTAAGGGAGGGTTATAACCCCTGTAAGTTTTTTTTTTTGCCCATCTGTGTCCCAGAGATTTCCCTTCACTTCCTGTCCCATAGTCAAGCAGGAAGTGAGGGAATCCTGAGGTGTCACTAATGGAAAATTGGAAAATTTCCCCTTTATTACTTTTCTGGTATCAACCCAAAATTGTAGATTTTCTATTACTTTCAATGATATTGGCATATATGACAAATCTCCCTAACTGTAATAAAAACTGACAAGGGTTATAATCCTTCTCTACTCTATCCAAAACAAAAAAAAAGTCGTACTTTTAGTTACACTTTAATCTCTTACTTTGATAAAGTGAGCTTGTGGCCAGGCTGTGGACATTCAGACATTATATACAGTTGTGTTCAAAATAATAGCAGTGTGTTGAAAAAAGTGAATAAAGCTGAAAATCCTTCTAATAGCTTTTATTTCCATCCACACAAATGCATTGGGAACACTACACATTATATTCCAAGTCACAACATGAAGAAAAATATATCAAATTTGTGTTGTTCCTCTAAAAAAAATTTAAGAAAAGTGAATATTAGACTGTTCAAAAAATAGCAGTGTTTGTATTCTTCTTTACAAACTCAAACATTCACTATATAAACTGAAAAATGTTTGAAGATTTTGCTTTCCTTTGAATGACTTCATGAATATTTGGTTGTAGTCGCACTGTTTCTGAGAACTGCTGTACATCTGTGTTGCATGGAGTCAACCAACTTCTGGCCCCTGTGATCAGGTATTCCAGCCCAGGATGATTGGACTACATTCCACAGTTCTTCTCTATTTCTTGGTTTTGCCTCAGAAACGGCATTTTTGATGTCACCCCACAAGTTTTCTATTGGATTAAGATCCGGGGATTGGGCTGGCCACTCCATAACGTCAATCTTGTTGGTCTGGAACCAAGATTTTGCACGTTTACTGGTGTGTTTGGGGTCGTTGTCTTGTTGGAACACCCATTTCAAGGGCATTTCCTCTTCAGCATAAGGCAGCATGACCTCTTCAAGTATTCTGATGTATTCAAACTGATCCATGATCCCTGGTATGTGATAAATAGGCCCAACACCGTAGTATGAGAAACATCCCCATATCATGATGCTTGCACCACCATGCTTCACTGTCTTCACAGTGTACTGTGGCTTGAATTCAGTGTTTGGGGGTCGTCTGACAAACTGTCTCCGGCCACTAGACCCAAAAAGAACAATCTTTCATCAGTCCACAAAATGTTGCGCCATTTCTCTTTAGGCCGGTCAATGTGCTCTTTGGCAAATTGTAACCTCTTCAGCACACGTCTTTTTTTCAGCAGTGGGACTTTGCGGGGACTTCTTGCAGATAGCTTGGCTTCACATAGGTGTCTTCTAATTGTAACAGTCCTCACAGGGAACTTTACACCTTCTTTCATCTTCCTGGAGCTGGTTGTTGGCTGAGTCCGCGCCATTTTGGCTATTCTTCTCTCCATTCAAATGGTAGTTTTTTGCTTTATTCCACATCTTTCAGGTTTTGGTTGCCATTTTAAAGCATTTGCGATCATTTTAGCTGAGCAGCCTATCATTTTCTGCACTTCTTTATATGTTTTCCCCTCTCCAATCAACTTTTTAATCAAGGTACGCTGTTCTTCTGAACAATGTCTGGAACGACCCATTTTCCTCAGAATTTCAGAGAGAAATGCACTGTAACCAGCATGTCCAACATTTGCTGCCTTCCTTCCTTAAATAAGGGCAATAATTGCCACCTGTTTTTCAAAGAATGAATGACCTCACTAATAGAACTCCACACTGCTATTATTTTGAACATGCCCCTTTCAATTAGTGATTCAGTGACACAGAATCAGCAGCATGCATGTCATGACTGTTGGGTTTGTTGGATTTCTATTACTCTACTACACCTGCTAGTAAATTATTTGCCATGTAGAAATACAATTTGTACCAAAAACAGTGACTGATCAGGTTAGTGATGTCTGACTGCTATTATTTTGAACACAACTGTATATTCTTAACAAGCAGCTTTCTAACAAGCCCTCACTGACCTCTGTAGCTACAGGTATTGTGGTGTAATGTCTCATCAACGTTTAAAAGCACTAAAGTTGTTCAGTTGGTCTCATAGCAGCTGAGTTCAGCGTGTTCCCCCTTCCCAGCAGTAACTTGGCATCCTTCCAGTCTTCTAATCGGTAATGTAAAGCGAGGCTCTGGGAGTGGGTAGCAGAGGGAGCAGAGTTTCTGTGAGAACTACTAGAACAACTTTATTTCTTCCGCATTGAGCTTTGAGGATGAATTGCTCCACAATGCCTGCAGCTACAGAGGTTAGGGAGGGTTTGTTTTTTAAACTTACCGCTCGTAAAGAGTTGTGTAAATACTTGAATGACCAAAGCCTGGGCATCATGCAGCAGAGAAATGGCAGATTCGTAATCAGGCTGGCATAGGTCGCATGGTCTCTACCAGTTGTTGATTGGTCAATGGGCAGATCCTATATGTATTGTATATACCGTATGTATTATGTGCATTACTGCAGTTATTGATATTTACTATATAATTAGTTGTTTTGCAATGTGCAATTTGTATTGTGCAGAGTTATCCAAACCTATGCACAGTCGATTCATTCCCCTGAGAAAAAAATCAATGGTATATTTTACTAAGGTAAGAGTTTGGTGAATGTGGTTTGATGGGTAATTTTATAAAGGACATGTTGAGTTGTAACTTAGGTATGTTGAACTACTGTCCTCTGCCTTGCATGGGTAATAATGTTCATTCCTACGAGATTCACATTGCCTATGCTGTCCTTTATTATTATTATACAGTATTTATAAAGCACCAATAGTTCGCTCAGCGCTGTACATTACAAAGGGGGACAGAACATGTGACAGAACAATACCAATACAATGTGATACATGAGGGGATTGAGGGCCCTGCTCTTTGGAGCTTACAATCTAGGAGGGAGGGGATGGTGGCACAGGAGGAGATAGCTGTGGGGGATGGAGTGGTAGGAGGAGTAGAGGAGGTCGGTCAAGTTAGCAGGGGGTGGGGTAGGCTTCCCTGAAGAGATGGGTTTTCAGGGTGCACCTAAAGGAGAGGAGAGTAGGTGATAATCTGATGGGTTGGGGCAGGGAGTTCCAGAGGATGGGTGACACCCTGGAGAAGTCCTGGAGGTGGGCATGGGAGGAGGAGACCAGGGAACTAGAGAGAAGGAGGTCTTGTGAGGAGCGGAGTGTGCGTGCTGGGTGGTACTTGGATATTAGGTCAGTGATGTAGTTCGGGGCAGTATGGTGGACAGCTTTGTACATCAGTGTTAGGATTTGGATTTGATCTGTTGCGCAATCGGAAGCCAGTGGAGGGATTGGCAGAGGGGGGTGGAGGAGATGGAGCGGTTGGAAAGGTGAATGAGTCTGGCAGCCGTATTCAGGATCGACTGAAGCGGGGATAGCCAGCGGCGAGGCAGGCCAGTGAGGAGGGAGTTGCAGTAGTCGAGTCGTGATATGATGAGGGAGTGGATGAGCTGTTTAGTGGTTTCTGGGGTTAGGAACGTGCGGATTTTGGCGATGTTGCGGAGGTGGAGTCTTTAGGGTTTATTTATAGTTGTAGTTAGAAGGGTGGTAAAAATATGCATTTTACCACCCCCACTCTTTCCACAATTGCCCCCTGTAAGCTGCAAAGGTTGCCATATCGGGATGTATACATACCACAGCTGTGATTCTTTGTGGTTGTGGGAAAAATTATATACCCTGTCATGTTAGGTGGGCAGTGCCTCGCCTATTGTGACCCATTCTGTGCCGCAACCTCCCTGCAACTGCATGCAATGTGTTGCAGGCTTTATGTGGTCAAACGACCACCTCACTGCCTGTCAAATGCCTCTGAACAGCATTTCACCACAAATAGCAGAGGGGTGGTAAGGTCTGCCACATGTGTACACTTATCCTTTAAACTGCAACTCCAGACCAACTCTGTTCAAGGTGTCAACATAGAAATAAGAATGGGGGGATGTCATTCTACTGCAGGATGGTTAGAAGTTCACTTCAGACAAATGTACAGTATGTTGTTAGAAATGTATTTTTTATGTCTTTCTTCATTTACTCTATTCGCTTGCGACCGTAGGCATTGTTCCCATGTACATAAGTATACGGGGTGCAATCGGGGACCTGCACCCACTCACCTGTATGTTATATAAGGACACAGCATCTGTGTCCCTGCAGCCTCATGTCCTAATAGAAATGAATGGGACTCCTGCATGGGGATGCACGCAACATCTTTGCACCCCTGTGCCGGGAAAACATGGACCTGTGTGGGGTCTGCAGTAAAGCGCCGTGTGTGAATGGACTTTTTGCAACTACATGCCATCTAGCTAGGTTTTGGATCTACTTTACCATTTCCAGTCTATAAGTGCTATTGAAGTTCAAGAAAGATTAAGGTGGTACTAAGTCCCATGTAGGCAGATGAGAAAATGTGCTTTTTAACTGACCAAAAAAAAAATGCTTAGAAAAGTCTTTGAAATATGTATATGGTCCACACAACTAACTATAGGGCAAATAGATACGGTATACGAATAATCTACACTGCACGTTCCATTAAAAGTGCTATTGTATTTAAACATAATAAATCAAAATTTCAATTTTAACTATTTCAATACCGGGCAATTTTACACCTTCCTGCCCAGGCCAGTTTTCAGCTTTCAGCGCTCTCACACTTTGAATGACAATTGCGCGGTCATACAACATTGTACCCAAACTAGAATTTTATCATTTTCTTCACACAACTAGAGCTTTCTTTTGGTGGTATTTAATCACCGCTGGGGTTTTTATTTTTTGCTAAATTAACAAGAAAAGACCAAAAATTTTGAAAAAAAAAGTTTTTCTTTGTTTCTGTTATAAAAGTTTGCAAATAAATAATTGTTCTTCGTAAATTTAGGCCGAGATGTATTCTGCTACATGTCTTTGGTGAAAATAACCCAAATTAGGATGTATTATTTAGTTTGTAGGAAAGTTATAGAGTTCACAAACTATGGTATAGATCTGAATATTGATCAATCCTGAAGTACTGACAGCCAATCTAATTTCTTGAGGTCCAAGAATGTCAGAACAGTACAGATATCCCCAAATGACCCCTTTTAGCAAAGTAGACAGTCCGACGTACTTCATAAGAGGCATGGCAAGTTTTTTGAAGTTGTATTTTTTTTTGTCATAATTTTTCGGAAAATGAAAAAATAAAAAAAATTAGTTTCACTATTTTTTTTTTTTTTTTTTTTTACATATTGTCACCAGTGCAGTACAGCGCCATCATATAACTAGCATGGCGGTGATCAGAGACACTGACTGGTGACAGTATGAAAAAAAATAAATATATATATATATATATATTTTTTTGTTTTTTTTTATTAAATTTTTTGTCTTTTTAAGATTTTTTTTTTTTCATATTTCACTATGGCCAAAGTAGTACAATGTTACCATAGTAACATTGTACTACTTTGGGGAAGTGATCAGTAATTTTTTTTTTTTTTTACACAATTTGCTTATAGCAAAGAATTACTTTGCTATAAGCAAGCATTTACCTGAATGACATCGATTCGTTCAGGGTTTTTTTTTTTTTTTTTTTTTTTTGTGCTTAGCTGTGATTTGGCCACAGCTAATCACATGACATGTGCATGTGATTAGCTGTGACCATTCACAGCTAGACACTAGTGTACAATGAATGGCATGAATGAAGCCATCCATTGTATACAACTGTCATGTGACCTGCTGTGATTGGTCACAGCAGGTCACATGGTACCGGCAACGGGGCCGATACTCAGATCTGTCATCGGCCGTGTCCGAGGTACACGGCCGGTGACAGATCGCGCCGCTCTGCAGGAGCGCAATCTGCGCATGTGCGGGAGGACGCCATATGGCGTCCACCCGGAACGCTGATGACATTTGCCGCCCGCCATTCGGCCATAGGGCGGGCAGCAAATGGTTAAGGGAACCCGTCACCAGCTCCTAAATGGGGATAGTGACAGAGCCTCTTATGGCTTGCAGTGGAAACTCCTGGGTGGATCCACATAATACTGTATATGCTAAAGAAGAAGCTGAATGTCATTTGTATTTATATTCGGCTCTTTGGCTGTTTGTCCTGGACTTTGTTTGGATGTACAGTCTTCATTAGTGCATGCCTTGTGCAAATACAGAGCTGAAGCATCCGGAAAAGCCTCCTCTGTGTCACACCTGCTATCCATTCCATTCATAGATTCAACTGACTTGACTTGGATAAGCCCCACCCATCCATGATGCTACACCTCCCACCTGTTACCACTTTTAGAGCCCATGTACATGGAACACTTCTGAACGATGGAAACTGACTGCTGGAAAACGTAGGTTAAAAAACATCTGTTTCGCCGTTTGCATAAAGTATTTATGCGCGTTTGCGTTTTAGAAGTGTTTTTTAAAGATAAGCACAGGAGAACCTCCCAAATGCCCAGAATGCACTGAAATGTGGTAAATTAACTATTTCAGACTGGTTCAGAGAAATACAGAGAGTAGAAGCAGAGACAGCAGTATGTGTTGAGATTAGCTTAGGTGTGAGTTGCTCATTAACATTTCTTTTGTTTCCAAGGGTGGGAAAGGTGTCTACTGGAGTGAGTCATTAAGGTCACCTGACAGGGGGTCTTCATGAGGAATTTGACGTGTGAATGGTCATTAACATATCTTGTTTCCAAGGGTGGGAGAGGTCTGAGGTGTGAATTGGTCATTACAATGTGTGACAAGGTTGGTAGGAACATCCTGTATTCAGTGTTTTGTCCATCTGAGTACCTTGAAAATGCTTTGCATGCATTTTTCATGATGAAAAAAGGCTTTGGACAGCATCCGGAACTGGAAGAATTAAAATTTACAGCCATGCAGAGCGGTGTGCCTACAGTGAAGCACTAACGCAGCACACTTAGTAAAACTGCTCACAGTTAACCTTTTGATTGCCCCACATGTTAACCCCTTCCTGCCTAGTGCCATTAATACTGTGTCAGTGCTTTGTATTAGTACTGATCACTGTATTGGTGTCAAAATGTCCACCGCAGTCTTGCTATAATTCGCTGATCGTCACCATTACTTGTAAAAATAAAAAAACAAAAAAAAAAAGCCCAGTATATATACTGCCATATAAAAACACTATAGCTTTCACGTAAACCAATTAATTTACACATATTGGGATTTTTTTTTTAGCAAAGACATGTAGCAGAATACATTTTGGCTTAAATTTATGACGAAATTTGATTTTTACATTTTTTTTTACTGGACATGTTTAGTAGCAAAAAGTCAAAAATAATGTTCTAAAAATTGTCGGTCTTTTTTTTTTTTTATAGTGCAAAAAATAAAAATGCACATCCAATAAAATACCACCGAAAGAAAGCAAAATTAGTGGGAAAAAAAGAACATAAATTTAATTTGGGTGCAGTGTTGTATGAACGCGCAATTGTCAGTTAACCTCCCTGGAGGTATTCCTGAGTGTAGCTCGGTGTAAAGTTTCAGTACCACAAGCGGTAACCCCGAGCTACACTCGGGAATACATTGCAGCGTTGCTCCGCAATCCCCCGGTCACTTACCTTGTCCTGCGCTCCCGCAATGTCCCCCCTGCAGTGTCCCCGGCAATGTAATCCGGCGAATGCCGGCATCTGTCTTCTGGGTTCCGTCTTCTGTGAGCGTCGGGATGTACAGGGACGGAACGGCTGGAAATTTGAAAATGACAAAAAGTGACATTCACTAAAATCACATAGTATTCCATTACTGTATCAAACCATTTCACATACATATTGTCCCGAGTGCTTTGTCCGGCGCCCTGCCTGCATTTTTACTGTTCTTTCTGCCTGGAAACTGAGAAACGTCCATGGTGTCCAAAAAGTGTCCCTTTAGGTCAAAAGCGGTTTTAGACCGGCTAGAGAACAGCAATAGTAAATCAGAACCACTTGCAGAATTGAGTGATAATGATTCGTGGGGAGATTCGTCATCGGACACTGAAAACAATTTTGCGACTTTGCTCAGTGATGTGCGAACTTGGCGCTATATTTCAAATTTCAGTGTTTTTGGTTTGATTATATTATTGAATTAAATTTATTATTATATTATTTTTTATGATTATTTATTAAATTATAATTTATGATTTTGTGTTTCACGTTTTATCATACCCGGGATGTTTACTAGGCTCTTGTTCGGACAGATATCAGTGAGTTATTCCTAAGAATTACAGGCCTACAATATAAAATGCCAAATTTGCATGCAAAATAATGGTACCGCTTTCAGCACCAAAAATCTGAAATAATCATACCGCCAGGGAGGGTAAAGTAACGTAGTGCCATGACGCAAAAATAGGCCTTGTCAGGAAGGGGGTAAATCCTCTGGAGGGCAAATGGTTGAATAAAGTGTTGAATTAAAGAGGACGTTTACTGTGGAAGCTCTACACTTCACAGTGGTAGTAAAGTCCGCTTTGTGATTTTTACCTTCAGGGAAGCTTATAATAATGCTTACCTGTAGGTATAATGAATATCTCCTAAACATCCACTGTTTAGGACAGCCTTTTTCAACCAGGGTGCCCAAGCTCCCTGAGGTTCCTTGAAGTTTCTTCAGGGATGCCTTGACAAAATGTCAAATTGCCCAAAACTTGTATACAAACCAGCGGGTAGAAAAAGCCGGCCTTTTAGTTGCACAAAGCCACAGGCTTCCATTGTGCACATTACAACCTATTAGCCACCAGCGTTCTGAAAACCAATGACATCATCAGTTGATAAGGAGGATGATGGTTGCCTGCCCAGCTCCCTTGTTTGACCCTCTCCTGCCCCTCTTCGTCAGTACTTGGGTCACATTAGCTCAGTGATGGAGAAAAACTGAGGGAGAAGAGAAACATTGGTGTACTAGTCAGTACCAGTGTGCAAAAGTGTATTTGCTTTGGAAGAATAAATCACGTCTAATGTTTAGGAGATATTCACTCTTTGGCTACTGGCACATGTGCTCTGAAGGAACGGAATACCCATTTAAAGGCAAACAGATCACTGCGGCTGATCTTTTTCCCACTACTGACTTACCATGCCTTCCTTTGCAGGTCTTTTCTTCCTCGTGTCAGAGCTGCCCTCCAATGACATCTAATAGCTGGTGAGGTAATGATCAAGATTCAGCAGATGGGTTGTAAAAAGCACAGGTCACACAGATTGAATGAGGCAGAAGCAGGGAGATCCGTGCTCTACAGCTTTATCTCCAGCAGGGAGAACAGTGAGTAGCACAGTAGTGGCATCATCAAATCGCACTCCAAATTTTGTGAGACTAGCAGTCAGAGGCAGCAGTCCTTTAGAGCAGAGGTCCCCAACTGCTGGACTGATTCTGGTACCTTGCCTGTTAGGAAATGGGCTACACGGCAGAGAGTGAGCCCAGAGCGAGAGAAAAAAAGCTTTATCTGAATTTACAGCCGCTTCTCATCGCTTGCATTACTACTGCCTGTGCTCTGACTCCTGTCAAATCAGTGGCGACATTAGATTCACGTAGGAGTGCAAACCCAACTGTAAATGGTGCACACGAGGGATCTAGGTTGCGCTCTCCTTATAAGAATCTAATGCCTGATCTGAAGCAGGGCTGAGGCGGTGATGCTAGAGCTAGGGAGTGGCCTGAAATACAGATTATCATTTTCGAATAAGCCAGTTGAATTGACTTTGCCCGTGCTAGAAGAGAATCAAACTTTCACTTACAAACACATGCAGGCTCCTTCATCGCAGCATCGCCACATCGCCAAAATACGCACCCTCCTTACCCCAGACACCACTAAAATACTCGTACACTCTCTGATTATCTCACGCCTCGACTACTGCAACTCCCTCCTCACCGGCCTACCCCAGTGCAGGCTCTCCCCGCTTCAGACCATCCTGAACTCAGCGGCTAGACCAGGGGTGGGCAAAGTTTTTGACTTGAGGGACACAATGGGTTCATATATTGGACCCGGGGGCCGGACCAAGAGTAGATGAATGATGTGTATGTGTCATCCATAGTAAGTATAGTAATATTCCCCCATAGTAAGCATAGTAATTAATCCCCCATATAGTAATTCATCCCCCATAGTACCGTATTTTCCAGCGTATAAGACGACTGGGCGTATAAGACGACCCCCTACTTTTCCTGCTAAAATATAGGGTTTGGGCTATACTCGCCGTATAAGACTACCCCTCTTCCAACGCACACCAAATAAAAATGAAAAAACATCAGATTTGATTTCAATATGGTATGCTATTTCAGTATGGTATTCCAATGATGGGGTGCTATTCCTCCCACTAACACCAATGATGGAGCACTATTCCTCCCACTGACACCAATGATGAGGCACTACTCCTCCCACTGACACCAATGATGGGGCACTATTTCATCCACTGACACCAATGATGGTGCCCCATCATTAGTGTCAGTGTGTGAGGAATAGTGCCCCATCATTAGTCAGTGGGAGGAATAGTGCCTCATCATTAGTCAGTGGGAGGAATAGTGCCCCATCATTGGTGTCAGTGGGAAGAATCATGCTCCATCATTGGTGTCAGTGGGAGGAATAGTGTCCCATCATTAGTGTCAGTGGGAGGAATAGTGTCCCATCATTGGTGTCAGTGGGAGGAATAGTGCTCCATCATTGGTGTCAGTGGGAGGAATAGTGGCCCATCATTGGTATCAGTGGGAGGAATAGCACCCCATCATTGGTGTCAGTAGGAGGAATAGCGCCCCATCATTGGTATCAGTGGCAGGAATTGCGCCCCATCATTGGTGTCAGTGGGAGGAATTGCGCCCCATCATTGGTGTCAGTGGGAGGAATTGCGCCCCATCATGGGTATCAGTGGGGAGAATAGTGCCCCATCATTGGTATCAGTGGGGAGAATAGTGCCCCATCGTTGGTGTCAGTGGGGGAGGAATAGTGCCCCATCATTGGTGTCAGTGGGGGAGGAATAGTGCCCCATCATTGGTATCAGTGGGAGGAATAGTGCCCCATCATTGGTATCAGTGGGAGGAATAATGCCCCATCATTGGTATCAGTGGGAGGAACAGTGCCCCATCATTGGTATCAGTGGGGAGAACAGTGCCTCATCGTTGGTGTCAGTGGGGGAGGAACAGTGCCTCATCGTTGGTGTCAGTGGGAGAGGAACAGTGCCTCATCGTTGGTGTCAGTGTGGAGGAGGAATAGTGCCCCATCGTTGGTGTCAGTGGGGGAGAGGAGCGGCTGCTCCTTCCAGTTCGGCCGCTCGATTTTCGCGGGGCCGCTCGGCTCCGCATCCTCGCCGGTGATTGGTCGCCTGTGTGCCTTTCCAGTGCTGGCGCCCAATCACCGGTGAGGAGGCGGAGCCGAGCGGCCGCGTGACCATCGAGCGGCCGAACTGAAAGAAGGAGCAAAAAAATTTAAAAAAACAAAACCTCAGCGCTCAGGACTTCCTATTTACCATACAAATCCCCGTGAGATGCTGCTGTGCACAGGTACAAAAGACCAAAAACTTTTAACAATGAAAACCAGCGCAAACCCACATGATCAATTACATTACTCAGTTTAAAAAAACATTAATGTGCTAATAAAGATATATATAATAAATTATATATAAAATATATTGATATAAAAACATATATAAAAATTAAAATTATAAGTCCAGTGACAAAAAAGCAAAGTGACAAAAAATCAAAAAAACCCCAGAAAATATATATATAAATATAATTACAGTCCCGTGACAAAATTAAATCAAATTAAATTGTAATATATTTTCCATTTGATTCTTCCGTGTTACTGATCCCTTCACCATCCACCAGTGCAGAAATCAACATTAACCGCACTCACCAGATAATGGTGAGTCACACGCCTTTCAGGATTGTTAAGGGCTCCTGGACCCCCTTTACTTTGTCTGGGACCTCCAAGTGCTCTTTCCTCTTATGTCTAGGTACCTCTTCTGCTTACTCCTCTCACCGAATCCCCCAAAGGAAAATCAGGAAGAAGAAAAGACCATAGCGTGATACCGCAGTAACTTCTCCTCAAATTAATCTCTCCAGACCACTCACATTCTTTTGCGGGATATAGCCCACTTTTTATTCAAAACAACAGCGATTCTCTTCAGAAATGGTCCACTTTTCATGTACACCAATTATACAAGGACCTCACAGTTTAGTGTGCAGCAGGATGGCAGACCTCAGCTACAGACTCTTCTACTTAGGCTAAGATGGCCCCTTGGAACGCACCGCTCGGCGTGCGCTCCACTCACCGGAAATGACGTCAGACGACGGACCAGGCAACCGGAAGTGCGTCAACGCGTTTCGCCCCACCCACAGGGCGTTATCAAGACGCTCATTACCACTTCCCAGCCGCTTATAAAGCTTTGGGAGGTCCCTCCCACTAATTCCTCTGGCACAAAAACCTGGATACAAGCATGTCAATCACCGCCATCCATCTGCACACCCATGTGGGGTCCCCTTACATCAGAAACCATTACAAGAAATATATTACTTAAAGAATACATTACTTCAAAAACATACTTTACTTAAAAAACATTCTTTAGATAAAAAATATAAATAATAATACTTTTAATCCTAAGTCTTCAACCCCACACACAAGGGAGAAGACCAATAAAAATAAATGCAGATAAAAATAAAAATAAAAATAAAAATAAAAATAAAAAATAAAAATAAAAATAAATAAAAATAAAAATAAATATAAATATAAAAAAAAAAAAAAAAAAAAATATTTTTTATTTTTATTTTATTTTATTTTTGATTTATATTTATTTTATTTTATTTTATTTTTATTTATTTTTATTTTTATTTTTTACTTTATTTTTATTTATTTATTTTTATTTATTTTTTTTTTATTTTTATTTTTATTTATATTTATTTTTATTTTTATTTTTTATTTTTATTTTTATCTGCATTTATTTTTATTGGTCTTCTCCCTTGTGTGTGGGGTTGAAGACTTAGGATTAAAAGTATTATTATTTATATTTTTTATCTAAAGAATGTTTTTTAAGTAAAGTATGTTTTTGAAGTAATGTATTCTTTAAGTAATATATTTCTTGTAATGGTTTCTGATGTAAGGGGACCCCACATGGGTGTGCAGATGGATGGCGGTGATTGACATGCTTGTATCCAGGTTTTTGTGCCAGAGGAATTAGTGGGAGGGACCTCCCAAAGCTTTATAAGCGGCTGGGAAGTGGTAATGAGCGTCTTGATAACGCCCTGTGGGTGGGGCGAAACGCGTTGACGCACTTCCGGTTGCCTGGTCCGTCGTCTGACGTCATTTCCGGTGAGTGGAGCGCACGCCGAGCGGTGCGTTCCAAGGGGCCATCTTAGCCTAAGTAGAAGAGTCTGTAGCTGAGGTCTGCCATCCTGCTGCACACTAAACTGTGAGGTCCTTGTATAATTGGTGTACATGAAAAGTGGACCATTTCTGAAGAGAATCGCTGTTGTTTTGAATAAAAAGTGGGCTATATCCCGCAAAAGAATGTGAGTGGTCTGGAGAGGTTAATTTGAGGAGAAGTTACTGCGGTATCACGCTATGGTCTTTTCTTCTTCCTGATTTTCCTTTGGGGGATTCGGTGAGAGGAGTAAGCAGAAGAGGTACCTAGACATAAGAGGAAAGAGCACTTGGAGGTCCCAGACAAAGTAAAGGGGGTCCAGGAGCCCTTAACAATCCTGAAAGGCGTGTGACTCACCATTATCTGGTGAGTGCGGTTAATGTTGATTTCTGCACTGGTGGATGGTGAAGGGATCAGTAACACGGAAGAATCAAATGGAAAATATATTACAATTTAATTTGATTTAATTTTGTCACGGGACTGTAATTATATTTATATATATATTTTCTGGGGTTTTTTTGATTTTTTGTCACTTTGCTTTTTTGTCACTGGACTTATAATTTTAATTTTTATATATGTTTTTATATCAATATATTTTATATATAATTTATTATATATATCTTTATTAGCACATTAATGTTTTTTTAAACTGAGTAATGTAATTGATCATGTGGGTTTGCGCTGGTTTTCATTGTTGAAAGAAGGAGCAGCCGCGCTTCCTGGACCGGATCGTCGTGGGACCGGAGCCAGGTAAGGTACAGCAGCCCCTCTGTCCACCCCTGTACTTAGTGTCCGTTGGAGGAGGAGGGGGGGCGGCGCCGCGCCGCCCCTCGAAAAAGTGCCGCCCTGACACCGGCTCGCACCGGCGTATAAGACGACCCCCGACTTTTCAGAAGATTTTCAGGGGTTGAAAAGTCGTCTTATACGCCGGAAAATACGGTAATTCATCCCCCATAGTAATTAATCTCCCATATAGTAATTCATCCCCCATATAGTAATTCATCCCCCATAGTAATTCATCCCCCATATAGTAATTCATCCCCCATATAGTAATTCATCCCCCATATAGTAATTCATCCCCCATAGTAATTCATTCACTTACCTTTGCTCCGCGCGTTCCTCTCGCCGTGTTCCCGCGCCGTTCCGGTCTTCAGGGCGGACTGTGAGAGGAGCCTAGCTCCCCTCACGTTCGTCACGCTGCCCCGCCTACACACATCCTGACTGCCTCACATCACGCTCCGCGGGCCGGATTAAAAGGTCCGCCGGGCCGTAGTTTGCCCATTGCTGGGCTAGACTCATCCACCTCACCAACCACTCCACCTCTGCCACCCCCCTCTGCCTCTGCCTCCACTGGCTCCCTATCGTCCAACGCATCAAATTCAAACTACTCACTCTGACCTACAAAGCCATTCACAACACTGCCCCTAACTACCTCACCAACCTGATTCTCAGGTATCACCCCACCCGTACCCTTCGCTCTTCACAGGACCTCCTTCTATCTTGCCCCCTGGTCTCCTCCTCCCATGCACGTCTGCAAGACTTCTCCAGGTCCTCCCCCCATCCTCTGGAACTCACTACCCCAATCCATCAGACTGTCACCTTCCCTCCTCACCTTCAGGCGCTCCCTGCAAACCCACCTCTTCAGGGAAGCCTACCCCACCCTCACCTAACAGCTGTTCTCCTTCATTCCTCGTACCACTCCATCCCCCATAGCCACTTCCTCCTGTACCACTACCCCCTCCCTCCTAGATTGTAAGCTCGAAAGAGTAGGGCCCTCTAACCCCTCGTGTGCTGTTCGTAGTTGCTGTACTGTTTCATGTATTGTCCCCCCCTCTATCGTACAGCGCCGAGCAAACCCTTTGGCACTATATAAACTCGATGTAATGTAATGTAACCTGCTTGAGATCGCAAATGATGTTTGCCTTAAAAGTATGTTTGAGAAAATTCAAATCTTCATATATTCTGAAATAAAGTCAAGGCAGAATATCCTGAGATTGCCACAAAAGCACTGAAAAGTCTGCTTAGATTTCCAACATCCTATCTTTGTGAAGTGACAGCAACCAAAAGGAGATTACAGTGTAGGTTGGACATAAGCAACACACTTCTGGTGTCACTGTCCCATCACCCCCAGATAGGACCATCTACACCGTGTTCCAAATTATTATGCAAATGATATTTTTCTCATTTACCTAAATAATTGATGTAAATAACAGTCAGCATAATTCTCATGTTATCAACTATTAAGAGTACAATTCACATTTTATTGAACAAACCTCCTAATGATAACAGGATTTTTTTTTTTTAAATAAACTTACAATGCACTGTTCCAAATTATTCCGCACAGAAAGTTTCAAAACACTTTATAGGTTGTAAAGAACTGAAAATTGTCATTTGTTGTGTTTGCAGCATATTTACTGAAATCAAAAGCTATTTCAATCAAACTTTTAACAACATTTTAACTTTTTAAACATTTTAAGAGGTCATGTTACATTTTAACATAGGACCCCTTATTTGATAGCAGCTTCACAAGTCTTGCATCCATTGAACTTGTGAGTTTTTGGACAGTTTCTGCTTTAATTTGTTTGCAAGATGTCAGAATAGCCTCCCAGAGCTGCTGTTTTGGATGTAAACCTCCTCCCACCCTCATAGATCTTTTGCTTGAGGATGCTCCAAAGGTTCTCAATAGGATTGAGGTCAGGGGAGGATGAAGGCCACACCATGACTTTCTCTCCTTTTATCCCCATAACAGCCATTGATGCAGAGGTATTCTTTGCAGCATGAGATGGTGCATTGTCATGCATGAAGATGATTCTATTACGGAAAGCATAGTTCTTCCTTCTGTATCAGGGAAGAAAGTGGTCAGTCATAAACGCCACATACTTTGCAGAGGTCATCTTTATACCTTCGGGGGCTCTAAAGGGGCCGACCTGCTCTGTTCCCATGATTCCGGCCCAAAACATGACTCCACCACCGCCTTGCTGACGTCGCAGCCTTGTTGGAACAGGGTGGCCGCCCACCAACCATCCACTACTCTATCCATCTGGACCATCCAGGGTTGCACGGCATTCATCAGTGAACAGGACTGTTTGAAAATTAGTCTGCTTGTGAGCATTGGTTAGTGGTGGCCGAATAGAAGGTTTATGCACAGTTGCAAGACTCTGGAGGACTCTACACCTTGATGTCCGTGGGACTCCAGAGGCATCAGCAGCTTCAAATATCTGTTTGCTGCTATGTAATGGTATTTTAGCAGCTGCTCTCTTGATCCAATGCATGGACCTGGCAGAAATCTTCCTCAATGTGCCTTTATCTGCACCAACCCGTCTGTGCTTTGAATCAGCCACAAATCTCTTAATAGTGCGATGATCACGCTTACGTTTTTGTGAAATATCTAATGTTTTCATACCTCGTCCAAGGCATTGAACTATTTCACTGTTTTCGGCAGCAGAGAGATCCTTTTTCTTCCCCATATTGCTTGAAAATGGCGCTCTGCTTAATAATGTGGAACACCGTCCTTTAGTAGTTTTTCCTTAAATTGGGCTCACCGGCCAATCTAATTATCACAGGTGTTCGAGTATGTTTTCAGTGATCAAAAGAGCCCTGACACACAATGCCATCCATGAGTTAAACTGAAAAACAAAATATTTCATCTTTGTCACACTTAAATAGAATTTGCATAATAATTTGGAACGTGGTGTAGTTGCAGGAAAACAAGCTCAAGGCTCCCACTGATTCTTCATTATGGTGATTTGTATACTTATTTTTTTTTATATTTTACAATTTAATAATAATAGAAATAAAGTGCACAATAAATGTAATGCGCTTGAATCATCCCAAAACCAACCACCCCAGTCCGTGGAAAAATTGTCTTCCATGAAACTGTTTCCTGGTGCAAAAAGGTTGGGGACTGTTGTTTTAGGGTCTCTCACACTGCAGGTATACAGCTATAGGGCCTGGAACAGGAATGCCATGGCAAAATCACAGATCGGAAGGGCGCTGCTATTTTTCAGGAGGAATTCAAGACAAAAGGTAGATTTGGAAGGGTATTTCTTAAGCATTACAAACATTTCTAGATGTTTCCTATAAGATAGGAAATCTTCAATTTTTGAGTTTATCTACTTTAGAAGCCCAACTGAAATAGTGAACGCCCATAGGTTTCACTGCTTATGGGTTGAGCAGAGATTTGGGTGGTACTTCTTCCATTCCCCCCTCCTTGTTGGGCACCAAGTGTGGGTCACATAGGAGGCCTACCCAGGGGTGGGTTATTCTGGGCTACACTGGTCACTCACCTTGCACATGGGGTACCTTTACTGTGTTGTGCTCATCAATGCCCCCAGACAAGGCAGGGGGTCACTTTCAGGGATAACGTATCCTCAAGGCAGACCTCCAACTCAGAGATGTCTGAACACCATGTACACTGGAAAAGAAATACAAAACTTCAGTAACTCTATTTTGCCCCATGTCAATGTACATCGTTACTGTCACTTGTTGCATTTAGGAGGGACATGCTGAGCTGATGCCCACTCCACCTGTCCAGCGTATCTCCCAGTAATGGAATGGAAAGGGTATATACTAGTGTGCAGAGGGTTCCTTCAGAATCTCTAGTGTTAGTATGTGGTTACACCCCTTTAGAACCTGATAGATAAATGCATGTACTAGCGATTGGGATTTGGGCACAGGTATGTCTTCCTTGTCATAATGCAAAAAGCAACTCCCTTTCTGCAAGAGGATGTCCCACCTTCCAGGGGTACACGCTTCACAACTGGCTGCTTGTTGGACTTCCGTTACCCTTGGTAATCACTTGCTGTCTTCATACTCAACGTGCTTACTGATCCAAACTGGAAACCACATACATTAATTGCCAAAAGTATTGGGGCACACCTTCAAACCATTGGATTCAAGTGTTCCAATCATCTCCATGGCAACAGGTGTATAATATCAAGCACCTAGGCATGCAGACTGCTTCTACAAACATTTTTGAAAGAATGGGTCGCTCTCAAGAGCTCAGTGAATTCAAGTGTGGTACCGTGATAAGTTGCCACCTGTGCAATAAGTCCACGTAAAATGACAGAGTGCGGTCAATGCATGCTGAAGCGCACAGTGCCCAGAAGTCGCCAGATATCTGCAGAGTCAATAGCTAAATACCTCCAAATTTCATGTGGCCTTCAGATTAACACAACAACAGTGCATAGGGAGCTTCATGGAATGGGTTTCCATGGCTGAGCAGCTGCATCCAAGCCTTACATCACCAAGTGCAATGCAAAGCGTCAGATGCCGTGGTGTAAAGCATGCCGCCACTGGACTCTAGAGCAGTGGAGACGTGTTCTCTGGAGTGACCAATCACACTTCTCTGTCTGACAATCCGATGGATGTTCCTGGGTTTGGCGGTTGCCAGGAGAACAGTACTTGCCTGACTGCACTGTACCAAGTGTAAAGTTTGGTGAAGGGGGGATTATGGTGTGGGGTTGTTTTTCAGGGGTTGGCTTGGCCCCTTAGTTCCAATGAAGGGAACTCTTAAGGCGTCAGCATACCAAGACACTGTGGACAATTCCATGCTCCCAACTTTGTGGGAAGAGTTTGGGGATGGCCCCTCCTGTTCCAACATGACTGCGCACCAGTGCACAAAGCAAGGTCCATAAAGACACCCGATGGAACATCTTTGGGATGAATTGGAGTGGAGCCTGCGAGCCAGGCCTTCTCGTCCGACATCAGTGCCTGACCTCACAAATGCGCTTTTGGAAGAATGGTCGAACATTCCCATAGACACACTCCTAAACCTTGTGGAAAGCGTTCCCAGAAGAGTTGAAGCTGGTATAGCTGAAAAGGGTGGGCCAACTCCGTATTGAACCCTACGGACGAAGACTGGGATGCCATTAAAGTTCGTGTGTTTGTAATGGCAGGCGTCCCAATACTTTTGTCAATATAGTGTATGTGTCGGTTACTTGCATACACCCCTTTTCAGATCACTTCAGACCAGGCATAGGCAAAGTTTCAATGGCTGTACTGAAGAATTTCTGCATAACAGTTCCAGGAAAGTGCAACGGTCTCTTCCTTACCCTAGTCTGAAACTCAGGTTTTCAGCTGCCCCAGCATACTTGCACAAGTTGAGTCAATTAGTGGCAGAGACCATTGTGACAGCATCCAGTACGTTGGTGTCTTCAGGAAGGACTGCAGGTCCCAGCAATTCCCCTAAATATAAAAGACTTTGAATGCGGATCTCCGGTAGGTGGGTTGAGCCTAAGCAGGCATCATACGGTAGGAACATTTTGCATGCTCTTATCCAGACAAATGTCCCTTTTTATATCAAAACAGGACCAGTAGGTTGGGCCCAGAAAGCCCTCAAAGACAGAACCGGGAATCGTGGCATTACCCTACCCCTCTCGGATGGGGCAGCAGCTAACTACTAAGTAGGCAACCTGCCTACAAGTAGATATTTGCTTTTAGAGTTCCTGAAATTTAAAACATAATGGGGTTGATTTACTAAAACTGGAGAGTGCAAATTTGGTGCAGCTCTGCACAGAAACCAATCAATTTCCAGGTTATATTGTCAAAGCCTAATTGAACAAGCTGAAGTTAGAAGCTGATTGCCTACCATGCACAGCTGCACCAGATTTTGTACTCTCGAGTTTTAGTAAATCAACCTCAATTGGTCATTTGATTTGGCAGGATTCTCATAAAACTGAAATATCATTTATGGACTGGCTGACCTTTTATTAAATAGTTTGTTTTTCCTGTATTTGCTTATGCAGTTTCTGTGTTGTTACCTCTACAACATTTACAAGGAAATCCCAGCCTAAAAACTGGTTGGTACCATAAAATGGGTTGTCTGTATTTCATTTCTGGTACTTGAGCCTGCATCAGGTTAAATTTATATTTGAAAGGTTTTACTGGTTGTACTCATTGCTTTTTGACAAAGTGGGACAAGAGCAGGCTTGTCCTGTGTTGTTCAGTCATCCATTTAACAAATGGTTGGCTTCTGCCTTTTAACCCCAGTAGTTATCCAGAGGTCAGGGTGATTCTTTTTTGTGGTCATATTTACAACCGGTAATCTCACCGCAGACCTCAAATGATCTTTGCTGTGCTTGCCAATGTCTTTTGAATGCTCTTTAGCTGTGTTTTTTTTTTTTCCCACTGTGTCTTATTTAGATAATTTGTGCAATACCCCTCCAAACACATCCAAGTCTAACCCCTGCCACACTCATTGTCCACAAAGATCTCAAAATACAATATTAGCAGTGTACCAGCTGGATATATATAAAATGTTTACTAGCCACTGACGTATGCTTGAAGCCTAATTTATTGTGGAATGGTAAGTTGAGGGGGGAGTTCAAAAGGAGTTGGGAATCACCCGTTTTGTATGGTGAACTCCTCCATGTAGGGTCCCTACTCTTAAGAGCTGTAGTGGTTAGATTTCATCTACCACACCACTTGCTGTGGAATTCAGGTATTGCAGCCCAACCATTAAAAACAGTCCTTATCTATGGTAATAGTTCCTAAATTGTGGAAACACATGTCCTTACTGTTGGTGTCACGGGGCAGGATTCATAATCTATGTGCAGGACTGACATTATTAGTAGTACACTCATTCTAATATCAGATACGTGGCAGTCACTGGAGGTGGTAGGTTTTAACCTCTGTATGTGTTGTCTTCTGTTGGCTGGCAGTCGGCCTCAGTATCCAGTTAGGTGATATTGGTATACTGTTGGTCAAAGCTTAAGCTACTCTTTATTATGGAAACTATTTTATTTTTTAGTCTGTCTTCCGTTTGTCAAAAATTGCAGACAGTAATTCTAGTATTGGTTAGTCACATTCCACTGGACTTGTTCTGGAATGTTGAATATGTTTTGTAGCTTATCCAAGTCACTTCTTGAGTGTCAAAAATAACCCAGAATGCAGCACTACCCACAAAGGTGTCCGGGTCCTGTCCATGGCAGATGTTCTGGAAGATCTGGCATTTCTGCCAGTACTCTGCATGGCCGCAGAAGGACACATCAGCCTCAGTCTGGTGCCAGACGGCCTTTATAAGGAGGCTCATTTCCTCAAGTTGCTGGATGATCTCTAGCTCCCCGTGCCTTTTCCTGTTTCCTGTGACTTTGACCCGTGATTTCCTGTTACCGACTCGGCTTGCTCCTGGACCTGTCTACTCTGCCTTACCTTGGCCTGGCTTACGGATACTCTCTCTCGCTCCTCTGTGTATGACCTCGGCTATCCCATCTTACTACGTCTGGTCTGATTCCCACCTGGTACCTGACCTTGGCTTGAACTGACTACCCAGTAAACATCTAAATCCCGGAAGGGCTTGCATACCATGCACAGGCGCCTCCTGTCTGCAGACCTATCTTCGTACACCAGCTGTGCTTCTGAGTGGACCACCAACCAGCACTCCTACAGGCAACCTGTGCAACTTTGGGCCTGACTCCCGCTGTCCCACTCTCAGGGGAGTCTTGAACTTAGCCGCAAGGGAAGCCCTCTCTCCATTGCCCTCCATCACAAGGTACATGATAAAAGGAGCCAATGTGTAATTTGGGTTCTCTGTACTATGCATTGACTCCAAGAACAGCTTCAGCCCCTCCGGCACACCTGGTTGAGTGAAAATTGCTGCATGCGCTTATACGAACACAAGTGTAAATCCCTTTTAACTCAGTTGTGAATTAGCATCAGTAAATAGACATAACATTGTTTAGTGGTAAACGCATTGTATTGATATTGTTATAGTAAATGGTGATTTGAGCATAAACGAGCACACAGAGGGAAAGATTCAGACACAGTCTGCTAAACAATGTGATCTGTAGGCCAAAGTGACTTAGGTTAGAATTTTGTACCACTAGATTGGGATCATCTCATGAATCAGCAAGATCAGCAAAGCGCAGTGCATATAAACATAAACTGCAATGTGAATAATAATACCATAACTAATCTAGAGTGCGCTCTAAGTGAATGGCTAGGATATGGTGCAATGTTCCCTGAGAGGTACCTCTTAGCATAGGTGATATGTAAAGGTCTCTCTGTAGCAGTTCTAAAGGGACAATTTTTAGTCCTAACTCTTCAGCCGTCTGGAGTCAGGGCCCACTTGTACCGTTGGCGCACATGAGAATAGTGTCAATCAAGCCTACAGGAAGCAATAAGGCTACTATATGGCTCTATAGTCAGTTCCTAAAGGGCTCAGTTTCTCTCTCTCTCTACCAGCACATAGCAAATTCCCACAGCAGCAGCTCACCATCTGATCACACACAGGGGTTAGTCTACTCTCTGCTCTGCATCCAGGTGACTGTGGCTGTCAGCACTCCCAAGCTCAGCACTGCGGATCCTGCCCAGGCCGCCGACATGCAGCAGTGATACTGGACAGCGATGTACACTCTCCGGTCTCCCTCGTAGCAAGGGGTAGCTGTGTCCTGTACAGTGTGAGAAAATGTAGTTCTTTTGCCGTCCTGCCAATCTCTGGGAAATGCAGGTCAAAAGCTCATGATTACAATAGTCTCTCTCCTCTGGACAAGAGTTCCCATAGTGGATTGCTGCCTGCTTCAGTCTATTGAACTCTCCCTGCTCAGCAGCTCTCTCCTCTTGCTGATATAGCTGTTAACCAGTTCAACACTGCCAGGCTGCAGCTACAGAGAGCAGCTGCAGCCAGTGTTTTTCTCACTCTCCATTATTAGCCAAGCACCTGGCCACACATACACCATGGAAAGGCATATGTTATTGTCCAAGAACATAGCGGGAGTTGTGTAAATTGTGGAGCCACTCTGTTCTAGTTACATAATCCCATCCTTGGTGTCAGGAAGGCTTCATAGGTTTTAACCCTTTGATTTACACGAAGGTGTAAATTATTGTGAAAACGTTGGGCTAGAGCTGTTAAAACGGCATTATATGTGGAAGATAGATGGCGCTGAAGACCCCCACCCATGTTCAGCGATGATTGTTCTAGTTTGATAGCCTCTTTCATGCTCCTTGTGAGCCAGTTGACCTATCCAAAATTCTATCCAAAATGTGTACCTCACTGTTCATCAAGGATTTGGAGAAGCAAACCTTGAATTTTCGCTTGGAAAAAACACCAAGACGTTGGTTCAGGTTAATGGATGATACATGGGTCATGGTTGGAACATCAGAAATACAAGGTCTCAGGCCCAGAGACCAGTAGCTACAGCAATAGAGAGACCAGCAGGAAAAGTATACGGGCAGATCACCCTGGTGACTGATGCGGGATCACCTGAGGTGGTGGGTCTAAGCACTAATCGGTATGCTCCTGATGGGTTTTACTACATGTTCATACCAGGTCGTGGTCCTCAGGATTGGCCCACCAGGAGGTGTGCACGCTGAAGTCCAGTAGCAGATATTGCAGGTAGGGATCAAGCAGAAGCCTAGTAAGTAAACAAGCCAAAGGTTGGTAACAAGTGGTTGCAGGTTGGGATCAAGCAGAAGCGTAGTTGAGGAACAAGCCAAATGTTGGTAACGAGTGGTAATAGATATGGACTGCAGCAGGAGTGTCAAGAGCAAGATATTGGCTGGACAGAGCCCAATATTCTGGCAAAGAGGAAGTGCAAAGGCATGGCCTCAATAGGAAGTTCATGGGAGGAGCAAGGAGTTCAAGGTTCACCCAGAGGGCAGAAAGTAAGTTTATCCATGGAATCAGGTGAGGCACTGTCCAGCAGCTCAAGTGGCTTAACAAGAAGTTAGACTGCTAAATGCAGCAGAGGATCCTGGTCCTGACACATACAGTTGTGTTCAAAATAATAGCAGTTAGACATCACTAACCTGATCAATCACTGTTTTTGGTAGAAATGATATTTCTACATGGCACATAATTTACTAGCAGGTGTAGTAGAGTAATAGAAATCCAACAGACCCAACAGTCATGACATGCATGCTGCTAATTCGGTGTAATTGAATCACTAATTGAAAGGAGCATGTTCAAAATAATAGCCGTGTGGAGTTCTATTAGTGAGGTCATTCATACTTTGAAAAACAGGTGGCAATTATTGCCCTTATTTAAGGAAGGAAGGCAGCAAATGTTGGACATGCTGGTTACAGTGCATTTCTCTCTGAAATTCTGAGGAAAATGGGTCGTTCCAGACATTGTTCAGAAGAACAGCGTACCTTGATTTAAAAGTTGATTGGAGAGGGAAAAACATATAAAGAAGTGCAGAAAATGATCGGCTGTTCAGCTAAAATGATCGCAAATGCTTTAAAATGCAACCAAAACCTGAAAGACGTGGAAAAAAGCGAAAAACTACCATTTGATGGAGAGAAGAATAGCCAAAATGGCGCGGACTCAGCCAACAATCAGCTCCAGGAAGATGAAAGAAGGTGTGACGTTCCCTGTGAGGACTGTTACAATTAGAAGACGCCTATGTGAAGCCAAGCTATCTGCAAGAAGCCCCCGCAAAGTCCCACTGTTGAAAAAAAGACGTGCTGAAGAGGTTACAATTTGCCAAAGAGCACATGGACTGGCCTAAAGAGAAATGGCGCAACATTTTGTGGACTGATGAAAGTAAGATTGTTCTTTTTGGGTCTAGTGGCCGGAGACAGTTTGTCAGACGACCCCCAAACACTGAATTCAAGCCACAGTACACTGTGAAGACAGTGAAGCATGGTGGTGCAAGCATCATGATATGGGGATGTTTCTCATACTACGGTGTTGGGCCTATTTATCGCATACCAGGGATCATGGATCAGTTTGAATACATCAGAATACTTGAAGAGGTCATGCTGCCTTATGCTGAAGAGGAAATGCCCTTGAAATGGGTGTTCCAAGAAGGCAATGACCCCAAACACACCAGTAAATGTGCAACATCTTGGTTCCAGACCAACAAGATTGACGTTATGGAGTGGCCAGCCCAATCCCCGGATCTTAATCCAATAGAAAACTTGTGGGGTGGCATCAAAAATGCAGTTTCTGAGGCAAAACCAAGAAATAGAGAAGAACTGTGGAATGTGGTCCAATCATCCTGGGCTGGAATACCTGATCACAGGGGCCAGAAGTTGGGTGACTCCATGCAACACAGATGTACAGCAGTTCTCAGAAACAGTGCGACTACAACCAAATATTCATTAAGTGATTCAAAGGAAAGCAAAATCTTCAAACATTTTTCAGTTTATATAGTGAATGTTTGAGTTTGTAAAGAAGAATACAAACACTGCTACTTTTTTTGAACCGTCTAATATTCACTTTTCTTCAATTTTTTTAGAGGAACAACACAAATTTGATATATTTTTCTTCATGTTTTGATTTGGAATATAACGTGTAGTGTTCCCAATGCATTTGTGTGTATGGAAATAAAAGCTATTGGAAGGATTTTGAGCTTTATTTACTTTTTTCAACACACTGCTATTATTTTGAACACAACTGTAAGCTCAGTGGCCATAAACATACATGGGAAGAGGCACAGATAGCCAATTACCTACTTGTAGGCCCCATCCAAACCCATCCAATTCAGTTCTTTACTATACTCATGTTCCATAGACTGTGTGTTGCGGACTTTGACATGGACATTGTGGTTGAGCGGCAACCCACCTACACAGACCAGAGTCTGCTTTTTGACTCCCACCACCCACTGGAACGCAAACTAGGGGTTGTTAGAACTCCATAACATCAGGCTGAGATGGTAAGATAAGAAACACAGGCAAAAAGCACAAACATCTCAAAGTTATAGGCCCATTTTAATATCAAAGCCTCCAGATACCGTGCACATTTGGAGCTCTGGCCAATTAAAAAAGTTATGTAGTTAATTTTTCATATTGTGAATTAACTTCTGAGAGCATATAAATCAGTAGAAAGAACTTTCTCTTTTTGTTTGTTGCTTTTACTAAGCTGCAGGAGTTCCTCCAGTGCCTCCACCCCCTCCCACATTTAAAATATACTCATACCCAATGTGGCACTTAAGTTTAAGGATAGCCTCAATATTCAGCTTACACCCCAAATGACCAAGACATATGACATCTGCAGTCCCGTCCCAAATTGCAGCCTTAGCGATGGAATTTATGTTACAATTTTTGAATCAATGATCTGGTAAACAGCGCAGTCCTTCCTGACGAACGTGACCTTTCTTCGGAGTTTATGGAGTTTTGCCGGTTCCAGAATCACAAATCTACATTATTGATGGCGGCGGCTTCACTGTGTTCTGTTCTCCTTCTGTCGCTGAAGTTACAGCTATAGATTTGCTGAACAGGTTCTAATGTTTGTAATGGACTTGAGTCTGTCTTTCTATTACTGCACAATTTGTACCAATAACACAAACACCCGTTGGTTATAAAAAGCTGCGGATACTAATGTACTCTGGGGTCATTACAGGGTAAGTCTGCTTTTGTGAAAAAAAAGGAGCAAATAAAAGGAGAAAATTAATATAGTATATACAATTGCTACACAAACCATATTGTAATTTATTGTTATTAAAAAGTAACTTTCCTTTTCATTCTGCAGCGTCTGTAATTTTCTGTAAAATTCAATGCAATCTGGCAACTGGGAGGCCTTCTGTACCCAGATGGTATACAGAACTTCCCCAGAAATGTCATCTCCTTTAGATTTACCAAACTCATATAATATGAGGTTAAACCTAAACACTTTTAATTTGTATGCAATCAGGTTGCCCCTTGCACTATGTAGTTGAAGGTAAATTTAAAGGAAATTGAGATTGTAAGCTCCAAGGATCAGGGCCCTCCTATCTCTCTTGTATTGAACTGTATTGTTGCTGTATTGTCTCCCTTATATTGTAAAGCGCTGAGCAAACTGTTGGCGCTATATAAATCTTGTATAATAATAATTAAAAATATTTTATAATGTATGGCCAGCTTTAGATACAGATTAGGTTTTAGTATGGCCAGCTTTAGATACAAATCAGGTTTAAGGTGTAATCTCCTAGATTGTAAGCTCGAAAGAGCAGGGCCCTCGATCCCCTCATGTTTTGCATTGTATTGGTATTGTTCTGTCACATGTTCTGTCCCCCTTTGTAATGTACAGCGCTGAGCGAACTATTGGCGCTTTATAAATACTGTATAATAATAATCTATAACAGAAATGTCATTTTTATTGAGATACTCCCTAAAGCCTTGTGAACACTGCAGCTCAAAAAAGCTGCTTCTTCAGGCGTTTAAGCTTTTTTCTTCTCTGCCTGAAATCTCTCCTCCATGTTAGCCTATGTGTCCATGCACACTATAGGCGTTTACAGGCAGAAAAAAAAACATTACTTTCAGGAGAGGAGCTTATGAGCGTAAAAAGTGCTCAAAAACGTGTTATTGCGCATTAACAAGCATTCTGATGTTAATGCATTATAATAGACAGAATTCTAGCCAATAGAATGCATTATACAAGATGTTTTTGGTGCTGCTGATGAGCTTACTCATTTCAAGTTTGTTCACCAGCTGCATTACACTCTTGACAAGTTGAATCGCATGGGGTGGTAGACCAAGCTAACTGTCCTAGACGTGGGGAACTATCTGCCAATGTCTTACATATGTTTTGGTCCTGCCCAAGACTAGCATCCTTTTGGACTGAATTATTTACTATGTTGGAAACTCATTTATGTCGGCGAGCTCCAAAGACTCCAGAGGCCTGCCTACTTGGAGTCCTTAAAGTGATTCTAAAGGCTTACATTAAAAAAAATAAATAATAAACATGTCTATACTTACCTACTGCATGCAGTGGTTTTGCACAGAGCAGCCCAGATCCTCCTCTTCTTGGGTCCCTCACCGGCGCTCCTGGCCCCTCCCTCTTTTCGGATGCCGCCACAGCAAGCAGCTTGCTATGGGGGCACCCGCTGCTCTGTAGCTCTAAATTAATATACAATACATATAAAATATTAAACAGTGTAGTGACACACATAATCCCCTTACAAACACTCAAAAAGGGGGATAGCACACAAAATTGTGCAACATGTGACTTCCCAGTAAGGGGATATAGCAAGTGCAAGTGATAAATACTCCAATAGTGATTCACAAAAAATGCAACAGTGACTCTCAAAAATAATATAAACCTCAAAAACAGCCCACACACAGTGCATATATATACACTATATATAATCTGATGAAAGTTCTTCCATTCAATTTTCATGCAAGTGACTGTGTATATAGGTGACTTCCGGCTATGGAGGGCTCATCCTGAAGAAAGGAGGGCAGAGGGGCTGTTGGCAGATCCGGGGAGAGTATTACTGTACTGCATTGAGGCTTGGAATGAGGAGCGTTCATTTCATTGAGGGGAGCCTGTGAGGAATCTGCCCCGATCAGGAGTGGTGTGATCCTTTGAGCGTGCTGACCCTGTAGGGTCAAGTTAATGAGGTGAGGGGCCACTCAGGTCACTGGAGGATTGGTCACGGATTATACACAGTCACTTGCATGAAAATTGAATGGAAGCACTTTCATCAGATTATATATAGTGTATATATATATGCACTGTGTGTGGACTGTTTTTGAGGTTTATATTATTTTTGAGAGTCACTGTTGCATTTTTTGTGAATCACTATTGGAGTATTTATCACTTGCACTTGCTATATTCCCTTAGTGGGAAGTCACGTGTTGCACAATTTTGTGTGCTATCCCCCTTTTTTGAGTGTTTGTAAGGGGATTGTGTGTGTCACTACACTGTTTAATATTTTATATGTATTGTATATTTAGCGCTATACTTTTTTTGTATTAATTAGTCATTTCACTTTAAAGGTAACAAGGTCAGTGTCAGCAGCTTCTAGGGTTAGGACTCTATTTCAAGCGCAGGAGGATTTTTTCTTTATTACCCGCTGCTCTGTGTGTCCATTTACACTCGGATCCACGGCTTAGCCTTGCCCCCTCTCTCTTTTCATTGGCTCACTGGCTGTGATTGATAGCAGTGGGAGCCAATGATGTTCATTGATGCCAAACTTCATTTACCAACGAACATTCATTTAAAATACACCTATGATAAAAATTAAAGACCCATCATTTCTTTCTAAGTGGGCAAACTTATATAAATCTGCAGGGGATCAAATAACTATTTTCTCCACTGTAAGTATGATATGTTTTTTATTTTAATTTAAAAAAGGAAGCTCTAATGTTGCTTTTAAGTCAATGTGTTCATGCATAGTAGCCACATAACTTTTTTACCTACTTGCTGCTACTGTGCATGCGCCAGGTTTTGGAACTATTTTGGGTTATCTCAAAGACTCTACACTATCCCCAGAGTGGAAGTGGTATTTGGTGATAGTGCTGCTGATCTCTAAATTGCAACAATCTTTGCAGATGCAGGCAATTAGCTCCCAGTGCAAGAAGTCTCCCATTACCAATAATTTATTTGAGGCTCCTATGTGTCACATGGTCTACAGAAGAGGTTTAAATAGGCTATTCATGATAAGATACTTCCTGTGTTGGGAGCTGATTGTTGGTCAGTGCAGGGATCTCTGGACGTTAGAGGAGAACACCAGCACAGTCACTAAGTGCTGGGTTCATGTTCTGCTACCTACACGTGTGCAGTAGAACCCTATATACTACTATGGGGCCAGGAGACCGATTAGTCTCCTGGTCCCATATAGGGTTCACAGACCAGTATATTGAGGATTAAATAATATATTTAAAAGAGGAACTTCACAGCTCCCCTCTTTCCCCCATTACTCCCTCACCTCTATAGCATGGTTGTGCAAAAAAAATATATATCCACTGATCCAGCGCTGTTCTCTGCCACAGCACACCCGGTTCATGCCACCATCTTCTTTTGATGTCACCAGCTGGGTCAGCTGCCTCTTCCGGGTTCACATAGCTGGCCCCATGGTGATGTGCATTCTTCATGGTGCATAATTAGGGGGGGCAGCTGCAAAAACCATGAAGATATGGCCAGCCCACTGATGATGTGGCACATGCACTATAAATTGATCCACATCCTCATGGGATTTGTGATGTGGGTATCCCATAAAGCTGTATGCAACTGTTATATAATTTTCGCCTAGGTGAGAAATAATTAGATTTTTTTTTACATACCTGCAAAATCAACTTCTTGGAGTACACCTCAGGTTACACAGAGCAGGCTATAATCATTACTATCTGGGTTATGCTCCAGCTATAGGTGAATGGACATTGGCAGATCAATCAAACAGGAAGTCCTCCCCTATAAAACCTCTCCTATATAGGAAGTACTTCAGTTTTGTAGCAAGCAATGAAATTCCAAAAAGCGGGGAGAGACCTCTGTGTCCCGTGCTGTACTCCAAGAAGCAGATTTTACAGGTATGTAGAAAAAATACAATTTTCTTTATCGTACATCACAGGAACACCGGAAAATGAGCAGGCTATAATCATTTTCATCTGAGATGTCACACAGCAATACATTTGAGGGGAGGGAGACACAAATCACAGACACTGTCATCAGTCCAAGGATCTATCCAGCCATCCAAACACACTGCGGCCAAGGGCAGCATCTCCTGTAGCTTTAACATCCACTTGGTTGAACCTTGTGAATTTATGAATTAAAGATCATGTAGTGGCCTTGCAAACCTGAGCCATTGACGCCTGATGGCCGATTGCCCAAGCTGTCTCCACACTCCTGTTAGAGTGCGCTCTCACCCAAAGAGGTGGGACCTTACCCTTCAAATCATAGGCTTGAATGGTAAACTGGCAGATCCAATGAGAAATAGTTGACCTGGATGCCACTTGCCTTTCCTGGGCCCTTCTGGCAGCACAAAACAGAAATCCTAACCTGTGCCGCCAACTCAAGTAAATCATGACCACCCGAACTATATTCATAGTATGCAGCAATTCTTCTCCTGCCAACTATGTACTAGTAAAAAAAAAAAGAAAGGCAAAACCCTGTTCCCATTCAAGTGAATACTAGAAACCAACCACTCTAGACAAAAAGATGGATTAGGATGCAACATCATCTTATCATGATGCAAGACCAATAAAGGCTTTTTACATGAAAGAGCCGCCAGCTCTGACACTCTTCTTGCCGAAGTGATGGTAACCAAAGAAGCCACTTTCTGAGTCAAAGGACTAACGGGGTTAGTCAAAAGGTTGCTTCTGCAAGGAAAACCAAGACCAAGTTAAAGTCCCAAGGACAGAAGGGTGGCCTGACAGACCAGGCCATCTGTGTTACACCCTGAAGAAAGTACGAATCAATTAGTGAGAAACAACGGTCTCTGGGAACAAATGGATAGAGCCGAAATCTGACCCTTTCCACTCCCGACAGGAGAAAGGACAGAAATCTTCCAATCACATATTTTCGCAGATGCCACTTCCTAGTCTTACACCTGACAGATAAGATTTCCAGGTCCTGTAATGGAAGCTCCCTGAAGCCGGCTTCCTGGCGCTCAACAGTGCGGAGATAACTGGACCCAAGCCCCCCTGATCCTTTCAGACCTGGACTTCCATTGCCAAGCCTTCAATCCTAGCAATCGTAAAGCAAGTCAATAGGACTGGGTGGACAAGCAGTGTGCAGTGGTTTTGCAGAGAGCAGCCCAGATCCTCCTCTTCTCAATTTCCCTTCAGGCTCTTCTGGACCCGCCTTCCTGTGAGGTGCCCCTACAGCAAGCGGCTTGCTATGGGAGCACCCGCTGCTCTGTGTGTCCATTCACACATGGAACTGCGGCTCGGCCCCACCCTCTCTCACTTCTGAAAACACAGCAGCCTCAAACTCTAGAGGGAGAAAGGTTACAGCACCTGGCCCATCCAAGTACTAACCAGGGCTGACCCTGCTTAGTTCAGACGAGATCAGGCCTGTTCAGGGTGATGTGGCCGCAGTCCACTGCAGCTCCGCCTCCAGAAATTGCTGCAATGTCAGACAAACGCAGTAGCCCAGATACACCTGACACCGCTGGCTGGGCCATCCTAATAGCATCATGGGCCCCTGGACAAAGTAGTGCACCAAGTAATCCCCTACCAGCCTGCTCCAATTTATGCACCTACTCTCAAGAATTAAAGTATAAATAGTTGATAGAATGAATCATACATTTATTAATACTTTCAATTAAAATCGATTTTAAACAATAAGAAAACAAGCCATAAATCAGACCAATCAACACATATCTAAACTATATAAAAGGTCAGTAGAGCAGAGGACAGGGTGTCAGGAGGGCAGAGTATGGGGGTTAGTATGGCAAGAAGGGCAGAGTGCGGGGGGGGGGGGAAGAGGGTACAAGTAATGGGGGGCAGGAGGGCATAGTACAGGTGGGTAGGAGGTTACATTACGGGGGGGGGGGCAGGAGGGTACAGTATAGTGGTTAGGAGGGCACGTTACAGGGGGCTGGAGGGCACAGTACAGAGGGAGAGTAAGCGGACACAGTAACGGGGCAGGACGGTACAGTACAGGGGGGACAGGGGGTCACAGTACAGGGAGCAGGAGGGCACAGTACAAGGGGAAGGGGTCACAGTACAGGGGGAGGGTAAACGGACACACTATAGCGGCAGTAATGTATATTACAGATATGGTCTCCTCAAGCACAGCAGCGCAGGGAAGCTGCTGCCACAGATCTGGGCTAAATCTACAATTGGAATGACGTCTCCCCTCCACCTTCCCCTCCATAGTTTCTGGTACTCTTCTGGCACTATGCATGGGGTAAGGAAGAACCCTGAGGCAGAGCATCTTACTACTGCTGTTGCTTGTGTGGGTGGGATGTGTACAGCTCCAATCACATTGTGGTGAATAGGAGAAGAGGGTCAGCAGGGTTTGGCGCAGTACACATCCTGCCCACAAAAGCAGCAGCAGTAAAATGCTCAGATTCGGGGTTCTTCCTTAACCCCTACAAAAAAATTGGGTGTGGGGTGGGGCTGGGAACCATGGAGGTGTGTGGAAAAAGTGGGAGGTGGGTAGGAGATGGTAGATGCGTAGAAAAGAACTGAAGTGAAACTGGGGGATCCTGGTCTGTATAGGGATGAAAAAGGGAGAGGATTTGTGCTGGCATGATGGAAGGGGAGAGGAGAGGCAGATAGATGGGGGTCAAGGGGACTGGAGTGGGATGGTCAGGGATGGGCATGGGGAATACTGTCAGCTGTTAAGGAATAGCCACAGTATAATAAAAGCAAATGGCTGGCTGGCAGAGAAGGGGAGAGGGAATGACTCTCCAATGAACAGTAAAGAGACAGTGTTGGGGGGGTTTGCAGGGTGGGGGACTCTGGTTATCTGCAGTGTTTGTGTATACTGGGACACAAACCTTCGTGAAGTGCCTCCATACAACAAGCACATAAGGAGGGAAAGTGAACTGGAGGGACTATTGTGGGGAAACTGTCATCAAGAATAGGACTCTAGCTGGCTGTGGAAAGAGGTTTTAAATCAGTAGGGCTGATATATGATGGCGGCTGGCTGGGAGAAGGGAGCGAGGGTTAAAAAGATCTGAGAGAGTGTGACAGGCAGAGGTGTGAAAGAAAGGAAGCAGGACAGGACAGTGACTGAGGTGGAAAGGAGGATGCTGGGGAGGGAGAGAACGATGAGGCCGGCCGTAATGAGAGAAAGGCCGGCCATAATGAGAGAAACTGTTGGTAGGAAACTGGGGAGAAACTGCAAGGTCCCCCCATGAACTTAGGAACCCTGGGCAGTGCCCAGGGGTGCCCGTGCAGTAAGACAGCCCTGAACACTAGTCTATTGTGAAATGCAAACACTGCCGGATAACACCCCCCCCCACCACCCCCCTAGTCCACTGGACCCGAGGGCAGCGTACCTGGCTCTCGGCTGCCTCCCCCTTCTGGAACCGTTTAGGTAAAAAATGTGACTACTATATATTGCCACCTAACTATGTAGTCCTGCAGGGATGCAGGTCCATAGCCATGTTGGTCTACAGTTATGGAATCACGCAGCTACACAAGTACACAGGTATGTAGTTATGAAGGTACGTAGGTATGCAGGTATACAAGTATGCATTTATGCAGTTTAGTTTATGCAAGTATACTGGTATTCAGCTATGCAAGTGTACAGATTATACAAGTACGCAGTTCACACAAGTATGCATGAAAGTGTGCAGCTTATGCAAATATAAGTGTCCGGAATGGACTCGCCAATGGTGGTGGGACTCACCTGCCTTGTGGGCTGCAGTACCAAGGCTGGCCAGCAGGTGCTCTCAGCAGCCAGAATCTCACTCCTGCAATCAGGCCATCACCTGAGGCTGATTGCAGGAGGTGTATTTAAGCAGGACCAAGCCTGTGATCAGTGCCTTGGTGTTGTTTCCCATGAGCCCCTGTACCTTGTATCCTGTGTTCCTGTTCTTCTGCCTATCTGATTTGTTGCCGACCCTGCCTGCTCCTGACCTCTGCTGACTTCTGCTCTGACTCCTGGCTATTCTTCTGCCTACTGTTATGCTGTTTGACCACCTGTTGCTGTACCTTGGCTCGTGACCCGTTTACTCTTTGCCTGCTGCTTTGTACTGATCTGCCTCCACCGTTACCGACCTGGCTTGTCTGACTACGCTACACTCCATACTGTCATCCATCCATCCCGCACGGATCCAGTCACTACTGTCCGAACCTGCCAGCCCCTTCACATCAGGTTTTCCCCTGGTACATACCCTCAGCGGACACCTCTACCACAGTTGGGTGCACTCAGGGGCCGCGACCTGGTCTCAGTCCTGCGCCAAGTCCATCCCCACCATCAGGGACTCTGGTGAAAAGGCAGACTGGGGCTTAGACTCCGCGCCCTGGGGAATCCTGTTCTGTGGGTCACTAGAGATCCCGCCGGGCGGTGCCTGACAGTACCTTACGACCTGCCTGACCATTCCACCTCTCCAGCCTGACTACGCCTGTGTTCCAGAAGCCTGCTGTTTCCCTGTGTCAGTCCACACATCTCTGGTCATACCCAGTCTGTGCAAGTAAATATATGCAGTCTATACATTTCAGTATCCATGTGCGTATGCAGTTTATGCCTTTAAATATGCATGTAGGTATGGAGTTTATGGCTTTAAGTATGCACGTATGTATGCAGTCTATGCAAGTATAAATATGCAGTTCAAATAATTATGTAGGTATGCATGCAATAATGTAATACAATGCTTCACCTGCCTCACTCTAAAACGTATTGTTTCATCAAAGAACTGTGTCAAAATTAACTGCACTTCGCCCCATACAAGTTTTGCAGGGCTAGCCAAGCATATATGCATCAAACGCAGCCTGAATGCAGCCTGTATGTTACTTCAGTGCAGTCTAAATGTAAGCTCCTGCAGCTCAAACGCAAGCTATTCTGGAGCAACAACTCCTATAACACCCTGTGCACTAATACCCATGTAGAGGTGTATCAGAATACAGTTGTACAATCCCCCTGGGATTATGCAGTTTAATACAGTGCCTTGAAAAAATAATCATACTCCTTGAAATTTTCCACATTTTGTCATGTTAGAGCCGAAAACATAGATGTATTTTATTGGGATTTGATGTGATAGACCAACACAAAGTGGCACATAATTGTGAAGTGGAAGGAAAATTATCAAAGTTTTTCAACATTTTTTACAAATAAATCTGTGAAAAGTGTGGCATGCATTTGTATTCAGCCCAATTCTTTGTAGAACCACCTTTTGCTTCACTTACAGCTGCAAGTCTTTTTGCGGATGTTTCTACCTGTTTTGCACATCTAGAGAGGGACATTTTTGCCCATTCTTCTTTGCAAAATATCTCCAGCTCTGTCAGATTCGATGGAGAGAGTCTGTGAACAGCAATTTTCTAGTCTTGCCACAGATTCTGAATTGGATTTAGGTCTGGACTGTGACTGGGCCATTCTAACACGTGAATATACTTTGACCTAAACCATTCCAATGTAGTTCTGGCTGTATGTTTAGGGTCGTTGTCCTGCTAGAAGGTGAACCTCCTCCCCAGTCTCAAGTCTTTTGCAGACTCTAACAGGTTTTCTTCTAAGATTGCCCTGTATTTGGCTCCATCCATCATCCCATCAACTCTGACCAGCTTCCCTGTCCCTGCTAAACAAAACCATCCCCACAACATGATGCTGCCACCACAACGTTTCACAGTGGGGATGGTGTGTTCAGGGTGATGTGCAGTGTTCGTTTTCCACCACACATAGCATTTTGCGTTTAGGCCAAATAGTTCAATTTTGGTCTCATTCAACCAAAGCATCTTCTTCCACGTTTGATGTATCCCCCACATGGCTTTTCACAAACTGCAAATGGGACTTCTTATGGCTTCTTTCAACAATGGCTTTCTTCTTGCCACTCTTCCATAAAGGCCAGATTTGTGGAGTGCATGACTAATAGTTGTCCTGTGGACAGATTCTCCCACCTGAGCTGTGGATCTCTGCAGATCCTCCAGAGTTACCATGGGCCTCTTGGCTGCTTCTCTGATTAATGCTCTCCTTGCCCGGCCTGTCAGTTTAGGTGGATGGACATGTCTTTGTAGGTTTGCAGTTGTGCCATACTCTTTTCATTTTCAGATGATGGATTGAACAGTGCTCCGTGAGATGTTCAAAGCTTGGGATGTTTTTTTATAGCCTAACCCTGCTTTAAACATCTCCACAACTTTATCCCTGACCTGTCTAGTGCGTTCCTTGGCCTTCATGATGCTGTTTGTTCACTAATGTTCTCTAACAAACCTCTGAGGGCTTCACAGAACAGCTGTATTTATACTGAGATTAAATTACACACAGGTGGACTCTATTTACTTATTAGGTGACTTCTGAAGGCAATTGGTTCCACTAAATTTTTATTTAGGTGTATGAGATAAAAGGGGCTGAATATAAATGCATGCTGCACTTTTCAGATATTTATATGTAGAAAATATTTCAAAACCATTTATCGTTTTCCTTCCATTTCACAATTATGTGACACTTTGTGTTGGTCTATCACAATAATATACAATTATGTTTTTGGTTGTAACATGACAAAATGTGGACAATTTCAAGAGGTATAGTGAATACTTTTTCAAGGCACTGCACATTGTACAGTCCTGTCCTGTCTATTCATGTAGCTCCCCCACAGGTAGAATTCGCATATCATTATCCAGTCATAAACTACTCCATGTCCCTACTATCTCTCAGATCCTTTAGCACACGTGACTCCAGCCAAAATGGCCATCCCTCTACATTGTGCCTCCACTGCACAAGCGTAGGCTATACAGAGTGACCCCGCGGCCTCTAGTGGCTGGAGGAGGAAACCGCAGCCTAATACTCCTTCAGAGACACATAGAGCATGGACTGGCCAAACCAAACAGCACACTGCCTCTACTGGCCACTGGGAGAATGACCAGACAGTCATATGTTTAAAGAAAACACTGCAAATGTAAACTTACCAGTCCCGCCTCAGGACTCTGAATCATAAACGAATTTCAACCTTCACCCAACAGGACAGGCTCTGTCATGAAAGACCTTCAAGGTCTTGGTCCCCCTTACATCTGATGTCCACCCCCTTGGACCCATATAGCACCCTGCTGGAAAGTAACTTGGTCAGAAAAAACACTGCACAGGGTTCCATTATTCAGGATCAAGCTCTGTAAGGCTGCATTACAGGCACACCTCAAGAATTCTTCTCTCCTTTCCATCGAGGATTCTTCTCTCCTATCCAACGAGGTGTGGGTACCATCCATTTTGGCTAACCACTATCCGTATGGATCCGATTCCAGTCCTTAATTCACAGAAGATCAGTTCCGGACCTCCAAGTATGCCCCAAGAGCACATGCAGCACATTAGTGGCCATCCACCTTACAGACACTATACAAAAAACTGAAGTACTTCCTGTAGGGGAGGACTTCCTGTTTGATTGATCTGCCAGTGTCCATTCACTTATAGGTGGCGCATAACCAATATAGTATATAGCTGAATATAGCCTGCTCTGTGTTCCATAATGTACGATAAAAGGCCGTGTGAAGGGGATTCCAGTGAAAGGTATTCCATGGACTTGCATAAACTATGCTCTGCACTCGGTTCCAGGTCTTAAAACCCTGTTTAGAGCAGAACATGCCAAACGGATCATTCTGTCTAATCTTTACAGGTTGACCCCATGCCTGACCATAGTGAAATACGTAGATATACTGAAAAGATACAAATCCTCATAGTTTTCACACGCACACAAAGAATTTTGTTCTAGAAGGACAAAAGATTGTTTTTTTTTTTTTTTCCAAACTTCTCAGCAAAGGTCACCAACGAATACAGGGTCTTCAATCATGTCTGCAGAAAGCTGGTTGACAGGAGAATCACGTTCACCTGTTTATGCATTATCTTATACTGAAGCTTACTACTCCAGAGGGTCAGGTTTGCTCTTCCAGTGATCTGCAATAAGATGAACCCTGTGTGATCTCGATTGCAGTAGATTTCCCTCTAAAGAGCTGCATAGACTAGCCCTGCCTTCCAACCTTTAGCCTCTTGCCTCTCAGATCTTCAGCCAGATCAGTCAGTGAAATAGGTGATCATCTGGCAGCACTAGGGTGGTCGGTTCGAATCCCAATCATGGCACTACCTGCCCTGTGATTGGGTTTTCTCCAGGTACTCCGGTTTCCTCCCACATTCCAAAGACATGCTGGTAGGTTAATTGGTTTGTATCTAAATATGCCCCAGCATGTGTATGTATGTGAATTAGGGTCCTTAGATTGTAAGCTCCTTGAGGGCAGGGACTGATGTGAATGCACAATATATATGTAAAGTGCTGCATAAATTGATGGTGCTTGTAATAAAAAATGCTGGATGCAATAACTAAAAACAAGTCATATACATGCACACAATTAACACGTAGTCATGCAGGTACCTTTTAATCAGCATTTAAACCATTACATATTCTACGCATGTGAAAAACCATCTACTAAATGAACACCTGCCCTGTCACATCATAGCATTCACCCGGCACTCCAAGAAATAACTGAATCCAACTGCAATATTCTTGCACTGTCAAAACCTCCAGTTTTATTATCACACGACACACAGGAGGATATATCTTATAGTCACAATCTGCATAATAACACATACCAGCAAGAGTGTGAGCATTACATCATGAAACAGATACATCATATGTCAGCGTCACAGCATAGAGATAATACATTACCAAAGCTATGTGGAAGTGGGAAGGAACAAATCCCAACAGAACCAAACTGCCCAGGGAGTCACGGAGAAGCCCTAGGCGCAACCATTTGATGAGCCCATATAGCCTTGGCAAAAATCACAGCGTCACAGCATCCTCTGGCCACTAAGGGGGGACTTCTACTGGTCTCGGCCGGACCTCCGCCTTAAAAACCCATTTTCTGGAAGCTGTCTAATAGTGGGCGGCACCACACCCACCACAGGAGGAGCTAGCAGAAGGGTTCCGCGGGGATTAAAAGAGTCACGTTTAAACACCAAATTCGTTATTTGAAAAGTCATACTTTTGTTTCTTATCTACCCCAAAACCTCGTTTCATCTCCCCCAGACTTAAGGATTTCTAACTTAGATGTCCTTAAACAGGTTTTTATCTCCTATTGTGAGGTTACTAGATGTCATAAACACGTTTCATTCCATAAACAAGTTTTCATCTTGCTCTCAGTAGAATATCTTGTGACTTTGTTCTTTGACCTAGAGAAATGACACATCAGTCACCTCTCATGCCCCTGGCATCTGGGCAACAATGCTTTATTGTAAAAATTACCCAAGAAACAAAGGGTCCAAGGCCAACACATTTCATAGGCATTACATCGCTTTATAAGTACCTGTAATAAATAAATAATAATTCTGGGTATAGATGAAATGTTTGGTAAAATGCAACATGTCAATTAATCCTATTTATATATGCCTTTTGGCATAAACTTGGGAATTAATTTTCACTTCAATGTTGGCAAGTGGTCCAGGCCCTGAGGCAGCGAAGTAAGTTCAAATCATGTTGTTCCCTCCACCATGCTTCACTGTTGGGATGATGTTTTGATGTTGGTAAGCTGTGCCCTTTTTGCGATATGCATAGTGCTTAGTATTCACCTGAACAATTCAACTTTTGTTTCATCATTCCACAAAACATTTTCCCAGTCGCATTGTGGTTTGCCAAGGTGCTCTTTGGCAAACGTCAGGCGCGGAGCAATGTTATTTTTGGAGAGCAGTGGCTTCCTCCGCAGTGTTCTGCCATGGACACCCTGCCTGTTCAAAGACTAACATATGGTAGACTCATCTACAGGGATCTTTGCCAAATCCAGTGATGTCTTCAAGCCTTTAGCTGTTACTCGTCGGTTCTTCTCTACCTCATTGTGGATTCTGCATTGTACCTTGGGAGTCATCTTGGCCGGGCTCCCACTTCGAGGAAGAGTGGCCACAGTACTAACTGTCTCTATTGATTGCAGCGGGTCTGTTGACTGATGGATGTCTAAACACTTTGAGATTTTATTTGTATCCCTTTCCAGCCTTATGCAGATCAACTACTGTTCATTGTTTGTCTTCAGAGAATTTTTTTTGTGAGACATGGCTCACATCAGCTGATGCTTCTTATGAACAGCAAATTTAAAATGTTTAAAGCAGCCCACGCATGGAGAGAATTTCTTTCTTTCAACCATGGGTTGCAGGAAAGATATTCACTTGATGACTGTATTGATGGGGGAATCCCTCCCACCAAGCCATCGTGTTCTCCATGTGGGGGGAAGCCGTCCCCACTGGGAGAAGTCAGCGATTATTGCTAGTGATAATCGCATGTAAAATATGGCAGTCTGGTTGTACCCAAGTTGATTGATCAAACAACTTGGTACATTCAGCCTGCTCATACATGGTTGGCCGGTTCAGCAGGAATTCAAACCTTCTATAGCCAGCCTAAGTATCTTTTATCATTTAAAATAGATCTAAACCACACCTCCAATCTCAATTCATTTATTGGATTCCAGGTGTCCAATCTACCGATGCCAATTAGCTTCCGTTGAAGTAATTAGTCTATGGGTTCACTTACTTGCAGGGTGGATTTGATTTAAATCACTAGTCAGTAAGACTTGATTTAAATCCTAGTTTTCTACATAGACTCATTCTTGCTGGTATAACTTTAATATGCAAGTAGATGAAGATTTTTAGAATAACAACTTTTCATATTAGTTTTTTTATCCCCAGTTTAATAGGTTAATCATTCATATTTGGACAACTTTTCTGTTGTACTTAGGAAGGAGAAAAATAATCATTACCTTAATAATAACAATTTAAATAGATTTATTCAACTGAAACAATAACATTCCAGCATATGTGATTTGCTTAAACATCCATGTTTGTTAACTAATTTGGCTAAACAAAATATATATATTTTAAGAAACTTAGACTGTCAGCCCCTTCCTCCTCACACTTCGTTTCACTTTCTTCTTGTGCAGATCTATTCCACTCCAAACAATCAGAAAAATATTGTTTCTATTCTATTCACTGAACTTCTTGAAACTTAGCAGTGAAGGGGTTGATTCTGTATTCATAGGTTTGTAGAAGTTAGGATGAAGGTCTTTTTCTTAACTCTGTTCATGTTATAACATTTTTGCTGTGAAGAAGAGGCATGTGATCTCCGCTGAGTCAAATTCAGTTTTGAGAACTGCAAAAGTAAACCGAACATCTGTGATAATATCTTGTAGGCAGAGAAACTGCCCAATAATCTTACAAAAACCTCTGGAAGAGCATGACATTGTGAATGGATTCATGGAATTTATTTACCAAAAAAATTAAACATATACAGCCTTATTCTACATAATTAAAAACCTAATCTTTATTTCATGATGGAATAACCTTTGGATGGTAATATATTTTCCTCAAAAAGCATTTTATTAAAAAAAATCTGATTTAAATAATAAAAAAATCCGATTTAAATAAAAAAATCGATTTATTTTTAATTTGTTTTTAAAAAATCATTGATTTTTATCCACCCTGCTTACTTGTTCCTCCAGCACTGTGAATGTATAACGGGTGCGTTCAATAAATGGAGAAATTAGAATTGTTTGTGTGCTATCAACTTAAGCACATTGTGTTTGTCTATTGTGACTTAAGTTGGCCATACATGGATTGAAATTTGCCTGGTTCAGCAGGGACCAAATCAATTTTCGATCCATGTATGAGCACCCTGTATTCTGAACTCCTGCTGTGATCCTGGTATTTGTACCATATCAGTGCTGTGGATATGTACGCAGATTTCACATCTTCCTGCACGCAAGGGAGATGTTCCATTTAGTAGTGGGCTGTATGCAGCTGACTTAGATTGGGTGGTTGTTGATGTTCTAGAAGAGGTGGTTCTGGGAATATCTCTCAAAGTCTTTAGTCTTTGAGCAGAAGAGCCTGAGGTTTTTTGGTGATTTTTTTTTTTTTTTTCCCTAAAACTTCCAAGCGTCACTTCAGCTCAGGAAAATTTTACCCCCTTCTTGACCAGGGCATTTTTTGCTATTCCGCAGTGTGCTACTTTAACTGGTAATTGCTCGATCATACAACACTGTATCCCCATGAAATTTATATCGTTTTCACAAATAGAGATTTCTTTTGGTGGTATTTTATCACCACTGGATTTTTCATTTTTTTATTATACAAACGAAAAAAGACTGAAAATTTGGAAAAAGAAAACACTTTTTTTCTATTTTGTGTTTTAAAACATATCTGATAAAAAATACAAAAATAAAATTTCTTCAAAAAGTTAGGCCAAAATGTATTCTGCTGCATGTCTTTGGTAAATTTTAAAAATCCCAATGAGTGTATATTAATTTTGTTTGTGCATTTGTTTGTGGTTTGTGCAAAAGTTATAAAATTTACAAATGATAGTGTATATATACTGGAATTTTTTTTTTCATACTGCTAATGGCGGCAATCAGCGACTTATAGTGGGACGGTGATAATGCTGTGGGCAATCTGACGCTAACCGACGCTGGGTGGGAACTGACTAAATGACACTGACATCTCAATTGACACTAAAACAGTGATCAATGCTATTAATATACACTGTCAATGTATTAATAACACTGGCTGCAAAGGGGTTTACATTTAGGGGCAATCAAGGGGTTAACTGTGTGTCTAAAAATGTTTGTTATGTGTAAAGTGTGCTGATGTTACTATGCAACTTTCCAGTTTTTACACGCTAATAGCACGTCAATGCTGTCTGTAGAGAGAAATGTATATTACATTTTATACTTCTATTATATTTATGTAATATACTGTATATACCATGAGGAGGTTACATGTCTGGGGGTATTCCCCATGGTTTTTTTTAACAGGACATACAGTATATTTGTATGTGTCCAATTTTTTATACGTGTCAAAAAAAAGTATGTACATTTTATTACAATTATGTGTGGTCTTGTGGTGCCTATAAAGTCCGATCTTATACCGTCTAGTTTTTCTAGCGATTCTTCTTTCCTATATGTCTAACATGTGTAATGTGTGGAATATGTGCTGCTTTTAATACTAGATGTGACTATTTTATCTCCCTGCTTTGCAGGGAGAAGAAAACAGCCATGTTGCTGCTTTCCATTCAGAGCCCTGTGTTTTTATTAAACCCAGGGCTCTGAACTGTGATTAGCTAAGCCCATGCCATGCTAATCTCCTATTGACTTGTCCATATAAGGGCAGCACAGTGGCTAAATGGTTAGCACTTCTGCCTGGCGGTACTAGGGTCGTCGGTTCGAATCCCAACCACGGCACCACCTGCCTGGAGTTTGCATGTTCTCCCTGTGCCTCTCGTGGGCTTCCTCTGGGTACTCCGGTTTCCTCCCACACTTCAAAGACATGCTGGTAGGTTAATTGGCTCTTGTCTAAAATCGGCCCTAGTATGTGTAGTTAGGGACCGTAGATGGAACGTTCCTGGAGGGTTAGGGACCGGTGTGAATGTGCAATATATGTAAAGTGCTGCGTAAAATTGATGGCTCATATAAGCGCCTGTAATAAAATAATAAAATAAAATATTTGCTTGCCCGTACGGGATGTTTGTGTCTGAACAGATCCATTGGTATCTTATGGCCTGATTATAGATGACAGATTATTTTATGTGCTTGGGATAGTAAGGGTAGGTGGGTCAGTCTGTGGGTTTTCTGTAGATGGATGTTTGCAAGCTTGTTCCTTCAATATGTATTGTATGGTCCGGAAGGTTTCTTTCTGGCTGTGAGTAGTTAAGTTTTATTGTTGGGTGGAAGTTGTAGTTTCTGTGGAGTTGGGAAAGATCCTTTTCACTTGCAGCCCAAATAATCAAAATGTCATCAGTGTAGTAGAAGTAGGCCTTGGGTTTTGTGAGACATGTAGATAGGTACTCCTCTTCCATTATATCCATAAAAATATTGTATTGGATGAAGGCAAACTGTTAAAGTGATTGTAAACCTCAGAGATGAAATGAACAAAGCATATCCCTCTATAGTGTGTACTGTCTGCTGCCTCATTACTCTGCATGAATCACTTCTGACATGTTTTCCTGACACCGCAAGAAAAATGGCGACAATGTTAGGACCTCCATCAGATTGACAGCCTCAGTTTTCTTCCTATGCGGCGATAGGTAGGATGTCTCTTTCCTCCAATCAGCTTTCAGAGCTATCCTCACTGAGCCCTGCAGAGTGAAATTTAAGCTCTCTGCCCCTTTTTTCTGAACTCTCAGACAAGCTTTATAAATTCAGCAATTTGAACAGATGTAGAGAAGAGAGGGCTGCAGGTAAATAGGTAAATTTATGTAGGATAATTTATTTCATCTGTGTGTATCAGCTGAGGCTAGTCACTTCACTGGGTATATGTGAGGGGTTACAGCCTCTTTTCAGCTTAGTGCCATGTCCATCTGCTGCAAGTAGAGGTCCAGGCCAAAGGAAACGTAGCTGTGGGTCAACATGAACTCCATCACCTGTGTAATTGGTTCAGAAGTTAATTCTATGAGGAAGTATGGGGGTAATCAACTGGAGAACAGTTGGGGCCTTTTTAAATTTTATTACCCGCCTAAGAGATGTTAGCAGGCCACGTGAGGCGTAGCTCCAGGTGGAAGGATGGCACTGGGTGCTGTATGTGCTTGATCATCCAGCGAGGGTAACTAGAAGATGTGATTGGTTTTCTTGCAGTGTGGAGCAGGAGAGGGCTTCTGGCACACGACTAGTCTGAAGGATCAAGGAGGACAAAGGTAGCCATGGAGCGGTGGGACGTGTAAAGATCTCCTAACAGCAGGCCATATAAGGTGAAAAAACTCCAGTATAAACACTAAAGTCCCATAGACCAAGTGGTTGTAAAGGCAGAATTTTTTTTTTCTTTACCTCAATGCATTCTCTGCATTAAGGTAAGAAAAAAACCTTCAGTGAGCAGTCCCCCCTCCCCCAGCCCAACTAAATTCTTACCTGAGCCCAACATTGATCCAAGTGCTACTTTATCTCTCTCCTCATTGAACATGGAGATAGTAGTGGGAGCCTTTGGCTCCTGCTGCTATCAATCAAATGCTGGGAAAGGGGGGGGGGGGCAAGCTGTGCTGTGTGGACACACATCGCTTGGCTCACGAGCAAACCCACACAAATGCCCCCATAGCAGGTGGCTTCCTAGTGGGGCACTCAGAAGGGAGTAGGAGCCAGGAGTGCCATCATGGACCCCCAGAAGAGGAAGATCTGGGCTGCATATCATTGCACAAAGAAGGTAAGTATGACTTGTTTAATAATTAATAAAAAAGATCTACCTTTACAATCACTTTAGAATTCCCAACCCCCTCCACCCCGCCTTAATAAACTGCCTATGCTCTACAAAGAGTAACATTCACTTTCCTTACTTGGTTGACCAGTTTTGGGAGCATCTCACACCGCCATTTTTGAATAGAATGCCATTGGTGGCTGGCTCCTTCCTTGTTCTTTGCCCACCCACCTGTCACGTTATGCCAGATCTTGCGCATGTGCCTCGTGAGTCCTGGAGCAGCTTGTTACTGTAGAGATGCTGTACATGCACCATGCATTATTGGGGGGAGGGAGTCCACTTTAAGGCTGCATTCACACTTGAGTGTAGCGAATGTGAGTGGTTTTCGTGCGTTTTTTGGTCACCAATGTTTGTGCAGTTTTACACATTTTCATGTGATGTCGTGTGATGTCACTGGCTGGCCCCACCCCTTACATATTTAAGAGCTGTCAAAACAGCTCAGAGGCAGATGGACGAGAGCCATTGTCGGGAATGGAGCCTTTTTTTTTTTTTTTTTAAATTCTTTTTTCGGGTTGGCGGTGGACATCGTGATTGACGTTGGATCTACTGCAGGGGACATTCTTTTAGCTTTTTCTTTTAATAAAGGGCTTGTCAAAAACCGTGTCCTTTTTTTTTTTTTTCACACTACACTTTTTGTTTTTTTGTGAAAGAGTAGCGGGACCATGTACCCCATACTCATTCACATGGGGGGCGGGATCTGGGGGCCTTGCACGCGCCCCCCCCCCCTCCTCACCTGCCGGGCTGCATGCTTGGATAAGGGTCTGGTAAGGATTTTGGAGGGTACCCCCACACCATTTTTTTTTTTTTTTTTTTTAATTTTGGCGTGGGAGTTCCCCTCAAAATCCATACCAGACCCGGAGGGCTTGGTTTGGATGGGAGGGGGGACCCCACGCTGTTTTTTAAATTATTTTTTTTTTTTGCTGACAATTCTTTCTTTTACATTCAGCTGTCAGTGGGAAACCCCGCTGACAGCTGAAACATTACCGCATGGTTGTCACCACTAAAGTACCGCATGACTTGATAAAATAACTCATGCAGTATTTTAGTAGTATAAAGAGAATTGGTACAGTGAGCGCTTCAAAATGTCAGCTGCTGAACATTCAAGGAAAACATATAAAATCCTTATAGAAATGTAGATATATAAAATGCAGCGCTGTATGATATTAGCAAAAATGAATGACGGTTACAATATAAAAAAGAAAAATCACAAATGAAATGCAGTCCTGTAATAGTGCTCGCTGTTTTTCCAGTGCAAATGATAGAAATGCGCACTAACCAGAAGCGTATTGATAATAAGCATGTATGTAAATATCCTGAAGATTCCCCTCTCTTTCTGGTCAGAATGTAGATAGGAACTGGAAAAATATGGAGATGAAGCGCCCTCGTGTGGTAAGGATGAGGTCCCACAGGCCAGAAGTATCCTTGTAGAGGTGTATGGAGTAAAAAGTTCCCCCTCTCTGGAGCTGGTAAAAGGGTCACTCTGGGGCTGCAAAGGTTGAAAAGCTCCTCACAGGAGACATAGGGAGAAACTCATAGTGTAGTGCAGAGACTCTGCTCTACCTCAGAAGAAGTGCGTGCGCACGAAACGCATAAGGTGGAGCCCAGGACGTCGTTGACATCACGCCGCCTACACCACGTGGAGGCCCGGTGGCCATCTTTGATCTTGGAGGGTCAGTCGTTCACTTGTATCTGGCACTATTGTGATTTTACCTACGCTTCATTGAATAAATAAAGTAACTTTACATACTACACTATGAGTTTCTCCCTGTGTCTCCTGTGAGGAGCTTTTCAACCTTTGCAGCCCCAGAGTGACCCTTTTACCAGCTCCAGAGAGGGGGAACTTTTTACTTCATACATCTCTACTAGGATACTTCTGGCCTGTGGTATTTTAGTAGTGTTTACTTTTTTCTGACCTCCGGAACGGATTAATTAGTTTTCAATGCATTACTATGGGAAACGGTGTTTTGGTTTACAAATTTTTCACTATACGAAAAGTCCCGCAGAACGAACTAAATTCGTAAACTGAGGTATACCTGTATATTTTTCTCTGTACAGATTTCCTTTAATTGTATTTGTCTTTCCCCAGAAAGCTGTCCACCAGCATGGGCACCAGAGTATTTCCAACCTGTCTGTCTTGTACATGATTTTAGAGACTGCTGCACTTTTAAGGATAGAATGCCTACTGTGCTCCTAATCCACCTCCAGTATTTATCATTGCTTCCTTTAATGGCCATGTACAGTCTTCCCGGTAGGTGATGTGTTCTTGGAATCGTCAGCGCCTTCACAACACAAGCCAAGCAACACGTCCTCTATTATCCATAGAAAGGTTCCATCTGTTGTATTTTGCCAGGTGTTTGTGGCACACTGGAGACTATTGTTCCTGTGACATGAACATCGAACAAACACCTATTATTACACATCTATTACCTTAACATTTGTGTCATTAGCTAAACTGGGTTTATATAAAAGGTTTATCAGCTAAGCAAGGTTGCTAAGTGACTGCCCACATGATGTCATTGTGAATATCTTCTCACATCTTCACTGATGAGGGCAACCCGGCACTCGATGACTTCCACCGACTCCATCTACTTCTTCCTATTCGTTTTATGCCAACTGTTTTTGCCTAATGGGTAGTTTTGTGTGCTGATTTGGCAGATGATATTTTATTTCCTGTTATAGTTCTCTAAATAGTTAGGAATGTTCTGCAAAAAGAAATAACTTTACTATGGAATTGGTATAATGCAGAGGTCTCTAAAATTTCTAAACAAAGGGCCAGTTTACTGTCTTTCAGACTTTAGGGGGGCCGGACTGGTGCCATTGGGAGTAGAAATTGTCCTGCGTCATTGGGAGTAAACAATGCATCTTTGGCATTAGGGGGAGGAATACTGCCCTATTCTTGGTGTAAGTTGGAGAAATAGTACCCCATTGTTGGTGTCAGTGGGAAGAATGGTACCCCGTTGTTAGTGTTAGTGGGAGGAATGGTGCCTCATGGTTTGTTTCAGTGGGAGGAATAGTGCCCCATTGTAGGTGTCAATGGAAGGAATAGTGCCCTATCGTAGGTGTCAATGGAAGGAATAATGCCCCATCGTATGTGTCAGTGGAAGGAATAGCGCCCCGTCGTAGGTGTCAATGGAAGGAATAGTGCCCTGTCGTAGGTGTCAACGGAAGGAATAGTGCCCCGTTGTAGGTGTCACTGGAAGGAATAGTGCCCCGTCGTAGGTGTCAATGGAAGGAATGGTGTCAATGGAAGGCATAGCGCCCCATCGTAGGTGTCAATGGAAGGCATAGCGCCCCATCGTAGGTGTCAATGGAAGGCATAGCGCCCCATCATAGGTTTCAATGGAAGGCATAGCGCCCCATCGTAGGTGTCAATGGAAAGAATAGTGCCTGTTGTTGATGTCAGTAGCAGGAATTATGCCCCCTTGTTGGTGTCAGTGAGAGGAATAGTGTCTTGTATTAGTGGGAGAAAAAGTGCCCTAAGGGCAAGCAAAGGGCCGCATCCAGCCTCCGGGCTGTAGTTTGGAGACCACTGGTATAACATATCTAAAGGTATACCCTAGTCCTACTGTATATGTCTTTTTTCTTAAAGCGGAGTTCCGGCCTCCGCCACCTACCAAGAAAGAACCTAAAAGTCAGCAGCTACAAATACTGTAGCTGCTAACTTTTAATATTAGCATGTGTCCTCACCCCAAGCCGATTCTTCAATTAGCTGTTGGGTGCTGACGCCGCCATCTTGACTATGGGAAAGCGTCAGTGCAGCCTTCACCACTGGTTTCCTACTGGGCATGCGCTTTGTGAATGGGCCACAGTCCTCTAGGGCCTCGAAAGTGTCCCAGAGGGCTGCAAGGGGTGGGGGTGGCAACTTCAAAACCAGGAACCCGCTCCTCCCCAAAAGGTGCCAAATGTGGCAGCGGAGGCGGTGCAGAAAAGCAGAGCTTCCTCTTTTGCCATCCAGGCCAATTCTGACATTTGTGTCATACATGTAAAAATCATCTTTTTTTGCTTGAAAATTACTTAGAACCCTCAAACATTGTATATTATTGTATATAAACACAGCAACCGTTTTTTTTTTCCTTTTGGGGTAAAGGTTTTATAGAAATGAACAAAAGCTGATCATTGTAAGCACCTCTGTTAAATTTTTTGTCCCAACCCTCTAACTGTCGACTTTCCTGGGCAGCTTGGTCTGTTACAGGAAGTTAAAAATTAACAGACTTACTAGCTAGATCATGAGGTGAAAATAAAGGGAAACAAGCCTAAGATAGAAAACGAATGCAGCCATCACATCTATTGACTGCCAAGCTGCAAAATAATAAATATTTGTTTTTGAGTTTAATATTGCTTTAAGTGGATAGTTTTATTGTTCTCTTGGGTCACCGTGTAACTGTTATTTAGGTGCTGGGTTGCAGATGGTAGCAGACTTTTGATAAAAAGTGGTAGTTAAAAAAAACAAAAAAAACCTGCAAGACGATGGCGTAATGTGCTAGTATGCATAGCAATGAAACCCTCCGGCGGCACGCTGACAGGGCTTCCGTCTTCACTTGGTCCTTCTTCCAGGTCTGCGGGCTCTGGCGGCTTGAATGGCCGAGACGCAATGACATCACTCCCATGCATGCGTGTTGGAGTCACTTTCTATGGCACACAGCTCTGAAGGAATGATACGAGCATGCTATTCCTTCAGAGCGCATGTGCCAGTGCTCTACACCCAACCTCCCTATAGGCTTACCTGTAGGTACAAGTACAAAAACTGACTTTACTACCACTTTAAACCCCAAACCAAAACCATATTATATTGCAGCTTACCAATCATTAGATGTGGTAGCTGCATTGGTTTTCTTTCTTTTTTTTAAGCTTTTTTCCCCCCCTGATTTCACCTGATGGTCTTGCCAATAACACACCTCCTGTACTAGAGTGCCTCCACTCTGGATGAGGGAGCACCTTTGGACAGCAGCTTTGTCAGTCTGGGGGGTGGGGAGTGTTAGATGGACTAGCAGATTTAGATGCACTAACAAATTGAAGCCAAACTCAAGCTCATGTTTTATAATCAGGTACAGCAACAGTTTTTTCCTTTTTGGGATAAAGGTTTTACATAGATAAATGTTGACCACTGTAAGCACCCCTGTCAGTGGTAAGTGGCTTGTCTCAACCCTTTAACTGCTACTTCAAGAGAGCGTGTTCTTTTGAACAACAACAGACTGGATCACCAGGTGAACATAGAAGAAACTAAGTCTAAAAAAGAAAATGCATGCAGCCACTTCATCTAAGAAATGGTAAGCTGCAATATAATAAATGTTTGCTTTTGGGTTTACTACTGGTTTTATCTACCACTAAGCTGCGTCCTCCCCTCTCCGGGACCTCCAGTTAGCTACAAATTTTTTAACCTCCCACAGCGATTCCCAGCTCCCATAGTGTCCTCCAACCTCCTATTGTGGCCCGCAGTGCCCCCAGGACCTCTGAGAGCTTTCACCTTCCACTGTGCCCCCCCCAACTTCCAGAGTGTCCCCTCAGCCTGCTGCATGCCCCCTGCCTGCTTAATGCCCCCAACCTCAGTGTCCCCTTGTGCTCCCCAGCCTCCCACAGTGTCCCCTCAGCCTGCTGCAGAGCATCCAAATTTCCTTAATGCCCCTAACCTCAAACGGTGACCTGTTGTGCCCCTCAGCCTCCCACAGTGCCCACTCAGCCTGCTGCAGAGTCTACAGCAACTGTCACAACTGTGAGTACTATAGTGTAAGATTTCCTTTCCTTCCTTTTTGTTTTTTCTTTCTTTCCTTCCTTTTTAGACCCTTGATATCTCACCTAAGCCCCACCCAACAAGGCTCCTAAAAAAAATTGTAAACAATATTAAAAAAAAAAAACTAAAAAAAAAAAACTTCTGACACCAGTAGCAGAAACACCAGGATCACAAAAGGGAAGGGCCCTGGCCGAGGGCCAGGGGGGCCCATTATGGTTTCTTGCACTGGGGCCCTGAAGGTTCTAGTCATGCTACTGGGCTGGAAGAAGATCGCAAGGAAGAGGAAGCTAATTTGAGATAGAAGAGGAATAGAAAAGGGAGGAAAAATTAAGAGAAGAGGAGGTGAGAAGATGGGAAAACAGAAGAAGAGAAGTGGCTGAAAGAAGATCGCAAAAAGGAGGGTTCTAAAAATAGAAGGAAGATGAATGAAGAAGAGGAGCAGAGAAGGGAGGAAAAATTATGACGAGGAGGTGAGAAGAAGGGAATACAAAAAGGGAAGAGGAAAGGGCAGCTGGAAGAAGATCCCAAGAGGGATCAAGCTAAATGGAGAAAAGAAGAGAAGAGAGAACAGAAGAGAAGGCAAAAAGAGGAACAGAGAAGGCTGGACAGATTCAGAGATGATGAGGCAAGAAGATGGGAAAACAAAAAACGAGAAGAGGAAGGGGCAGCTGGAAGAAGATCCCAAGAGGGATAAAGCTAAATGGAGAAGAGAGAACAGAAGAGAAGGGAAGAAGAGGAACAGAGGAGGCTGGGCAGACTCAGAGATGATGAGGCAAGAAGATGGGAAAACAAAAAAACGAGAAGAGGAAAGGGCAGCTGGAAGAAGATCCCAAGAAGGATAAAGCTAAATGGAGAAGAGAAGGGAAGAAGAGGAACAGGGAATGTTGGACAGATTCAGATAAGATGAGGGGAGAAGATGGGGAAACGGAAAAAGAGAAGTGGCTGGAAGAAGATGGCAAGAGAGGATGCTAAATGGAGAAAAACAGAGGAGAAGAACAGAAGAGAAGAGAAGGGAAGAAAGGGAATGGAGATGGATGGACAGATTCAGAAATTATGAAAAGAGGAGATGGGAAAACAAAAAATGAGAAGAGGAAAGGGCAGCTGGAAGAAGATCCCAAGAGGGATAAAGCTAAATGGAGAAAAGCAGAGGAGAAGAGAGAACAGAAGAGAAGGCAAAAAGAGGAACAGAGAAGGCTGGACAGATTCAGAGATAAGGCGAGAGGATTAATTAAACAAAAAAACAAGAAGAGGAAAGAGCAGCTGGAAGAAGTTAGCAAGAGGAAAAAAGCTAAATGGAGAAAAGCAGAGGAGAAGAGAGAACAGAATAGAAGGGAAGAAGAGGAACAGAGAAGGCTGGACAGACTCAGAGATGATGAGGCGAGAAGATGGGAAAACAAAGGAGAAGAGGAAAGGGCAGCTGGAAGAAGATCCCAAGAGGGATAAAGCTAAATGGAGAAGAGAAGGCAAGAAGAGGAACAGGGAAAGCTGGACAGATTCAGATAAGATGAGGTGAGAAGATGGGAAAACGGAAAAAGAGAAGAACTGGCTGGAAGAAGACAGCGAGAATGCTAAATGGAGAAGAACGGAAGAAAAGGGAAGAAAGGGAATGGAGATGGATGGACAGATTCAAAGAGGAGGAGGCAAGAAGATGGAAAAAAAAAGTTTAATTACATTTTTGTTATAATTAAAGAAAAAAAAATCATGCCTGTGACTGCCAGTCTTTCAATTCCTCATGGGACTTGTAGTCCCACAACAGCTGGCGTGCTTAGGTTGCCCACCGCTGTTCTCCAGCATTGCTCTTTTTCCCTCTTATTACACGAGCCCTTTAGCTGGTAGCTCTCCACCATATCATTAGCTTAGAAATATGACAGCAGGTGCAAGCAAATTTTAATGAGCAAAATAAAATCCGTATATAGAATTTCCCCAGTGAAAAAATATTTCCTGTATCGCTTCCAAAACCTCGTGCGTGAGAGTTTTAATACAGCCGTGTTTATAATGTGATTATGTTTCTTCTATAGCCTTGCTTGTTTTTGCTAAGTGCTCTATACGACTTGGCAGACGGGATAAAGAAAGTTCCACCACAGTCCTCTTAATTAACCATTTTTATTTTTTTTTCTTGTTTCACATTGGCATTCTTGCATGAGTTAGGGCTTAATGCCATTTTAAGTATGTGGGAGACATCTGATGAGCGCTGGAATAATTGAGCGAGGAAAGTGGTCACTTGTTTTTAGATTTTTTTTTTTTTTTTTTTTTATGGCTGATGTGCAATTAAGCTGAACGTCCATCGGGTGTCACTGTAACCAAATGCCTGAGCCCATCCGAGAGAGAAATCAAATCAAATCTGAAGTCACACCATTTTATAATCAAATGATCCAAAACTGAGCGCTTCAAACAGGAGAATAATAAATGGATTGGTGGGAGAATGTAAATAGAGCCTAATTTCATTTCATTTTTGTGCTGGCCGTGTTCACATTTTTGCTAATGGATTTCTGCATTTTGACATTTCTTTTCCGTTTTAGATTTCTTCTTTCCTGTTGTGCATACCAAAGCAGCCGGTCCCGTATGAATGTATTATCACTGTCCGCAGTCTATCCCCCTGTTTATTCATCTAATCACTATAGACTGGCAAAACTGTTTATATCAATTATGCCGCTGCGGCTATCATTACGGGGGGTTTCAGGGTGTTAGATTTGTTTAGTGGCCAGCAGGTGGCACTGCGACAACAGCCTCCGGTGCCGTTCACTAATAATTAATGTGCAGTCATCAGTTGCAAGGCATGACTATTAGATTTATAATGTAACAATGAGCATATTTTATGTTGTGCTTTGTTCTGTAATAGATGGATTTATTTGTTGTTTTTTTTTTCTCCTTTTTTTTTTTTTTTTTTTATGCGTCTGGAATTGACTATGAGATATTAAAGCAGGCTATTAACCCAAACGCTGCACAGAGACAGGATTTCTCATTGTCTGAAGGAAGACTGTCTGCAACGCTCCCCTATCTCCTGTCATTTTCCTATACTGCAGTGTGAGATCAAAAGGGATGAGGTTGTTGGTTGCCGTGAGCAGCAATACGACTTTTGGAGACTTGAAGTATATGTAAACCCTCACCTTGTAAAACAAACCATTCAGTGTAAAATAGAAAGGAAAGGCAAAACATGTATAGATATTAAAAAAAAAACCCATTATAAATACCCTTTTCTCTTTTTTTGTAAGTGATCACTTACCCTCTGTTCTCAGCTGCATAAGAGCTGGGGGGGAGGGGGAGAGAAACAGCAGTACACTGATCTTCCCAGTGAATGGCTGTGCAGGAGGGCATGTCAGCAGAAGTCTGATCATGGGATTAGCTCCCAGCACAGCTAGAGAACTGACCACGCTGTGCTCCCATGCCTAGTGTGGTCAGTTTTTAATAGGAAAGCAGAGGGACTGGCAGGAACACCAGGGATTTCACACAAAGGAAGCAATACAAAGAGGACAGAAGACTTTATCATACAAGTACATGGTACAGCAGGCAAAGATCAGGAAAATATCAAATGTTTGATTTACATATTCTTTAAAGAATTCCACATAAGGATATTTTACATATAGTAGTTACATTGGTCCAAGCTCAGCCAATGTGACTCTGCATATACCACACCTGTGGGATCCCTCTAGAGCAGGGGTCTCCAAACTTTCTAAACTGGAATCGTGCCCCATTGTTGTTATCATTAGGAGAAAGTGTGCCCCATCGTTGGTTTCATTAGGTGAAACTGTTCCCTATCGTAGGTGTCATTGGGAGGAATAGTTCCCTATCGAAGGTGTCATTGGGAGGAATAGTGCCCCATCATTGGTGTCATTTAGAGTTATCGGGCCCCATCGCTGATGTCATTGGGAGGAATTGCGCCCCATTGTTGATGACATTGGGAGGAATAGTGCCCTATCATTGGTATCAGTGGAAGGAACAGTGCCCCATCATTGGTATCAGTGGGAGGAATAGTGCCCCATCATTGGTATCAGTGGGAGGAATAGTGCCCCATCATTGGTATCAGTGGGAGGAATAGTGCCCCATCATTGGTATCAGTGGGAGGAATAGTGCCCCATCATTGGTATCAGTGGGAGGAATAGTGCCCCATCATTGGTATCAGTGGGAGGAATAGTGACCCATCATTGGTATCAGTGGGAGGAATAGTGTCCCATCATTGGTATCAGTGGGAGGAATTGCGCCCCATAATCGGTATCATTAGGAGAAACTGTGCCCCATCATTGGTGTCATTGGGAGTAATGGTGCCCCATCATTGGGAAAAATTGTGCCCCATCATTGGGTCATTGGGAGTAATAGTGCCCCATCATTGAGAAAAGTTGTGCCCCATCATTGGAGTTATTGAGAGGAATCGTTGGTATCGTTGTCAGGAATTGTGCCCCATCGTTGTCAAGAATTCTGCCCCTTCGTTTGTGGCATTGTCAAGACCGACGCTCCCTTGTTGGTGTCAGTGGATGAAATATTGCCCCAAGGGCTTGATAAAAGCAAGCAAAGGGCCACAGTTTGGAGAGTAGTGCTTTTGAAGCTGGAAATCACTGTAGTAGACAATGCTAATCCAGTGATCCTCACTAGCTTTCAGGTCTGGTGCTGCACTCAGGAGGTCACAAGTGCCATTCGGAGAATGCTGTGCATTTTTTTCAGTGAATGCAAAGCTATCTCTGATTGGATGAGGTGGAGAATGTGACTTGTTCCCAGTCTCCAACATCCCCTATAGCAGTGTTTCTCAACTCCAGTCCTCATAGACCCCCAACAAGTCATGTTTTCAGGATTTCCCTCAGATGAAACAGCTGTGGTAATTACTAAGGCAGTGAAACTGATCAAATCACCTGTGCAAAATAATGGAAATCCTGAAAACATGACCTGTTGGGGGTCCATGAGGACTGGAATTGAGAAACACTGCCCTATAGCCAGGGCAGAGACAAGGGGGGAGCAGGAGGGGCGGCCGCCCTGGGTGCTGCTGCATCACACTGGCTGCAGTGGCTGGCAACCAGCAGGCTCTGACAGCTACTTTCTCTAAATACAAATATAGGGCTCATGCACACAGCTGCCTGGAGCTGTATAATGTAAAATTTCGGCAGGAGGAGCCACAGGTTCTGCATACAGCCTCTGACTGACCCAGGACACAGGTTACATCTAGGGTCAGTGTTTCAATGTCATGCCCGGTGCCACACAGCTGTCCACAGCTAATTGGCCAGTTTGTATACTGCCATAGCACAGAGTGCAGCTGCATCCAGAGGCGGCACTAGTTCACACTAATGGTTGAGGGGTGGAAAACCGCCTTGTGGTTGAGACACATTTTTACCACTCTTTTTAGCTGCAGAGACAGGGGCTGGGTGTATACACATGCTACGGCTGTGATACTTCGCTTTGCAGTCACAGCAGGAATTATACCCCCTGTCGCTAAATGGGGCTGCTCTTTAGGTGCCCCACAACTGCATGCAATGCACACGGTTGCAACGCGCTACTGTGGGGTTCAAGGGGTTAGAGCAGATGGTGACAAGGTGATACAATGCCTCCTCACCACATGTCAAATGCTTTTTAAAGAGCGATCTGAACACAGTGACAGGGGTGCTTACAATGAGCAGCTTTTATTAATTTATGTAAAACCTTTATCCCAAAAGGAACAAAACTGTCTGCTGTAACTGTGAGCTGAAGATTGGTTTCAATTTGTTATTGTATCTAAAGCTGCTAGTACATCTAACACTCCTCCCCCCGCCAGACTGACAATGCTGCTGTCCAAAGATTCACCTGTGCGTCTTCATCCAGCGTAGAGGCGCTCTAATACAGGAGGTGTGTTACTGGCCAGATCACCAGGTGAAAACAGAGGGGGAAAAAGCCTAAAAAAAAAAATGAATGCAGCCACCGCATCTAATAATTGGTAAGCTGTAATATACATTGAAGGGAATAAGAATTTGATACCCTGCTGATTTTGAATGTTTGCCCACTCACTGTCACCCGCACTATCCCTCTTCTCCGTCTTCTCCCCCCTAGTGATGGCATCTCAACTGAGGGCATCCGGCTGTGACAGTTTGCGGCTTCACAGCCTGGGGCCCACTGCACATGCGCGAGTCATACTGCACCTCCTGAATGATCCAGCAGTCTTCTGAGACCTGTGAAGTGTCCCAGAAGACTGTGGGGGAAGGAGGGGGTAATGGGGAGGCCTAACTTCATACCTGTCAAAACCAGGTACCCACTCCCTCCTCCCCCTAAAAAGTGCCAAATGTGGCAGTGGAGGTGGAGAGAAGGCAGACAAGCGGAGCTTCCACTTTTGGGTGGAGCTCCGCTTTAAATAAGTTTGATCACACTGTAGGCATTTAGCCATGTGAATTATGGAAGCCTCATTTATATTTTAGCAGAGGATTTGGAATATAGATTATATTTTAAGCCTAAGTGGGTGATATGAGAGCATCATCTATACTTATTCCTATCAGACGAGATTGATTGGAAAATAAATTGATCATGGCCAAGTGCCAGCTCACTGTGTTGCTACGTGGAGAGATCCCAATGAAATTGGAGATTTTAAAGCATTACTAAACCCAGGACCCTGCATTCACTATATCTGGTCTCCCCGAGCCCTGCATTCACTATATCTGGTCTCCCCGAGCCCTGCATTCACTATATCTGGTCTCCCCGAGCCCTGCATTCACTATATCTGGTCTCCCCGAGCCCTGCATTCACTATATCTGGTCTCCCCGAGCCCTGCATTCACTATATCCTCTCTCCCCAGACCCTGCATTCCCTATATCCGGTCTCCCAGGACCCTGCATTCACTATATCTGGTCTCCCCAGACCCTGCATTCACTATATCTGGTGTCCATCGACCCTGCATTCACTATATCTGGTCTCCCAGGACCCTGCATTCACTATATCTGGTGTCCCCCGACCCTGCATTCACTATATCTGGTCTCCCAGGACCCTGCATTCACTATATCTGGTGTCCCCCGACCCTGCATTCTCTATATCTGGTGTCCCCCGACCCTGCATTCTCTATATCCGGTCTCCCAGGACCCTGCATTCACTATATCTGGTGTCCCTCGACCCTGCATTCACTATATCTGGTGTCCCCCGACCCTGCATTCACTATATCTGGTCTCCCCGGACCCTGCATTCACTATATCTGGTCTCCCCGGACCCTGCATTCACAATATCCGGTCTCCCCGGACCCTGCATTCACAATATCTGGTCTCCCCGGACTCTGCATTCACTATATCTGGTGTCCCCCGAGACCCTGCATTCTCTATATCTGGTCTCCCCAGACCCTGCATTCACTATATCTGGTCTCCCTGGACCCTGCATTCACTATACCTGGTCTCCCTGGACCTTGCATTCACTATATCTGGTCTCCCACAGTACACACAACATGGAAATGCAATTATTTTAGTAAATATAAACTGCTAAATACCTTTTCTCATCAGCAGTATATAGCAGTCTTATGACTTCTATCAGTGTCTGGCCATGCACTGGTTAAAGCTTGTAGGAGGAGTTTTTATTCTGTTCTGACTGTCCTATGAGGCTGCATGACCCCTGACCTCTGTCTGGACAGTGCTGATTGGCCCTGTGCTGATCACAAGCACTCTCCCAGAGAAAAAAAAAAAAGCTCTCTAGCCATACACACTAAACTGAGCATGTGAAGAATGTCTCATAGAGCTCTGTACTATCAGTAGATGGATTGGGGAAAGTAGAAGAAGGGGAGGATCAGAGAAGACAGGATCAAATAGCCTTTTTACACAATGCAGAGTATTAACCCCTTAGGTTCCACAGTGAGTATAACAAACAGGCTTTATTGCCAGGGGCGGACTGACAACTCATGGGGCCCCCGGGCAATAGGGGATCATGGGGCCCCTGTGTCCTTGCCCAAACTCAAAAAAGCCTATGAAAAAGGTACCAGGGGCATCTCATGGGGCCCCCTACTGACCCCGGGCCCTCGGGCAGTGCCCGAGTTTCCAAATGGTCAGTCCGCCCCTATTTACTGCATATGCAGACTGATTTTACTGTTGTGGGTTTAGTAACACTTTAACATTTCTCCTGTAATGCCATGCTTAGGTCAGTTGCACAGCATCATTGTATCACCTTTTCCCATTATGGAAATAAAAACGTACAAACAATATGAAGAAAACCTTGTGCCTAATAAAGTAAAAAAAACTAAAAAAAAAACTATGCTGCCACCCTGAAGTGATCAGTAACCACCATATGAATATAAAAGCGTTACATAGGGGGCGCTATACGACACAACCCATGTTTAAAAAGTAAAGTGCTAAGTGAAGGTGAAACAATACATGTAATCAAATATATAATAAATACATTTCTATTTGCATTTATATGAAAACCATCCAATGAATGTCCATAGGTCATTAGAATAGAGCAATCTGTGACAGTCTGAACCACGGTATTGCTAGATGTAAATCTCCGTCACCATCACCTGTCCGTGCATCACCCAGTGGTATAGTAGTATGAAATGACTCAAACAAACAAACAAACAAACAAACAAACAAACAAACACAACCTCTTTAATCAAAAAGAAGGTCTGCTGTGCTTATTGGTAGCCTAGTTGGGATTGGGGTTAGCTTCTCCTGTGGTGGATGCTCCACCCTTCTTATATGCGCCACAACAAATCACATCAGAACCCAGGGATAGGATCATATATAGTGTAGTAGATTTATTAAAATCAGGTTAAAACAAAATAAAATGTTCACATTATCGTGTGCCTGTGCATCGGCACTAAAAGTTAAAACGTGATGACATTGCTGGCACCGCCGCAACATACAGTTGTGGAATCGGCGTGCGTTCCAGCACTAGGAAGTAACCTGGTTGGATATCAACGACTGGAAGTCCCGCCTCTAACGCGTTTTTATCACTCATATCTAGGGTTGCCACCTCATGCCTTTGAAACCGAACACATATTAACCGGTTCCCAACCGCGCTATAGCCGGAGGACGGCTACAGCGCTGTTGTGTAATCCTGGGACGACGTTCATGGATGTCATGACACACCCCCAGCCCCGCTGGTGATCGCTGTGTCCTGCGGACACAGCTGATTACAGGGTATGGTAATCGGGCCAATCACGGTGGCCTTTTACCATGTGATCAGTTGTGTCCAATGACACAGGGATCACTTGGTAAATGCAGTTGCTGGTTATCAGCTGCACTTTTCTCACGCTGTCACAGTACTGCCGAGAACCGGCAATTGTCAGCGAAAGGATCGGCACTGATCATCAGGGCGCCGTTGATCAGTCCCCAGCAGTGCCGCCTACCTGTACCCATCAGTGTTACCTACCTGTACCCATCAGTGTTACCTACCTGTACTCATCAGTGTCACCCACCTGTACCCATCAGTGTCACCCACATGCCCATCAGTGCCACCCACCTGTGCCCAGCAGTGCCACCCATCAGTGCTGCCCATCAGTACCATGTATCAGTGCCACCTATCAGTGCCCATCAGTGCCACCCACCTGTGCCCAGCAGTGCCACCCATCAGTGCTGCCCAGCAGTACCACCTATCAATGCCCATCAGTGCTGCCTATCTGTGCCACCTCATCAGTGTCACCTATCTGTGCCCATCAGTGCTGCCTATCATTGCCCATCAGTGCTGCCTATCAGAGCAGCCTCCTCAACTCACATTAGTGAAGGAGAAAAATTACCTGTTTGCAAACTTTTATAATAGATACAAAGAAAACCTTTTTTTCAAATTTTTTGCTCTTTTTTTTTGTTTTTAGTGCAATTAATAAAACACCCAGTGGCGATTAAATACCACCAAAAGAAAGCTCTATTTGTGTGACAAAAATGATACAAATTTCATATGGGTACAATGTTGCATGACCGCTCAATTGTTATTCAAAGTGCAACAGTGCTGAAAGCTGAAAATTGGCCTGGGCAGGAAGGGGGTATAAATGCCTGGTAGGCGAGGGGTTAATTACACAGGTTTTGTGGCTGATTAAGGTGGTAATTAAACTCACTGAGTGCTGCATATGCATTAAACTCAGAACGTGTAGTTAATATGTGTTTTGGGTTTAAAGGGATGAGGTGGCAACCCTACTCACATCACACTTTAAATCGCACATCTCACCTTGTCTAAGGCACCTTTGAATCTGCAGGTCTCTTTTTCAGATTTCAAAAAATGCATTAAGACCTGTTTTCCTGTAATAGCATATCATGGGATATACATAAATACATTTCCACACTGAACCATCATTGATTACAATTGAGTACATAAATAAAGAAAAATGTGTAAAAAACAAACATATAATTCCAAATCAAGTCCAAATAGAGAAAAACGTAGAAAAAGTCCCAATATTCTGATAATGTTTAATCAAACACTGCGTGCCTTCAAATAAAACAAGTGCACCACCACCATATATTGGTAGGACTCCTACCGGAACATAGGGACCCTTAGCCCGGGTTCACACATATATACGGTGCAGTATATCGCATGTGATTCGCACAGGAACCGCACCACATTCCTGTGTGAATCACATGCGATTTGTGTGTGCGGTGCGATTGGAGCCGTACATTTTGTATGGCTCTAAGTGCACCGCACCAAAAACATGCAGGACCTTTTTTTTGGCCCGCACTACAATCAGATCGTATGGGTATTCACACTGATGCAATCTGATTCTGCACATCGCAATGCATTTTGCAGACTGCTTTCGGGGTGTTATCTTAACATACACACCTGCAGCGGTTCGCATGAATGGGGTGCGATTCTGATGTGGTGCGGAAATTGCACTAAAAACGCTGCGAATTCCTCACCCCATCAGTTTGAACCAGGGCTTAAGCTATTACGAGTAGTAAACGTATGAATACAATGGCCTGGAGATGTGCATCCACCATAACTCTCAAGCAGAGGAGAAGGACTAGAGAACAGACTGATTACATGCATTGGAGAGACATATAGGATGGGGATAGCCTGAAAGGATCCTTTCCATTTATATTGGTTGTCCAACACCGTTCCTCTGCATGAGAGTTATGGTGGATACGCATCTCCAGGCCATTACATTCAGGTGTTTATGACTCTTATTATGTTCCAGTAAGAGTCCTACCAATATATGGTGGTGGTGCACTTGTTTTATTATGAAGGCACGCGGTGTTTGATTACACATTATCAGAATATTGGGACATTTTTCTACATTTTTCTCTATTTGGACTTGATTTGGAATTATATGTTGATGGTTTTTTTTACATAGTCTGGCTGAAAAAAGACAAAGGTCCATCTAGTTCAACCATTAAAAAAAAAAAAAAAAAAAAAAAAAGATATAATCCTACACCCACAGTTGATCCAGAGGAAGACAAAAAACTCAGCAAAGCATGATCCAATTTGCTCCTGCAGGGGAAAAAAATTCCTTCCTGATCCCCCGAGAGGCAATCAGATATTCCCTGGATCAACTTTACCTATAAATGTTATATCCAGTTATATTCTGTGTATCCAAGAAAGAATCCAGGACTTTTTTGAAGCAATCCACTGAGCTGGCCAGAACCAACTCTTGAGGGAGTCTATTCCACATTTTCACAGCTCTCACTGTGAAGAAACCTTTCCGTGTTTGGAGATTAAATCTCTTTTCCTCCAGATGTAAAGAACGCCTCCTTGTCCTCTGTGATGACCTCAGGGGGAATAACTCTACACCGAGTTCACTATATGAACCACTGATGTATTTATACATGGAGATCATATCCCCCTTGTGCATTATACATGGAGATCATATCCCCCCTTATGTATTATACATGGAGATCATTTCCCCCCTTATGTATTATACATGGAGATCATATCCCCCCTTATGTATTATACATGGAGATCATATCCCCCCTTATGTATTATACATGGAGATCATATCCCCCCTTATGTATTATACATGGTGATCATATCCCCCTTTATGTATTATACATGGTGATCATATCCCCCCTTATGTATTATACATGGTGATCATATCCCCCCTTATGTATTATACACGGTGATCATATCCCCCCCTATGTATTATACATGGAGATCATATCCCCCCTTATGTATTATACATGGAGATCATATCCCCCTTATGTATTATACATGGTGATCATATCCCCCCTTATGTATTATACATGGAGATCATATCACCCCTTAATCTCTTCTCAAGAGAGAATAAATTCAGTTCCTCTAACCTTTCCTCATAGCTGATCTCCTCCATGCCTCTTATCAGTTTGGTTGCCCTTCTTTGTACTTTCTCCAGTTCCCCAATGTTCTTTTTGTGAATTGGTGCCCAAAAGTGAACTGCATATTCCAGATGAGACATTACTAATGATTTGTACCGGGGGAAATGATATCTCTCTCTCTGGAGTCCATACCTCTTTTAATACAAGAGAGGATTTTGCTCGCTTTAGAAACCGCAGCTTGGCATTGCATGGCGTTATTAAGCTTGTGATCTACCAGAACTCCCAGATCCTTCTCCACCATTGATCCCCCCAGTTGTACCCCCCCTAGTATGTATGATGCATGCATATTCTTAGCCCCCAAGTGCAGAACCTTACATTTATCAACATCAAACCTCATTTGCCACGTAGTTGCCCAATTACACAGAGCATTGAGGTCGGCTTGTAAGTTGGAGACATTTTGTAAGAACGTTATTCCACGGCACAGCTCGGTGTCATCTGCAAAGACTGAAATGGTATTTTCAATCCCAGACCCTATATCATTTATATATAAATGTATTAAAAAGTAAGGGTATACAACACTGAACTTTGGGGTACACCACTGACAACCCTAGACCAATCAGAGTATGAATCATTAACCACTACTCTCTGAATACGATCTTTTAGCCAGTTTTCTATCCATTTACATACCGATTTTTTCCAAGCTTGTAGACTTTACCTTACACATTAGCCGTGTGTGGGGAACTGTTTCAGACGCTTTTGCAAAACCCAAGTATACCACGTCCACAGCCCCCCCTCTGTCCAAGTATACCACATCCACAGCCCCCCCTCTGTCCAAGTATACCACGTCCACAGCCCCCCCTCTGTCCAAGTATACCACGTCCACAGCCCCCCCTCTGTCCAAGTATACCACGTCCACAGCCCCCCTCTGTCCAAGTATACCACGTCCACAGCCCCCCCTCTGTCCAAGTATACCACGACCACAGCCACCCCTCTGTCCAAGTATACCACGTCCACCGCCACCCCTCTGTCCAAGTATACCATGTCCACAGCCACCCCTCTGTCCAAGTATAGCATGTCCACAGCCACCCCTCTGTCCAAGTATACCACGTCCACCGCCACCCCTCTATCCAAGTATACCACGTCCACCACCACCCCCCTGTACAAGGTTTTGCTCACCTCCTCATGAAAGGAAATCAGATTTGTTTGACAACTTCTGTCTTTCATGAATCCATGCTGTCTGTTGCTTAAAATATTTTTCCAGCAAGAACTCATCTATGTGGTCTTTTATTAAACTCTCCATTATCTTCCCAACTATAGAAGTTACACTAACAGGTCTATAATTACTTGGTAAAGATTTTAACCCCTTTTTAAATATTGGCACCACATTGGCCTTACGCCAATCCAGTGGTACTATGTGGTACTATGCCAGTCATTAAAGAGTCCCTAAAAATTAGAAACAATGACAGAGCTCAATTCTTTAAGGACCTGTGGGTGTATGCCATCCGGTCCAGGGGCTTTATTCACCTTTATTCTGTCTAATTATTTATGGATCATATCAATTGTGAGCCAATGTGGATCATCTGGAGCTGTGTCAATACCATGCTCTTTATGGACAAGAGCTCCCCCATGCTCCTTTTGTATACACAGAGCTGAAGAAGGGATTTAATAAATTTGCCTTTACCAGTCACCCACTCTAGATTATTTTGTAAAGGGCCTACATGCTCGGACTGGACCTTTTTTTACTATTAATATATTTGAAGAATTTTTGGGTGTTGATCCTGCTATCTTTTGCAATCTGTCGTTTGTTTTAAATTTTTGTGGCCTTTATTTCCTTTTTGCATATTTTGTTATATTCTTTGTAATGTTTAAACAATGATAACGTTCCTTCACTTTTATATTTAATAAAATGTATTTTCTTGTTATCTATATCTTTTTTAACTTCGGCCATAAGCCACATAGTTTTGATTTTTAGCCTTTTAAACTTGTTGCCCATGGGAATATATTTTGCAGTGTGTTCATATATTCCCTCCCAGTCTAAGCAGCTGTCAGCCTTGGAAAATTAGCTCTCTTAAAATTGAGCATTTTATTTTTCCCGTATGTGCTTGTGGTTTACAGCTAACAATAAATAAAATTATGTTATGGTCACTGCTACCCAGGTGTTCTTTTATATGAACATTCGTAATAAGTTCTGCATGGTTTGAGATTACCAGGTCCAGCAGAGCATCATTCCTAGATGGGGCCTCTATAAACTGTACCATGAAATTGTCCTGTAATAGGTTTAAAATTTTTTGCCATTTAACTGTTCGTGCAGTACCATTACTCCAGTCAATTTCCAGGTAGTTAAAACCACCCATTATTATCACTGTCCCAGCCCTTGCAGCCCTTTTGATCTGTGCAAGGAGCTCAGTCTCCATCTTCACATTAACACTGGGAGGCCTATAACCAACTCCAATGATTACCTTTGTAGTACGCACCCCCATGTGCAGTTCCACCCATTATACTTCAGCCTCATCACACTCTCCATCTACTAGGTCCTCTTTCACACTCGCTCTGAGATCACTTCTCACATAGAGACAGACACCACCACCTTTCCTATTTACCCTGTCTCTCCAAAAGAGAACATAGCCAGGAATATTAATGGCCCGGTCATGTGAAGAATGAAGCCAAAATTCAGCAATACCAATTAAATCATAGTTCTCTTCATGCACCAAAGCTTTCAACTCACTTATTTTGCTTGGCAGACTTCTGGCATTGGTGAACAAACACTTTAATTCATTGAAACCTTGTGCACATGTATTTTGCATATTTTTTCATTTTCATAAAAATGGTACCAATTCCACTGGTTGTGTGTAACATGGAAACCTTCTTATCATCTGCCATAGCCCTCCCCCCATCTTTCCCCATTCCACCCACCAATAAGTACTGACCCTTATCTGATCTGTCTACCCCTTTATAATCTAATTCTCCCTCTCCCCTCGATCCTAGTTTAAATATTCCACCAGCCTTCCCATAAAACTCTCCCCCAGCACAGCAGACCCCCTTCCATTTAGGTGCAAACCATCTCTAGCATATAGGTTGCACCCCAATGAAAAGTCAGCCCAGTGCTGTAGAAACCCAAATCCTTCCCTCTTACACCAGGTCTTCAGCCATGCATTGAGTTCACTAACCTCCCCCTGTCTTTCCTGAGTTGCACGTGGCACAGGTGATATTTCAGAGAATATTACTTCAACTTGCAGCCTAGTTCTTTAAATTGATTCTTAAGGAGTCTTCACCTTCCATGTATTCTGTCATTGGTTCCAACATGAACCATGACAGCTGGGTCATGTCCAGCCCCTCCCAGTAATTTATCAAACCAGTCCACCACATGCTGAACCCTGGCACCAGGGAGACAGCAAACCATTTGGTTGAGGCGATCCTGGTGACAAATTATTCTATCAGTCCTTCTGATTATAGAATCCCCTACTACCACCAGCTGTCTAGGCCTTCCTGCACTACCCTCACCACCCCTTCCACATGGTCTGCCCTCCCGACTGTAAGGGATAGCAGTGACATCCAGGGCCGCCACCTCCACATCTTCACCCAACTTGGCAAATCTGTTTGGGCGCACAAACCCAGGGCCAGCCTTCCTTTTCTGTGAGCCCCTACCACTCCCTCTCGTTACAATAACCCATCTTTCTACCTGATCATCCTGATTAGCCCCTCCACCCTCCACATCAATCCCATTAGCTACCTGCTCAGAGAGCAGAAGACCCCTTTCAAGGTTGTTGGTTCTGTCCAGTGTTGCTAGTTGCTCCTCCAGACTTTGAACGCAAGTTTCCAAAAGGGCAACCCGCTCACATCTGTCGCAGCGGTATCCATCCTGGAGCTGTTGCTCCATTGCTGCGTACATGTGGCACACTTTGTGTCGCAAACGTGCGCATCAGAGATGGACACGATTCAACCATTTTGTTAGGCATCTCCATTTTCTCCCCTCATCTTTCCACCCCTCCCTCTCACTGAGAGGAGACCTCTGGCCAGTGTGTGTATGTGTACTGTTTATGGGTCACTGGCCGGGCAAGGCATTTCTAGCTCGGTGCCGAGCGGTCTGCGAAAGTGTAGCCTTTCTCACCTGGGCCAGGATAAGGCCAGCGTTCCCAAGAGAATTGGAGCCTCACTGACCAATGTGCCTGTGTAGTTTCACACCTCGTAAAACAGATAACTAGCCTTCCCAGAAGTTGAAAGAAATGCTGACCTGATGAGCCTAACCCAGTGGAGGTGACAGAATCAGATAAACTCTGTTAAACTCCATTTTTCCACTGTCTCATATCTTGGAATATGAGAGACTTACCTAAAAACCAGACATCCAGTCAGATTGGCTAGGAGCAGGCGAACAGTTTGAAGGGTCATTCGAATTATCTCGGACCATCAGGGGAGCCGAAACATAGAACTCGTGAACCGTGCAACATATAATTTCATAATTCATATCTAGATAATCCTCAGACTTGTCTGCATAATAATATACCCTCGGGTAAATTGTCGCGTGTGCAGCTGGGAAGTTATAGACCAGAATATGAATTAGGAAAGATGTTGGTTCCAATTTTGGGTTCTGCCTGCCGATTCCTTCCTAAACAGAGTATTGGTCAGTTACTCAGAACCACCCTCTGCTGGGAAACTTTAAAGCAGGCTGCCAAGCCTAAGAGAGTTGAGTTGAAGAATTCTCAGATTTTTCCATCACAACATAGGGAGATCAAAGCACCCTCCTGCTCTGACTTGGATCTGCTAAACCCCGGACTTTGGAAAGTACTTTAACCCTTTCACCTCTCTCTGATATCTCTTTACTGTGCTATGGTTCTCTGTATATTTATATATATATATATCTTAGTTACATCTTCTCTGTAAATAATTTTACTGCACCTGTTTGACCTTTTTAGTAATAAATCTTTCTTCTGAAAGTGTTGAACTGTTTCTATAACTCTTAATTGCAATTTACGAATCCCTGCCTTTAAAGAGACGCTACTGTTTGTTTTAACTCTCTGCATAACCGGCCTGTGTCAATGACCGGGTTATGCGGACGATTATTTCAATCATTAGTGTTATAACTGATAACGTGAGTTTCCTCTTTCTCTATACAAAAAGGAGGTGGTGGCAATGTGGAGGGTTAGTTGCGTAATTAACCCGACCCAGTAACAATCGCTCAGGTTGCAGGTACATAGATTGTAGTCCATTAGCTGGAAAATCTTTGTGCAGGGTGCAGCTGGGCGTGGTATTGTTACGCACGTCACATCGCGGTTTGGATCGGCCAGTCCTTCGGTCACAAGTTCGGTGGGAAGGTCTGGGGTTTGACGCCGCGATCGTGACACTGCACTGCACAAAACCTTCCATCATGCTAGCACTCATATCCCAGTTACAATATTAATAGGAAATATCAGTTGTCACTTCTAGGTTAGTAGACTCCTGTTATAATCTCCTGTTTTCCACTCCGGTATTTTAACTCCACTTATCAAATGTCCACTTAGTCAAAGGTCCAGCAAGCAAAATACAGGCAAGCTCAAGGATGAGCAAGCTCAGAGTGAAGTCTACAGCAAGTTATATAGGGCCTGTATCACCTGTGACCAATTAACCCCTCCGCTTAATTAGCAGACTGAAGGAAGGCAAGGAAAGGAAGAAAAAAAATGCTATTTAAAATGTGACAGAAAAAGGATTTAAGAAAGTAAAAGCTTTTAGCAAGACTCAATGAAGAAAAGAAAACAACTACAATCATCAGCAGTCAAAAGTAAAACTTTTTCACTCTCCACTCAAATTTTCCACTCTTTTTAGCTATCAGCCAGCAAAAAATGCCAGACACATTTTTCTTTATTTATGTACTCATTTGTAATCAATGATGGTTTAGGACGGCAATTTATTTATGTTTATCTGTACACAATGTATCTGATTGTTTTGCCAGCAGCATTATTTATATTTTATTTTTCAGTTTTTGCGCAACTTTTTTTGCATTTTTTACCATATCATGGGATATACAGTTACAGAAAATCAGGTCTTGGAAATCTGGAAAAGAGACCTGCAGATTCAAAGTGCCTTAGACAAGGTGCAATGTGCGATTTAAGGTGTGACGTTAGAGTAATGAAAATGATTTAGAGCAGTATTTCTCAAACTTTTTTCAGTCATTCCACCCTTTAATATTATGGACAGTCCCAAGGCACCCTCAACTTATGGACAGCCTTGAGGAACCCCATTGTAAAATGTGAAAAACTATTCTATTAGTTTTATATACCGCAGCGACATACACACATGTGGGACACCCAACATTAGAGGGGATTTATTCTTCCAAAGCAAATACACTTTTGCACACTGGTGCTGACTAGTATTCCAGTATTTCTCCTCTCCCTCAGTTTTTCTTCATCACTGAGCTAATGTGACCCCATCACTGATGGAGAGGGGCAGGGGAGGGGCAAACTAGGATGCTGTGCAGGCAGCTGACATCCTCCTTATCCACTGATGATGTCATTGGTTGTCAGGACGCCGGTGGCTAGAAGGTCGTAATGGTGAACAATGAAAACCTGTGACTTTGTATAACTAAAAGGCAGGTTTATTCCACCTGCTGGCTTGTATACAAGTTTTGGGCAATTTTTAGACATTTTGCCAAGGCACCCCTGAAGAAACCTCAAGGCACCCCAGGATGCCTGAGCACCCTGGTTGAGAAAGGCTGCTTTAGAGGCGGGACTTCCAGTCGTTGAATTCCGGTCACGTTACTTCCTAGTGCTGGAACGCACGCCGATTCCGTGACTGTATGCTGCGGCGGTGCCAGCAATGTCATCACGCTTTAACATCTTGTGCCGATGCACAGGCACATGATAATGTGAGCATTTTATTTTTGTTTTAACCTGATTATTTTAATAAATTTACTACACTATATATGATTTTATCCCTGGGTTCTGATGTGATTTGTTGTGGCGCATATAAGAAGGGTGGAGCATCCACCACAGGAGAAGCTAACCCCGATCCCAATTAGGTTACCAATAAGCACAGCAGACCTTCTTTTTAACCTCCCTGGCGGTATTCCCGAGTGTAGCTCGGGGTAAAGTTTCAGTACCAAAAGCAGTAACCCCGAGTTACACTCGGGCTTACCATGTGGCGTTGCTCAGGGAGTCCCTGCAGTGCTTACCTTGTCCTTCGCTCCTGCGATGTGTCCCCTGCAGCGTCCCCGGCCATCTCCTCCGGCCGATGCCGGGATCCGGCTTCTGTGTTCCGGTCCCTGTGATGTCGGGACGTACGGGCAAATTTGAAATTTTTTAAAAAATGTCATTTTTTAAAAAATGATTATTACATAGTAAAACATTGCTGTTTCAAAACATTTCACATACATTTTGTCCCGAGTGCTTTGTCCTGTCCCCTGCCTGCATTTTGATTGTTCTTTCTGCCTGGAAACTTAGAAAAGTCCATGGCGTCCAAAAAGCGTCCCGGCTAGAGAACAGCTATAGTAAATCAGAACCACTTGCAGAATTGAGCGATAATGATTCGTGGGGGAAATTCGTCATCAGACACTGAAAACGATTCTGCCACTTTGCTCAGTGATGTGCGAATTTGCCTCTGTATTTCAAATTTCAGTGTTTTTGGTTTGATTATATTATTGAATTAAATTTATTATTATTATATTGTTATTTTTTATGATTATTTATTAAATTATAATTTATGATTTTGTGTTTCAAGTTTTCTCATACCCGGAATGTTTAATAGACTCTTGTTCGGACAGATTTCAGTGAGTTATTCCTAAATTACAGCCTACAGTATAAAAAAAATACATATTTCCATGCAAAATAATGGTACCGCTTTCAGCACCAAAAATCTGAAATAATCATACCGCCAGGGAGGTTAATTAAAGAGGTTGTGTTTGTTTGTTTGTTTGAGTCATTTCATACTACTATACCACTGGGTGATGCACGGACACGTGATGATGATGGAGATTTACATCTAGCAATACTGTGGTTCACAGACTTTCACAGATTGCTCTATTCTAATGACCTATGGACATTCATTGGTGTTCATGTAAATGCAAATAGAAATCTAAATGTTGTATATTTAATTATATGTATTGTTTCACCTGCACTTATCACTTTTCTTTTTAAACATGGGTTGTGTCATATAGCGCCCCCTATGTAATGTTTTTATATTCATATGGTGGTTACTGATCACTTCAGGGTGGCAGCTTAGTTTTTCTTGATTTTTTACATTATTAGGCACAAGGTTTTCTTCATATTGTTTGTAAGTTTTTATTTCCATGATGGGAAAAGGTGATACAATGATGCTGTGATGCGCCCCCTATGTAACGTTTTTAAATAATAACGTACGCCATGTAAGCCCTCCAATAGACAGCAATAGCATCTTCCTATAGTACAGAGCTGAGCCATTATTAAGGCTCCATAAAGCAACGTACAGTTTTCATGAATATATTAATCTGTAGAAAGCAGGGCGATGTGTATGTAAGGCATTGCATATATCCTTCCACATTGTACGGCAGATTTGCCTGTTTAAAGGGTTTTGTTAATTAAGAAGCAGAAATGGCTTGTCCTTAGGGTGAAGCTTAGAATGACATTTAGCATGTGCCTTAGCGCTTTGATTTAAAGGCTTCTTGCTCAGACGAGCTGTTCTGCGGCTATCAAGAAGAGGAATGAGATAGCAGTTACCGGCTCTCTAATTAAACACACAGAAGAAATCACCTGATTGCTTAGCAGTATTTTATAAATTAATATTGTTGTTTGCAGCTCGCAATAACTAATTGGATATGTATACTGTTCAGATGTATGGTCGTCACGCTTCAATGCACAGACGTATAGATGCTTTGTACTTAACCACTTGAATACCGGCCTGTAAAGGCTCCATGTACACTGCAGCTGATAAACTCACATTTAGGAGCTGTTCTGCGTTTTTTTCAGCAGCCCATGAACTCTCCCTAATGTTTTCCTATGTGTCCATGTACACATCGTCCTTTACAGGCATTTGAGTTTACAATCGTTTTTTTGAACGCAGAAAAATTGCGTTTTAGCTGTCGATTTTATCAGTGTTCCAAATGCGTAACGCTTGTAAACGCGGCAAATCGTATTTATAAGCGTTTGCGTTTGAAACATGTTTTTAACTCTTCCAGTTCCCAATGCTGTCCAGAGCCTTTTTTCATCATGAAAAATACATGCAAAGCATTTTCAGGGTACTCAGATGGACTGAACACAGGAGGTTCCTACCAAGCTTGTCACACATTGTAATGACCAATTCACACCTCAGACCTCCCCCACCCTTGGAAACAAACGATATGGTAATGATCATTCACACCTCAAATTCCTCATGAAGACCCCCTGCCAGGTGACCATAATGATTCCCTCCACCAGACACCTTTCCCACCCTTGGAAACACACAATATGGTAATGACCATTCACACCTCAAATTCCTCATGAAGACCCCCTGCCAGGTGGCCATAATGACTCCCTCCACCAGACACCTTTCCCACCCTTGGAAACAAAAGATATGGTAATGACCATTCACACCTCAAATGCCTCATGAAAACCCCCTGCAGGTGGGATTAATGACTCCCTCCACCAGACACCTTTCCCACCCTTGGAAACAAAAGATATGGTAATGACCATTCACACCTCAAATTCCTCATGAAGACCCCCTGCCAGGTGGCCATAATGATTCCCTCCACCAGACACCTTTCCCACCCTTGGAAACACACAATATGGTAATGACCATTCACACCTCAAATTCCTCATGAAGACCCCCTGCCAGGTGGCCATAATGACTCCCTCCACCAGACACCTTTCCCACCCTTGGAAGCAAAAGATATGGTAATGACCATTCACACCTCAAATTCCTCATGAAAACCCCCTGCAGGTGGGATTAATGACTCCCTCCACCAGACACCTTTCCCACCCTTGGAAACAAAAGATATGGTAATGACCATTCACACCTCAAATTCCTCATGAAGACCCCCTGCCAGGTGGCCATAATGATTCCCTCCACCAGACACCTTTCCCACCCTTGGAAACACACAATATGGTAATGACCATTCACACCTCAAATTCCTCATGAAGACCCCCTGCCAGGTGGCCATAATGACTCCCTCCACCAGACACCTTTCCCACCCTTGGAAACAAAAGATATGGTAATGACCATTCACACCTCAAATTCCTCATGAAAACCCCCTGCAGGTGGGATTAATGACTCCCTCCACCAGATACCTTTCCCACCCTTGGAAACAAAAGATATGGTAATGACCATTCACACCTCAAATTCCTCATGAAGACCCCCTGCCAGGTGGCCATAATGATTCCCTCCACCAGACACCTTTCCCACCCTTGGAAACACACAATATGGTAATGACCATTCACACCTCAAATTCCTCATGAAGACCCCCTGCCAGGTGGCCATAATGACTCCCTCCACCAGACACCTTTCCCACCCTTGGAAACAAAAGATATGGTAATGACCATTCACACCTCAAATTCCTCATGAAAACCCCCTGCAGGTGGGATTAATGACTCCCTCCACCAGACACCTTTCCCACCCTTGGAAACAAACGATATGGTAATGACCATTCACACCTCAAATTCCTCATGAAGACCCCCTGCCAGGTGGCCATAATGATTCCCTCCACCAGACACCTTTCCCACCCTTGGAAACAAAAGAAATGTTAATGAGCAACTCACACCTAAGCTAATCTCAACACATACTGCTGTCTCTGCTTCTACTCTTTGTATTTATCTGAAACAGTCTGAAATAGTCAATAATTTACCACTTTTCAGTGCATTCTGGACATTTGGGAGGTTCTCCTGTGCTTATCTTTAAAAAACGCTTTCAAACGCACATAAACGTGCATAAACGTGTTATGCAAATGCGGTTAAACAGACGTTTCTTAACCTACATTTTCCAGCAGTCAGTTTCCATCGTTCAGAAGTGTTCTGTGTACATGGGGCCTAATACTCCTCCATTACCAGGCCATTTTTCAGTTTTCAGTTCTGTGATAGTTTGACTGACAATTACTGGGTCATGCAGAACTGTACACATCTGACCAGACTATATTCTCCCAGTAATTCACAGGCATGTCTAAATGTTTTAAAGGCAAATTTGTCTTATTATTTTGCATAAATTTAACAGACAGAGCATGAGAAGTATAAAGAACATGTACAAGTAAGTAAACAGAAAAACATCACAGATGTGGCGATGATCCATGTGGATGTATGAAAATGATGCAGTACAACAGCAAGAGGGAAGGATCAATAACCCATATTACGGAGGTATAACCTAGTATAAGGGGGGTATCCCCGGGAGAGATGTATGGAACAATATGAGAGAACTCCTTACAACCAAGAGTGTAAACCTAAACTGAGAAAGAGAATGGAGAGGAAAAAAAGGAAAAAAGCCAGTGGAAAGGATATCGAAGGAGGAGAAGAGAGGGGATTGGGAGACGGGGCAGCAGAAAGCAGCAGTAGGGTGGCTCCCCATCTGAATCTCACCCGAGCGACCCCGCCGCCCACATCTCGGCACGGACCGCAGGGTCCAATCAGCGGATAAGCCAAAATGAAAATTAGTCGGGGGAGCAAGGCTCAACTCCACTAGAGCGCAACAGGGGAACACATATCTCGGAGAGTCGCAGAGGAGGAGAAATGGAGCCAGACCGACCACAGCAACTTATGTTTATTATAGGCATCATTGGTAAACGCCAGCGTGTAAATGTTTTATCTGGACTTCAACATGCGGTTTCTTCAGCAATGGAGTCTTGCGTGGTGACGTGCATACAGGCCATGGGGGCTGAGTGCATTACATATTGTTTTCTTTGAAACAATTGTACCCGCTAATTCCAGGTCTTTCTGAAGCTCTCCACCAGTGGTCCTTGGCTCTTGGACAACTCTTCTGATAATTATTTTCACTCCTTTTTCAGAAATCTTGCAAGAAAGAGAGAGAGAAGAGAAAAGAGAGAACAATTTAATTCCCAGAATGGACTGAACCCCCCCCCCCCAAAAAAAAAACCCTGTTTGCTTACCTGTACACTAGCAGCTGTTACCTTCAAAGTATCCCCCTTGCGAAGCGATGCAGTTTTGTACAGGACATTTCTATTGCCAGAAACATTGCTGGAATTTGTTTTCCTAAAACACCGCAGTATCTTTGTCACGCCGCACTGGATGACCAAAGTGTCATCAAATCTGTGTCCTCGTACGCCATTTTTACATTTTGGAAACAGTCAAAAGTTGCGTAAGGTGGTTGGGCAGGTTTTAGAATATATTTCTGGGCCAGGAACGCGCGAACACTTAATGCACCATTTGCAGGAGCATTGTCGTGGTGCAGAATCCATTTGTCGGGCCAGAGTCCCAGTCTTTTCCTCCAAACAGATTCCTGTAAACTTTTCATTTTCCACATTTGCATCCATATTTTTTTAATTTGGCTGCCCACTTGTGTCATTGTGAGCATCTTCCTTCCCCTCCTTAAACCGCCTATGCCATTCAAAAACACTTGATTTCTTCATGGAATGCTAACCATAAGCCTGTTTAAAAATGTTTAAAGAGGCTGTTTGATTCTGTCTTCTCTGATTCTCCCCTTTCACGGTCCCCAATCCATTTTCTGATAGTACCCAGCCCTAAGAGGCACTCTGCACATGCTCAGTTTGGTATGTATTGCTAAAAAGGGTTTTTTTTTCCGGTGTTTGTGGGAGGAATAGTGACCTATTGTTGGCGTCAGTGGCAGACATTATGCCCCATTCGTGGTGTCAGTGGGGGGGAGGGGAGTAGTGCCTGTCATTGGCATGTGGGAGTAATAGTACCATATTTTTGGCATCGGTGGCAGACGACATGCCCCATTGTTAGTGTCAGAGGGGGGGGGGGAGTAGTGCCCGTCATTGGTATGTGAATGTAATAGTGCCCTATTGTTGTCAGTGGCAGACATTATGCCCCATTGTTAGTGTCAGTGGGGAGGGGGGGAGTAGTGCCTGTCATTGGTATGTGGGAGTAATAGTGCCCTATTGTTGTCAGTGGCAGACATTATGCCCCATTGTTGGTGTCAGTGGGGGGGGGGAATTAGTGCCCATCATTGGTATGTGGGAGTAATAGTGCCCTATTGTTGGCGTCAGTGGCAGACAATATGCCCCATTGTTGTTGTCAGTGGGGGAGGGAGTAGTGCCCGTCACTGGTATGTGGGAGGAATAGGGCCCTACTGTTGGTGTCAATGGCAAGAATTATGCCCTCATTGTTAGTGTCAGTGGCAGGGGGAGTAGTGCCCGTCATTGCCATGTGGCAGGAGTAGTGACCTATTGTTGGTGTCAGTGGCAGACATTATGCCCCATTGTTGGTGTCAGTGAGAGGGTAGTGCCCGTCATTGGCATGTGGGAGGAATAGTGCCCTACTGTTGGTGTCAATGGCAAGAATTATGCCCTCATTGTTAGTGTCAGTGGCGGGGGGAGTAGTGCCCGTCATTGCCATATGGGAGGAATAGTGCCCTACTGTTGGTGTCAATGGCAAGAATTATGTCCTCATTGTTAGTGTCAGTGGCGGGGGGAGTAGTGCCCGTCATTGGCATGTGGGAGGAGTAGTGACCTATTGTTGGTGTCAGTGGCAGACATTATGCCCCATTGCTGGTGTCAGTGAGGGGGTAGTGCCCGTCATTGGTATGTGGGAGGAATAGAGCCCTACTGTTGGTGTCAATGGTAAGAATTATGCCCTCATTATTGGTGTCAGTAGGAGAAATTGTGCCCCAAGGGCCAGATAAAGGCAAGCAAAGGGCCACGTCTGGCCCCTGTGCTGCAGTTTGGAGACCATTGTTTTAAAGGCTGCCTTGATGTGCTCAAAGATATTGCCACAAGACCTCTGAGCTACTGACTGTCGCTCTTTATCATTATCCAAGAATAGCCCCTGCTAATATCGGGGAATCCCGACTCTGTCCTTTTATGAACATAGCTATTTTTTTTTTTTTTGCTTTCCTTTTCTGTTTTGATTCTTGGAACGCCGTGCCACCTTCCCAGTGTCTTGGGTTTCTTGATTGATGTTTATTAATACGTAGCTTGCATTTGTTTAAAAGCCCTGTATGCTCTGTTTGCTGCTGTCAGTCTATTAATTTTGCCGGCGTTCCAGGTTTGGAGTATGCATAGAAGCATGTACTACAGCTGGAAGCTTCTTATCTGCAGGCTAATTACAGAGCTTTTCTATGCAATGAGTGATGGCAGTGGGCAGGACTCTACAGCGTGGGCACAATAAGCTTCACGGGAAAGGTGAAATCTAAATTGAATGTAAATAGAATGTAAATGAATGTAAACAAAATTGAGTCCCCTTAATGGGAATCTTTGTTCTTCCCTAATAAGTTTGCGTTGGGGTAAGCAGTAATTCCTAGATGATTGGTTGCTAGCAATGTAAATGCAAGGGATCCTGCAAGTTTTAAAGGGAGCCATTCAACCAGATTATGAAAATATGTACGGCTTAAAGGGGAACTGCAATTTCTTTTATTAAAACCTATTTTATTAAAGCTGAAGTTTAATCTGTATAAATGTTGCCTTCCTTGGTTCCTCTGTCCCACCATCAACATGCTAAATACATTTTTTTTTTTAATTAAAGCCTTTTTGTTTTCAGGACATATCCTATTTTAGAGCCAGTTATGCCATCGCTGGGTCTCTGTGGTTCTCTGTGCAATGTGAACAGATCAGGAAAGGCCAGTGGGGTGCTGTAATGTCACTGCTCCGCCTAACCACTTCATCCAATCAGAGAGCGCTTTGTATTCAATACAAAGCAATATCTGAATGGTGCCTGGGCCAGCTTTCTTGTTCAAAAAGCAGTAGGGCAGCATCTATGCACAGGAGCTCACTGGAATAGCGGTGCCTTATACAGTCAGGTCCATAAATACTGGGACATCGACACAATTCTAACATTTGTGGCTCTATACACCACCACAATGGATTTGAAATGAAACAAACAAGATGTGCTTTAACTGCAGACTGTCAGCTTTAATTTGAGGGTATTTACATCCAAATCAGGTGAACGGTGTAGGAATTACAACAGTTTGCATATGTGCCTCCCACTTGTTAAGGGACCAAAAGTAATGGGACAATTGGCTTCTCAGCTGTTCCATGGCCAGGTGTGTGTTATTCCCTCATTATCCCAATTACAATGAGCAGATAAAAGGTCCAGAGTTTATTTCAAGTGTGCTATTTGCATTTGGAATCTGTTGCTGTCAACTCTCAAGATGAGATCCAAAGAGCTGTCACTATCAGTGAAGCAAGCCATCATTAGGCTGAAAAAACAAAACAAAGCCATCAGAGAGATAGCCAAAACATTAGGCGTGGCCAAAACGACTGTTTGGAACATTCTTAAAAAGAAGGAACGCAACGGTGAGCTCAGCAACACCAAAAGACCCGGAAGACCACGGAAAACAACTGTGGTGGATGATCGAAGAATTCTTTCCCTGGTGAAGAAAATACCCTTCACAACAGTTGGCCAGATCAAGAACACTCTCCAGGAGGTAGGTGTATGTGTGTCAAAGTCAACAATCAAGAGAAGACTTCACCAGATTGAATACAGTGGGTTCACCACAAGATGTAAATCATTGGTGAGCCTCAAAAACAGGAAGGCCAGATTACAGTTTGCCAAACGACATCTAAAAAAGCCTTCACAGTTCTGGAACAACATCCTATGGACAGATGAGACCAAGATCAACTTGTACCAGAGTGATGGGAAGAGAAGAGTATGGAGAAGGAAAGGAACTGCTCATGATCCTAAGCATACCACCTCATCAGTGAAGCATGGTGGTGGTAGTGTCATGGCGTGGGCATGTATGGCTGCCAATGGAACTGGTTCTCTTGTATTTATTGATGATGTGACTGCTGACAAAAGCAGCAGGATGAATTCTGAAGTGTTACGGGAATATTATCTGCTCATATTCAGCCAAATGCTTCACAACTCATTGGACGCTTCACAGTGCAGATGGACAATGACCCAAAGCATCCTGCAAAAGCGACCAAAGAGTTTTTTAAGGGAAAGAAGTGGAATGTTATGCAATGGCCAAGTCAATCACCTGACCTGAATCCGATTGAGCATGCATTTCACTTGCTGAAGACAAAACTGAAGGGAAAATGCCCCAAGAACAAGCAGGAACTGAAGACAGTTGCAGTAGAGGCCTGGCAGAGCATCACCAGGGATGAAACCCAGCGTCTGGTGATGTCTATGCGTTCCAGACTTCAGGCTGTAATTGACTGCAAAGGATTTGCAACCAAGTATTAAAAAGTGAAAGTTTGCTTTATGATTATTATTCTGTCCCATTACTTTTGGTCCCTTAACAAGTGGGAGGCACATATGCAAACTGTTGTAATTCCTACACCGTTCACCTGATTTGGATGTAAATACTCTCAAATTAAAGCTGACAGTCTGCAGTTAAAGCACATCTTGTTTGTTTCATTTCAAATCCATTGTGGTGGTGTATAGAGCCAAGAATGTTAGAATTGTGTTGATGTCCCAATATTTATGGACCTGACTGTACATTGATTTCAAGCTTCTATAGCAGTGGACTCCCTTTGTTTGTCTGTATGCTGCCTTGGGGAGCTGTTCTTCCCACTGATATGAGGCACTATTCCTCCCACAGACACCAACTGTGGGGCACCATTCCTCCCACTGATACCAATGATGGGGCACTATTCCTCCCACTGATACCAATGATGGGGCACTATTCCTCCCACTGATACTAATGATGGGGCACTATTCCTCCCACTGATACCAATGATGGGGCACTATTCCTCCCACTGATACCAATGATGGGGCACTATTCCTCCCACTGATACCAATGATGGGGCACTATTCCTCCCACTGATACCAATGATGGGGCACTATTCCTCCCACTGATACCAATGATGGGGCAATATTCCTCCCACAGACACCAACTGTGGGGCACCATTCCTCCCACTGATACCAATGATGGGGCACTATTCCTCCCACTGATACCAATGATGCGGCACTATTCCTCCCACTGATACCAATGATGGGGCACTATTCCTCCCACTGATACCAATGATGCGGCACTATTCCTCCCACTGATACCAACGATGGGGCACTATTCCTCCCACTGATACCAATGATGGGGCACTATTCCTCCGACTAATACCAATGACGGGGCACTATTCCTCCCACTGATACCAATGACGGGGCACTATTCCTCCCACTGATACCAATGATGGGGCACTATTCCTCCCACTGACACCAATGATGGGACACTATTCCTCCCACTGATACCAATGATGGGGCAGTATTCCTCCCACAGACACCAACTGTGGGGCACTATTCCTCCCACTGATACCAATGATGGGGCACTATTCCTCCCACAGACACCAACTGTGGGGCACTATTCCTCCCACTGATACCAATGATGGGGCACTATTCCTCCCACTGATACCAGTGATGGGGCACTATTCCTCCCACTGATACCAATGGTGGGGCACTATTCCTCCCACTGACACCTGTGATGGGACATTTTTCTTTCCACTGACACCAGTGATGGGGCACTATTCCTCCCACTGGCACCAATGATGGGGCACTATTCCTCCCACTGACACCAATGTTGGAGCACAATTCTCACTGACACCAATAATGGTGCATGATTTTTTCCAAGGACACAAACAAAGGGGCACTATTCCTCCCACTGACACCAATGAAGGGGCACTTTTTCTCCCACTTACACTACCTATGAGACACTATTCCTCCCACTGACACCATTGAAGTTGCACTATTTCTCCCACTTACACTACCTATGAGACACTATTCCTCCCACTGACACCATTGAAGTTGCACTATTTCTCCCACTTACACTACCAATGAGACACTATTCCTCTCACTGACACCAATGATGGGGCACTATTTCTTCCACTGACACCATTGAAAGGCCACTATTCCTCCCACTGCCAGCAATGATGGGGCACTATTCCTCTCATTGACATCAACGACGGGGCACTACTCCCCCCACTGACACTGATGACGGGGCATTGACCCTCCTCCTACAGGCATTATGCAGTTGTTTTACTCTCACTAACAATGGGGAATTTTCTACTCCCACTGGCCCGAATCTGGTAAACCGGACCTTTTGTTTAGAAAGTTTGGAGAACCCTCCGCTAGAGGGATCCCACAGGTATGGCCAAGCTGAACCAGTGTAACTATATACAAATATCCATCCCTGGAATTCTTCTTTAACATACAGTATATAATGTGTCATTTTTGTATTACATTATTTGAAGTATATGTAAACCCTCACCTTGTAAAACAACCCGTTCAGCTTAAAATAGAAATGGAAGGTAAAACACTCGTGTGTAGGTATAAAAAGCATTCAAAACTGTTCTCAGCTGCAGAGAGAGTAGGATGGGGTGGGGGGTTATAGACAGCAGCACACTGATCCCATTGGTTGGCTGTGCGGGGGAGGGAACATGTCAGGACAAGTTTGATCATTGGAGGAGAGCAGCTACAACTAGAATACTGACCACGTTGTGCTCTCATGCCTAGTGTGGTCAGTTTAATAGAAAATCATAGGGACTGGCAGGAACACCATGGATTTCATACAAAGGAAGCAATACAAAGATAACAGGATGTTTTTTCATGTACATGGTACAACAGGCACATATCAGGGATATGAAATGTTGGGTTTATGTATTCTTTAAAGCCGAATGTCAGGCAAACAAATAAACAGAGAATTGAAATCCATATTTTGAAACACTTACCAAAGATTTTTTTTGTTTTGTTTTTTAGCTTCAGGCAGTTGGTTCCATATAATAACAATTGTTTCATAAACTCTGAAATTTCAGCTTTCTGTTTTCATTTTGTATTGAGAGTAAAGACATAAAGGAAATTTTACTAGGCTACAAAACGCAAATACAATTTTGTGTTATTTTTATGTTTTGATGGCTTATTTTAAGTAAAGGTGCCAGTTTTTATGGAAAGTTCTTGCTTTAGGAAAGGGTTTTAACAGCTCCTGGGAGCAAAGCAGCCAACGTGCTTTAAATATTACGGCCATAATTATTTCTCTTGAGATCAATTGATGTTCATTTTACCTGGCTCTCTAAAACAGGCTTTCCCAACCTTTTTACCTTAGGGCATGGGTGCTCAACCTGTGGCCCCCCAGTTATTGCGGAACTACAAGTCCCATCATGCCTCTGCCTTTGGGAGTCATACTTGTAACTGTCAGCCTTGCAGTGCCTCATGGGACTTGTAGTCCGCAACAGCTGGAGGGCACAAGATGAGCACCCATGCCTTAGGGCAGTGGTTCTCAACCTTCCTAATGTCGCGACCCTTTAATAAAGTTCCTCATGTTGTGGTGACCCCCAACCATAAAATTATTGCAAAACGGTCGATCATTTTGCGCCCTGGTCAGTTGACTGAAGGAATTTTATGGGAACGTAGGTTAATCTGATTGCCAATTGGATCTGATTGTGAAATTGAAGTGTGTATGGCCAGTATTTCCCCCCTCCCCCCCCAAGGATATCAGCCATATCCCACACCAAGTTGTCTGTCGTGAGCCTCCTTGTATGACCCCGGAAAGTTTGGGATTGCTGGTCGCTGTGTACTTCCCTCAAGCGGGCCGGGTGCCCCGGTGCCAGCCCTCGCACAAGTGCTGTGAGGAGAAGCCTCCGTGGGAGGTGAGCGGTTGTAGGGCACACGCTCTGCGGGGAACCCAGATCCCCCCTCCCCGGAGACAAAGGGGGGCCCAGCTCACATCTATCCAGCTGTTGTGAGCAGCTGCCCGGCCGTGGAAACATGCAGCAGGTGCAAGGACAGCCAATGGGTGGCAGCGGGGCACCTCCGACCTACCCCTTGCAGGGGAGGAGCCTCCACCCTGACCGGCCTCTCATAACGCACAGGGAAGAGGGAGCGGGCCAATCAGTGTGCTGGTGTTAGTTCAGCGTGAGAGGCTTCGGGAAAGCCGGGAGTGCAGGACACCCTGCCAAGCCCCTCCGGCCACCCTCACCACTACCTCATAGAGTATCTGCATGTGGGTGGACCCGCCTGAAGACAGAGTAGCAGTGTCTCGGTTCCTAAGACCATCGGAAATATGTGTTTTCCGATGGTCTTAGGTGACCCCTGTGAAAGGGTTGTTCGACCCCCAAAGGGGTCGTGACCCACAGGTTGAGAACCGCTGCCTTAGGGGAACCCCTAAAATAATTATCTTGTCTAAGTGAACTCTTACTAAAGCCAATCTGGGGTCAGCCATTACAAAAGATTGCCACCCTGACAGACAGCTAAACAGATCATTTATATATTACAGGTACTTATATAGTGCCATCAGTTTACACAGCTCTTTACATATATATTGTACATTCACATCAGTCCCTGTCTTCAAGGAGCTTACAATCTAAGGTCCCTAACTCACATTCATACACATGCCAGGTCCAATTTAGATAGGACTCCGTTAACCTACCAGCATGTCTTTGCAGTGTGGGAGGAAACCAGGCTACCCAGAAGAAACCCACACAGGCACAGGGAGAACATGCAAACTCTGCAGGTAGTGCCATGGTTAGGATTCTAACCAATGACCCTAGTATTGCTAGATAGAAGTGCTAACCACTTATCCTCTGTGCTGCACGTTGGCGTCTTGCTTCTGGCTTTGCCAAGTGATGTTGGTCTTAGAACTATGCAGACACCATCAAATGGGAGGTCAGTCAGCAACAGTTCAAGGAACCCTGTCAAACCTCTGGAGAAAACCTAGGGTTCCATGGAACCCTGGTTGAGAAAGGCTGCTCTGAAATGTTCTGGCTCTGAGATTTGTTTTAGAAATAGTCAGTTTACAACAATCTTGACTTAAGGCTCCAGCATTGAGTGAATATTTGCTTTTTAAATGGGACATGCTAATCAACAATAAGCAGAGCTGTATCTACAGCCTATGGGTGGTCATAGACAGTACAATCGCAGTAAAAGAACATCTTTTGTGATTATTTAGTCAATCCTATACTGCTGGATGGCAATGACTAGCGCTACAAACAGCAGGAGTTGCTCACCACTTATGCAAAAGAGTAAAGGCTAGGAAGTATTACACTGCTCAAAAATGTTAAAGGAACTCTTTTTAATCAGAGTCTAGTATCAAGTCATTGAAACTTCTGGGATATTGACCTGCTCAGTTAAGTAGCAGATGGGGTTGTTAATCAGTTTCAGCTGCTTTGGTGTTAATGAAATTAACAACAGGTGCAGTAGAAGGGCAACAATGAGATGACCCCCAACACAGGAATGGTTTTACAGGTGGAGGCCACTGACATTTTTTCCCTTCTCATCTTTTCTGACAGTTTTTCACTAGTTTTGCATTTGGCTAGGGTCAGTGTCACTACTGGTAGCATGCATGAGGCCATACCTGGACCCTACAGAGGTTGCACAAGCAGTCCAGCTCCTCCAGGATGGCACATCAATACGTGCCATTGCCAGAAGGTTTGCTATGTCTCCCAGCACAGTCTCAAGAGCATGGAGGAGATTCCAGGAAACAGGCAGTTACTCTAGGACAGATGTTTCCAAACTGTGGCCTGGGGGGAGAATGTGGCCCTTGGTTTGCCTTTTTCTGGCCCTTGGGACACTATTCCACCAATGAGATGCCTTTAAAGGGGGTACTATTCCTTCCGCTGACACCATCGATGGGGCACTATTCTTCCTATTGAATGGGGCAATGTTTATGCCATTGACACCAGGGCATTTTCTACTCCCACTGGTCACAGTCCGGCCTTCCTAAAGTCTAAAGGACGGTAAACTGGTCCTTTGCTTAGGAAGTTTAGAGACCCTTGCTCTAGGAGAGCTGGATAGGGCCATAGAAGGTCCCTTAACCCATCAGCAGGACCAGTATCTGCTCCTCTGTGCAAGGAGGAACAGAATGAGCACTGCCAGAGCCCTCAAAATGACCTTCTGCAGGCCACTGGTGTGAATGTCTCTGACCAAACAATCAGAAATAGACTTCATGAGGGTGGCCTGAGGGCCCGACGTCCTCTAGTGGGCCCTGTGCTCACTGCCCGGCACCACAGAGCGAAGAGTAGAGCATGTCTATGAGCATCCTCTTTTATCCAGGTTATGATATAGCTAGTGATAGTTTGCAATATCCAGCTAGACTTATTGTGTTCTATTGAAGATGTTTTTGTATTTCAATGGCTTTTTATTAATTAATAACAATTAACACAGGAGCAACAAATCACGCCCACACAGGGGCTATCAATTGCACATAAAAGAAGTAGAAAATTAAAGAAATCAGTGCTTTAACACCAACAGGGCAAAAGATCGCCCACGCAGGGGCTATCAATGGCACTTAAATAACAAAACATAAATATAACACTGAGAATAACTCAGACTAAAGGCAGCTATCCACTGCCACACCAAAAACAAACAGAAAAAAAAAAAGAAAAGGGGGGGAGAGGGGGGGAAAGGAAGGAGAAGTGGAGAAGTACGAAAGAAAAAAGATAACCAAACCAAGAGCAGGGATCCAAGAACACCAAAGCCGAACAACATCACATCCCCAGACTAGCCAGGGGGAGCATGGGAAAGGTATGTTGCAGCCACAGCTCCCATATTTTCAAGAATTTATATTGGGATCTCGTTGCAGATACTCAACATCTGTTCATTGAGCATCATAGTGGTCATACGGTCCCGCATCCCCTGAAGAGGGACAAACGGGCTCTTCGAGGCCTGAGCAATTGTTCTAGAGGCCGACAAAAACATATAGGAAGCCAACTTCTGCTGATGAGCCAAGAGGCCTGGGATGGGACAATGAAGCAAAGCATACCGAGCATCCTGGCGTATGGAGAGATGGAACAAAGTGAAAAGGAGGCCAAACACACAAGACCAAAAACGAAGCAGCCTTGGGCATGACCACCAGATATGCAATACATCACCACGATGGCCACAACCCCGAAAGCATCGATCACTGCAGGCAGGATTTGCCTGTGCCAAACGAGCCGGAACCCAATACCAACGAAACAATACCTTGTAAGCTGCCTCCAGCGTGTTTGTATTAAATGAGCATTTAGCTATGAGTGACCAGGCCTTATTCCAGTCCCCCGGATCCACAGCCACTCCCAGGTCGCGCTCCCACTGAACGACATATGAAAGAGAAGTATGCGACGAGCGTCTATTCAAAGCTGCATAAAGAAGGGAAATAAGGCCTGGGGCGCCCGGCCGCTGTTGGCAAAGCAGTTCAAAGGCAGATTTCTGGTACGGAAAGACAGAAGTGCCCCGCAATGAGAGCAGCCAATGCCGCAATTGAAGGTAACGGAAAAATTGGGATGAAGATGTTTTTTAATGTTCATCCAAGCAACTTCTTCAGTTCCAATGAGTGTCAAGGACATCATTTTTATCCTCACTGGTAACTTAGTGACCTTAATCCAGGCATCGCCATGGAATGAGTCAAGACAGATGTTGATTGCCCAAAGACATAAAAGGAATCGTGAAGGTTTGTAAAACCACCATGTTCTAATTATATAACCCAATCCCAGGGTGCCATGACAGATGTTTGAGTTATATTGTAGAAGTATTTAAAACCGCATTATACGTAGGTGACATATTGGGGGAAGGCCCCTATCCCTTTTTAGGGATGACATAGATGGCCTTTCACCCCTCTTGGGAACCCGTTTTCTTCTCTATCCAAAATGTGCACCATGGTGTCCTCCAAATAGTGTCCCCTTTCCATAAGGTAGGTAGCCTGCTGAGCTGTTAGTTTCCTATGTGGATATAAATGGTTGGGTAAGTTCCTGACACTCATTAGAACTGAAGAAGTTGCTTAAATAAGCAGTGAAGGAAATTAAAGCCCACCCTCATTGCTGCCGCATTTATGTTTTCCATGGGTAGCAAGAGGTTAAGTCCAGGTAAATGTGGCTATTTCTAGCCAAAAGTGGAGCATAGTTTGCTTTTTCCTGAAGCTTCTTCGGTGTTTGTGGTTTTTCATTTCTTTGCTGTTTTGACTTTTATCTCATTACTTGCAAAAGGTGTTAAGTGAATAGTCTTCATTTGCTCATTCTCGTGTGTGATTTATCTGTCAAAATAAAAAATTAGTGGAATATGGTTAGTTTCCATGGACACCACCTTTACTTTCCGTAATCGCAGCTTCTGGTGATTTGTGTCTTGATGGCTTGTGTCTGATCATCTGTAGGTCTATTCTAAAACTTTGTGGAACAAATTACATAGATGTATACCAATACAAACACATTTCCTTTTTTACCTGTCAAAAGATTTGTAATATTGTAGAGCTGAAATGTTTATTAGCATACATTTTCTACACTGCACAGCCAGACAGCTAATATGTGTAGCTCATCGTTTCCCAACATTTTCTCAGTCATGGCACTCTTCAAAACCTCAAGACTCAGTCTAAAATATAGAAAACCTACATGTTACTTATCAGTGGGAAACCTGAGCCTGGGGGCGATGCAGAGAAATGTCTTGATAAACTTCACATCAAAAGTTTCTCCATCACATCAAAGGTCTTCCTTTACATCAGAGACCCCCTCATCATATCAGAGGCCCCCTCATACACGAGAGACCCCGTCACATCAGAGTCCCCCCCCTCATCATAGAGCCCCAAAATGACACAGTCCTCTCTTCTCATCAGAGCCTTACCTTTTGGCTTCGACAGTGCAGCAGAGGGTGGTAGGTGACGGGGGTCTGGAGCAGGTGGACTTTCATCTTTTCCTGAATTATTATTATTGTACAGGATTCATATAGCGCCAACAGTTTGCATAGCACTTTACAACAGTACAGTAACAATACAATTCAATACAGGAGGAATCAGAGGGCCCTGCTCATTTGAGCTTACAATATAAGAGGGAGGGTCAAGTGATACAAAAGGTAATAACTGTGGGGGATGAATTGATAGCGAAGATAAAAGTACAGTTGTTAGGTGGAGGGCAGGATAGGCTTCTCCAAAGAGTAAGAGTTTTCAGTGATCACCTAAAAGTGGATCGAGTAGGAGATAATCGGACGTTTTGGGGTAGGGAGTTCAAGAGGATGGGAGAGGCTACTGAGAAGTCCTGGAGGTAAGTATGGGAGGAGGTGACAAGGGAGCTAGAGAGCAAGAGGTCTTGGGAGAAACAGAGAGAACGATTTGGTTGGTATTTGGGACTTGGCTAGTATTGTAGCTGGGGGCAGAGTTGTGAATGGCTTTGTAAGTTGGTGTTGGCATTTTGAATTTAAAGTGGTTGTAAACGCTGAAGGTTTTTTATCTTCATGCTTTCTATGCATGAAGGTTATAAAACCTTCTGTGTGTTGTTCCCGCCTCAGCCCCCTCAATACTTTTGTCTGATCTCGATCCAATGTTATGCCCGAGAGCATCAGCTCTCTGGGCTGTCTCCTTCCTTATTGGCTCAGAGAGAGCAGCGTGAGTCATTAGATCCTGTTGCTGTCAATCATAGCCTGTGAGGAGCGAGCGGGAGGCGGGGCCAAGCCATGCTGTGTGTGTGTGTCAGTGGATGCACACAGCTAGGCTTGGGATCGAGCATTCACTAGTGCCCCCATAGCAAGCAGCTTGCAATAGGGGCACTCAACAGTGAAGAAGAGCCAGGATCACTGGTAGGGAGGATCTGGGTTGTTCTGTGCAAAACCATTGTGCAGAGCAGGAAAGAATGACATGTTGGGTTTTTAAAAAAATATGTTTACAATTACTTTGAGCTGATTCATACATGTGCGGTGCGGATTGGAGCTCAGATTTCACAGCTGATTAACACAGTAGTTGTTCAGCAGTTCAAGTCAGGTTTACTTTTCAGGACAGTTTCATGTCAGGATTTTATCCTGTTCACACATGTGTATAGAAACGGTTCCCATAGAAGTCAATAGTGGAAGGAAAATGATAAATGATTTTACAAATAAATATCAGAAAAGTGTGGCATGCATTTGTATTCAGCCCCCCGGAGTCAATACTTTACAGAACCACCTTTCTATGCAATTACAGCTGCAAGTCTTTTTGAGGATGTCTCTACCAGCTTTGAGAGAAATATTTGCACATTCTTCTTTTCAAAATAGCTCAAGCTCTGTCAGATTGGATGGAGAGCATCTGTGATCAACAATTTTCAAGTCTTGCCACAGATTCTCAACTGGATTTAGGTCTGGACTTTGACTGGGCCATTCTACCACATGAATATGCTTTGATCTAAACCATTCCATTGTAGCTCTGGCTGGATGTTTTGGGTCGTTGTCCTGCTGAAAGGTGAACCTCCGCCCCAGTTTCAAATCTTTTGCAGACTCTAACAGGTTTTCTTCTAAGATTGGCTCCATCCATCTTCCCATTAACTCTGACCAGCTTCCCTGTCCCTGCTGAAGAAAAGAATCCCCTCAACATGATGCTGCCACCACCATGTTTCACAGTGGGGATGATGTGTTCAGGTTTATGCACAGTGTTAGATTTCCGCCACACATAGCGTTTTGCTTTTAAGCCAAAAAATTTAATTTTGCTCTCATCTGACCAGAGCACCTTCTTCCACATGTTTGCTGTGTCCCCAACATGGCTTCTCGCAAACTGCAAATGGGACTTCTTATGACTTTCTTTCAAAAATGGCTTTCTTTGTGCCACACTTTCTTAAATGCCCGACTTATGGAGTGCATGACTAATAGTTGTCCTGTGGACAGATTCTCCTACCTGAGCTGTGGATCTCTGAACCTCCTCCACCATGGGCCTCTTGGCTGCTTCTCTGATTAATGCTCTCCTTGCCCAGCCTGTCAGTTTAGGATGGACAGCCATGCCTTGGTAGGATTGCAGTTGTGCCATACCTTTTCCATTTTTGGATGATGGATTGAACAGTCCTTTGGGATATTTTTTTATAACCTAACCCTGCTTTAAACTTCTCCACAACTTTATCCCTGACCTGTCTGGCATGTTAGTAGGCATTCATGATGCTGTTTGCTCACTAATGTTTTCTAACAAACCTCTGAGAGCTCTACAGAATAGCTGTATTTATACTGAGATTAAATTACACAGAGGCTGACTTTTTTTTTTTTTTTACTAATGAGGTGACTTCTGAATGCAATTGGTTCTGCTAGATTTTTGTTAGAGGTATCAGAGTAAAGGGGGCTGAATACAAAGGCATGCCACACTTTTCAGATATTTATTTGTAACAAATTTTGAAAGCCATTTATCATTTTCCTTCCACTTCACAATTATATGTCACTTTGTGTTGTTCTAAAAAGAGCTGTCTGTCCACAGCAACTAAATCATCATTTTGTTTTCACAACTGCCCTTGCAGCATAAGAATCTGGCTGCTCCAGGCAATTTCCACATTTTATGTTTTTCTCAAACCTGGGTAATTCAGTCTGGGCATATGCTAAAAAATGAATAATCAGATGTTATCAAAACTATATCAAAATGTCCAAAAGATCAAGATATATAGACTTCTGAAGATCATTGAAATCTCAACCCTTTTTTAAAAAATTGGGCTTAGTTCAACCCCTCCCACCTTTTGGCCCTTTATAGTGATGGATAACCACACTGACCAATTACAAGGCTCTGTAGGAGGGTGAAAGCATTTCTCCTGTTGGACTTTAATTGTGATGGATAACCACAATGATCAGTGGCAAGACTCTGAAGAAGGATGGGATCACTTCTCCTTTTGAACGTCTATTGTGATAGACATAATGATCAATGGCAAGGCACTAAAGGAGGGTGGAAGCGTTTCTCCTACTGGGCTTTATGATGGATGACCACAATGAAAAATCAAAAGGAGGGTGGGAGAGTTTCTCCTGGTTGACTTTCATTTTGCTGGATAGCCACAATGACCAATGGCAAGGCTCTGAAGGAGGGTTGTAGCATTTCTTCTGCTGTACATATTTTGAGATGGATAGCTGCAATGACCAATGGCAAGGTTCTGAAGAAGAGTGAAAGTGTTTTTCCTGTTGGATATTTATGGTGATGGAGAGCTACAATGATCATAGGCAAGGTTCTGAAAAATGGTGAGCCTTTTACCTGTTGGACTTTGATTGTGATGGATAACCACAATGACCACTCAAACAGAGAGTGAGAGCGCTTCTCCTGGTGGACTTTGTTTGTGATGGATAGCCACAATGACCAATGGCAAGGCTTTAAGGGAGGGTGAAAACATTTTTCTTGCTGGACATCTATTGTGATGGATACTATAACAAGAGTGTCTCCTCCACACTCATCAGCTGTGCAAACAAAGTGCTAAAAAATGCAAATATATGCCTCCCTGTTGCGGCTGTGACACTGATGTGTTCTCACATCAGCTGATTCAATCGAAGAATAAAGTGCATAGTAACCAAACAGACAATAGTGAATGTATTCATCCAAAAACAGAAAAAAAAATTGTATTCACTATGTTGTCTCTTGCCACTGATATATAGAAATCTAATAACATAAAGTGAAATGAAAAAGTATTTCTTACAAATACAGTAACAATTACTAAATCATCCATGTGTACCAAGTGGGATCATATGAATATATTCATCAATGGTTGATAAGATTAATAAATTAACAATCTGCTAAGATAAATACAGTGCAGTCAAAAACCATTTCTGTTTCAGTAGATTTATTAAGATTTTACCAAGAAATACACAAATTGAAACTCTGTGATATCAAAGACACAGTGAGAGGTCTACAATGCAGGTGGAAGATCTCAAAATGGAAATGACAAAAAAACTTTGAGAGATCAAAGTACAATGCCAATACATTTGTGACAGTCCTCAAGAATCAAAAGTAGGAGAATGTAATCTCAATGGAGGAACAAAGAACACACAACAGTCCTGCTCGGGGACTCCAAAACCAAGTCTGAGTGTGTTTGAGAACATCGGCCAAAAGATCACTAAGAAGGGCCATTCTGGGGTTTGTTGCTATATTTACTATTGTCACTGAATAAATCAGGGCATGAACTCGTACCCAAAACCGACGAAATTTAGTACAGGTCCACCAAATATGAAACTATCGTACTGGGCTGATCACACCCCCGAAAACACAAGGATGAGATCCCTGGATACATTTTAAAGAGGCGGTTGGGCACCAGATACAGTACCATGTAGAGAGCACCTTATATCCCTCATCCACAAGGGCAGCATTCATAATACTCTTATATGAGGAGACCAAGTCCACCAGTCAGTCAAGTCAAATTCCTCCCCCAAGTCCCATTCAGAAGCTAGCATATAGGCCAATTTCACAGATGGATAAACAAACAATTTATACAGCATCGAAATGCCCCCCCCCCCCCCCCCATCCTCTCCATAAAAACATCTGGATTCAAATGGTTGTCCATGTAGTAATATTGCCTGTAGTTCTCTCCAATGTACTCTAAAAATGCTGAATCTGTTGCAAGCAAAAGTGTTCAGATGGGGGCATCTGTGAGCAACTGCTGCACTAAATGGGAAATGGGACAAATTCCTTTATGATCGAGAAAGTGAGCTATTTTGTACAGGCCTTTATTGACCCACCATTGGGATGAAAAACAATTTCATATATCTAAATTAACAGTTGCTGAAACCACCGATGTGTACCAAGTGGGATACTATGAATGTATGCATCAATAGTTAATAAGAGGAATAAATCCATATATAAGATATAATAAATCTCATGCAATAATAGTCCAGCATTCCAATTGTCCATGTGTACGTTTTGTGCGCAAACCAGGGTGGATAAAAATCAATGATTTTTAAAAAAAAAAATCAACAAAATCGGATTTTTTTTATTTAAATCAGATTTTTTTTATTTAAATCAGATTTTTTTTTAAATAAAATGCTTTTTGAGGAAAATATATTACCATCCAAAGGTTATTCCATCATGAAATAAAGATTAGTTTTTTAATTATGTAGAATAAGGCTGTATATGTTTAATTTTTTTGGTAAATAAATTCCATGAATCCATTCACAATGTCATGCTCTTCCAGAGGTTTTTGTAAGATTTGTGGGCAGTTTCTCTGCCTACAAGATATTATCACAGATGATTGGTTTACTTTTGCAGTTCTCAAAACTGAATTTGACTCAGCGGAGATCACATGCCTCTTCTTCACAGCAAAAATGTTATAACATGAACAGAGTTAAGAAAAAGACCTTCATCCTAACTTCTACAAACCTATGAATACAGAATCAACCCCTTCACTGCTAAGTTTCAAGAAGTTCAGTGAATAGAATAGGAACAATATTTTTCTGATTGTTTGGAGTGGGATAGATCTGCACAAGAAGAAAGTGAAGCTAAGTGTGAGGAGGAAGGGGCTGACAGTCTAAGTTTCTTAAAATATATATATTTTGTTTAGCCAAATTAGTTAACAAACATGGATGTTTAAGCAAATCACATATGCTGGAATGTTATTGTTTCAGTTGAATAAATCTATTTAAATTGTTATTATTAAGGTAATGATTATTTTTCTCCTTCCAAAGTACAACAGAAAATTTGTCCAAATACGAATGATTAACCTATTAAACTGGGGATAAAAAAACTAATATGAAAAGTTGTTATTCTAAAAATCTTCATCTACTTGCATATTAAAGTTATACCAGCAAGAATGAGTCTTTATGTAGAAAACTAGGATTTAAATCAAGCCTTACTGACTAGTGATTTAAATCGTGATTTAAATCAGTTTGATTTAAATCAAATCCACCCTGGCGCAAACTAACTCTATGCTGTGATAATGTATCCAAATGTGAGAAAACACCACTTCTCCTCCACCTTCTACACCTTCTACACCACCTGCTTACCTATGGTTAGGCTGGGCCGCTATAATCCCAGGAGTATCAGTCTCCTCACCATCTGTAAGCGTTGGCTTCTCCTGCTGCACCGCACACCAGCTTCTCTCTACATCACCAAGGTTGGCTCAAAGAAAAAAAAGAAGGGAGAAGATAGCCATCATTGCACAATATGTTAATTAAAATGCCCAACAGGCACATTCCTGAGCCACGCCCCCTCCCTCTCCTGATTGGCTCACTGGCTGTGATTGCCTCAGCCAATGAGGAGTGAGAGTCCCTGGAAAATTGAGGCTGTCAATGGGGCTCAGGTAAATGTTATGGGGGGCTGCTGCACACAAAAGGTTTTTTACCTTCATGCATAGAATGCCTTTAGAAAAAAAACCTTAAGCCTTTAGAACCACTTGAAGGAATACATAGAGATCGGTACATGTGTAAAAAACAAAACAAAAAAAAACCCTCACTTCCAGTAACGATCGTGTTGTGATCACATCATACAGCCCCCACTGCTGACGCATTTCGTCACTTTACTGCAAATTTTTCAAAGGAAGATCTGGATAGTCACAATGACTAATGGCGAGGCTCAAAACGAGGGTGGGGGCGTTTTCTCCTGCCAGATATTTATTGTGATGAATAATAACAACGATCATAGAAAAGGTTCTGAAGGAACTTGGGAGCTTTTCTCCTGTTGTACTTTTATTGTGATTGAAAACCACATTTACTAATGGCAAGGCTATGAAGGGGGGTGGGAGCATTTGTCCTGTTAAACATTGTAACGGATAGCCATAATGATAAAAAGCAAGGCCTTTCTCCTGTTGGACTTCTTGTGATGGATAGTCACAATCACCAATGGTATGGCTCTGAAGTAGGGTGGGAGCAGGGCCAAGGCCAATTTTATCAATTTTAAAGGTTGAGTTTTATATATAACTTCTGCTGTCTATATCTCTGAATCTAACGACATGACAGTATCATTTTTGAAACACTACTATTTCTAGTCGAAAAGGAATTCCTGAGCTGCAGGCAAGCGACTGTGCCAAGGCTAGGATGATGTCATCAGTCTACTGCAGGCAGAAAGAAGCATTTTCTCTGTTTCCTTTCCTCCAGGATCGGACTGCATCACTGCTACTTTGTTGTTACAATGTGAGGTTCTGCAGCGGGGGTGTGATCTGTTTCTGGCTACATTCACACTTGAGTATTGGGTGTTTGGTGCTTTTTCATGCAACTTTTTGTTTTTTTGCTTGTTGATTGTTTTTGTTTTATTCAGTGGAAAGCTGATTACTAGGAGCAGGAGACGGTTGTCGGACACGAAATTATGCAAAAAACACACATAAAGCGTGTTTTTTTCAGATGATTTCCAGACTTTCTCAATGAAGTCTGTTGGGGCCAAAAACACATCTTAATGCCCCAAATAAGCTTCTGTATATTTTTTGAGTGTTGAGCGACAGCACGTTGCACAGATGTGAACTGGCACAATACAATACCATGGAAATCTGAGTGTCGAACATTGAAGTGCTTCTAGAAATGCACTTAAGGTTGCTCAGGTGTGAATTGGGACTCATGCGTCTGGGACTTACACATCTAAGAACTGCACAGGCACTAGAATTGATATGATTGCGTCATCTCTAAACCAGTATTGTAATTCAGGATGTAGATGCAGATCCTACATGGTGACCAAATTGCTAAGGATGTACTGAGATCTCTTTGAGATATAGTAAATGCCTGTAAGTGGTACTCATTTTTTTTCCCAGGAGGGGACCTGATGTATTAAAAGAGAAATCTCATTTGATTTTTTTTTACGGTGTTCTTTTCTCCAGGGTACAAAGTGCTGTATATGTCATTTTCCATCTTCCTACATGCTGTGGAAGGCTAGCTGTGTGGTCAAACAAGACACCCACCATGACAGTCCAACAATGCAGCTAGCAAGGAGTCCTAAGCTGCTTGGAGCAGGAGATAAGCACTGGGGTACCAATTCAGCTGTCTCCTTGCTAGCTGCGTTTTCTGATGGCCATGGGAGGAGGGAGGCATCTTGTCCAATCACCTACCTTGGCTTCCACAACACGTAGGAAGATGAGACAAAGTACTACTTGCACTTTGTCCTCTGGGGGACAGAACATTGTCATAAAAGAAGAAATAAGGCTTCTCTAAAGTGTAGCTCCAGTCTCTGGTGAAAAAAAAAAAGTCAGCAGCTACAAAACTGTAGCTGCTGACTTTTAAAAAACAGCCACTTACCTGTCCCTCAATCTGCGATGTGCTTACCGCAGAGTCCCCTGTCCCCATGATCGGCATTTTAAGTGTCGGCACCCAGCTGTGACAGCTTGCAGCTTCACACCTGAGAGCCCACTGTGCATGTAGCGCTGCGCCTTGTGAATAGTCCCCCAGTCTTCTGGGACCTGTCACGTGTCCTAGAAGACTACGGGGAGGGAGGGGGATGAGAACAACTTCCACTTCTGATCGCCTAGGTGGTTGGAGTGGGTATGGAGCTCGGCTTTAACCATTTCAATACCGGGCAATTTTATACCTTCCTGCCCAGGGCATTTTTCAGGTTTCAGCGCTCTCACAATTTGAATGACAATTGCGCAGTCATACAACATTGTACCAAAACTAAAATTTTATCATTTTCACACAACTAGAGCTTTCTTTTGGTGGTATTTAATCACCGCTGGAGTTTTTATTTTTTGCTAAATTAACAAAAAAAGAACAAAAATTTTGAAAAAAAAACACATTTTTCTTGGTTTCTGTTATAAAAGTTTACAAATAAATAATTGTTCTTCATAAATTTAGGCCGAGATGTATTCTACTACATGTCTTTGGTGAAAATAACCCAAATTAGGATGTATTTTTTAGTTTGTAGGAAAGTTATAGAGTTCACAAACTATGGTATAGATCTGAATATTGATCAATCCTGAAGTACTGACAGCCAATCTAATTTCTTGAGGTCCAAGAATGTCATAACAGTACAGATATCCCCAAATGACCCCTTTTTGCAGAGTAGACAGTCCAACGTACTTCATAAGAGGAATGGCGAGTTTTTTGAAGTTGTATTTTTTTTGTCATAATTTTTTGGAAAATGAAAAAATTAAAAACATTTTTTTCACTATTTTTTTTTTTACATACTGTCACCAGTGCAGTACAGCGCCATCATATAACTAGCATGGCGGTGATCAGGGACACTGACGGGTGACAGTATGAAAAAAAAAAATATATATTTTTTTAATTATTTTTAATTTTGTATTACATTTTTTTTTCTTTTTTTTTAAGATTTTTTTTCATATTTTACTATGACCAAAGTAGTACAATGTTACCATAGTAACATTGTACTACTTTGGGGAAGTGATCAGTATTTTTTTTTTTCTTTTACACAATTTGCTTATAGCAAAGAATTACTTTGCTATAAGCAAGCATTTACCTGAATGACATCGATTCATTCAGGGTTTTTTTTTTTTTTTTTTGTGCTTAGCTGTGATTTGGCCACAGCTAATCACATGACACGTGCATGTGATTAGCTGTGACCATTCACAGCTAGACACTAGTATACAATGGATGGCATGAATGAAGCCATCCATTGTATACAACTGTCATGTGACCTACTGTGATTGGTCACAGCAGGTCACATGGTACTGGCAACGGGGGCCGGTACTCAGATCTGTCATCGGCCGTGTCCGAGGTACACGGCCGGTGACAGATCACGCCGCTGTGCGCGAACTGCGCATGTGCGGGAGGAAGCCAAATGGCATACACCCCAAAAAGCTAGAGCATGTTTGCGGCCGCCAAACGGCTATAGGCCGGGCGGCTAATGGTTAAGTGGTCTGCAAGGTCCTTATTAACCGCAATCCATCAGAATCCAGTTCCCCTTACTTTGTTGTTTTTTTCAGCTTGCATTGTGGGTGTTGTGTTTTTTCTTTTGAAAACTTTGCCTATTTGCACATTGACATGTTCTTTGTATGGTTTACTGTAGTATAACAGGGAGAAGAATATTCCTTGGACCAGTTTAATAAATGAAGAGTATTTTGGATTAATAGGTCATCAGAGTGATCCGTGGTAATTGTAGCACTTTAAAAACAAACATTTCCTCGTGTCAGACCAGGAGACCTGATATTTCCTTGCATTACCTCCTTTGTTAGTGTATCACTCTCTTTATTTATGGGAAAGCTGCATGCTGCTGCCATTTAATGTACAGCAAATCGCCGCTCAGCTGTATGTTTTCTGTGGTTGTTCGGACAGGTATCCCTGCTGCTAAGCGTTCTTAAAAGTCAATAAAAGTACGTAATCAATGTCCTTCTCTACCTTCCTTATACATTGTTATTTGTGTTGTTGTTGCAGCTATTATTGTTATTAGCGCTGTACACAAATTGCTTGAAATGTTTTGCGTTGCGTGTTCCCAGTATATTGCTGAGCCGTAAGTGGAAATCTCTTTTGTGACAAACGTTCTAGTTTCTGCATTTTAGTATGATCAATATAGATTAATTACATGTATTTTTTTTTCTTTGCAAAAGCTGTGGAAAGTGGATGCGAGGACCTCGTAAGACTCTTGCTGAAATTTAAAGCAAAGGTGAATGGACTGCATTCGTGCTCTGGATGGAACCCTCTACACCAAGCTTCGCTCATGGTAAGCTGTTATCTGTGTTGAAATGTCATTTAAAGGTGAACCCCAAGAAGATATTAAAAAAAAAAATGGTGGCTTGCATTGTTATTTCTTTCAATTTTTTTTTTTTTTTTGAAAGGTGAACTTGAAAAAAAGCCCCCCTGTAGGTTTATACCATAATGTGCTAGTATGTACCGCATATTATGACAGACTTACCTGTCAAAGGAGGCCCTCCAGCGCTGAGCCATCAGTGCTCAGGTGCTTCCGTCTTCTTTCGGTCTTCTTTCTGGGTTTGCACTGTTCGGCCGCGATGGTGTCACTCCCATGCATGAACAAACAAGAGATCCCTGTGCTCAAATCCCAACAGCTAGTGTATGCATTTATCCATCAGGTGCTAAAGGGGTGTAACCACATATTAACACTAGAAATTCTGAGGACCCTCTGCACACTGGTATATACCCCTCCAAGCAGACTATGCAATTAATAGGGATATTTAGTTCACACATATCGCAATACATGCTTAAGCTGGCCAACTGCGTCAAAGTAATCCCTCTATGGCATTGGTTCTCAACCGTCCTAATGCCGTGACCCTTAAATACAATTCCTCATGTTGTGGTGACCCCCAACCATAAAATTATTTACCCAGTAATTATAATTCATGAGTGTCGTTTTACCTCCAATACTGCTGCTTTCAGCACAGTAGCTGCTTTTAACAGAGTAGCTGCTTTCAGCACAGCAGCTGCTTTCTACACAGTAGCTGCTCTTTACACATCGGAAATATGTGTTTTCTGATAGTCTTAGTGGACCCCTGTGAAAGGGTCGTTCGACCCCCAGGTTGAGAACCACTGCTCTATGGCCAGTCCTACTCTGCTCTGCCTACGCAAATGCTACTGTGGACACAATGCTAGCATAGGGGAAAAGACACAATGGGGAGAGCTACAAGGTTCAGGTCTGGCTACTGGCCCAACAATACAACTCCCATGCATGTACACACTTTATCACAGCACAGAGCAGGTGCCCTAAATGTACTTTGAGCTGTGCATGCGCGGCTCAGAGTACATTACTGCTGGGGTTTCTACTCTACCTGTCAGCGGTTTTTAACATTTTGAGTTAAATACTACTTTAACAGAAGCTAGAAACTTGCAGTATTTTAAGGAGAGCAAGTCAGTATGGTGATTGATTTTTATATTCAAAATACCACAATGTTGAAATTGCATACATGGTAAATCCAGCTGATTCGTGCAATAAATTCTTTGCTGAATTAAAAAAAAAATTGTAAAAATTGTAAAAATTAGAAGATAACAAAAAAGAATGAAAATAACCGGTTTTATCAATTTATAAATTGTAAGTAAGCAATGTAATTCTCCCATTCGGTCCTTTTGTGCTTTTCCAACAGGAACGTACAGACCTCATACAACTTCTACTGGAAAGTGGAGTAGACGAGGAGTGCGAGGACGACTTTGGCATTAGACCCGTGTTCATTGCAGCCCAGTATGGAAAACATGAAAGTTTAAACCTACTTTTATCTCATGGTGAGTGAGGAAACAATACAACGCCCTTCATACCTAATCGGTATCTATGAAAGGCCAATATTCTGCATCTTTTTTTATAGTCCTCTGTAAAATTTATGTCCAATGTTCCTACCTGGCACGTGCCTCATAGAGTTCACATTAATGTGTTTTGTATTTAATTATATTATTATTACTGCTAAATAAGTTATAGGAAACCACTTTGGTTCAGATACAGGTGAACATTCTAAATAGTTGAAGCCAGCTTTCCATAAAGTGCAAAACGTTTGCTGTTGTTCCATGGCTGGATGTGGAGAAGATTCATCTGGGGTTGTACTATAGGAGATGTTGGCTCCAGAAGATTATTTTTTGCTTTAATGACTTACATACAGTAGTTGCTAAAGAGTTTGTCATTTGTTGCTATTACCCTGGGCCCTTGGACATCCCATACAACCCTTACCCTATCCAAGTTCTATTCCCCTAATAAAACTTCCAAAGAAAAAGCTCAAGGACTGGTCGCTGCAAGGATTCAACCTATGTCTGTAGCCCTTTTAATGTCTTCGGTTATTTCCAGCCTCTGAGCTCAGGAGAAATAAAGCTCCGGACACCGAAGTGTGGAAGCTAAATCTCTGAAAGTTTAATGCGTACTAGCAGTTTTTACAAAGTCAGAATGACCAACGAAATATTGTAATGACCAATGAAATATTGCACTCTTATCAAGAAAGATAACGACCACAAATGACTGAAGACCACCATATAAGGCAGTTCCAATTCTGCAGAATAGAAACGGAGTTCATGAAACAAAGAGTTGTTACAAGTGACATGTAAAACCGGAACTAACTTGTTCACACATCTAAAAGGGAGGCATTAAACAAAATGTATGCCAGTTAATAAGACCTATTTCCTTACAGTTACTGTCTCCTAATGCAAGTCTAAATGAGGAATGCATGTTGTCTGGCTGTGCAAGACTATAGGGAGACCTAAATCTCTAGCGATGCCTAAGGTGGTAGTGCTACATATACAGTAAAGCAGGCTTGTTATACTCACTGTGGAACCCAAGGTGTTAATCCTCCCATTGTGTAAAAAGGATGTTTGACCCCGTCTTCTCTGATCCTCCTTTCTTTTATTGTCCCCAATCCATCTGCTGATAGTACAGAGCTCTAGGAGGCACTCTGCACATGTTCAGTTTCTCAGTTTGGTGTGTATTCCTAGAGGGTTGTTGTTAGGTTTGTTTTTTTTTGGAGGGTGCATGTGATCAGCGCTGTCAGGATAGAGGGTCAGGGGTCTTGCAGTCTGATAGGACAGTGAGAAGAAAATGTAAACTCCTCCTACAGGATAAACCAGTGCTCAGCTGGACACTGATAGAAGTCACAAGACTGCTCTAACTGCTGATGAGAAAAGGTATTTAGCAGTTTCTATTTACTAAAATAATTGCGTTTCCATGTTCTGTGTATTGTGGGAGACCAGATATAGTGAATGCAGGGTCCGGGGAGACCGGATATAGTGAATGCAGAGTCCGGGGAGACCGGATATATTGAATGCAGGGTCTGGGGAGACCGGATATAGTGAATGCAGGGTCCAGGGAGAGCGGATATAGTGAATGCAGGGTCCGGGGAGACCAGATATAGTGAATGCAGGGTCTGGGGAGACCGGATATAGTGAATGCAGGGTCCAGGGAGAGCGGATATAGTGAATGCAGGGTCCAGGGAGACCAGATATAGTGAATGCAGGATCTGGGGAGATCAGATATAGTGAATGCAGGGTCCGGGGAGACCAGATATAGTGAATGCAGGGTCCGGGGAGACCAGATATAGTGAATGCAGGGTCCGGGGAGACCAGATATAGTGAATGCGGGGTCCGGGGAGACCGGATATAGTGAATGCAGGGTCTGGGGAGAGCGGATATAGTGAATGCAGGGTCCAGGGAGAGCGGATATAGTGAATGCAGGGTCCAGGGAGACCAGATATAGTGAATGCAGGATCTGGGGAGATCAGATATAGTGAATGCAGGGTCCGGGGAGACCAGATATAGTGAATGCAGGGTCCGGGGAGACCGGATATAGTGAATGCGGGGTCTAGGGAGAGCGAATATAGTGAATGCAGGGTCCGGAGAGAGCTGATATAGTGAATGCAGGGTCCGGGGAGACCGGATATAGTGAATGCAGGGTCCGGGGAGACCGGATATAGTGAATGCAGGGTCCGGGGAGACCAGATATAGTGAATGCAGGGTCCGGGGAGACCAGATATAGTGAATGCGGGGTCCGGGGAGACCGGATATAGTGAATGCAGGGTCCGGGGTTTAGTAACACTTTAGATGTGTTTGTGTTCTTTTTAAATTAAGCAGTGTAAGTACCAATATTTGACCCTTAAATCATTATCTGTACTGCAGAGCTCAGACTGGAGCGCAGGGAGAAGTCCTGCGGAAGTCCTAGGATTATTCTGATAAATGAGCAGACTGATGGAAGGATTGACTCATCAATCTACTACTTCTCCATTCACTGTCCAATCACAGGCTGGGGGAAGGACAAGACTTGAAAGTTTTAATTGACTGCAGCAGAGGAAATCAGGTCAGGCAGGACTGTACTTTGTGGCAGAGCTGTGTAAATCTCAGAATCGGATGGACAGAAATGCAAAACCTCTGGTAGATAAAAAGCTCATATATTCGTATTTCATCTGTGTGTTCAACCCATTTTACTTGGGTTCAGTTTTAAATCATCTGTATTAGTAATGAAATCTGATATACAGTATTTCTGCTCCCCAAGCCTGGCCCTTAGTGTTCTGTTGGGTGAGGACATATTGTCTAGAGGCATGTCTGAGATGTTTCTGTAGCCAGACATAGCTCTGTAGAAAGTCGTCCCCCCCCCCCCCCCACCATGAATATTTCAGGTGCTGTTATACATAATTAAAGTCCTTCTTCTTCCATGCAAATGGCTTGCTTGTTTTCACAGCCGCTAGCTACTTGTTCTATTTATTTTTTTATATCTTGCATTAAATACATAGAATCGCCATCGTTAGAATCATGTTTAAAGTTAAAAGGTTTATTCATTTTATTTATATAACGTGCGGCTGCTCAGGGCATCAGTCAGTTTTGGCATGCTGTCTGTAGCCATCGCACATGCAAAAAACAATAAATGTACAGGGCCTATAATATTGCCACATACCTGATTGAAGGCCAAAGTGGCGAGAGAGCTTCCCTTGCAGCTATGGCCAAAACACCCCTGGAATCGATGACAGGGAGTGCGAGGCTGAAGGAAACATGCGTGTCAATAGGCAGATTTCCTGGTGGCTGCTCTGGGAAGTGTCCGGCTCAGGCAGACGGATGAGGACTTTCAGCAGGAACATGAGGAACACCGGTGGTGGAGCAGGTTAGGTTTTAGCAGTAGGTGGTGTGGTGACACCCATGGTGGATGGGATGATAACAACGTGGTCAGGAGCCAGAGCCAAGGTTGTAAACAGGTGATCAGGAGGATGAGACAGCGCAATAGTCAGTAGCCAGGCCAGGGTTATGCACGGTGGGTCAGGAGAAGCAGAGGCCTTAAACGAGCTGAGATCACGACCAGAGGTCAAACAGAAGGGGAAATACGCTGGCTAAGTCAGTAACGAGGAATCAAGACACACACAAGATACATTGCAGGCTAAAGATCATTCAGCAATCTTCTGTCACTGCTTCCTTCCTCAAATAGGGTGTGTGACACTAATTCCAGAATTGGATGCGCATGCGTGCCTTTCCAAGCAAGCGAGTGTGCCCACACAGGATACTGATGGAACTACCTGGCCTGTGCATTGGTGCATGTGCTCCTCTGTTCCGATTGGCATGCTGACTTATATACGTGTTTTTTGTTTTTTTTTTTAGTTTTTTTTTTTTTTTTTAACGCCCACCATTTTAGTCCACCAGATAGGACCCTGGACGAAGGCTAAAGCCATCAGAAGTGTCAAATAGAGTACCAAGAACAGTCATCTTAACCACTTCCAGACCGAGCACTTTTACCCCCTTCCTGACCAGGGCAATTTTCAGCTTTCAGCGCTATCACACTTTGAATGACAATTGCGCGGTCATGCAACACTGTACCCAAATGAATTTTTTACCATTTTTTTGACACAGATAAAGCTTTATTTTGGTGGTATTTATTCACCGCTGGGATTTTAATTTTTTTTGCTATGTAAATGAAAAGGTCCAAAAATTTTGAAAAAAAGTGTTTTTTTAAATAAAATTTTGCAAATAAATAATATTTCATCATAAATCTTTGCAAAATTTATTCCGTTATCTTTTTAGTAAAAAAAAAAAATCCAAATTAGTTTATAACCAAAAATTATAATTTTTAAACTTTTTTTTTTTACATTTTTATTTTATTTTTTTATATTATTTTTTTTATTTTATTTTTTTATTTTTTACATACTGTCACCCTAGCAGTACAGTGTCACCATGGTGACACTGTACTACATGTGGGGGGTGATGAAGATTTTTTTTTTTTTACACTGATTGCTTTTACACCCATATAGGATGTAATGCAATCATTTCTCCTTCTCTCTGTCTGCATTTTTGCACTCATTGAGAAGTACTGAGTGAGCTGTGATTGGTCACACCTTGTCACATGGTACAAGGCTGTTGTGAATAGCCTTGTACCATGTGACCTCTATGATCATTCACAGATTTTACACGTAGTAAGCAATGATGTCAGAAGTGACATCTTGCTTACTACTTTGCATGTGATCACTGATTGGCCAATCAGTGATCACATGATCGGGACCTCGTACAGAGGTCCCGTCCGACGATCGGTGTTTCACTGTGTCCGGAGGATACAGCGGGCACCGGATCGCGGTGCTGCGCACAAGCGCGCACAAGCAGGGTGCAGGGAGGCCGTTTGTAAACGGCCACCCAACCCTTCACTGCCACCGCCCGGCCGTTTATATGCAATGGCCGGTCGGGAAGTGGTTAAAATGACCTTGCACTAAAAAGCATGGCCGATTTATAACATCAGTCCCTCCACCCCATGGCAAAACACTGGATCATAACTTTACTACCTGCTGCCTTCATAAATCTTTTGGCCTGCTACTTGTGTTTTTCATTTGTATAAGATATGCATTAATCGTGTAGTTTCGTGGTGTCATTTGTTGCCCTGTAAACACAGTCTATAGTAGAGTAAATTTTTATATTGCTGTGTCCAAACATGAGACATGCAACATGGAATTGCACAGGTTAATGCTTTACCTCTGTCTGTAGTGTAAGAACTGACATTTCCTGTAAAGAAACCACATATCCCACAGCAACTGGGTCTCTTAGTCTTGTGCTCTGCAGATGTGAGCTACACAGTGATTAGATCTGACACAGACACAAACAGGCAGAGCATTTACATTGAGCTCACCATACTGGAAGAGATGTGTTTTCATCACATTAGCACTCCCATATTTGTGATGTAACACAGAGGAAATGGTGAAGCATGGAATGGACCCTATAAGCGGTGTGCATGATGACGTCTTCTAGCCACTCCCCCTTATTATGTCCGTGGTTACGAAACGCGTCTGCTGGGCCGGAGGAAGAGGTGCAATTGCGCTGTTCTGAACCAGATATATATTATTGTTGACCACAGAAGGAGGTTTGGATGGTCAGACACGTTGGTATATACAACACTGCCTGTGAATCTTACTGATATGTGAGTGCTTTACTTTTATTACATTTAAACTGCTTTTATTTGCTATACTATGAGAGTCTCCTTTTTCCTATGATTTTATGAATGTTATTATGGATTGAATGGAATGAAAGATGTAAGCACAGTCCAGCGGCATCCCGGTGTCGGATTTATAAACAGCACATGTGACCATTTTCTGAAAAGGTGGTCAGATTTAGCTGGTAAGGTGCATTGTTGGTGGTATTTGGTGGCATTTGCTTTTCCCCTTCAGTGGAAGATTATTTGTGGAGGTCTTCAGTTCCGCATTTTTCACTGGACAGAGAGAAAACAGGTGGCGCACACACCTAGTGCATTATCCAAGGTTTATTGTAGAAATGAAATAATAAAAACATACTCACAGACGAAGCATGTATCTAAAAAGCATAGAAAAATGACAATGGCCACAACGGTGGGCAAGGTGTTCTCACTGTCAGTGCGGTCAAATGGCTGACGCGTTTCGGGGACGAATCCCTTTCCTCAGAGCTGATGACCAACCTCTGATGCTGATGTATGATGTATGGACAGAAAGAGCCTCGCTGTTGATGCCTCTTTCATTCATTATAATTTGGTTCATAGGCATTTGATGTTGGACTTTGTATGTTGGATCTTTTTTGAGAATTTTCTTGTTTGAAGAATAGTTCTTCTTCACAACACCATTTGTTCTTGTAATCACTATATGGTTTAATTTATTATTTATAATTAATGTATATTTCAGTGTATTTTAGCGCTGCACTTTTTTATTAGAGGATATTTGGGGTTTTGTATCACAATCCTTGGTATTAGCAGCTCTTTTTTTTTGTATATACCCAAGTGTGGAATTTTACATATTTTAATAATTATGCAATAGACAGCGCATAATCCGGAACAAGAAGTTGCCGTCCCTTTAGTGTATAGGGACAAGCTAGGTGAATGACTACATGGACATAGGGGAATCATTCAGTCATGACACTACAAACTGCAACCACAACATGTAAGCCCATCATCACAAGGTAAGGCAAAAAAAACATCACAGGGAATAGAGCTACACTGATACCTAGTAAAAACAACAAAAACATTTGAAAGTGTGCACTACCTTTAGGGCCCTGTTCACGCAGGCAAGTACTTGTTTGTCCCGTGCAGGGCCGTGTTTTGGCAGCACAGGGATGCACAGGTATCACATGCATCCCCATGCCGAAGTCCAAAAGATGTCTATTGGGACATGAGGATGCATGGACACAGTCGCTGTGTCTCAATATAGGCCCTCATGCACACTTGACGTTTTTTACAGCGGCTGTTTTTTGCTTTTGACTTTTTAATAAACTCCTCAGCATGTTATCCTATGTGTCCATGCACACATAGGCTATAATCAGCATTTTTGGCTGGGAAAAAAAAACCGGAACTAGTGGGTTTCTAGGGGAGTTTTTTAGCTGTAAAAACGCTCTAACGTTGAAAAATGCGGTAAAACACCACAAACCTGTGTTTTTGGATTTTTTTTGATAAAAAGAATGCCAAAAATTTACAAACACGGGAAAACACCGCTAATTGCAGCTAAACACTAATGCAAAAACGCTAGAAAAAGCTGAAAAACTCACGTTTTTAACGTGACTTTACACAGATAACATTACCAGCATTATCAAAATGTCCCGTGTGTGTGAGGGCTAACATCTGTGTGGGTGCAGCAAAACACAGCCCTGCATGAGACATGCAAGTAATTGCCCGTGTGAACGAGGCTTAAATATCATAAAGCACTGTGGAACATGGCGGCACTATATATTAGTGCATTACACCGCATTCCAAATTATTATGCAAATTCTATTTAAGTGTCACAAAGATTAAATATTTTGTTTTTCAGTTTAACTCATGGATGGCATTGTGTGTCAGGGCTCTTTTGATCACTGAAAACAATCTCGGACACCTGTGATAATTAGATTGGCCAGTGAGCCCAATTTAAGGAAAAACTACTAAAGGAGGGTGTTCCACATTATTAAGCAGAGCACCATTTTCAAGCAATATAGAGAAGAAAAAGGATCTCTCTGCTTCCAAAAAGAGTGAAATAGTTCAATGCCTTGGACGAGGTATGAAAACATTAGATATTTCATGAAAACGTAAGCGTGATCATCGCACTATTAAGAGATTTGTGGCTGATTCAGAGCACAGACGGGTTGGTGCAGATAAAGGCACATTGAGGAAGATTTCTGCCAGATCCACGCATCGGATCAAGAGAGCAGCTGCTAAAATCCCATTACATAGCAGCAAACAGATATTTGAAGCTGCTGGTGCCTCTGGAGTCCCACGGACATCAAGGTGTAGAGTCCTCCAGAGTCTTGCAACTGTGCATAAACCTTCTATTCGGCCACCACTAACCAATGTTCACAAGCAGAAACGGCTGCATTGGGCAGAAAAATACATGAAGACTAATTTTCAAACAGTGCTGTTCACTGATGAGTGCCGTGCAACCCTGGATGGTCCAGATGGATGGAGTAGTGGATGGTTGGTGGACGGCCACCCTGTTCCAACAAGGTGGCGACGTCAGCAAGGAGGTGGTGGAGTCATGTTTTGGGCCGGAATCATGGGAACAGAGCTAGTCGGCCCCTTTAGGGTCCCCGAAGGTGTAAAGATGACCTCTGCAAAGTATGTGGAGTTTATGACTGACCACTTTCTTCCCTGGTACAGAAGGAAGAACTATGCTTTCTGTAATAAAATCATCTTCATGCATGACAATGCACCATCTCATGCTGCAAAGAATACCTCTGCATCAATGGCTGTTATGGGGATAAAAGTAGAGAAAGTCATGGTGTGGCCTCCATCCTCCCCTGACCTCAATCCTATTGAGAACCTTTGGAGCATCCTCAAGCAAAAGATCTATGAGGGTGGGAGGAAGTTTACATCCAAACAGCAGCTCTGGGAGGCTATTCTGACATCTTGCAAACAAATTCAAGAAGAAACTGTCCAAAACCTCACAAGTTCAATGGATGCAAGACTTGTGAAGCTGCTATCAAATAAGGGGTCCTATGTTACAATGTAATGCGACCTCTTAAAATGTTTAAAAAGTTAAAATGTTGTTAAAAGTTTGATTGAAATAGCTTTTGATTTCAGTAAATATGCTGCAAACACAACAAATGACAATTTTCAGTTCTTTACAACCTATAAAGTGTTTTGAAACTTCCTGTGTGGAATAATTTGGAACAGTCCATTGTGAGTTTTTTATGTTTAACAAAAATCCTGTTATCATTAGGAGGTTTGTTCAATAAAATGTGAATTGTACTCTTAATAGTTGATAACATGAGAATTATACTGACTGTTATTTACATCAATTATTTAGGTAAATGAGAAAAATATCATTTGCATAATAATTTGGAACAGGGTGTATAAGCTGAACCATGCAAATCTGTCTTCTTAAAACAGAAGGTACTTACTGATCACTTTTGCCGAATTTCAAAATGAAGGTCTGTATTCCCTGTCGTATGGCATTAAGCAGAAATGTGATCATCATTCTTTTGTCCATCTGCAGGTTTATAGCCGTGGTGTGAAACCTGTTGAGTGGTACTCTAAAAATGGGTCCCCACCCACATTTTTTGACGTTCCTAAAGCATTTGCTATGAAATTTGTTCATTTGTGTTGTATTAACAACTACATGGTTTTGGCATCCTAGAAAACCGGCGAACCGAAAAGCGGGTCTGCAATATAAGACTACCGTGTTTTTGCCATTTGGGTCATAAATAGGATTTTATGTCAGATAGAGTAAGGCACATTTACTGTACAGTATCCAACTTGCACTTGTGGCTTCAAGCTTGTTAACTACTAGCTGCCATCAGAGCAAGGTACAAAGACTATGGCTTCCGTAATTCAGGCCATGAAGGTGAACTTCACTCCCTACACTTTTTGGTGGCCCCTACATCACTTCTGTGTCTTATAGTGTGGCAAGTGCTGGCGGAAGGAACCACATCATATAGTGTGGGACCAGGAATCTATTTAAATACCGTATTTTTTGCTCCATAAGACGCACCTAGATTTTTGGAAAACAAGAAAAAAAAATTCTGAACCAATGGACTGCAGACATAGTACAGGAGATAACCAGAGACTGCGGACATATTACAGGAGATGGCCAGAGACTGCGGACATAGTACAGGAGATGGCCAGAGACTGCGGACATAGTACAGGAGATGACCAGAGACTGCGGACACAGTACAGGAGATGGCCAGAGACTGCGGACATAGTACAGGAGATGACCAGAGACTGCGGACACAGTACAGGAGATGACCAGAGACTGCGGACATAGTACAGGAGATAACCAGAGACTGCGGACATAGTACAGGAGATGGCCAGAGACTGCGGACATAGTACAGGAGATGACCAGAGACTGCGGACATAGTACAGGAGATGACCAGAGACTGCGGACATATTACAGGAGATGACCAGAGATTGCGGACATATTACAGGAGATGACCAGAGACTGCGGACATATTACAGGAGATGACCAGAGACTGCGGACATATTACAGGAGATGACCAGAGACTGTGGATATAGTACAGGAGATGACCAGAGACTGCGGACATATTACAGGAGATGACCAGAGACTGCGGACATAGTACAGGAGACCACCAGAGACTGCGGACATAGTACAGGAGACGACCAGAGACTGCGGACATAGTACAGGAGACGACCAGAGACTGCGGACATACTACAGGAGACGACCAGAGACTGCGGACATAGTACAGGAGACGACCAGAGACTGCGGACATAGTACAGGAGACGACCAGAGACTGCGGACATAGTACAGGAGACGACCAGAGACTGCGGACATAGTACAGGAGACGACCAGAGACTGCGGACATAGTACAGGAGACGACCAGAGACTGCGGACATACTACAGGAGACAACCAGAGACTGCGGACATAGTACAGGAGACGACCAGAGACTGCGGACATAGTACAGGAGACGACCAGAGACTGCGGACATAGTACAGGAGACGACCAGAGACTGCGGACATACTACAGGAGACGACCAGAGACTGCGGACATACTACAGGAGACGACCAGAGACTGCGGACATAGTACAGGAGACGACCAGAGACTGCGGACATAGTACAGGAGACGACCAGAGACTGCGGACATAGTACAGGAGACGACCAGAGACTGCGGACATAGTACAGGAGACGACCAGAGACTGCGGACATACTACAGGAGACGACCAGAGACTGCGGACATAGTACAGGAGACGACCAGAGACTGCGGACATAGTACAGGAGACGACCAGAGACTGCGGACATAGTACAGGAGACGACCAGAGACTGCGGACATAGTACAGGAGACGACCAGAGACTGCGGACATAGTACAGGAGACGACCAGAGACTGCGGACATAGTACAGGAGACGACCAGAGACTGCGGACATAGTACAGGAGACGACCAGAGACTGCGGACATAGTACAGGAGACGACCAGAGACTGCGGACATAGTACAGGAGACGACCAGAGACTGCGGACATAGTACAGGAGACGACCAGAGACTGCGGACATAGTACAGGAGACGACCAGAGACTGCGGACATAGTACAGGAGACGACCAGAGACTGCGGACATAGTACAGGAGACGACCAGAGACTGCGGACATAGTACAGGAGACGACCAGAGACTGCGGACATAGTACAGGAGACGACCAGAGACTGCGGACATAGTACAGGAGACGACCAGAGACTGCGGACATAGTACAGGAGACGACCAGAGACTGCGGACATAGTACAGGAGACGACCAGAGACTGCGGACATAGTACAGGAGACGACCAGAGACTGCGGACGTACTACAGGAGACGACCAGAGACTGCGGACGTACTACAGGAGACGACCAGAGACTGCGGACATAGTACAGGAGACGACCAGAGACTGCGGACATAGTACAGGAGACGACCAGAGACTGCGGACATAGTACAGGAGACGACCAGAGACTGCGGACATACTACAGGAGATGACCAGAGACTGCGGACATACTACAGGAGATGACCAGAGACTGCGGACATACTACAGGACCTTTGGGGGGGGGAGGCTGGTACCTGAATTTGACAGGTACCCGCTCCCACTTCCGTGGAGTTGTCCTCCCTTCCCATAGTTTTGTGGGACACGTGACAGGTCCCACAAGACTACTGGGCCATTCAAAAAGTGCAGCGCTTCTCGCGCATGTGCAATGGCCACCCGGCTGTGAAGCCGCAAGCTGTCACAGCCGGGTGCCCACACTGAAGATGCCGGAGCCAGAGAGAGAAGACGGCTGATGGAAGCAGGACACCGCTGGACTGAGGAACAGGTAGGACGGAGGAGCAGGTTCTTGTGCACAGTAGAGCCGAGCGGTTGGCCCGGTGTGAATACTGGTGTGAATGCGGCGGTGGTGTGAATACCGAGCCGGCCACTCCATATGATGCACAGACATTTCTCCCCATTTTTTTGGGGGAAAAAAGTGCGTCTTATGGAGCGAAAAATACGGTAATAATTCCAGGCAATGGTATGTTATACATAGTTACATTAGCCCAGCTAGGACCAATGTAACAGTGGGAATCAGGGGCGGACTGACAACTCATGGGGCCCCCGGGCAATAGGGGATCATGGGGCCCCTGTGTCCTTGCCCAAACTCAAGCCTATAAAAAAAGGTTCCAGGTGCATCTCATGGGGACCCCTACTGACCCCGGCCCCTCGAGTAGTGCCCAAGTTTCCAAATGGTCAGTCCGCCCCTGGTGGGAATTATTTGCAAAATCTGGCGCAAGTCTGCATAGGAACCAATCAGCTTCCAGGTTTTGTTGTCAAAGCCTAATTGAACAAACTGATGTTAAAAGCTGAATGGCTACCATGTACAGCTGACCCAGATTCTGAGTGCACGAGTTTTAGTAAAGCCCCCCCTACCTTTCAATATAAAAAATCTTTTTACACTCATCTTTTAAAGCTATGCAAATAAATTAATAAGCTGCAGCACAAAAGTGATCAGCTTCAGTAGAATAATACATAAAAAAGCCATGCTCTCAATAAATAAATATTACCACAGGTCCATGTTAACCTCTTCACGACGTCTGGGCCTAGATGCCGAGCGTCCGCACATTTGCGTGCAATTACCAAAAAACATATGTGTTGAGAGCATGCACCCTGCGCGCTCCCAGCACATATGTTCGGTACTCACGGAAAGGTCCCGGTCTGCTCTTTCGATCGGGACCTTTCCCGATCATGTGACCGCCGTGATGACGCGTCATGGCGGTCACATGGTCCCTAAACCCCACCCCGCCCGTCCCGCCTCCCAGCTTCTGAAATTCTTAATGGGCCGGGAGGCGCCGGCTGGAAGGGGTTAATCTCTATATCAAAATACACCCCAGATTCCTGAAAATTCTAACCATTTCTGTCTGGTCCACTCTCTTCTCCTCCTCATACCTGCCCATAGACATCGCTACTTCATTGATCTTCACTAGCATCTGGGTCGCATGATGTCACGCTCTCCACCTTTTGCACTCGAAGAAAGCTTTACATTCATTCAGAGAGGCATAGGCGCCATTCAATTCTTTGAATGGTGCCTGTGCCAAGCAACCGACCTCTTGCGTTTACAGTGCAGGAGAGAAATCGCTCGGCATTGGACTCTGAAGCAAATGGAGATCACTGGAGTAGTTTCCAGGGGCATCAGCCAGGTATGGTGTATACAAGGTGTGGCAATTCAACCACTTTCCCTCCAGAAGATTTATCCCATTTACTGACCAGGCAATTTTTTGCGATACAGCGCTTCGTTACATTAACTGACAATTGCGCGGTCATGCAATGCTGCACCCAAATGAAATTTGTCTTTTTTTCCCACAAATAGAGCTTTCCTTTGGGGATATTTGATCACCTCTGCGGTTTCTATTTTTTGCGCTATAAACAAAAAAGACAATTTTGAAAAGAAAAACCCAATATTTTTTATTTGCTGCTATAACACGTATCCAATAAAAAAAAAAAATTAAAAATCAAATATCTTTGTAAATTTAGACCAAAATGTATCCTGCTACATATTTTTGGTAAAAAAATCCCAATAATTGTATATTGATTAGTTGGAGCAAATGTTTTAGTATCCACAAACTATGGTACATATACTGGAATTTAAAAAAAAAAAAAAGTTGATAGTATTGGCGGCGATCAGCGACTTATAGTGGGACTGCAATATTGCGGTGGAAGTTTTCACACTAACTGACACTTTCTGGGAACCAGTGATACTAATACAGTGATCAGTGCTAATAATATGCACTGATCACTGTACTAGTGATGCTGGTTGGGAAGGGGTTAACATCTAGGTTGATCAGAAGGTTAAGCGTGTGCCTAACCATGTGCTTGGTGTACGCCAGGCGCCGCTTTTACTATGGGAAGTGATGAATCGTGTTCTCACCTCTGCAGAGATATACGATTCATGACTCCCCCCTATCACAACAGAACTGTATGTATGTCAACATAGATACAACTCTGTTCTTCCTCCCTGACCAACGATCTGCAGGTGCCGGAAAGAAACTGCTTGCCGGGGCTTGTAGATCGATTTGTACTGTGACATTTGACAGCAGAAGCGATCCTCCAGCGACGGTTGAGCGCTCCTGTGTAGCGGAAGTGCAAATCACGCATATATATGTGATTTTGTACAGGAATGCCGCCTTGTAGCAGTAAAACTGCTATAGGGCAGATGTTAAGTGGTTTTAATAACTGGAATGCCCATAGTGCAGCCCTATGGTGGTGAGTCACACAGCCATTCACACTCGAGCGTGTTCTGAAAAGTTCTAACTTGCACTTTCCTGGGTCGCAGGCCAGTTGACTCAGTCTTCACAGAGTAGAAGAAATACCACGTGTGTGTTGCACTGTTGGTGGAAAATGAGTGACCGGAATCAGGAGCAGCGAATTAACATCAAATATTGTGTGAAAATTGGCAAAAATTCACAGCACAGTCTATAAATGGTTTAGCACTTCCACCTGGCAACACTAGGGTTGTTGATTCGAATCCCAACCACGGCACCACCTGCCTAGAGTTTGCATGTTCTCCCTGTGCCTGTGTTGATTTCCTCCCACATTCCAAAGACATGCTGGTAGGTTAATTGGATCCTGTCTAAATTGGCCCTAGTATGTGTATGTATGAATGTGAGTTAGGGACCTTAGATTGTACGCCCGTTGAGGGTTAGGGACTGATGTGAATGTACAATATATATGTAAAGCGCTGTGCAAATTGATGGCGCTATATAAGTACCTGAAATAAATAAAATAAGGGAAATGGGCTTATGGTGAACATGCCATGAAGAAAGCAAGTGTATTTGAATGGCATGGGCAGTTTAAGAAGGGGCAGGAAGGTGTCCATGTTGATGCAAGAAGTGGACAGCCAAAAATGCAAAGGACAGATGCAAACGTGGACAGAGTACGAACTCATGCTCGTGTGGGTTTTTTTTTTTTTTTATCACAAAGGGATAGTTCATTACAAGTTCATAGAACATGGTAAAGCGGTCAACCAACATTGTTACTTGGAAATTCTGAAAAGGTTAGGGGAATCTGCTCAGAGGGAGCTCAGGCCTGATAAATTGATTCTCCACCACGACAATGCTCCTGCACAAACAGTTTTTTTTTTCACACCTCGTACATAGTTACATTGGTCCAAGCTGGACCAATGTATCTATATATAAAATACCCATAACTGGATTTATTTTTTAACGTCTGTTTTTTTACATGAAAATCTTTTCATTTTGTATTTCAATGATTTTTATTAGTTTATAAACATTTAAAAAAAACAGGAGCAACAAGACACGCCCACGCAGAGGCCATCAATTGCACATAAAAAAAATAAAGAAAACCGTGCTCTAACACCAACAAAGCAAAAATGTGCCCGCGCAGGGGCTATCAATGGCACATAAATGACTAAAACATTGGTATAACATCAACAGTAACTCAAACTAAAGGCAGCAATCCACCACCACACCAAAAAACAGAAATAGAAAAGTGTTGGATTTTTGACACATATAATACTTCTTTAGTGTCTTGAGGCGATTATGAATGAAAGAGCCGTTGAAATAAAAAGTAAAGTGTGGTTTTATTCTATCACACAATGGCTTAAAATAACAATGTAAAGCGTATCATGAACAGTTCCATGTAGATAAAACCAGAAATATCAAGCAGAAGTTTAGAGATAAGTCACCATTATTGTCATGGCTGTCTGGCCATGTGCATGTTTGTCCTTCATGTGGTCTTGTCTTGTTCAACGTAGCTGAGTCCGAGCAAGAAGAAGGAAGTGACGTTAATGACTATTTCTTGTCTTACAGAACGCATCTGTTCCAGCTTCTCAGAATGTTCTTATGCGTGTCTGTTTGGACAGACGTGTGTGTGTGTGATTGTGTATGAATGTGAGCCTGTGTGTCCAATTTAGACTGTCCCTTAACCTCCCTGGAGGTATTCCCGAGTGTAGCTCGGGGTAAAGTTTCAGTACCACAAGCGGTAACCCCGAGCTACACTCAGGAATACCCTGCAGTGCTGCTCCGGGATCCCTCGATCACTTACCTTGTCCTGCGCTCCCGCGATGTCCCTCCTGCAGTGTCCCATGTATTGTCCTCCGGCTGATGCCGGCATCAGTCATCTGGGTTCCGTCCCCTGCGAGCGTCGGGACGTACGGGGGACGGAACGGCAGGAAATTTGAAAATGACAAAAAGTGACATTCACTAAAATCACATAGTATAACATTCCTGTATCAAACCATTTCACATACATTTTGTCCCGAGTGCTTTGTCCTGCGCCCTGCCTGCATTTTTACTGTTCTTTCTGCCTGGAAACTGAGAAATGTCCATGGCGTCCAAAAAGCGTCCCTTTAGGTCAAAAGCGGTTTTAGACCAGCTAGAGAACAGCGATAGTAAATTAGAACCACTTGCAGAATTGAGTGATAATGATTCGTGGGGGAAATTCGTCATCAGACACTGAAAACGATTTTGCGACTTTCCTCAGTGATGTGCGAACTTGGCGCTATATTTCAAATTTCAGTGTTTTTGGTTTGATTATATTATTGAATTAAATGTATTATTATATTATTATTATTTTTTATCATTATTTATTAAATTATAATGTATGATTTCGTGTTTCAAGTTTTATCCTACCCGGGATGTTTACTAGACTCTTGTTCGGACAGATTTCAGTGAGTTATTCCTAAAAATTACAGGCCTACAATAAAAAAAATACATATTTCCATGCAAAAAAATGTACCACTTTGAGCACAGAAATATGGACATAATCAGGCCGCTGGGGAGGTTAAGGTGATTTTATAAAGCAAGTAAGCGTCATAACTTGTGATCTTGGGAACTTATATGGAAATCAATACTGCTTAGCAGAGCAATTTCATAGAAGGGAGGGGACGCTACATATCTGGCCGTTTGATTGACAGGTACATATGTGATGTCCATAATAAGCTGGTGATGTAACATCAGCTACTCATTTAAATGATAATATAAATTAAGAACGTATCTTTACAACATTACAATAATGTATAATCATTAATCTACATATGTAACAATATTACCAACTTATAAATCAAACTAAATACACACAGATTCTATTAAAATACAGATACTATTAAAATACATTTTATTACTGAAGAAATAAATATCATCGGCTTAAGGCGACCATTCAAACATTTTAATATTTATGATTAATCATAAAAACCAAATATTTTGCAAGCTCTCCATCAATATAATATACTGTAAGTGCCGAATTATAAATTTGATATCATTAATTTTCTTCAAAAAGGAAGGAGTGAAAATCTTTTCATTTTGAAACCGTGTTCCCATAAGGAAAATAAAGTATGTTTTCAGACTATTGCATAGTTGCTGTATTTACTAGATAGTGTTAGCTCACTGAATGAGATCACCTGTTGCCTGGAATGGCTTTTTAGGATCCATACATGCAGTGATTTGCTTTCGCTGTATTTGCATTTCATACATATTTTATGTTAAGGCGTTGCAAACTATACATCCAAAATGGTTTATGGTTACAGGTGGCACCATTAACGCGGTTATAAAGGTACTTTAGGTTGTACATAAATGAAAATCCTCTTTGTCTGCTAATTTGCTAATTTACATAAATACATATTCATGTGAACACCCGTCTACAAAATATATATTGTATGATCCTAATTGTGCTGAATGTTGTGTGTATTCCCCCGTCAACTCCTTTCCAATAAAGCATTCCCATGGCAAGTTAATGCTTTCAATTTGCAGATTACCCAGATCTCTACATGCAATATATTGCTCATACATGAAGTCATATTTCACTGTCATGCTCCTTTAAGGCTCCATTTATGAGCATGAGTTATAACACTGTCATGTGTAAAACTTATTATCCCCGAATAAAGATTAAAACGGAACCATAAGGACGCTGAATTGTTTTGAATATCGTCCGCGCAGAAGCCATGTTTCCTATTCCTGGGAAAAACTCCCATTTTTCAAAACCAGCTGGCCTGTATAATTAACAATTGGGCAGCGCGCGGAGGGCACGCCGCCCTGCGAGCCAGCCAAACCTCTGTTCTTCATAAACACTTTGGCAATTTGCGCACGAGTGAACGTTCGCACTCTTATTCTGTTGACACAAAAAATTGCTATGTATTTTATTGATCAGCATTGTTGAAACTACGTGGCTGCCATCCAGGTGCGCATCACCATTATTCCTGGGCTCAGAGCAAACTGAGATAAGGCCGAGAGGCTGAGAGTCCAGATTAGGGGGCTTATTTGCTAACGGGGATATTTGCATACAACTAGAATATCAATTTAGCATGTGATCAGAATGTACAGTTTGATTTCGTTCTTCCTTTTGAACTGGAATACTGTGCACCTTACTGTAAGCGTAACTATGTATATTGTGATTTTTGCTAGCTATGTGGCCATTAACCACTTGTTCGTCAACAGATTTACCTCCCTTCCTGACCAGGCCATTTTTTGCAATACAGCGCTGCTTTACTTTATTTGGCAATTGCGCAGTCATGCAACACTGCACACAAATGAAATTTATGTCCCTTTTTTCCACAAATGGAGCTTTCTTTCTGTGGTATTTGATCACCTATGTGTTTTTTATTTTTTGCGCTATAAAAAAAAAGACCGACAATTTTGAGAAAAAAAACAATATTTTTTACTTTTTGGCTATTAAACATGTCCAGTATATAAAAAAAAATTGAAGCCTCCCCACTTCCACATATGCAGACATTTCGGTTTCGGTTTGTTTTTCGGCCACATGCATTATGATTTTTCTGTTTCGGCACCAGAATTTTCATTTCGGAGCGCCACTAGTTTACGTGAAAGTTATAGCATCTACAAATGGCGGTATATATACTGGAATTGTTTTTTTTAATACTAGTAATGGCAGCGATCAGCGACTAATAGCGGGACTGTGGCGGGCATTCTCACACTGGGGGGGGGGACTGACTTCCCCAGTGACATTAATACAGTGATCAGTGCTAATAAAAAGCACCTGCACTGTACTAATGACACTGGGCAGGAAGGGGTTAACATCTGGGGCGATCAAAGGGTTAACGGTGTGCTGTTTTCCAGTGTCTGCTATGCAGAGCAATCCAAAGCAGTGTGCAGGAGCTGACAGGGGGGATATCTGTATTGTTTACATACAGACCTCTCCCCCAACAGTGATACTCGACGATCGCCAGGTGCCAGCGGGGAATTACCACCCGGGACTCGATTTTGAAGCAGAGAGATTTTGAAGTAAATTAATATAATTGTGCATGCAGCAGGGCTACAGGTAACTTTTTCTTTTCCCTGGGGTCCAGTCTTGGGGAGATTAATGAGGTGGCACACTGTGCGCACCATGGAGAGTTGTGGTGTTGCAATGCATCATATGCCACAGCCTTTGTACCCACAAAACATGCTTTAAGGTGGTTTTAATACCTTACATATACCCAGTAAAGTGACTAGCCTCAGGTAATACACAGAGATGGAACAAATCCTTCTACATAAGCCGTACCTGTTTATCTGCAGTCCTTTCTCCTCTACAGAATTTACACAGCATTTAAGTTTCAGCGGGCAGGGGATCTGATGTCACACATTGCGCCACATAAAAGGTGAACTGAGTGTAATCTGAGACCTGAGTGGTGGGAATGGATTGGCCTCCCGCTACATAGTGTTATAGGGAAACTTGCACCGCCAAGGCTATCAATCATAGGCAGTGTGCAGGACCTCCCGTCCTTCATCCCCCTGGATCCCTTAGTGTCAACATCACCTGTAATTAGTGACCCATTCAGATAGCAGAGAAATGAGGAAGGAGACACAAATCACATTAGTTGCTTTGGATTGAAGGCAAGTGCACTCTATAGAAGGATATGCTTTGTTCATTTTTCATTTCAGAGATTAAAACCACTTTAGTTAATGTTCCACAAGCGAAGGCGTAACAGACACGTACAAACCTCTAGAGAGGGGATACTCCCAAGGTGTTCTGGGCAGAGCTGTACTGGGGACAGCAAGGTTCCTTCAACCACAAGCTGGTTTTAATACAAATAAGGGTGACCAAAGACCTCCTACTAGACGCATGATTTGCAAATGTGATTTTGAAGGTGATCTGTCCCAACCCTCTCTGCTGCCTGACACGAAGTTGCTGGTCTAGCGGAAGGGGGGCAGCAAGGTGGGCCAAAGTCCCCAGATTTTTCCTGTTGGTGGTCTGTGACAATCAGAGGGAAGAGCAGGATGTCGGGGGTGCAGTGTGGAGCCATTCCACCCACCATCCCCTTTCCTGCCTCCCCACACATACACAGCTTTCTTGTGTCTCTCGTTGGATGATTTCCTCAGCTTCCCATATTTTTTTTTCTCTCATCCAGTTCTCTGCCTGGCAATGGTTTCCATGGGTTGGAGGAAGTTCCAAGCCACACTTCCTCCTCCCTCTCTCCCCTCAAGTGGCAGGTTCAGTGGGCAGGGTCGCCTGGACACTGATGCAACCAAAGTCATCCCTCTTATTTCACCCAACGGCCTGTCAATATCTTTGCTGGGGAGGAGGAGTAACTTTAACTATCACGTACCTGGTGACAGAGGCCAATGGAGAGAGGGCTTCCCTTGCGGCTAGGTTCCAGAATCCCCTGAAGGTGGGACAGCAGGAGTCAGGCCCAGAGTAGCACAGGTTGCCTGTGTGAGTGCTTGTTTGGTGGTCCACCCAGGAGCACGGCTGATGCGCTGAGATGGGGTCTGCAATCAGGGGGTGTCTGTGCGAGGTATGCAGGTCTTCCAGTGAACAGAGGATCACAGGATAACCAGTTTGAGCCAAGGTCAGATGCCAGGTGGGGATCGGAGCAGACATAGTCAAAAGGGATAGCTGAGATCATACACAGAGAGCAGGAGAGGAGATCCTTTAGACAAGCTGGGGTCAGGTCGGGGTTAAACAGAGCAGACAGGTCCAGGAGCAAGCCGAGTCGTTAACAGCAAATCACAAGTCAGGATAGCAAGGGAACGAAGGTACTAGGGAGCCAGAGATCAATCAGCACCTGAGAGTAGTGCAGGGCTTCCTTATAAAGGCCGTTTGGTCGCCAAATTTGAGCTGATGTGAACTTCTGCGGCCATGCAAGGCACTGGCAGGGTGCCAGGTCTCCTAACACCTCTGCCAAGGACAGAGCCCTGACATGTTTTTTCCCTGACAAAGCCACGTGGTTGGTGGCGTAACACGTGGGGGCGGAGCCTAGTGATGTCATTGCCGTCTTTTTACGGAGCGGGAGTTTTAAATTACAAATCGATCTGTTACTGCTTCTATCATGTGAGTGACACTCTGGAACTATTTTATGTGAAATTAAAACAGTATTACACTATGGGAGATGTCCTCTGTTCTTTCTAAATGTGGAGCTAAGCTGAGAAGAGTCCCGTTTATACTGTCATTGAAGGGGTGCCTGTCATCAGCTCTCTGCTGCCATCTCTGAGCATCTTTTTGGAATTACCATGCTTGGTTGACCTGTATTCATTTATGGGTCCACGGTAGGAGGTGAGCAGCCATCCATATATATTTTTAGGTGGAGGAACACTATGTCAAGGTGGAGAACTGTGTTTTTTTAAATAGACTTCATTTATCCAGAGCACATCGTATTGATTTTTCACCATTCAATCACTTTATTGATTTTTACCATTTAAGCACTTTATATTTCATATTTTGATTGAACTATCACATTTGAATCTGTTTATGGACTATTATGTTTATATGAGTTTGCACAATTTATGTTAACTTTAACTGTGGCGTAACCAAGAAGGTGCTTGAGCTCTGCAGCTCCCACCATAAAGGGGTCATCAGCTGGACTACAATAGCCTATCTGTTTGGACCCCCATATTCCCCCCTCTTATCTACACCCCTGGGATGTGGTGAATTTTGTTGCCCAAATGAAGTACAGATTATGTCACTGCGCAAAGAAACACAAGTTGCCGCAGTAGCCTATCTGTTTGGACCCCCATATCCCCCCCCCTTATCTACACCCCTGGCATGTGGTGAATTGCGTTGCCCAAAAGAAGTACAGATTATGTCACTGCACAAAGAAACACACGTTGCCGCAGAGAGCTCCAATATTTATGGAATGTACCTTTTTAACCACTTCCTGTCCGGACACTTTTACCCCCTTCCTGTCCAGGCCAATTTTCAGCTTTCAGCGCTATCACACTTTGAATGACAATTGCGCGGTCATGCAACACTGTACCCATATGAATTTATTAGCATTTTTTTGAGACAGATAAAGCTTTATTTTGGTGGTATTTATTCACCACTGGGATTTTAATTTTTTTTTTGCTATGTAAATTAAAAAGTCCAAAAATTTAGAAAAAAAGTGTTTTTCTTATAAAAGTTTGCAAATAAATCATATTTCATCATAATCTTGGCCAAAATGTATTCCGTTATATTTTTAGTAATACAAAAAATAACCCAAATTAGTTTATAACCAAAAATTATAATTTTTTAAAAACATTTTTAACATTTTTTAAATTTATTTTTTATATTATTTTTTATTTATTTATTTTTTTTTACATACTCTCACCGTAGCAGTATAGTTTTACCATGGTGACACTGTACTACTTGTGGGGGGTGATGAAGATTTTTTTTTACACTGATTGCTTTTACACCCATAAAGGATGTAAAAGCAATAATTTCTCATTCTCTCTGGCTGCATTCTTGCAGCCATTGAGAACTACTGTGTGAGCTGTGATTTGTCACATGGTACAAGGCTGTTGTGAATAGCCTTGTACCATGTGACCTCTGTGATCATTCACAGATTTCACACGTAGTAAGCAATGATGTCACAAGTGAGATCTTGCTTGCTACTCTGCATGTGATCACTGATTGGCCAATCAGTGATCACATGATCGGGACCTCGTACAGAGGTTCCGTCCGACGATCGGTGTTCGGATCGCGGTGCTGTGCGCTCCCAGGGAGCGCACAAGCAGGGTGCGGGGAGGCCATTTATAAATGACCACCCGACCCTGCACTGCCACCGTCCGACCGTTTATATGCAACGACCAGACGGGAGGTGGTTAATGTCTGATTTTTGCAACTTGATATTCAGTTTCCATTGGACATCAGTGGGTTAAGCCATTTGTTGGCTTCTTTATATTGCAGATTCCAGTATTGATATTTTCCTGCATAATTTATGTTACCATCGCTGGCATGGGTCACAGCAAAAACATTCCGAATCCTTTATGTATTTTACTTTATAGCAAATTAATTTGGAGAGTAGATAGGGGAATTCTGATGGGAATATATCTACACCATAGTCCTTAGGAGACACAAGAAGCTAGCAAGTGAATGATCTGGACAGCAGCCTTGTGGGTGGTCGTAACCTTTCCAATGTTGGGAGGAATTGCAGTGATGTGATATTTGTATATAGAAATGTCTTTAGGATTGGATTAGAATTGGCAGCTGCTACTCATTTATGTAATACATTCCCTTATAACAGCAAGATATGCTCAACTATTCATATGTCATCCTCGATATTTTCGTGAAATGCATCATTTCACTCCAGCACTTATCACAGCCGCTAATATTTGAATGCAAGCAGCATAATTCAATCTCTGTAGGTTTGCATTAGCTTCTGCCGGTGCAAGCTTGCTTGTGAAACTCCTTTCAATCATACTTGTAGTCATACCTCTCCACATATGCTGCGCTTGCTGGGTTTGCTTAGATCATCCATCATTTATCAGGAGATTAAAAAGAGCTGATTTCTCCACATTGAAATGCTGCTGTGTTCACCGCGTTTGTTCTGGATGCTGCCGGGGTTTGATGTGGCTAAATCCTCTCTATTACCTGTTTATTGTGCACGAGAAACTTTTATAAATAAAGATAATGGATATTGAATGAGAAATCTTTTTATACCCCAGTACTTGGCTGATGACACAGCACCGCGTATTGGGCCAAGAACAACAGGAGGTGTCAGTATGTGGTATATACATCCCCGCAGGGACTTTTTTCCCCTAAATTAGGTTTTCAGCAATATAGAATGTCACCCCTGCTGGGGTTCCACACTCTCATTCCGTTTTAGAAACAGAATGCATAATACTGTGAACACTGCTATTTTTATCACTACATAGATATTTATTACAATAAAATAACAACAGTATATGGAACTTATAGTGCCTTGAAAAAGTATTCATAGCTTTTGAAATTTTCCACATTTTGTCATGTTACAACCAAAGCGTAAATGTATTTTATTGGGATTTTATGTGATAGACCAACACAAAGTAGCACATAATTGTGAAGTGGAAGGAAAATGATAAATGGTTTTCAAAATTTTTTACAAATATGTGGAAAGTGTGGCATGCATTTGTATTCAGCCCCTTTACTCTGATACCCCTAACTAAAATCTATTGGAACCAATTGCCTTTAGAAGTCACCTAACTAGTAAATAGAGTCCACCTGTGTGTCATGTAATCTCAGTATAAATACAGCTGTTCTGTAAAACCCTCAGAGGTTTGTTAGAGAACATTAGTGAACAAACAGCATCATGAAGGAAAATGAACACACCAGACAGGTCAGGGATAAAGTTGTGGAGAAGTTTAAAGCAGGGTTAGGTTATCATTCACGGAGCACTGTTCAATCCATCATCCAAAAATGGGTAGAGTATGGCACAACTGCAAACCTACCAAGACATGGCCATCCAACTAAATTGACTGAGAGCATTAATCAGAGAAGCACCAAAGAAGCCCATGGTAACTCTGAAGGAGCTGCAGAGATCCACAGCTCAGGTGGGAGAATCTGTCCGCAGGACAACTATTAGTCATGCACTCCACAAATCTGGCCTTTATGGAAGAATGGCAAGAAGAAAGCCATTGTTGAAAGAAAGCCAAAGGAAGTCCTGTTTGCAGTTTGCGAGAAGCCATGTGGGGGACACAGCAAACGTATGAAAGAAGGTGCTCTGGTCAGATGAGACCAAAATTGAACTTTTTGGCCTAAAAGCAAAATGCTATGTGTGGCAGAAAACTAACACTGCTCATCACCCTGAACACATCATCCCCACCGTGAAACATGGTGGTGGCAGCATCATGTTGTGGGGATGCTTTTCTTCAGCAGGGACAGGGAAGCTGATCAGAGTTGATGGGAAGATGGATTGAGCCAAATACAGGGATATCTTAGAAGAAAACCCTTTAGAGTCTGCAAACGACTTGAGACTGGGGCGGAGATTCACCTTCCAGCAGGGCAACGAACTTAAATATCCAGCCAGAGCTACAATGGAATGGTTTACATCAAAGCATATTCATGTTGTAGAATGGCCCAGTCAAAGTCCAGACCTAAATCCAATTGAGAAATTTTGAAAACGATTTATCATTTTCCTTCCACTTCACAATTATGTGCCACTCTGTTTTGGTCTATCACATACAATCCCAATAAAATACATTTTAAGTTTTTGGTTGTAGCATAACAAAATGTGGAAAATTTCAAGGGGTATGAATACTTTTTCAAGGCACTATAAGTGCTGATGATTACGTGTTGTGTGGAAGAGTATTTTGTGCCAATAAAGGGATAGGAGACCCGATTTAACCCGATTTTATTTTAATTGAAAATACATTTATTTATTACAATTACTTATATAGCACTGTCAATTTACGTAGTGCTTTACATACTGTATATATTGTAGATTCACATCAGTGCCTGTCCTGAAGGAGCTCACAATCTGAGATCTCTAACTCGCATTCATACATACACATAGCAGGAGCAAATTAACCTACCAGCATGTCTCTGGTATGTTCGAGGAAACCAAAGTAACCAGCAGAAACCCACGCAGGCACAGGGAGAACATGCAAACTCCAGGCAGGTGGTGCCATGGTTGTGTTTTGAACCGACAACCTTAGTGCTGCCAGGTGGAAGTGCTAACCACTTAGCCACACCATCCAAAATGGTTTTATCAGATTGGGAAAATATGGGTGTGGACAATTTAAATCCCATAAAGTCTGAAGTGTTGCGATGACAAGTGTGCATTATTTTGGAACAACCAAAAAATTAGGGTGGGGTATGGGATTGAATCTGTGATTAATTAAAAAAAAAATGAAAACAAGATTCTCTTCATTATTGAACCTGAAAACAAAATTGAAAAATGGACTTGGGACTCCTGTAGGAGGATATGTGGGTAACTTATGATGACTCGGCGCAATTATCGGGTGAGTAAAGTGATTGGGCATACACATTACAGAGGAGGTTCATGCCGTTTGGCATCTTCTCCCAGGGAGCTGGATGACCTTGACTCAGTACTGATATAACATTTTTGTTCTTGGGTTTAGATATATTTTAAGGCCTCGTTCACACAAACGTACGTAAGCGTACACCCGTGCAAGGACACGGGGATACACAGATGTTCCGTGCATCCCTATGAAGGCAGTCCCATTGATGCAAGTTGGCATGCAGCAGCTGCATGGACACAGCCGCTGCTCCCATATTGACAGCTGTGCGGGTGCTTGGCCCCAAGCCTAGACAGTGTGCGATCGGGGCCTTGCTCTTGCATGGCTGTCAGATTGGGAGCAGTGGCTGTGTCCCAGTTGACATGAATGTACTGCCTATATGGGGATGTATGGAACACATGTACATCCCCATGTGGGCAAACATGGCCCTCACAGGGGTGCATGCTTAAGTATTCGAAACACTACACACAGCAGTGTAGCACAAACATCCTTGACGTGTGCTCTTCAAAGACATTTTAATTATAAGGCAATTTATTTTATAAATACAAATATATAAACTCTATATATCCCTACAAAAAAGTTCCACTCTCACCCTTGAAAGTGCAAAATAAAATAAAATAAGACCTTTTCTGTAATCCCTCTAGCACACTCCCATCATCTACCCTCATACATAAAATAATACAATTATTATAATATTGTATATGTATGTATAAGTGTCCAGGCAAAAGTCCACACAAAGTACTCTTCCAAGTGTTGAAAATCAATCCAGTTCGTAGCTTTTCAATCCAAGATACCTCAAAAAAAATAAACTAAATATAGTGCATTATCTTTAAAACAAAACAAAAACACTCCTGACACTTAAAGTGATTCCTCCTAAACCCACACTCCTGAGAAACCAACGCTTCAACTTGTGATTAGTGCAAAAATCCAAAAACAGTGTCACCAATCAAATATAATTAAATACCATTACCCTCTCATGGATAATGAAACTTCACAACCATTCCATGTTAATCCACATCAAACTACTCGTGATCACATGCATCAAATATAAGTAGTGCCACAACTCTTGCAGGATAATATACCATTACCCTCTTTCAATATAAACAGGCATAAGACTCCTTCAGGGTTTATTTTTATGTTACGCCACAGTGACAAAGATTCGTCTTTTAGAATACTTTTTGGTGTATAAAATTTTGGTTGCAAATTACGAAAATAACCTTGTAATTAACCTATTCATACTATTTTATAGAAATCTTATGTTTTTACAGTTTGCAATACCTATTGGCTATGCCGCACATATGAAAACATGGAACTGCTGTTAAAGCACATCCAGTACGCCAAGTACAACTGGAATGTCTGTGGAGATCCGCAAGTAGTAGCTTTGCTGCTTAGAATGAAGCTCGGTTATATCAAGTACTGTTATTACATAAGAAAATGGGCCGTGCAAGAGAGTTACATTACAATTAAAAAAGCAATGGCCATTTCTAATGAATTGAGTTCCAGGACAGAAAAATGTGGCACGTGAATCACTTGTTGACCCAACAAAGATATCTTTGTCTCCCCTTCATATAAAACTCAGACCTATAATGAAAATTTTGTGAAAGCGATGGAAGATGAAGGTTTTGTTATTTGAGGCAAATGTTTCCAAGAATAACTGTTGCCAAGATTAAAGAAGGCAATTTTGTTGGTCGACAGATAAAATACATCATCAATGACAAGCGGTTCGAAGATCTGTTAGTAGGGCCAGGGAAAATCACCTGAAAAACTATCAAGGAGTCATTGAGCACCAAACTACATTCAGCTGGCTTACAGACTTCTTACAGCATACAAGACCGTGAAGTGCAACATGTCACTGAAGATTAATTTTCTGCATTCACCTTTGGACTTCTTTCCCCAAAATCTAGGTGCAGTCAGTGACAAACATAGTGAAAGGTTTCACCAGGACATTGCCACAATGGAAAAGCGCTATCAGGGCTACTGAAATTCATCCATACTGGCTGACTATTGTGGACTCACTGGACAGTCAGTACAAGCTTCATATTCCACAAGATTTCTACACGATGCAGCCATTCTGAAATTATATTTGTGTTCAGTTTGAAGGGATGACTCATAATCACCAAAGGTTTTTCAGAAAGGAAAGCTTTTGAAAAAAAATGTTGTTCAGTGTATTTTGAGATAAGGAATCTCCAAGCCTTGATGTTCTGTGTCTGGTCCCTTTTATATTTCGCTATTGAATTTTAGAGAGGTGAACCTAGGAACAGGTGTCGGTGGCAAAATGGTGGTGTGTCAGAGTGCTTGGGATATTGTTTTTTTGGGGAGTTTGGCCTTTATATACTTTTCAAAATACACAGGTAGGATTTTCAAGAGCTTAACAGAAAAGAAAGTAGTTGGAATAGTATGTAGTGCCTAGGGAGAGACGTTTTCCTACTTGCAATTTATTAGTCAGTTGGGACAGCCATCGTAATAAGACTGTTTACACACAAGCATCAAAAATAGTGCATGGGGAGCACTCTCAGCACTTGACAACCACCCCGTCATGCACCAGGGGTGAAAACATATATTGTACTGAATGGTTCAATACAAACAAGCACATTGCAAAGTGTTTGATTCTGTGCACAATTAGATATTAGGCATTGATGGTATTCCAGTCCATGGCTCCCTTGAGTGACACCAGCTCTCCCAGTGGTAGAATTTCAAAACACATAGCATTGTGCTTCAAGTGCGCATGTATACAAACCTTTATCAGCAGATTTGGTTGTTCTACATGTGTGCTTCCACAATTTAACTGCCAAATGAAATATGCAGGCTTTGTCATGCCAGTTAAAGAGCACTTGTGCCCAGACTATGGACAATAAACTATTTCCATATTCTTAAAAATGCCTCTCTATCTTAAAAAAAATCTTCGAAGATCACAAAAAAGATTTTAGAGTTGGGTTCCAGTCTGTCTCTTAACCGCTTAAAAGCACATGATGTTTTTTACACTAGAGCAGTCATTCTGAAATGTAGAACCCTGGGGTTCCTCCAGTGTTTGCTAGAGGTTCCTTGAGCACTGAACAATGTAACCGGGCAGATCTCCCAATGACTGCCACCGTATGGGAGCACTTCATACACTGACAATTTGTGTATGTGGGCACCTTTCCCATTGACCATGGTGTACAACTACTCTGATGACAGGATTTACAGAAATATATAGTAAAAAAAAGTTTAAAAAAATTAAATGCATAAAAAATAATAATTTTTTGTACATACTGTCATCAATCAGTTTCTCTGATCGCCGCTGCACCAGTCATATAATGACGCTGTACTGCACTGATGACAGGATGTTGAAAAAAAATGTATTTAATTTCTTCATCTTCAAAAATAATGGGACAAAAATTAGAACTTCAAAAATCTTGCCATGCCTCTTACTAAATACCTCAGACTGTCTACTTTCCAAAAAGGGGTCATTTGTTTGTTAATTGTACTGTCCCGGCATTTTAGGTTCTCAAGAAATTAGATAGGCCATCAGTACATCAGGATTGATCAATTTTCAAATATACTTATACCAGTTTGTAGACTATAACTTTCAAGGAATATGATTTACAAAAAAAGTATTGGATATGTTTTATAACATAAAGTAAGAAATAATATTTCTTTTCAAAATGGGGGGGGGGGGGTGTTGTCCATATATTATAAAATGAAAACAAAACGGTGAGCAAATACCTCCAAAAGAAAGCTCTATTTGTGTGAGAAAAAATAATTGAATTTGGGTAAAGTGTTGCATGTTAAAGTGGTGCAATGACAAAAAGCAAAAAATGCCCTGGTCATGAAGGTGGTAAAACCTTTTTCTGGAACTCAATTGGTTAAACATACAAGAGTGAGGAATTATAAGCCACAAAATAAGACGCAGGGAGACATTACGGTTAAGACCTTACCTGGCATAGTTTGGACCTTCAAAGAATATTACTCTGCTCTCTATAATTTAGGAGAACTGCAGAACAGGCTCCCCACTCCTCCCAATAGACCAAACACCTAGCAAACACAGTACATCTTAGCTTCTGGCATGGCTAAACTCTCATCAGATATCATACAAGACTTAGAGACCCCCATTACCTCAGAAGAAAATCTATTAACTCTGGAAATGCTCTGGGTCCAGATAGCTACACTCTAGGAGACGATAAGTCCTTGCAGGACCAATTGACCCACAAATTTGTGATGGCCTGTAACTCACTTAGGGAAAGCCATTCACTCCCGGATGTAACACTACAGGCACACATTGCGGTAAATCCGAAGGCAGGCAAGGACCCTGCTCTGTGCCCAAGACATCACCCTATCCCCCTACTCAATGTAGATTTAAAAATATTAATGAAGATTCTGTCCTCCAAACTTCTACCACGCATCCCTTCTCTCATTCAGCCAGATTAGTCCCGATTCCCGCCCAGTAGGGACAATACCCAATACAATCCATTTTTCTCAAACAAAACACACTTTTTTTTCAGATTTTATTTATAGAAAAAACATTTTTAAAACAGGGAAGTAAGCACACCAAAAAATAAATAAAAATATCAATACATTCAATATTGTCAGATATTTCAAAAATATTCCAGAATCGCCAATATATTATATCAATAGAATATTGAAACTTTCTGTAACAAACCATCCCAACCTACTCAAAACATACCCAACCTCTATTATAAAGCAAAGGTAGGACGTGATCCGTCTATTTTTTTGTTTTGTTATTTTTTTTAATTTTTGAGAGGCATTACGTTGAGCATATGTATATTTTTCAAACATTACATGTTTGTCCATTTCCAGTATCCAATCTCCAAGGGTAGGAGGGTTGGGCAAAACCCAATGAGAGGATATCAACTTGTGTGCCACAAAAAAGTGATCTTGCAGTAGCCACTGCCTGGTTGGGGTCCAGGTTATTAGAAATCATATACCCTAATAAGCAAAGGACAGGGTCTGGATTCAACGCAGAGTCATATTCAGAATTTAACAAAACTAACTCTTTCTGCCAGTAGCAATATCATCTTGGACATGTCCAGAACAGATGTATAAAGGAACCGGGAGATTGAGCAAATTTTACACATTCAGGATTATCTCTCCTGCCTAGCTTATACAGAAATTCAGGAGTATGATCATTCCTATACAGAATGAAGAGCAGGGTCACGCTATGGGTTGGAGATAGTGAACCCAGCTCTGCATTCTGCAGTATCTGATCCCAAATGCCTCCTAGGGCTACTTCAGTGTCTGCCTCCCATCTTTTCCTACATGGGATGGGAGATTTAAGAAGCAGTTTGGATAACAGCCAAATAGATATCTTTGAAATAAGGCCTTAGTCAGAGTTGAGCCTTGAGTCTTTAGAGCGTGCCTTAATTGCAGGTATTGGTAAAACCATCTCTGGTCCAGGGTATAACCGATTCAAAGTTGTTGATTGGTTTTTAGAACCCCTCAGAAGTAAAGTTGTACCAAGGTGGTAATCCCTGCACATTCCCACATAGAAAATCTCTGCAACTGGGCGATTTAATAAAACCCTTTTTTAGTACAGAGCTGTGTAAATCTAGTATACCCCGAAATTCCCAATAGTATTTTAGGACTTCTAGACCTTATATATCAAATGAACTGTGGGGTAAGTAAATTGATTGAAAGGTGGAATAATGGCATCTAGGGCCAACAGGGGATTACAATTATGAAGTAAGAAGTAAAGTATTTTATAGTAGGATTTATGTAAACCATTGTTTTCCCAGCCAGCAAGATGTTGAAATTGGGCTGCCAAAAAGTATACCCAGGGATTTGGTGCCACCAGAGCCCCTTGATAATTTGGATGTTGTAAGAATTCATATTGAATTCTAGCAGGCTTATTACGCTTGAAAATAGTACATTAACTGGGGCATCCATATGATTTTTTAAAAGGTTGCTGCGCCCATCCACAGAGAAACAACTTACGCCACACTTTGCCTTGGGATCTAAATTTCTGAAGTAAAAGTGACACATTTTAAGAAATATATTCCTGGGGATAAAAGGAAACAATTACCCCAAGGTATTTAATTTGTACATCCACCTTAGGCTGTAATGTTGCAGGCGGAAGAGAGCCCTAAAGGTCCAATGGACGTACTATGGATTTATCCCAATTTATTGTAAGGCCAGAGAAAGTGCCAAATTTCTCTAAAACAGACATTGCAGTAGACAGCGATAACCGAGTATCAGCCAGAAACGACAACAAAACACACTCTTTTATCTGCAGACACAGAGAAATCATTTAAGAGAGTGGATCGGGTTTTTCTTCACAATACACTGGATCATATAGGTTTGGGTGAAGGGGTGAAGAAATGGCTGTTTGTACAGTCTTCTTCTCCATCAGCTAAGGTAAAAATGAGTGGCGCCATTTTAGATCCCCTTCACATACACAATGGGACACAGTAGGGGTGCCTGTTGTTACTGCTTATATTTATACTCACTCTGGAACCCTTTTCTGAGAACCATAAGTTCCCAACCCAACATAAAAGGCCTCCACACAAAATGGTGTGACCATAAGTTAGTCGCTTATGCCGACAGTGTCATATTCTTCGTGACTTCCCCCCTGATCTCTTTACACAATTTTCAGGGGAAGCTGAATAGATATGGAGCCCACTTGAACTTTAAAGTGAATTACTCCAAGTTGGAGGCTATGGGTATTGAGATCTCCCCTGACCTCAAGTTTTAGATTTACACCCATTTTAAATTCAAATGGACAGATTCCCATATCCACTATATGGAAATGAATGCTCCTAGTAACCTACGTTGGATTTTTGAACCCAATTTCAGCACTCTAACCCGAACTATCTACCTTGTCTTCCAGCGATGGGGCAGGGAAATTTTCAGCTGGTTTGGACAAAATAGTATTATCAAAATGACCATGATGCCAATTCTGTATTTACTCCAGACTCTTTCAATGAAACTCTACCAGGTTTCGGAAAGACCTGTGAACCAGATTCCTAATGTCCATCTGGGCTAGTAAACCAGTGACACTAAGGAGGTCAGTCCTGTCCCTCCCCAAGGAAAAAGGGGGATCGTGTTTCCTGACCTGGTGAAAAATCATGAGGCAACCTATTTGACCAGAGTGGTTGAGTGGGGAAACGGTTTGCATTTGAGCAAGCTTCCCATAGCAGGCCTTCCTTGACTTCCAGACAAATCAATCCCAGCACACATTAAACAACAACCACTTATAGGGGCCACGTTGTAGACAGCACGGATGGTTTTCCGATCTCCTCTTTCTCCTAGTCCTATGTTTCCTATATTAGGCTCAGTAGACTTTAAACATAGCTGGGATGATCCCCAATTTAATGCCCTTATCTAACGGGACCTTCCAGTTGTTACACTTCTCCTTTATTCACTGCCCCATGAAAAATCAAGGAGAGGAGCATAAATTCTCAAATAGTTTAGATTTCTTGTGTCGTGCCCATATGGGGGCTTATCTGTACACTCTACCTGATGAATATATAAAGCTGAGAAAAATGTTGAGCAAACATGTCTTGACAGAATACCGGAAAGGCATTTTCTATTGCGGCTTTATCAGGGGCGAACTGACCATTTGGAAACTCGGGCACTGCCCGAGGGCCCGGGGTCAGCAGGGGGCCCCATGAGATGCCCCTGGTACCTTTTTCATAGGCTTTTTTGAGTTTGGGCAAGGACACAGGGGCCCCATGATCCGCTATTGTCTGGGGGCCCCATGAGTTGTCAGTCCGCCCCTGGGCTTTATGCTTCGTTAGTGGAGACAGGAACCCCACAAGATCTCCCATTCAACAGCCTTGGGAAGCAGATCTAAAAACTACTTTCTCTCAACCACAAAAAGATAAGACAATTCTTTTTGCGCATAAAGCCTCCATTACTCTTGTTTCCTCCCTCACTCCAAAGACATGCTGGTAGGTTAATTGGATCCTGCCTAAATTGGCCCTAGTATGTGTATGTATGAATGTGAGTTAGGGGACCTTAGATTGTACGCCCCTTGAGGGTTAGGGACTGATGTGAACGTACAATATATATATATATATATATATATATATCTATAAAACTTTGTGTAAATTGATGGTGCTATACAAGTACTTGTGATAATAATAGCATGCAAGTACCAGGAGAGAGGCTAACAGATCTCAACTTGATGCTATAAGACCCCTGTAGGCCTTCAATACATGTTCCCGCAGGTCTTTAACAAGTGCCTGAAGTCAGAAAGCATCTAAAGCATCTTGTTGCATATCTTCTTGGACTGTCCAAAGCTCCCTGAGTTTTAGGATATGATAAAACACACAACTAAAACTCTTACAGGTGTGTTTCTTGAAGAAAATTCTGCAGCGTACTTATTACATGATACTCCCTCGTCTAAAAATAAATATAAACACTCCCTTGTAAAACATCTCTAAATGCGGCCAAAGCCTGCATCCCAGCAATGTGAAAGCAGCCATGACCCCCTACAAAAACGCTCTGGCGTATTGTTATTGAAGAAATCCAACAAATGGAAAATCTGATTATAGCCATGAAAAATTAAGAGTACTGACAGACTTGGATGCCATATTTCTTCTAAAAGGATCAAACACCCTTGGCTTCCCAAAAGATAATTGGGATATACTTTACTACTTCCAGGATATAACACTGTGGCTTGCTAAAGCAGATGGGGAGAGATGAACCCCTCTTTTCTTCCCATTTCTCTACTGCTTTTTTCTCTTTTTTCTTTTACTCCCATTTGGTTTGTAGCTTTTACAATAAATATCAAAACATTGCACGAGAAGCGGTGGTCAGTAGGTTGGCTCTTAGCGGTTGAGGTTACCATGAACAGGTTATGGAATTCATACATCTGACATTACATTAGGCTTTGCAAGCCTTAGTGGCTTACTTGTACTTGAGACTACATTATTGGTGATACTATGATACTTGGTATTGGTGATATTATGTTTGCTTATCATTCTCTACTGACAGTTTTCAGAAATAAAGAATTAAAAGAAAAACAAACAGCAGTTACTGTTCGTATGCTCTCCATTGTTAAATGTTTTATATAATCCGGAGCTCCCAGATAGTTTGTCCTACCCACAAATGAGCCCTTGGGCAATTAATGGCATATTTCAACTCCATCATTTGATCAATCCGGTCAATCCAGGATTCGGTCATTTGAGGAGATTAGGGCGTGGAAATCCACAATACTTGTATCAGCAAGATACAGGTATTTACAGATATTTACAGATACAGCAAGATACAGGTATTTACATTTCCGTCATTTCTTCCATTCCTTGAAGTCCTCTTTAACGCTAGATCGCCCCACAGATTTCAAGAGGATAGCTATTAAAGGTCCCTCCCAACAACATCTTATCACCTCTTTATATAAACTACTTCTCAATAAAGATTCTCCTATTGATAGTCCTCATCGTTATATGAAAAGATGAGGGTGAACTCCAATGCTCAATTTCTTTCAAATGTTGGCAGGTGATATGGAATTCTATTGCTAAGACCTCTCGTTGTGTATACAACGTATACAGAATATTGATGTATTGGTACAAGACCCCGGTAGTGCTTCATGCGATTACCCCAAGTGTGTCTGACGAGTGCTGGAGGTGCATGGGAGGAGTAGGCACCTTGGGCACATCTTTTGGTTTTGTCCACAGATTGCGGGTTATTGGGCTATGATTAGAAAGGTCTTGAAGCAAGTACTCAGTGTTACCCTACCCCTACATTATCTTTTGGGGCTACCCTTTAGGGGTATCTCTAAGCAATCGAAGAGGTTAGGAATGCATATACTGACAGCCGCTAGAAGGGTGATACCACGACTCCGGAAATGTTCCCACGCTAAATTTTCTTTCTTAAGAGAAATCTCTGAAATCAGGGAAATGGAATATCTTACAGCTCTAGTGGGTGACTACTCAGGTCACTTTTGCTCTATTTGGGAGCTATGGGATCATTCTCCCTTTGGTAGACTTCCTTCCTCTCTCTCCCCCCCCCCCATTATATAATCTAGACACCTTTCCAGGTAACGTACCTTTGACAAATAATGTAACCCAACGATGTGCAGGTTTATGTCGATATATGCCTTTGTATTGTGCAGATTACCATGCTGTCTATTTATGTTCATATTTCTTCTGTTTTTGTTTTCTTTTATACTGATGGTGATTTTCTTTTATTGCAACATTTACACCCAAAGTGTTGTAACTATGTTCTGAAAAAAAATAAAAATGAGCACTGGCTCTTAATAAAAATTTACAATATTAAAAAAACAAAAAGAAACTAAAGGTTCTAAACCAGGGCTCTCCCAACCCCTTTGTACATGGGTCACATCTTTAGATTTTACAGATACTCGGGGGCTGAATAAAATCAGTTATATAAAGTAATGAAGAAAACAGAATTGAATGAATGAGTGTGCTCCAAGAGCTAACTTCACATCAGAAGCCCTCCATCACAACAAAAGACCCCCTGTCACGTCAGAGCCCCCCCTTCCTTTCATATCATAGTCTCCCGTTCACATTAGTGCCCACCTTACACATTGGAATCAAGGTGCTCATCAGAGTCCTGTGCTGGGGTCTGCAGAGGGATGATTGGCGGGGTGTGTGTGTGTGGAATGGGGGGGGGGGGGGTAGCAGAGAATAACTGATCTGAATGCTCAGGCTGTACACTAAGTCTGAGGCAGGGGCGGACTGACCATTGGAGAACTCGGGCACTGCCTGGGGTCAGTAGGGGGCCCCATGAGGTGTCCCTGGTACCTTTCATAGGCTTTTTTGGGTGTGGTTTGAGTGTGGGCGAGGACACAGGGGCCCCATGATCCCCTATTGCCCGGGGGCCCCATGAGTTGTCAGTCTGCCCCTCGTCTGAGGATACAGTCTGAAGATCTGCCACTGAAGTTAGAATGGGCCAGATAAAATCTTATAGTGGGCCACATATGGCCCGAGGGCAATAGGTTGGATACCCCCTTCTAAATCTTACTGTTATGTCCAAAACTAAAATAGTACACTTGAGCACAGAGCTGACGGTGGATATACAGAGGCAAACAGTACAGCAGAGCCCCCCCCCCCCCGGGAATTGTAAAAAGTGTTTTTATTTTTCAATGGATCTTTTGTTTAGTGGTGGGAAATCCACAGCAGAAAACACGTTGTATATATTTGTGAATACATTTTGCAGCTCTCCTGCATAAACCAGCATTTTATTTAGCTGGCCCTTTAATTCCTTGTTTGATGGGTATGTACAATCTTCGTTTTTGCAGTTTAGTAAGTAAACTAATGCAAAAGTTGGAAAAAAAATTTGATGTTGCCATATGCTTAGCGTGGCTGCCTCATTAAAACAGCAATATTTGTTCATCAAGCTAATTTTCCAAAGATTTGCAAATGCCTTTCTATTAAAAGCTCTATTATGTGTCAGGTGCTGATGTCAACTGCCAAGCCAAGGACAAGGCAACTCCATTATTCATCGCCGCTCAGGAAGGCCATGAGAAATGCACAGAGCTGTTACTGAGCAAGGGAGCCGATCCAAACCTCTACTGCAATGACGAGGCCTGGCAGCTGCCAATACACGCAGCTGCACAAATGGGCCGCAGCAAGTAAGTTGTCTGATATTTGGGTTTAATTAAAGAGTTTAGCAATCACATAAGGTAATTAGAAATTTTGATTGTTTCCAGTAAAACTGTAATTTCTACTACATTCTGGCTAAATATTTTTTAATAGATCTGAATCATTTGGGGTGTTGTAACAGGCACATGTGTTGCACCATGTTAATAGGTATTTAATGATGGAAGCATTTTCATTTTTGGCAAAGGGGTCTACAAATTACATTTAGGTATCATAGATGAGACAGACTGGGGCAAAAAAAAAAAGAGAAGATTAAAATGGAAAGGGCATTTAATACTCTGTGTAAAAAAAAAACAGAGCAAGAAAACGGTGATAGTGCATTTATTTTCGTTATCCTTTGCTGTAACTTAGAAAATACTATATCACATAGCAGGGCCAAACTATCTGTTTGTTATTTATATGACGAAGCTGAACTCCAAGCATGTATAACAGGTGCACATTAATACAGCATTAAAGTGGAACTGCACTTAAAATCCAAAGTTCCTCTCATCCTCCTCCTCCCTCTCCTTCCTTTGCCATTTATTTATTTATTTCAGGTACTTATACAGCGCCGTCAATTTACGCAGCGCTTTACATATATATTATACATTCACATCAGTCCCTAACCCTCAAGGGGCGTACAATCTAAGGTCATTTTTTTTTTCTTGGAGCGATTACCTATTTCTGGCAGGTACCCGCTCTCACTTCTGCTTATCTCACCTAGGTGAGAAGAGCAGAAGAAGTTCAGCCATCAACTGCCCCACCTCCCTGTCAGCAACCTCTAGGGAACTTCACAGGAGACAGTGGGACCATTCAGAAAGAGCAGCGTGTCTTGCGCATGCACAGTGTGCAGCCGACTTTGAGGGAAGTCACAGCCTGCTTCCTGCAGTGAAGATGGTGGTACTGAGGACCCAAAGCACGGTGAAGAACTGGCTCTGGTAATGACAGCGCTGGATCCCTGGGCTGGTGAATACCTGTTAATTAAAAAGCAGCAGTTACAGTATTTTTAACTGCTGATTTTTTTTTTACCGACTGGGGTTCCTCTTTACATTAATTTTTTAAAATGTAAGCAGTGTCTGAATTTGACCTAGTATCGGTCTCTTGCATTCCCTGTAGAGAAGAGCTCAGGGAAGGGAAGAGAGGAGTAGCACAAGGAGCCATTCCAGGATTAGGCATTAGCTCATCAGTATGCTGTTCCTCCTTGCACTGTCTAGCTGTAAATTTCTTAGCCCTTCTAGAAAAAAATGCTCTTTATCACTGGCTACACCTGAGCAGCCTTTTTATCAGTATATCATTTCTATTTTATTTTTTTTTTGTATCTGAACACAGGTGTATTGTTTTCTATGGGCACATGCATACAGCTGCATAAAGATCTGACATTGTGTTCAGACCTGTAAAATCAAAATAGAAAAATCTGCATTTACGATCCTGCGCATGACCTTTTCCGTATTTTTAGCTGCATGCATGTACTGTAAATGTTTGTGCTAACATTCACATGTGTACAGCACAAAAAAAGTGCATGTGAAAATAAAAAAACACAAAAAAATTCACTTAAGGGTGTGTCTCTAATCCACCTCCTGAAGTTGTTGGACCTTACTCTCAACCTCTGGGATGCAAGGCACACTCATGGGCAACCTAGCCAATGGTCTGTCAGACCCCTCTTTTCATGGTCAACCGAAACTGACCACCGAGTACTAGGTGAGGGGCTCTCCTGAAGAGACTCTTTGGTTCAGGGAAGGAAGAAACCTGATTTGTGCAAGAAGGAACAGGATGAGCACTGCCAGAGCATTACAACATGACCTCCAGCAGACCACTGTTGCAAAACAGACTTCATGAGGGTGGCCTAAGGACCCGACGTCCTCTATTGGTGTCCTGTGCTCACTCGCCGGCAGCATAGAGCTCGATAGCCATTTGCCATTGAACACCAGAATTACCATGTCCGCCACTGGCACCCTGTGCTTTTCACAGATGAGAGCAGGTTTACCCTGAGCACATGTGACAGACATGAAAGGGTCTGGAGAAGCTGTGGAGAATTATGCTGCCTGTAACATCGTTCACCATGACCGTTTTGGTGGTGGGTCAGTGATGGTCTGGGGAGACATATCCATGGAGGGATGCACAGACCTCTACAGGCTAGACAATGGCACCCTGACTGCCATTAGGTATGGGGATGAAATCCTTGGTCCCATTGTCAGACCCTATGCTGGTGCAGTGGGTCCTGGGTTCCTCCTGGTGCACAACAATGCCCGGCTTCATGTGGGGAGAGTATGCAGACAGTTCCTGGAGGATGAAGAAATTGATACCATTGAATGGCCCCCACGCTCGCCTGACCTAAATCCAATAGAACACCTCTGGGATATCATGATTCAATCCATCCGACTCTGCCAGGTTGCACCTCACACTGTCCAGGAACTCAGTTATGCTCTGGTCCAATCTGGGAGGAAATCCCCCAGGACACCATCCATAGTCTCATTAGGAGCCTCCCCCGACATTGTCAGGCATGCATACAAGCACGTGGGGGCCATACAAACTACTGAGGACCATTCTGAGTTGCTGCAATGACATTAAAGCAAAATGGACTAGCCTGCTGCATCATTTTTTTTAACTTTGATTTTTGGGGTGTCTTTGAATTCAGTCCTCTGTAGGTTGATAATTTTAATTTCCATCAAACAATGGGGCATCCTTATGCAGGCCATAGACGGGTCGTTTATCGGGCGAATAAACGGCCCGTCTATGGCCAGCCTTATGTCCTAACACATTACCCAGTCCATATCACTATAGATATCCAGCATGACATTTTTCCCCAGATCTGATATGTTTTCAAAGTGTTCCTTTAATTCTTTTGAGCTGTGTACACTAGATTTTTAGTTAGACCAAACAATAGGGCTTTGTTGGACAATAATAATTACTTTATGTTTTTGGACATGTGATTACAGGATTCTGGACATGCTGATAACAGTGACTGATCGTGTTTGTGACACAGGGAAGAGTCAAGTCAGTCCAGTGTATTCTGCAGTCTATGGAGGACACAAGGAATGCTTGGAGATGTTACTGGCTAGAGGTTACAGCCCGGAGGCTCAGGAGTGCCCAGTGTTTGAATGTCGATCCCCAATGTGTATGGCTATTCAGAAAGGGTATGGCACTTATTTTTATGTTTCACTTTCTTCTTAAATAATATATGCACATTAAACCAGATACAGCTCTCCTTTCTTGCCCACCTTCTTCACCAGAGGCCCTTGCTTATGTCTGCCCAGTAGTCTCCCATAGACTTCTACGAGATTATCTCCTGTCTTAAACCTCGAGGTGTAGCCCCATAGAGGTCCATCAGGACCTACTGCTCAGATGCAGCCAGTGTTTCGAAAATTTTTGAGTTGGGATGTAAACTAATGGTGGCACCCAGATCAAGACTAAAATGCATCTGGGGATGGGGGAAGGTGAACTAGTTTAGGGAAGGAGATCAAAAATGATATCTGCAATTATCTTTCATTATAGTGTCAATACATACAAGTGAAACTCGAAAAATTAGAATATCGTGCAAAAGTTCATTTATTTCAGTAATGCAACTTAAAAGGTGAAACTATAATATGAGATAGACTCATTACATGCAAAGCAAGATAGTTCAAGCCGTGATTTGTCATCATTGTGATGATTATGTATACTGTTTATCAGGCAGATTTGTTCTTATATGGGATGTCATCTGCTGTGAAAGCTGTCAACTGCAAGCAGACAGTATACAGTGGGTATAGAAAAGAATCACCCCCCTTTAAAATAATCACGTTTTGTTGCTTTGCATCCTGAAATGAGGACAGACACAGTTTTTGTTTTATCCAGCTGTATTTACTCAGTGCAACTTATAACATCCAAGTGCAAGATAGAGCCCCATGTTCAAAAACAGAATCACTGGTTTGGAAAAAGAATCACCCCCTTTTAAAAATGACTTGTAAACTCAATCTGGTGTAGTTAATCACCTTCTCAATGGCACAGAAAGCCATTTGACTTTCAGCTGTGATCATTTTGATTAGCTTTGCATGAAAAGAGCTTTTCTGGAGCATTTCAGTCCCTGGTAGTGCAACTGAAGCAAGCAATCAACTATGGGTGGCAAGTCACTGTCAAAAGATTTTCAGGATAAAATTGTGGACGGGCACATGTCAGGAGATGGATACAACAAAAATTCAAAGGCTTCATCAATGCCTAGAAGCACAGTGAAGTCTATTATTAAGAAGTAGAAGGTATTTGGTACAACACAGACCTTCCCTGGATCAGGACGTTGCTTCAAACTGGATGAAAGAGCCAGGAGGAAACTGGTCAGAAAGGATACCAAGAGGCCTGCAGCAACTGTGAAGCAGTTGCAGGAATAGATGACAAAGAGTGGTCATTGTGTGCATGTGACAACAATATCACAATTCCTCCACAAGTGTGACTTGTATGGGAGGGTTGCAAGAAAATAGCCGCTCCTCAAGAAAGGCCACATGCAGTCACCACTGAGCTTTGCCAAAACGCACCTTGAAGATTCTGAGGCCACATGGAAAAAGGTGTTCTGCTCAGATGAGACTAAAATTGAATGATTTGGCCTCAACACTAAATGATATGTCTGGTGGAAATCCAGTACAGCTCACTCTCCAAATAACATGTACAGTAAACAATAGAGGTGGTAATATCCTGTTATGGGGGTTCTCTGCAGCAGGGACTGGAGCATTTGTCAGGATAGAAGGAAAAATTGATGGGGCAAACTACCGTCAAATTTATGAGGAAAATCTGCTGCCCTCTGCTAGAACGTTGTCAATGGGAAGAAGATTTGCCTTCGAACATGTCAATGACCCACAGCACGCAGAAAGAATGAGCACACAGTGGTTGGAGGAGAAAAGGGTGAATGCCCTTGTATGGTCTAGTCAGAGCCCAGACTTAAACCCCATTGAAAATCTGCAGAATGACTTGAAGACTGCAGTCCATAAATGGTTACCTTCAGATTTAACTGAACTAGAGCAGTTCTGCAAAGAAGAGCGGGCAAATATTGCAAAGTCTAGATGTGCAAAGTTAGTGGAGACATAATCCCAACAGACTAAAGGCTGGAATTAAAGCAAAAGGAGGTTCAACAAAATACTGACACAAGGGGGGATCCTTTTTCAACTTTTACAATTTTTTTTTCTGACATGCTGGTGTTATATCGTTCACTTGGATGTTATAAGTTTCACTGAGTAAATGCAGCTGGATAAAACAAAAACTGTGTCTGTCTTTATTTCAGGCTGGAAAGTAACAAAATGTGATTATTTTAAAGGGGCTGATTCTTTTCTATACCCACTATATGTCTGACAGGGTTTTCATTGGAGTTGCATAAGTAGAACATAGGTACTTGTCAAGTAGAAATGAACAGGCCTCACATTAATGGCAACACTGATGTAAAACCAGCTTTAACCCCTTGACGCCGACGGCACACAAATATGCGGCCTCACGGAACTGGGCTTTTTTCCGTGGGGCCGCATATTTGTGTAGCTTCCTTTGTGCTGGGAGTGCGCCGCACAGTGCGCTTCCAGCACAAAGACCGCGGTGTCACTGAGAGCACCGGGTCCCTTTCTAATGATCGGGACACATGATCACTGTGATAGCCTCTGATTGGCTATCACAGTGATCAGTCACTGTACAGCCCAGCCCCCTGTTTTTTTTCTCTCTATGAATGGAGAAGAGAGATACATTGTATCTCTCTAACTCCTGGCATACAGAGAAAAAAAATGTTTCTGAAAATAAAAAAGAAAGAAAATGATAAATAAACATTAAAAAATAAAAGAAAAATAAATAAAAAATACCTAGCTCAAGGTTTGATCTAGTTCAGTGCCAGGGTTAGTGTTTGGGTCAAGGTCAGGGTCAAAGGGCAAACAGTCAGGGTCAAAGGTCAGAATTTAAAAAAAAAATTGGTACCAGTGTCAGGTATCAGCGGTGTGCTCCCAGCACAGAATTTAAGAAAAAAAATTGGTACCAGTGTCAGGTATCAGCGGTGTGCTCCCAGCACAGAGGCCGCGGTGTCACTGAGAGCCCCGGGTCCCATTCTAATGATCCGGGTCACGTGATCGCTGTCATAGCCTCTGATTGGCTATTACAGTGATCAGTCACTGTACAGCCCGGCCCCCTTGTTTTTTCATTGTATCTCTCTAACTCCTGACATAGAGAGATAAAAAAAAACGTTTGTAAAAAAAAAACCAAGAAGATAAATATTAAAAAATAAAAGAAAAAATAAAGAAAAATACCTAGATCAAGGTTTGATCTAGTTCAGTGCCAGGGTTAGTATTTGGGTGAAGGTCAGCATTTAAAAAACAAATTGGTGTTAGTGTCAATGTCAATGTCAGTGTGTTTTAGGTAAAAAAAAAAAGACAAAAACAAAATGCGCACTTTTGTTTCTGGGCTGTACTCCGGGTACAAACAACAAATAACATACACATATATGGTATCGCTGTGATCGTGAAGAGCTGGAGAATTTATTTTGGGTTGTTCTATGGAGGTAGGTTATGGTCGTAACAAGAAACACAGCTAAATAAAAAAAAAAAACTATTTTTTTTTTTACTATTTTGGGCCAGTTTTCCTTTGATAATGAAAAAAAATTAGGAGCTATCCATTACCATTTACCACCAAATGAAAGCCCAATTTGTCCTGAAAAAAACGCGGTATAATCCACCTGGATGTATAAAGTAGTTGTGATGATATGTACAGTTTTACTAACACATGTCAACATTGCAAAATTGTGCTTAGGCATTTAGATTTGTTTTACCGTTAGGCGTGAAGGGGTTAAAAATGGGTGGAACATATAACATGTTTCCAAAGGTGGACTTATCCTTTAAGCTGATAAATGGCTGTACATGAGTCCCTACACTTACATGTCGTTTCCCTCCCCAGCCTGTGACTGGATAATGAAAGGAGAAGCAGCAGACTGATGAGTTTAGCGCTCTGTCACTTTGCTCTCTCCTCTTACTAATATGCTCTGTTAGCACATGAGCACTGCAGCTCAACTGACTGGTTCCATTCACTTCTTCTCCTTCCCCCTCGTCTGACTACTGCTCTATATGAACTATATACCAGGTCAAATTCCGGTACTTACACTGCTTGCATTTAAAAAAAAAAATACCTTTTAAAGTGGTTGTAAACCCTCACATACACCCAGTGAAGTGACTGGCCTCAGGTGATTCACAGAGGTGAAGCAAATCTTCTTACATAAGTTGTACCCGTTTATCTGTAGCCTTCTCTTCTCTACAGCTGGTCAAAGTACAGAATTTATAAAGTATTTCTGAGCTTCAGAAGGCAGTGGGCGGGGATCTGATGTCACACACTGCACAGCATAGAGCAGGGAGCCAAATGTAATCTGAGACCTGAGTGGAGGGAATGTACACAACCTCCCTCTACTTAGTCTCATAGGGAAACATGCACCACCTGGTGTGCGCTGGAGCGGGGGCAGGGCTGCCCCTCAGGCTTCCTTGGTGCACACATAAACTGTCAGAAATTACTCATTCAAATAGTAGAGGAAGATAACAGTAGACAGAAGTCACACAAGGTGCTTTGGTTTGAAGCAAATAAACATTATAGAGGGATATGCTTTGTTTATCACAAGTCAGAGGTTTGCAACCACTTTGTTTTATGTCTGCCTGCCTCGAGTTCGTGGCATCATTTAACCACTTCATGTCCAAACTCTTTTTCCCCCTTCCTGCCCAGGCCAATTTTCAGCTTTCATTGCTATCACACTTTAAATGACAATTGCGCGGTCATGCAATACTGTACCCATATGAATTTTTTAGCATTTTTTTGAGACAGATAAAACTTTATTTTGGTGGTATTTATTCACCACTGGGATTTTTATTTTTTTTGCTATATAAATGAAAAAGTCTGAAAAATTTTGAAAAAGTGTTTTTCTTATAAAATAAATAATTATTCATAAATCTTGGCCAACATTTATTCAGTTATCTTTTTAGTAAAAAAAATAACCCAAATTAGTTTTTAACCAAAAATTATAATTTGTCAAAAAATGTTTTTAGATTTGTATTTTTTTTTATATTATTATTTATATTTTTTAATACTGTCACCCTAGCAGTAGTGTCACCATAGTGACACTGTACTAATTGTGGGGGGTGATAAAGATTTTTTTTTTTTTTACATTGATTGCTTTTACACCCATAAAGGATGTAAAAGCAATCATTTCTCCTTCTCTCTGGCTGCATTCTTGCAGCCATTGAGAAATACTGTGAGAGCTGTGATTGGTCACAGCTCGTCACATGGTACAAGGCTGTTGTGAATAGCCTTGTACCATGTGACCTTATCATTCACAGATTTCACAAGTAGTAAGCAATGATGTCAGAAGTGACATCTTGCTTACTACTATTCATGTGATCACTGATTGGCCAATCAGTGATCACATGATGGGGACCTCACACAGAGGTCCCGTACAGCGATCGGTGTTCTGCTGTGTCCTCCGAAGGACACAGCTGGCACCGGTTCGCGTTGCCGCGCGCTCCCAGGGAGCGCACACAGGCAGGGAATGCGGGTGCTGTTTATAAACAGCAACCCGCTTCGGCACTGCTCCCGTCCTGCCGTTTATGTACATGGGCCGGACGGGAAGTAGTTAAATAGTATTAAAGTGGTTGTAAACCCTTACATATACCAGCAAAGTTACTGGCCTCAGGTGATACACAGAAATGAAACAAATCCTCCTACATAATTTGTACCTGTTTATCTACAGTCTTCTCTTCTCTACATCTGTTCAAAGCACTGACTTTTTATAAAGCTTGTCTGAAAGTTCAAAAAAGGGGGCGGAAAGACGCACATGATGGGGACCTCACACAGAGGTCCCATACAGCGATCAGGTAGCGCGCACAGTCCAAAATGGCAGGCGCTGTTTATGAACGTCAACCCGCCCCTGCACTGCCACCATCTGGCCATGTATATACGTGGGCCAGATGGGAAGTGGTTAAAACTGAATCCTTTCCGCCAGTCAGATGTCCCTTTTCGTTTACCGTGATGTGCCAGAATAACAACAAATATATTTCTGATTGGGTGCTTTGCCTTGCTCCATTTGCACACTGCTCTTCATTTTGTTAACTATACCCATAAAACAGTGTCATCATGTGGGTATAAAACTAGCTGTACTGCTTAGAATTATCCTTCGTCAGCGGCAAAGTTCTAGAACAATACACACTTTGAACCGAAAACAAGAATATATTATTTTCCAGAGAACGCTCTCATCAATACACTCACCGGGCCTCAAAAGTGATAAATGATCTGCCTAAATATTCCTCTGGGAAGCCTGACTGTTGAACAGACTTGTAAAACATAATTGCATTCAAGTTTCTACTCTTTCCAATAGCAGTTATCAACCTCCTCTGTCTCTGCAACTTGACATGATTCTATAATTGAATGAAGCCAGTGCCGAATTGTCACATCGCATGTGGCTCTGCGTGAACCGGGTAGATAGGAATTTGCACGTGATCCACCTAGTCACCTCTTTTTTTTTTTTTTTTTCTTGTGCCTTTTCTTACGTCGCTTTTCATTTGATAGCCCGACATCTATCTGACATGGTTCTAGGTGAAGATATAAATAGGGACAGACTCAAGAAGCAGGCATGTTTAGAGGAAATAGAATTGCAGAGCAAGCCTAATATTGAGCTTTATGCTGTCTCTGATGATATCAAAGGAGCTGCAGCAGTTAACACCTGACAAAGAATCAGCGAGCGCTCAGGGAACCAATTGCGCCAAACCCTAAAACCTTACAAATAATCAGAAAAAAACCAGTGCAGCGCTATAACATGTGGGCAGCACAGTGGCTAAATGGTTAGCACTTCCGCCTGGCAGTATTAGGGTCGTAGGTTCGAATCCCAACCACGGCACCTCCTGCCTGGAGTTTGCATGTTCTCCCTGTGCCTGCGTGGGTTTCCTCCGGGTACTCCGGTTCCTCCCACACTCCAAAGACATGCTGGTAGGTTCATTGAATCCTGCCTAAATTGGCCCTAATATGTGTATGTATGAATGTGAGTTAGGGACCTTAGATTGTACGCCCCTTGAGGGTTAGGGACTGATGTGAATGTACAATATATATGTAAAGTGCTGCGTAAATTGACGGCGCTATATAAGTACCTGAAATAAATAATAAATAAATAACATTACACAGTGTAAGCTGAAAAAAAAAATTGAATAATAATTCTTGATGATATTAACCCCTTGACGCCGACGTAACACAAATATGCGGCCTCACGGAACTGGGCTTTTTTCTGTGGGGCCGCATATTTGCGTACCTGTCTTTGTGCTGGGAGTGCGCCGCACAGCGCGCTCCCAGCACAAAGACCGCGGTGTCACTGAGAGCACCGGGTCCCGTTCTAATGATCGGGACACATGATCACTGTGATAGCCTCTGATTGGCTATCACAGTGATCAGTCACTGTACAGCCCATCCCCCTGTTTTTTTTCTCTCTACTCCTGGCATAGAGAGAAAAAAAATGTTTGTAAAAAAAAAAAGAAAGAAAATGATCAATAAATAAAAAATAAAGAAAAAATACTTAGATCAAGGTTTGATCTAGTTCAGTGCCAGGGTTAGTGTTTGGGTCAGGGTCAAAGGTCAAAAAGTCAGGGTCAAAGGTCAGGATTTAAAAAACAAATTGGTATCAGTGTCAGTTATTGTCAGTGTTAGTGTGTTTTAGGTAAAAAAAAAAAAAAGAAAAAAAAGACAAAAACAAGATGCGCACTATTGTTTCTGGGCTGTACTACGGGTACAAACAACAAATAACATACACATATATGGTTTCGTCAAGAGCTGGAGAAACACACAGCTAAATAAAAAAATAAATATTTTTTTTTTTTTACAATTTTGGGCCAGTTTTCCTTTTGATAATAAAAAAAAAAATCAGGAGCTATCCATTACCATTTACCACCAAATGAAAGCCCAATTTGTCCTGAAAAAAACACAGTATAATCCACCTGAATGTACAAAGTAGTTGTGATGATATGGACGGTTTTACTAACACATGTCAGAGTTGCAAAATTGTGCTTAGGCATTTAGATTTGTTTTACCCTTATGCGTGAAGGGGTTAATAAATCATTAAATCATTAATAAATAGTGATAATAAATAGTGAATGAAGCGATATGATGGGCGCAAAAAAGTATGTGAAACTGTGAGAAGTCTTATAACGAAAAGTGTTCATGAAATAGTGAAGGCTTGACACAATCAGGTCAGCATACAGTGCTCCAAACAGGTCCTAATGCACAAGTGGTATCCAATAATTCCGTGTGGCTTTATCCGTGTGGAAGATTGTAAGAAATACGCACTCACCAGATGCGCATAATTAAAACGCAATATGTTGAACAAGAATCTGTAGGAAGCCCCCTTTAAATGGATCTGACAGACAGCATGGAACCAGGATCCCTCCTCTGGACACAAGCCTCCTCTGCAACCACGCTTCCACTGGGGTCCTGGAAATCATTAGCTCAAACCACAGCAAATAAAGAAGATGCTCATAGTGTAGTAATGTTGCCACCCATGAGTTAGCACATTTCAACTCTGGCTGTTTGGCAGCTCCAACACACATGCAGCATTCCTACAGGTCTCTCTCAAAACTCCTACTCCCCCTACACAGGGGCGGACTGACCATTTGGAAACTCGGGCACTGCCCGAGGGCCCGGGGTCAGTAGGGGGCCCCATGAGATGCCCCTGGTTCCTTTTTCATAGGCTTTTTTTGAGTTTGGGCAAGGACACAGGGGCCCCATGACCCCTTATTGCCCGGGGGCCCCATGAGTTGTCAGTCTACCCCTGCCCCTACACCTACATAACCAAGGACCTTTGTACACCTTAGATCAAAATAAAACAGTAAAATGTGCTGTATAGTGCAAATGCACGGTGCAGCTTCCTCTTTCTTTCTGGCTTGTCATAGGAAGGAGCAGAGCAGGAGAAAAACATGACAAAGCAATGTTCTTTAGCTGATTGGTGTTCAGTGCCTGATTCCGAAGACAAATATGTGCGCAGAACTACTTTCGTAAAATAATTCGCGAATATGCAACAAATAATTATAGTGCAAAAGGCAACCAATGGACTCTATAGTAATAAAGTCCTAGCTGAAAAGTTCATCGTGTCCACATTGGGTGCATCAAGGGTTAATGCAGATAGCTACTAATAACCTAGAGCAGCTCCTCAGAAAATAGAAGGGAAATCTCTAGTAATACAAGAAGACACAAGAGGGCGTGATCTAAGTGCAGCAAATAGATTGTAAGCTCCAAGGATCAGGGCCCTCCTAACCTTCTTGTATTGAGCTGTATTGTTACTGTATTGTCTCCCTTTATATTGTAAAGCGCAGGTACACCAAAAGAGAGTTGGTTTGAAAGCGTTACTAAACCCCGGACCCTGCATTCACTATATCTGGTCTCCTTTGACCCCGCATTCACTATATCTGGACTCTCCGGACCCTGCATTCACTATATCTGGGCTCTCCGGACCCTGCATTCACTATATCCGGTCTCCCCAGACCCTGCATTCACTATATCTGGGCTCTCCGGACCCTGCATTCACTATATCCGGTCTCCCAGGACCCTGCATTCACTATATCCGGTCTCCCAGGACCCTGCATTCACTATATCCGGTCTCCCCGGACCCTGCATTCACTATATCTGGTCTCCCAGGACCCTGCATTCACTATATCCGCTCTCCCCGGACCCTGCATTCACTATATCCGGTCTCCCCGGACCCTGCATTCACTATATCTGGTCTCCCACAGTACACAGAACATGGAAGTGCAAATATTTTAGTAGATATAAGCTGCTAAATACCTTTTCTCATCAGCAGTTAGAGCGGTTTTGTGACTTCTATCAGTGTCCAGCAGAGCACTGGTTAAAGCTTGTAGGAGGAGTTTGCATTCTGCTCTAGGAAGATGCAGGACCCCTGACCTGTGTCTGGACAGTGCTGATTGGCCCTGTGCTGATCACATGCACTCTCCCAAGAAAATAAAAAACCTCTCTAACAATACACAACAAACTGAGCATGTGCAGAGTGACTCCATACGATATGTCTTATCAGGAGATAAGAGGGGGACACTGGAAGAAGGGCAGGATTAGAGAAGTCAGGATCAAACAGAGCGTTTTTACACAATGCAGAAGATTAACCTCTTCGGTTCCACAGTCATTATAACAAGCATGCTTTCCGGCAGGGGTTTCCAAACTATGACCCTCCAGGTGTTGAGGACTGCAAGTGCCATGAGGCCTTGCAAGACTTTAACAGCCACAAGCAAGATTCCCAGAGGCAGAGGCATGATGGGACTTGCAGTATTTCAGCAGCTGGAGAGCCATAGTGAAACTGAAATATTTTAGGTGGAGGGAAGTAAAAATAAAAAGCTAAAATAATCTGGTAGTATAAGTGTGCACATCCTTAATCCCCCTGGCGGTATTCCCGAGTGTAGCTGAGGGTTAGCTTTCAGTACCAAAAGCGGTAACCCTGAGCTACACTCCGGATCACACTGCAGCGTTGCTCTGGGATGCCTGGATCACTTACAGTGAGGAACAGAAGAATTTGAACCCCCTGCGATTTTGCAAGTTCTCCCACTTAGAAATCATGGAGGAGTCTGAAATTCACATTGTAGGTGCATTCCCACTCTGAGAGACAGAATTTAAAAAAACAATTCAGGAAATCACATTGTATGATTTTTAAAGAATTTATATGTCTTGCACTGCTGACCATAAGTATTTGAACACCTGAGAAGATCAGTGTTAATATTTGGTACAGAAGCCTTTGTTTGCAATTACAGAGGTCAGACGTTTCCTGTAGTCCTTGACCAGGTTTGCACTGCAACAGGGATTTTGGCCGACTCCTCCACGCAGATCTCCTCTAGATCTGTCAGGTTCGGGGCTGTCGCTGAGCAATAGCTCCCTCCAAAGATGTTCTATTGGATTTAGGTCTGGAGACTGGCTAGGCCACTCCAGAACCTTGATATGCTTCTTACGGAGCCACTCCTTGGTTATCCTGGCTGTGTGCTTCGGGTTGTTGTCATGTTGGAAGACCCAGCCACGGCCCATCTTCAATGCTCTGACTGAGGGAAGGAGGTTGTTGCTCAAAATCTCATAATAAATGGCCCCATTCATCCTCTCCTTAATACAGTGCAGTTGTCCTGTCCCATTCGCAGAAAAGCACCCCCAAAGCATGATGTTACCACCCCCATGCTTCACAGTAGGGATGGTGTTCTTGGGATGCAACTCATCCTTCTTTTTCCTCCAAACACGACGAGTGAAGTTTAGACCAAAAAGTTCTACTTTGGTCTTATCTACCCACATGACTTTCTCCCATGCCTCCTCTGGATCATCCAGATGGTCATTGGCAAACTTCAGAAGGGCCTGGACATGTGATGACTTGAGCAGGGGAACCTTCCGTGCAATGCATGATTTGAAACCATGACGGCGTAGTGTTCTACCGACAGTGACCTTTGAAACTGTGGTCCCAGCTCTCTTCATGTCATTGACCAGCTCCTCCCTTGTAGTTCTGGGCTGATTCCTCACCTTTCTTATCATCAGTGATACCCCACAAGGTGAGATCTTGCATGGAGCCCGAGGGAGACTGACAGTTGTCTTTAGCCTCTTCCATTTTCTAACAATTGCTCCAACAGTTGATCTATTTTCACCAAGCTGCTTGGCAATTGCCCCGTAGCCCTTTCCAGCCTTGTGGAGGTCCACAATTTTGTCTTTAGTGTCTTTTGACAGCTCTTTGGTCTTGCCCATGGTAGTAGTTGGCATCTGACTGACTGTGGGGTGGACAAGTGTCTTTAAAGAGCTCAGGCAGGTGCTACTAAGTTAATGAGTAAAGTAGAGGTGGACTTTTTAAAGGCACAGTAACAAGTCTTTGAGAGTCAGAATTCTTGCTGTTTCTTAGGCGTTCAAATACTTATGTTCAGCAGTGCAAGACAAATAAATTCTTTAAAAATCATACAATGTGATTTCCTGAATTTTTTTTAAATTCTGTCTCTCAGAGTGGGAATGCACCTACAATGTGAATTTCAGACCCCTCCATGATTTCTAAGTGGGAGAACTTGTCCTGCGCTCCCGCGCTGTCCACCCGCTGTGTCCCCGGCCATGTCCTCCGACCGATGCCAGCATCCGTCTTCCGGGTTCCGTTCCCTGCGAGCACAGGGACGTACGGGGGCGGAACCGGCGGGAGATTCAAAAATGTAAAAATTTTACATACACATAATACACTAAAATCTGATAGTATTACATTACTGTATCAAACCATTTCACATACATTTTGTCCCGAGTGCTTTGTCCGGCGCCCTGCCTGCATCTTTACTGTTCTTTCTGCCTGGAAACTGAGAAACGTCCATGGCGTCCAAAAAGCGTCCCTTTAGGTCAAAAGAGGTTTTAGACCGGCTAGAGAACAGCGATAGTGAATGAGAACCACTTGCAGAATTGAGTGATAATGATTCGTCATCAGGCACTGAAAACGATTCTGCGACTTTGCTCAGTGTTGTGCGAACTTGGCGCTCTATTTCAAATTTCAGTGTTTTTGCTTTGATTACATTATTGAATTAAATGTATTATTATATTATAATTTTTTATGATTATTATATTATAATTTATGATTTCGTGTTTCAAATTCTTCCTACCCAGGATGTTTACTAGACTCTTGTTCGGACAGATTTCAGTGAGTTATTCCTAAGAATTACAGGCCTACAATAAAAAAAAAAACATATTTCCATTGAAAACAATGTACCGCTTTGATATAAAAAAAAGGGGGGTGCAGCGCTACATAACTTAGCAAATAATAATGAATCAAACACAGATGATAAACAATAAAAACAGTGACTGTGTGTTAATAAAGCCACTGAATGGTGGCTATGAAGTGAGGGAAGTGAAACAGTCCAATGGAGGAGTGCTCTTAAGATCCAGGATGATCCTCAGACATCCAATATTAGGAACCGTCAGGTGATAAAAAATGTAAAGATTGCGCACTCACCAGATACGCAATCTTTATGCGCATTTGTGTGAAATATCACTGGACCTCCTGTGTCATCATCCTGGTCTGGTCAGATCTGGTCAGCATATCCTTCTTTGCCTGGTACCCGGATAGATGCAGCTATTCCATGGATCTGGCTGGTTCCCACCAGAACTCAAATAAATAGAAAGGGCCACATAGTGTGATATCCTCAGGTATCTTTATTATAGGCACAGGATAGCAGGAAAACCAACATACAAAATATTACTGACCCAGATGCAAATCAAAGATGGCCGCCAGGGCCCCTCGTGGCGCCGGCGGTGAGGCGTCCAACCTGCTGTAGCTTTCCCTCTGTGTACCGCTTTGAGCACACAAATACTGACATAATCAGACCGCTAGGGAGGTTAATCTAATACTTTTTTGAAGCCACTTTTGATGTGATTCTAATGCTGATGAGTCTATCAGCATTGGACATCTTGACTTGGCAATATTTGCCCACTTTTCCTTGCAAAAACACTCCAAATCTGTCAGGTTGCGAGGGCATCTCTTGTGCACAGCCCTCTTCAGATCACCCACAGATATTCCATCAGATTCAGGTCTGGGCTCTGGCTGGGCCATTCCAAAACTTGAATCTTCTTCTGGTGAAGCCATCCCTTTGTTGATTTGGATGTATGCTTTGGGTCGTTGTCATGCTGAAAGATGAAGTTCCTCTTCATATTCAGCTTTCTAGCAGAAGCCTGAAGGTTTTGTGCCAATATTGACTGGTATTTGGAACTGTTCATAATTCCCTCTACCTTGACTAAGGCCCCAGTTCCAGCTGAAGATAAACAGCCCTAAGGCATGATGCTGCCACCACCACCATGCTTCACTATGGGTATGGTGTTCTTTTGGTGTTGTGCATTGTTGTTTTTGCTCCAAACATATCTTTTGGAATTATGGCCAAAACGATCAACCTTGGTTTCATCAGACCATAACACATTTTCCCACATGTTTTTCGGAGACTTCAGATGTGTTTTTGCAAAATTTTTCCTGGCTTGGATGTTTTTCTTCGTAAGAAAAGACTTCCGTCTTGCCATTCTACCCCATAGCCCAGACATATGAAGAATACGGGAGATTGTTGTCACATGTACCACACAGCCAGCACTTGCCAGATATTCCTGCAGCTCCTCTAATGTTGCTGCAGCCCTCTTGACAGCCTCCCAGACCAGTTTACTTCTCGTCTTTTCATCAATTTTGGAGGAACATCCAGTTCTTGGCAATGTCACTGTTGCGCCATATTTTCTCCACTTGATGTTGACTGTCTTCACTGTGTTCCATGGTATATCTAATGCCTTGGAAATTCTTTTGTACCCTTCTCCTGACTGTTGTCTTTTAACAGTGAGATCCCCCTGATGCTTTGGAAGCTCTCTGCGGGCCATGGCTTTTGCTGTAAGAAGCGACTAAGAAAATGTCAGGAAACCTACTAGAACAGATGAACTTTATTTGGGGTTAATCAGAGGCACTTTAAATGATGGCAGGTGTGTACTGACTCCTATGTAATATGAATGTGAATGTTTGCTTCATTCTGAACACAGCTACATACTCAGTTATAAGAGGGTGTGCACACTTATGCAACCACATTATTTTAGTTTTTTATATTTTCTCCCCCCCCTAAAAGAGTTCAGTATGTATTTCAACTGAGTTGTACAGTTTATAGGTCACATTAAAGGTGGGAAAAGTTCTGAAATGATGTAACTTTGTCTCATTTTTTTACGTCTCAGTAACCTGACGTTCTCACAGGGGAGTGTAGACTTTTTATATCCACTGTATATTTTATTTTGAGAAGTGACGCATTCAGTGTACCACTATGTAAAAGTGATGCATTTTAGAACTTATAGAGTTTGGTGCATGAGTTGCTCCCAGAACCAAAAGTGTCACAAATGCTTCATGAATTTGGTGCAAAACATTAATAAGAGGGATTAACGCCAGAAAAGTGGTGCTGCAGCTTTGTTGAATTGCCCCCCACCCCCATTGGCATCTTCATATTCATGACTATTGGGTTATGCTGCCACCTTCAGGTGATTGGACACTGGCCAAAAAAGGGAGATTTCCCCACCCAAGCATTCATTAACCAATAGGGACTTTTGTAGGTGTTGCAGAATACTTTGGTGCTGTACAGATGAGTAACATTAAAATTAACATTGATTTGATTTATTTAGACTCAGTGGACAAAGTTCTTGTTGAAAGAGAACTAGTTGGGATGAAACTAACCAGTACACTTTTATATTAGGAGTTTTTTTTTTTTTGTATATAAAGGATCGGTCCAGTTAGTTGTGTGTTACAGTTCTTACACTTCCAAAAGGTCTAGGAGTCTTGGGATTACCAGGATTCCTGGGGTACCTGCTAGTGTGTGTGTCAGCTCCTGTTGACAATGCTTGGCTTGTTCTCTGACCAGGAGGGTATTTAAGCACCAGTCTTTGAATCCTGGTGCAATGTATTATTGGCAGCTACCATGGAGCTATATTGCTATGATACATTCCCTGCTGTTACCTCCCTGTTTCTGACCCCCGAAAAAACCTCACCTGACTATTTTTTTGCCTGCCACCCACCTTGACCTTTGCCTGGACCTGACTGCTGTCTTGCATGTTGCCTGCCTGGATCTGATTACTCCCTTGCATGCTACCTGCCTCAACCTCTGCCTGGACCTGACTACTTTACTGCATGCTGCATGCCTCGACCTCTGCGCAGACCCTGCCATGTTTTTAGAAAAACGAGCAAAAGCAGGCTCAGCAGCCTTAAAATGACATTTCTTATCCAGAATAGTAAGAAGAGTACCTTTTGTGTATCTATTTTAATATTAAATGCTGTCGGAGTTATCCGAATGCAAAAAAGCTCTCACAAATGGTCAAGAGTGCTTGCAGATGTCCAAAATGGCGCTCTTTAGATGCCTGGAGCGTACGCCACTGTCTAGGACCGGACTTTTGGGCTTGATGCCACTTCCGGTCCCCCCCGCTACATCATTCCCAATCCAACACTAGTCAGCATCTTGCTGTGGTCTATTGCAAGAGGCTAAACAGTGACAAAAAGCACTCAAGGCTAGGATGCAAATGATCTCAGAATTGGACCATATAAATGCCTGCCATTTTGTGTCTGTCACCTTGTGAACAGTCTCCGCCAGTAGCCATTCTGTCCAGTAATCCCTTGGTGGGGCAATCCTAAGTGGCGTGACCTGGTGCCAGTTCGCAGCAAAGAAAGCCAGGGACCATTAGAGTTTACAGCCCATCACCCCTTGCGAGGTGCTCTGGTGAAGACTGACCGCCACTTAAACTTTCTGCCTGGAATGAGGCAGAAATCAGAAACGGTGCTATTGGAAGCGTCCACTAAAATATTGAACTGACCAGTTGTCCTAAACCCACAGAACCATGAAGTTCCTAATGCGGGCCCAAAACCTCATGGAACGTTTTTTTTTTTTTTTATATTCCAACCATTGACTCCAGAAACAAAAGGCAAGTGAAGATCTAAAGCTTTCGATCATACATATTTAATTTTCAATTTTGCTTGAAGTTCTCCTTCGGTTCACATTTAATTTGATCTCTCACTATCACTTCTCATGTAGGTTGGGGAACGTTCATAAAAAAGCATGAGCAAAATGTATTCTACCTAGATAAATCCACTTTTCCTATTTTTGAATGGCTGCTGTTGTGTCTTATCGCCAGCTACCATAGAGCTGTATTGCTATGATACAGTCCCTGCTGTTACTTGCCTGTTTCTGACCCAAACTGCCTGACCTGACTATTTTCTTCCCTGACGCCTGCCTTGACCTCTTCCTGGACCTGAATGCTCTTTTGCATGCAGCCTGCCTGGACCTGATTACTCTCTTGCATGCTACCTACCTCAACCTCTGTCTAGGTCTGACTACTTTCCTGCATGCTGCATTCCTCAATCTCTAAAAGTGATATGTAGAAAGGCGCTTGCTCCACATATATGATATACTATATTTATAAACAAAATATTATGTAAAGTTCAATTAAGTTCATTTCCCAACACCACAAAGAAAAACTAAAAGTCCTTTAAGAGGGTGCTGGATCATGCCATTATTCCAGAAAATTCTTCTTACCACTTGTGTTTGATAAATTCCACACTCACCAGAAGGTTTGAACTCCTATTAGGATGGTCAAACAGTGCATGTTCTCTCATAAGGTGGATTTCTAGGCTCCCCTTCATTCAATAGTATCTTTCAGATGGGTTCAATAAAACAACGAATAGCCATAAAAGAGCATCTACGTAGTATATATTAAGAACCATGGTGCCAGATAAAACAAGATAAAATCTCACATGGTATGGTGCCTTCAATCCGGGCACCAGTTTATATAGCCTGTATGAGTAAAGATGTCACTGCATCTCCTAAAATGGCCGGTGTACGTTCCAAGCCTCGATATGGCAGGCTGGACGTGACGATGTGTGGGACCCAGAAGTGACGGTCCACATTTCTGTGTACATTTCACCTGGCGGCATCTTCCTGAAGGGGCAATCCTAAGTGGCGCGACCTGGTGCCAGTTCACAGCAAAGAAAGCCAGGGACCTTTGCGGGTTGCTTTGGTGAAGGCTGACATCCACCTAAATTTTCTGCCTCGGATGAGTCAGTGTCACCTGCCAGTGGGTTCTGTAGCATTGTTATATTAAAATCAGAAAAGAGATAATTGGAAAGGACGACTAAAATATTGAACTGACCAGTTGTCCATAACCCACAGAACCATGAAGTTCCTGCTACAGGCCCCAAACCTCATGGAACTTTTTTTTTTATATTCCAACCATTGACTACAGAAACAAAAGGCAAGCAAAGATATAAAGCTTTCGACCATACATATTTAATTTTCAATTTTGCTTGAAGTTCTCCTTCAGTTGACATTTAATTTGATCTCCCACTATCACTTCTCATGTAGGTTGGGGAACGTTCATAAAAAAGCATGAGCAAAATGTATTCTACCTAGATAAATCCACTTTGCCTAAAAGTACGTACAAGCACCGGCCTGAGATTTTCCCTTTCCTAATGACAGCATTTGCATTATAGCTAACGTATTATAGTTAATGTTTCTGTGGTCAGGCTGTGGATGATTTGAAATTGCTCTAGGCAGGAACTCATCCAAGTCCTTGGTTGCACATGTGAACACGTACGTCTGGATAATAGCCAAGGTATTCTCTGGCAGGTTCCTCATAAATTATTCATGAGGCTTGCAATGAAGCACTGCTTAAGGTTTTATTGAATAGAGTTTTACAGTGTATCAACTGGAGCATGTCTCCCAAAATCCCTGTACATCATTAGCCTGTTTTGTTTTGTCTACAGCAAATTACTTAATAAACATAGATGAGTGGGATATCCTCTTCAGTGTTCATTGTGTTCCTTTTCAAAATGTGCTGTCAACATACTCTCCAAAAACAATATAAGGCCGCTTTGTTATTTAAAGGAGCATTGGCCACCATGTAAGCAAAAGATAGTTTAGGGGAGTTTACTGGAAAAACTTGAGCAAACAGAAACGGCTGTTCACAGTAACCAAATGAGGAAAGAACAAACAGAGGGAGCACAGTCCTAGTGCAGTACCATAAAAAATGTTTAACAAGAAATAAAGTAGGTGTTGTACTCACAAACGATAATAAAGTCAAGGCAGATCATAAAAGAACAGCTGGGTCAACACTGCGCTGAGTAACAGTCTGCAGACATCCAATAGGCTGACGCGTTTCGAGGACTTGCCTCTTCCTCAGAGGACTTGGCTGGTACTCAGCACGGGGTTGACCCAGCTGTTCTTTTATGACGTGCCTTGACTTTATTGCCGTTTGTGAGTACAACACCTACTTTATTTCTTGTTAAACATTTTTTATGGTAATGCACTAGGCCTGTGCGTCCTCTGTTTGTTCTTTCCTCATGCAGTATATTTGGATTTCCCTGGTCTATTGAGGGCAGCAAGGTGTGCATGTTCCAGGACATTCTTAACCTCCCTGGAGGTATTCCCAAGTGTAGCTCGGGGTAAAGTTTCAGCACCACAAGCAGTAACCCCCGAGCTACACTCGGGAATATCTTGCAGCGTTGCTCTGGGATCCCTTCTGCACTTACCTTGTCCTTCGCTCCCGCGATGTCCCTCCTGCAGTGTCCCCTCCATCTCCTCCGGCCGATGCCGGCATCAGTCTTCCGGGTTCCATTCCCTGCGATGTCGGGACGTAACCGGTGGGAAATTTAAAAATTTTAAAAAGTGACATTCACTAAATACACTAAAATCACATAGTAAAACATTACTGTATCAAACCATTTCACATACATTTTGTCCCGAGTGCTTTGTCCTGTTCTCTGCCTGTATTTTTACTGTTCTTTCTGCCTGGAAACTGAGAAACGTCCATGGTGTCCAAAAAGCGCCCCTTTAGGTCAAAAGTGGTTTTAGACCGGCTAGAGAACAGCGATAGTGAATGAGAATCACTTGCAGAATTGAGTGATAATGATTCGTGGGGAAATTCGTCATCAGACACTGAAAAGATTTTGCGACTAAGATCAGTGATGTGCGAACTTGGCGCTATATTTCAGATTTCAGTGTTTTTGGTTTGATTATATTATTGAATTACTTTATTATTATTATTATTATTTTTTATGATTAATAATTAAATTATAATTTATGATTTCGTGTTTAAAATTTTAACATACCCGGGATGTTTACTAGACTCTTGCTTGGACAGATTTCACTGAGTTATTCCTAACAATTACAGGCCTACAATAAAAAAAAGTACATGTTTCCATGCAAAAAAATATACCGCTTTGAGCACAGAAATACTGACATCATTCCGCTAGGGAGGTTAATGTGGTTGTAGCCTGCATCGAGTCCATCCCCAAGCACAGGAGCATTTGTGTTTGCTGGTTCTTTGTTCACAGTAACCAGTCAGGTTCTATCTTTTCATTGTTCTGGTAAAGGTTAACTCCAGGTTTTGTTACTTTAAATAAAGTTGGCTCCATATATATTTGGACACAGGCACAATTTTCATACTTTTGGCTATGTATGCCACCAGAATCAATTAAAATGAAGCAATCCAAAATAATTTGAAGTGCAGACTTTCAGCTTTAATTTAAGGGGTTATTATTATTATTCAGGATTTATATAGCGCCAACAGTTTGCTCAGCGCTTTACAAAATGAAGGCAGACATTACAGTTACAATACAATTTGATACAAGAGAAAACCGAGGGCCCTGATCCTGAGAGCTTACAATCTAGGAGACTGAAAATAAATATCAAGTACAAGTTTTAGGAACTGCAACCATTTTTATACACAGTCCCTCCATTTTCAGGGGCTCAGATGTGTTGGACAAATGAATATAATCATAAATAAAATGTTAATTTTTAATATTTTGTTGAGAATCCTTTACTGGCAATGACTGCTTGAAGTCTGGAACCCATGGACATTACCAGAGACAGAGTTTCCTTTCTGATGCTTTGTCAGGCTCTAACTGCAGCTGTCTTCAGTTGTTTTTTGTTTGTGGGTCTTTCTGCCTTTAGTTTTGCCTTCAGCAAGTGAAATGCATGCTCAGTTAGGGTGAGATCGGGTGATTGACTTGGCCATTGCAGAATATTCTACTTCTTTTCCTTCAAAAGCTCCTGCGTTGCTTTTGCAGTGTGTTTTGGATCATTGTCCATCTGTACTGTGAAGCGCCGTCCAATCAACTTTGCTGCATTTGGCTGAATCCAGTCTGACAGTATATCTCTAAACACTGCAGCATTCATCCAGCTGCTTCTGTCTTCTGTCACATCATTAATAAACACCAATGACCCAGTGCCACTGGAAGCCACGCATGCCCATGCATCACACTGCCTCCACCATGTTTTACAGATGACGTTGCGTGCTTTGGATCATGAGCTGTTCCAAGCCTTCTCTACACTTTTTTCTTCCCGTCGTTCTGGTACAGATTAATCTTAGTTTCGTCCATCCAAAGAATGCTTTTCCAGGACTGGTTTGGATTTTTTAGATTTTTTTTGGCAAAGTCTAATCTGGCTTTTCTATTTTTCAGGCTTTTGAATGGTCTGCACCTTGTGGTGAACCTTCTGTATTATCTCGTAAAGTCTTCTCTTGATTGTAGACTTTGACAATGATACGCCCATCTCCTGTAGAGTGTCCTTCACTTCTCTGGATGTTGTGAATGGGTTTTTATTTACCATAGAGAGGATCCTGCAATCATCCACCACTGTTGTCTTCCATGGACGTCCATGCCTTTTTATGTTGCTGAGCTCCCCAGTGTGTTCTTCTTTCCTCGGAATGTACCAAACTGTTGTTTTGGCCACTCCTAATGGTGCTGCTATCTGGATTTGTTTCATTTTTGAAGCCTTATCAGGGCCTGTTTCACTTGCATGGACAGCTCCTTTGAACGCATGATGTAGGTTCACAGTATTAAATTCCAAATGCAAATACCACACTTAGAATCAACCCCAGACCTTTTACCTTCTTAATTGATGACGAAATAATGGAGTAGCCCACACCTGGCCAGGAAACAGCTTTTGATTCAATTGTCTAATTACTTTTGGTTCCTGTCAGGGATCTCCTCGATCCCTGCCGCGATGGTCCCGGCGCAGGCGCACTGCTCCACCTAGTACACGGGCACTAGGTCCGGGCCGGCCGCGGCGTTCGAGCTCGCGCATGCGCAGTAGAAGCCGCGGCCGCCCGCTGGGCACCAATGGCAGCGCAGGGCGGGATATTTAAAGGTCCCTGAGCTGTCATTTCGTTGCCTTCTGGTCTTACCTGCTTCCTGTGTTCCTGTACCTGTGCCTAGTAAGTTATTGACCCGGATTGCTCTTGACCTTGCTGACTTCTCCTGCCCAGACCCCTGCTTGCCTGACCTCTCTCCCTGGATGCCCCTTATTAGATCTGATCTCCTGTTGCTGACCTGGCGTGTGACCCGACGATTCTCTGCCTGCTCCCTTGTACCTTACCGTCCTCTACCTTACCGACTCGGCCTGTCTGACTACGCACTTGCTCAGCCATCCATCCATCCATCCCATCGGGCTCACCCGACCTCCTCACATCTGGCTCTCTCTGGTTGGAACCCCTGGCGAACACCCCTACCACTGACAGGTGTGCTCAGTAGAGGCGACCTGGTCTCGGGGTACTACAAGTCCATCCCCACCATCAGGGGCCCTGGTGAACAAGTACCCTGGGGCTTAGACTCCGCGCTCTGGGCACGCCTGACCAGTGGAGTGCTAGTGGTGCCGCTCGGCGGTCCCTCACAGTTCCTTAAAAAGGGGGATGGCTACTCTTAAGAGCTGTAATTCCATCCAGTTTGGATGTAAATACCCTCAAATTAAAGTGTGTTTTAAGAGTGTGCACTTTCAGCCCATATTCATTATATAACTATAGCTTGAGTAAGTTTTAGTAAATACTTGAAAAAAACTAAAATTGTGCCTGTGTCCAAAAATATATGGACCTAACTGTAGTTCATTTGGACCAAGCTCTGTAGTCACCGCTGTATAAACTGTATGTAGCATAACCTTTATACAGTATTCACTACTGTGTTGTAGTACATTTTCTTCCTGTTTCCGGAACAAATGGAGTCCAGCTGTTCACTGGAAGCCTTTTTTGATTAATTAATACAAGGCTTCCTCTAACTGGCTGAGGTGGAGATCTTGATGTCATTGACCTATCTCTCCACCTCAGCCAATCAATGGAAGCCTTGTGTTTATTAACCACTTGCCGACCGCACATATCCGAATGACAGCTTCACTGCGGCCGGCCAGTTCTGGGAGGGTGTCATATGACGTCCTCCCAGAACACACCCTGCCGCGCGCCTCCGGGGGCGCACACCCGGAGATCTCCGTGATCGCTGTGTCCTACGGACACAGCTGATCACGTGATGTGGTAAAAGACCAATCACAGCGGCCTTTTACCACGTGATCAACCATGTCCAATGACCCAGCAGATTAATGGTAAAGGCATTTGCCGGTTACCGGCTGCACTTGAGGAAAGTACTGCCGATAACTGGCAATTGTCAGAGGATGGATCGGCACCGATCATCAGGGCACTAATGATCAGTGCCCTGATGATCAGTGCCCAGCACTGCCACCCATCTGTGCCCAGCACTGCCACCCACAAGTGCCCAGTAGTGCTACCCACCTGTGCCCTTCAGTGCCACCCACCTGTGCCCAGCAGTGGCACCCACCAGTGCCGCTCATCAGTGCTGCCCAGCAGTGCTACCAGTCATTGCCCAGCAGTGCTGCCAGTCAGTGCCACCCATCAGTGTCGCCTATCAGTGCCCAACATTGTTGTGTATCAGTGCCGCCTATCAGTGATGCCTATCAGTGTCGCCTATCAGTGCCCATCATTGTTGCATATCAGTACCACCTCATCAGTGCTGCCTATCAGTGCCCATCAGTGCAGCCTCATCAACGCACATCAGTGAAGGAGAAAAGTTACCTGTTTGCAAAAGTTTATAATAAAAAGAAAAACTTTTCTTTTTCAAAATTTTTGCTCTTTTTTTTGTTTATAGCGCAAAAAATGAAACACCCAGCGGCGAGTACATACCACCAAAAAAAGCTCTATTTTTGTGAAAAAAATTATAAAAATTTCATATGGGTGCAGTGTTGCATGCCCGCGCAATTGTCATTCAAAATGCGACAGCACTGAAAGCTGAAAATTGGCCTGGGCAGGAAGGGGGTATAAGTGCCCTGTAGGCAAGTGGTAATACAATTTAAGGCTTCCTGTGAATGGCTTAGCAGCATTCAGCTCGACTTAATTTTGTTCCAGGAATGGGATAAGCCGTAAACACAGTGGCTTAAAGGAGGCAGTAAAACCACAGCTCAACCGTCAATTTTTACTGCCCCCTGACCACACGTGTAAACTAGTCCTTATTGTTCATATTATATTTACAAAGCAGCCATATTTACAAAGCAGGGATCAGGAAGGAATTTTTTTCCCAGCAGGAGCAAATTGGATCATGCTTTGCTGGGTTTTTTTTTGCCTTCCTCTGGATCAACTGTGGGTGTAGGATTATAACTTTTTTTTTCTATGGTTGAACTGGATTGACTTTTGTCTTTTTTTCAGCCAGACTAACTATGCAACTATGTAGCATATGCTGAGTAGAAAAGCCTGTCTATTGACAGCATGCTGTAGACAAAGACTAATGCTCTGTGTATGGACGCAGCGGCGTCTCTGCAGAGGTGAGGCACTCCCTGTGGGGTCCAAGCTCAACCATCGGCAAATCTTATTGGAGAGCTTTATCTCTGACGCAGTAGGGGGGGGGTGAGGGAGATGACACACTTCTGCAATGAGACCTGTTTTTTTTACACAAAGAGGGTCCTTCTATATAGCATGCTTGCAGGGAAACAGGCTAAACAATGTGGCTGCTTTCTAAAAAATACTAACATGACTTTGCACACTTTTTTGTTTTGATGCATCTGGATTGTATTTAGTTGATTTAGACTGAAAGTTAATTTTGGGCTTTAAGCTTTAACCACTTGGCCTCCGGAAGATTTACCCCCCTTCATGACCAGGCCATTTTTTGCTTTTTGGCACTGCGTTACTTTAGCTGACAATTGCGCAATCTTACAATGCTGTACACAAATTAAATTTATATAATTTTTCACACAAATAGAGCTTTCTTTTGGTGGTATTTGCTCACCTTTGGGGGTTTTTTTTGCACATGAAAAAAGACCAAACTTTAAAAAAAAAAAAAAAATTTCTTCATAAATTTAGGCAGTATTCTGCTACATATTTTTGGTAAAAAAAATCCCAATAAGCACGTATTGATTGATTACAGCGTCTACAAACTGTGGTATCTACTGGAAATTTTCTTAATTTTTTTATTTTTATACTAGAAATGGCGGCGATCAGCGACTTGCATTAGTATGGCAGGCAATCTGACCCTGACAGGTTTGACACTTTTTGGGAACCAGTGACACTAATACAGTGATCAGTGCTAAAAATATACACTCTCACTGTACTAATGACACTGGCTGGGAAGGGGCTAAACATCTAGGATGTTCAAATGGTTAAATCTGTGCCTAACCAGTGTTTATGTGTGTGTACTGTGGGGTGCTTTCACTAAGGGAAGTGCTGTTTTTTATTTCCTGCTTTGCGGGGAAACAAAAACCGGCACATTCCCACTGACAGGGCAGAGCTCTGTATTGTTTACATTGACAGAGATCTGCCTTGTCTTCCTCCTCACCGAACAGTGGGTGCCAGTGGTCAATCATTGGTTGGCACTCAATGATCATAGAGACAACAGAACATTGTACAGGATTGTGACCCGGCATAGGAAACCTTAGATTGTACACCCCTTGAGGGTTAGGGACTGATGTGAATGTACAATATATATGTAAAGCGCTGCGTAAATTGACGGCGCTATATAAGTACCTGAAATATAATAAATATATAAAAGTGACTGCAGAGCTTAATCTCAATCTTCACAGGACTGAGATTGAGCTGTACAGTCACTTTTGTAGCTGTCAGGAATGGACTTGCCAATAGTGGTGGGACTCACCTGCCTTGTGGGCTGCAGTACCAGGGCTGGCCAGCGGGTGCTCTCAACAACCAGAGGCTCACTTTGGCAATTAGCCATCACCTGGGGCTGATTGCAGGTGGTGTATTTAAGGGATGGCCAGACCTGCAGTCTGTGCCTTGTTGTACTGTTTGCTTGACCCTGGGTTCCTGATCCTGTTTCTGCTGTCCAGACGCTGCCTGAACTCTGCCTGTACTGACATCGGATAGTCCTGACCACTCTCCCGCCTGCTCCTGGTACTCCGTTTGCCCGTTTGCTACCGACCCGGCCTGCCTGACTACTCTTGTATCGTATGTTTGTTATCTGTTGGAGGTTTGGTTCAGTTTGTTTGCACTGTGTTATGTTTAGTTTTGCACTGAATTTGTATTCTTAGTCTTAATAAATTATATTATTTACTATATCTGAAGCCTACGTTTCCCTGTGTCAGTCCACACACTTCTGGTCACACCCGCATCCCTGATAGTAGCAGTTGTTTTTTTATTCCGGGTCACAATTCTGTGCAATGCCCTTTAGTCTCTATCGGTCAGTTGACCATGTGGACCGCAGTTATGCTTATCAGACAACGTTTTTCCGGAAACTGTCTATGCCGTCATAGCCTTTGATCCTGTACCTCACGACACCATCAGTCACAGAGGCACCAGCTAAGCGGCACCAACAAGCTACCCTTTTTGAAGCTCAGAAAGTGCGGCTTCCCACCTCACTTCCGCTTTCAATGCGAAACATGTTTTCACTTTCACACCTGCAAACTTTGTGATTCCATTTTTTTGTCCAACACCTCCATTTTAAAATTAGGGGATTTCCTTCTTATCTTCTGTTTTTTTTTATAAGGGGAATGAACAGAGTTGTTATAATAAAACAGAGATTTAGGAATACACCTTCTTGTATGTTTGTTAATCCCCTACCTTCTGTGTCATGTATGAGTTTTCTTTCAATGTTTTTATTGCTTTTGTAAAATGTTTTTGCACTGTATTTAAAATGGATAAAAAGAAATGATTAAAAAAAAAAGAACAATTATGTTTACCACAAAAGTTCTAGTTCCAGATAATACTTTTCCTAGCATGTGTACATTCAACTCAATGTGATGTTTCCCAACTGAGGACCATGTTAACAGTTAGAATTACATATATTAAAATAAAAAATGAGAAACATTCCCATTGATTTTTCTCATTACTACGTTTGTTGATTTGTTCCCATTAACTAGTAGAAAATCAAATGCATGATTTGAAGATGAGCATTTTGTAACAAAATGCTAACCGTGTATGGCCAGCTTACCACCTTGGCTCCCTGGGGCTTAAAGGGTGCATTGTGCCTAACAGCTCAATACACACAAGTGGTTAGCAAACCATTGTTTGCTGCATGCTCAGTCAACAACTGATGTGTGAGTGATAACAAGCATAAAACCATACTGTTATCTCTCACAGAGAGATTTCAGCATGTTGGCAGATCTCTGTGATCGATGAAAGGTCATTACATTTTCACAGTCTGATAGAAAAAGACATACTGCATGTGCAATGAAATAAAATGTCACCCAAGTGGAGGTAAAAATTGTGGCATGTTTGGCGATGCAGATGACAATGATGGGCAGATCTCATATCTCTTATAGATATCAATAAAATATCTATGTTATGAGACCTCCTCCTGCCGTTTTATGGTATCCATGTACAGAATTAATGGTATTGCACAGTCTGAAGGCTTCTTCTTCAACAGTCTAACTGCATATGGGCATAAAATTTTGCAGCAGTCAAGTGCCAACTCTGAGGAGTTGATTGGGCAGTTGAGGAGATCATCAGATGATTACTGGTGTGCATTGTCAACTAATCTGAGATAAGCCGAGGCCATATGTACTTGATGGGCTGTCAAATGGATGTGTTTATTGAGTGTGCAAACAATTTTGCTAGGTCTTATTATTCCTAATGGAAAAATCAGAACCTTGTACATGGCTACATCTAGATTTTACAACAGCTGACACTGAAGAGCAGTATGTAGACAACTGATGAGGATAAACAGCACACCTGTAGTGGCAACTAGGAGACCTTAGAACCTTACCATCACTTGCGTAGTTGGAATCAAAGATTACTACTTCATTGTATTATATAAAAACTAAAAGCTGATGACCGGGACCCTGTTGAGCAACCCATTCTATAGAACCCTACTTTTCCTTAGACTGGTCCTTATAATACCTGTAAACCCATTTAGGTGGAAGATTCTCTTTCTCAAGCTAATAGAGAGTATCTTAGAGAGTATTAATGGAGTTCTAGCTTCACGGTGAGTGAAAATGGTGCAGTATAACAAGTATGCATCTCATAAGTTAGGCAATGGCCACTTCTGTCAGAGGATTCTGAGTATTTCTTTTTTGATAGTTTCTTTGTATGCGTCGCTCCCACTGATGAATAAATTCATGTCTGTCAACCTTAATGAGCTAATATTTTTTTTTATATTTAACTTGCACAACGTTCGTGCCTTAGCAAGATGGCCACTCAATCCTTCTAATAGATGAGCTAAAAAAACTGGTGCTAGTTATAGAGTCAGTTCATACAAAACTGATATTTCAAAGTTGATAGAGCTCAATTTCTCTAGGTGACTGTAAGGCCCCTTTCATACAAAGTGTCTGATCAGGTCCGCCTGTCAGTTTTGCAGGCGGACCTGATTGGACCATCCACCTTACCCCTATTGGCCAATGGATGTGCACTTTTTAAAGTAGACCTTTTCACTCTTTCCCCAAATTTCACATTGGCGTGCATTTCCGCCTCTTTTTTTTTTTAAGCTTTCTGCTTTAGGCCTCTTTCACATGGGTGATCCAGTCAGGTCCACCTGTCAGATTTTCAGACGGACCTAATCAGAAGGTCCACCATGCATTCCTATGGACAGGCAGGTGTAAACCGACTTGTGTCTGTTTCCACCCATCTACCTTCATTCTGAAAGGAGATCCTTCCCTCTTCATCTGAGCGGATCGAATTGGAGGGCAAGTGAGTGTAAATGGACAGCAACACGGACGCCATTGAGCAGAGTGGGCTCTCATCTGCGCCTCTGGAGGTGCTGCCATGGAGTCCTTCCTTACCCACCCTACCATTGCACCCAAGCTTTGGCATTCTATTTCCTTTACATATAAACTTCTGCTCGCAGAGACCTCCTGGTTTGGAGGTGTGGGAGAAAGATTTTAACCTGTATCTGTCTCCTAAAGAAAATCCTCACCTTGTCCTACAAATCCGCCATTAGCAATAGGTACCTGGAATCTGGATACAAAATCATGACTAGAGGGTATCACAACCCTATGGTTTTACACTGAATGTATCCAGGTGTTTCTGAAAGATGTTGGCGTTGTGATTCCGAAAAGAGAGATCAGCTACATATATTTTGCTCATGCTCTGCCCTTCAGGAAACAAGTCCATGCTATTGTCCAAAAATGTACATACACCCATGTTCCTTACACACCTTCTTTCTTTCTTCTACACCATACTCCAATGAGGGTTAACGTGTATAAGAAATCAGCAGTCCCAACGCAGTCACCAAAGATCCATTATCTCCTGCCCTCAAAGACTCAGATCAAACAGGCGTTAGTGACAAGCAGCGTGTTGTGTGTTCATCCGCTGGTGATCAGAGGTTGTGCAGCTCTAACATGAAGCTGGGGAAGCTTAATAAAACTGTAGAGGAAGATGAAAGAAAGAGTGCACAAACCTTGCGCATTACCTCAATAAATAGTGACTAATTTTATTAATAAGGAAATATACTCACAAAGTGATGGTATAACAGGCATAAGTAACCATAATCCAAACAGGGTTACAGGTAAATCGAAAAGAGGGTGGGGGGGGATGAATGCTAACGCATTTCGAAGGGTGCTCCCTTCTTCATCAGAGCTGATAAAAAAAAACAAATACAGATTCCCCTCAAACTATTTACATGAATCATGGTGGTATAACAGGTGGCGATACTGTTAGATGAGCATAGCAATACACATGAAAATACTCATGGTAATACGTATAGTGATAATAATAATAATAATAATGTCAAAAATCTCATACAGAAAAGGTGCATATATAGAAAACGTACAAAAAAAAAACAAAAGGGAAAACATTTTTTTATATATAGAGAGAATCCATAGAATAAACATGTATACATATATATGTAAATGCAAAAGCACAATTGCTATTTAAAGGCTATTTTAGTCTCTATCTGCTCAACCCAGGTATCTTTTATAATAACATACACTATTTTATACTACACATAATAAAATGAACGCATCCTGTCTTTAAATTTTAAATAGCAATTGTGCTTTTGCGTTTACATATATATGTATACATGTTTATTCTATGGATTCTCTCTATATATAAAAAAAATGTTTTCCCTTTTTTTTTTTTTTTTTGTATGTTTTCTATTTATGCACCTTTTCTGTATGAGATTTTTGTTGTTATTATTATTATTATCATCACTATACGTATTACCATGAGTATTTTCATGTGTATTGCTATGCTCATATAACAGTATCGCCACCTGTTATACCATCATGATTCATGTAAATAGTTTGAGGGGAATCTGTATTTGCATTTGTTTTTTTTATCAGCTCTGATGAAGAAGGGAGCACCCTTCGAAACGCGTTAGCCTTCATCCCCCCCCCCTCTTTTCAATTTACCTGTAACCCTGTTTGGATTATGGTTACTTATGCCTGTTATACCATCACTTTGTGAGTATATTTCCTTATTAATAAAATTAGTCACTATTTATTGAGGTAATGCGCAAGGTTTGTGCGCTCTTTCTTTCATCTTCCTCTTCAGTAGTCCCAACACCTGATTGATGTGCCGCTCGTTGTGGAAAACTGCAACGGTGCCTTCTCCCCCTCCCTTCAAAGACGTGAAAAGTGTCCTTTACCAAGTGGTGCTGTTGCAGGTAGCCGTTGTGCTGTTCATATGCGTATGCAGCTACATGCATATGGCTCTTGTCTTTGAACTGTGTTCTACGGTGTATGGATCCCGGGGCTCAGTCCTGTTTGTTTTTACACCCCGATTCTTTTAACACCTACACAATGTTTTTGCTGCTGTGCTATTTTTGATATATTTATTTTTTCATTGATATGTGACCTTCTGTTTGTTTTTTTATTGATCCCTAAAAGAAAAGAAAATATGTTTGTAAATAAAGAATGCACAAAAAAAAGATCATTAGGGTTGTGCTGCTGGCTTTGCCAAGTGGCATTGATCCTGGGACTGTGCAGGCACCATCAAATAGAAGGTCAATCAGCCACAGCTGATGGGATATGCTATCCTTAGAAATTGAAAGTGAACAGCAGAGAAGAAGCTGTAAAGCAGCCTTTCTCAACCTTTTCTACACAGAGGAACCCTTGAAATAACTTTCAGGTTCCAGGGAACATCTGTCAATAATTAAAATATCTACAACTCATGATACATTAGTATGATGGTCAATGGGAAGAATGTTCCTTACACTCGTGGTCATACCCCCTTACAGATAGCTAAAAAGAACAATAGTGTCAGTGGGAAGTTATCAGAGAGGCAGAAATTGCTCATTGTTCAAGGAACCCTTAGCAACCTCTGGAGGAAGCCTAGGGTTCTATGGAACCCTGGTTGAGAAACCCTGCTGTAGAGCATTCAGGGAATCCAGGAATTTGTGAAAAGAGATGGACAGCAGAAAGGCAGCGCTCACAACCTGAAACCCTATGAACCTCCAGCAACCCCTGGAGGAACCTTAGGGTTTCCATGAAAGCCTGGTTTAAAATGGCTGTGCTAGAATGTGCAAAGTTGGATGAGAGCTCTTAGAACTCCCCCAGGGCACAGGAACAGAGCCAGGATTTATGGCAGGGAGAACTCACGGTTGGAGCATTCCAATGCATAAGAAGCCAGGAGCTGATTCAGACCACCATGCTTCGCCTATAACTAAAATAGGAAGATTGGGTGGACTCTCCCCTTAATTTTATGTATAGAAAAGATACTAACTAAGATTCCCATCTGGACAGTTTGGTTAGTTAGGCATGATTAGTGAAAACGAAAACTGCTGAAATAATAAAATAAATAAAAACAAAACCTACTGACAAACAAAACTGAAAAGACTGTTCGTAGATCTGTTTTGTTGGAAGCATTTTAAGCTGCGAGTCATCCAGGTCTTTTTGGTGTTTGATCTGCTGTTTATTGTAAAAATAAATGCTAGGTATCAATAACCCACACTGGGGTAGTTCTTAGGATAGCTTCAGCTGAAAAATCAGATTAGTTAGGACTCATTTGTTCAGCATTTGTCACCGCGTATCATTGTTCTTGTTTGTTTTCTTTGTCATTAGGTATGATTGCTGAATTCTATCGACTGCTAGTGGCCGCTTTCTCCGCTGCTCTTTGTTATTTAGGGCAGAGGATAGTGTGAACTGAATAACAAACACCGGAGCCAGACTCTGAGACGGAATATATTGTCATTCTACGTGAGATCTTGGTGGTTGCATGGAACTGAGGCTCACTGCTACTCACTAATTAGACACAGCAAATCTTAATGGGTTGTTTTGACCCGTAATAGAGTCGGAGAGCTAGATTTAGGTCAGCTCTGTAGCCAGTGGTGTTCTGGCCATTTGACAATTAAAACAGAATTCTACTAAGCATTATTTACATGTGTACTAATTGCAGGGAGAAAAAAAACTGCATTGCATTGGGAAAGGTAAAAAAATATGGGGTTCTCATGCCTCTAACAAGCATCCATGGGTAAAAATAATAATAAAAAAAAGCTAGGAGCTATGTGTGACATCTATTCTTCCTGAACACACCATAGATGTCAGATATGAGGGTGGAAAAACACACAACACAGTTCTTTACCCCCTTTATGACCAAGATACTGGAATTTATTTAAACTATTAATGGTGGTGACCAGCGACTTATAATGGGACCGTGATAGTGCAGCTGGCAATCTGACACTAACTGATGCTGGGGGGAACTGTCTAACTTCCACTGACATCACAATTGACATTATTTCAGTAATAATACTATAAACTGTCACTGTACTAATGACACTGGCTGGTAATGGGTTAACATCTAGGGCAATCAAGGGGTTAAATGTGTGCCTAATTATGTGTAAAGTGTGCTGCTTTTTACTAAGAGATCTCTTAGTTTCTCATCCCTTCTTTGCAGAAACCATTCCCTCTGTACAGATCCCTGTGTTGATTGTCAACACAGAGCTCATGGGTGCAATTGTACACAGCTGATCAACAGGTCCCGGCTGTGAATCATTGGTTGGGACTTGCTGACAGGCTCCCGTTGTGTACACTCCGAAACCCAGGAACAGGCAGTAACATACGGGTGCGTCGCTTTGCCTCTGTGGACTGCCTGTCCGCAATACACTGCGGGTGGGTGGTCTCCAAGTGGTTGAAGAGGAAGAGTCATTTTTTTCTTTTGTGTGGGATAAACATGAATGGGATCTGCCCAAAGCAGTGTTCTAGCTCCCCCTCCCAAAAATTAAAAGTCAGAAGCTACAAATACTGTCCAGGGATCCAGCGGTGTCCTCACCCCGAGACGCTTCTTCAGTCAGCTATTGGGTGCTGGTGCCACCATCTTGACTAAGGAAAGCCTTGCGGATTCACAACCGGTCTCCTACTGTGCATGCGCAAACCGCGCTGCGCTTTGTGAATGGGCTGCAGTCCTCTGGGACCTGTGAAGTGTCCCAGAGGTCTTCAAGGGGAAGGAGGGGGACCAAACTACCGGCTCAGATCTTGAATTGAGCCAGAAGTGGGAGCGAGTACCTGTCAAAACCAAGTACTTGTTCCCTTCTCCCCCCAAAAGGTTTCCCCCTTCATCTGATATTTTCCCCTTTGCCACACTGTCACGCTACTTTATTTGCTTACCCGAATCCTAGGAATTTGCAAGGTACCTCCATGTATGTGACCTTCTCCATTTTCTCCCATGATGCAATGCTCAGTACCAGAGCAGCCAGTCAAATTAGGCCCAACCATAGTCACATGGGCGTGGGGGGTGATCATTAGCCCTATGTAAATTCCAGCACACAGCTTTCTCGGGGCTTTTAACACAGAACTCTGTTATGTGAACAGGACTATGGACGAGCACAGTGGTCAGTAGGGTGATAGCTGGGCTGTCATGTCAACCTGTCACTTTAGCCTTCAGGTTCACTTTAAAGCTGAAGTTTAGTAAAAAACTAATTCTTTCTCTATCCATCATCCTTAGAAGGCTACAGAATGTTTACAGAGATGGCACCATTGACCAGAGCAATAGGCACAGATGGAGGAAGAAGTTTAACCGCTAGCCTACAGGGCACTTATACCCCCTTCCTCCCCAGGCCAATTTCCAGCTTTCAGCACTGTCACACTTTGAATGACAATTGCGCGGTCATGCAACACTGTACCCATATGAAATTTTTACAATTTTTTTGAGACAGATAGAGCTTTCTTTTGGTGGTATTTAAACCTCTGGTTTTTTTTTTTCTTAAACAAACCAAAAACCACTGAAAATTTTGAAGAAAAAAAATCTTTTTCTTAGTTTTTGTTATACAGTTTTGTAAATAAGTGATTTTTCTCCTTCACTGATGTGCGCTAATGAGGCTGCAGTTATGGGCACTGGTAGGCTGCACTGATGGACACTGATAGGTGGCACTGATGGGCACAGATGAAGAGGCACTGGTAGGTTGCACTGATGGGCATTGACAGGCATCACTGATGGGCACTGAAAGGCAGCACTGATACATGACACTGATATATGGCACTGATAGGCAGCACTGACTGGCACTGATAGGCGGAACTGACTGGCACTGTTAGGTGGCACTGACTGGCACTGATTGGCAGCACTGATAGGTGGCACTGACTGGCACTGATAGGTGGCACTGATTGGCATTGATAGGTGGCACTGACTGGCACTGAAGGGGTGACACTGAAAGGCAGCTCAGATTGGCACTGATATGTGGCATTAATGTGCACTGGTATGCACTGATACGTGGCACTGATGGGCACTGGCACGTGGCACTTCTGGGGCCACACTGATCATCAGGGCACACTGATCATCAGTGCCCTGATGATCAGTGTACATGTCTCCTCCGCGGAAAGCCGATTACCGGCTCTCCTCTCCTCTTGAGCTGTCAGCGTGACAGCTCCAGAGGAGAGAAATGCCGATAACCGGCATTTCCGTGTTTACATGTGATCAGCTGTGATTGGACACAGCTGATCACATGACCGAACCGACATCATCGGCTCTTTCCGTGATCCGCTTTGTCCGAGGGAACACAGCGCACCGGCGATTGCCGCGCTCCGTGAGCCGCGCATGCGCAGTGAGAATGGTAGGACGTCATATGGCGTCCTATCAGAAACGAGAGAACCACCTTGCGCCCGTCTTTGTACTATAGGGCGGGCGGAAGGTGGTTAAATGGTGTCATTCTGTAGCTTTCTATGAATGTCGGACAGTCTGCACCCCTCCTTCATCAAGAACTCAATGACGGCACATTGCTTCTGCTTGGAATCCATTATTTACCTGCAATGGAAAAGGAGAGGAAGAGTTACTATAGAGGAAGAGTTACTATAGAGCAGTGGTTCTCAACCTGTGGGTCGCGACCCCTTTGGGGGTCGAACGACCTTTTCACAGGGGTCCCCTAAGACCATCAGAAAACACATATTTCCGATGTGTAAAGAGCAGCTACTTTGTAGAAAGCAGCTGCTGTGTTGAAAGCAGCTACTCTGTTAAAAGCAGCTACTGTGTTGAAAGAAGCAGTATTGGAGGTAAAAACGACACTTCATGAATTATAATTACTGGGTAAATAATTTTATGGTTGGGGGTCACCGCAACATAAAAAACTGTGTTAAAGGGATGCGGCATTAGGAAGGTTGAGAACCACTGCTATAGAGGAAGAGTTACTATAGAGGAAGAGTTACTATAGAGGAGGAGTTACTATAGAGGAGGAGTTACTATAGAGGAGGAGTTACTATAGAGGAGGAGTTACTATAGAGGAAGAGATACTATAGAGGAGGAGTTACTATAGAGGAAGAGATACTATAGAGGAAGAGATACTATAGAGGAAGAGTTACTATAGAGGAAGAGTTACTATAGAGGAAGATTTACTATAGAGGAAGAGTTACTATATGGAAGAATAAATCCCCTCTAATGTTGGGTGTCCTACATGTGTAGATGTTGCTGCGTTATTTAAAACTATTAGAATACTTTTCACATTTTAGAAAGGGGTGTCCTTTTAAAATGGTGGACAGTCTTGAGGCACCCCATTTTAGAATGGGGTGCCTCAAGACTGTCCATAGTTTTAAAGGGTGCTCGGGAGCTGTACATAATTTTAAAGGGTGTCTTGACTGAAAAAAGGTTGAGAAACACTGGTCTACCGGTAGAACTGTTTAGACTTCTAAATATGATATTTTGAAAATGTTATCTCAGTTTCCAAAGCTGAGAGAGCTGCTATTATGCAGATGAGTCAGCTTCTAAAACCTATCAGAATAATTTGTTGTCTGTGACCATCATGCTTTAAAGTTGACCTGTCATGAAAATTTCCTACTGCACCCGATTTAAAAGGGCACATGTCAGCATTACCAAAACAAATTATTAAAAAAAATACCACTTTCTGCCATGAATAAAAAGCTCCCTCATCTGACCTAAAGGGAGGCAGTCTGTCTGGTAAACATGCAGCGAGATAAGAGGCTCAGCAAGACAAAACTAGGAAGCCCAGCGAGGACATGTAATAGACAAATACAGCCAGCCCTGTATAAATGTATTACTATACTTTATTCATAGAAGCAAGGTTTCATAAAACAAGAAAACATTTAGAGTAGACTGCAGATAAACAGGTACAACTTTGCAGGAGGATTTGTTTAATCTTTGTGTATACCCTGAGGCCAGTCACTTCACTGGATTTACGCAAGGGTGTACACCCCCTTAAAAAAAAAGTTATGCCCACTTTTGCATTACTTTAGGTACAGTCCTTGTTCTTTTTCTCAAAAATTTGACTAAATGAAGAATTAAAAAAAGAACTCTGATCTAACTAAAAACTGCTTTATAGAGTCTACTGGCAGAACTGTTTAGATCTCTAGATATGATCTTGTGAAAATTGTATCTGTTTCCAAAGCTGAGAGAGCGGTTATAATGCAAATGAGTCAGCTTCTAAAACCTATCAGAATAATTTGTTGTCTGTGACCATCATGCTTTCAAGTTGACCTGTCATGAACATTTCCTACTGCACCTGATTTAAAAGGACACATGTCAGCATTACCAAAACAAATGATTAAAAAAATACCACTTTCTGCCATGAATTAAAAGCTCCATCATCTGACCTAAAGGGAGGCAGTCTGTCTGGTAAACATGCAGCGAGATAAGAGGCTCAGCAAGACAAAAATAGGAAGCCCAGTGAGGACATGTAATAGGCAACAACAGCCAGCCCTGTATACAGTGGGTATAGGAAAGGATCAACCCCCCTCTTTAAAAATAATCACATTTTGTAGCTTTGCAGCCTGAAATGATCTTTATCCTGCAGATCTTTTGACAGTGACTTGCCACCCATAGTTGATTGTTTGCTTCTGTTGCACTATCAGGGACTGAAATGCTCCAGAAAAGCTCTTTTCATGCAAAGCTAATCTAAATGATCACAGCTGAAAGTCAAATGGCTTTGTGTGCCATTGAGAAGGTGATTAGCTACACCAGATTGAGTTTACAAGTCATTTTTAGGGGGGGGTGATTCTTTTTCCAAATCAGTGATTCTGTTTTTGAACATGGTGCTCTATTTTGCACTTGGATGTTGCAAGTTGCACTGAGTAAATACTCAGGGACTGAAATGCTCCAGGAAAGCTCTTTTCATGCTGAGCTAATCAAAATGGCCCTAGCTGATCTCAATTGAAAGTCAAATGGCTTTGTGTGCCATTGAGAAGGTGATTAGCTACACCTGATTGAGCTTACAAGTCATTTTTAGGAGGAGGGTGATCCTTTTTCCAACTCAGCAAAAATGTTTTTGAATTTTTAAAAATTTTTTCTGACATGTTAGTGTTATATCTTTCACTTGGACGTTATACATTGCACTGAGTAAATACAGTTGGATAAAACAAAAACTGTGTCTGTCTTCATTTCAGGCTGCGAAGCAACAAAATGTGATTATTTTAAAGATTATTTTCTCTACTCACTGTATATATATTACTTTACATTAGTCATGAAAGCAAGATTTATTAAAACAAGATTATTTAGTTAAACTGAAGCTTAGCTAAAAGAACAAACTTTTTTCCTCTCTTTTTTTACTTACCTATAACGAAGTGTGCCTTATGATGTTCAAGTTGCTGAATTCTGTGGAACTCTTCGCTACAGAGCTGCCCTGTCCTCTTCCTGCTGCTGAACTTCTGGCGCTGTGGGGGTTAACAGCTTTAGGTCTCCAGGCTCAGCTGCTCTAAGTCTTCGGTCACACCAAATCTGACTTTGAAATCGTGTGACTTCGCTTGAATTCCAAATGCACACGTTCCTGCGTTAAAAATGGCGGTGTGTATAAGTGGGTGCTGCAGCGACCGTTGGCTGGAACCGAACAAAATCAGCAAGGTAAAATGTCACCAGCACACCGAGGATCGCCAATATGGGTCCAAAGGTTTTAATGAACGATCACATAGTTAGAGCAAGGCCTTGCTGGATCCTTTGTGATCGTTCATTAAAACCTTTGGACCCATATTGGTGATCCTTGGTGTGCTGGTGACATTTTTCCTTCGCTTGTATTCAGTCTGACTTCATGTGCGACTTCATGTACAGATGTCTACGTAAGCCGCACCTAAAGTTGAAAAAAGTAGCACATGAAATACTTTCAAAATCAGTGCGACTCTGATGGAGTTGGGATTGCACAGATATGACCGCTTCCAATGCAGACAATAGGGTGCGACTTTTGATGTGATTTGAAATGATCAAATCGCATGACAAGTCGCACCGGTGTGACTGAGGACATAAGATCATTCGAAGTGGCCATGTCCCCTGCACCCCCCTCTGCCTTCTCCTCCTCCATTGAGAAAAGCAATTTTTTTGATTAGAACAATAAAGAATCAAGCGAGCGCTTACGATAGCAGCTGCGCACTGAAAAGGAACCACAAACCTTAACAAATCAGACAATATAAAAACGAGTGCCACGCTCTACAATGTATAAAGTGCAGATAATATACAATAAACTGTATTGATATATCGTCCTGATTAAAGACAGCAATATAATATCTAAATAGGAGGATGCTCCAAGTGATGTAATATATCTCAAATGACCGTGACAGTCCGCCCTGATGTTGATGGACAGATATCTATATCCCGATGTGCATCAAAATAATCCGGTGATGTGAGGTTCCCTTTAAGGTACAGCCTGGGAGTGGATCCTCTCCTTTACAGATGTGGGTGCTAGAGATGTCCCTCAACCTTGCCCTCAACTGGATATGCTGTGGTAGGATCTGGTCAAACAGGCTCCCCCCTCTCTGGTCCTGGTAGAATACCTGGGATCCGGCTCACAATGGCTCCATGATAGAGTAACTGTGTGCAGATCTGTGCCGAGGAGAGGATCCAGTCCCAGGCTGTACCTTAAAGGGAACCTCTGCTTCTGGCATACTTGACCTATACGCATTAAGATTGCGCTTCCGGTGAGTGGGCAATCTTTCCATTGGTCGCACATCACCTGATTATTTTGATGCACATCAGGATATAGATATCTGTCCATCAACATCAGGGTGGACTGTCACTTGAGATATATTACATCACTTGGAGCATCCTCCTATTTAGATATTATATTGCTGTCTTTAATCAGGACGATATATCAATACAGTTTATTGTAATTTTTTTGATTACACTGCCTGTATCACGATTGATTGCAGTGTAGTCAGTAAAGGAAAGGCTGATACACACAGGCCAAATATTGTCCGGAATCGGCCAGTTCAACAGAAATCTGCTGACATTCGGCCCTTGTATACAGCCAGTCTGTCCAACAGAAGCCGGTCCAACAACCAGCTTTCATAATCCGGGCATGCTGAAAAACCAGCATCCGATCAGTGTTTCCATGCAAAGGGCTATGAGCATGGACTGGTGGGGGGATGGGGGCAGGGTCCCCCTGTCAGAACACAATAGCACAGTGGGAGAGATCAGCGTACTAATGAAGCATTGTTAGTACGGCGACCTTCATGCAATTTGCTGCCTACGGATCTCTTGTTTTTCAAACTCATTTTATTTATTGGGATAATTTCTAGCCTCCTGGGTTCAACGGAACAAAAAAAAATTCCCTGGGTGTATAAGGCTTTACATTTTTCATTGGAAGAGAAGGCAGCGGGGCGGGGGTGGGGACGTGTGCCATCGGATCATCTTTAGTGCAGCTGAGCCTGGAGGCCAGAAGCTGTTAATCCCTGCAGTGCTGAAAGTTCAACAGCAGGAAGAGGACAGGGCAGCCCTGCAGTGAAGAGCTCTACAGAATCCAGTAGCCTGCACAGCATGGGACATACAGGACTTCATTACAGGTAAGTAATGTAACTAAAGCTGGAGAGAAAAAATGTTTTTGGAGCTAAACTTCAATGTAACTGTTTTCTTGTTTTATTAAACCTTGCTTCTATGAATAATGTATAGTAATACATTTATACAGGGCTGGCTGTATTTGTCTATTACATGTCCTCGCTGGGCTTCCTAGTTTTGTCTTGCTGAGCCTCTTATCTCGCTGCATGTTTACCAGACAGACTGCCTCCCTTTAGGTCAGATGATGGAGCTTTTTATTCCTGGCAGAAAGCGGTGTTTTTTTTAACACAAAAATAATAATTTGTTTTGGTAATGCTGACATGTGTCCTTTTAAATCGGGTGCAGTAGGAAATTTTCATGACAGGTCAACTTGAAAGCATGATGGTCACAGACAACAAATTATTCTGATAGGTTTTAGAAGCTGACTCATTTACATTATAAGCGCTCTCTCAGCTTTGGAAGCTGAGATAAAAGTTTCACAATATCGTATTTAGAGATCTAAACAGTTCTGCCAGTAGACTCTATAAAGCAGTTTTTATTTAGACCCGAGTTCTTTTTTTAATTCTTCATTTAGTCAAATTTAGAGAAAAAAGACAAGGACTGAACATAAAGTACTGCAAATGTGAGCATAACTTTTTTATAAAAGGGGGTGTACACCCTTGCGTATACCCAGTGAAGTGACTGGCCTCAGGGTATACACAGAGATTAAACACATTCTCCTGCATAAGTTGTACCTGTTTATCTGCAGTCTACTCTTTTTCTACATCTGTTCAAATGCTGAATTTATAAAACTCAGAAAACAGGATGAAGAGCTGAAATTACACACTGCAGAGCTCAGTGAGGAGAGCTCTGAGAGCTGATTGGAGGGAAGAGACACACCCTCCGTCACACAGCTCCATAGGAACAGAGCTTAGGCTGTCAATCTGATGGATGTCCCTCCCCTGTCACCTCTTTTCTCTTGGTGTCAGGAAAACGTGTCAGAAGTGATTCATGCTGATAGCAGAGGAAGGAGGCAACACACAGAAATGACACTTAGTGCTCTTAACTGAGACAAGTACACACTATAGAGGGATATGCTTTGCTAATATTTCATGTGTGAGGTTCACACAATAAAACTCAGCAGCTACAAAAACCTGCTGACATTTAAAAAAAACTGCTGCTCACCTGTCCCTCGATCCTGCAGTGTGCTCTCCGCAGCCAGGTACACCGGCCATCCTCGCTCCCCGGCACCGGCATCTTAAGTGTGGGCACTCGGCTGTGACAGCTTGTTTACAGCCGGGTGGCCACTGCACATGTGTGTGCATTGTGAATGGTTCCGCAGTTTTCTGGGACCTGTCATGTGTCTTGGAAGACTGCGGGGGGGGGGGGGTGGGGGGGTGTAGAAATTCTGCTTCCAATTGCCTAGGCAGTCAGAGCAGAAGTGGAAGCAGGTACTTGTCAAAATCAGGTACCCGCTCCCCACAGGTGCCAATTCCTAATGGGCACCGGGGGATGAGTCGTTCTTCTTTTTCATTGCTGTGAAATAATGGGTTCCAAGCAGAACCAATATGCTGTTATTGCGGTAAATTTACTAAAAGTGGAGAGTGTAAAATCTAGGGCAGCTGTGCATGGCAGCCAATCAGCTTCTAACTTCAGCTTGTTCAATTAAGCTTCGATAATAAAACCTGGAAGCGGATTGGTTTCTATGCGCAGGTGCACAAGATTTTGCACTCTTCAGTTTTAGTAAATCAACCCTATTGAGTTCTTGATGGAGGAGGGGGCGCAGGCTGCCTGACATCCACAGAAAGCTACAGATTGACACCATTTAAACTTCGCCATCCATCTGTTCAGATTGTACTTGTCAATGGTGTCATCTCCATAAACATTCTGTAGCTTTCTGTGGATGTCGGATAGCCTGCACCCCTCCTTCATCAAGAACTCAATGATGGCATATTGCTTCTGCTTGGAATCCATTATTTACCTACAATGAAAAAGGACAGTTACTATAGTTAAACAGCTACTCTGTGAAATTTGAATGACCTATGTAAGTTAATAAAAAGTTTATGCCCATAATGTATTACTTTCAGAACAGCCCTTGTATATGGAAGAGAGTAAAAAGAACAAAGTTACCGTATATACTCGAGTATAAGCCGAGTTTTTCAGCACATTTTTTGTGCTGAAAAACGGCCCCCTCGGCTTATACTCGAGTCAACGTCTGCCAGGGGGGGCGCGAGGCTCCGTCAAGGGGGGCGCGTACAGGGGTGGGCAGAGGGCTGCTGTCTCTTACCTGGCTCCCACGATGATCCATCCAGGAAGCGCTGCTCCTTCCGTCACTCCGGCCACTCCCTCACTCCTGCCGCTCGGCTCCGCCTCCTCACTGGTGATTGGCTGCCAGAACTGTAGCTCAGGAAAGGTACACAGGCGGTCAATCACGGGCGAGGAGGCGAAGCCGAGCGGACCCACGAAAATCGAGTGAGGGAAAAGCCGGTAAGTGTGCAGTGCAGAGGTGCTGCTGCAACCACATATGCTGGCTGCAGCAGCACCATACTGCAACAGGGGTCAGCAAGTGTCAGTGGGAGGAATAGTGCCGCATCATTGGTGTCACTGATACTAATGATGGGGCATTATTCCTCCCACTGACACCAATGATGGGGCACTATTCCTCCCACTGATACCAATGATGGGGCACTATTCCTCCCACTGACACCAATGATGGGACACTATTCCTCCCACTGACACCAATGATGGGGCACTATTCCTCCCACTGATACCAATGATGGGGCACTATTCCTCCCACTGACACCAATGATGGGGCACTATTCCTCCCACTGGCACCAATGATGGGGCACTATTCCTCCCACTGACACCAATGATGGGGCACTATTCCTCCCACTGATACCAATGATGGGGCACTATTCCTCCCACTGACACCAATGATGGGGCACTATTCCTCCCACTGATACTAATGATGGGGCACTATTCCTCCCACTGACACCAATGATGGGGCACTATTCCTCCCACTGATACTAATGATGGGGCACTATTCCTCCCACTGACACCAATGATGGGGCACTATTCCTCCCACTGACACCAATGATGGGGCACTATTCCTCCCACTGATACCAATGATGGGGCACTATTCCTCCCACTGACACCAATGATGGGGCACTATTCCTCCCACTGACACCAATGATGGGGCACTATTCCTCCCACTGATACTAATGATGGGGCACTATTCCTCCCACTTTATTTTTTACATTGACTAGTAGGTGCCTCATTTCCCACCCTCGGCTTATACTCGAGTCAATAGTTTTTCCCAGTTTTTTGTGGTAAAATTAGGTACCTTGGCTTATACTCGAGTATATACGGTAAATAGGTGAAAGGTACAAGCCTTGTGGTATTTAGGTACATACTTGCCACTACATTGCATAGTAAGTGAAGGACCAGTGTAATTCCATTTCCATAGCATCTCAAAAACATCTGAGTAGAAATCTATATAGGGAGAATTAACAAAGAGACCACAGGATCTATTCATTTATATTATTATTTATTTCAGGTACTTATATAGCACCGTCCATTTACGCAGCACTTTACATATATATTGTACATTCACATCAGTCCCTAACCCTCAAGGGGCATACAATTTTAGGTCCCTAACTCACATTCATACATACACATGCTAGGACCGATTTATACAGGAGCCAATTAACCTACCAGCATGTCTTTAAAGTGTTGGAGGAAACCGGAGTCCCCGGAGGAAACCCATGCAGGAACAGGGAGAACATGCAAACACCAGGCAGGTGGTGCCGTGGCTGGGATTCGAACCAACGACCCTAGTACTGCCAGGCGGAAGTGCTAGTTCTGGAGAACTGACTGGGTACACCGTTGAAACTTCCTACCCAACCTTAGTACTGCCAGGCGGAAGTGCTAACAATTTAGCTGCTGTGCTGTCCAAATATGGACATTAGACTGTAAGCTTCTATGGGCAATAGGTATCATTTTTTTTTAAATAATATGTAAACCCAACATTTCATATTCCTGATATGTGCCTGCTGTGCCATGTATAAAGAAGTATCCTGTTCTTTGTATTGCTTCCTTTGTGTGAAATCCCTAGTTTTCCTGCCAGTCACTCTGCTTTCCTATAAAAAAAACTGACCAAACTAGGCATGAGAGCACAGTATGGTCAGTTCTCTAGATACAGTATACTGGAAACTCAGCCTGCTCTCCTCCAATGAGCATACTTATCCTGACATGTTCCCCCTCTGCACTGCAATTCATTGGGAAGGTCAGTTTTCTGCTGTTTCTCCTCCACCAGCTCTCTGAGTTTATTTTGCAGCTGAGAACAGAGATTATGTGATCACTTATAAAGAAGAGGGAAAAAAGAGTTTTATCATTTTTTTATATCTACACACAAATGTTTTACTTTTCATTTCTTTTTTAATCTGAATGGGTTGTTTTACAAGGTGAGGGTTTACATACTTTAACTTGAACTGCAGGGAAAATAAAAATCCACCCTTGCAGTGAGGCTGAGAGGATTAAATGCTCCTTTAGGTCTAGGGGACAGGAAAAGCAGGTTTACTGATCTGATCATGAATTTCTCTCCGTTCTTCTTGATTGGTCTCCGCAGCTTCTTTTCCCATACAGTCCAGCAGTTGCAATTCCTCTGATGTCATCAAGTACAGTGGAGGGTCTATAGCAGTGGTTCTCAACCTTCCTAATGCCCTGACCCTTTAATACAGTTCCTCATGTTGTGGTGACCCCCAACCATAAAATTATTTACCCAGTAATTATAATTCATGAAGTGTCATTTTACCTCCAATACTGCTGCTTTCAACACAGTAGCTGCTTTTAACAGAGTAGCTGCTTTCAACACAGCAGCTGCTTTCTACACAGTAGCTGCTCTTTACACATCGGAAATATGTGTTTTCTGATGGTCTTAGGGGACTCCTGTGAAAGGGTCGTTTGACCCCCAAAGGGGTCGCGACCCACAGGTTGAGAACCACTGGTCTATAGCCTTGCACTGGATCTGAGGACACCAAGGGGCAGTTCACCATTAGAGTGTAGTAGAGAGCGTTGGCTGCCGGAGGAGCAGAGGATGATTAGGTAATTAAGAGCCCATTCACACATGTGCAACTTGTCCTGTGACTTTGTGGTCCAAAGTCGCATTACAGGTCACCCCCCATGTTTTACAATGGATACCATTCATATCTGTGCGATTTCAAGTCGCAGTGACTTCAAAGTAGTTCATTCACTACTTTGCAAAAATATATATATAATATTTCAAACATACGGTAAGTCCTTATTTTCCCAAAAGGATTTTCAAAACAATGTTCCAAAATGTGCTTCCACCTAATCGTTTGGTCTTGAAAACGCCCTGTGGGTGGGGCGAAATGCATTGATGCACTTCTGTTCTGTCTTCTTGGCCTACGTCACTTCCGGTATTTGGAACGCACGCCAACTTTTGTGCAGCCATTTTTGAGGTGGAAAGCTGGTCATCCTCTACAGTGATCCTTAAAGCGTGAGATCCCTATATTTACAATTTGGAAACTTGTTCCTTTGAAGCCTTTGAGGCTATTAAACAAGGCCTGTTATTTTATTGAAACATGTGAGTGTCCTTATTCTATTGATTTATATGGTATTGAGTGGCAGTATTACACTATGTAGCCTTTCTTTCCTTGCACATTATTGAGGATTCCATGGAGAAGTAGAGTGGAGTCGATTGCTGTATCTAAGCAGGGTGAAGGCGATTTGAGTTCCTCCTGAGGGGCTATAGGATCCCTTATATCCTATGAGGCTTATTACTCACCTCCATCTGGTGAGTGCGGTCAATATTATTTTTCACATGGTGATTAGGTGGAAGCACATTTTGGAACATTGTTTTGAAAATCCTTTTGGGAAAATAAGGACTTATGTTTGAAATATTATATATATATTTTTGCACAGACATTTATTTATTTGTGATTATTTTTATGTATTTAATTTTTGCGCTGTTTTTTGTGTTATTTATTATTGGTGGTTTTCACTGGTGCACAGCTGCATAATTGTATACTTTCGTTGATTGGCGCTGGGATTTTTTTAGTTCATTCACTACTTTGGTACGACTTTCATGCAACTTGAGTGCCATAGACTGCAATGAAAACCCTCAGAAACCGTATGAAAGTTGCACCTGAATGTTATATATGCAACAGTTGTCCATTATCATTAATGAAAGCCAAAGTCGTATTCAAGCTGCACCCATCCAAAGTTGCGTCAAAGTTGCACTCCAAAGTCGTGCAACTTTGGAGTTGTACAAGAGTGAACGGAGCCTAAAACTGCCTTTTCTGGTCCCATAGATGAGCATTTAGCCGTTGTAGTGTGGGGACAGACCCACCACAAGGGAGGATTTTTCCTTTCCCTGGTAAGCGTGAATTATTCCATAAAGCTTTGTGCACTTTGCAAATGCTATATAAATATGAGAAATAAAATAGAGAAATAGTCTCTAAAATTGCCTCATCAGTTGCCTATTAAAAACAATACAGGTGATATTTGCATGTTATACAGCCTGTAGGCAGGAATGATCATAGTAAAAAAAAAAAGGAATCAGACCAAATACAATCACTTCACTAAAAGGCAGGTTTGGCTTTCTGGCAGATAAAAAATTAAGTCATCCAAAAATGCACCTTTTTTTAATTACAGGATTATATATGCGTCACATTTGTACATGTGTTTTCTTCTAAAAAAAATAATTTTTCTTGTGATTTTCAGGCACTCCAGTATGGCATTGCTACTCCTAAAACATGGGCTGAAGCTGTCAAGCTCATATTTACAGAAATGTTTAGAATACAACAATTTTCCTTTATTCCGATACTTTCTGAGCCAGCAATGCCCATTGCCCTCTGGGGACGAACTTGATGCATATAAACAGCAGTCATCTAAAAGCCATCACAAAGAATGGCTTCCACACTTGCTACTGGCCGGGCTTGATGCTGCACATTTGTTGGATGCCACATGGTGAGAACCATTATATATTTTCTACTTGTACTAGCTTCATTTTAACACTGTGGAGTGCTTTCATGTCCTCTGTGTGTAACCGGCAGGTAGGTTTGCTTTTGTTGTTTGCTTGAATAGGGTCACTTAGAGCCATGGATTTATTGAGGAATGAGGAACATACTTATTATACATAATAACTAAAGAGTCATTCATTTTTATAAATGTATAAGTGACTAATTTAAATATGTCATGCATAGTTATTTAGAAATATTTAGACCCCCTACAGTAGTATTAGCCATGGCCATTAGCCGTCTGGCTTTCCTGACTCTCACATTTATTTTTTTATTATGTCATCCCTGACGAAGTCTTGACTTAAGGCAAAACATGTTTGGCTCTGGATTATTTTGGGGAATTTGTTGAGAACTTATCATTTTTTTTCCGTTTAAATAAGATTTTATTGTGTTTTCAAAAGAAGTACATACAAAGAATGGGTAACATAGAACGTGGTCTGTGAAGTAGACAAAGAATATACTGATATCATATAACATTAGAGAAAAACCATAGGACTGCAGTTCTTGGTTGTATAAATGGTGCATCAACCTGTTGAGCCAGAAGCCCTAAATACAAAACTACAAGGGATTTATTAATTATATTAGTGTCGTCAAAAGTCAATTGTCATAACTGATGTAAAAGCAGTAACTCTAATGCAGGCCATAGACGATATAAAATTTGTGTTGTTTCTCTAAAAAAAAATTGAAGAAAAGTGAATATTAGACGGTTCAAAAAAATTAGCAGTGTTTGTATTCTTCTTTACAAACTCAAACATTCACTATATAAACTGAAAAATGTTTGAAGATTTTGCTTTCCTTTGAATCACTTAATGAATATTTGGTTGTAGTCGCACTGTTTCTGAGAACTGCTGTACATCTGTGTTGCATGGAGTCACCCAACTTCTGGCCCCTGTGATCAGGTATTCCAGCCCAGGATGATTGGACCACATTCCACAGTTCTTCTCTATTTCTTGGTTTTGCCTCAGAAACGGCATTTTTGATGTCACCCCACAAGTTTTCTATTGGATTAAGATCCGGTGATTGGGCTGGCCACTCCATAACGTCAATCTTGTTGGTCTGGAACCAAGAAGTTGCACGTTTAATGGTGTGTTTGGGGTTGTTGTCTTGTTGGAACACCCATTTCAAGGGCATTTCCTCTTCAGCATAAGGCAGCATGACCTCTTCAAGTATTCTGATGTATTCAAACTGATCCATGATCCCTGGTATGCGATAAATAGGCCCAACACCGTAGTATGAGAAACATCCCCATATCATGATGCTTGCACCACCATGCTTCACTGTCTTCACAGTGTACTGTGGCTTGAATTCAGTGTTTGGGGGTTGTCTGACAAACTGTCTCCGGCCACTAGAACCAAAAAGAACAATCTTACTTTCATCAGTTCACAAAATGTTGCGCCATTTCTCTTTAGGCCAGTCAATGTGCTGTTTGGCAAATTGTAACCTCTTCAGCACATGTCTTTTTTCCAACAGTGGGACTTTGCGGGGGCTTCTTGCAGATAGCTTGGCTTCACCTAGGCGTCTTCTAATTGTAACAGTACTCACAGGGAACTTTACACCTTCTTTCATCTTCCTGGGGCTGATTGTTGGCTGAGTCCTTGCCATTTTGGCTATTCTTCTATCCATTCGAATGGTAGTTTTTCGTTTTCTTCCACGTCTTTCAGGTTTTGGTTACCATTTTAAAGCATTTGCAGTCATTTTAGCTGAGCAGCCTATCATTTTCTGCACTTCTTTATATGTTTTCTCCTCTCCAATCAACTTTTTCATCAAGGTACGCTGTTCTTCTGAACAATGTCTGGAACGACCCATTTTCCTCAGAATTTCAGAGAGAAATGCACTGTAACCGGCATGTACAACATTTGCTGCCTTCCTTCCATAAATAAGGGCAATAATTGCCACCTGTTTTTCAAAGAATGAATGACCTCACTAATAGAACTCCACACGGCTATTATTTTGAACATGCCCCTTTCAATGAGTGATTCAATGACACAGAATCAGCAGCATGCATGTCATGACTGTTGGGTCTGTTGGATTTCTATTACTCTACTACACCTGCTAGTAAATTATTTGCCATGTAGAAATATCATTTCTACCAAAAACAGTGATTGATCCGGTTAGTGATGTCTGACTGCTATTATTTTGAACACAACTGTATGTATGCGTGTGTGTGTGTGTGTGTATATATATATATATATATATATATATATATATATATACAGTCATGGCCGAAATTGTTGGCACCCTTGATATTTCTCCAGGAAATCATGTATTTCTCACGAAACGTATTGCATTAACACATGTTTTGCTATACACATGTTTATTCCCTTTGTGTGTATTGGGACAAAACAAAAAAAGGGAGGAAAGAAAGCAAATTCGACATAATGTCACACAAACCTCCAAAAATGGGCTGGACAAAAGTATTGGCACCCTTTCACAACTGCGGATAAATAAGAATGTTACAAGCATGTGATGCTCCTGTAAACTCACCTGGGGCAAGTAACAGGTGTGGGCAATATAGAAATCACACCTGAAAGCAGATAAAAAGGAGAGACGTTCACTTAACCTTTGCATTGTGTGTCTGTCTGTGCCACACTAAGCATGGACAACAGAAAGAGGAGACGAGAACTGTCTGAGGACCTGAGAACCAAAATTGTGGCAAAATATCAACAATCTCAAGGTTACAAGTCCATCTCCAGAGAACTAGATTTGCCTTTGTCCACAGTGCGCAACATTATCAAGAAGTTTGCAACCCATGGCACTGTAGCTAATCTCCCTGGTCGTGGACGGATGAGGAAAATTGATGAAAGATTGCAACGCAGAATAGTCCGGATGGTGGATAAGCAGCCCCAAACATGTTCCAAAGACATTCAAGCTGTCCTGCAGGCTCAGGGAGCATCAGTGTCAGCGCGAACTATCCGTCGACATTTAAATGAAATGAAACGCTATGGCAGGAGACCCAGGAGGACCCCACTGCTGACACAGAGACATAAAAAAGCAAGACTACAGTTTGCCAAAATGTACTTGAGTAAGCCAAAAGCCTTCTGGGAAAACGTCTTGTGGACAGATGAGACCAAGATAGAGCTTTTCGGTAAAGCACATCATTCTACTGTTTACCGAAAACGGAATGAGGCCTACAAAGAACAAAACACAGTACCTACGGTAAAATATGGTGGAGGTTCAATGATGTTTTGGGGTTGTTTTGCTGCCTCTGGCACTGGGTGCCTTGACTGTGTGCAAGGCATCATGAAATCTGAGGATTACCAAAGGATTTTGGGTCGCACTGTAGGGCCCAGTGTCAGAAAGCTGGGTTTGCGTCCAAGATCCTGGGTCTTCCAGCAGGACAATGACCCCAAACATACGTCAAAAAGCACTCAGAAATGGATGGCAAAGAAGCGCTGGAGAGTTCTGAAGTGGCCAGCAATGAGCCCAGATCTAAATCCCATTGAACACCTGTGGAGAGATCTTAAAATTGCTGTTGGGAAAAGGTGTCCTTCCAATAAGAGAGACCTGGAGCTGTTTGCAAAGGAAGAGTGGTCCAAAATTCCGGGTGAGAGGTGTCAGAAGCTTATTGATGGTTATAGGAAGCGACTGATTTCAGTTATGTTTTCCAAAGGGTGTGCAACCAAATATTAAGTTAAGGGTGCCAATACTTTTGTCCAGCCCATTTTTGGGGTTTTGTGTGACATTATGTCATATTTGCTTTTCTGCCTCTGTTTTATATTTGTTCCAATACATACAAAGGGAATAAACATGTGTATAGCAAAACATGTGTTAATGCAATACCTTTTTTGTGTGAAATACTTGATTTTCAGGAAAAATATCAAGGGTGCCAACAATTTCGGCCATGACTGTATATATATAATGAATATTGTGCAGCACTTGGCAGTGTTACTTCAATACCAATTGCCTTACCTGCTACGCTAAATCCTGCACATCTGTTGGATGCAGATGATAACCTATATTTTGCACATATGTCCTTGATTTAAGTAGATATAAAAAGCCATCATTATTCCAGAAAGCAGTCAGGTGATAAATTCAACCAGACTTATTTAGTAATGCAGATGTTTTTTCATCCAAGTAGCCAAATGAGTTACCCATGTAGGACTAAATTCTGAAATATGTTCCCAAATTTTATTTGAGGACTGGGTTAGGGGAAGATATGGTGGGTTTGTGGCCCTACTTCAGCATTCAGACTGTCATAATCGGGGTCAGGCTCAAATGCCAGTAGCTGTAGCAGTAGAAAGGCTCTCACCAACCAGTTGGATAAGTGCAGCAGCACCCTGGCAGAGGACACAGCCTTACCTGGTCAGAGTCTAAGCACTAATTGGTGTTCATCATTCATTCTGATGGTGGAGATGGGTTTAGTTGTGTGTTAGGACCAGGTCGCGGTCCTCACCGAGGAGAACAAGCTAGGGTTCAGTACCAAATAAAGCAGGTAGGAATAGAGCAGAAGTGTAGTCAGTAAACAGGCCAAAGGTCGGTAACAGTGGTCGCAGGTTGGGATTTAGCAGGAGTGTAGTTGAGGAACAAGCCAAAAGTCAGTAATGAGTAGTAGCGGAGATATGAACGGCAGCGTAAGTGAGAAAAGCGAGATATTGGCTGGAGGGAGCACAATAATCAGGCAAACAGGAAGCGCAGAGATATAGCTTAAATAGAAAGTTCATGGGAGTCACAGAGTTCAAGGTTCAGCAGAAACAAGGCAGTATAGTATATATATATAGTCTTCTAGTATAGCAAGTAATTAATAAAGGTTTCCTGTACACGGGACATAACCTCTGTGAAGTTAAGGGATGGGGATTTCCATTCTTGGGCAATGGTTTGTTTGCTGCTTATGACCGTGTGTGTTGAGTGTTAAACTGTGACGAGGGATATTGAAGATGCCTTTTTTCATGCTGTCCCAACATCCACCCCTTATAGAGACGAAAAATATCTACACAATTTCTAATCTTTTAACATTTCTTTAAGTTTTTCATAATGGAAAAAAGCACAGTTTTTTTATCACTCCTATTCCAACCTCCAAAAAATGTTCATTGCAGAACAAAAATTACATGGTTATTCCTTGGAACAGAATTGAGAAAAAAAATAGTGCAAAATGGAGCAGCTGCCCAATCGGGTTACATCTGTCAATAAAAGCATGTTATCTAATTGGTTCCTTTGGGTATCTGTGGCAGTGTTTCCTCTTTTCTTTTTTCCAGCTTTTCTCTTTATCGGCCCCAGTGTATTCACTTAGTAATTTTGTAGTTTAACATAATGAAAAGTATAATTCAATTCTATCATTGTTTAAAACAGGCGTTCTTTTCCATCGGTCATATTACTTTTTCAGCTTTTCCAGACTTGCGTGTTTATTTTTGGTACAGCAGTTTCTACATTGGAAATTTTGCCTTATACATTTTCACCTCGAAGGCTAGGTTCACATCTGTGCGGGTGGTGCCACTGCGGATCCGCACAAAAATCCATGCAGCTGCACTACCTTCACAGAGGAATGCGGACCCGCGGGCGTGTGCCATTAGTTCTAATGGCATGCCACCCGCACTGGAAATGGCAACGGTACTGGGAACCGAGGTTCCCGTGCGGGCTGCATTTTCAGAAGTGCAGGGACTTCTTCCCTGCGTGTTCCGGGGCATGGGAGTCCATTCAAATGAATGGGGTCTCGTGCCCACGCAAAACGCAGACCGCCAGAACCACATACAGTCAGGTCCATAAATATTGGGACATCGACACAATTCTAACATTTTTGGCTCATACACCACCACAATGGATTTGAAATGAAACGAACAAGATGTGCTTTAACTGCAGACTGCAGACTGTCAGCTTTAATTTGAGGGTATTTACATCCAAATCAGGTGAACGGTGTAGGAATTACAACAGTTTGCATATGTGCCTCCCACTTGTTAAGGGACCAAAAGTTATGGGACAAATGGCTTCTCAGCTGTTCCATGGCCAGGTGTGTGTTATTCCCTCATTATCCCAATTACAATGAGCAGATAAAAAGTCCAGAGTTCATTTCAAGTGTGCTATTTGCATTTGGAATCTGTTGCTGTCAACTCTCAAGATGAGATCCAAAGAGCTGTCACTATCAGTGACGCAAGCCATCATTAGGCTGAAAAAACAAAACAAACCCATCAGAGAGGTAGCAAAAACATTAGGCGGGGCCAAAACAACTGTTTGGTACAATCTTAAAAAGAAGGAACACACTGATGAGCTCAGCAATACCAAAAGACCCGGAAGGCCACGGAAAACAACTGTGGTGGATGGCCGAAGAATTCTTTCCCTGGTGAAGAAAACACCCTTCACAACAGTTGGCCAGATCAAGAACACTCTCCAGGAGGTAGGTGTATGTGTGTCAAAGTCACCAATCAAGAGAAGACTTCACCAGAGTGAATACAGAGGGTTCACCACAAGATGTAAACCATTGGTGAGCCTCAAAAACAGGAAGGCCAGATTAGAGTTTGCCAAACGACATCTAAAAAAGCCTTCACAGTTCTGGAACAACATCCTATGGACAGATGAGACCAAGATCAACTTGTACTAGAGTGATGGGAAGAGAAGAGTATGGAGAAGGAAAGGAACTGCTCATGATCCTAAGCATACCACCTCATCAGTGAAGCATGGTGGTGGTAGTGTCATGGCGTGGGCATGTATGGCTGACTATGGAACTGGTTCTCTTGTATTTATTGATGATGTGACTGTTGACAAAAGCAGTAGGATGAATTCTGAAGTGTTTGGGGCAATATTATCTGCTCATATTCAGCCAAATGCTTCAGAACTCATTGGACGCCGCTTCACAGTGCAGATGGACAATGACCCAAAGCATACTGCAAAAGCAACCAAGGGAAAGAAGTGGAATGTTATGCAATGGCCAAGTCAATCACCTGAACTGAATCCGAGTGAGCATGCATTTCACTTGCTGAAGACAAAACTGAAGGGAAAATGCCCCAAGAACAAGCAGGAACTGAAGACAGTTGCAGTAGAGGCCTGGCAGAGCATCACCAGGGATGAAACCCAGCGTCTGGTGATGTCTATGCGTTCCAGACTTCAGGCTGTAATTGACTGCAAAGGATTTGCAACCAAGTATTAAAAAGTGAATGTTTGATTTATGATTATTATTCTGTCCAATTACTTTTGGTCCCTTAAAAAGTGGGAGGCACATATGCAAACTGTTGTAATTCCTACACCGTTCACCTGATTTGGATGTAAATACCCTCAAATTAAAGCTGACAGTCTGCAGTTAAAGCACATCTTGTTCGTCTTATTTCACATCCATTGTGGTGGTGTATAGAGCCAAAAATGTTAGAATTGTGTCGATGTCCCAATATTTATGGACCTGACTTATGTGAACCAGGGCTAAGGGATATTATTTTTTTTATACACATACCCAAATGGCAATTGTCAGTTACTGAACTGCAGGCAAACCGTGAAATTCACATTTAATATAATTCAGGGGGAAGGGCTTTGTATTTTTGTCCGTTCAGTTTTGAGATTTAGTCTGTACTCTACAGCCAGGTTGGTGACCTAGGTTTCTCTGCTGCAGTTGAGCCAGATCATCTTCCTGCCTCCAGCCTGTGGTTGCACAGTGTAGGAGCAGTATCCTGTGTAAGGTTTATCCTGATTATCTATGAATTTGACTTTTATCATAATTTTTAGTTCCATACACATTTCATATTGTTAATATGTTTTATATATACTCATATGTACACATATCTTCTATATACTCCCTTTTACTTTTTGTTCATAACATCAGTGTGTCAAGATCACAGCGTCAGACCCCTGACCTTCTCACCAAACTCGTGACCGAAGGACTGGCCAATCTGACACCGCAATGTCACATGCGTAACAATGCCACACCCAGCTGCACCCTGCACAACGATTTTCCAGCTAATTGGACCACAATCGATGTACCGGCAGCCTGAGCGATTGTTACTGGGTCAGGTTAATTACGCAATTAATTCTTCACACTGCCACCACCTCCTTTTTGTACAGAGAAAGGGGAAACTCAGCGATATCAGCTAAAACAGTATAATGGTTGAGATAATTGTCTGCATAATACGGTCACTGCAGGCCGATTATACAGAGGGTTAAACAAACACAGTAGCGTTGTCTTTAGAGGCAGAAATTCGTAAATTGCAATAAAGCGCTATAGAAACAGTTCAACACTTTCAGAAGTAAAGATTTATTACTAAAAGGTCAAACGGGTGCAATAAAAATATTTACAGAAAAAGATGTAACTAAGATATATATATATATATATATATATATATATATATATATATATATATATATATATATATACAGAGACTAACAGCACAGCAAAGAGATATCAGAGAGAGGTAAAAGGGTTAAGGTACTTGCCAAAGTCCTGGGTTGGCAGATCCAAGTTTCGGAGTGAAAGGGCACGGGTCTCCCCAGGTGATACTGATGTTAAAATGGGAGACTTCTTCAACTTCCTTCTCTTAGGCCTGACAGCCCAATTTGTAGTTTCCCAGCAGGGGGTGTCTCTGAAGTCAAGTACCAATACCCCGTGTAGGGCATGGAGGTCTGGGCGTGGACCTAAACTAGAGCCAAAATCTTGTGTAGTTCATATTTTGGCTCATGACTTCTCCTATGCACAAGTGACACTCCACCCGCGGGTAGATTATTATGCAGACACTTCTGAGGATTGATTAGATATGAATTATGAAATTATACACTGAACGGTTCACAAAATCTATTTTTCGGCTTTCCTATGTATTCGAGACAAGGCGATTGACCCATCAAATTGTTCGTCTTCATTTAGCCAATCAGACGATATGTCTGGTTTTTATGTAAGTCTCTCATATTCCAAGATATGAGAAATAGGGGAAAATGGATTTTGAAAAGTGTTTATCGTGCTTTGTTGGAATGCCTTGAACTCCTGGGAAGCCTCCGTTATCTTTATACGAGGTGTTAAATGGCACAGGTTGCTCAGACAGCCAGGCACCTTGCTCAGAGAGGTGGTTTATAGCTCTGGGCTCCCTGCCGAGCTCTAGCCTGCCTGTGACCCTTCCAACACACATATGTCCCTGTGGATTAACAGAGAGGAAAGGGGGAAAAATGAGGGACAACATGGAGATTCTTAACAAAATGGAGGACTGCGTCAGTCTCTGGTGTGCACGTTTGCGACACAGTGCTCATATATTTATTTATGCATCCGTTATATTCATTCTGTTTATTGTTCTCAACAAGTTATGCTCCCTTTGTATGGCACTGCTCATTTAAATGCTTTCTGGGCGGTGTTGTCCTACGCTGACAGCATCTCCCTCTATTTAGTTGTATCTGCTCCCAGTACCATTAGGCCAATAGAAGGAGCTAGAGCAGGGGTGTCAAACTGTCGGGCCTCCAGCTGTTACAAAACTACAAGTCTCATCATTCCTCTGCCTTTGGGAGTCATGCTTGTAACTGTCAATCTTGCAATGCCTCATGGGACTTGTAGTTTGGCAACAGCTGGAGGGCCGCCAGTTTGACACCCGTGAGCTAGAGCCTCCGAGCGCAAAGCCTGCCTGTCCCACGTCTGTGTCTCCTGAACCTACTGACCATCCGCCTCTTCTGGTGACGTCACTTCCGCCGGTGTGCTCTATGCTGGTTTTGTGGTCTCTTCCTGTACAGACGCCACTGAATCGGCCTCACTGTACCATCATTCTGCAGGATAGATCCCCACTGTGCCTTTACGCATCTTCATCAGCCCTGCATACATCCCCTATTCCACCGGTGGTACCTGCAGGACATTGAGGAATGGTCACCCCTTGCACACAGATGAGCTTGTCTTTTTATTATTATTGTGAGTGTTTTTAATCCTTTTACCATTGAATACAATTTTAATCACTGCACTTAGATGGGCGCCTCCTTTCTCTTTCCTTTTGTCAGTGTAGGAGCAGCAGCATGTCACCCATCTGCTCCCTCTGGCCTCTCCTGCTGTCAGCATGTTCCTTGTCAGCTGCTGTGTATGCAACACTCCTTGTTGGCTTCTAATGTTGCCCCTCCTCCCAGTCTGAGTGCTACTGTAAAGGGGATCACAAGCAAACCCTTAAATTTGAACCACCCCACCAATACTTAAGTCCTCAAGGGAGCCTTAAACTCTTTAAATTCCGTCTAATACTTAACTGCCTTACTTCCAACATGTGAGCTACACCTTAGAAAACTAACACTGACCCAAACTATCTCCTAAAAAATACTTAACCGTATAGCGGCAGGACTCTTGGAGGTAAAATATCCCTAGGCCTCCTGGAAAAGACGCCAGCCTCCTAATGCTTAAAGCGGAACTGCTCTGAAAAAGTGAAGTCCCTCTGGTTCACTCCCTCCCCCCAGCCTCTACCTGATTTATAGGTTATTTTGGTGGGTGAAGGGTACAAGCACCGATTTGTATTGGTACCCATTCCCACTTCCGCAATCCTTACCTAGGTAAGGATGGTGTCCCTTGCCCCACAGCCTCCTGGGTTACGTCATATTCTCAAGGAGGCTACAGGACCAATCAAGATGCACCACATGATCTCGAATATGCGCAGTGGGGAGCCGTTTGTTGTTCCCCAAGATGCCACAGCTGGCTCCCATATCCAAGATGGCAGCAGTGGGGACCCACATAGATAAGAAGGGCGGGCTGTGGAAAGACAGCTGTTGACCCCCGATTTTTAAATTCAGCAGCTACAGTATTTGTAGCTGCAAACTTTTAAGGAACAAAAAACAAACTGAAGTTCCTCTTATATAGTATATAGAAAGGGCATAACTTTTTTTTTTTTTGGATAGGGAGTAATGGAGAGTTTTAACCACTGTCAGCTTTTTGCCATCTTCATCTCATTAGGGAGATTTCCTTTCACTTCAGTGTCTTGTAGACTTGCTTGTAAAGGCTGAAGGCTTTTTGTTATTGCCCTCTAATACTCACCTGAGCCCCCTCTCGATCCAGCGATATGCACTGGAGCCTTGGCTGTTCCGGGTCTCCCTTGCCTCGTTGGCTGAGACAACAGTGGGAACCATTGGCTTCCACTGCTGACAATCCCAGCCAATGAGGAGAGAGCAGGGGGACAAGGCCGAGCCATGGCTCAGGAGCAAGCACGCACCAGTGCCCCCATAGCAAGCGGCTTGCTGTTGGGGGCACTGGACAAGGGGGAGGAGTCAGGAGCACTGGCAGGGGAGGATCGGGGCTGCTCTGTGCAAAACAGCTGCACAGAAAAGGTAAGTATGACATGTTTGTTATTAAAACAAAAAAGGCTGAACCTTTAATATCACTTTAACAGGAAATGAGAAGATACATCTTTCCAATGTGAGATATCCCTCTTAGACAATTTTCACAGAAACAAGTGTTCCTATTTGAAGATCTCTCTTCTATTGCTGTTCTGGTGGCAACTCAAAATTTTGGGTTCAACCTTAAGCCTGCCACACATGGATTGCAAATTGGCTGGTTATTTTATTAAAAAAAAAAAAATGCTATGCACATGTCTCCAGCATTTGCACATCACAAATAATCTCTGTAATTCGCCTAATTTGTATATTTATTTCCTATGATTTTCAGCTCCATCTGCTGACCTCAAATACCTCAACCAGGAAGATACTCAACTATGGCCATTAGATGGAGCTGACTATCATTAGTGTAATCTAAGCTGAGTGGAAGGAAAGGACACACCCTCTGAGTCTCATAGAGAAACATGCACAGCGGAAATGGTCATTCACCTGCTGTGTGCTGGAGTGGGGGCAGCACCATCTTTTGGTATTGCTTGGTGTTGGCATAGACTGTCAGAAGTGACTCATGCAGATAGCAGAGGAATGACAGAGCAGACACAAATGAATGTAGGTGCTTTGGATTGGGGCAAGCACACACTATAGAAGGATATGCTTTGTTCATTTTTCATTTCAGAGGTTTACAACCACTTTAATCACCTCTTATTTATCGTCATATTTTCAGCACAAAAACCCTATGTCCTTAGATTAAGGTTGAATGTTCATAACACGTTTTTAAATCTTGCACTGTACATGTACAAAAAGGAAATATTAATAAACACTTTACAGCTGTAATATTTAAAGTGCTGTGTTTTATAAATGCAGCTCAGCATTCTCGAAAGCACCTAATCAGCTAGCAGTAGACATGGCATTTACTTGTGATTGTTCTCATTATTTTCAAGCGTGACAAAATATACCCACACAAAAATTAGAGTTTGAAGTTAGAAAGATTTACTCTGTGAAATAATTGCCTGTCACAATACCATCTACAAATTGGATATCCTGAAAAGGCCTAAGACAGGCATTATATATAAGATACTTGCAAGTCAGCCAAAGTGGGCAAGACAAAAAAAAAATCGCCAAACAAATTAAAAAGTGTTTCAAATGGAATATGAAATGTTTACTAATTAAACTTGCTGTGTAGCTGTCATATGGCTTTTCTGCAATATTGCTTTTTAGGGCTGTCTTTCATGATTTATATGAAAGTTAAATATCTTGTATTTAGAATAGCTTTCCTGAAGGCGTAATTGAGGAACACATCAGCTTACAACAAGGTCTACAGTATGTGCAAAATCCTGATAAGCTCACAAATTATACACTACCTTCTAAACCGTCATCGAATAAAATTGCCAAGAACTCGTATTCTAATATGTTGGCGGTTGTGTAAATCCTAAATTACAGGGAAGAAGAAATGTTCTACCCTCCTCTCCTCTAGTTTTATTACCGTTTTCTCAGCTCCTTTTGGTCATGTGGTCCTCAACGCAGGTGCTTCAAGCTTGCAGATATTAGCCTAATGGCAGGTTTTTTTTAAGGTACTCCAGGATTACAACCAAATTCTTGCAAAAAATAAAAAATTCAAAGGCGGAGGGATTAAGGAAGATGGAAGACCTTGTCCTGTTGTCACAAAGTGGACACAATATTTAGTGTAAAACTTGGTTTTACTGGAATTAATTCCTCCTTTGGGTAAATCTCTAATGTCTGAAATGACTTGACCTCAAGTCAACCCCATTCCCATGTGCTCTAAGGGAACTTTCCTCCCCAGACCTATTTCCACCTCATGCTTCCTCACCAACTCTAGAATTTCCTTTCTGATCTTCCTTTTTTCTCTCTTTACCTCTGTCCTTACATTTATACAAGTCCCTAACCTATCACCTACTTCGGGAGTGTCAAACTCCATTTAATTGCAGGCCGCATCAGCATTATGGTTGCCCTCAAAGGACCGGCACTCCAATGTCCAGAGCACTCCACCTCCCTGTATATCAAATGTCAAGAGCTCCCCCCACCATCAAAAGTCAAGAATCCCCTACCCTTCATTACATCACAGTGCACCCCCCTTACCTTGTGCTGCTGGGAAGAAGCTTGGGGCGGAGCTGGGAATCAGAAAGTGCAGGATCTGGAGAAGGGCTAGAGTCAACTATCAGAGTCTGTTGGATGCTGAGACCAGGGGAGGAGGAGACGAGGGGGTGCTGTGGCTGTACAGAGAGGTGCAGGATCTGTAGGAGTTCTGTCCTCTCTGCTGCCGACTGCTTAGACGAAGGGGGCAGAAATAAGCTTCTCTGCAGCTGCACAGAGAAGTGCAGGATCTGGCAGAGGAGTTCTGTCCTCCTCTCTGCTGCTGATTGTTAAGAAAAGGTGAGGGTGGAGACAAGGGGGTTGCTGTAGCTGCAGGAGAGGAGGTGCGAAGACCACATGAAATGGCCTGACACACTGCCTAGTCATGTACCTTTTCCTACCCCCAACTAAGATTGCCCTAGTCACAAGCCCTTATCGACCTCCCAGGCACTCCTTCCCCTATACCCTTTCTCTCATATTTTTTCCCCTATGCATCCTTCCCGTTATGTAACAAACGGTTTTGGTATCGTGTTCCGAATCCAATAATGGGCTTATTTCCATGATGCCTTTTTAATTTATATTTTGAACACCACTTACTATTTTTAAGAGGATCTCTGTCAAACACCTTCTGCCAAATGAGTATCCATATGTATATTTTTCTTAGAGATGTTACTGTTGAAAGGTCTCATTTTTGTCGATTTTTGCTTTGTGACAATCCTACCTGTAAATTATTGTGCTTTGATATTTCTTCTGTATGCAGGTGTCTGAACAATTTATAAATAAGAAAGCTCTAAAAAATAAAACCTACATTCTTTTATTATTATTTTTCTTAAAAGAGGAAAACATAAAGAGTGCTTCCCCCACATAGGTATCCTTGTCCAATGTAGCATTTAATGAGGCAGCTGGATCCTTGTTCCTCTACACCAGTCATTCTCAGCTAGGGTTCCTCCTGAGGTTGCTGCTGGTTCCTTGGGCTGTGGCTTTTTGACCTTCCATGTAATGGATAGTCCCAGGGCCAATGCTGTTTAACGAAACAAGCAGCATGACACCAATTATCTTTTCAGCTGTCTGTAAGCATGGCATTTTAACTTCCACTGTAAGAGTAGCATTCTTCCTACTGGCTACCAATATAAGAGGCATTTTCCCCATTTACTCCAGATGATTTGTTTTTTGTAAGTGTTCCTTGAGACCTGAAAATAATTTTAGGGGTTCCTTTGGGGTAACAAGGTTGAGAAAGACTTCTTTATACATTTCTTAGATATGCTCCGTGTCTCCCTAGGTTTGTCTTCTATGATGCTCCTGCACCCGTTCCAAGGATTTTTTTGTGCCTTTGAGTGTATAGTAGACAGTAAACCATAGATAATCATGATATGCGTATATAAATCTTTGTTCAAATGTATTGAAATATCAAGTATATATCTAATTGTTTTTATGTCTAATGTAGAACTAAGCTTTGTCATCATTCTGAGGAAGCAGTGCATATCTGACAAACATAGAGGAATGAAGGATCTCGCTGTCCACTCTACCATCAGTCTACTAGCCTATAGGTGTACATTTTAAATGTTGGTTGACTATAAGCCTGCCTCATTAAATGCTAAATGTACATTGGGCAAGGGATACCAATGTAAAGGAGGAACTGTGATGATTATACCTTTTTGTTTCCTTCCTTTAAAAGAAATATTAATAAAATAATTTTGTATTTTTATATAAATTTGGTTATAATCCTTGGGTACCTTAACCACTTGCCGCCCAGCCACTGTAGATATACGGTGGCAGGGCGGCACTCACAGGCAAAACCACGTTTTAAAACGTGGTTCTGCAAAACAGGTAGGGGGCGCACGCGAGGCGCTTGCACGCCCTACTTGTCCCGCGGGTGTCATCAGCGGATCCCAGCCGCCGGGTCACGGCCAGTGATTACCGGCTTTTTGGCCGCGATGAGCTGTGATCACTGACAGATAGCACGGCTGCATTGTTTACACACAGCCTTGTTATCTGTCAGTTGCTCAGCTCGTGACAAGCTGCAGAGGGTTTCTCTCCCTGGATCAGCTCCCCCCTCCCTCCCCCCCCCCTCCAGCACACACCCCCTCCCCCTAGTAAAACACTCCCCTCACACAGTGAACACTAAAAATGTTAACCCCTTCCTCCCCATTGCCATTACTACAGTTTCTGTGGTTTTTTTTTCACTGATCACTGTATTGGTGTCACTGGGGATGTCAGTGACCCCAAGTCAGTTCCCCTCCAGTGTCAAAATGTCCCGCAGTCCCGCCATAAGTCACTGGTCGCCGTCATAGGTCGCTGATCGCCGCAATATGTCGCTGATCGCCACCATTATTAGTATAAATAAAATAAAAAATCCCAGTATCTTTCCCGCCATTTGTAAACGCTATAACTTTCAAGTAAACCAATTAATTTACACGTATTGGGATTTTTTTTTAGCAGAGACATGTCGCAGAATGCATTTTGGATGAAATTTGTGACAAAATTCAATTTTTTAATTTTTTTTACTGGACATGTTTTATAGCAAAAAGTCCAAAATATTGTTTTTTTGTCTCAAAATTGTCAGCCTTTTTTTTTATAGCGCAAAAAATTAAAAACGCACAGGCGATCAAATACCACCGAAAGAAAGCTCAATTTGTGGAAAAAAAAGGATGTAAATTTAGTTTGGGTGCAGTGTTGCATGACCGCGCAATTGTCCGTTAAAGTAACGCAGCGCCATAACACAAACCTCTTCTGTAACCGCTTCCTTATATATATATATATATACGTAATTCGCGCTCCCGTGATTTTCACACCCCTCCCAGATAGCGTCAGATTGCCCGACAGTACACCAGTCATCACAGTTAACCCCTTGATTGCCAGGAGCACGCCCATGTACAATAAACCTCCATTGCTAGTATAGTGTCTGAACGGGTCAATATCTTTGATCAGGTCAGCACTATATCAGCATTCACATTAGTATAGCGTCCCCAAAAACGCAGCGTTAGCGGGATCAGCCCCTGCACCTGCCAACACCTGCATTAAGCCCCTACGCTTACCCCCCCCTTCTCCCCCAGCAAGTGCAGTGTCAGTAGATCACTGTCACTTGATACATTGCACACAAAACCGCAGTGTTCGCAGAATCAGGCCTGATCTCTGTTAGCACTTGTCGGTAAATTTTGATGACTCTCATATGCAGCAGAGTGCCAGTACTAGTGCCGCGCTACCTTTTGGTGAACTGGCGAGTACCAGTGGTCTAGTACATCTTGGTCTTTCACATACCTCCTTGATTTTTGGAGCTGTTTTTCACGGAATATCTGTATGCGTTGATTGTGGATCAAAGCAGTCTATATGCACAACAATTTATCGCCGCCAACCCAAATTCAAACCTTGCCAGACCATTCGCATGGAAACTCATTACGGTTTTCAAATTTAAATTTTTTTTGGGCCTAACCCTCAACATGGGCATTACTAAAAGAAATGAATTGCGGTTGTATTGGTCCGCAGACCCCATTCATCATATGCCGTGTTCTCTGCTGCCATGGCCAGGCATAGATATGAGAGTATAATGTGTTTTATGCATTTCAGCGACAATACACTCTGTCATCCTCGGGGTAACCCTGAATTTGACGGCTCCACAAAATTCAGCCCCTCGCAAATCACCTTACCATAAAGTTTACAGATGTCTATACTCCCCAGCAAAACATCTGCGTTGATGAGTCCCTTATTATTTTTTCTGGCCGCCTTGCATTCAAACAATTTCTCCCCTGCAAGCGTGCCAGATATGGGGTCAAGATGTAGAAGACCTGTGAGAGGACAACAGGCTATACTTATAAGTTTCGGATTTACGAGGGAAAAGATAGTCACGTGGAGCCCGCCCGGATGCCCAGACTACATGGGGAGCAGTTTGGGACTTGGTGTCATCATTTCTCCATACGGGGTACCACTTATACGTGGATAATTTTTATTCAAGCGTGCCACTATTTAGACATTTATTCAATCTTGGAACTGGCACTTGTGGCAAAGTGTGACCTAATGTGTGCCCACCATTAGAAGTGGGTGGATGCAGGGCGGTATATTCTAATGGTGGGCATACCACACACTTTTTCTGGCAGATATTTCTTCTCATTTTTTCATTCAGTCCACAGGCTGCATACAAAAAAAAAAAAGAACATAGCATATATACCCAACAAGGACCAGCGATGTACTGGTACATCACTGGATTTGAATGGTTATACCAAGATGATGCCTACAGCTGCAGGCATCATCCTGGTATCGTTTTTTTCAGCCGGTGATCGGCTTTCATGTAAAAGCAATCCTAGTGGCTAAATAGCTGCAAGATTGCTTTTACAAGCAGTGGAAGATTATGTCCCTCCTCCCCCGCTGCCTTCCACGGCCTTCTCAGGCAGTTTCGTGCCATCGGGGGAACCTGAGAATGCAGCCGGTGTTTCTGCCAGCTGACCATAGAGCTGATTGGACACCAGAATGATGCCAATCATCTCTATAGTCTAAGAATTCGGAAGCTACAAGCATTTCATCACTTCAGTTTCCCAGGATATAAACAGCGCCATTTGTAAATTGGGAAAGCATCTGATCACACCGATTTTGGTTTGATTAGATAATGTAAGAGCAGAGGAGATATCTAGAGTCTGATAGACCCCAGATTTCTCAAAAAAGAATATATGACAATGCCCATTGAAGTTATAGGGGTTATTTACATTCCCTGTTATAGCATTAAAAGTGATTAAGAAAAAAAAAAAATGAAAGGTACAATAAAAATAATAAAAAAAAAATCAAAATAACTATATAAAAAAAAAAAAATTGCCCCTCCCATGTGCGCCTGTGCGCACAAGCCTTGACTCTGTGCCGTTATGTAAACAGCGCTTGAACCATGCATGTGAGGTATTGCCGTGAACGTCAGATTGAGGGCAGTAATTCTAACACTAGACCTCCTCTGTAAATCTAAAATGGTGGCTTTTAAAGGCTATTAAAGCGCTGCCTATGGATATTAAAAATGTTTGCAGTTTGTCGCCATTGAACGTGGCATGCGCAGTTTTAAAGCATGTCATGTTTGGTATCTATTTACTCGGCATACCATTATCTTTTATATTTTAACAAATAATTGGCCAATATATTGTGTTTTTGTGCATTAAAAGTAAAAAAAGTGTATTTTTTTTTTAAAAATTGCATTTGAAAAATCGCTGCGCGAGTACTATGTGCCATAAAAAATTGTAGTACCCACCATTTTATTCACTAGGGTGCCTGCTTTAAAAATATATATAATGTTTGGGGGTTTAAATTAATTTCCTAGCAAAAAATACTGATTGTTTTCATGTGAACAAAAAGGCTTGGTCTTCAGGTGGTTAGAAGAGTGAATGAAGTGTGGCATAAACTTCTAATGCTGGGCATAAAACGCCCCCACCCCCCAAAATGACCCCTTTTTGGAAAGTAGTCACCCCAAACTATTTGCTGAGAGGAATGTTGAATCAATAGAAGAATTTATTTTTTTACCACAAGTTTTTGGAAAATGACAAAAATAATTTTTTTTTTTTTTACACAAAATTGTCACTTAAATTATTTACTGCTCACACATGCCATGGTTATATGTGGAATTACTCCCCAAAATACATTTTGCTACTTCTTCTGAGTATGGGGGTACCACATGTGAGAGACGTTTTGGCAGTCTAGCCAAGTACAGGACCCCAAAATCCAATAAGCACCTTCAGGCTTTTAAAGGGTTTTATTTCCTCATTACACTTCCAGACTACCTATCACAGTTTCGGAGGCCCTGAAATGCCAGGATAGCACCTAACCCCCCCAAATTACCCCTTTTTGGAAAGTAGACACCCCAAGGAATTTGATAAGAGGCACAGTAAGTATTTTGCAGATATCATTTGTTGCCACAAGTTTTTGGAAAATGAAAAAAAACAAAAACATATTTTTTTCTGTTTTTTTTTTATATTTCAAAACCTTGTGAGAAAAAATGAGATCTGCAAAATACTCACCATGCCTCTTTTTAAATTCCTTGGGGTGTCTACTTTCCAGAAAGGGGTCATTTGGGGGGGTTTGGGGCTATCCTGGCATGTCAGGGCCTTCAAAACTGTGATAGGTAGTGAGGAAGTGTAATGAGGAAGTTACGCACCTTCAGGCTTTCAAAGTGGTCATTGGATTTCAGGCTCCTATATGTGGCTAGGCTCCCAAAAAGTCTCACACATGTGGTATCCCCATACTCAGTAGAAGTAGCAGAATGTATTTTGGGGTGTAATTCCACATATACCCATGGCTTGTGCGAGAAAGAAATCATTTAAATGACAACTTCGTGTAAAAAAAAAAAGAAAAAAAAAGTTTGTCATTTTCCAGAAACTTGTGGAAAAAAATAAATCTTCCATGGACTCAATATGCCTCTCAGCAGATAGCTTAGGGTGTCTAATTTCCGAAAAGGGGTCATTTTAGGGTGTTTGTACTATTCTGGTATTTTAGCACCTCAAGAAATGTGATGGGCAGTCAGAAAGTAAAAGCTGTGTAATTTCCATTATCTATACCATAGTTTGTAGACGCTATAACTTTCACAAAAAGCAATCAATATACACTTATTGGGAATTTTTTAACCAAAAACATGTAGCAGAATACATTTTGGCCTAAATATATGACAAAATTTTAGTTTTTTTAGATATTTTTTATGATCAAAATGAGAAAATATTGTTTTTTTCAAAAATTTTTTTTTCTTCAAAACTTTTTCTGGTTATATCGCCAAAAATAAAAAGTGCACAGGTGATCAAATACCACCAAAAGAATGCTCTATTTGTGTTAAAAAAATGACATAAATTTCATTTATGTACAATATTGCATGATTGCGCAATTGTCCGTTAAACTAGCGCAGCGCTGTATAGCAAAAAAATGTCGTAAATTGCAGTATCTATACCATAGTTTGTAGACGCTATAACTTTCACACAAAGCAATCAATATACACTTATTGGGAATTTTTTTACCAAAAACATGGAGCAGAATACATTTTGGCCTAAATTTATAACCAACTTTGAGTTTACTATATATTTTTTATAGCTGAAAGTAAAAAATATTGTTTTTCTTCAAAATATTTGGTCTTTTTTTGTTTATAGCGTAAAAAATAAAAAGCGCACAGGTGGTCAAATACCACCGAAAGAAAGCTCTATTTGTGTGAAAAAAAGGACGTAAATTTCGTTTAGGTGCAGCATTGCATGACCGCGCAATTATCAGTTGAATTAGTGCAGCGCCAAGTAGCAAAAAGAGGCCTGGTCATTAAGGGGGGTAAATCCTCTGGAGCTCAAGTGGTTAAAAGTCTGCTTATTTTGCACTTTTAGTCATTCCTGTATAATTTTAGGATGTGGTACTTATAATTTTGCAGAAACACACACAAATCCATACATCCGCTCAAGGCTGGTCTCTCCTGCACATGGATAACCTGGGTACCGGCCATCACAGTCCATCCCCACTCTTCATTAAAAATAGGAAAAAAATCAGCCACACTCCAGTTAGCCCTTTTTGCAGTATTTCTTATAATCAGTGTAATGACTGAATACAGTAATGTCTCCAATCCAAAACCAGCCTTTCTTGACGTGTTTCACCACTCTCGGCTTGCTAACAAGGAGGGATGGAAGGATGGGATATTCATATAAACAGAGTTCTTCTTTTAGTCTCTCAAATCAATTATATACTCCTTGAAGATTTAGGAGAACCTAAGACTCCACTGCAGTGATGCAGCTGCATTCAAGTGCCAGCAGATCGTGGCTAATCCAAATATACAAAAAGTACAAAACAAAACCAAAAACATTAAATAAACTATCCATGCATTCAAGTGTAATGCATGGGCTGGGCCAATTCTGGCATTTCTCTCCTACATGTAAAAATCATCATTTTTTGCTAGAAGATTACTCAGAGCCCCCAGACATTATACTGTATATATTTTTTAACAGAGACCCTAGAGAATAAAATGGCGGTCGTTGCAATTTTTTTTATGTCACACGGTATTTGCGCAGCAAATTTTCAAATACTGTTTTTTTTTTTTTGGAAAAAAGAATTTTAATGCGAAAAAACACAGTATATAATCCAATTTTTAGTAAAATAAAAAGATGGTTTTATGCCGACTAAATAGATACCAAACATGTCACGCCTTAAATTTGCGCATACTCGTGGAATGTGCCAAACTACTTTACTTAAAAATCTCCATAGGCGACGCTTTAACATTTTTTACAAGTTACCAGTTTAGAGTTACAGAGGAGATCCAGTGCTAGAATTATTGCTCTTTCTATAACGACTGCGGCGATACCTCACTTGAGTGGTTGGAATGCTGTTTACATATGTGGGCGTGACCTATGCATGCGTTCGCTTCTGCGCATGAGCAGTGGCTTTAAAAATTTTTTTTTTATTTTTACACTTTCTCTTTCTTTGTTTATATATTCGATCACTTTTATTCCTATTACAGGGTATAGGAATAAGGCATGACAGGTCCTCTTTATGGAGAGATCTGGGGTCTATAAGACCCCAAATCTCTCCTCTATGCTGGAAAGCATGAGATAAAAAAAAAACATCGATCTCTGCTTTCCATCAAAAAAAATGACAGTGTTTACATCTGCCAGATCCAGAAGTGAAATCATGACATCGCTTTCGGCCTCCCGGGGTCATAGAGACAGCCAGGGACGATCTGGTCCTCGGCAGTTTCCATGGTAAACAGGAGGGTTAACCAAATCTTTGTGAATTTTCGGTAAATAATACATCACAGGCATTCGAGATGCATTAGGAATCAAGAACATCTTTTCTTTTTTATTTATGCCATCTTTAAAACCCTTTTCAATTCCATACACAGGAGCCATCAGCTTGCCATATTTATCCTTACAATTTTATGGACGTTCCTTTCTATTTCCATTACACCTATGTATGCATGTGCATAATTTTTTAATAAATACGTTTTTTAACGTACTTCACCATGGGTGGGTCTTTGTTTTTTTTTTTACCTGCTGATGACACCTGCTACGGGCCTTACGGATCAGCCCCGTTGGAGCCAGAGCTGCACATTACATGTTGAGCGCAGTATGACCATTTATAATACACTGCTAAAAAAATTAAAGGCACACTTTTTAATCAGAGTCTAGCATCAAGTCAGCTAAACTCCTGGGATATTGATCTGGTCAGTTACATAGCAGAGGAGGTTGTTATTTAGTTGAAGCTGCTTTAGTGTTAATGAAATTAACAGGTGCACTAGAGGCGCAACAATAAGACAACCCCCAAAACAGGAACAGGAATGGTTTTACAGGTGGAGGCCACTGATATTTTTTTCCCTACTCATCTTTTCTAACAGTTTTTCACTAGTTTTGCATTTGGATAAGGTCAGTGTCACTACTGGTAGCATGAGGCCATACCTGGACCCTACAGAGGTTTCACTGGCAGTCCAACTCCTCCAGGATGGCACATCAATACGTTTCATTGCCAGAAGGTTTGCTGTGGCTCCCAGCACAGTCTCCAGAGCATGGAGGAGATTCCAGGAGACACGCAGTTACTCTAGGAGAGCTGGACAGGGCCATAGAAGGTCCTTAACCCATCAGCAGGACCGGTATCTGCTCCTTTGGTCAAGGAGGAACAGGATGAGCACTGCCAGAGCCCTACAAAATGACCTCCAGCGGGCCACTGGTGTGAATGTCTCTGACCAAACAATCAGAAACATACTTCATGAGGGTGGCCTGAGGGACCAACGTCCTTTTGGAAAATGAATAAAATCAATGTAAAAATTAAATGTGGACTATATTAAATATATTTCATAGAAATGAAGAGTGCGTTAAATATGCTGATGTGGACAGATTTGTCCATAGATTTTGATTGACTTTTTAATGGAGAATATTTAGCAGATCTAACTTTTTCAAGCTGTTTTTTTTTTTAATTCATTGTCAATTAAGAGGATGAGTTTAACATGTAAGTGCTGCGTGCTTCGAAGTTGTGGCTACTTTCATCTATGGGTGTGTTAAATTCCTTCTCCTTCCCTCCTTGACTTCCCCTATCCTTTGTGAGCAAGCCAAGAGTCGTGAAACGTGTAAAGGAAGGCTGGCTTTGGGTTGGAGACATTACTGTACAATTACACTAGTGGTGCAACAAAATGAAAATTCTGGTACAGAAACCGAAAATTCAGGATGTGCTTGGCCGAAAACCGAAACTGAAATGGAAGGTTTTTAAAAATGAATGTATATTTTTTGGAAAAAAATACACCATAATGATTAAAAACCACAATATATACCCCAATTTATTTGTAAAATATGAAAGATGATGTTACAGCGAGTAAATAGATACCCAACATGTCCTGCTTTAAATTGCGCACGCTCGTGCAATGGCATCAAGCTACGGTACTTAAAAATTTCCTAGAGTGATGTTTTAAAACTTTCTACAGATTACCAGTGTAAAGTTACAGAGGATGTCTAGTGCTAGAATTATTGCTCTTGCTCTGACGTTCATGGTGATACCTCACATGTGTGGTTTGAACACCATTTACATATGTGGGCATGGCCTACGTATGCCTTCACCACTATGTGCGAGCACGGGAGCACTTTAAACTTTATTTTTTCCACTGTCCCTTTAAAAAAAAAAATGTAATCACTTTTATTCCTATCACAAGGAATGCATGCATCCCCTGTGATTGAAATAAGCAGTGACAGGTCCTCTTTATAGAGAGATATGGGGTGAAAAAGACCCCACATCACTCCTCTACAATGTAAAGCATTAGCTTAAAAAAGCGTGTGCTTTAAAAAAACAAAAATGACCTTGTTTACAAGGCAACAGAACCGGAAGTGACATCGCTTCGGTCCTCCAAGGGCATAGAGATGAATGGAGGCCATCTTTCCTTCACTTATTTCTATGCACAGCGCCAGGATCTTTCTGTGGTTTCTCAGGTAAGGCTGAGAACTACCGAGCGGCTGCGGGCAGGCGGAGGCGAGGGGTAGTAGTGGTGAGGGGGTGGGGTTTTTTGTCTGCACCTATATCGGTGCTTATTTTCATATCGGCTAACAGCCAATAGTGTTTTCGGCCAAAATGTTTTGGCCACCGAAATTTCGGTGCAACCCTAAATTACATACAAAGACGAAGGAATAAATTTAGCACTGACCGCCTAATTGCTTATTAAGCTTTGCCATCCAAACCATAAATCTCTAGCACAAGAAACAAAAAGCCCCAACCAGGGGGTAAAGCCCCCTGTGTGAGACAAGGGGTTACTCAGACAGCAAACAAGGCTTAAGTCAAAAAGTATATTAAAGTAGCTAGTACATTTTTATTATCAAAAGATAAAATTACAATTCCATAATAACTCGGACACACAGTGCTCAATAACCATCCAGCACGGATGAATAGCCACTTATTGCTATCAATAATCATATAATCTGGTACTGCAAGATATATATGCCCCATATGGCAGCCACTCAACCCTCAAAAAGTAAAGAATGGAGACCTCCAACTATAAGATAACACCACAATATCTTTGAGGGAAAAAAATTGGCAGTCCCACTTGGATGACAGCTGTTGATTAGCACAGCAGTGTAGAGGCCAAGTTACTGTGGGGACAAACACAGTTTCTAAAATTGATGTGAGATCTTCGCACATGTTATCACCCTTCAGACAATCTCTTCATTAGCCCACTGGATAGTTACATTTGTTTCCTTAAAACTTCATGGGTCAGACAAATCTTTGGGGTCTATTTATAAAAAAAATTGCTGTGTGAATTTCGCAAGAAATTGCAGAGCCACCATGAATAATCCCTTTAATTTGCCCAATATGGACACCTAAGTGTCTTTAGCAATCTTGAATGTCTTTAGTTGAGAGTACTTAGAAAGCATGTTTGAGTCTCATACCAGATACAGATACTACTTTTTTTTATAAATTTGGAAGCAGATAACATCCACTTTACAAATATCTTAGATTACTTGATTTAACATACCTACCGTATTTTTCGCCGTATAAGACGCACTTTTTCTTCCCCAAAACGGGGGGAAATGTCAGTGCGTCTTATGGAGCGAATATGGAGCAGCCGGTCCGGTATTTCCACCGCGGCCGTGTCAGAATACCGGGCCGGCCTCTCAGCTCTGCAGCGGGACCTTACCTGTTCCTCTATCCAGCGGCGTGCTGTCTTCCCAGCTTCTGTAGTGTGGGCACTGGGCATGACAGCCGGGTGCCAAGTGCACATGCGCAAGAAGCGGTGCTTTTTGTGAATGGTAAGGCGGTACCTGGGACACATGACAGATCCCAGAAGCCGCCGGACCAATCACAAAGCGCAAGTGCTTCTCGCTCATGCGCACTGGGCACCCGGCTGTCATGCCGAGCGCCATTACAGAAGCCGGGAAGACAGCGCGCGGCTGGATCGAGGAACAGGTAAGATCAAACAAAAACTCTGCGGAAGTAAGAGCGGGTACCTGTCAAATTCAGGTACCCGCTCCCCACCTTCCCAAAGGTCAACAGTCATCTGTACTGTCCGCAGTCTCTGGTCATCCCTGTGCTGTCCGCAGTCTCTGGTCATCCCTGTGCTGTCCGCAGTCTCTGGTCATCCCTGTGCTGTCCGCAGTCTCTGGTCATCCCTGTGCTGTCCGCAGTCTCTGGTCATCCCTGTGCTGTCCGCAGTCTCTGGTCATCTCCTGTACTGTGTCTGCAGTCCATTAGTTCAGAATTTTTTTTTCCTGTTTTCTGCCTCTAAAACCTAGGTGCGTCTTATGGTCAGGTGCGTCTTATAAGGCGAAAAATATGGTATGTAACTTTAGAGCATTTCATAAATGAAAATACACAATTGTATTGGGTGTACAAGCACTACTATAAAAAGTCTGATGAACAAGTTCTTATGCTTGTTCAAAATAATGAGAGATACTAACTTGAACTAAAATGTTATTGCCCTATTGGCTCTCCAAAACACAACATAGATCTTATTATTTTGACATCTTGTTGGAACCAGGAGAAATTATGTTCTAGCCCAATTATTTATTAGAACATAAGGGACATGGTGTCGTACAAAACAGAGAAGCGAGGAAGGAGTAGGTGTTTTAATCTCTAATGGTGACTGCTCATTGGTACACTAGTAGATGTTCGAACAAACGCTCATACGAACATTCGCACACAAATTCCCAGGACATTCAGCTAACTTGATGAATTTCATTCAAGTGTTCTTCAAAATTGTTTTCTGCTTTTTAACATTCACATTTGGAATGAATGGGCTTTCCTGAATGGAAACCACATACACTGTCTTAAATTTGTTTGTTCAATTGGAATGGATGGAAATTTTCCATCCTGCTCCTTCGAATTTTCTTGTCACTGAAGTTGAAAACCAATGTCAGTTTGACCCCACTAACAGCTTGAAAGCTAAATTCTTCTAGTGCAGGGTTTCTCAACCAGGGTCCCTTCAGAGGTTGCTAGGGGCTCCTTGAGCAATGAGCAGTTTCTGCCTCTCAGATAAGTTCCCACTGACACCATTAATCTTTTTAGCTATCTGTAAGGGGGTCATTCTTCCCAATGACCACAAGTGTAAGGAGCATTCTTCCCACTGACCATCACACTAATGTATCATGAGTTGTAGATATAGTCATTTTTTGCAGGGGTTCCCTGAGCCTGGAAAGTTATTTCAGGGGTTCCTCTGTTTTGAAAAGGTTGATAAAGACTGATCTAGTGTATAGCCAGCTTTAACCTTCACTTATAATGTGTCAGTTTGGAGGTACAATCTGATTATTTCACAGTCTTCATGGACAAAAGATAAGGCTTGTTTCTTAAAGATTTTGTCTGTATTATCCTGAAAAGAAATGTAAATATCTTGAATTATGATTAACATAAAATAATTTATATATACTAGTAAAGGAATTGAAATTAGAAAATTAAAATATTAAATATGTAGCACATTTCTGGATCTTCCCAGAGGGTCTGCAAATAGTTGTCATGTATATGCCTGGATGCTGGAATTGCAAGAGGAAAATGCTGGCACAAGTGTGCGATTTCTTAGGATAGGTAAAACATAAACCTAACTGGATTATGGTAAATGATAGGTTGTCAAGTATATGGAATAATTCACTATCCAAATTTAAGGCACCTGGGATCCATGAAACCAATGTAACTCACCTCCTTGAACCCAAGTTTGCATCATATTTGTCTCATTTTCTTTTCCTATTTTTTTTTTGTAGCTTTCTCTTTACAGACAGATATCTACTAGGTTTATTTGTGCAAAAATATGTTGCCGATGAAACTATGGAGCTGTATGTGCCAATAAGAGTGAAAATCCCTTTCTACTTGTACTTGAGTAACACCTTGAATGACACCTGGTCTCATTTTTTTAAAATTTTGCAAAATCGATAAAAAGAATTATTTTAGAATTATATTACAGATTGTGCCTTATATGAAAGCGGAAGTTATGATATTTTATTCATTATTTCATTATTCATTACACTCTCTGATGGTCCAAAGTCTGCAAGGGGTCCCTCGTCAGCGCTGGCATCTTCATCCCAGCTCCTTCTGGTGGCCGGTGCAGGATGATGTAACTCCTATGCAGGCGCAGAAGTTAGTGATCCCAGTGTGATGGGAGTGACTTTTGGGGGTGGGGGGACCCCTGTGTCAGCTCATGTTCCCTTCATTATGTTTAGCCCACCCTGTGCCTGTTAAGGTGTGGGGATTGTCCTTTGTTCACTGCCATGTGCTTGTCCATTGTTCTCTGCCATGTGCTGTATCGCATTGTTGTGTGTCTTGGTTGGGTGGGGGGTGTTTTCTGTAGCCCTTCCCACTGATGGGGTGGGCTGCTGATGTGTTTCCTGTTCCTGGTTGTGTTTCCCCGCCCTGTGTATATATCTTGTGTTAAAATAAAGGAGTTGACTTCCTGTTTTAAGAAGTGTCTGGTGCTGTCTATTTCCTGCATAATCAGCAGGTAGTGTCCGGGGATTTGTGTTCGGACAGGGAAGCTAGAGTATAACGGAAGTACCCAGGTGTGGTCTGGGTCCGGTTCTGTTACACCCAGCACACAGAGATTGTGCTGATAATGAAAACTGAGCTGCATATGTGCAAATTAGTATGCATGCCGCAGAAGACTCTAAACAGGCAAGTAGGTGTATTTTATTGCAGAATGGACATCTGCATGCCTCCTTGTAAGTTTTTTAAAATGCCCTTAATTCCACTTTAAAGCTAGACAAAATAGGTATAATAAAATAGATAATAAATATTATAGGCTCAGTTCACAAGTCTTTTTTTTGTGGAAAATTTTGTTCATTGTTTTAAAACAGTATAAAAAAACAGTACAAGAGCATACACCAGGCTCCGGGCCCAAATCCTAACTATACATATACATCTAACTACCAAGTAAATCACTTCCCCAAACTCCCCCCCCCCCCCTGCAACATGCCTGCAGTGTAACAGGCAAGGAGAAGGTGATTCCACTGCAAAGCAAAAAGAATATTCACTAAGAGATTGGGGCCTGAAAGGCCGCAATGTACCCTTGGCTGGAATATACATTTCAGGATCAAATTCCCACTGTCTTCAGTCAGTAAGAATTGGTAAACGTACAGCACAATTAAATAACACTCCAACCCAGAAATAATGAAGTCATCAGAAATATCATGAAAACCAAAACCATGTAGCTAATCATGAATCAGTGGAAAAGTCTCATCCAACAATGAACGTATCAGCCAACCAGCACTGCCACACCTTTTCAATTCTTTTCAGGCGCCCCCTGCTTAGATATGTTGCTTTATATTGTAAAGCGCTAAGCAAACTGTTGGCGCTATATAAATCCTGTATAATATCAATAATTATAGAATGGCAGCATTTTATCCAAAACGATAGTGTCAGACTTTTTCCAATATAACAGTATGGATTTACGAGCCTAGAATAAGGTCATAGACAGAAGCATCCTCTGCACCCTGAGTGGCCGCTGTATCTTCAACCAGCCCCAATAGGCAGACCGGTATTGTCAATGGAAATGACACGAAGGTAAGTTGATGTGAAGCACGGGTAACTCCCAGCCAGAATCCCTGTATTACTGGACAGTACCAAAATGATCAAAATCCACCAAAGAAGATGTACACTCCCATAAATACTGGCCAGTCTAACTGGGGTATAATAAATTCTGTGCCATAATTTAAAGTGGATGAGATGATCTTTAGCTGAAACTAAAGCCTTAAAGGGTAAGTACCTTTATACAAAAAATAATAAATACACATTTTTTTGCAGGTAAAAAAAGTGCATTTATTATCTTTTGTTGCAGGAGCATGTTAAGCATTGCACCAGCAGTCAGCAGATCACTGGTGCCATGCAGGTCTCCTGCAGACCTGTCAGTATATCTGCTTGCCTGTATGGGATGGGATGCAAGCAGATATACTGACAGGAAGACTCAGTTAAGTACCATGGTGCTATTACGCTCCGTGCTAATTCATTGAGAACTACAAGCCAACCGCCGCTAAGGCTGTCAGTTTCTCATTCACAGAACACAGTAAATGAGTGACCCGGGTGGGCAGAGCCCCGCAAAGCCACGTTTTAAAAAATTTGACAGCAAGGGGAGAAAAGATCCCCCGCTAGCTGTCGGAGCGGGGGCCCGTCTGATCGTAACATGTTATACCCTGAATATGGGTTTGACTTGTAACATGTTATGAATGGTGAACTTATCCTTTAAACAAATACTAACCTGACAGTAAGTGATCATTAACCCTCATTCAAACACCCAATCATTCTGGCATTCATCCAAATGATGGGTGGAAATGTGATGGTGGAATGGGTGTATAAGTTCTACTTGGTTAGTTCTTCACCCCTAGCCTGCTTTTTTGACAGCAAAGAGGGAGCTGCATGCTTGTTAGGTAAACCCAGTGTTTTCTTAATTTAACCACTTCCTGTCCGGACACTTTTACCCCCTTCCTGTCCAGGGCAGTTTTCAGCTTTCAGCGCTATCACACTTTGAATGACAATTGCGCAGTCATGCAATACTGTACCCATATGAATTTTTTATCATTTTTTTGACACAGATAAAGCTTTATTTTGGTGGTATTTATTCACCGTTGTGATTTTATTTTTTTTGCCATGTAAATGAAAATGTCCAAAAATTTTGAAAAAAAGTGTTTTTCTTATAAAATTTTGCAAATAAATAATCTTTCATCATAAATCTTGGCCAAAATGTATTCTGTTATATTTTTAGTAAAAAAAAAATAAGCCAAATTAGTTTATAACCAAAAATTTTAATTTTTAAACATTTTTTTTACATTTTTATTTTTTTTTTTATTTGTTTTTTTTTTTATTTTTTTTTACATACTGTCACCCTAGCAGTACAGTGTCACCATGGGGACACTGTACTACTTGTGGGGGGTGATGAAGATTTTTTCTTTTTTACAGTGATTGCTTTTACACCCATATAGGATGTAAAAGCAATCATTTCTCTTTCTCTCTGTCTGCTTTCTTGCAGCCATTGAGAAATACTGAGTGAGCTGTGATTGATCACACCTTGTCACAAGGTACAAAGCTGTTGTGAATAGCCTTGTACCATGTGACCTCTGTGATCATTCACAGATTTCACACGTAGCAAGCAATGATGTCAGAAGTGACATCTTGCTTACTACTTTGCATGTGATCACTGATTGGCCAATCAGTAATCACATGATCTGGACCTCGTACAGAGGTCCTGTCCGACGATCGGTGTTTCACTGTGTCCGGAGGACACAGCGGGCACCTGAGGGAGCCCCAGGGAGCGCGCACAGCTAGAAATGGCGGGTGCCGTTTATGAACGGCAACCCGCCCCTGGAGTGCCACCGCCCTGCCGTTTATAAACAGTAGGTGGACGCAAGTGGTTAAGGCAAGTTCTCGGTATTAGACTGAGAGCACTATACCATGCACCACAGGCTGATCGGTGTCTGGTGTGCACAGAAGTAAGGGAGATAAGTAAGGACATATTTAATTTACGTATTCCACTATTTATTTATCTTTTGTTTAGCCGCTTGAGGACCGCCCTATAGCAGATATACTGCTACAGGGCAGAACCTGTGCGCAGAATCACGTGTGTGTCTGTGTGTGTATATATATATATCTAAATTGTCCCTAGTATGTGTATGTATGAATGTAAGTTAGGGACCTTAGATTGTACGCCCCTTGAGGGTTAGGGACTGATGTGAATGTATAATATATATGTAAAGCGCTGTGTAAATTGACAGCGCTATATAAGTACCTGAAATAAATAAATAATAAATATACACGTGATTTTGCATTTCCGGGTAGGGGGAGCGCGCGCCCTACCCATGCCGCCTTTCGCGGCCGCGGATGTCAATCACTAGGTCCCGGTCGGTAATTACCCGCCGACACCCAGTGATTACCAAGCATCTCTGACATGGAGGAAGATTGTTTTGTTTACAAACAATCTTCCTCCCTGTCAGCTCGAGCACACTGCTCAGGATGGCTGTGCACAGTACAGTGATCCTGATCAGTGTGCTTACAGTGAAGCACACCCCTCCGCCCCCTATTAAAAAACTCCCAGCACACAGTTAACCCTTTGATCGCCCCTCACATTAACCCCTTCGTGCCCAGTGCCATTAGTACAGTCAGTGCTTTTTTTTAGCACTGATCATGGTATTGGTGTCACTGGGGTGTCAGTGACACCAAGTTAGCTCCCCCCCCAGTGTCAGAATGTCCTGCTAAAAGTCTCTGATCGCCGCCATTACTAGTAGAAAAAAAAAATCCCACTATCTATACCACCATTTGTAAATGCTAGAACTTTCACGTAAACCAAATAATTTACACGTATTGGGATTTTTTTTTTAGCAGACATGGAGCAGAATACATTTTGGCCTAAATTTATGACGAAATTTGATTTTTTAAAATTTTTTTTACTGGACATGTTTAATAGCAAAAAGTCCAAAATATAGTTTTTTTTCTCATAATTGTCGGTCTTTTTTTTGCTTATAGCACGAAAAATAAAAACTGCACAGGCGTTCAAATACCACCAAAAGAAAGCCCATTTCTTGGGGAAATAAAGGACGTACATTTCATTTTGGTGCAGCTTGCATGACCGCGCAGTTAAACTGACAATTGCATGGTCATGCAACGCTGTACATAGATGAAATTTGTCATTTTTTTCCCCACAGATAGAGCTTTCTTTCAGTGGTATTTGATCATCTCTGCAGTTTTTTATTTTTTGTGCTATAAACAAACGCTATAACCAACAGTTTTGAAAAAATATATATATTTTTGACTTCTTGCTATAAAACATATCCAGTAAAAAAATTTAATTTCTTCTTAAATTTAGGCCAAAATGTATTCTGCTCCTTGTCTTTGCTAAAAAAAAAAATCCCAAATCGTGTAAATTGGTTTACGTGAAAGTTATAGCGTCTACTGGATTTTTTATTTTAATTTGTTTTATACTTGTAATGGAGGCGATTAGCAACATACTTCGGAACTGCAGCGGGCACTGGCATTGGGTGGGAACTGACTAACGGCCACTGACATCTCCAGTGACACTAATACAGTGATCAGTGCTAATAAAAAGCACTGACACTGTACTAATGGCACTGGGCAGGAAGTGGTTAACATCTGGGGCGATCAAAGGGTTAACTGTGTTGTGCTGTGGTAACAGTGTGTGCTGTTTTTCTAGGGAGACATGCTGTTTACACAAAGGTCTCTCCCCTCTCAGCTTTAGCGGTGATCACCGAATTCCCGGCATGGAACTTGGTGATTGACATCCGCTGCAACCAATGGCAGCGCAGGCAGGGTGGCACGCACACGCCCTCTACCTAGAAATGCAAAATCATGTTTATTTACGTGATTTTGCGCAGAGTGGCTGCCCTGTAGAAATACAGGTGAAACTCGAAAAATTTGAATATCGTGCAAAAGTTCATTTATTTCAGTAATGCAACTTAAAAGGTGAAACTAATATATGAGATAGACTCATTACATGCAAAGCAAGATAGTTCAAGCCGTGATTTGTCATCATTGTGATGATTATGGCTTACAGCTCATGAAAACCCCAAATCCACAAATCCAGAAAATGAGAATATTACATGCAATCAATAAAACAAGGATTGTACATAGAACAATATCGGACCTCTGAAAAGTAGAAGCATGCATATGTACTCAGTACTTGGTTTTGCCCCTTTTGCAGCAATTACTGCCTCAATGCGGCGTGGCATGGAAGCTATCAGCCTGTGGCACTGCTGAGGTGTTATGGAAGACCAGGATGCTTCAATAGCGGCCTTCAGCTCTTCTGCATCGTTCGGTCTCATGTCTCTCATCTTTCTCTTGGCAATGCCCCATAGATTCTCTATGGAGTTCAGGTCAGGCGAGTTTGCTGACCAATCAAGCACAGTAATCCCACAGTCATTGAACCAGGTTTTGGTGCTTTTGGCAGTGTGGGCGGTGCCAAGTCCTGCTGGAAAATGAAGTCAGCATCCCCATAAAGCTCGTCTGCAGAAGGAAGCATGAAGTGCTCCAAAATCTCCTGGTAGACGGCTGCGTTGACCCTGGACTTAATGAAGCACAGTGGACCAACACCAGCAGATGACATGGCTCCCCAAATCAACACAGACTGTGGAAACTTCACACTGGACTTCAAGCATCTTGCAGTGTGTGCCTCTCCATTCTTCCTCCATACTCAGGGTCCTTGGTTTCCAAATGAGATGCAAAAGTTGCTCTCATCAGAAAAGAGGACTTTGGACCACTGAGCAACAGACCAGGTTTGTTTTTCTTTAGCCCAGGTAAGACGCTTCTGATGTTTGTTGTTGTCAGGGCAGGAGCTGAGGAACGGACAGGCAGGCCTAATAACAATGTAATGCACTGGCTGACAACCACCACCCACAGACCGAAGTCCCTCAGGGCGCGGAGTCTAAGTCCCAGGCTGCCCTTCACCAGGGCCCCTGATGGTGGGGATGGACTTGACGCAGCCAGGAACCAGGTCGCGGCCCCCGAGACACCTCAGTTGCGGTAATGGCCGCCGCCAATGGCGTGTAGCTGGTGGAAAAGACAATAGAGTAGTCAGGCAGGCCGGGTCGACAACAACGGGACAAAATGGTACAGGACAGCAGACAAGAATCACAGGTCACAATCCAGGTTCAGCAACAGAGGGTCAGATCAAAGGAGAACACAAAGAATAGTCACCAGCCGAGTCAGATTCCAGGAGAGTCACGAGAGTCAGAACAGAGTTATAGCGAGACAAGACACAAGTGCAAAGAGCATGTGCAGACCACAGGCTTATATGTAATCAGCCACACCCCTCTGGGGGATGGACCTCAGAGACCTGAAGGCATAAAAGATTCCCACCATGCTCAGCAGAAATCCAAGATGGATGCCAGCACATGGAGTAACATAACCTCTGGAAAAAAGGTAGGACCTTGACAGTTGTTCAGGAGCGACTTGACAAGAGGAATACGACATTTGAAGCCCATGTCCAGGATCCGTCTGTGTGTGGTGGCTCTTGATGCACTGACTCCAGCCTCAGTCCACTCCTTGTGAAAGTCCCCAACACTTTTGAATGGCCTTTTCCTGACAATCCTCTCCAGGCTGCGGTCATCCTGCTGCTTGTGCACCTTTTTCTTCCACACTTTTCCCTTTCACATAACTTTCTATTAATGTGCTTTGATACAGCACTTAGGGAACATCCAACTTCTTCTTTCCCTCCTTATGGAGGGTGTCAATGATGGTTTTCTGCACAACTGTCAGGTCAGCAGTCTTTCCCATGATTGTGATTCCTACTGAATCAGACTGAGAGACTATTTAACGGCTCAGGAACCCTTTGCAGGTGTTATGGCTTAATTAACTGATTAGAGTGGGACACTTTGAGCCGAGAATATTGCACCTTTTCACAATATTCTCATTTTCTGAGATTGTGGATTTGGGGTTTTCATGAGCTGTAAGCCATAATCATCACAAGTATGACAAATCACGACTTGAACTATCTTGCTTTGCATGTAATGAGTCTATCTCATATATTAGTTTCACCTTTTAAGTTGCATTACTGAAATAAATGAACTTTTGCACGATATTCTCATTTTTTGAGTTTCACCTGTATATCTGCTATAGAACGGTAGTTAAGTTGTTAAATGTATTTTAACCTTTTTCAGTCTGATTCCTGATTCCTTAAGGTACAGCCCGCTGATCTGGTTATCCTTGCTGGACGCCTGCATCCCTGACACATAGGGGTTTATTTACTAAAGCTGGAGAGTCCAAAATCAGACTGCCTTCTGCATAGAAACCAATCAGCTTCTAACCTCAGCTTGTTCAATGAAGCTTTGGCAATGAAACCTGGAAGCTGATTGGTTTCTATGCAGAAGGGAGTCTGATTTTGGACTCTCCAGCTTCAGTAAATAAACCCCATACAGTCCTTAGTTCCACCCTTGGATGCACACAGGCCATATATGCCCTACCTATACCAGGGTTCTTTGCTCATTTATGCAAAGAGCATTCATGTAGTCAGAGATGTTTGCCTCTGAATGTCACCCAACATGGCTTATTCTTGATTGACTGCTAAATATTTTTGTAAATTCTGGTGTAAAGATGGGCAGATCATTATACTAAGTATTTTCTGTGGGTGGTATGATCTGTATATGTGAAGTTTCACTTCTGTCATCTTCATGTGTGATCATGTTGTTTCTGCATGCTGTTTATGAAAAGCATCAGATCATTATTACCTGCTGTAAGATCGGCCTGCCATATTATTTCTTCTATGTCCATCTGTTTTCTACACAAGTTAATAAGAAAAATCAATGGGTGGCAATTTGCCTTTAAAACTGTACATTAACTACTACTGTACATTGTACAGGTAACTGGGAAGAATGAAAAATACACTATATTGCCAGAAGTATTGGTCGGCCTGCTTTCCTCGTACATGAACTTTAATGGCATCCCAGTCTTAGTCCGTAGGGTTCAATGTTGAGTTGGCCCGCGCTTTACAGCTATTACAGCATCAACTCTTCTGGGAAGGCCGTCCACAAGGTTTAGGAGGGTGTCTATGGGAATGTTTGACCATTCTTCCAGCAGCACATTTGTGAGGTCAGGCACTGATGTCGGACAAGAAGGCCTGGCTCACAGTCTCCGCTCTAATTCATCCCAAAGGTGTTCTATTGGGTTGTAGGGAGGACTCTGTGCAGACCAGTCAAGTTCCTCCACCCCAAACTCGCTCATCCATGTCTTTATGGACCTTGCTTTTTGCACTGGTGCGCAGTCATGTTGGAACAGGAAGGGGCCATCCCCAAACTCTTCCCACAAAGTTGGGAGCATGAAATTGTCCAATATCTCTTGGTATGCTGACACCTTAAGAGTTCCCTTCACTGGAACTAGGGGACCAAGCCCAACCCTTGAAAAACAACCCCACGCCATAATCCGCCCTCCACCAAACTTTACCAAACTTTACACTTGGCACAATGCATTCAGGCAAGTACTGTTTTCCTGGCAACTGCCAAACCCAGACACGTCCATCGGATTGCCAGAGAAGCGTGATTGGTCACTCCAGAGAACATGTCTCCACTGCTCTACAGTCCAGTAGCGGCGTGCTTTACACCACTGCATCCGATGCTTTGCAGTGCACTTGGTGATGTAAGACTTGGGTGCAGCTGCTCGGCCATGGAAACCCATTCCATGAAGCTCTCTACACACTGTTGTTGTGCTAATCTGAAGGCCACATGAAGTTTGGAGGTCTTTAGCTATTGACTCTGCAGACAGTTGGTGACTTCTGCGCACTGTGCGCTTCAGCATGCACTGACCCCGCTCTGTCATTTTACGTGGCCTACCACATCATGGCTGAGTTTCTGTTGTTTCCAGTTGCTTCCACTTTGTTATAATCCCACTAACAGTTGAGTGTGGAATATTTAGTAGCCAGGAAATGTCACAGATGGACTTATTGCATAGGTGACAACCTATCACGGGACCACGCTTGGAGTCACTGAGCTCCTGAGAACGACCCATTCTTTCACAAATGTTTGTAGAAGCAGTCTGCATGCCTAGGTGCTTGATTTTCTACACCTGTGGCCATGGAGGGGATTGGAACATCTGAATCCAATTATTTGGAGGGCTGGCACAATACTTCTGGCAATATAGTCTATATATTTATCTACTATCAAAGCCTATTTTCAGGTTTTAGCAAACTTTTATGCATTAACTATATCTGGTCTCCAACAGTACACATAACATGGAAATGCAATTATTTTAGTCAGTGTAAACTGCTAAATACCTCTTCTCATCAGAAGTCTTGTGACTTCTATCAGTGTCCAGCAGAGCACTGGTTAAAGCTTGTAGGAGGAGTTTTTATTCTCCCCTTATTGTCCTATGACGCTGCATAACTCCTGACCCTCTGTCTGGACAGCACTGATTGGCCCTGTGCTGATCACATGCACTCTCCCAAGAAAAAAAAGTTTTCTAGCAACACACACTAAACCGAGCATGTGCATCTTGCCCCCAAGGCTTTGTTCTATCAGCAGATGGATTGGGGACAGTAGAAGAAGGGGAAGATCAGAGAAGTCAGGATAAAAATCCATTTTACACAATGTGGAAGATTAACCGCTTAGGTTGCACAGCGAGTATAAAAAGGAAGCATTACTGTGTATACAGACTGATTAATAATTTTTTCTATATAATTACTGGTGGGGGGGGGGGCTTTTGTGACTGTGGGGAGCTGATGTGAAGTTAATTTAAAGTGGTTCTAAAGGCTGTAGGTTTTTTACCTTCATGTATTTTATTCATGAAGGTAAAAAACCTGCGTGTAGCAGTGCCCCCTAAGACTTATCTGAGCCCGATCCTGATCCAGCAATGTGCACAGGAGCCACGGCTGTCCCGGGTCTCTCTCCTCACTGGCATTGCCATTGGCTCCCACTGCTATCAATCACAGCCAGTGAGGAGAATGTGTGTCTTATGAATACATAGAGCAGGTCTCGGGAGTGAGCACACACTAGTGTCCCCATAGCAAGCTGCTTGCTATTAGGGGCACTGATCAAGGAGAAGGAGGCAGGAGTGCAGGCTGGGGACCCAAGAAGAGGAGGTTCGGGGCTGCTCTGCAATAGTTTTGGTAAGTATGACATGTTTTGTTATTGGAAAAAAAACAAAACAAACCTTTTTATCACTTTAATCAATCATCTAGGCTAGCTAGGCCTCTGATAGGTAAAAAGTACTCTGATGGGGAACGCTGATGTGATCAGGGGTGCTCTTATGTTTTGGGGGGATATGATATGATATGGGGACCTCTGCTGTGATGGAGGTGGGCTGATATGAAGGTAATTTCATCACAGCAGTTGTGATTGGTGGGGGGGAGGGGGGGTTGTGACTGAGCGGGGCTGATTTGAAGTTTAATTTCATCAGTGTTGATCTACATATTACAGTAGTTAACCATGCTGCCAGAGCCGAGTGGTAGGGCTCTGACAGGAGAAGGGACTCTGATGGAGAACTCTGATGTAATAGGGGGGGCTGTCATGTATTGGGGGCACTCTGACGTGACATGGGGGTCTCTGATGTGATGGAGGAGGGCTGATATGAAGGTAATTTCATCAAAGCAGCTGTGATTTGTGGTGGGGGGGGGGGTTGTGACTGAGCGGGGCTGATTTGAAGTTAATTTCATCAGTGTTGATCTACATATTACAGTAGATGACCATGCTGCCAGAGCCGAGTGGTAGGGCTCTGATAGGAAAAGGGACTCTGATGTAATCGGGGGGGGGGGGGGGGCTGTCATGTATTGGGGGCACTCTGATGTGATGGAGGAGGGCTGATAGGAAGTTCATTTCATCAAGGTGGTTGTGTCCATCTTCCTAGGCTCAGGTTTCCCATTGATGATATGTAACATCTACATTTTTGTACGATTTAGATTTTGAATAAGGGTACCTCGACTGAAAAAAGTTTGAAAAATGCTGCTCTACGTAACACATAATTCAGTAGTTCAGCCTTTCAGTAATGGCGGAGGAGTATAGCTGGCCGAACTATTGTAGTCTGACAGCAAGGACACCTCTGCTGTCTCCAATTGGCTGCAGGCACTGATCGGAAAAAACATTTCCAACAAGTCTATTCGTGACAAGTCAATCATTAGATCAACTTGTCCTACATGGGAACGGCTATAGGTGGATCGAGATTTGGTCAGTCTCTGCTGAACCGGTCAAATTTCGATCCGTCTATGACCAGCTTATGTCATACTCATGAATGTATCTAATGTGGTCTGAAAATATTGTAACACGAAGAGTGAATTAAAAGAATCTCATTGTCTAGCTTTAAAAATGTGTAGAACTTTATCCAGCAAATATATCTCCCATGGGTTGGACACAATTAAGCAAAGAAAAAAAAAATGCTGAGGTCGGTGTGGTTTTAAGGAGTCGGTACATGGTTCGGATTTAATGCATTCTCGACAATTCCCAGATCTCAAGAGCTCTTCGCAACTCCTATCATGATCCCAATAGCTGTCAGGAGGACGCTGATGTGTTTTCAGACCATCTTGAAATTCTGTGAAATGTTATGTCCAGAGCATAAGCGGTTCTTAATGGTGTTTCCAGCTGCAAATGACTTCAGTCTGTATTTCTTATATAATTGCAAGAATTGCTAAATGCCTTGCTATTCTTCTGTCAAGCTTTGTTTTGTGGTTTCCTGTTGTGTCTTTGTGCGATTTACATGCCGGTCATTTGCGTTGCCTTACGATGTGACTCTCAAGCCATTACAATGGTAATGAATTTTTTAGGAGTTTTAGGATTTTTTTATGATTATTCTTTTTTTTTTTATTTAAATACACATTGTAATATACACTCGCCGGCCACTTTATTAGGTACACCTTACTAGTACCGGGTTGGACCCCCTTTTGCCTTAAAGAATAAGTTCACTTTTTGGAACATGTTACATGTTTCACCCATTTTTAGGGTGGAACATGTATCATGGTACCATAGCTACAGCCGCCCTCCCCTCCCTCTGATAGTACGGGGAGAAGTCATATTCAAGTAATTTTAAAAAAATGTATTCACGAAGTGAATCATTAATTTTTTTTTTTGATATGTAAAAATGTTGAACAGACGTTTTCTCCTACAATACTGATGAAAAATCCAGGGAAGGTAGGAAGGCCATGGGAAAATGAATCAACCCATAGATATGTTGTTCAGCCAGTGTGATAAACGAAAAAAATGACTCAATTTCCTTGACTTTCCCGCCGCCAGAATACGCTGATCAGCGCTGCTGGCTCTAGCCGGCAGCGCTGATCGAGTGGGGAAAATCCAACAGGACGGTTGTACAGAGATGGCATCCAGGGTTGGCATCTCTGCAGAGTTTTGGCCACACACCAACTAGCCACAGGTAATTTGCCAGTTTGTATTTGGCCATAGCAAAGTCTCTTGTGGCGTCCAGAGGCATGAACGCAGCAAATTATCTGTGCACAAACTCTCGTGTCAAAGTAGCAGAATTGTAAATTATAAACATAAAAATGAGTCAAAAGGGGGCATTTACTAAAGGCAAACAGATTGAGCATTTTGCAAGTGCAGTTGCATTATTATCTTTAGTAAATGTAAATGCGGTAAAGCTTCACTTTGTAAAGAATACCCGATCAGGTGCAAGGAAAATAAAAATCTGCCTTTTTGCTTGTACATGATTGGAGCTTCAGCACATTCACTAAGCTCTGTGGAAAATAAGTGGAACTGCACTTGCAAAGTGCACAGTCTGTGTACCTTTAGTAAGTCAACTCCAAAGTCTTTCTCCATTTAGCCCTGGTTCACATATGTGTGGCCGTGTGGTCCGCGTTTTGCGAGGGCACGAGAGCCCATTCATTTGAATGGACTCCCGTGCCCTGTGACACGCAGAGAAGAAGTGTCACGGGGCTCTGAGGAAGAGGCAAGTCCTCGAAACGCGTCAGCCTTTCGGAGGGCTCTGAGGAAGGGGCAAGTCCTCGAAACGCATCAGCCTTTTGGAGGGCTCTGAGGAAGAGGCAAGTCCACGAAACGCGTCAGCCTTTTGGAGGGCTCTGAGGAAGAGGCAAGTCCTCGAAACGCGTCAGCCTTTTGGATGTCTATACTCCCTATTGCGGACTGTTACTCAGCGTGGTGTTGACCCAACTGTTCTTTATGATGTGCCTTGACTATATTGTCGTTTGTGAGTACAACACATACTTTATTTTTTATTAAACATTTTTTATGGTAATGCACTAGGCCTGTGCGCCCTCTGTTTTTTCTTTCCTCACGCAGAGAAGAAGTCCCTGCACTTCTTCTGAAAACGCAGCCCGCATGGGAACCTCGGTTCCCGGTACGGTTGCGTTTTCCAGTGTGGGCGGCATACCATTAGAACTAATGGCAATCCGCCCATGGGTCCGCATTTCTCTGGTCAGGTGGTGCGGCTACACGGATTTTCATGCGGATCTGCAGCGGCACTACTCGCACAGATGTGAACCTAGCCTTAGGCCCGTTCAGATCTATGCGGGTGCAGGAATCACAGCGATTCCTGCAGCGGCAACCACCTGCAGTCAAAATGCAGTGTGTTTTCAGGCAAAGGAAATCGCATGGTGCGAAACCAAAATGCGATCTCCCAGTCTTCGCATTTTTAGAATGGTGCAGGAACCATTTCCCTGTGGAAGCAGACACGGCAGCCCATTCCAATTAATGGGCTGCCGTATCTGTGCAAACCTGCATACATGTGAACCAGGCTCTAGTCCTTTTTGCTAGTTAAAGGGCAAGTTTAGATCTGCCTTAATAACCCCTCTTCTGAATGTTATTTTCACAGGGTAATGCCGGATAAACATGAGCTTCAAGAGTTGTTCATGAACAAGACATAAAGTGTACACAATAATGGATGGTGGCTGGATTTTACATAATGACAGGGAGTATAAAAAGAGCTGCGAGAACACTTTAAATTCTCAGGATTATATGAATTACGCACTTCAGAAATACATATTGCACTCCGCGACTCTTTGAAATGAACTGTTGACTGATCAAAATAAAGGATTAAGTTCTGTGGTGCCTGATGGTTTAGCTGCCCTTGAGATTTCAATTCCGTTTTATGTTAATCTATCTTTCTCTGTTACACTTGCATGAGCAGCTGCCGCTTTTTTTTTGTACGAATTTCCTTAAAGTGACCCTGTCACTGTGGGCTTGAAACAAAACTAAAGGCAGTCTGTAAATCGAGATGTTGTATACTTACCTGTCCAACCGACCATGTTTTAAAACTCCACTGCCTTGCTGATTCTGGGATATTCCCGAGTGTGTTGAATACCTGCTCTGCTACAAGCTGTGGTTCCTCCCACTGACTTGTGTTTCAGAAAAGTTCAGAAATTTGTTCTCTGCACCAGCAGCCAATTTTGGTTGGGTAGGAAGTTTCAACGGTGTACCCAGTCAGTTCTCCAGAACTAGCACTTCCGCCTGGCAGTACTAGGGTCGTTGGTTCGAATCCCAGCCACGGCACCACCTGCCTGGTGTTTGCATGTTCTCCCTGTGCCTGCGTGGGTTTCCTCCGGGTACTCCGGTTTCCTCCCAGACTCCAAAGACATGCTGGCAAGTTTATTGGATCCTGTCTAAATTGGCCCTAGTATGTGTATGTATGAATGTAAATTAGGGACCTTAGATTGTACGCCCCTCGAGGGTTAGGGACCGATGTGAATGTACAATATACAGGGTGCGGCAACATAACTTCCTTTTTTCCAAAACGCAATAAAACCCATTTTATGAATCAGAATTGTTTTTATTGTCTTTAATAATGTAGGTACATATCTAAAGTTCTGTTTTACACAGTTTTGAAAATCATATCAGGTAGGTGACGCCCCCCATTGTCCATACACTGAATAAGCCGATTTCTGGCGTTTTTCATGACCCTTACCAGCATAGCAGCGGGTATGTTGGCAATTTTCCGAAAGTCCAAGGGCAGACACATGTTTGCGCGCAGAACGCTGCGGGGATCGCACGATTGAAGCTCTCACTGCTTCGATGTTCTCAGGTGATCTGATGGGTCGAGGGACTCCAGCTCTTCGTCTTGTTGTACTCGCGGTTTGTCTGAACGTAGTGACCCACGTAACAATTGATTTCTTGTCCGGGACACGGCCCAACGGGGCTACATTGAAGCGATGTCGGAAGGCGCGTTGGGTTGCGATCACAGAAAATCCGTTCGAAAAGTAGGCCTCTACGGCAAACGCACGCTGCTCACTGTTCCAACGCATGATAATGACTGACCTGGAAGAGAACAAAAACTTTAGAACTACGCCTGTCGCCTGAGACCACTCCCGCCCCGCTATGGCCGCTACAGCCTGAATGGCACGCATTTCAAAAAAGGACGTTATGTTGCTGCACCCTGTATATGTAAAGCGCTGCGTAAATTGACAGTGCTATATAAGTACCTGAAATAAATAAACTTCACCGCAAGCAGGGGTAGGCAACCTGCTTCTCTCTAGCTGTTGTGAAACTACATTTCCCATGAGGCATTGCAACATTACAAAACTGACAGTTACAGCTATGACTTGCAGAGGTATGATGGAACCTGTAGTCCTGCAACTGCTGGAGAGCCGCAGGTTGCCTACCCTGACCACAAGGTACACTTTTATCAACTGATTTTGCCAAAGATGCCAGGGTGAAAATACTTTGCTGGACAGCGCCTGTGTCCGGTCAGGTGCAAGTGCTGTTTTGTATTCTAACAGCCACAAATGCCAGTTGTCAGGCTGCAGTTGCTGGTACAGGGGATTCTTACATTCACGCTGCTTGACATATGATAGGAGAATTTAGTGATTTCCTTGAAATCCTAATGTGTATGGTCAGCTTTTTGATGCGTAAAGTAAAAAGTAAAGCTTTTACAGGTTATCACTTTCCAGTTAATTGCGAATTATGACACTAAAATTATTGTTCTCACTCTGACGTTCGCGACAATATCCCACATGGGTGGTGCAACCACCGTTTACATATGCATGCTGGACCTAGGCACGTGTTTGCATTTTCGTGTATGTGCGGGGGATGGGGTGCTTTTAAATTTTTTAAACAGTTTTTATTTAAAGTTGTAGTAAATTCTGCTACATAGTTTAATTATTAGGGGCCCCCAGGTGGGTTATGCCATATTGTCCTAGTATGCACAGCATATTAGTACTTTATAGCAGACTTACCGGTCAAACGGTGCTCTCCAGAGCTGTGGTGGGGTCGATCCGGCAGGCCTCAGGCGCTTCCATCTTCGCATGGTCTTCTTTTCGGGTTCCCTGCCTTGGCTGATAGGTTGGGCCATGATGACGTCACTCCTGCGCATGCACACGGGAGTCACATCGCCGCAGCACAGATCGGGGCCATAAATGTTCACTGATCTGCGCATGCACAGCTCAGTGAACATGACCACTGACAGACAGGAGACTGCATTTATGGCAGAAGAGACCAATAGGATGTAAAAAAAGTTAAGTTTACTTCCACTTTAACGTTATTACTATTACAAGGAGGCTAACAAGTCCTCCTGCAATAGCTTTGGGCAGGTGACAGGTACTCTTTATTGAAACATCCAGGGTCTATTAGACCCCTGATGACTCCCCTGCCTTTCAAAGCAGCTAACCAAGCACAGATCGTGCTTGGTTAGCTGCTTCCCTGGCTGTAACAACCAGGAAAAGAAAGCTCTGAATCCAGAAGTGACAAAATCCTTGTCACTTCCAAGTTCATTGGTCACAGAGGAGATTAGTAAATGTTACTCCATCAGCTCTTCATGAAGCTGCCCTGACTGCTTACTGCATTCCTGAGCTCCCTGGAAGAACAAGAGAGCCCAGGAACCACTGCAGGCGGGAGGGCGTTGTTCCTTCACAGTACTGTAAAAGCAGCTGTGAAACCTCTGGATCAACTACACAAAACAGCTGATGGCCAGCTAAAAAAATGGTACCTACTATAGATCTGCAGCCATGATAATAACCACTTGATGACAGGAAGTGTATATATGTTTGTATATTAGTGAGTAAGTGGTTTAAGAGTGACTCCAGTTTTGCAGAGAAAGAAAAAAAAAACATTCCCATTTCGGTGATCAATGTACATTGCAGAGATTTTAACATTCTTACTACATGGGAAGCCTAAAATCTGACTTCTTAGTGCAGATTTTTGGGAAAATCGGTGAGCCAGTCACACAAGAGTTTTTTACAGCCAGGGATCAGCAGTTCAGTAAAAGTGATCTGTGCAGCTCTACAGCTACCTGATCACTTTTACTCCCCTGATGGAGCCCATGTTTTTTTTGGAGGTCTGTTCTTCTGGGGAGCTCAAGACTGAGGTAAATGGCTGGGATAGCTAAACACAGAGGAAATGGAAGAACATCTGTTCTCCCATCTCCTCTGTGACTAATGAAGCTGGAAGCAACAGTGATTTAATTGCTTCAGGTTTCAGGGCTGTCATTCCCTGGCTGTTACAGCTAGGAAAGCAACAATTAAGCACAATCTGTAGACCAATCAGTGGTCTAATAGATCCTTTATGTCTCCATATAGAGGACCTGTCACCACCCCACAGCTATCACATTGGGGGCTTGCTAGCCCACTTGTGATAGCAGCAAAGTTGAATTAAAAAAGTGTAAAATAAAAAAATGTAAATAAATAAAAATAAATAAATGAGAATTTAAAAGCAACCCCCCCCCCCCCACTGCATACATGCAAATGTAAACTTGCACAGAGGTCCTGTATGTGTATATAAGCAGTGATTGCAGCACATGTAAGGTATTGCAATGAATGTCAGAGTGACAGCAATAATTCTAGGGCCATCATTCACTATGAACGCCACACTGATAATCTGTAAATCCTTTTAAAGCATCGTATTGGTTCTGCGTCACCATTTCATGGACATGCCCAAGTTTGAGTATTGACATGTTTGGTATCTATTTGCTTACACAACATCTTCTTTTATATTTTAGCAAAAAAAAAAAGGGTGTTACAGTATATTATGTTTGGGTGCACTAACATTTATTCTATTTTTTTCCTGAAAATGTACATTTGATAAACGGCTGTGCAAATATCATGTGACATAAAAAATTGAAACAGCCACCATTTTATTCTTTGGTTCCTCTGTTTTCAGAAAATATATAATGTTTGGGTGTTCTAAGTAATTTTTTTAAGCAAAGAACGCTGATTTTAACATTTGTGAGAAAAATTTGAAAATTGTGCTTGTGTAACAATTGTATATGCTATTTTTTATTTTATTTTTTATTTGCTATAATTTTTTTTTCCATGAAAGTGGAATTTCTCTTTAAAGATCCAGGAGGCTGAGTATATCAGCATGAGGTTTCTCAGCTCTGAGAGGCATCCTTAGATAAAGTAAAGCTATATAAGAAGGTTAATATAAAACTTTAATAGGCAACCTGAATAGTTAGGGAATTGTTCCCCTCTCTCCGACGCTTTCTGCGGCTCTTCTGTCCCACTAGGAGACCCAAGTGTGCATCCAGCAGTTCCACCGGCTGACCATACAGCTGATTAGGGACCAGAAGGGCCCCAATCATCTCTATGGTCTGAGAAACCAGAATCGATGATCATTTCACCGGTTGTAAACAAACAATTAGTGGTTTGAAAAAAGCAACCTTGGAAGCTTTTAAAAGCAAAGGAGATCTTTCAGTAAAGAGTACCTGTCACTGACTATTGCTATGTCAAGGGAAAATTTTTAGTTTCCTTACAATAACAATACAAATGAAAACATTTTTTTAAAGGAACAGTGTGAAAATAAAAAAATCTAAAAAAAAATTTAAGCAACCCCCCCCCCCGTGCTCAAGCGCAAAGGTGAACACATGCATCTGTCTCGCACGTAAACAAGGATCACACCACACATGTGAGGTATCACTGCAGACGTCAGATCGAGGCCAGTAATTCTATCACCAGACCTCCTGTGAAAATCTTAAGTCTGTAATCTGTAAATAAATAAGGCTTTTAAAGCGTCACCTATGGATAATAAAATGTAAGTAGTTTGTCGCCAGTGTTTGACATCTGTTTATACAGCGTAACATTATATTTCATCAAACACTTTGGTAGTACCAGGGGCGGACTCACAACTCATGGGGCCCCTGGGCAATAGGGGATCATAGGGCCCCTGTGTCCTTGCCCAAACTCAAAAAAGACTATGAAAAAGGTACCAGGGGCATCTCATGGGGCCCCCTACTGACCCCCCGGGCAATAGGGGTTAATGGGGCCCCTGTGTCCTTGCCCAAACTCAAAAAAGCCTATGAAAAAGTTACCAGGGGTATCTCATGGGGCCCCCTACTGACCCCGGGCCCTCGGGCAGTGCCCGGGTTTCCAAATGGTCAGTCCGCCCCTGGGTAGTACAGTATATTGTGTTTATGTACATTAAAATTAATTAAAGTGTATTTTTATTTTTGCATTTGAAAAACTGCTGTACAAATGCCATGTGCCATAAAAACACCAACATTTTATTCTCTAGGGCCTCTTCTTTAAAAAACGATAAAATATTTGAGGGTTCTAAGTAATTTTCCAGCAAGCAACTACTGATTTTCACATGTAAACAAAAAGTGTCAGTAAAGCCCAGGTCTTATTTAATAGCCAAATCTTGGACTGTTCTTTAGAGTGCCGAACCTTGCCTGTTGCCTCATACACATTTCTATTGGCCAGTGAGACATCCCATCCTACTGATGGGTCAACAGAAACATGTAGAGGCATCAGCAAAATCTGACATTACCCCATCAGAATGGCTCGGTATCTGCAGGGATTTTGAAGTGGTTGCAGGTATGTTTTCCACTAGGCGCCTGCACAGGTTTTTACATTTTTGTTCTACAGGCAGCATGTCTTTAACAGCAGATTTTGTATGATTGGTACGTCCTGATAGGTCTGCTATAGCAGGTTTGTCTATAGCTGAACAAAGCTTCAAAAGGCATAAAGAATGAGCAGGTCAGGCGTCATCTGGAGCACAATTTCCCCAGAGTGCGTGATATCACTTTCTAGTTCATAGGAGAAGCTTCCCCTCCCTGCTGAATCAAGGTGCGTATCACGGCCTCCTCCTCGATGAACCCTCAGGAGGGTTGGAAGAAAAGACTGCTCAGTTGTGGAGAGCATGACATTTTATGTGATTGCATTTTTTACACTTTATTCAGGCTCGTCTACTTAAAATATCCCCTTGAAGCTTTGTTTATGCCTAAAATGGCTAAAAAGCAAACACTAGGTGCAATTAAAAGAAAACTGCATCCTTTTCTTAATTTAGGAAAAAAAAAATGATGATTTCCCCAATGGCTTTTACAGGCAATTTATGGAAATTTGAAAGTAATGCTAAACTATGATTATCAATTTTGTTGTGCTTGCACAGGCACCAGTGTATTGTATTTGTACATATTGTACCCCTGAATATTCCGCTACTTGCAGTGAAACATATTGGGTCATATAGGGTTGCTTGTTTTGTGTTTGTGGTAGCTGGGATGGTGGTATAGTATATACTGAAATAATATCAAAAACTTTTTTAGGGAAATGTTTATGGGAATAAAAGGAACAACAATGGGATAATATGTCATATGGTACATAGGAGGGATGTTTATCCTGGCAAGTCTAACCAGACAGGAAGATAGGAGAATTTTCCTTTTTTGGAAAAGTATTAATCCACTAGTACAGTTGCCTCCAAACTGCAGCCCTTGGTGCACTATTCCTCCCACTGACACCAATGATAACACACCATCGCTCCCACTGACACCAATGATGAGGCACCATTCCTTCCACTGACACCAACAGTGGGGAACTATTCCTCCCACTGATACCAACTATGGGGCACTATTCCTCCCACTGATACCAATGATGGGGAACTATTCCTCCCACTGATACCAATGATGGGGCACTATTCCTCCCACTAATACCAATGATGGGGCACTATTCCTCCCACTAATACCAATGACGGGGCACTATTCCTCCCACTGATACCAATGATGGGGCACTATTCCTCCCACTAATACCAATGATGGGGCACTATTCCTCCCACTAATACCAATGATGGGGCACTATTCCTCCCACTGATACCAATGATGGGACGCTATTCCTCCCACAGATACCAATGCTGGGGCACTATTTCTCCCACTGGCACCATTCCTTCCACTGACACCAACAGTGGGGTGTAATCTCTCCCACACTGAACACAAAACACGGCGCACTCTTCCTCCCACTGATACCAACGATGGGGCACTATTCCTCCCACTGATAACTATTGGGCACTATTTCTCCCACTGATACCAATGATGGGGCGCTATTCCTCCCACTGATACCAATGATGGGGCGCTATTCCTCCCACTGATACCAATGATGGGACACTATATTCCTCCCACTGATATCAATGATGGGGCACTATTCCTCCCACTGATACCAATGATGGGGCACTATTCCTCCCACTGATAACTATTGGGCACTATTCCTCCCACTGATACCAATGATGGGGCGCTATTCCTCCCACTGATACCAATGATGGGGCGCTATTCCTCCCACTGATACCAATGATGGGGCGCTATTCCTCCCACTGATACCAATGATGGGACACTATATTCCTCCCACTGATACCAATGATGGGGCACTATTCCTCCCACTGATACCAATGATGGGGCACTATTCCTCCCACTGATAACTATTGGGCACTATTCCTCCCACTGATACCAATGATGGGGCACTATTCCTCCCACTGATAACAACTATTGGGCACTATTCCTCCCACTGATACCAATGATGGGGCACTATTCCTCCCACTGATACCAATGATGGAGCACTATTCCTCCCACTGATACCAATGATGGGGCACTATTCCTCCCACTGATAACTATTGGGCACTATTCCTCCCACTGATACCAATGATGGGGCACTATTCCTCCCACTGATAACAACTATTGGGCACTATTCCTCCCACTGATACCAATGATGGGGCACTATTCCTCCCACTGATACCAATGATGGGACACTATATTCCTCCCACTGATATCAATGATGGGGCACTATTCCTTCCACTGACACCAATGATGGAGCACTATTTCTCCACCGATACCAATGATGGGGCACTATTCCTCCCACTGATACCAATGATGGGGCACTATTCCTCCCACTGATACCAATGATGGGACACTATTTCTCCCACTGATACCAATCATGGGACACTATTCCTCCCACTGATACCAATGATGGGGCACTATTCCTCCCACTGATACCAATGATGGGGCACTATTTCTCCCACTGATACCAATGATGGGACACTATTCCTCCCACTGATACCAATGATGGGGCACTATTCCTACCAGTAATACCAATGATGGGGCACTATTCCTCCCACTGATACCAATGATGGGGCACTATTCCTCCCACTGACACCAATGATGGGGCACTATTCCTCCCACTGATACCAATGATGGGACACTATTCCTCCCACTGATACCAATGATGGGACACTATTCCTCCCACTGATACCAAGATGATGGGGCACTATTCCTCCCACTGACACCAATGATGGGGCACTATTCCTCCCACTGATACCAATGATGGGGCACTATTCCTCCCACTGATATCAATGATGGGGCACTATTCCTCCCACTGACACCAATGATGGGGCACTATTCCTCTCACTGATACCAATGATGGGGCACTATACCTCCCTCTGATACCAATGCTGGGGCACTATTCCTCCCACTGATACCAATGCTGGGGCACTATTCCTCCCCCTGATACCACCAATGGGGCACTATTCCTCCCACTGATACCAATGATGGGGCACTATTTCTCCCACAGATACCAATGATGGGGCACTATTCCCCCCACTGATACCAATGATGGGGCACTATTCCTCCCACAGATACCAATTATGGGGCACTATTCCTTCTTCTGACCACAGATGCTATATAATATTATTTTACTCCCACTGACACCAAGGCATTTTGTACTCCCATTGGCTAGTCCATTCCTTCCAAAATTCTGAAGGACAGCAAACTGGCCCTTTGTTTAAAAAGTTTTTAAAACCCTCCTCTAGTAGACTTTGAGAGTAGGTAATCCTCTAGTAGGTTTCAAGTGTAGGTAATATCACACCCTGTAGCTAGAGGCATATTAGCCCTGCTACATATGGTCCCTTTCCTTGAATCCAAGAAAGGACACTGTATGTAAGTAGACATAATATTGGACAATCTGGCATCGAATTCCAAATTGTAAACTGAAAGGCGCAATATGTAAAAGAACACACTTGTCAAATATGTTTACATTGTTGGATTATTAGTTTAAAATGATATCACTGGTGGTGTTGACATGCTGTCTAGGAATGCATGTCACATTCATTACGCCAGAAAGAAATTAGTTCTGCAGCTCAAATGCAGAGGAAAGATTAGAAAAAAAATTGAAATCTTCTTGGGTATGTAATGCTAAACCCTCAACAAAGAAAGTTTTTTTTTTTTTTCTTTCTAGAGGGATGATTTCGATTTTTGTGGTACATTACCGCACTCCTATTTTACGTTTTAACATGTTGCGATAACGTGGCCAGTTAATTTTTACTGGACTGCTAGCACACTACAATGCAGGCTTTTAATAGACCGGCAGAATTTTTTCACTTCAGCACAATGCAAAGCAAAATTAATTAACCGCTTCCTGACTGCCCTATAGCAGAACTACTGCTACAGGGTGGCAGGGCTGCGCAAAATCATGTATGTATATATGTATGTATATATATATATATATATATATATATATATACGGTATATTTATATATGTGATTTTTTATTTCCGAGTAGGGACCCCTACCCACGCCGCCATTGGCAGCTACAGCTGTCGATTACCGGGTCCCAGCCGAAGATTCCCAGCCAGCACCTGGCAATCGTCGAGGAACACTGACGGGAGAGGTCTGTGTTTAACCACAAGTCTACAGGGCACTTATACCCCCTTCCTGTCCAGGCCAATTTCCAGCTTTCAGCGCTGTCACACTTTGAGTGACAATTGCGCAGTCATGCAACACTGTACCCATATGACATTTTTATCATTTTTTTGTGACAGAGCTTTATTTTGGTGGTATTTAATTACCTCTGGGATTTTTATTTTTGAAAAAAAATGTTTTTTCTTAGTTTTTGTTATAAAATTTTGTAAATAAGTGATTTTTCTCCTTCACTGATGTGCGCTAATGAGGCTTCAGTGATGGGCACTGATAGGCTGCACTGATAGACACTGACAGGTGGCACTGATGGGCATTGACAGGCATCACTGATGGGCACTGAAAGGCATCACTGATACATGGCACTGTTAGGCGGCACTGATAGGCAGCACTGACTGGCACTGATAGGCGTCACTGACTGGCACTGATAGGCGGCAATGACTGGCACTGATAGGTGGCACTGACTGGCAGCACTGATAGGTGGCACTGATTGGCATTGATAGGTGGCACTGACTGGCACTGATGGGTGACACTGAAAGGCAGATCAGATGGGCACTGATATGTGGCGTTGATGTGCACTGGCACGAGGCACTGATGAGCACTGACACAAGGCACTGATGGATACTGACAGGTGGCACTGCTGGGGCTACACTGATCATCAGGGCACACTGATCATCAGTGCCCTGATGAAAAATTTCATTTTTAAATAGTTTTTACTGGATGTGTTTTAGTCTTCATCCACGCTTTTACAGCAGCTGTTTTTGGCTTTTGGTGTTTTTTTTTCTACAGCCAGTAAACCCTCCAGCATGTTATCCTATGTGTCCATGCACACATAGACTGTAATCAACGTTTTTTGGCTGGAAAAAAAAAACTAGTGGGTTTCTAGAGGAGATTTTTAGCCGTTAAAATACTCTAACGCTGAAAAACATGGTACATCGCGGCAAACCAGCGTTGGACTTTTTTTGCCCAAAAAAACCAATTTTTTTTTTTGGTAAACGAAAACTGTGAGAAACGCAAAACAAAAAGTGGTGAAACTGAAAAACTCATGTTTTTTAACGTGCCTTTACATAGCTAACGTTAAAAGCATTATTAAAACACCCCGTGTGCATGGAGCCTTATAGCAAATTTATTGTTTTTTCCTCAAAATTCTGTCTTTTTTTGTTAGCGCAAAAAAATAAAAACCGCAGAGGCGATCAAATACCACCAAAAGAAAGCTGTATTTGTGGGGAAAAAAGAACATAAATTTCATTTGGGTGCAGCGTTGCATGACCGCGCAATTGTCAGTTAAAGTAACGCAGCGCCGTATCACATAAAATGGCCTGGTCAGGAAGGGGCGTAAATCCTCTGGAGGGCAAGTGGCTAACATCTGTAAGTTTTGGTGGACTTAACTGAAAATTAGTTGTGGTGTCCTGGCTAGGTGCATTGTATGTTACCAGGTTTATGGTTTTTTAGTCCATGTTCTCTCTGGTTAAATTTGAGGTTTTTATTATGTATCAAGGCACTGTTGCAAAGTGCAGGAGAGTTGAGAGACTGTGTTGGCAGTGGTTGCTGCCTTATTGAGGACTCTAGGCTTTTACTGGACTGTCCATGTTTGAATCTCTCTGCTATACACAGGAGCCCATAGACTGGGGGGGCATCTGAAACACATCTCAGAGGCTACAACAGAATAGGGAACTTGGGCCATGCAATCCCACTGTGGCTGAGACTCGTTTCTTCACCGCAGATGGCAACAGGTAAGCACCACATTTGACCAGGTATCAGCCTCTTTCTGCTCTTTACAGCAGAGAGAGGGGGGAGGAAGGAGCATCACCCATGGACACAGTCAGATGTCTTGTTGTGCAAGGAGCATGCTGATAGAAGGAGAGAACAGACTGACTGGGAGATGGGCTTATTAGTCTGCTGCTTTCTTTTGTCCAGTTACAGGGTAGGGGGTGGGGAGGAGACCTGTAAATTAATGTGAAACTGCAGCAGAAAAATGTAAGGTCTCTTCCCCTATTTGGTATGGCTGTGCTGTGTGGCAGAGCTGTGTTAGTCTAGATGGACAAAAAATACAAATCCTTTTGGCAGATGAAATATCTCCCTTATATGTATTTGATATGTGATGTAGCTGTTTGCTTGGAGTCAGGCTTTAACATAATGTTCTGCCTACAATATTATTTAACAGTTAAAGGCATTATACACCTCCCTACCTGTGCCTTGTGTTGTTCACCTGCACAAGATGTACATTGATTATATAGTTTCACAATGTTGTTTGCATTCTAGTGTCAGAAGTTTCTGTTTGTGGTCAAACATGAGGCATGTGACATGGCACTGCACAGGTTAATGCATGGCCCCAGTCTAGTGTAGGAACTGACACTTCCTGTGAGGAAACCACATATCCCACAATCCCAGGGTCTCTCAGTCTAGTGTTTTGTAGGTGAGAGCTACACCGTAGTTAGCTCTGTAACAGACACAAACAGGCAGAGAAATTAACAGAGAGATCACCAAGCAGTCTTTTATTACATTATCACTCCCATATTTGTTAAACAACACAGAGGAAATGGCGATGCATGGATTGGACACTGTGTGACCTGGAACAAGGAGTTGTCGTGCCCCCTTAGTGAATGAGGACAAGCTAGGTGAATGAATACATGAACATAGGAGAATTAATCAGCCATGACACTACAAACTGCAGCCACAACCTGTGAGCCCATCATTACACGGAAACACAAACAAATGTCACAGAGAATATACCTACACCAGGTATTTACAAAGTTGCAGTCAGTAAAATTTTCTTCCAGCAAAGGTCCGAATCTCATGTTTGCACTATAACACATCACAGTGCCCCCATACATCAGTATCTTTAGCCTACCCTTCACATCACAGCCCCCTTTGCATCACAGCTCCCTCTTTACATCAGTGTCCTCAGCCCCTTTCACATCACAACCCCCCTTAAAGCAGTCCCACGGTGTCCTCAGTTCCCCTTTACATCACAGCCCCCCTTTACATTGCAGTGCCCCTTACATCAGAGTGCCCCTTACATCAGAGTGCCCGTTACATCATAGTGCCCCTTTATGTCACAGTGCCTCTTACAATGGAAGTATCCCCTGAACTGTCCTACCTTTGGCAGGGCAGAGGCACTTATCAGCCTGGGGTATGCTCTCCTGAGTCTCCCACAAGGCCGCTGCTGTCATCCTTAGGGGAGGGGTTGGAAGGTGCTGCAGATCTGGATGGAGGGTGACAGGTGTGCAACTTACTATGTTAACAAATGTGTGATTACCCGCTTGTTGACCTGAAAAGACTCCCGCTCCCTGCCGTGCTCTGAGGATGTCCGTGGTGGCTAGGCGGGAGACTCGGGAGAGGACACACAGTTGCTAAGTGGTGGCCACAGTCCAGACAGGACTGTCACTTGGTGCGGGTCTGGACCGCGGTCCACCATTTAGTGGTCCCTGAACTAGACTATTACCTAATTACACAACAAAAACATTTGAAAGTGTACAATGCCTTTAAAATTGTAAACATTTGTTGCACCAAGTAGGAAATAGTGTTCCATGAGATATCAGTGTCATTAACCACTTGCCCTCCAGAAGATTCACCCCACTTCCTGACCAGGCCATTTTTTGTGATACTAGCAATGCTGCACTCAAATCAAATTTGTGTCCTTTTTTCCCACAAATAGAGCTTTCTTTTGGTGGTATTTGATCACCTCTGCGGTTTTTACTTTTTGCGCTATAAAAAGACTGACCGTTTTTAAAAAAAATTAATTTGTATTTTCTGCTATAAAACATATCTAATAAAAAAAAATAAAAATAAAATGTCTTCATAAATTTAGACCAAAATGTATTCTGCTACATATTTGTGGTAACAAAATCCCAATATTTGTATACAGATTAGTTTATGTAAAAGTTATAGCGTCTACAAACCATGGTACATTTACTGGAATTTTATTTATTTATTTTTGTACACTAGTAATGGTGGTGATCAGCAACTTATAGCAGGACTGCGATATTGCGGCGGACAATTTTACACTAATTGACACTTTGTGGGAACCAGTGACACTAATATAATGATCAGTGCTAAAAATATGCACTGACACTGTACTAATGACACTGGCTGGGAAGGGCTTAACATCAGGGTGATCAAAGGGTTAAGTGTGTGCCTAGCTATGTGCTTGGTGTACACTAGGTGGTGCTTTTACTATGGGAAGTGATGGATCATTTTCTCTGCTCTGCAGAGAAACCATTCATGACTTTTCCCTGTCAAAACAGTACTATGGCAGTATACATAGCCATAGCACTGTTCTTCCTCCCTGACTGACAATCTGCAGGTGCCGGCGGGCAACTTGCTGGGGCCTGTAGATCGTTTTGTGCTGTGAAAGTTCACAGCTCAAGATCTTCTCCGCTGGCGGAAGTGAAAAGTAACTTTTTTATGTGATTTTGCACAGGAGAGCCACCTTGTAGCAGTAAAACTGCTATAGGGCGGATGGTACGTTTTTAATAATCCAATCTAAATTAAAACTTTGGAAAGTGTTATATATTGGTCTACAGAAGGGTAAATAAAAACTTGATTTCGAAAAGGCAGAATATTCACAAATAGTAACGTGTGGCCATATGCTTCGCCCGCCATGGCAGATTACCTGTGCCCTACTTCTAGGCAGACACAAGCCATATTTTCCCTTCTAGCGGTGGAGGAAATGGGAGCCATGCTAGCTTGTGTTCACCCTGGATTATATTGGAGCTTGTTATAATTTAGTTTTCTTGTTGTGCAGGATCCGTTCTGTAAATGATGACATTCTTAATTTTACTCTGGAGTTCACTAATTGGAAGAGGCTCTCTGCAGATGTGGAGCTGCTCCTGTCCACCCACGCAGAATATTTCACCTGGATTCCACAGAAGCATTTCGGTAAGTAAACAACTGTCAAATGAATTCTCTGCGCCTCCGTTTACTATGATTAGAGGGGAAACAGCTCTTCAGGGCATTTGCAAAGGGCTGCGGCAGCAAAGGACGGAATGAGACGTGTGAAGGCTGTCTGTACATTTCTAATGCGCGGCTGCAAGAAGAGGAACCAAAAATAAAACTGTTATTTCGCCCCATAGGTTGCTGGGAAGGTTCAGGAGAGCATTTGTAAATTAGAATGTACTGTATGTGCGGTCATGATTAAAAGGAAGCAAAGCTGACACATCTTTTAGAGATTCTTTTGGTTAAAAGTTAAATGGATAAATATAAATCCCGCTAAGCTCAATCATCTATCTCTATTTATATCCCATTGTTGGTACTCACATTGCTTAGCGTCGGGCCTCATGCAGAGGCACCTTGTTAGCGGCGTCTGAATACAGTATAGAAATCCCTTTTCTTATAACTGCACGAACAGATTTTTGAGCTACTCTGTCTCTAAAATCAAAGTTCAGATTAAATGGCTCCCTGCAAAGAAGACATGGAATACTCTCTTCTCCGTCTGTCCATGCCATCGATCCATGCAGAAGTTAAGAGTGAAAGCCTGCTGAGGATCCTGAAGACTCTTCTGTAAGTGTTGGTTTCCTGGTACCCCACTGTGCACTGTGGTTCCTTCCATTGGCCCTGTGTCACTGCAGGATACATTACTGACATAGGGGAAGGCAGATCAAACCACTGAGAGCAGCAGGGGACCAAGAACCCAACACTCCCAGAAGTGTTGGATTCCGCAGGATCTTCAGTTGGCGATTTCTTTACACTACTGCAGAGATGAGCAGCGTTGGCAGCAGGAGGGTTTGTATTCCATGTCTTGTTTGCAGGAAGCTATGTATTTTAATGGAGGAGTTTCTTTAACTTGATGGATGCCAATGTATATGCCTTGGGCTTCAGCTTTCTGAACCACTGAATAAAGCAGGTGCAATGAAGGAATTCTGGCTTTTTTAAATGTTTGACAAATTGTGTAGTTTACACCATCCATCTCTTTAACTGGTTGCAGACTTTGTGTGTGCTACACATGGCCAAAAAAACTTCATCATTGTGCACAGGGAGTATGTAGCACATCCAGTTTCTCTGCTCTGCAGTAATTGTTGGCTGTGTTTAATCAAAGCTGCATTACTGTATACCCAGAGAAGAAGTTGGCAGCTGTAGCTTTCAAAAAGTAGCCTGAATCAGTGTTTATAAACAACACTGTTCCAGACAGTTTATACAAAGATACAAAGTTACATATTGTTACTTTTGTATCATTCTGTCCATTCATCTGCAGATCAAAGGGTTGATCTGCAAATAATGTCAGTTAAAGCAATCTGACAAGTAAAAAAATTCATCCCTAATTAACTCCTTAGTCTCCTTCACTCTTCATCTATTATTTTCCTGCCAAATTTTTTTTGTTTGTTTCTATTTTATTAACTGTTAATATTTAAACTCTTTTTGCTTTTGTGTTGTTTGTTAATATTTGTACACATATATTTCCAAAATTGGAAAAAATACCACTTTATTTCATTTGTAAATACCTTTGTAATGTTTTGTACCAGAATCATAATTTTTCAAGTGTCATTTTAAACAGGACAAGTTAGAGAATACAATGCGCACTTTTTATGTGCAGTAACACTATTTGTTTTTAAATTAACGCTAATCAAATAAAAGAAAAGGTGCATTTTTCTTTGGTTTTGTTGGGTTTTATTGTTCAAAGAAAAAAATATTATTGCAAGACAATATCATGAAAAGAAAACCTTGTTTGTCCTTAAAAAAAATTATATTTATTACCTTGTTATATTTAGTAAAGACAAAGTTATTGCCGAATAAAAAGGTCCATAGCGGAAATGTAAAAATGGCTCGGGTCCATAGGGGGTGAACAGGTGTGAGAAGCAAAGTGTGGTTAAGAACCTTCAAGATTTTGCTTCTTATATTTTATGTATTGCTAAGGTCCTAAAAGACCTAGGGATCCCCTGGGTAACTAGCTTGTTGTGGGGCTAGAAGCAAAATGGACAAGACTGTTTTTTGACTCCTACTGATTTCTTCTCAGTCCCTTCTTTCTTTTTTTTAATGTTTTCTTTGAACTCCTTTAGCGATGAGCCATTGACCACTTGCCGAACGCACTGTAGCTGAATGATGGCTACAGTGCGGTCGTCCAGTTCTGGTAGGGCGTCTATTTTTTTTCAAATTATTATTTTACAGGATTTATAGAGCACTAATAGTTTGCACAGCGCTTTACATTATAATGGGAGACAGTACAATAACAATACGATTCAATACACGAGGGGTTCGAGGGCCCTGCTCCTTGGAGCTTACAATCTAGGTGGGGGGGGATAGTGGTACAGGAGGAAATAGCTGTGGGGGATGGAGTGGTAGGAAGAGTGGAGGAGTTCAGTAATTAGCTGAGGGCGGGGTAGGCTTCCCTGAAGAGAGTTTTCAGGGTGCGCCTAAAGGTGAGGAGAGTAGGTGACAGTCTCATGGATTGGGGTAGGGAGTTCCAGAGGATGGGGGAAGCCCTGGAAAAGTCCTGGAGATGGGCATGGGAGGAGGAGTACAGGGAACTAGAGACTAGGAGGTCTTGTGAGGAGCGAAGAGTACGTTTTGGGTGGTATTTGGATACCAGATCGGTGATGTAGTTTGGGGCAGTATTACATTTTTCAAATTTTTTTGTTTGTTTGTTTAGCAAAAACATAAAAAACTAGTGTTGATTAACTACCACCAAAACAAATGTTCTGTTTGTGTGAAAAAAATGATAAAAATTTCCTTTGGGTACAGTATTGCATGACCGTGCAATTGCCATTCAAAGTGCAACAGCGCTGAAAGCTGAAAATTGGCCTGGGCAGGAAGGGGGTGAAAGTGCCGGGTAGGCAAGTGGTTAAAGCTCTAGCGTTTTGTGTGTCCCAAGCTCAATCATATAATAACACCCAAAAGTATCATAAAATGCCAAGTAATCTGATTTTTCTGTCTGTTATTTGTCTTTAAAGCCTGGCCCTTACTGTAATGGTCCCAATCAACCCCCTTTTTTGTAGGCCTCCACACAGTAATTTTTAGTCTTTTTGTTTTATATTTGCCTTTTTCGGAAGTCTTTGGACTGGTCAGATAATGCACTGGGTGCTTTTTGCCTATTGCTCAGCGCTGGTTGTGGCCAAAAGACACAGGGAGGGAATTAGATGAATGATATAGTGAACAGCGTCAATGTTTTCATGTTAGCTCCATTCATGTTTGTCCAGGGCATCATGGGACTGCCTTCTGCACTGACCGTAAGATAGTTGAAGGATAATGGAAGTCATTTATCCCGAAAGAAGACCGACAATGGAGCACTGAGCCTGCGGGGAACAGTGAGATTAGGGGAGTATTGCAGTTTGAGATGCATTTACAAAGAAAATAAAAAACAAAGAGCTAGGAGCCATATTTTAAAAGATTTTGCTCTTAAATGCTTTGGTTTTAAACAATCAGCTGTAATCTCATCTATATGATGACATGACTGTACTAAAAATCTGTTTCATAATAATTAAAATAATAATTTAAAAGAAGATAAACTACATGAAGTTTAAAAAGTATGTTATGCAACGAGCAAATAATCTAGATACAGACAGTGTTAGTATCAAAATTCAGCAGAAATTCAAGTCTGTCTACAGGACAATACATGGAATAATGGCAACACTCGGCACAGCCTTTCCCAACAGTGTTCTTTTTTAGCTATCTGCACCTGTACTGTATGTAGCTTTGGCCTAACACACTGCAGACAGTTATTGGAAACTAAACCAGTAGCCACAACAGTGCACATACACTACGTAAATGTACTGGACCAAGGGATGATCTAGGCCCGGGAACAATTAAAACTGCCAGTGTTGGTGCACCCTAAACTACTATAGGTAGTAGGCATATATACTGATCAGCCATTACATAATGAGCACCCACTATAATCTGTTGAGAAATGGACTCCATTAGACCTCTGAAGGTATGCTGTGGTATCTAGCAACAAGCCGCCAGTAGCAGATCCTGTATGTTGCAAGGTGGGGCCTCCAAAGATCGGACTTTTATTTCCAGTACATCCCAAAGATGCTCAATTGGATTGAGATCTGGAGAATTTGGAGTCAACACCTCAGACTCGTGTTCTTCAAACCATTGATAAATTCATTAGACCTGGCCACCTTATTTTATTGTTCTGTGGTCCAGTTCTGATATTAACATGCCCATTGTAGACGTTTTTGGCTGTGGAACATGGGTCAACATGGGCAACCTAATCAGTCTCCTGCTACACAGTCACACAACAAACTGTGATGTCCTGTGTGTTCTGGTACCTTTCTATCGGAACCAGGGGCAGACTGACCATTTGGAAACTCAGGCACTGCCTTATGGCCCGGGGTCAGTAGGGGGCCCCATTAGATGCCCCTGGTACCTTTTTCATAGGCTTTTTTGAGTTTGGGCAAGGACACAGGGGCCCCATGATCCCCTATTGCCCGGGGGCCCCATGAGTTGTCAGTCAGCCCCTGATTGGAACAAGCATTATCATTTTCAGCAGTTTGAATAACAGTAGTTCTTCTATTGGATCAAACTACATGGGCCAGCCTTCGCTGTCCATGTGCATCAATGAGCCTTGACCGCCCATGACCCTGTTGCCAGTTCACTGGTTTTCCTTCCTTGGACCACTTGTGGTAGGACATGATCACTGCAGACCAAGAACATCCCACAAGAGCTGCAGTTTTGGAGTTGCTGTGACCCAGTCATCTAACCATGACAGTTTGGCTCTTGTCCGATTCGCTCAAATCCTTATGCTTGACCGTTTTTTCTGCTTTCAACACATCAACTTCAGGAACAACTTGTTCATTTGATGCCTACTATATCCCACCCAGTTTCAGGTGCAATTGTAACAAGATAATCAATGTTACTCACTTTACCTGTCAGTGATCATAGGGGTTGATTTACTAAAGGAAAATAGACCGTGCACTTTGCAAAGTGCAGTTGCTCCAGAGTTTGATAAATTAAATATAGCCCTCACTTTGCAAAGAATATCCAATGAAAAATCTTAAAAAACAGTATTTTTGCTTGCATGTGATTGGATGATGGAAGTCAGCAGAGCTTCAGCTCATTTATTAAGCTCTGGAGCAACTGCACTTTGCAAAGTGCACAGTCTATTTGCCGTTAGTAAATCAACCCCATAATGTTATGGCTGATCGGTGTATATAATATGGAAACTTCCTTTTTGTAAACATACGAGTTTCAAAACTGTTCAAGCTATAAATAGGACGAGTAGATTTTCTTTTTTTTTTCTTTTTCTTTTTACAGTCCAATGCTGACAGACTTTATGAACGATGATTTCCAATGTTTCCTGTCAGTACATAAAGTTAGAGAGGAGCTTTGGCTTGTTTAACAAGCTTGACAATCATAAACCTCCTGGCTGCCATCTGAACACGTTGTAGCTGAGTTTAAGACTCTCAAACACCAGCAAAAGTGCAATCCCAACTCTAGTCGTGTACTCCGAATGTAATCCTGGAAATACGAGGACTACTAAAAAAAAAAAAAATGTAATCCTTGTGTAATTATCTATGCAAGAGATGATGGTTGCTGGAAAAGGCTTTGAACTTCTTTTGAAGTGCAGCCAGGGGACGTGTCACACAAGGATAAAGGTGACTTAGGAAAGTGACAATGTTGCCTAGTCAACCACAAGTACTGAAGTTAATTGAAAGAAGCGTGATACGGGATCACAGTCTGAGGTCTTGGCATAAAAATAGTACATATATTTAACAAAGTCTGTGCATTGAAAAACAAGAAACTGATTTTCAATAGCCCCCTACCTCTTTGTAAAAATACTACATAAAAAAACACACCATAGCTGAGAAATCATTCCTTTCTGCACCTGAGGCCAGCTATGGTCTTGTTGCCTTAGGCCTCCTGCACACAGGGCTTTTATGCAGCCACTTTTAGGGGCGTCAGGCATTTTTTTTACTGCTTGCAAATGGCCCTCTATGTTATCCTATGTGTCCATGCACACATAGACTTTTAAAAGCTTTAATTAGCAGTAGCGTTTACCAGCAGGGAAAAAAACCCCCAGAGCCAGTGTGTCCAGGAGCAGCAATGGCTAAACGCGTCTACATGCTAAGCGGTTTCAATGGCCAGAATAAATGATCATTCTGGCCAATGATATGAATTAATGGCCAAGCGCTTGACTTTTGCAAATGCGCCTAAATGCTTTTATAAGCGTTAGATACTTTTACAAGCGTCAGGCGGTTTTTCTGCAAAATTGCTGCTGCCAGGAGAACAGCTTCTCAGGGGAGTTTTTTTGCACATCCTGCGTGCATGAGGCCTTACAGTGACCATAAACTCTGGTTTTTAAACTAAAACTAAATCTATTCAAGTATTTCTTCTTAACTTCAAAAAGTTCATTCTATTGCTCCCAGTCTCCTCCAAATCTCAGAATTCCATTTTTTTTCTTGCTGCAGTGATCCATCTTCCTGTTAGAGGGTGGCTACATTTGTTCTCTATGGCCCACTGTTTGTAAGAACGTAGACACCCTCTCTTGCTCATTCCTGAGATGGGATAATGACTGTGAGAGTTGTAGTGTGCCTAGAGCAGTGCAGATCATTCCAAACAAATGATGGTCACACTGTATGTAGAAGCATAGCCACTCTCTTGCGTTCTCCTGATATGGACCAAGTCTTGAGCAGTCTTTCTCATCCTTTTTAACATGGAGGAACCATTGAACTAAGCTTCTGAGTACAGGAAACCCATGATAACTACTATATCTACACCTCACAGTACATTAGATTGATGGTCAGTGGGAAGAATGCTCCTTACATTTGTGGTGATTGGGAAGAATTCCCCCTACATAAAGCTAAAGTGGTTGCTGATCTGAGAGGCATGAGTTTCTCATTGCTCAAGGAACCCCGGGTTTTCATGGAACCCTGATTGAGAAATGCTGGACTAAGGACTTTCTCAACCTTGGTCACATTGAGGAGCCCTTGAACTAAGCTTCTGAGCCCAGGGAACCCCTGCTAATAATTACTTTATCTACAACTCACAGTACATTAGATTGATGGTTAGTAGGAAGAATGCTTATGCTTGTGGTCATTGGGAAGAATCCCCCCTCACCTAAAGCTAAAAGTATTATTGTCAGTGGTTGCTCATCTGAGAGGCATATGTTTCACAGTGCTGAAGGAACCCCAGGTTTCCATGGAATCCTGGTTGAGAAACACTGGACTAGGGACTTAGGACTATGAGATATGTAATGTGGATAGAGCAGTGCACTGTTTATTCCAAATAAACGTATGGTCACACTGTATTTGGAAACATAGCCACTATCTCTTGCTTGTTCCTGAGATGGACCAGGGCAGTCTTTCTCAAACTTTTTAACATTGAGGAACCATTGACCTAAGCCTCTGAGTCCATGAGACCCCTGCTAATAGGTACTTTATCTTCAACTCACAGTACAGCCCTGGCCAAAAATTTTGAGAATGACACAAATATTAATTTTCACAAAGTCTGCTGCTTCAGTGTTTTTAGATTTTTTTGTCAGATGTTACTATGATATACTGAAGTATAATTACAAGCATTTCATAAGTGTCAAAGGCTTTTTTTGACAATTACATTAAGTTTATTCAAAGTGTCAATATTTCCAGTGTTGACACTTCTTTTTCAAGACCTCTGCATGCTCTGCATGCTGTCAAATCAACTTCTGGACCATATCCTGACTGATGGCAGCCTATTCTTGCATAATCAATGCTTGGAATTTGTCAGAATTCGTGGGGGTTTTTTGTTTACCTGCCTCTTGAGGATTGACCACAAGTTCTCAATGGAATTAAGGTCTAGGGAGTTTCCTGGCCATGGACCAAAACATCTTGATGTTTTGTTCCCCAAACCACTAACTTATCACTTTTTCCTTATGGCAAGGTGCTCCATAATGCTGAAAAAGGCATTGTTCCTCACCAAGCTGTTCTTGGATGGTTGGGAGAAGTTGCTCTCAGGGGATGTTTTTGTACCATTCTCTATTCATGGCCGTGTTCAAAATTGTGAGTGAGCCCACTCCCTTGGCTGAGAAGTAACCCCACACATGAATGGTAGTGCTCAACTTTTTTTCTCTGGACAAGGTTTTCTCCGAATGCCCCAAACAATCAGTAAGTGGATTCATCAGAGAAAATGACTTTACCCCAGTCCTCAGCAGTCCAATCTCTGTACCGTTTGTAGAATATCAGTTTGTCCATGAAGTTTTTCCTGGAGAGAAGTTGGCTTCTTTGCTGCCCTTCTGGACATCAGGCCATCCTTCAAAAGTCTTCACCTCACTGTATGTGCAGATGCCCTCACACCTGCCTGCTGCCATTCTTGTGCAAGCTCTGCACTGGTGGTGCCCCGATCCCACAACTGAATCAACTTTAGGAGATGGTCATGGCGCTTGCTGGACTTTTTTGGGCGCCCTGAAGTCTTCTTCATAATTGAACCTCTCTCCTTGAAGTTCTTGATGATCCGATAAAGTTGATTTAGGTGCAATCTTAGTAGTAGCAATATCCTTGCCTGTGAATCCCTTTTTGTGCAAAGCAATGATGACTGCACTTGTTTCCTTGCAGATAAATTAATATTTGTGTTCTTCTGAAAACATTTGGTCAGGGCTGTATATTGATTGATGGTCAGTGGGAAGAATGCTTCTTACATTTGTGGTCATTGGGAAGAATTCCCAGTTACATAAAGCTAAAAGTATCATTGTGGTCAGTGGTTACTCATCCAAGAGGTATAAGTTGCTCAAGGAACTGCAACTACTGGAGGAACCCCGGTGTTCAATGGTACCATGGTTGAGAAAGCTGTACTAGGGATTTAGCATTATGGACTATAGGACTTGTAGTGTGCATAGAGAAGTGCACATGATCACAACTTAATGTATGTGCACTGCTTCTTCCAAACAAACAGAAGTGAGGGAAGAAAAGGAGAAATAGGTCATAAAGGACATTACAGGGAGGCAGAAAAACACTTTAAGAAACAATTTAATGAAAAATAGATTACAGGGGTATGAAGTAGTGGTTATGTATGGATTTTTTGTTTTTAAATAGAAATATAATTTAGTTTCGCTTTAAGATGGACCTTATGCTAAAATGCAAGGTCTGCTTATATGGGTGACCCACCCCCTGCAGTCAAAATGCTGCATTATGGAAATTTAAAAAAAATGAATAAAAATTACTTTAGAGATAAGGGATATTGTTTAGTGTCACTTTAATGTGTATTTTCACTTCTGCACTCTAATTTTGAGAACAGGCCACATATAAGTTTGTGTTCCTATTCACACGACATATATAGACACATTTTTTTTAAATATCCCTTACCCTTTGGATGTTTCTTAGGAGGTGTCAAGACAGACTGCAAGCATTTCTGAACATGTTCAAGGGGAGTCTGTCTCAGTAGAAAGGCTGAGGACAGGATGAGTTTCCTCTCATTTACATTCAACGCAAGAAGACCCACTTCTAACTCTTTGTTAGGACAGACAGGGGTTGATTTACTAAAGCTGGAGAGTGCACAATTAGGCTCACTTCTGCATAGAAACCAATCAGCTTCTAATCTCAGCTTGTTCAGTTAAGTTTTGGCAATAAAACCTGGAAGCTGATTGGTTTCTATGCAGAAGTGAGTATGATTTTGCACTCTCCAGCTTTAGTAAATAAATCCCACAGTGTTCAAATCTAGTTTACAACTGAAAATGAGATGTGCCAGCAGACAGGGTAAAATATGGAAAGCACAGCTGCTTGGCCCCTCATAAACAAAGAGAACTTAGCAGGATTTTTCAGTGTTGGTATTATCAAAAAGAGCATCTAAAATTCTAAAATGGTAAGCAGCGATTTTTATTTACTTTGTTTAACATTATGCTATGTCAGGGGTCTCTACACTTTCTAAACAAACAAACAAAGCCCTTCGGGGGTAGGGGGTATACTGGGAGTAGAAAACGTCCTGATGTCAGTGAGGAAAAAAAACAAATGTCCCATCATTGGTGTCTTCGAGAGGAATTGTGCCCCATTGTTGGTGTCATTAAGAGGAATTGTGCTCCATCATTGGTCCAATTGGGAGGAATTGTGCCCATGGGCGGACTGACCATTTGGAAACTCAGGCAGGGCCCAGGGTCATAAGGGGGCCCCATGAGATGCCCCTGGTACCTTTTTCATAGGCTTTTTTGAGTTTGGGCAAGGACACAGGGGCCCCTTGATCCCCTATTGCCCGGGGGCCCCATGAATTGTCAGTCCGCCCCTGATTGTGCCCAAACATTGGTGTTGGAAGGAGGGGGGGGATTATGCCTCATTGTTAGTATCATTGGATGAAATAGTGCCCCAACCCACATGGAAGAAAAATATATTTGAAATATATTTTTAAAATATTCTTCCCAAATATATTGACATATATTTGAAATACTACAATTTTAGCCATAATCAATATATTTAAAAATATATTTCAATAAATATATATATACTGTATGTTGAAATGCGTTTTTATTACAAAACATAAGAAAAATATTTTTAAAAATACATTTTCAAATATACTGTATGACTTTAAAAATACAAATCTATATGTTTGGAATGAATTTACAAATATATATAAAAATATACGTTAAAATTACTTTTTTATATGTTAAAATCTGAAGAATATATTCAAACAAATTTAAAACATTTTTCATATATTTTGTAATGTACAGTATAAAAAATGCATTTCAACGTGCAGTGTGTATGTGTATGTATGTATGTAAGTGTGTATATATATATATATATATATATATATAAATATATTGAATATGGCCAAAATTGTAGTATTTCAAATATATATTTTTTCCATGTGGGAAGGGCTGAATAAAAGCAAGCAAGGAGCCGTATCTGGCCCACGGGTCACAGTTTGAAGACCACTGTGCTATGTGAATGGACACAAATCTAAAGTAGGTGTTATCCCAATTTAGCTGCAAAGGGGAACATACACTTTAAGTTTTACAGCAAGGATATAACCTAAACACTGAGTCATTTTGCAGACACTGTTTTGAGTCTCTTAGTTCCCATCAGTATCCCATCAAGATTTGAAGCAATGGCTGCGGAAGTGTTTAAAATGAAATTGTCATTGAAAGTCACGATTAATATTTGTATTTCTTTTCCCTGCACAGAATCTATCCCACCTTTGACACACCTTTGCCGGCTTCAGATCCGCTCCATCCTTAACGCCGAGCGTTTACGGTCTAAAGACTACATACGCCAGCTGCCAATCCCTGCCTGCCTACAAGAATATCTTCACTACTCTGATGTGCTAAGTCTCTATGGCATTTCCACAGAAGACAATTTTCAGGAGAATAAACTGGAAAATATCACCCAAGCAAGTGATTGATTGAAATCCATCTATGGCTGGCACAGGACTCCTGGCTGGATTTCAGTTTTTGTATACTGGCTGTAAATATTCCTATTTTGTAATGGAACCTGGAGCTGCACAAAGCTGTGCTGATAGGGAAAGCTAGACTAAGGGACGTATTAAAAACAATGTAAATAAAGTGTACATGAAATTGCTGCATATAACATCATTTATTCGGACTACATACATCTCTATATTTGCATCCTTTTACAGTTTACTTACACGTGAAAATTCAGATATTAAAGTGTTACTAAACTCACAACAGTAAAATCAGTCTGTATATGCAGTAAAGCATGCTTGTTATACTCATTGTGGGACCTAAGGGGTTAATCCTCCGTATTTTATGAAAAGAATGTTTGAAACCTGTCTTCTCTGATCCTCCTTTTCTTCTACTGTCTTCTATCCATCTGCTGACCGAACAGAGCCTTGGGATAAGCAGCACATGCTCAGCTTGGTGTTTATGTCTAGAGAGGTTTTTTTTTCTTCTTTGAGGGGGTGCATGTGATCAGCCCAGGGCCAATCAGCACTGTCTTGACAGAGGGTCAGCATCATAGGACAGTCAGAGCAGAATGAAAACTCCTTCTACCAGCTTTAACCAGTGCTCTGCTGGATACTGATAGAAGTCACAAGTCTGTTATATACTGCTGATGAGAAAAGGTATTTAGCAGTTTATATTTACTAAAATAATTGCTTTTCCATGTTCTGTGTACTCTGGGAGACCAGATCTAGTGAATGCAGGGTCCGGGGAGACCGGATATAGTGAATGCAGGGTCCGGGGAGACAGGATATAGTGAATGCAGGGTCCGGGGAGACCAGATATAGTGAACGCAGGGTCCAGGGAGACCAGATATAGTGAATGCATCAGTTTTTGGGTATCCCATGCTCCCCTAATAAAAACAAATCCTAAAAAGACACCCCTAGACTGTTCTTTTGAACCAGTGGAAGAGTGAGGAAAATTCTGTGTGCATGGCTCTTTTGGGGGGTGCACTACAAACACCTTCAACATAACATATAAATGTACAATTAAAAAAGTGAATACTTGTGAGCCACTATGTCTCAGATGTTCAGTATAATATGTGCAATAGGTGGTAGTAAACTACCTGTTGTGTTAGGTGCGCTGGCACTTTCACAAACTCACTTAATTGTGTATATGTAAATTGATTAGACGTGTCTATAATGCCGCGCTCCTACTATAAATACTTAATAATATATTGTATATCACTCGTATATATCAATAAACTAAATAAATTAATAATAAATATTAGTACAAATCAATAAATTAATTAATGTGATATAGTGAATCAAATCATAAATATGCTAAATTGTGCCATTAGTGCTCAAACAATATTGTCCATGCCATATTCCAATTTCATGATTAAATAAAAAGTCTTTTATATCTTTGTGCAAAGGTGCATACAGAAATGAACAGTCTTATATATCTTTGTGCAAAATGTGCAATGTGCAGGTGAACTCCTTAATCCCTCTTTCCAGGTGCCGTGTAGTCTCAATATGTGCTCACCTCAATATTTGCCCAAATGAATTTAGGCAAATAGACTTGTAGTCCTTCTAGGACTGGTGGGATAGTGCTCCTTTATGCAGTATTCCAGATGGATGTGCAGACCTGCTCAGATCCTCCTCCTATAATCTCCTCTTAATTCATCCACGTGGCCACTCATAGATAGATTTTTGAAAAGGGGGTATCAGTATCTCCTATTTCCCCTCCTGGGGACACCTCCTTCTTATATCCACCTTTCCTCAATGTTGAGTATATAGATCAGATAGAGAAAAAAAGGCCATGGTGTCTTATCCTTTTGAATAAGCGTATTTATTGCTACCAGATGCGGTGATACAAGCATATGAGGCACTTATCTTATGCAGATATGCAGAGCTGGTGATTCCCTCTGCCTCTCTGACTGCCTCTGCTAGAGTCGCCGAGCCTCTCCGATGCAACGTCGTGACGTCAGAGCCCCTCCCCTACGCGTTGCGTCACAGGGTCACGTGACTTCATCAGGGGGATTTTTGAAATTTTTGACTCTAGCAGAGGCAGTCAGAGAGGCAGAGGGAATCACCAGCTCTGCATATCTGCATAAGATAAGTGCCTCATATGCTTGTATCACCGCATCTGGTAGCAATAAATACGCTTATTCAAAAGGATAAGACACTATGGTCTTTTTTTCTCTATCTGATCTATATACTCAACATTGAGGAAAGGTGGATATAAGAAGGAGGTGTCCCCAGGAGGGGAAATAGGAGATACTGATACCCCCTTTTCAAAAATCTATCTATGAGTGGCCACGTGGATGATTTAAGAGGAGATTATAGGAGGATGATCTGAGCAGGTCTGCACATCCATCTGGAATACTGCATAAAGGAGCACTATCCCACCAGTCCTAGAAGGACTACAAGTCTATTTGCCTAAATTCATTTGGGCAAATATTGAGGTGAGCACATATTGAGACTACACGGCACCTGGAAAGAGGGATTAAGGAGTTCACCTGCACATTGCACCTTTGCACAAAGATATAAAAGACTTTTTATTTAATCATGAAATTGGAATATGGCATGGACAATATTGTTTGAGCACTAATGGCACAATTTAGCATATTTATGATTTGATTCACTATATCACATTAATTAATTTATTGATTTGTACTAATATTTATTATTAATTTATTTAGTTTATTGATATATACGAGTGATATACAATATATTATTAAGTATTTATAGTAGGAGCGCGGCATTATAGACACGTCTAATCATAACATATAAATGTGATCTCATAATGCCCTTACATGCAGTATGTGCAAAATCCACGTATTATTGTATAAACCACATAACCATACAACGGGAACAACACAAGGTCCTGCATCGTTTCCACTATACAGCTGAGGAGCGTATTAGAGGAGTGTGCGGTCTAACTGCAGTACCTGATAAGATCTGAAGTGAAGAGGACGTGTGAAACATTGAAAGGAACTCCGCTCCAGGTTTGTGTAAGCAGGATCCATACAGCATGCCTACTGCTCGCCTACGGAAACAGCAACAACTAGATAGGTTGGCTGCACACTTCACTGGGACTTTATGGTTTATTAAAAATTCACAAACAAGTATAAAAATTCTAAGCACACAAAATAAAGGTACAAATACGAGAGCTGTTAACGCGTTTCATGCTCCATAGCACTTATTTATAACATGAAGAGGGTGTGTGATGGAGATATCCTGAGGAGATTGGCTGTAACCCCTTAAAGTGTTACTAAACCCAGGACCCTGCATTCACTATATCCGGTCTCCCCGGACCCTGCATTCACTATATCTGGTCTGCCCGGACCCTGCATTCACTATATCTGGTCTCCCCGGACCCTGCATTCACTATATCTGGTCTCCCCGGACCCTGCATTCACTATATCTGATCTTCCCGGACCCTGCATTCACTATTTCTGGTCTCCCCGGACTCTGCATTCACTATATCCGCTCTCCCCGGACCCTACAATCACTATATATAGTCTCCCGGACCCTGCATTCATTATATCTGGTCTCCCCGGACCCTGCATTCACTATATCTGGTCTCCCCGGACCCTGCATTCACTATATCTGGTCTCCCCGGACCCTGCATTCACTATATCTGCTCTCCCCGGACCCTACAATCACTATATGTAGTCTCCCGGACCCTGCATTCACTATATCTGTTCTCCCACAGTACACCCAACATGGAAATGCAATTATTTTAGTGAATATAAACAGCTAAATACCTTTTCTCATCAGCAGTATATAGCAGTCTTGTGACTATATCTATATCACTTCTATCAGTGTCCAGCAAAGCACTGGTTAAAGCTTGTAGGAGGAGATTTCTTTCTGCTCTAGGAGGATGCAAAACCCCTGACCATCTGTCTGAACAGTGCTGATTGGCCCTGTGCTGATCACATGCACTCTCCCAAGAAAAAGAAAACCTCTCTAGCAATACACAACAAACTGAGCATGTGCATGAGGCTATGGGTTCAGTCTGTCTTATCAGGTGGACATTTGAACAAGAGGAGGATCAGGGAAGACAGGATCAAACTGCCTTTTTGCACAATGCGGAGGATTAACCCCTTAGGTTCCACAGTGAGTATAACAAGCATGCTTTACTGTATATACAGACTGATTGTACTGTTGTGGGTTTATTAACACTTTAAAAGTGAAAGCGTATGGTGACCTATTTATTTAATAGACCACAATTTCAATCTGCACAGTCACCCCAGTGATTAAACTAAACTGGGTTGCAAGCTAACACCCAATTTCACCCCCCTTGTAAGAACATTAACCAAACACAAATATAGTGTAGGGATACCCAAAACAAAATCTCATCATCTCATCTATATGCAATGATATCACAAATAAAAAGTGCAACAAATCACGTGACATATCACTTATATATACAGGTGACAATAAACAAATAAGTGTCCTTAAAGAAAAAAGTCCAAAAGGAGGAACGTGGCCACCCAACACCGATAAAGAAGATTACATGATTATTCAGGAATCCTCTTCTTACACTTCACACTGTGCAATAGAAAATACACTCCACCAGGTGAGCAGATTTGGTTTCTCGCAGGGCGGAGAATTACGTGACCTTTATGTGTGGGCACTGACAGCTCATCACCCATGGAGGTAAGTACAGGGGGGACTAGGGGGTGGGGTGTACAGTGTTTAGTTCACCTTTAAATTTTTCCTGAAAAGGAGAACTAACATTGGGCAGCACAGTGGCTAAATGGTTAGCACTTCCGCCTGGCAGTACTAAGGTCGTTGGTTTGAGTCCTGGCCACGGCACCTCCTGCCTGGAGTTTGCATGTTCTCCCTGTGCCTGCGTGGGTTTCCTCTGGGTACTCCGGTTTCCTCCCACACTCCAAAGACATGCTGGTAGGTTAATTGGCTCCTGTCTAAATTGGCCCTAGTATGTGTATGTATGAATGTGAGTTAGGGACCTTAGATTGTACACCCCTTGAGGGTTAGGGACTGATGTGAATGTACAATATATATGTAAAGCGCGGAGTACATTGACGGCTCTATATAAGTACCTGAAATAAATAAATAAACGCGGAACTCATAGAGCCCAGAAAGTTTCGGTGCTCATGTGATGTTGCACAAAAAAAATGGAACTAAGGTCTCGATTAAAAAGTCTTCAAGCAGGTAGGCAGACATGCAAGGTCTCTTCTGCAATGAAATAAACCTACCTGTCTGTTTGCTGTTCTCTGCTCAATGGCAGTGTGCTGGGATGACTGTATTCCTGATCATGCGTGGGAGAGACATCATCCTGCGCCATCCAATCAAGATGGCCAAAGACTAGCATCTGGAAGAACCAGAGGTGAAAATGCCAGCACTGGTGAAGGATCTCAGACCGTTGAAGCAGATTCAAGACTTTTCTTCCACTTAAAGTTGAGTATTATTTCTGTGGGTGCTTTATAACATCCACAACCAGTCATTGCCAGGGGGAACAGCTGATCTGTTAAATGTTGATCATATGAAATTTTTTTTGTCTTCGCGCTAAAATTTCCACTGGCTCTGGTCTGTCTGGTCTGTGCCTATAGTCATATGATCATGAACTAGATGCAAATAGAGAAACAGAAAAAGGGCGCACCGACCTAGTGCATTACCGTTTAAAGATTTATTGAAGAAACAAAGTAAGTATCATACTCACAATAGACATAAAAACACAGGCATGTCAAACTGAACAAGATGTAGGATCCAAACAACATCTGAGTCCATACGATGGAACCCTGGATGACCAACTGACTAACGCGTTTCGAGGACACAACCTCTTCCTCCTTGGCTCTGAGGAAGAGGTTGTGTCCTCGAAACGCATTAGAAAGTTGTTCATCCAGGGTTCCATCGTATGGACTCAGATGTTGTTTGGATCCTACATCTTGTTCAGTTTGACATGCCTGTGTTTTTATGTCTATTGTGAGTATGATACTTACTTTGTTTCTTCAATAAATCTTTAAACGATAATGCACTAGGTCGGTGCGCCCTTTTTCTGTTTCTCTATTTGTATCCAGTGTATTCGGACCACCCCGGTCTGTTGAGGCCGGCAAGCAGTGCATATTCCAGAAAATTCCAGAACATTCCTATTGGGTCTACTGAGTCTTTTCCTAGCGCAGGAGAAAATTGTTTGTTGTGTTGGATATGATCATGAACACTTGTACAGTATTTCCATGCATGTCAATACACCCATCTTTACTACGAGGGGCGTTCAAGTCAAAATGGGACTTTTAATTTTATGGGATGCTAGCGTGGTGGTACTACACGCAGTAGTAAGTGGCATGTATGTCCTATTACTGATAGGCAGTGCACATTTCGCAGGCCAGTCCAGAGACCATTAATCAAGATGGCAGACAACAGTGTTAGTGTGTGCATGGAACAGAGTGGTGATGAAGTTTCTCACAAATGAAGGCGTAAAACCCTCATATATCTACAGAAGACTTGAAGCACAGTACGGTGATAAGATGCTCAGCTGCAGTAAGACATGAATGGTGTATACTAGGGATGCACAGATACCCTTTTTTGATCAGTGAGTACGAGTTCCGAAACTTGCCGATAGTGAGTACCGTTACTTTGCGGTGCGATTTGTGTCAATATAAAATAAATGGATGCAAATTGCACCACAAAGAATAGTATGCAATTTGAACAAGAATGCGATTCCTGTCCAAATCGTATGCAGTTTAATCACTGCTCCTGTGTGAATCCAGGCTTTTCATAGCCTGGGGGTAACACAGTAGAGGTGCGGGGAAACCTCCCTGCACCAAACCCATGTTGTCACAGAAGGAAAAGCTAGGGATTTGAGATCTCCGCAGCTTTCTCTCCTCTCAAGGATGACAGTACAGGCTAGACAGCTTTCGATGGATGAGCTCTGCCATGGTGCTGACCAATCAGAAGCCATACTAGCCCATACCGTCATCCCTGTAAGGAGAGGAGAGAAAGACACTTCACAGGTCAGGGGATTTGAAATCCCCATGGCTTTCTCTTCTCTCCTTCGGTTTTTCCTCTCCTCATTCAGTTATTTGTGTGAATAGCAGCTTGAGCTCCTGAGCTCTGTACACAACAGTTCTTTTTGCTAGAACAGCTAAGAATAGAAAGGTACACCTCGATTTGTGCAATATTTCATAATTTCAAGACCAAATATTTAAAACATTTTTGTCTTAGTCCTGTCTAGAAGAAACAAAATATATACAAAATCATTTCATTTGCATGAAATTCTCTTATTTGCTTTCTTTTGGTCTATGAATGTTGCCACCCTGGGACAGGAAGTATGTTACTGGCAGGTTCACCATGTGAAAAAAGGCTGGAAAACTAATGTAGCTGCAACATCTACACTAGCAAGCTGCAGTATATAGCATTTTATTCTTAGGTTTAGACTTATTACAGGTAGTTATTTATTATAGGTACTTATATAGCGCTGTCAATGTACTCAGTGCTTTACATATACAGTTGCAAGAAAAAGTATGTGAACCCCTTGGGATTACGTGGAGTTTTGCATGAATTGGGCATAAAATGTGCTTTGAACGTCATCTAAGTCACAAGAATAAAAGAACACAGTCTGCTGAACATAATACTACACAAACATTAGATGTTGCCATGGTTTAATTGCACATAACATGTAAACATTCACAGTGCAGGGAGGAAAAAGTATGTGAATCTTTGGACTTAATAACTGGTTGACCCTCCTTTGGCAGCAATAACCTCAACCAAACGTTTCCTGTAGTTGCAGATCAGACCTGCACAACGATCTTACCGTGGACACATGAACATCAAGGCTTTTGGAGATACTTTTGTAACCCTTTCCAGCTTCATGCAAGTCAACAATTCTTGATCGTAGGTCTTCTGAGAGCTCTTTTCTGCGAGGCATGGTTCACATCAGACAGTGCTTCTTGAAACCAGTAAACCCAAAACAAGTGTGTGTTTTTTAAGGGCAGGACAGCTGTCAGCAACACATCCAATATCATCACACTGATTGGAGTCAAGGTTGGCTCACTCCTGGCTCCAATTAGCTCTGGGAGAAGTCATTAAGCTAGGGCCTCACATACTTTTTCCTCCCTGCACTGTGAATGTTTACATGTTATGTGCAATTAAACCATGGCAACATCTAATGCTTGTGTAGTATTATGTTCAGCAGACTGTGTTCTTCTATTGCTGTGACTTAGATGACGTTCAGAGCACATTTTATGCCCAATTCATGCAAAACTCCATGTAATCCCAAGGGGTTCACATACTTTTTCTTGCAACTGTATATTTTACATTTACATCAGCCCCTAACCCTCAAGGGGCGTACAATCTAAGGTCCCTAACTTACATTAATTCATACACATATTAGGGCCAATTTAGAGGAGGAAACCCGCACAGGGAGAACATTCAAACTCCAGGCAGGTGGTGCCATGGTTGGGATTTGAACCAATGACCCTACTACTGCCAGGCGGAAGTGCTAACCATTTAGATACACCTAAAAAGTCTTCACTTATAGGAATCCTGACCAAAAATTCTTATTAGGGTCTGCGGTAAATGTTTTTTATTTCTTCTTTACTAGCTACTTTACATGCTAATTAAAAACTAAACTTTGAAACAGTATCAAAAAATTCTAGCCAAATGTCTGAAAGTTTTACCTTGAAAGGATATTTTGAGTTTTAACGGCACTCTTTTGTTCCCTTTTGCACTAACCTACAGTTCAGCACCTCGTAGCAAGCAACCGTAACAGGTGTTAATTGCAGCCGGGAATATGCGACACATGAACAGCATCTGTTTATGCCCCTCTGACTGGTTAATAATTATCATAACATTTATTTCACCGGTTTAGTATGTAGATGACAAAGTCTATTATGAGTCATTAGAAGGAGTTTATAACCATGGCACTTGCAGCAAGATGGTTTTGGTAGAAAGGCAGTCCATCTGGTAACCAGAGATAACACAAGGTAGTAAAATATAATGGCCAAGGTTAATATGCAAGAGTTTGAAATAACTTTAACTCTCGGAATGGCAAAGACTTACAAGACCGTCTGCTTCTCTCCAAATCACTATCAGTAAAGAATGAAATGGTTTTCCTTTGTTTCTCTTGAGCACAATTCTTTACTTTTTAACGATCATCTCCAAGATGTACACTCTTATTAGAGATTAAAGAGCAGCTTCAGGCAACAAGGAAAATCATTTCATGAATGGTTGCTGCTAGCCAGCAAACACTGCAGCTCTGCCAAGAGTAGGAAGAACGCTTGGTTTATCTTAATTAGACTTTTTAACAAGTCTACCACGATCAGCCAGATCGTTACGGCTTTTGGACAGGTCTCCATTCTATTTATACTTTACTCTCTCCATGCACAAATCTGCATCTTATCGTATAGGAGGAGCGGCTAACCTATTTCTGAATGATAAGGGGCATATAAGGTGGCTAAAAGGTACCTATAGACATACTGTAAGTGACTGTTTGTCCCATCTGTCCCATTGCTGCTCAGCAACTGCTGTCAAGTTGCTCCTCCATGGGGGAGAGTTCCATACTGGTCCTAATATAGACTGTGAAGTCATTGGTTTCTCTGAGTCCATCAAAGTTTTACCCTGTGTTCAGCCCTGATAAATAGTGAGCTGTTTTGCCACCGAAAACTTGGCTCTTTTTGTTTGACTTTTTTTAAATCAACAATTAACTTGACCTTGGGCTCATCTATTTGAATTTGGTCTGATGCTCCTTTCTATATATCTATGATTTTAGCTGCTGTTGGGTGCCCATCAAGGGAAGCCTTGCTGTGTGAGAGCTCTCTTTCCAAAACTATTGTACCTGTATGTAGTTTTCCTTCATCTAATGACACTTGAAAGTATAAAAGTTCCCAACACCTCTTTGAGTATGTTTAGAAATATTTACAAATGGCTTAGAAATTAGTAGAATTGCAGATTCCTCCATGACTCTGACCAATACCTGATGGCCAGGTCTGGTCACAGAGAAAGTTGATTGGTTGGGATGGATTTTCCTGGAACATCACTATGTTTCTTGAGCAGACAGCCTGTGCACACAGTAACTAGCACTCCTCTAATAGGTACAAAGACTAACTTGCATGTTTTTAGAAATATCATTTGGTCACATTATCAGTGGGTTGAAGAAGATGGCATAGCATTGTTCATAGAAATGATTCCTAAATACGCATGTATGTATTGGCTGTGCAGATATGTTTATATCCCATGGAGACAACAGCTGTCGGCTAGAAATATTTATTCTAGCCAGCCAATTCAATCAGAATATTGGTTTAACCCATAAATACAGTTGCAAGAAAAAGTATGTGAACCCCTTGGGATTACGTGGAGTTTTGCATGAATTGGGCATAAAATGTGCTCTGAACGTCATCTAAGTCACAAAAATAGAAGAACACAGTCTGCTGAACATAATACTACACAAACATTAGATGTTGCCATGGTTTAATTGCACATAACATGTAAACATTCACAGTGCAGGGAGGAAAAAGTATGTGAGGCCCTAGCTTAATGACTTCTCCCAGAGCTAATTGGAGCCAGGAGTGAGCCAACCTTGACTCCAATCAGTGTGATGATATTGGATGTGTTGCTGACAGCTGTCCTGCCCTTAAAAAACACACACCTGTTTTGGGTCTACTGGTTTCAAGAAGCACTGTCTGATGTGAACCATGCCTCGCAGAAAAGAGCTCTCAGAAGACCAACGATCAAGAATTGTTGACTTGCATGAAGCTGGAAAGGGTTACAAAAGTATCTCCAAAAGCCTTGATGTTCATGTGTCCACGGTAAGACAGATTGTCTACAAATGGAGAAAGTTTAGCACTGTTGCTACTCTCCCTAGGCGTGGTGGTCCTGTAAAAATGACTGCAAGAGCACAGCGCAGAATGCTGCATGAGGTAAAGAAGAATCCCAGAGTGTCAGCTAAAGACCTACAGAAATCTCTGGCACATGCTAACATTTTTGTTGACACATCTACAATAAGGAAAACATTAAACAAGAATGGAGTACATGGGAGGACACCACGGAGGAAGCCATTGCTGTCCAACAAGAATATTGCAGCACATTTGAAGTTTGCAAAAGAGCACCTGGATGTTCCGCAGCACTACTGGCAAAATATACTGTGGACAGATGAAACCAAGATTGAGTTGTTTGGGAAGAACACACAACACTATGTGTGGAGAAAAAAAGGCACAGCACACCAGCATCAAAACCTCATCCCCACTGTAAAACATGGCGGAGGGAGCATCATGGTTTGGGGCTGCTTTGCTGCCTCAGGGTCTGGACGGATTGTTGTCATTGATGGGAAAATGAATTCCAGAGTTTATCAAGACATTTTGCAGGAAAACGTACAACCATCTGTCCGCCAACTGAAGCTCCGCAGAGGATGAGTGATGCAACAGGACAATGACCCAAAGCATACAAGTAATTCAACAAAACAATGGCTGCAACAGCACAGAATATGCCTTCTGGAGTGGCCCAGTCAGAGTCCTGACCTCAACCCGATTGAAATGCTGTGGCATGACCTAAAAAAGCGATTCACACCAGACATCCCAAAAATATTGCTACACTGAAACATTTTTGTGAAGAGGAGTGGTCCAAAATGACTCCAGATCGTTGTGCAGGTCTGATCTGCAACTACAGGAAACGTTTGGTTGAGGTTATTGCTGCCAAAGGAGGGTCAACCAGTTATTAAGTCCAAAGGTTCACATACTTTTTCCTCCCTGCGCTGTGAATGTTTACATGTTATGTGCAATTAAACCATGGCAACATCTAATGTTTGTGTAGTATTATGTTCAGCAGACTGTGTTCTTCTATTGTTGTGACTTAGATGACGTTCAGAGCACATTTTATGCCCAATTCATGCAAAACTCCATGTAATCCCAAGGGGTTCACATACTTTTTCTTGCAACTGTACATGGTCATTTTCCAAAATGTCTTTGATTGGATGGAATGAGTGACAGTTATTGCATAACAATGGGTACCTTTAGGGCTTGTTCAAACCATGGCTATTGAGCTGTGTTTTTCTGCAACCTACTGCACAAGTATGGTGTGAACAGGGCACATAGAAAACAATAATTTCCATGTCATGTATGTATGAGGTGTGACCTTTTAAATCCCGGAATACCCGCCGTGTAGCACTATAGTGGTGAATCATACAGCCATTCTCACTCAGCCGTATTCTGACATGTTGTAACTTGCACTCGCCTGGATCGCAGACCAGTTGACTCAGTCTTTACGTAGTAGTAGAAGAAATACCACATGTGTGCATTTCTCTGTTAGCGGAAAATGAGTGAAATGCTCTGGATTAACATCAAATTTTGTGTGAAAATTGTAAAAAGAGCAAATTAAACTTTAGTTCTGTTATAACAAGCTTATGTTGAATATTCCATGAAGAAATCAAGTGTTTTTGAATGGCATAAGCAGTTTAAGGAGGGGTGGGAAGATGTTCATAATGACTCAAGTAGTAGGCAACCAAAAATGCAAAGGACAAATGCAGTTGTGGAAAATGAAAAGGTTATGGGACTCTGTTTAGAGCAAAAGACGAGAACTCTGGCCTGACAAATGGTTTCAACCACCACAACACTGCTCCTGCACATAATGCGTTAAGTGCTTGCAAGTTCCTGGCCCAGAAATCCATTGTGAAACATGGCCAAACATCTTCTTCCCCTGCCAGGACACAGTTTTGATGACATTCCAGATATCCAGCACGCCTTGACAAAAATAATGCACAGCATTACAGAAAACGAATTCCAGGAATGTTTCTGGCAATGTCACAGTCCTCCAGAAAAGTGTGTTAATTCACAAGGAGACTACTTTGAAGGTGGCAACAGCCGCTAGTGTATACAGTAGGTAAGCAAACTTTTTTTTTTTACAGTCCATTCTAGGAATTAAATTGTCATACCTCGTTCGGTGGACATCTCAACAAACATGGTGGAGAGTTTATGATACGTAGAGTTGGTAAGCAAACGAAACTGCAGGATGATGCTTTCTCAAGAACCCAGGTTATCGGCAACTAAAACATATTGCAGCAGTATAATCAAATAATCTTCGGATGAGAAACAAAACTCTTCCAGCCTATGGTGTGTACCCTGTATACATTTCCATGCTAAATAGTCTAGTTTGGCTGAATGCACCTTCAAACTCCTTTCTAAATAAGACTGAATGTATGTGGCAGTTTTTCAGCACAGATGGAGAAGGAGCTAGCCAAATTGCAAAGTTAAAAAAAAAAAACCTTCAAATAGTGTTCATGTCTATATAAAACAAAACAAAAATGAACAGAGCTGGTGATAAATACAAGAACACAATGGAATTCTGAGCAGATAAAGGAAGATTCTACAATTGTAAAGCCTACATCCAACACAAAACAGCCGATTTTCCTTAGAGAAGCCACATTTGGGATGGTTATTGATCCTCATAACTGTGCTTGGCTATTTTATTTGTGCAGTCTTCAGTTTCTAATCTGAGAAAGTCCTAAAGATAATTTGCATCTCAAAAACAAAAGAAAAAAAACAGAATTACACAGAAGCCGTTTTACAATAAGAGCCGTCTCTTAGGAAATTCAAGATCAGAAGGGGGTTTTACTAAACAAGACAAGGCATACATATTTTATTTTTTAAAGAACTTCTGAACAATGCACAAAAGTACAGACTAGCATGTTCCTTTTGATTTATTTTCAAATGCACTGCCGGTTGTATAAACAAATCACTTATTGTTTGGCTAGTTGGTAATGATTTCCAGTCTTCGCTGAGTAATAATTGGCACATTTTACACCACAGTGAAGCTCTATTTAAATCTTAGAAAAGAAAAATAAAAGGCAACCAGATTTCAGTTATCAGTTTTCTACTACAGCCAAAAAGATGTAAAGTTAAATAAGATCTATCATTGTTTGTTCTGTCTCCAATGGGACAAATGTCCTGTAGTACTTTGTCCATGTTTCTAGGTACTTACTAAGTCTAGTTATGAGGTAAGATCTCTAATGCCATAGACAATCCGACAACAGGTAGGAAGAAGACGGCTGCTTGATAATGGCAGGTTATCTCCACAGACAATGGCAAGAGCAATGCAGAGGCTGACACACCTCCCTCTCTCTGCATTGCTCTGGCAGTTGCTTTTCTCACGAAATTGCTTGGAGCCAAGATCAGCTCATGTTATGAAGCAGCCATCTCTTTCTTGAAAAGTTTTTTAAAAATCTAAAAAAAATTTTTACTGTTCTGTTTCTTATGGGACAAAATACATGTAGTACTTTGTCTCATGTTGATAGGTACTTTCTAAGGCTGGCCGTAGAGGAGTCAATTTTTTTTTTATTAAACCAGGGGATTGGTTTCATTAAACAGGATTTGAGGTTGATGGGGGAATACTCCCCACTGTGTCTTTGTATTCTGGAAATCAAGAAACATCCCTGCAGTCAGAATATACTGATCAGCGTTGTAGTCTATGGCTTGCAGCACTGATCAAGCAGAAACATATTGAAAGGGCAGGTGAACAGATGTTGATCAGTATATCGATCTCTGTTCAAGTACAGTGGCCATACATGAATCAAAATTTGCCAGTCTGTACTGATGAATTTTGATCCATATATGTCCAGCTTAAGTCTACTTATGAGGTCAGACCTGCACCCCCCCTTCCCCTTACTCATTTGCCATGGCCTATTCTGCAACAGCTAGGAAGGAAAGAGATGTTCTGTGTTGGCAGCATATCTCAGCTCTGAACACTTTCCACAGACAAGTAGGGGTTTATTTACTAAAGCTGGAGAGTCCAAAATCAGACTCCCTTCTGCATAGAAACCAATCAGCTTCCAGGTTTCATTGCCAAAGCTTCATTGAACAAGCTGAGGTTAGAAGCTGATTGGTTTCTATGTAGAAGGGAGTCTGATTTTGGACTCTCCAGCTTTAGTAAATAAACCCCGTAGTGTCTCTTGTCATTGCTTGTCTCAGAAAAATGCCCTGAGCCAAGATAACTTCTGTTATGAAAATGCCATCTCCTCTACATATTTCCCGACTTGCTTTCGGGGTTGTCAACAAACGGGCACTATGGTCCATATTTGGTGGACTTGCCCCAAGGTTTGCAGACTGTGGATCAGAGTTTATGCCCTCCTCCGCACTATGTTTCACACAGACAATAAGCGCAACCCGTATGAAGCACTTTTATTTAAACCATTAGAGAGCCTACTTCGTCCCAAACAGCAGCTGGCATCACACCTATTCATGGCCACCAAGCTGACGATCGCGAGGGCTTGGAAGACTCCCCTCCTCAGCTTCGAGGCTGTCAAAAACCGGATGAACTTCATAATGGTTAACAAAAAGCTGACAGCTATACTGTTAGACGCCCACACAAAATTTCTGCAGAGATGGCGTCCCTGGCTTGATATAGCTCAACCGTCGAGATTCAACCAGTTCCTTCTGTCGATATAAAATTTACACATTTGTTTATCTTTCTTTTTTCTTCTGTTGCGGCGCCCTGGAGCCCTTTTTGTTTTTGTCTCCTTTCTCTTCGTTCCTCTCTTTCCTTTTGTTTAGTCTGCTTTTATGCTATTTGTGCTGATTGTGATTATTGCTCTGAGTGCCGTACCAGCAATACTATATCCTTATGCTGGACTCCATCGAGAGCCCAGCGTGTGGAGTACCTATCTGCATTCAAAGAGGCTCCATCTCATATTTTCTTCGCTTTCTGTATGCTGATATAGTGACAATTTTTCCTTAGAGTTTATATTGTCATTGGTCTCTAAGGGGTTTATTTACTAAAGCTGGAGAGTCCAAAATCAGACTCACTTCTGCATAGAAACCAATCAGCTTCCAGGTTTCATTGCCAAAGCTTCATTGAACAAGCTGAGGTTAGAAGCTGATTGGTTTCTATGCAGAAGGGAGTCTGATTTTGGACTCTCCAGCTTTAGTAAATAAACCCCTAAATGTCTACCATCTTTGCAACTTATTGTTTTCTCCCTTTTTTTTTTCTCTTCTTCTCTTTTTCTATACACGGCACTTGTGTACAGTTTATTTTTTGTGTCAGTACATATTCTGTAATATTCCTCGATTACCTTGTATGTTTTATTCCTGTTGCTCAGTGCATCTGATTCTCTGCTGCTATCTATTCTATAATAAAATTCTTTGTAAAAGAAAATGCCACCTCCTTCCTTGCTGTTGTCAGATCAGCAGCCCCAGCAGGAGGAGGGCAGACCTCATACCTAGACGTAGTAAGCACCTGGCAGCATGGGACAAAGTACTACATATACTTTGTTCCATAGGAGACAGATTAGAAAACAAATGAAGGATAGATCTTTAACCACTTCCTGTCCGGCCCATGTATATAAACGGCCGGACGGGAGCAGTGCAGGAATGGGTGACCGTTTATAAACGTCCTCCTCGCTCCCCACCTGTGCATGCTCCCCGGTAGCGCGCGGCACCGTGGTCCGGTGCCCGCTGTGTCCGGAGAACACCGATCGCTGTATGGGACCTCTGTGTGAGGTCCCGATCCTGTGATCACTGATTGGCCAATCAGTGATCACATGAATAGTAGTAAGCAAGATGTCACTTCCTGACATCATTGCTTACTACTTGTGAAATCTGTGAATGATCACAGAGGTCACATGGTACAAGGCTATTCACAACAGCCTTGTACCATGTGACAAGCTGTGACCAATCACAGCTCACACAGTATTTCTCAATGGCTGCAAGAATGCATCCAGAGAGAAGGAGAAATGATTGCTTTTACAGCCTTTATGGGTGTAAAAGCAATCCGTGTATAAAAAAAAAAAAATCTTCATCACCCCCCACAAGTAGTACAGTGTCACTATGGTGACACTGTACTGCTTGGGTGACAGTATGTTAAAAAAACAAAACATAACTTATAATACAAAAAAATAAAATAAAAATGTCAAAAACATTTTTGGAAAATTATAATTTTTGGTTATAAACTAATTTGGGTTATTTTTTTTTTTTACTGAAAAGATAGATGAATACATTTTCGCCAAGATTTATGAAGAAAGATTATTTGCAAGATTTTATAAGAAAAACATTTTTTTTTTTAAATGTTTGGACTTTTAGAGTTGTGTTCAAAATAATAGCAGTGTGTTGAAAAAAAGTAAATAGCTTTTATTTCCATCCACACAAATGCATTGGGAACACGACACATTCTATTCCAAATCAAAACATGAAGAAAAATATATCAAATTTGTGTTGTTCCTCTAAAAAAAATTGAAGAAAAGTGAATATTAGACGGTTCAAAAAAATCACAGTGTTTGTATTCTTCTTTACAAACTCAAACATTCACTATATAAACTGAAAAATGTTTGAAGATTTTGCTTTCCTTTGAATCACTTCATGAATATTTGGTTGTAGTCGCACTGTTTCTGAGAACTGCTGTACATCTGTGTTGCATGGAGTCCCCCAACTTCTGGCCCCTGTGAACAGGTATTCCAGCCCAGGATGATTGGACTACATTCCACAGTTCTTCTCTATTTCTTGGTTTTGCCTCAGAAACTGCATTTTTTCACAAGTTTTCTATTGGATTAAGATCCGAGGATTGGGCTGGCCACTCCATAATGTCAATCTTGTTGGTCTGGAACCAAGATGTTGCATGTTTACTGGTGTGTTTGGGGTCGTTGTCTTGTTGGAACACCCATTTCAAGGGCATTTCCTCTTCAGCATAAGGCAGCATGACCTCTTCAAGTATTCTGATGTATTCAAACTGATCCATGATCCCTGGTATGCGATAAATAGGCCCAACACCGTAGTATGAGAAACATCCCCATATCATGATGCTTGCACCACCATGCTTCACTGTCTTCACAGTGTACTGTGGCTTGAATTCAGTGTTTGGGGGCCATCTGACAAACTGTCTCCGGCCACTAGACCCAAAAAGAACAATCTTACTTTCATCAGTCTACAAACTGTTGCGCCATTTCTCTTTAGGCCAGTCAATGTGCTCTTTGGCAAATTTTATCTCTTCAGCACGTCTTTTTTCCAACAGTGGGACTTTGCGGGGGCTTCTTGCAGATAGCTTGGCTTCACATAGGCGTCTTCTAATTGTAACAGTCCTCACAGGTAACTTTACACCTTCTTTCATCTTCCTGGAGCTGATTGTTGGCTGAGTCCTGGCCATTTTGGCTATTCTTCTATCCATTCGAATGGTAGTTTTTCGCTTTCTTCTACGTCCTTCAGGTTTTGGTTGCCATTTTAAAGCATTTGCGATCATTTTAGCTGAGCAGCCTATCATTTTCTGCACTTCTTTATATGTTTTCCCCTCTCCAATCAACTTTTTAATCAAGGTACGCTGTTCTTCTGAACAATGTCTGGAACGACCCATTTTCCTCAGAATTTCAGAGAGAAATGCACTGTAACCAGCATGTACAACCTTTGCTGCCTTCCTTCCTTAAATAAGGGCAATAATTGCCACCTGTTTTTCAAAGAATGAATGACCTCACTAATAGAACTCCACACTGCTATTATTTTGAACATGCCCCTTTCAATGAGTGATTCAATGACACAGAATCAGCAGCATGCATGTCATGACTGTTGGGTCTGTTGGATTTCTATTACTCTACTACACCTGCTAGGAAATTATTTGCCATGTAGAAATATAATTTCTACCAAAAACAGTGATTGATCCGGTTAGTGATGTCTGACTGCTATTATTTTGAACACAACAGTATATAGCAAAAAAATAAAAATCCCAGTGGTGAATAAATACCACCAAAATAAAGTTTTATCGGTCTCAAAAAAATGCTAAAAAAGTCATATGGTACAGTGTTGCATGACCACGCAATTGTCATTCAAAATGTGATAGTGCTGAAAATTGCCCGGACAGGAAGGGGGTGAAAGTGTCCGGACTTGAAGTGGTTAGTGTCTTAAGCTGTCCATACACATGTCATCTTAGAGGCAACTTAAGCCACTTTCAATAAACTGAGTTGTTGACTATGTTTGATCAATAATTTGAATTCGACTGATCAAACTGGGCTATAAATTAACAGCTCCAATACAAGTCGTTGAGTTAAAAAATATTTGATTTCCTTTGAGGTTTCCTTTGTTACGTAGGTCTCGATGGGAGAGATTAGGTTCTATTCCTAATAATAGCTGGGAGGATATCTTATAGTCTCTTCAAAATGTTTCCTTATCTCCCTCCCATAGACTCACACAGGTATTTATTCTACATAGAGTCCATAGAACTTCGGAATGCCTATTTAAAACTGGACAAAAAGATGATCCTTGTTGTGTTAGATATGGACATCTATCTGGGTCTCTTATTCATCTTCTGTGGTGTTGTCCCAAATTGAGAGGGTATTAGGCTGAGGTGGCAGGGACCCTTAATGGGCTTTTAGAGATTACCTTTTCAGTTGAGCCTCTTAACTGTTTAGTTGGTCATGTAGATTTATCTATAACTGATCCAAATCCATGGCTCACTGTTTTGAGAGCATTATTTATAGCCTGCAGATTGATTGTACTTAAGTGGACCTCTCCTCGGTCCTCTTCTCTTTTTGAATGCATAACAGGGCTTAATACATATATTCCCTATAAAAAACATGCCTTCCATCTTAGGAACGGTATCCTAATTTTTTATCATTTTTTTTAAATAATAACTGCACCCCCCCCCCCCCCTATTTTTTTTTTTAATTTTTTTGTTGTTTGTTTTGTGTGTTGTTATTGGACTGTCTGTCCAGCCCTGCAAGGTGGGTAGTTATTTTTGTTTTTGTATAAATGTGAAATAAACATTTACAAATAAAAATGACTTAAAATTCAATGCAATTTCGATTCCATCTCTTTGTGGTCAGTCAAAATACTAATTTCATTGTTCAATCACTTAAGATTTCGAATCCAGCTTCAGAAAAAGTGGTTAAGTGGTTGAAATAGACAAAATAGTATGGACAGCTTTTATTGGTTGATGTGGGCAACACAGACAGGGTCGATTTTCTCCAATCTAGACATCCAGTTGAAACATATAGTACATTTAATGTTGTGTGTTCAATATAGAGAGAACCTGTTCTTTATGAACTACACAAGAGCATTGGGTACTTTAAAGCCGGCCATAGATGGATTAAATCAATTCAATCTATCTACGGGCAGGTTGGTTATCCTGTGGACAGGTGTTTTTTATACAGGTAACAAAATGAGATTAGCAGCACTCCCTTTAAGAGACTGCTTCTAATCTCAACTTGTTACCTGTATAAAACACACCTGGTAGCCAGAAATCCTGCTGAATGATAGGGGATTAAATACTTATTTCCCTCATGAACATGCAAATCAGTGCATCTATTGTTAGACATGCATTTCTTTTGAATTTTTATGTTGCTATTCTGTCTCTCAGTGTTACAATACAGCTACCATTTGATTTTTAGACCGATCATTTCTTTGTGAGTGGGCAAACATTCAAAAATCAGCATGGAATCAAATACTTATTTCTTTCACTGTATTATGCTTCTGGTCAGGCTGTTTTTTCCTCTGTGGGATCTCAGTTTGGTGTTATTGGTTTTACAGAGACCTCCTTTTGAGCTGATTAGGGACCTTCCCTTAGTCCTTTTGACATGAAAGAGTGTGCTCCTGTTTGCCAATACTTCCATACAAAGGTGTCAGAACTGGCAATTTTTTCTTGCAGGGAACCCTTTTTGATACTTCACAATGATTAGGTGGTTCTTTGACCTCTTTTTTGCAGAAGATGTTTCGGCTTTCCATATTAACCAGGAGATTGTTTTTTTTTTCCCTCTGACCTCAGTCGCAGGGGGACAAGGTCCTATACACTTTAGATGTGGGAGACCAGATATAGTGAATGCAGGGTCAGGGGAGAGCAGATATAGTGAATGCCGGGTCCGGGGAGAGCAGATATAGTGAATGCGGGTCCGGGGAGACCGGATATAGTGAATGCGGGGTCCGGGGAGACCAGATATAGTGAATGCCGGGTCCGGGGAGAGCAGATATAGTGAATTCCGGGTCCGGGGAGACCAGATATAGTGAATGCCGGGTCTGGGGAGACCAGATATAGTGCATGCAAGGTCTGGAGAGACCGGATATAGTGAATGCCGGGTCTGGGGAGACCAGATATAGTGAATGCAGTGTCTAGGGAGACCAGATATAGTGAATGCAGGGTCCAGGGAGACCAGATATAGTGAATGCAGGGTCCGGGGAGACCGGATATAGTGAATGCAGGGTCCAGGGAGAGCGGATATAGTGAATGCAGGGTCCAGAGAGAGCGGATATAGTGAATGCAGGGTTTGGGGAGACCAGATATAGCGAATGCAGGGTCCAGGGAGACCAGATATTGCGAATGCCGGGTCCGGGGAGACCAGATATAGTAAATGCCGGGTCCGGGAAGACCGGATATAGTGAATGCAGGGTCTGGGGAGACCGGATATAGTGAATGCAGGGTCTGGGGAGACCGGATATAGTGAATTCTGGGTCCGGGGAGACCAGATATAGTGAATGCAGGGTCCGGGGAGACGGGATATAGTGAATGCAGTGTCTGGGGAGACTGGATATAGTGAATGCTGGGTCCGGGGAGACCAGATATAGTGAATGCAGGGTCCGGGAAGACGGGATATAGTGAATGCAGTGTCTGGGGAGACCAGATATAGTGAATGCAGGGTCCAGGGAGACCTGATATAGTGAATGCAGGGTTTGGGGAGACCAGATATAGCGAATGCAGGGTCCGTGGAGACCAGATATAGTGAATGCGGGGTTTGGGGAGACCAGATATAGTGAATGCGGGGTCTGTGGAGACCAGTTATAGTGAATGCAAAATCCGGGGAGACCAGATATAGTGAATGCACGGTCCAGGGAGACCAGATATAGTGAATGCAGGGTCCAGGGAGAACGGATATAGTGAATGCAGGGTCCAGGGAGACCAGATATAGTGAATGCAGGGTCCAGGGAGACCAGATATAGTGAATGCAGGGTCCGGGGAGAACGGATATAGTGAATGCAGGGTCCGGGGAGACCAGATATAGTGAATGCAGGGTCCGGGGAGACCAGATATAGTGAATGCAGGGTCTGGGGTTTAGTAACAATTTAAAGTTGTTGTCACTGAGGCCACTAGTTTCAAGCATACTTCATTTTTGTTTTAGCTTCAGTAACAGCTACACTTTAAAATACGGTAAAATAAATGGAAAAGTACAACATAAACTTATATCCAGTAAAGTGAATTTAATTCTGTCTGCAAAGCCACAGCACCGCATGCTGTAAAATGACATTTGATTACTAGATACAAAAGGAAACACATTAAACTAAATAATACATACGCTAATGTTTATTTATAGGAATCAAATTCTTCTTTTGTCTCATAAAGCTGTATTGTCACTCCAGTAAGTATTTGCCTTTGTTCATTTTTTATGAGTTGTGTTTAATCCAATGATTGTTAACATTCGCTGTTAATCTTTCTTTTCTTCCTTATAAAACAACAATAAACCCTGAACAAGTATATGATGTTCACACTGCTGGCTACCTTAAGGATTAGATATCACTGCCAAGAAAACAAGAGATTAAGATTCATTTTCATTTGGAAAACAAAAGCCTCTCCGGAGGAAACGCAGATGGAGTCTAGTTCAAACAAATTTGGAGTGTTCTATCACAGGTGTGTAACAACTTCAAAGGAAACCACAATTATTATACAAGTTGTGTCTCTAGAATGATACTTTGTAGCCTACCGTGGGTTTTTTTTTATAATCTAAGTCACAAGAAGCACATTTGGCCAATTTATTAAAAAAAGAAAAGGTGGATAGGTTAGCAACATCAACCCAAATGTATGAAAGGATAGGTTCACCTTCATAGCAAACTTTGGCAGGGAAGCGGTTTCCACTGTCATACCCGCGGACAGTCACCGCGATGCTCCATACTCCAATATGCCAAACAAACAATTGGCTTCATTGGAAGCATCTTTTAAGGATCAAATATGTTATTATGATTTTATATTATATATAAAAGATATGTGAGTCTATAGCCTTGATTGTGATTATAATTAATATAACAGTTCACGGAATGGGCACCAGGGCTTTTTTTCAGTGGGAACATGGGGGACCGCAGTTCCGAAACCTCCAGCAGGAAATGTATGTAATGGCAAGAGGTGGTGGTGTGTACTGCAGGGTCCATTGATGCTGGCTGCTGGGGAATCTGTTATCGCTGAGATCTATTTTATTTTGGGGGGTCTATTAATGCTGGGGAGGTCTACTGTTGATTGTGGGGGATCTATTGTTGATAGGGGTGGGTCTCATGTTGCTGTGTGGTCAATTGTTGCTGGGTTGGAACTACTGTCGAGGGAGGGGTCTATCATCGCTATTTGCTGCTGGCTGTGGGGATATCTGTTGTTGTTCCCAGGGGAGTATTGTTACTGGGGGAAAGGGGTATTTTGTTGCAGGTGGTGGTCCACTGTTGCTGGGGGGCTCTATTGTTGCTGGCTGCAGGGGATCTATTTTACTGCTTTTCTTGTTATCATGAACAAATTTCATACAAATTGATTCTGGGTTCTGTATTCTATTAAAGGTCGTTAGTGGGAGGTAGGTAAGGAGTTTTCGGGACGGAGACAAGAAAGAGTTTGGGATGGAGACAAGGAGACAAGGTAGAGTTTAGTATGGAGACAAGGAGACAAGGGACAGTTTGGGATCGAGACAAGGGGTGCCTCAGAAAGGGAGAGTTGAAGGGCACACTTGTTAATTGTTCCCTCTAACTGTCAGGAATGGACTTGCCAATAATGGTGGGACTCACCTGCCTTGTGGGCTGCAGTACCAGGGCTGGCCAGCGGGTGCTCTCAGCAATCAGAGACTCACCCCTGCAGTCAGCCAAAACACCTGAAGCTGATTGCAGGGGTTGTATTTAAGGAATGGCCAGACTCACAGTCAGGGCCTTGGTGTGTGTTTTTCCATGGGCCCCTGTATCTTGTAACCTGCATTCCTGTTTCTGCCTGACTTGTTGCCGACCCTGCCTGATCCTGACCTCTGCTGACTTCTCCTGTTTGATCCCTGGCTTGTGACCCTGACCATTCTCTCCGCCTGCTCCTCCTGTACCTACCTGCCCGATAGTTATCAACCCGGCCTGCCTGACTATGTTGTGCTCTATATGTGTATGTACCTGGGTATCTGTATCAGTTTAGGTTTGGGTTTGTTTCACCTTGTTGTATGTATTAGTGTTAGCTTGGGGTTTGGTGCACTGCGTTTATATTTGTATTGTTAGTCTCAATAAATTATATTATTTACTATATCTGAAGCCTGCGTTTCCCTGTGTCAGTCCACACCCCTCTGGTCATACCTGGAGCCCTGACACTAACCATAACAGCTGTTTGTGTTTTTCTATGTAGAAGCAGTTTTTTTTTTTTTTTTTAAATTGAAAAACATTAATAAGATTATATAGCAGAACTTCTGGGGGAAAAAATGATAAAATAAGGATCTAATGATATGTTTTACAAATATGTCTTACCTTGCCCTTATGGCATCTTTTAAGTGCTCCATTCAACACACTTCTTCTGATATCAAGCTGATGGCACTCACCTACCTAAGGGATGCTAGAGGAATATATGACTGATGTAGTTGTACGCCCTTGGACACCTCTTCTCCCCTTGCCTGTGATTGGACATCAGAGAAACTGCAGCACCTTGATGAGGTCATCCCCTATCCTCTAAGCATGTTGGGTGTTAGGCTAACAAACCATAAAAAACAGCAGAACCCTGATTGACTGATATTGCTGCCCCCTTCTGCATGTGTGAGGGCTACTGGGCCAAGGACTACCTGAGGCTAATGTCACAACAGATTAAGGTATCTATGCTAGCTGCATGCTAGCCTGTGATTGGACATCAAAAAAGCTGCAGAACCTTGATGAGGTCTTCCCCTATCCCCTAAGCATGTTGGGTGTTAGACTAACAAGCAATGAAGAATAATAGCTGACCGATATATTTCTGCCCCTCTCCTACCAATGTGCTACTGAGCCAAGGACTACCTGAGGCTATTGTCACAACAAATTAAGCTATCTATGCCAGCTGCATGCTAACCTGTGACTGGACATCAAAAAAGCTGCAGAACCTTGATGAGGTCTTCCCCTATCCTCTAAGCATGTTGGGTGTTAGGCTAACAAGCAATGAAGAATAAAAGAAAAATGGCTGAACGATATTGCTGCCCCTCTTCTACCAATGTGCTACTGAGCCAAGGACTACCATAGGCTAATGTGACAACAGATGTAGGTAGTGAAGGGATGGACGCTGCTCAACTGACCCCAGGAGTCCAATGTTGAGGAATGGTCTCAGCCGCCATTCTGGCCATGCCCTCTGACATGTTTTGTCCCGCCCACTGAGGCTTGGCCACAGGGGACCGGCCAAAACACATCAGAGGGCGTGGCCAGAACGGTTGCTGAGGCCATTCCTCAACATTGGGCTCCTGGGGTCAGATGAGCAGCATCCATCCCTTCACTTGTATTGACACTGGAATCGCTCGGACTCATGCTCTTCTCACTTTCCGGTGGGGTGATCTTTTTCCTTCCATCCATAGCTTGGAGCGGCGCCATAAGGAATACATTTAACAGATTTAGGTACATATACTAGCTGCATGCTAAAATACATAGAATATATATATATATATATATATTCTAATTTTTTTTTTTTTAAATAAATACATTACTAGATAAATTAGTGTATTTTTAAATGTTTGCCAGAGCTTCATCTCATTCCCATAAAATCTTTGACACGTTAAAATGTTATATGTTCTGAAATATAATTTGTAAAAAAAAAAAACAGCTATTCTTTCTGTACTCTCCATCAAATTTGGAGAATAAAGTCTCAGACATACTTGTGAATGGTGGGTGATGCTTATGGTGTACAAATGAGCGAAACACAAATCACACCATCCTATTTTAAAATCAAATGATATCTGAAAAATGCATTTTCCGGTAGGTTCATTGCAAGGCTAAATCGTGTAAAGAGGGTCAATGTTCCCTTTAATTTTCTATGGCTCAAAAATGACCCATTCATCATCCATTTCTCGTTTTAAGCTCTGCCAAGATTATTAAGTGCTAAATGCTTTATGACCTTCTCTCCATTTATTTCCCAGGGGGTGCAAGCTCTGTGGCTGGGCTAGAGATCATTATAACATGTTGCTACTGGGAAAGAGGCATTGAAAGAGTTGGAGAATCAAGTCAATATACAATCTGGTACACACAATCATAGGAAACTGGAATGTACATCAGTATCCTTTTCTGAAACTCTGGGAGACACTGGAGGGTAATGTGCAGCCCTCAGCCCTTCTGACTTTAGGTGCTCATTTAGGGCAAAGCAACAGGTTCACTTAACCTCCCTAGCAGTCTGATTATGTCAGTATTTCTGTGCTCAAAGCGGTACATTTTTTTGCATGGAAATATGTATTTTTTTCATTGTAGGCCTGTAATTTTTAGGAATAACTCACTGAAATCTGTCCGAACAAAAGTCTAGTAAACATCCCGGGTATGATAAAATTTGAAACATGAAATCATAAATTATAATTTAGTAAATAATCATAAAAAATTATAATATAATAATAATACATTTAATTCAATAGTATAATCAAACCAAAAACACTGAAATTTGAAATATAGCGCCAAGTTTGCACATCGCTGAGCTCAGTCGCAGAATCGTTTTCAGTGTCTGATGAGGAATTTCCCCACAAATTATTATCACTCAATTCTGCAAGTGGTTCTGATTTACTATCGCTGTTCTCTAGCCGGTCTAAAACCGCTTTTGACCTAAAGGGACGCTTTTTGGACGCCATGGACGTTTCTCAGTTTCCAGGCAGAAATAACAGTAAAAATGCAGGCAGGGCGCCGGACAAAGCACTCGGGACAAAATGTATGTGAAATGGTTTGATACAGGAATGTTATACTATGTGATTTTAGTGAATTTAGTGAATGTCACTTTTTCACATTTTTAAATTTCTCGCCGTTCCGTCCCCCGTACGTCCCGACGTTGCAGGGAACGGAACTCAAAAGACGGATGCCGACATCGGCCGGAGGACATTACAGGGGACACTGCAGGGGGGACATCGCAGGAGCGCAGGACAAGGTAAGTGAAGAAGGGATCCTGGGGCAACACTGCAAGATATCGCTTGTGGTGCTGAAACTTTACCCCGAACTGCACTCGGGAATACCTCCAGGGAGGTTAAACCAGGAATCTCCAGATGTTTCCGAATAAGGACTACATTATGTATTTTACAAAGATTCACAGGCTGAAAAAAAAATCAGTTTTATAAAAAAAAAAAAAATGTAGATGAATAATTATGTTTTACTTGGAGCTTTATTTTATAATCAGCATTAGATGTGTGCAGCTTGTTTTGTTCTGAATCGTAATTCAGACAAAATTTTTGTTGTTTGGAGATTCAGATGTATCAGAATTTCCAAATTACAATAGTAAAGAATTAAAACTAATCCAAAATAATGAAACACAATTTTGTCCGAACTAATGAATTATCCAAATTCAAACTGAATGTAAAACAAATTTGAAAAAAAAAAAAATCAAAATTGAAAACAAATTAGAAATCTCAACACATTGCTGACTATTGCTGATTTCCTTCAAAGACTGTGTGCATTAGAATATAGCCAGCTTCCGAAATTCAAATTTTGAAAGGAATAGAATAGAAAATAATCATCTCTTTCCCATAAAATATTAGAAAATAAAAGAATAGAATATATATTTGTTTATTTCAGGTTACATAGTGCTGTCAATTTACGCAGTGCCTTACACATGAGACAAAACAAAGACATTTCAAATACACTTGAGCCATTAATAAAGGTTGATCCAAAATACATCCAGTCTGCATCTTTCTCATCCAGGGCCCCTTTACATCAGAGTCCCTCCTTACATCAGAATCCCTATCAGAGTCCATCCTTACATCAGGCTCCCCATCAGAGTGCCCCCTTACATCAGGGTGCCCATAAGAGTTCCCCCTTACATCAGGGTCCCAATCAGAGTGCCTCCTTACATCAGGGTCTACATCAGAGTCCATCCTTACATCAAGTTCCCCATCAGAGTGCTCCCTTACATTAGAGTCCCCCCTTACATCAGGGTGCCCATAAGAGTCCCCCCTTACATCAGGGTCTCCATTAGAGTCCACCCTTACATCAAGGTCTCCATCAGAGTGCTCCCTTACATCAGGGTCCCCATAAGAGTCCCCCCTTACATCAGGGTCTCCATCAGAGTCCACCCTTACATCAGGGTCCCCATCAGAGTGCTCCCTTACATCAGGGTCCCCATCAGAGTCCCCCCTTACATTAGAATCCCCATCAGAGTGCCCCCTTTCACCAGGGTCCCCATCAGAGTCCCACCTTACATCAGGGTCCCCATCAGAGTGTCCCTTACATTAGGGTCCCCATCAGAGTCCCCCTTTACATCAGGGTCCCCATAAGAGTCCCCCTTTACATCAGGGTCCCCATCAGAGTCCCCCTTTACATCAGGGTCCCCATAAGAGTCCCCGTTTACATCAGGGTCCCCATCAGAGTCCCACTTACATTAGAATCCCCATCAGAGTGCCCCCTTTCATCAAGGTCCCCATCAGAGTGCCCCCTTACATCAGGGTCCCCATCAGAGTCCCCCCTTACATCAGGGTCCCCATCAGAGTGTCCCTTACATTAGGGTCCCCATCAGAGTCCCCCTTTACATCAGGGTCCCCATAAGAGTCCCCCTTTACATCAGGGTCCCCATAAGAGTCCCCCTTTACATCGGGGTCCCCATCAGAGTCCCCCTTTACATCAGAATCCCCATCAGAGATCCCCACCTCACATCAGGAGTCCCCATCCTAGCCGTTCTCCTAGAATATGCTCTAAATTAGCTATGTAGTACTATTAGTACTAATATTTACATTGCACTTAAACTGGTTGTAACCCCTCACATATACTCAGTGAAGTGACCGGCCTCAGGTGGTACACAGAGCTGAAACAAATCCTCCTACATAAGTTGTACCTGCTTATCTGCAGCCATCTTTGCCCTTACATCCATTCAAAGTGCAAACTTTACACAGGATCTATCAGCTCTGTAAAAGCTGAGGGCGGGGAGCAGAAGTTACATCAGTGAAAAGCTCTGAGAGGTGATTGGAGGGAAGGGACACCCCCACCCCCTCCACACAGCTCACAGGAACACAGCTGAGGCTGTCAATCACAGGCTGTGCCCTCCCCTATCACCATTTTTCTCTTGGTGTCAGGAAAACTTGTCAAAAGGGACTCATGCTGATAGCAGAGGAATGAGGCAGAAGACAGAAATGACACTCAGTGTTCTGGACTGAGACAAGTACACACTACAGAGGGATGTGCTTTGTTTATATTTTATGTCTGAGGTGTACAACCACTTTAAGGCTTATATGTACTGTTTATTGCTGATTCATGCCCTAATCCCAGTCTACAGAACTCTATTCTACGTTACCTCGGCATAATGATTATACTGTCTAGCCGACTGTCTGAACCTACCTTCCTTGTGTTCATTTATGCTCAAACCACCATTTATTCTACCTGGTAGCAATACAATGAGTTCATTTACCACAAAACGTTCTTGTGTCTAATTCCTGATACTAACAGCCAAGTTAAAGTTATCTATGCTAGGGTTCCTATAAGAGCATGCAGTAACTTTCATTCAGCTGGGTGTTTCAGAGGGGTGAGGTTGTTCTTGGAGTCGAGGCACAGAACAGAGAACCCAAATGACCAAGCGGCTCCTTTGGGGAGGGGGTGGGGGTAGAGCTACAGTAGCCTGGTATGGTTTTGGTTGAATTGTGTAGCACTCTCACTATATATGTTGTATTGACTATAGACAGACGTTCACAATGGAAAAATTAGTTTCGTTTCAGATTTATTTGTTTCCTATGTTCATTGATTTGTTTATTTCCAAAGATTTGGATTCATTCATTATATCATTATGTTATTAAAGCGACTTGCTTGTGACTTCGATGCAACTTGCTCGGGAATTTGGTGTCTTTGGATATTGATGTCTTTGGAATTTGATGTCTTTGGAATTTGATGTCTTGGGAATTTGATGTCTTGGGACTTTGATGTCTTGGGAATTTGATGTCTTTGGATATTGATGTCTTTGGAATTTGATGTCTTGGGAATTTGATGTCTTGGGAATTTGATGTCTTGGGACTTTGATGTCTTGGGAATTTGATGTCTTTGGATATTGATGTCTTTGGAATTTGATGTCTTGGGAATTTGATGTCTTGGGACTTTGATGTCTTGGGAATTTGATGTCTTTGGAATTTGATGTCTTGGGAATTTGATGTCCTGGGAATTTGATTTCTTGGGACTTTGATGTCTTGGGAATTTGATGTCTTTGGAATTTGATGTCTTGGGACTTTGATGTCCTGTGAATTTGATTTCTTGGGACTTTGATGTCTTGGGACTTTGATGTCTTTGGAATTTGATGTCTTGGGACTTTGATGTCTTGGGAATTTGATGTCCTGGGAATTTGATTTCTTGGGACTTTGATGTCTTGGGAATTTGATGTCCTGGGAATTTGATTTCTTGGGACTTTGATGTCTTGGGACTTTGATGTCTTTGGAATTTGATGTCTTGGGACTTTGATGTCTTGGGAATTTGATGTCTTTGGAATTTGATGTCTTGGGACTTTGATGTCTTGGGAATTTGATGTCTTAGGACTTTGGCTTTGGCCAATCTTAACAATACAGAGTGTGGCACATAATATTGAAGCCCTCTGAAGTCACAAATGAATGAAACAAATACATTTGTTGTGTTTGTCATAATTTATTTTAGATTTGTTGAATTGTGTTAATGTAACAGACCCAACCAGGACAACGGGCTTTTGGAGGGGGCTGCAGGCTAGCCTCTTGCCTGCTATGGGCCCTGGTGTTTGAGGGGGCTCTATTCTCTGGGAAGTGTGTGCCGGGGTCGGGGTGATTGAAGTAGTTTTACTTTGAATTCAAGTACATGTATCACCTAAACACACAGGGGTTGATTTACTAAAGGCAATTAGACTGTGCACTCTGCAAGTGCAGTTGCTCCAGAGCTTAGTAAATGAGGTAAAGCTTTACTTTGCCAAGAATACCCAATCACATGCAAGGAAAATAAAAAAACAGCATTTTTGCTTGCACATGATTGGATGACGGAGGTCAGCAGAGCTTCTGCTCATTTGCTAAACTCTGGAGCAACTGCACTTGCAGAGTGCCCAGTCTATTTGCCTTTAGTACATCAACCCCACAGACTCTGAGAACTGGGGGACCTGGATGCAGATTTGGGACCTCTGTGTTTTGTTGGGGTATAAAATCAACAGTCCAAATCAGCACTGACTGCTTCAACCCCCTCCTAGACTCAGAGACTCAAAGCAGAAGATTTAGAATCAGCTCAAAGCAACCTGATGCTAGGGTCTCCTGCTGTTATGTGTAATCTGTTTATTAGGTTGTTCTGTGTTTATTGTTATGATGTGTACCTGTGTTTGCCTATCCTGTCTAGGTGTGAAGTGTCTTTCTCCCATCATGTAATTTTCCCATTCTGTGCCTCCTAGGTGTGAATTCCCATTTTTAATTGAGGAACCTATTGTTTCTGTTAGCTAATACTCCTGATGTGATTAGCCTGATGTCAGCTTTACCTCCTTACCTAACCATTGTGTGATGTTTACCACAATGTGTAATATTTGTTTTTATTGTTCATATGGTGACTGCCCCTATTTTTGGAAGTGTATAAACACCTGTACTTCTGTTCAATAAAGGGAGTCCGTTGGTTTTACCTGGGCATCTTGTCTGCGTATGAGACAGGACTAGTATTAGCTATCAGTCTGCTGGAAGGGTTTGGAGGGCTGGAGGCACTGTTAGGCAAAGGCCCCCAGTCGGGATACCAGGCGGTTCATCACAGTTACTATTGTGATTTAGAGATTTGGATAAATTTGAATCTCCAAATAATGCAAATTTCGGACGAATTTAGATTCGTCTGGTGTCAGCTTTACCTCCTTACCTAACCATTGTGTGATGTTTACCCCAATGTGTAATATTTGTTTTTATTGTTCATATGGTGACTGCCGGTATTTTTGAAGTGTATAAACACCTGTACTTCTGTTTAATAAAAGGATTCCATTGGTTTTACTTCAACATCTTGTCTGTGTATGAGAATTTGGGTAAAGGACTAGTATTAGCTATCAGTCTGCTGGAAGGGTTTGGAGGGCAGGAGCATTGTTAGGCAGAGGCCCCGAGTCACGGTGCCAGGCAGTCCATCACAGTTACTATTGTAATTTAGAGATTCAGATAAATTTGAATCTCCATATAACGCAAATTTCGTCCAAATTTAGATTCGTAACAAAACAAATCGCACATGTCTACTATTGACCAAGAAAAAATGTTCCCAAAAAATATGTCTATGAAGGTTCTCATTTCTTGAGGTCATGCATGGTATAGCTAGTAGTAGTAACTCACATTCTGCTGGACTGTATCGTTATAGACATTTTTCTGCTTATCTAAGCAGTTTCTTCAGCTCTAATGAATGTCAGGGGCATGCCCCAGCATTTACAACCAGCCACATATTATCAATGACCTGAAAATGCAATCCTCCTGCAACATCAGGAATCTGAAACCACCATAAAATAGCTAAAGGACGGCACCGACAGAGGATGGAGGACCAAAAGAGTTCCCAAATCAATACAATAAAGAACTCAAGAATGATAGCAGGAGGTATTCTTGAATGTGTAGGGCAGAAGATTGAAAAATACATCAGTCTAAATGCAAATGACGAAGTGTACTGACTTCAATAAAGAATTCACAAACCCACCCTGACAGCACAACTAACCGGGTAATATGAAACATCCATATCAAGAATAACTTGTGCACTGCCACTTGACCCCAAATGGCTACTAAGAAATCAGCTGCTGCTAACACCTATTTTGGTACCCTATCACCAAAGGTAAATTATGAGATACATTAATGATGTAGCGTGAAGCTTTGAACAGATATAAAATATGCTGAAGTGTCAAAAACTATAGTGCATATATTGCCTACATGTAGTTGGAATCAAACTCTCAATGCTACAAATAAGCCCCAAATATGTCAATAATAATGTCAATATTGTGTCAATAATAGATACTAAATCAAATCCTGTGGTTCTGACCAAGGTGCATAAATTACATATAGTATATAGTTAAGACCAAAATCTCAGTCCTACAAGTATACTTTAAACATATCAAAACTCATCTAATTATCCAGCCCGGACACCACCCCCCATTGACTTCTCTATCACATCGAACAACGCCACCATCAAACCCGCCCCGCAGGCCAGAGTACTTGGTGTCATTCTGGACTCCAACCTATCCTTCCAGCCCCAAGTCCAATCTTTAACAAACTCGTGCAGACTCCACCTCCGCAACATCGCCAAAATCCGCACGTTACTAACCCCAGAAACCACTAAACAGCTCATCCACTCCCTCATCATATCACGACTCGACTACTGCAACTCCCTCCTCACTGGCCTGCCTCGCCGCTGGTTATCCCCACTTCAGTCGATCCTGAATACGGCTGCCAGACTCATTCACCTTTCCAACCGCTCCGTCTCCGCCACCCCCCTCTGCCAATCCCTCCACTGGCTTCCGATTGCGCAACGGATCAAATTCAAAATCCTAACACTGACGTACAAAGCCGTCCACCATACTGCCCCGAACTACATCACTGACCTAATATCCAAGTACCACCCAACACGCACACTCCGCTCCTCACAAGACCTCCTTCTCTCTAGTTCCCTGGTCTCCTCCTCCCACGCCCGCCTCCAGGACTTCTCCAGGGTGTCACCCATCCTCTGGAACTCCCTGCCCCAACCCATCAGATTATCACCTACTCTCCTCTCCTTTAGGCGCACCCTGAAAACCCATCTCTTCAGGGAAGCCTACCCCACCCCCTGCTAACTTGCCGACCTCCTCCACTCTTCCTACCACTCCATCCCCCACAGCTATCTCCTCCTGTGCCATCATCCCCTCCCTCCTAGATTGTAAGCTCGAAAGAGCAGGGCCCTCAATCCCCTCATGTTTTGCATTGTATTGTTATTGTTCTGTCACATGTTCTGTCCCCCTTTGTAATGTACAGCGCTGAGCGAACTATTGGCGCTTTATAAATACTGTATAATAATAATAATAATAATAACCACTCAAGTTCTGTAGTTGAGACCAATTTAAATGTTTAAAAAAAAAAAAAAGACAGTGCATACATAACTGTGCCTAAAATTAAAGCGGAGTTTGGGACCCCGGCCTCCCCACCAAAAAAAAAACTACTGTATATGCTGACTTTTAATTATTATTATTATTATTATACAGGATTTATCTAGTGATGACAGTTTGCTCAGCGCTTTACAAAATGAAGGTAGACATTACAGTTACAATACAATTTGGTACAAGAGGAAACAGAGGGCCCTGCTTACTAGAGCTTACAAATTAGGAGTTAGGGCACTTACCTGTCTATGGATCCAATGGTGTGCTCACCCCCAGCCTATTCTTCAATTGGCTGTCGGGTGCTGGTGCCGCCATCTTGACTAAGGGAAACTGGCCTTGCGGCTTCACAGCCGGTTTCCTACTTCACATGCGCAAAGTGTGCTGTGCTTTTTGAATGGGCCACAATCCCCTGGAACCTGTGAAGTGTCCCAGAAGGCTACGGTGGGGGGGGAATGTCTGAGCCAGAAGTGGGAGCAGGTACCTGTCAAAACTAGATACTCGCTCCCCCAAAAAGGTTGTCAAAGTGGAACTACAATGTATCTGAGTGCCACAAACCAAGAGCGCTTTTTAACTCATTTTTAATATTCAAGGCAAACTCCCCCATCCATCCATGTCTCCATGCTTTTTTTTCTCGGAAGTCGCTTTGAAACCCCCCCTCCCTTCCCCAGCATTTTTAGCTGTAGCCATTTTGGGTAAGGGCAGATGATTCATGTAGCATTTACTTCTTGGAATCCATCTGCCTTTAGCTCCAACATGCATGCAGAAGGGTGTGTTTAGCTGAGAAAACCTCTCCTCCCCTCATTTTTATTCAAAACAAACTCCTCTCTTCATCCAGGTCTCCATGCATTATTTTGCTGAGAAATCATTTTGAAAAACACCCCCCCTGGCATTTCTGGCAGTGGCCATCTTGAGTAAGGGCAGATGATTCATGTAGCAGTTACTTCTTGGAATCCATCTGTCCTTAGCTCAGGCATTGGCTGAGCTTAGAACCCTCCCTCCCCTCCTGAAGACTCCTGGGAAGTATGACATAATTTGCTTAGGCCATAAACCAGGAAGTAACTAAAGAAACGTAAAAAGAAATAGTTTAAAACAAGTAAATATGATATATTTCCCCATCTATTTACTAATGCTAGCAGCATAAGGATTCAAAATAGTCAATGTTGATTGAGAGAGTGGAATTCTGCTTTAAATTATTGTCACCAGTCCAAACTGTTTGTTTAAAAGCATAAAAAGTCTGTGATACATAATTTCCCAATTGAGGGTAATTCCCAACTGTGATGTTAGAGTGCTCACCTCCACAATTGACCCATACCTTCATATAGGTCAGATACGCTTTTTAACCATTAGCCGCCCGGCCAATGGCCGTTTGGCGGCTTTAAAAGTGCTGCAGTTTGCGCTAATGCAGAGCCTCGCAGCGGCGCGATCTGTCACCGGCCGTGTACCTCGGACACGGCCGATGAGAGATCTGAGTACCGGCCCCCGTTGCTGGTACCATGTGACCTGCTGTGACCAATCACAGCAGGTCACATGACAGTTGTATACAATGGATGGCTTCATTCATGCCATCCATTGTATACTAGTGCCTAGGTGTGAATGGTCACAGCTAATCACATGCACATGTCATGTGATTAGCTGTGGCCAAATCACAGCTAAGCACAAAAAATGAATGAATCGATGTCATTCAGGTAAATGCTTGCTTATAGCAAAGTAATTCTTTACTATAAGCAAATTATGGAAAAAAAAAAATACTGATCACTTCCCCAAAGTAGTACAATGTTACTATGGTAACATTGTACTACTTTGGTCATAGTACAATATGAAAAAAAAATCTTAAAAAAAAATTTAAAAAATGTAATAAAAAATTTAAAATAATAAAAAAAAAAAATACTCTGTCACCAGTCAGTGTCCCTGATCACCGCCATGCCAGTTATATGATGTCGCTGTACTGCACTGGTGACAGTATGTAAAAAAAAAAATAGTGAAAATAATTTTTTAAATTTTTTAATTTTCCGAAAAATTATGACAAAAAAAATACAACTTCAAAAAACTCGCCATTCCTCTTATGAAGTACGTCGGACTGTCTACTCTGCAAAAAGGGGTCATTTGGGGGATATCTGTACTATTCTGACATTCTTGGACCTCAAGAAATTAGATTGGCTGTCAGTACTTCAGGATTGATCAATATTCAGATCTATACCATAGTTTGTGAACTCTATAACTTTCCTACAGACTAAATAATACATCCTAATTTGGGTTATTTTCACCAAAGACATGTAGCAGAATACATCTCGGCCTAAATTTATGAAGAACAATTATTTATTTGTAAACTTTTATAACAGAAACAAAGAAAAACGTGTTTTTTTTCAAAATTTTTGGTCTTTTTTTGTTAATTTAGCAAAAAATAAAAACCCCAGCGGTGAATAAATACCACCAAAAGAAAGCTCTAGTTTGAAGAAAATGATAAAATTTTAGTTTGGGTACAATGTTGTATGACCGCGCAATTGTCATTCAAAGTGTGAGAGCGCTGAAACGTGAAAAATGGCCTGGGCAGGAAGATGTAAAATTGCACGGTATTGAAATGGTTAAGAATCCCTCAATGGCAGGTACCGCTCCTTCTCTATTCGCTTGGATGGAAAATCCTCAGTCACCAATAGTTAACAGGAAACACTCAAAGAGAATAAAGAATGCCACTCACTTGATAGACAACTTCATGAGCATGTAAACACTGCCTTCCAGCAAAAAGCTCACCAAACTCTTCTGGTCTCGGCCATGACCGGAGGTGACGTTACCCGGCTCCATCCGACGCGTTGCATCACAAATCATGTGACTTCTTCAGGAATGGGAATCCCGGTAATGGAGCTGTACAGAAGCACGATGCACTGCGCCGATAAACAGTGCCATGCAATTCTGTACAGTGCGCTACGATAAAATGCAGCATGTCTGCATTTTAGCGCAACAAGCTTCAGTGCAGCTCCAGGCTGCCCTGTAGTGTGGCCGGGTCACACAGGAAAAAAATATTGCATTCTAGCAAAAAGCTCACCAAACTCTTCTGGTCTCGGCCACAACCGGAAGTGACGTCACCCGGCTCCGTCCGACGCATTGCATCACAAGTCACGTGACTTCTTCAGGAATGGGAATCCCTGTCATGGAACTGTACAGAAGCACGATGCACTGCGCCGATAAACAGTGCCATGCGATTCTGTACAATGCGCTGCAATAAAATGCAGCATGTCTGCATTTTATCGCAACAAGCGGCAGTGCAGCTCCAGGCTGCCTTGTAGTGTGGCCGGGTCACACAGGAAACAAACATTTCCTTCCAGCAAAAAGCTCACCAAACTCTTCTGGTCTCAGCCTTGAACGGAGGTGACGTCACCCAGCACCGTCCGACGCATTGCATCACAAATCATGTGACTTCTTCAGGAATGGGAATCCCTGTCATGGAGCTGTACAGAAGCACGATGCACTGCACCGATAAACAGTGCCATGCGATTCTGTACAGTGCGCTACGATAAAATGCAGCATGTCTGCATTTTATCACAACAAGCTGCAGTGCAGCTCCAGGCTGCCTTGTAGTGTGGCCGGGTCACACAGGAAACAAACATTTCCTTCCAGCAAAAAGCTCACCAAACTCTTCTGGTCTCGGCCATGACCGGAGGTGACGTCACCCGGCACCGTCCAACGCATTGCATCACAAGTCACGTGACTTCTTCAGGAATGGGAATCCCTGTCATGGAGCTGTACAGAAGCACGATGCACTGCGCCGATAAACAGTGCCATGCGATTCTGCACAATGTGCTGCGATAAAATGCAGCACGTCTGCATTTTATCGCAACATGCTGCAGTGCAGCTCCAGGCTGCCTTGTAGTGTGGCCGGGTCACACAGGAAACAATTTTTCTCTTGCAGTGACATGCGTTTTACAATGCAGTAAAATATTTGTCATTGCATAATGTGTGAATACAGCCTAATTCCTAATGAACCCCCCACACATCTGCTAACTAATGCTTTTTTTGCGTGCACCAAAACTCATAGTGCCACAACAACATGCAGTTTGCTGCATTGTGTGACAGACCCAACCGGGACAGGGGCTTTTGGAAGGGATTAGGGGCTATCCTTCTACCCAAAGATTATGGCCCATGGAGGAGACCGGGGATTTTGTCTGCTTCTCCTGGTCAGAGCAAGGAAAAGAACTCAGTTCAGCCTCTGATCCCATGGAGAGAGCGGCTCAGTCTGTGATGATGGATATTTATCACCGATCTCCCTGAAGAAATCTATGAAGATAAATGAATTGCACTTTTTCAGACTATTGGAATATTGTATGAGTTTTGATTTATGATGACTTTTCTAGTAGACAGATTATAGAAGTGAAAGGCAAACACCTGAAAGACAGCATGTGTAATGTACTTTACAAGGGCAGACTGACATCTCATGGGGCCCCGGGGCAATAGGGGATCATGGGGCCCCTGTGTCCTTGCCCAAACTCAAAAAAGCCTATGAAAAAGGTACCAGGAGAATGTCATGGGGCCCCCTACTGACTCCGGCCCTCGGGCAGTGCCTGAGTTTCCAAATGGTCAGTCCTCCCCTGGTATATATCCAGGGGTGCGGGCTTGTTGCCGGGCTGCCAAGGGTGGGCTCCTGGCTGGTCTGGGGTCCTGGCTGTTGATTAGCTTACTGTTAATTCGATCACTGCTAGCTGTTGGCTGTTCATTAAAAATTATAAATATAACTCAAGCGCTTACTATGGTGAATACACAATATAAATGAATAAAATAGGTATAATATAATTGCTGTAACCTGCTAGTGCACACAACCCAGGGGCGGACTGACCATTTGGAAACCCGGGCACTGCCCGAGGGCCCGGGGGCAGTAGGGGGCTCCATGAGATGCCCCTGGTATCTTTTTCATAGGCTTTTTTGAGTTTGGACAAGGACACAGGGGCCCCATGATCCCCTATTGCCTGGGGGCCCCATGAGTTGTAAGCCCGCTCCTGACACAACCCATGTCTCAGTAGGCTAAGTAGTGAAATAATGTAAGTGAAAAAAAGTGCTGCGCTACATATACAAAAATGCACAATTCCTATAAAATATAACTAAAAACCAAAAACTCAGGACAGTGAACTCAAAAGAACAGAGATAATGTGACTCAAAAAAAAAATTTCTATCAACCAAAGTTCAATCAATTAAGTGTTCTTCTTGAGATAACGACCACCGTGTGCAACTGTCACAGGATTCCAGTGCAAACTATCCTCCACCATAAATCTGCTCACCTCCAGCAGTGTGACCTCACATTATACAGTGTTTTGGTCCAACTGCACTTTTGGTCCCAAACGTATGGACTCTGAAGATCAACTTGCTGAATAATATCTCCAAGGATGCCCCCTCCAGATAACTGCTAAGGGTCAGCCGTATTTGATTTTGGGTGTGGATTCGACGACTGTTCATTAGATGTACTGATGATATTACTGGTTAAAGTTTGCATTGTTTAGGATTATGTGATCAAGTTCTGATCTGATTTTGTGTGGTATGAATTCTGTGTGAGGACAGTAAAGAGAGTTCCAGTTGCACCTAAGCTAGTGTCATCTAGTTCTTGGGTGCAATGCCTATAAGACCTAATAATAAGCTGTAATACCTTTGTCCTGTGTCCTAGTGGCGAGGGAGAGGTTCTCTGACGGAAGCACCCAAGCGGGGTGCTAGGAGGTCCATCACACAGTGCTATTTTGAAAATGGGTCAGGAAATTTTTTTGCACATTTCTTGCGCACAGGGCAGCCCATTGATTAACATGCAACACATGGGAGTATACAGAAAACAGGGAAATGCACGAGCGCTCCATTGCACCTGCATGGTGTGAACGGAGCCTCGCAGTACAAACACACGTATATTATGTATATTTTCTTTGCTTTTATTTTCCCATCAGACTAAGCAAAGCCTCTTGAAACAAAATGGCTTCTCCATGTTTCACATTCAGATAAAGGAACCAGTGCAGAATATCCCAGAATCCACAATAATATAACAGATCATTTAGCAGAATAACAAAAATTATCTTTTAATTTTCGATACAAGATGAAAAATTGTATCAGTCTTTAACTAAAAAAAAAAAAAAAAATGCAAATCCAAAATAGAACTAATTAAAATTCTCCCCGTGAAATCGAGTGTTAATTTGTTTTATTGAAAGGAAAGGTACCAATTTAATATAGGACACAAGCCTAATTAATTTGTTGTTCATTACAATACCATTAGTCATGATGAAGTAATGAGGCATTAATGTTGATGCAGTATGTGCTTTCAAAGGAATTTCATGGTATGTAAGCAACTAATTAATGCACGTGTAAATTGCCACTTGTTACAATGAACAATTATTTTTTGTTGCTTTTCAATTGCACTACTTATTAAGTAACCGATTGTAGCTTTTCCCTTAAATATCAGTAGATACATATTGCATGTGTGTGTGTCCATCTGTCCACAGCCGGGGACGGGAACCTCGAAGAGGGATAACTGCTGTGATAGAAATTTAAGTCTGCTTGGAAACAGTGGGAAGGAGGTAAGAAGCACAATTACAGCCAAAACTTTATTTTTCTAGTTTTGGATAAATTGGGGAGGATTAGAACTTGTCAGTTTTATTGCTGCCCACATGTAGGAGATTTCTTCTCACTGCCTAAGGGCTTGTTCACACCGGCTGCGTTGAGCAGCATTAATCAGCTCAGACTCAGCACCAGGTCATAGAGAAAACATCTAGCTAGGTAAAATTGGCAACCGCCCCAATTTATAACTAGCTCTTACAGCACCGTAGTAAAATGCAGACATGCTGCAATTTATCACAACACACTGGGACGAAGCGCATTGCAATATCAGACAGCGCAGTACAATGAGCTGCCTGACAGTGAATGAGGTGTACATTTTGTACACTTTAAATAAAGCTCATACAAAACAAAAACAAACAAATAAAAAAAGATAGCTGTGTGATGCACTGAATGGTGCACACACTAGTGCAGCCGGCAACGCAGTGCAGCTGGAGCGCTGAATTGCTCCTACAGCTCTGCGATTTGTCAGCTTGACGGTGTGAATTCGCCGTATGCATTCTCTGTGTTAAGCTAAAAAACATTGTGACCACGATCGTCTTTAATGTGAGCCAAAAGGGGCAGCTGCCCCAGGCCCAGGCATTGTTGTGGGGTCCCCTTGAGCCCGCACTGCCCACAAATAGTTTTCTGGATTGACCATTTGGGCACTACCCAAGGGCCTCGGTTCAGTAGGTGACCCCATGTCCTGTCCTCCCCTGGATCCTCCCCCTCTCCTCCACTTCTCAGATCTCCTGCCATGTGAGGAACCTGCCCGTATGATTCCCGCTGCAGCTCCCTGATCTCCTTTCCAGGATGGACAGTCTGTTACAGATAAATGGAGGACCTGCATGAGATTCTGCCTGGAGATCATCATGAAGCCGGTCTGCCAGAGCCACAAGGTACTGTATGATGGTCCTTATCCACCCAACACTAAAAGCACCTCGTGACCTCATCCCAACCAAGGGCACCCCGAAAATCACTGCTGCCAGCCGCCTGTGACATCACACACACCCATCCCTGACAATATGTATGCCATTCCATTGGCAGATGATGCCACCAACTGGACCCTCTGTCATAATTATTCTCATCATCACCCCCCCCCCCAAGTACCTGGAATCCTACCAACCTACCTCCTGTCATCATACTTCTTATCATCACCCCCCCCATACCCCACTGCCAGCTTCCTACCGCCCTACCCTCTGTCATCATCATCCTCATCTTCATCCCTCCTGGTACCCCACTGCCAACTTCCTACCACCCTACCCCCTGTCATCTTCATCATCCTCATCTTTATCCCTCCTGGTACCCCACTGCCAGCTTCCTACCACCCTAACCCCTGTCATCATCATCCTCACCTACATCCCTCCTGGTACCCCACTGCCAGCTTCCAACAACCCTACCCCCTGTCATCATCATCCTCCCTTTACCCCACTGCCGGCATCCTACCATCCTACTCTTGTCATCATTATCCCCCCTGTACCCCACTGCCAGCTTCCCAGCACCACACCTACTGTCATCATCTTCCCGTTTGTACTCCACATTCAGCTTCCTACTAACCTACCCTCTGTCATCATCATCCCCCCTGTACCCCATTGCCAGCTTCATACCACCCCACCTCCTGACATAATCACCCCCCTGTACCCCACTGCAGATATCCTACCACCCTTCCCCCTATCATTAATATCCCCATCATCCCCCTGTTCTCCACCTCTGGCATCCTAGCACCCTACCCCCTGTCACCATCATTTCTCCTGGTACTCCACTGCCAGCTTCCTACCATCCTATCCCCTGCCATCATCATCCGTTCTGTACCCCACTTCCAGCTTCCTATCACCCTGTCCTCTGTCATCTTCATCATCATAATCCCTGCCCCCCCGTACTCCACTGCTGAAATCCTACCACCCTGCCCCCTGTTATCAGCATCCCCATCATCCCCTATAGCAACCAATCAGTGAGCAGTAATAATGTGCAGTAACCTTTAGCAACCTATCAGTGAGTGGTAACAATGTACAGTAACCTCTAACAACCAATGGCTGAGCAAGAATGATGTGCAGTAAACACTAGCAACCAATCAGAGAACAATAATGATCTGCAGTAACCTCTAGCAACCAATGGGTGAGCAAGAATGATGTGCAGTAAACTCTAGCAACCAATCAGAGAGGGTTAACGATTTGCAGTAACCTCTAGCAAGCAATGGGTGAGAAAGAATGATGTGCAGTAACTGCTAGCAACCAGTGAGCCTTGATCTATCAGTGGGGGGGGGGGGAAAGAAAATTTTTTCTCAGGGTCCAATCATTATTAAAGACGGCCCTGATTCTGTGTCCAGGATCCCCCCAGCCCCCCTTATACTTACCTGAGCCCGATCTTGATCCAGGACTGTGCCCAAGAACAACTTCTCTCTCAGCTCCCTCTCTCTTCACAGGGAAGATTGATTGCTGTCAATCAAATCCTATGACAAGGGAGTGAGGGACGGGGCCCACTGTCTGTGTCTATGGATGCAAGCAGCAGGGCACGGGAGCAAGCCTGCATGAGTGCCCCCATAGGAAGTAGCTTGATGAAGAGGAGGAGCCAGGAGCACCAGAACAGGAGGATCATTGCTGCTATGTGGAGAACCATTGCACAGAGCAGGTAAGTATGACATGTTTGTCATTTTAAAAACAACAACAAAAATAAAGGTTTGCAATCACTTTACAAGCAGAGGCCCAGGAGAATAAAACAGTTGCTGTCGGAATTTTTTATATCACACAATATTTGCGCAGCCATTTATCAAATGTAAATTTTTAGGAAAATATTCCCTAAAATTAATTTTAGTGTACACAGACACAATATAACACCCACATTTTTGTACAATATTAAAGATGATGTTGCATCGAGTAAATAGATTGCAAACACGTGAAGCTTGAAAATTGCGTGTGCCCATGAAATGATGACAAACCACAGTGCCTACATTTTTTTCATAGCTGCCACTTTAAAAGCCTTTGCAGGTTATCAGTGTGGAGAGCATAGTGGAATTGATGCATTACCAGGGGTCCATTTAAACGATCTAACGGCTATAAGTGGGAAGCCTTGATGCCACCTAACAGCAGATAGTTCGCTTGTCAGATTTACACACGCTCCTGGCTGCTGTAGCAGGACCACAGACCCACAGGACCCTGTTTTATACCTATTAGGCCTCTTGGACTAAGAAACTTGGCATATTGGCAACACTATAGTAAGATCTCAATATTTAAAATTTCAAAAGAGACTAACAACTCACTCTAATGTATGGTAAGTAGCATGTCCTTGCAGAGCGGTTGTGGTGTGGCCACATTCACTTAAATGGGTTAAGTTCGGCAGCAGTGTCACTCACCGAATGTGACATGTCATTTAGCATTTGCATTGGCCATGAAGCAAAGCATCACAGCCTTGGCATGTGTTCTGCCCTTGGTAACTGCATTTCTGTGTTTAGGTGAGCGGTCAGAGGGCGGAAAAACTGCAGCTCAGCTGAATGATTGTACCACCCCTTTTCTCCCGTGTGATCGAACCTCAGTGAAATATGTTCAAAAGAATATGACACGACAAGTAAAGATTGCATCAAAAAATTTTCAACTGGCAAACGCTGTTTCCTAAGCGCTATGGCTGGTTCATGCTGTTGGTGAGGCATACCATGATGAAATGTAAAGCGTTCTTTGATGTTCAATTATGTAAGATCTTTCAATAAGTGAACCACAAGTGGCAGCAATCCTCGCTGTGATGATAGTGCTCCACATCCAGCATTCCCCCCAAAGACATCTACATGGACGAAACATGTAAAGTCAGGGCTTTAGTACTGAAGTCATTGCACAGCTTTTTGTTGTTTTTTTGTTTCTCTTTGTGAGTACTAATGATTTTTTTAAAATAAATATTGTGTATATGAAGATAATGCACTATGGTTCTTCCATTCTCTCTGCTCCTTTGTACTGAATGGTGGTATACATTATAATTGGGCATTGTTGTGAGTGCATACCATCTAGCACATGAGGCTACTGTCATAGACAAAGGGATGTGCAATCTAGGAGCTGGTTATCCGTGCCACAGTGTGACAAGGGATGGTTGGGGTTGTCCCAAGTGTGAGCTTTTTTGACCTCCTATGACTTTGGGTCATAGAGTCCGGTAAGCAGATTGATTTGATGTTGGTGGTGGAGCAATGTCATCACAGCCAGGATTGCTGGCACTTGTGGTTCAATTATTGCAAGATCTTACGTCATTGCAGCTATTATTAAGATCTGATTCACACATGTGCGGTGCGGATTGAAGTTCAAGTTTCACAGCTAATTGATACAGTAGTTGTTCAGTGGTTCAGGTCAGGTTTAGATCAAGTTCAGGTCAGAATTTTATCCTGTTCACAACTAATGACATGCGGTTTAGAAATGGTTCTCATAGAAATCAATAGCCTGTAATCTGCAGCTAAATCTGACCGCACTAGAATTTTCCGTTTTAAATTATAAAACAAAAACATTTGATTAGCACTGGAAATAGCCTTGTAACATTTATTTTTGGCCTCATTCATGCATAACAAATGTACTTGCAACTTTACTTCCAAAACTGCTTTACAAATGTTTTATAAATACGCCTCTTACAGTGTACTCATGGGCAATATTTTATTTTTTTGGATAGAGTAGGAAATGGGTAAAACCCCTGTCAGCTCATAATTTGTTGTCTGTTTCCTGGGTAGATATTTCTTCATTTCATCTCCCAAAGATGCAACAAGAAGCAAAAGGGAGCCCCTACGAAATGGAGAGAATTACAGTTGTCACTGGAACAGAGGTCACCATTGGAAGATTTCCCCTTACGTCTTGTTCTGCTGACAACTTAAATAGTTTGGACTTCCTGGGGCCCCCAGGCAATAGGGGATCATGGGGCCCCTGTGTCCTTGCCCAAACTCAAAAAAGCCTATGAAAAAGGTACCAGGGGCATCTCATGGGGCCCACTACTGACCCTGGGCCCTTGGGCAGTGCCCGAGTTTCCAAATGGTCAGTCCGCCCCTGACTTCCTCTAACTTTCTGCCTTAACCATTTGCCCTCCAGAAGATTCCCCCCCCCCCTTCGTGACCAGGCCATTTTTTGTGATATGGCACTGCGTTATTTTAACTCACAATTGCGCGGTCATGCAACGCTGCACCCAATTAAAATGTCTGTACTTTTTTCCTCACAAATAGAGCTTTCTTTTGGTGGTATGTGATCGCCTGTGGGTTTTTTTTTTTTTGCGTTATAAACAAATAAAGACTGACAATGTTGAAAAAAAACAATATTTTTGACTTTTTGCTATAAAACATATCCAATAAAAATTTTTTAAAAAATCTAATTTCTTTATAAATTTAGGCCAAAATGTATTCTGCTATAAAAAATCGCAATACGTGTAAATTAATTGGTTTACATGAAAGTTATAGTACTTTTTTCCTCACAAATAGAGCTTTCTTTTGGTGGTATGTGATCGTCTGTGGGTTTTTTTTATTTTTTGCATTATAAACAAATAAAGACCGACAATGTTGAAAAAAAACAATATTTTTGACTTTTTGCTATAAAACATATCCAATAAAAAAATAAAAAAAAATCTAATTTCTTCATAAATTTAGGCCAAAATGTATTCTGCTATAAAAAAAATCGCAATATGTGTAAAGTAATTGGTTTACATGACAGTTATAGTGTCTACAAATGGCAGTATATATACGGGGATTTTTTATTTTAATTATTTTTATACTAGTAATGGCGGCGATCCGCGACTTATAGCGTGACTGCGGCGGGCATTCTGACACTGGAGGGAACTGACTAACTGCCACTGGCATCTCCAGTGACACCAATACAGTGATCAGTGCTAATAAAAAGCACTGACGCTGTACTAATGACACTGGACAGAAAGGGGTTAACATCTGGGGCCATCAAAGGGTTAACTGTGTGCTGTTTTATTTGCACATGCTTCTTTTTCAGTCCGCAATGAATCTGCACCGGCCATGCACCAGACATATTTGAACAGGAACCATAGGAAGCAATGGTATTTCATGTCATGCGGATTGGATGCAGTTCAAACCGCATCCAATCCGCATATATGTGAACTTGCACTAAAGTGGGCTTTTGCACTTCTCACGTGATCCCTTATGTCATTATTGGTGTTAATATTTGAAAGATGACATTATAATTTAAAGTGGACTTCATAAAGCACGATTTAAAGAGACAGCACACCCTTACAAGTGTATGATTAGAATCTACTTGAGCTGCCTGCCCTCTCACATGCAGGTAGAATGTAAACTCATCATTTGCATTCAGCAGCATGTGGAAGGTCTATCTTTAGCTTTCAATTTTCAAAAGAGAATGTTCTAAAGATCAATCAGAAAATCCCTTCTAAACAGTTGCTAGAGGGTAATTTCATTTTTCTATTTTTCCTTATTCATGGCATAGAGTTAACAGTATGTTTTGTTAATGTATCGCATTTAAAATCAGACCCTTTTGACCCGACAACAATACACATAATTAAAATCTGTACATTTTGGCTTGGTTTTTTTTTTTTAGATTTCATTATTATAACCTTTTCACATCGCTTTAATGTAGAAATGCAGCACCTGACTGCCGGTGTGGCTTCCTATGAGCTCTAATTGCTGTTGTACAGTTGTGTCCAAAATTATTCAACCCCCACTGAAATTGAGTGTTTTGGCCAGTTTGACATTGCTTTTGATCATTCAGTCATCTTGCTTACATTTACATTAAAGAGGCACTTGTAGGTCAGACAAATATAACATAACAGTTATAATGAAATAACCACAAATGTCTTTTCTGTGCTCACAGCATTATCAGTTTTATTCAACCCCCAAGTGACATTCAATCTTAGTACTTAGTACAGCATCCTTTTACAGTTATAACAGCTTTTAAACGTGAAGCATAGCTTGACACAAGTGTCTTGCAGCGATCTACGGGTATCTTTGCCCATTCTTCATGGGCAAAGGCCTCCAGTTCAGTCACATTCTTAGGCTTGCGCACTGCAACTGCTTTCTTTAAGTCCCACCAGAGGTTCTCAATCGGATTTAAGTCTGGTGACTGCGATGGCCACTCCAAAATGTTCCAGCCTTTCCTCTGCAACCATGCTCTAGTGGACTTGGAGGTATGCTTGGGATCATTGTCCTGTTGAAAGGTCCAACGTCTCCCAAGCCTCAGGTGTGTGACGGACTGCATCACGTTTCCATCCAATATCTCCTGGTACTGAAGAGAATTCATGGTACCTTGCACACGCTGAAGCTTCCCTGTACCTGCAGAAGCAAAACAGCCCCAAAGCATGATTGACCCTCCACCATGCTTCACAGTAGGCAAGGTGTTCTTTTCATCATAGGCCTTGTTCTTCCTCCTCCAAACATAGCGTTGATCCATGGGCCCAAACAGTTCTAATTTTGTTTCATCAGTCCACAGAACACTATCCCACAACTTTTGTGGTTTGTCCACATGGCTTTTGGCATACTGCAGTCGACTCTTCTTATTCTTTGGAGACAGCAAGGGGGTACGCCTGGGAGTTCTGGCACGGAGGCCTTCATTACGCAGTGTGCGTCTTATTGTCTGGGCTGAAACTTCTGTACCCACATCTGACAAATCTTTTCTCAGTTCCTCAGCAGTCACACGGGGACTTCTCTCCACTCTACGCTTCAGGTAGCGCACAGCAGTCGAAGTCAGCATCTTCTTTCTGCCACGACCAGGTAGCGTTTCAACAGTGCCCTTTGCCTTGAATTTGCGAATGATGCTTCCTAAGGTGTCTCTTGGTATGTTTAACATCTTTGCAATCTTCTTATAGCCATTGCCCTTCCTGTGAAGAGAAATCACCTCTTCTCTTGTCTTCCTGGACCATTCTCTTGCCTTCACCATGTTTGTAACCACACCAGTAAATGTCTAGAAGGAGCTGAGTATCACAGTCATTTTAAAGCTGCCTAATTGGTGCTTATTATGCTTGATTGCTGCTCGGTGACATCCACAGGTGTTTTCAATACCTGATGGAAAGCACCTGTATGAACCTCTGTTCTTCAGAGTGGTAGTCTTTAAGGGGTTGAATAATTGTGGCAATGAAGAAACCACATAAGAACCATTTACTACTGTATTACATAAACAATTGATGTCATTTTAGTTGCATTTGGGTAGTTACAACGTCCTTGTAGGATTTGATTCTGAATACAATTCCAAATGTACACTATAGTCCCTAAACCCCTTTACAGCATTGGGGGTTGAATAATTTTGGACACAACTGTACATTGAAGCGTTTCCCTATTAGTGGACTCACGCTGAGACCCTGTGACTATCTATACACATAAATCATTGCTTTCTGTAAAATTAGCCACGTTATGAAAAACTAATTACCAGCCAGGAAGCTTGGTTTTGTGCTATTATTTTTGACTTCTAGTAGGGGAGGAAAACATACCCATTTGTTAATTAGGCTGAAACCAGAAGATGCGTACACTGTATATATACAGGATGGGTGTTTGTGTGTATATACAGTATATATACACACCGATCAGCCACAATGTTAGGACCACTGACAGCTAAAATGAATAACATTGATTATCTCATGACAATGGCACCTGTGATTGAAATATGTTGTGAACATGTTGTCTTTGAAGTGGATGTATTGAAAGCAGAAATAATGGACAAGCGTAAGGATTTGAGCGACTTTGACAAGGGCCACATTGTAACGACTAGATGACTGGGCCAGGACATCTCCAAAGCTGCAATTCTTGTGGATTGTTTCCGGTCTGCAGTGGTCTGGTCCTACCAAAAGTGGTCCACCAATGGCCAAGGCTCATTGATGCATGTGGGGATCAAAGGCTGGCCAGTGTAGCAGTAGTGTATTTAGATTTTGCGCCCCCCTACCCCCTCCCCAATGAGAGAGCGCTTGAGTTCAATAAGTGTGTGGATGTATATATGATTCTCTCTCTCTCTCTTCCCCCCTCCCTCTCTATCTTCTCTCTCTCTTCCTCCCTCTCTCTTCCTCCGTCTTTCTCCCTACCAACTCTCTCTCCCCCTCTCTCACTCCCTCTCTCTCTCCCCTCCTCTCCCCTCTCTCTCTCTCCCTCTCCTCTCTCCCCTCTCTTTCTCTCTCTCTCTCTCCCTCTCTATCTTCCCCCTCTCCCCCCCTCTCTTTCCCCCCCTCTCTTCTCTCTCTCCTCTCTCTCTCTCCCCCTCGCTCTCTCTTTTCTCTCTCTCTTCCCTCTCTATCTTCCCCCTCTCTCTCTTCCCCCCCTCTCTCTCGCCCCCTCTCCCCCCCTCTCTTTTCCCTCTCCCTCTTTATCTCCCCCCCCCTCCCCCCCTCTCCCCCCCTCTCTCTTCCCTCTCCCTCTTTATCTTCCCTCTCTCTCTCTCCCTCCCCCCTCCCTCTCCCTCTTTCCCCCTCCCCCCCCTCTCTTCCCTCTCTCTCTCCCCTCTCTCTCCTCTCCCCCTTCCTCAGATCATATGGGACCACACACACACACCCTACCCACCCCCCTATCCAAGGGCTGCTTATCTCCAAGCAGCAGGAAGTGTGGGGGGGGGGGGAGGTGAGGAGGTGAGGAGGTGTGTGCAGTCCCATACGATCTGTCAGTGTGCAATGTACTGGATGGATGACAGGAGGGAGAACCCACAGAACACAACACCGCTCACCTCCTCCCCCAACTGCCCTCCCCCACGCCCCACCACATCGATCCTCCTGCTGTCTGTTGCTGCACAAAAGGTCCCTTCTTCTGGGGGGCGGTGCCGCCCCCCTAAAAATTGGCGCCCCAGGCATATGCCTTCTTTGCCTTGTGGTAGATACGCCCCTGCAGTGTAGTCTGATCCAATGGTAGAGATACTGTGGCTCAAATTGCTCAAAACGTTAATGCTGATTCTGATAGTAAGGTGCCAGAACACACAGGGCATCACAATTTGTTGTGTATGGGGCTGAGTAGACCGATCAGGGTTGCGATGCTGACCTGTGTCTACAGCCAAAAGTGTCCACAACAGACACGTGAGCATCAGAACTCAGAACTGGACCACAGAGCAATGGAAGAAGGTAGTCTGGTCTGATGAATCACATTTTCTTTTACATCATGTGGATGTGCGTCTCTTACCCGGGGAAGAGATGGCACCAGGATGCAGTATAGGAGGAAGGCAAGCTGGCCGAGGCACTGTGATTCTTTAACTAGTGGAATTCATGCCTCTATGGGTCAGGGCTGTATTGGCAGTAAAAAGGGGACCTACTCAATATTAGGTGTGGTCCACCAAAGAAAAATAGTTGGCCAAGGCTCATTGATGCATGTGGGGATCAAAGGCTGGCCAGTGTTGTCCGATCCAACGGCAGAGATACTGTGGCTCAAATTGCTCAAAAAGTTAATGCTGGTTCTGATAGTAATGTGTCAGAACACACAGGGCATCACAATTTGTTGTGTATGAGGCTGAGCAGACCGATCAGGGTTCCCATGCTGACCCGTGTCTACAGCCAAAAGCGCACACAACTGAAACGTGAGCATCAGAACTCAGAACTGGACTACAGAGCAATGGAAGAAGGTAGTCTGGTCTGATGAATCACATTTTCTTTTACATCATGTGGATGTGCGTCTCTTACCCGGGGAAGAGATGGCACCAGGATGCAGTATAGGAGGAAGGCAAGCTGGCCGAGGCAGTGTGATTCTTTAACTAGTGGAATCCATGCCTCTATGGGTCAGGGCTGTTTTGGCAGTAAAAGGGGGACCTACTCAATATTAGGTGGGTGGTCATAATGTTATAGTGGCTGGTCATAATATCATGGATGATCGATATATACAGTACTGTGCAAACATTTTAGGCAGGTGTGAATAAATGCTGTAAAGTAGTAATGCTTTAAAAAATATATCTTTTAATTGTTTATTGTTATCAATTTACAAAATGCAAAGTGAGTGAACAGGAGAAAAATCGAAATCAAATCAATATTTGGTGTGACTATCCTTTGGCTTCAAACCAGCATCAATCCTTACACTTGCACACTTGCTCAAAGTCAGGGATTTTGTAGGATTAACCAAATTTACCAAGCCGGTGCTCATGATCATCAATTTCATATGTAGGTTGAAACACAGTCATTAACTGAAGCAAAAACAGCTGTGTAGGAGGCTTAAAACTGGGCGGGGAACAGCCAAACTCTGCTACTAAGGTGAGATTGTGGAAGACAATTTCAACAAGACACAAGGTAGTTATAATGTATCGGCAAGGTCTCTCCCAGACAAAGATTTCAGAGCAGACTGGGGTTTTAAGATGAGCTGTTCAAGGTGTTTTGAAGATGCAGAAAGAAATGGGCAATGTTGACGACCATTGCAGCAGTGGTCGGCCAAGGAAACTTAATGTAGCTTACTTCCCTTCGACATTGGAAGCTTTTCAGCACTGCCATCAGCACAGAACTGGCAGAAACAAATGGGACTGGGGTACACCCATCTACTGTTCAGAGAAATTTTGGCCAGAAATGGTCTTCATCGCACAAAAAAAGCCATACCTCCGATGTAGACACAAGGCTAAGGGACTCAACTATGCAGGAAAACATAGGAACTGGGTGCAGAAAAATGGCAGTAGGTGCTCCTGGACTGGTGAGTCAAAATTTGAAATATTTGGCTGTAACAGGAGGCAGTTTATTAATTGAAGGACTGAAGAGCGGTACAATAAAGAGTGTCTGCAGGCAACAGTGAAGCATGGTGTAGGTACCTTGCAAGTTTGGGGCTACATTTTTGCAAATGGAGTTGGAGATTTGGTCAGGATCAATGTTGTCCTTAATGCTGGGAAATACAGGCTCTTAAATGTAGTAGAGAACACCTGTTGTAATTCCTCGAAGTGTTGAGCGCTCAGTCCACACACTGTAGTGTCCTTCTAGCACCCAAGCAAACATGTAGATAAAAGGAAGCCGGCTGCTCGATCTTCTGCAATAAATGAATTTATTAATCCAAATGTGGTACAAAACAATACAGGGCTCACACATTTTGTCTGAAACGCATAAGCCCTGTATTATTTTGTACCACATCTGAAATAATTAATTAATTTATTGGAGAAGATCGAGCTGCCGGCTTTCTTTTATCTACATAGATACTTATCCATCATGCCATACCATCAGGGAGGCGTGTGGTTGGCCCCAAATTTATTCTGCAGCAGGACTATGACCCAGAAATATTCAACCAATGTCACTAACAGCTATCTTCAGTGTAAAGAAGAACAAGAAGTCCTGGAAGTGATGATTTGACCCTCACAGAGTCCTGATCTCAACATCATGGTGTCTGTCTGGCACATTGTTGCCAACCCCCCAAAGTGAAATTTACTGACAAGATGCCTCAAATTTCCAAACAGCACATTTTTTTTACCAAAACAAAATCATGGAATTTACTGACAGAGCCACATTTTTTACTGACACTTTAAAAAGTACAGAAAATGGCTGTTTTAAGTGCAAAACAGTACAATAAGGGGGGTTACTGATATAAGGGAGAATCTTTATATCAGTGCCCCCCCACATACCTTACTGTGTTTGCTCCCCTTTACATCAGTGCCCCCCCCCCCCCCCCCAGACTGGCCTTGTGGCGCTGTCACTGACCTCCTCTCAGGTGGACTTTTTAGGGCACAGTCAGATGTTCCTCTCCGGGCCCCAGCTTAGTGGCTCTGGTTTCATGCTACATTCTCCTCTTCACACACGTCTGATTCCTCCCGTGAACCTTGTCCTGGCGGTGCTCCCACTCTTAACTCCTCTCCAGGCTCCCCCTCAGAGACTGCAGTCATGATACAAGAGATAGTCAGAGACGATGTGCACAATGCAAGAGGTGGTCAGAGACCATGGACATGATACAAGAGATGGTCATAGACTTCACGGACATGATACAAGAGATGAGCAGAGACTGTGCACATGATACAGAAGATGGTCAGAGACTGCAGAGATATTACTGGAGATGGTCAGAGATTGCAGACATGATACAGGAAATGGTCAGAGATTGTGGACATGGTACAGGAGATGGTCAGACACCGCAAACATGAAACAAGAGATGGTCAGAGACTGCAAACATGATACAAGACATAGTTAGAAACTGCAGAAATAATGCAAGAGATGGTCAGAGATTGTGGACATGATACAGGAGATGGTCAGAGATTGCGGGCATGATACAGGAGATAGTCATAAACTGCAGACATGATACAGCAGATGGTCAGAGATTGTGGACATGATACAGGAGATAGTCAGAGATTAAGAGCACGATACAAGAGATGGTCAGAGATTGCGGACATGATACAAGAGATGGTCATAGACTGCCAGAAGGGATCCTGTATGGCAGGCACAACAGTATGCTGCAACAATAGCTGCAGGACATGGGACAGTGTAGGCCAGCAATGTGCTCCTTGATGGTACTAGGAGGTCTGGTCTTAGTAAAGGGAGGTCTTTTTGGGGTGACAATGGGCTCACCTTGTGTTGTCTTCCTGTATGCACATAGAGCTGCTGCTCAGCCACTATCTTTAGTGCCTCCAGTCCTGATGATTCTTTAGGGGACCAATGTCCCAGTAGTTTTGACGCAGTGTGTCCGACTATCACCATGATGGCAGGTAAGAGGGGATGGCCTCAGGATGCTGTGGGTGGTAGCAGGGAGCAGATCAGGTATGCTGTGTGGACAGGATCAGGCAAGGACCGACAAGGCAGCTCCGGCAGTCAACTAATCACATCCCTGCTGTCAGACATGCCCCCCCTTTTTAATTTTAAAAGGAGCCAAAATCACTATACATGTTTGTCAGGCCCAGCCCTCCCATCCCATCTGAGGGTCTGAGTCTGTCCAAGTGCTGCAGAGCCCGGTTGGCTTTAGAATTGCACATGTGCAGTTCCAAAATGGCTCCAGCCATTTATGGACAGTCTGTTAAATGTACAAATTGTCCATAAATTTATGGGCAGTTGGCAACCCTGATCTGGCATTACATGAAGAGACAAAAGGATTTGAGGCAGCCTACGTCCACAGAAGATCTATGGTTAGCTCTCCAAGATGTCTGGAACAACCTACCTGCCCAGTTACTTCAAAAACTGTGTGCAGTTCTACCTAGAAGAATTGATGCTGTTTTAAAGGCAAAGAGTGGTCACACCAAATATTGATTTGGATTTCTCTTCTGTTCATTTACTTTCCATATTGTTAATTGATAAAAAAAATCTTAATTGGTTAAACTAATTTTGTAAATAAATAAATAAATATATATATATATACAGTGGGGATCGAAAGTTTGGGCACCCCAGCTAAAAATTTGTATTAATGTGCATAAAGAAGCCAAGGAAAGATGTTAAAATCTCCAAAAGGCATCAAATTACAGATTAGACATTCTTATAATATGTCAACAAAAGTTAGATTTTATTTCCATCATTTACACTTTCAAAATAACAGAAAACAAAAAAATGGCGTCTGCAAAAGTTTGGGCACCCTGCAGAATTTATAGCATGCACTGCTCCCTTTGCCAAGCTGAGACCTGCCAGTGTCATGGATTGTTCTCAATCATCGTCCGGGAAGACCAGGTGATGTCAATCTCAAAGGTTTTAAATGCCCAGACTCATCTGACCTTGCCCCAACAATCAGCACCATGGGTTCTTCTAAGCAGTTGTCTAGAAAACTGAAACTGAAAATAGTTGACGCTCACAAAGCTGGAGAAGGCTATAAGAAGATAGCAAAGCGTTTTCAGATGTCAATATCCTCTGTTTGGAATGTAATTAAGAAATGGCAGTCATCAGGAACAGTGGAAGTTAAAGCAACATCTGGAAGGCCAAGAAAAATATCAGACAGAACAGCTCGCAGGATGGTGAGAAAAACAATTCAAAACCCACGTTTGACTGCACGATCCCTCCAGAAAGATCTGGCAGACACTGGAGTTGTGGTACACTAATCCATTATAAAGAGATACTTGTACAAATATGGTCTTCATGGAAGAGTCATCAGAAGAAAACCTCTTCTACGTCCTCACCACAAAAATCATCGTTTGAACTTTGCAAATGAACATATAGACAAGCCTGATGCATTTTGGAAACAAGTTCTGTGGACCGATGAGGTTAAAATTGAACTTTTTGGCCGGAATGAGCAAAGGTACGTTTGGAGAAGAAGGGACACCGAATTGAATGAAAAGAACCTCTGTCCAACTGTTAAGCATGGGGTTGGATCAATCATGCTTTGGGGTTGTGTTGCAGCCAGTGGCACAGGGAACATCTCACGAGTAGAAGGAAAAATGGATTCAATAAAATTTCAGCAAATTTTGGATAGTAACTTGATGCAATCTGTGAAAAAGCTGAAGTTAAAGAGAGGATGGCTTCTACAAATGGATAATGATCCTAAACACACCTCGAAATCCACGGGGGATTACATCAAGAGGCGTAAACTGAAGGTTTTGCCATGGCCTTCACAATCTCCTGACCTCAACATAATTGAAAATCTATGGATAGACCTTAAAAGAGCAGTGCGTGACAGACAGCCCAGAAATCTCAAAGAACTGGAAGACTTTTGTAAGGAAGAATGGGCAAAGATACCTCAAACAAGAATTGAAAGACTCTTGGCTGGCTACAAAAAGCGTTTACAAGCTGTGATACTTGCCAAAGGGGGCAGTACAAGATATTAACTCTGCAGGGTGCCCAAACTTTTGCAGACGCCATTTTTTTGTTTTCTGTTATTTTGAAAGTGTAAATGATGGAAATAAAATCTAACTTTGTTGACATATTATAAGAATGTCTAATCTGTAATTTGATGCCTTTTGGAGATTTTTCCATCTTTCCTTGGCTTCTTTATACACATTAATACAAATTTTTAGCTGGGGTGCCCAAACTTTCGATCCCCACTGTATATATATATATATATATATATATATATATATATATGAGGCCCTTGTAGTGTGGTAGACTAGTCCAAAAATTTGCAATAGCCATGCTAGCAGGGGAGTCGGGTGGAAGATGGATTGCTTAGAGTTGTTGCTGTGTGTGGCCTGAGAAAGAGCCTCAGAGGAGGGAAGGGGGTTCTGCTTCCAGGCTGGAAGCTGAGGAGAAGCTGAAAGAGGGAGCTCCATTGTCCTGCTGTCCACTGCGAAAGGACAGCCTGGAGAGTCTGGAGAGAAACCAGCCCAGCTAGAAGGTCAGAAAGCAGTTCTATCCACAGCTGCAGAACAAGGACAGTGTGAGTACCTCTACACCACCAGGGCCTAGAAGGGAGAGGTCTGTTGGATGCAAGTTCTGGCAAGTCTTCAGGGAACAGTTCATAGCTTACCCAACCCCTTCTCCTGGGATCAGATACCATGACCAGGTGGGCTGGTATTCTGTGCACCAAGGGGACCAAGAGCTCCTACATGTTGTCACAATGCTAGAAATCCAGTCAGGGGACACCAAGCTCCTAGAAGGAGATTACTTTACTAAGGACTGTAATGGTTCTGGCTGGAAGGCAGTCAAGTGTCTGTTGTTTTTTTTGCTAAGTGAGCCAGAGCAGGAAGCGTCTTCATTCTTCTATTTCTTCAATCAAATTGGGCATCCCATAACCCCTTTACCGTATCCGCATTTAATTCCTTAATAAAACAAAAAATTCAAGTCCATGGCCTGTTAGCTGACTTTGGATGGGCAAGTGTGGAAAATGTGTGTTGCCTGGCCGTGCAGAGCTTAGGGGGACCTAATCAAATCCAGCAGCCATTACTAGGGTAGTTCTACATAAGTAAAATACTTCTCTTACTGGTTAATTATGACAAGTGTTGTTGAATCTTGTACAAAATGAATACTGCTTTGCTTTAAATCTGAAACCGATCAGACAGGCTCTCTTGGCGGTTAATGAGGCCAAATGTTTTTGAGTCTTGCACTGCACACTGAATATCTAATTTTCCTGATATTTTGGCCAATTTATTACCGTAATATTCAAAAGACCAAATACAGTTGATGAATTTTTCTAGAAGGTAGAAAGTCAAACCAGGGTTGTTAATCACAATATAAGTATATTCAAGGACAATGTTACGAACTTCCTTTTGATTTAGGGAAAAACTAGCAAACGATTAATCACTATACCCATGAACAATTTGGGGGTTAAGGGTAAATAACACTCCATTAATTTTAATAGCACTCGTTGAGCGGGTAGCGTTTAAAGCCGTGTTCCACATTCTTAGCCACCTTCCTGTAGAATTGTACGTTTAGCTTATCCCATCACTTATAAGCTTTCATAGACACACTTTTGTGACTTTTATGAGGAAGCGGCACTGTTAAAATGATTTACTGCCCAAATGTTTGTCTGTAAAAAACCTTGGTAGATTATCAGTGTATTCTAATCTTTCCTGATGGTGGATGGAAGTGTACGGGTCATTTCAGCTGCAACAATTATGAACAAAAAATAAAACGTGAAAAACTGTTGGAGCCATAAAACTAATGTTAGATGATTTTTACTTCTTGATTAAAGCAGATCCAGGGGTCCAAAGGTAAAGCAGCGATATGACCTTACCTACTCATACTGGCTATACTGGTGATTTGCCCTTTTTCTGCCAGAACCATTTTTGCTTTTTTTTTTGCTCACATACACACACCAGCCTCTTTATTAGGTCCACCTGTTAAATTACTTAGTAACAAACGTTGCTTATCAGTAAATCACATGGCAGAAACTCAATACATTTAGGCATCTAGATGTGGTGAAGACGACTTGTTGAAGTTCAAACCGAGCATCAGAATAGGGAAGAAAGGGGATTTAATTGACTTTGAATGTGGCATGGTTGTTGGTGCCAGACAGGCTGATCTGAATATTTCAAAAACTGCTGATCTACTGGGATTTTCACGCACAGCCATCTCTAGGGTTTACAGAGAATGGTCTGCAAAAAAAGAAAATATCCAGTGAGCGGCAGTTGTGTGGATGAAAATTCCTTGCTATTGTCAGAGGTCAGAGGAGAATGGGCAGATTGGATTGAGATGATAGAAAGGCAAGAGCAACTCAAATACCCATGCGTTACAACCAAGTCAAGCAGAATACCATCTCTGAACGCACAACACATCGAATCTTGAATCAGAGGGTCCACAGCAGCAGAAGACCACACCGGGTGCCACTCCTGTCAGCTAAGAACAGGAAACAGAGGCTACAATTTGCACAGGCTCACCAAAGTTGGACAATAGAAGATTGGAAAAACTTTACCTGGTCTGGTGAGTCTCGATTTCAACTGTGACATTCAGATGGTAGCGTCAGAATTTGGCATAAACAACATGAAAGCATGGATCCATCCTGCCTTGTATCAACGGTTCAGGCTGGTGGTGGTGTCATGGTGTGGAGGATATCTTCTTGGCACACTTTGGGCCCCTTAGTACAAACTGAGCATCATTTAAATGCCACGGCCTTTCCTGAGTATTGTTGCTGACCATGTCCATCCCTTTATGACTCTTATGATGGCTACTTCCAGCTGGATAATGTCACAAAGCTCATATAATATCAAACTGGTTTCTTGAACATGACATTGAGTTCCCTGTACTCCAATGGTCTCCACAGTCACCAGATCTCAATCCAATAGAGCACCTTTGGGATGTGGTGGAACTGGAGGTTCGTGTCATGGATGTGCAGACAACAAATCTGCAGAAACTGCGTGATGCTATCATGTCAATATGGACCAAAATCTCTGAGGAATGTTTCCAACACCTTGTTGAATCTATGTCATGAAGAGTGAAGGCAGTTCTGAAGGCAAAAAGGGGTCCAACCCAGTATTAGCAAGGTGTGCCTAATAAAGTGACCGGTGCGTGAATATAATGCATATTTTAGGCCTGTGGATTCGTTAAAACCCCCAAATATTATATATTTTCTAAAAGCCCAGACCCTGGAAAATATAATGGCTGCAATTGTTTTTAATGTCACATGTTATCAGCGCAACAGATTATTAAACCTATATACAGTATCTTCAGTTGCAGAAATAAACATTTTAGTGCATCACGTTACTCAAGTTTTTGGGTAATTTTTTTTCACTGCTATGTTTTAGTTTGTGTCAGTAAGGTCTTTGTGGACATGTTTCAGGTTGTGTTTGTCAGATTCTATCTCTGCTGATATGTTTGTCAATAAATGTTTATATGTCTTGTCTGGCTGATGACAGTGGTTATATACAAGGCGGTGGGGTCTCCCAAGTGATGTCATTGACCATATATGAACACCTTCATATATAGCCAATGACATCACTGAGCCAGTGATTCAAGCAAAGTCTCCCCCCCCACCCATGTTTGGGCATGTGACCTTGTATGATTTGGGGTGGTTCCAGTTTGCATGCTTGGATTAAAGGTCTGGTAAGGATATTTAGGGGACCTGCCATGTTTTTTTTTTCGTGGGGTCCCCCTTCAAATCCATACCAGATCTGGAGGGACTAGCATGATTTTGCTCAGGGAACCTCCTGCATTTTCTTTTTGGATGGGACACCCTCAAAAATCTAGACTCAAACAGCCTGGTATGCATAATGGGGGAATCCCACAGCATTTTTTTTAAAGTTTACCATCCCCACCCTTTTGCTTATGTAAGCGAATGGTGCCACTGAGGTCACTAGTTGTTAAGGATACCTGCCGATGTCCTTAACAACCATTGACAGCAGCAAGCTGTCAAGTGTAATAAAGATAGATACAGTTGTGTTCAAAATAATAGCAGTGTGTTGAAAAAAGTGAATAAAGCTCAAAATCCTTCTAATAGCTTTTATTTCCATCCACACAAATGCATTGGGAACACTACACATTCTATTCCAAATCAAAACATGAAGAAAAATAGATCAAATTTGTGTTGTTCCTCTAAAAAAATTGAAGAAAAGTGAATATTAAACTGTTCAAAAAAATCGCAGTGTTTGTATTCTTCTTTACAAACTCAAACATTCACTATATAAACTGAGAAATGTTTGAAGATTTTGCTTTCCTTTGAATGACTTCATGAATATTTGGTTGTAGTCGCACTGTTTCTGAGAACTGCTGTACATCTGTGTTGCATGGAGTCACCCAACTTCTGGCCCCTGTGATCAGGTATTCCAGCCCAGGATGATTGGACTACATTCCACAGTTCTTCTCTATTTCTTGGTTTTGCCTCAGAAACTGCATTTGTGATGTCAACCCACAAGTTTTCTATTGGATTAAGATCCGAGAATTGGGCTGGCCACGCCATAACGTCAATCTTGTTGGTCTGGAACCAAGATGTTGCACATTTACTGGTGTGTTTGGGGTCGTTGTCTTGTTGGAACACCCATTTCAAGGGCATTTCCTCTTCAGCATAAGGCAGCATGACCTCTTCAAGTATTCTGATGTATTCAAACTGATCCATGATCCCTGGTATGCGATAAATAGGCCCAACACCGTAGTATGAGAAACATCCCCATATCATGATGCTTGCACCACCATGCTTCACTGTCTTCACAGTGTACTGTGGCTTGAATTCAGTGTTTGGGGGTCGTCTGACAAACTGTCTCCGGCCACTAGACCCAAAAAGAACAATCTTACTTTCATCAGTCCACAAAATGTTGCGCCATTTCTCTTTAGGCCAGTCAATGTGCTCTTTGGCAGATTGTAACCTCTTCAGCACGTCTTTTTTTCAACAGTGGGACTTTGCGGGGGCTTCTTGCAGATAGCTTGGCTTCACATAGGTGTCTTCTAATTGTAACAGTCCTCACAGGGAACTTTACACCTTCTTTCATCTTCCTGGAGCTGATTGTTGGCTGAGTACTTGCCATTATGGCTATTCTTCTATCCATAGTTTTTTGCTTTCTTCCACGTCTTTCAGATTTTGGTTGCCATTTTAAAGCATTTGCGATCATTTTAGCTGAGCAGCCTATCATTTTCTGTATTTCTTTATATGTTTTCCCCTCTCCAATCAACTTTTTAATCAAGGTACGCTGTTCTTCTGAACAATGTCTGGAACGACCCATTTTCCTCAGAATTTCAGAGAGAAATGCACTGTAACCAGCATGTACAACATTTGCTGCCTTCCTTCCTTAAATAAGGGCAATAATTGCCACCTGTTTTTCAAAGAATGAATGACCTCACTAATAGAACTCCACACTGCTATTATTTTGAACATGTCCCTTTCAATTAGTGATTCAATTACACAGAATCAGCAGCATGCATGTCATGACTGTTGGGTCTGTTGGATTTCTATTAGTCTACTACACCTGCTAGTAAATTATTTGCCATGTAGAAATATAATTTCTACCAAAAACAGTCATTGATCAGGTTAATGATGTCTGACTGCTATTATTTTGAACACAACTGTACATGACATTTGGCTCCCACCAAACGGGTAAATATTCAGGTTTTTGTCCAAACACCAGAATAGCCAAAGCAAGGTCCAAACTTTTGTCCAGACTGAAGTTTAAGCTCATCCCCATGTAGTCCTCATGAACTATATGGTGCACATAATTGCTTGCGGGTTTCAGTGTTCAGGAATTATTGTCCCCGTATGGTGGTGGTCAGTGACGTGTGCCTTCTTAAATGTTGGCGATCCATGGTGAGTGCCCCATAACTATTGGGAGATATACTGAGATATCATTCCTTCTGATGAAGTTTCTGCACAGTGTAAAAGTAATCTGAGTGGCTAAATTACTTATACAGGTGGCTGGATTGCCCCCCCCCCAGTGCCTCTGCCTTTACCAGGCTCTCCCAAGTGTTCAGGTAGCCCAGAAAGGATGCCACCAGTGGCATCGGCTTCCTAGGACACAGTGAGAGGAATTGCTCTTGTTCTTTCCACTGTGTGACATCAGAAATTGGAAACAATGAGAATTTAGTCACTTATGGTTTCAGTTCTTTGTTTACTGGCTTGTTGTTTCCAGCCATTGAAGCAGCCATTCAGATTGATCTGTGTCTGATTGGCTGCTTTGGAGGCCAGGGGAGAGATCTGGGGTCTATTAGATGCAAAGGCCAACTCAAGCATGTATCCTGCACGCATATGTAAATAGGGATCGCACCACACATGTGAGGTATCACTGTGAACGACAGAGCGGGAGCAATAATTTTACTGCCAGACCTCCTATGTAACTCTAAACTAGTAACCTGTAAAGGCTTTTAAAGTATCACATATGGAGATTTTTAGGCATCGTACTTTGGCACAGTTCCAGGGGCATACGCAATTTTAAAGTGCGACTTGTTAGGTATCTTTTTACTCGGTGTAACATCATCTTTAATTTTACCAAAACAATTGGGTATTATATTGTGTTTTTGCACATTAAAATTCATTAACCCTTCAGCTGCCTGGTCTGTACGTCATAAGGGCCTGACAGTGGGAGGTTTTACACTCAATCCAGTGGCTGCAGCCACCAGGATTGTGTATAAATCTAACAGGTAAACTCCTTCCTGTCAGGTGGAAGCAGTCAGGCGGCCGCACTGCCGCCCGATTGCTTCCACACACCTCGATATCGTCCCCCCCATGTGCGTGTCCCTACCATGTAATACAGGCTCTGCTTGGCCATCTGCGGGCCCAGGGCCGACAGGGCAGGTGCCGCTGGATAGAGGGGAGGGAGGAGAGCAGACGTGTATGATGTCACTTGCGGGTCACCCCTGTCACTTTCCCCGGCTAGACCCTGTATGTCAATGAGCCTGTTGTCTAAAATTAATCACATAGGTGACACGCATGTTACATAGCGCCGCGCACGCCGGAATGAGATAATTGATTCTAGCCCAAGACCTCCTCTATAACGCTAAACCAATTTACCTGCAGGGGCTTTTGAGGCATCGCCTATAGAAAATATACGGTACTGAAGTTTGTCGCCATTTCACAGGAGCACACATTTAAAGTTTGACATGGGTATCTATTTATTTGTTGCAACGTCATCTTTTATATTTTACTAAAAATGTTGGTAATTTATTGCGTTTGTTTTGCCCTAAAATGCAGTTTAGTGTGCTGAAATTTGGGGTTTCTTAGACCTTTACGGTAATATTGTGTGACATAAAAAATTGGAGCCACCACTATTTTGTTTTATAGGGTGTCTTCTTTCAGTAAATATATAAAGTTTGGGAGTTTTGTGTAATCCTCAGGACTAAAAATAATTCTTTAATCATATGCAAAAAAAAAAAAAAAAAAGCAACGGCTCTGGCAGCAAAAGGATTAAAGTGTATTTTTTTCTAAAAATGTTTGGGGGTTCTAAATAGTTTTCTAAGGGTTGTTTCTAAGGGTGGCATTTTGACCACCACTGTAAAGGGGGGGGGGAGCTATCTTTCCACCAACCAGGGCTGGGACAAGGGGTAGGCAGGAGCGACAGATGCCCCTGGTGCAGCAGCGGGCGGGGGGGGCACACTTTTAGCACAGGCATGACCCAGATCTTTGGCTGGGAACCAACAGGCCATGGCTTCATGTCTACTCTGACAAGTACTGCTGTCATACCACAGTCCAACATGCCCACTGTTTACCATATCCGTCCGTGGCTGACCCGAAAAACACATCCTGTATGTGCAACTACCTTCTAGCTGCAAGAAAGCAAGTAATTGGCTATGCCTGTTCTGTGCACACTCACACTCCATGTCAACCATTGGCAGCCGGAGTATGGGATCAGTGAATGGGTACAGGGCAGTACATACATTCGGCATCATGCATTAGCAGTGGGGTACTGGTACCGGTCCTCATCCTGGCCTTGGGTGCTAGACCAACCTGTCCCGATACTGTCACCAACCACCAATGTAAGTGACGTTTTCCCTCTGACCTCCAATGAATTTACTTTAGTGAGGGTTCCCTAAGACCTGAAAATTATTTTTAGGGTTCCTCTGATAAGAGGCATGGAGGAGCTCAGCTATGAGGAAAGATTAGAGGAACTGAATTTATTCTCTCTTGAGAAGAGGAGATTAAGGGGGGATATGATCTCCATGTATAATACATAAGGGGGGATATGATCTCCATGTATAATACATAAGGGGGGATACGATCTCCATGTATATTACATAAGGGGGGGATATGATCTCCATGTATAATACATAAGGGGGGGGATATGATCTCCATGTATAATACATAAGGGGGGGGATATGATCTCCATGTATAATACATAAGGGGGGATATGATCAACATGTATAATACATAAGGGGGGATACGATCTCCATGTATATTACATAAGGGGGGATATGATCTCTATGTATAATACATAAGGGGGGGGGATATGATCTCCATGTATAATACATAAGGGGGGGGATATGATCTCCATGTATAATACATAAGGGGGGATATGATCTCCATGTATAATACATAAGGGGGGGATATGATCTCCATGTATAATACATAAGGGGGATATGATCACCATGTATAATACATAAGGGGGGATATGATCTCCATGTATAATACATAAGGGGGATATGATCTCCATGCATAATACATAAGGGGGGATATGATCACCATGTATAATACATAAGGGGTATATGATCTCCATGTATAATACATAAGGGGGTATATGATCTCCATGTATAATACATAAGGGGGATATGATCACCATGTATAATACATAAGGGGGATATGATCTCCATGTATAATACATAAGGGGGGATATGATCTCCATGTATAATACATAAGGGGGGATATGATCACCATGTATAATACATAAGGGGGGGATATGATCTCCATGTATAATACATAAGGGGGGTATGATCTCCATGTATAATACATAAGGGGGATATGGTCTCCATGTATAATACATAAGGGGGATATGATCACCATGTATAATACATAAGGGGGGGATACGATCTCCATGTATAATACATAAGGGGGATATGATCTCCATGTATAATACATAAGGGGGGATATGATCACCATGTATAATACATAAGGGGGGGATATGATCTCCATGTATAATACATAAGGGGGGTATGATCTCCATGTATAATACATAAGGGGGATATGGTCTCCATGTATAATACATAAGGGGGATATGATCACCATGTATAATACATAAGGGGGGGATACGATCTCCATGTATAATACATAAGGGGGATATGATCTCCATGTATAATACATAAGGGGGATATGATCTCCATGTTTAATACATAAGGGGGGATATGATCTCCATGTATAATACATAAGGGGGGATATGATCCCCATGTATAATACATAAGGGGGGATATGATCTCCATGTATAATACATAAGGGGGGATATGATCTCCATGTATAATACTTAAGGGGGGATATGATCCCCATGTATAATACATAAGGGGGGATATGATCTCCATGTATAATACATAAGGGGGGATATGATCCCCATGTATAATACACAAGGGGGGATATGGTCTGTATAATACATAAGGGGGGATCAGATGACCCACATAAGGGGGGACTCTGGGGTAGAAAGGTTGAGAAAGGCTGCTCAATAATATAACATAAATTAATTCAGCAAGGATTGGTTGGATTGGTTGGTTGCTATGTCTTTTTTTGCTCACCATAGTTCTTTGCTTTTAGTTTTTTTTAGCCTGATTCATTCCATAACCTAAACCATTATATTAGGATGTTTGAGTCATGGCACCAATTGTATAAACATATTTTACAGGAAATTGGGTAATTTAAGCCTGTGGTATAAACTGACAATCATAACTTAAATAACAAACTCAAAGGCATTCAAGTTAAAATCAATAATGTTAATCACAAAGTTAATGAGTGTATAGAGGTAAGTAATTGCTTGCTGCTTTGCTTTGTAATTATTCGCAAAGTAAATGTAAAAATAGAACCATAATCAACAATATTGTTGTAGCTCTCTTCATTTTGGTGCGTAGAAACCACAGTTAATTAGTGAATGGACACAAGATACAATGGAGATGTTGGCTAAAAAAGTAAACGCTGAATAAGACAAACAGGTGACTACAGATTTTGAAAAATTGTAGGGGCATTCAAATTACCCTCCAGAGGATTTACCCCCCCCCCCCTTCCTGACCAGGCCATTTTGTGCGATACGGTGCTGCGTTACTTTAACAGACAATTGTGCGGTCATGCAACACTGTACATGAATAAAATTTATGTTCTTTTTTCCCACAAACAGAGCTTTCTTTCGATAGTATTTGATTGCCTCTGCATTTTCTATTTTTTGCGCTATAAACAAAAAAAGACCAACAATTTTGAAAAACAAAACCTTAATATTTTTTCAATAAAAAATATTGAGTAAAAAAATATAAAGTATCAAATTTCATCATAAACGTAGGCCAAAATGTATTCTGCTCCATGTCTTTGCTAAAAACAAATCCAATAGGTGTAGATTAATTGGTTTACCTGAAAGATATAGCGTTTACAAATGGTGGCATATAAACTGGGATTTACATTTTTTTATACTAGTAATGGCGGCAGTCAGTTATTTATAGTAGGACTGCGGCAGGCATCCTGACACTGGGGGGGAACTGACTAACTGCCACTGACATCCCCAGTGACCCCAATACAGTGATCAGTTCTAATAAAAAGCACTGACGCTGCGCTGTACTAACGGCACTGGGCAGGAAGGGGTTAACATCTGGGCGATCAAAAGGTTAACTGTGTGCTGTGTGTGTTTTACTGTGGAGACATGCTGTGCAGAGAAAAACAAAGCAGCATGTCCTTGCTGGCAGGAGAGACACCTGTGTTGTTTACACACAGGTCTCTCCCCTGTTAGCTCTCCCTAATGATCGCCGGGTGTCGGTGGGGAATCTCTAGCTTGGACCCGGTAATTGACATCCCTAGCCACCAATGGCGGCACGGGTAGGGTGGCACGCACGCCCCCTACCCGGAGATACAAATCACGTATATATACATACACATGATTTTTCACAGCCCTGCCATCCTTTAGCAGTATTTCTGCTATAGGGCGGCGGACAAGCGGTTAAGGCTCCATGCACACTAGTATTTTTTTTGACTTTTAGAAGTTATTATCAGCATATTTTTTTCTGCTGCTAGAAGCTAAATAGTGTTCTCCTGTGTATCCATGCACACTACTTTAGACTATTAGCATTTTTTGGAGCTTCAGCATCTAGAAGCAGAAAAACATTTTTTTGTAGAGTTTTTTGGAGCGTTTTTTCCAGCAGAAAAAAATGCTAAATGCTACCAAAAACGCTACTAACAGCTTTTTTTTCCTCTACATGTACTGTAAAATTGCTAATAAAATGCTAATGCTCGTAAACTCTTCTGAACGCTACTAAAAACTACTAGAAAAACTTATAAGCATTTTTCCCCAGCATTTTCTCCAGTGTTTTTTAAGCTTAAAAAAAATGCTAATGTGCCTTAACCCCCCTGGCGGTATTCCCAAGTGTAGCTCGGGGTTGAGTTTCAGTACCAAAAGCGGTAACCCCGAGCTACACTCGGGCTTACCATGCAGCGTTGCTCAGGGAGTCCCTGCAGCGCTTACCTTGTCCATCACTCCTGCGATGTGTCCCCTGCAGCGTCCCCGGCCATCTCCTCCGGCCGATGCCGGCATCCGGCTTCCGTGTTCCGGTCCCTGTGATGTCGGGACGTACGGGCGCCGGAACCGGCGGCAAATTTGACATTTTTAAAAAAATGTCATTTTTTAAAAAATTATTATTACATAGTAAAACATTGCTGTATCAAACCATTTCACATACATTTTGTCCCGAGTGCTTTGTCCGGCGCCCTGCCTGCATTTTGACTGTTCTTTCTGCCTGGAAATTTACAAAAGTCCATGGCGTCCAAAAAGCGTCCCTTTAGGTCAAAAGTGGTTTTAGACCGGCTAGAGAACAGCGATAGTAAATCAGAACCACTTGCAGAATTGAGTGATAATGATTCGTGGGGGAAATTCCTCATCAGACACTGAAAATGATTCTGCGACTTTGCTCAGTGATGTACGAACTTGGCGCTCTATTTCAAATTTCAGTGTTTTTGGTTTGATTATATTATTGAATTAAATTTATTATTATTATATTATTATTTTTTATGATTATTTATTAAATTATAATTTATGATTTCGTGTTTCAAATTTTATCATACCCGGGATGTTTACTAGACTCTTGTTCGGACAGATTTCAGTGAGTTATTCCTAAAAATTACAGCCTACAATAAAAAAACTACATATTTCCATGCAAAATAATGGTACCGCTTTCAGCACCAAAAATCTGAAATAATCATACCGCCAGGGAGGTTAAGAATGCTTTGAAGGGATCTTGTGTATTATATGATGTAACATAGGTTTGCAGTGACGGTGGTTGTCTCCACAACTGTGAAGAATACATTTGCATGAGTTAAAAACCCTTAGGTCTCATGCATACTGGGTGTTTTAAAAATGCCTGCAACATTAGCTGTGAAAAGTTATTATGCGTTTTTTGTAGCATTTTTGCATTAGCGTTTAGCCCAGTTTTGGTGATTTTAGCCACGTTTTTCCACGTTAGCATTTTTATTGTTTCTTAGCACAAATGGCCCAAAAATGGCGGTTTACTGAGTTTTACTGTGTTTACCAGCATTAGAGAGCTAAAAAAACTCCTCTTGAAACACACTAGTTCTGTTTTTTTTTTAGCCAAAAAACTCAGCTGCCAAAAAACGCTGATTAAAGCCTATGTGTGCATGGATACATATAACAGGATAACATGCTGGGGGGTGTACTGGCTGTAGAAAAAAACACCAGAAGCCAAAAACAGCCGCTGTAAGAATGTCCAGTGTACATGAGGCCATAAAATGGTTGTGAACTCTTACATACACACGCTGAAGTGACTGGCCTCAGGTAATACATAGAGATGAAACCAATCCTCCTACATAAGTTGCACCTGTTTATCTGCAGCACTCTCTCTTCTACAGCCTGCTAAAGCACACATTTTACACAGCAGTTCTGAGCTCTGGCAGGCAGGAGACAGCAATCTGATGGCACACACTGCACAGCATGGAGCAGGGAGCTGAGCGTAATCTGAAACGTGAGTGGAGGGAATGGACACAACCAGGGGTGGACTGACCATTTGGAAACTCGGGGACTGCCCGAAGTCCCGGGGTCAGTAGGGGGCCCCATGAGATGCCCCGGTACCTTTTTCATAGGCTTTTTTGAGTTTGGGCATGGACACAGGGGCTCCATGATCCCCTATTGCCCGGGGGCCCCATGAGTTGTCAGTCCGTCCCTGGACACAACCCCCCTTAACACAGTCTCACAGGGAAACATGCAGAGCTGTGGCTATCACCAGCTGTGTGCTGGAAGGACAGGAGGGCCATCTCCAGGGATTTCTTGGTGTCCTCATAGCCTGTCATAAATGACTCATGCAGATAGCAGAGGAAGGAAAGACCATACAGAAATCACACTGCTTTGGATTGAGGTACACACTATAGAAGGATATCCTTTGTTCATTTTTCATTTCAGAGGTTTCCAACCACTCTAACTTAGTGCCCATTCATTGATTTATCACTCAGTATATAGTGCACTGAGGCTTTCAGTGGTGAAGCAGTAGGTTCCTTACACACAAGGGGCAGTCTCTACCTACACAACATGCAATTAATCGCTTTTCAGAGGGAGGTGGAGTAGCAGCTTTCAGACCTTCAGGAGCTGAATGTGTTTTTTTTTTTCCAATTTCAAGGGTGACTTTGTATTGAAATACCACTCCGCAGCTGTGAGCCAAGCGGTTGGTTGGCTCACAGTTGCAGTACGTTCCTAATGTCCCTCAAAGGGGGAGTTTGACAGGCATTGCTGCCTATCAAACTCGACAAGCCAAGTTAGGCCTCAGCATGGGTACCTTTCCCTCCATCTGCAATGGTAAGCTTCAGATTGGCAATAAAACACAGATCAACTGCCTGCCATATAACCACTCCCTGTCACCAGTTTCAAAGGGACCTAGAGCTGTCAGCAATGCTGACCAGGTCAAAAGGTTGTCAGTAATCTCATCAACATCATAGGGGTCTATTTTTGTAATATTTATTGGGGAATTTATTGGGGAATTTTTTTCTGGTGTTCACTCATTTGACAGTATTTGCTTGACATTCATCCTATTTACTATAGGATCGATGTGCACCAAGCAAACTAAAACACTAGGTCCACGACTTAGCTTGAGTTTCTTCAAGCATTCTTGAAATGCTTCTTTATGTGTTTTTGTACATGTTTTTCCAGGCATTCTCAGGCTTGAGAATTTTTTTTAATATTCTGCCAATGGCAAGCTAGTTACTAGGAGAAGGAGAGGCAGGAAATGGTGTGGAAAATGTGCATTGCACACGTTTTCAGGCATTTTCAAGTGCTCACATTGACGTCTAAAGGGACCAAAAACGCACAACTCTGCCCTAAGCCTTTCATGCTTTGAATGACAAGCTTCAAGTGACAAGTATAAACAGTCACCATAGCATGCAATGATAATCCTCATGCTGAGCATTATAGTGATTCTAGAAAAGCACTTTAAAATCACTCAGGTACGAACCAGGGCTAAAAGTACACACCTGGATCATGAGGATCCTCCATGATGTCTCTTCCAGTGGTGGGGACCGGTGATTTCTTGCTGCCTTCCACAGCTCCTAACCAGTCTTGTTACTGCTCTCTCCATTACTTCACTGCGCAAGTCTAAAAGGACCCCTTTCAAAGCCTAAGTTAATAGACAACTTTAGCAGCCAATAGGCAGTGCCCATATCACCAGGAAGGGACATGGGCACTACAAAATGGACCCACACACAGCGCAGACGAGAATGATAAAGAATGAGACCTGGCCTTTAAATCAACTGCCATTTTAGATTAGTATTTAGGGTCTTTAGTTTTTTTTTTTTCTGAGAAAGTGTGATTAAGTAGGGTGAAAGATGTGGAGGGATAGGGTGCTGTTTTTTTAAAAAGGCCAGAGATTAGGTTTAACAACAGTTGCTTTAGGTCTTATTCACACCAGAACACATCCATTAAAGTTGAATTCCATTCAGGCATACAACTATTCTGTGCCCCCCTCATCCATTCCCCCTTTCTACCTGGATAGCAAGGGTTAAATGCGTGTTTAGTCTAGAGGCGGTTTCAAGTAGAGGAATACCTACCTTATTCTCCACTTCCTCTGCAGCCAGCGCTGCCCTCCACTTACATTGGCTTGGCCATAATTTCAGCATGGTATATGTGAAAACAGTGAGTAAAGCCGCACGTTATGACAAACTTACTTTCTGGTTTGCCCTCGTGCAGTAATGCAAGGCTTGCACAACCCTTCATTGTTCAGTTGCTGCTATCTTCTTGGATCTTTTTTGTCGCTTTGTGTATACTAGGATATAAAGAAGCCCATACTGTGCACAGGAAGAGAAAAACACACAGAATTTTTGAATGAACAAGAGATCGTTCTCACAACAACTTACAATGGCTTTAGTGGAGTTAAATGATAAAGTTAGATCATGTGTCATTTGCCTGGAACAATACAATTCTATGTTTAACTAGCAAAACTTCCAGGGTCACTGCTGGCTGTATGCCTAGAAGTACATCTTATCTTCTATTTTATCATGAGAGTGCAGCTAAAGCAAATACAACTTTCAACGTATATAGCTGATACAGGATGGAGTCCCCTAAGCAAGATTCTGAGTGAGACCCACTTGACAGCCAATTGACAGGTGGCACAGATAATACTGCAATACAATTACAACAGTGGAGACAAGCAGGTGTCCATACTGACAGGAGTAACCCTGAGTAGCACAGCAGCCAGATGTCAAAAATAATCTGTTTAGCATGTCCAGCAGTCTATTTAAGTAAGTCTGATTGGGGCTGGTGTGCAGTGCACTGTTGTGACGGGAGTGACTTTTGGGGGTGGGGGGACCTCTGTATCATCTTCCCAAATTCCCATTATGTTTAAGGCACCCTGTGCCTGTTAAGGGGTACAGGGTGTGTATGTGAATGTCTGAGTCTTGTGTATAGTGTGTGTTCCTTTGTTCTCGGCCACATGGCTGTCCATTGTTTGTTTGCCATGTGCTACCCCCCATTGTGCTGTGTCTTCCTGTCCAGCCAACTATTATGAGATGTACTGTTTGTGTATTGGTGTGGGGGTTGGTCAATGTCCTTTGCCATGTGTTTCATCCCATTGTTCTGTATCTTGGTGGGATGGGGAGGGGTGATGATGTATTTCCTGTTCCTGGTTGTGTTTCCCCGCCTTCTGTATATATCCTGTGTTTTGTGTTAAAATAAAAAGAGTTGGCTTCCTGTTTTAAGAAGAGCTGGGTGCTGTCTATTTCCTGATGGATTTCAAGGGTGTGGTCCGTGGATGGTGTTCGAACAGGGGAAGCTGCAGTATAACGGAATATACCCAAGTGCGGTCGGGTACTGGTTCCGTTACAACTGTAACTAGAATTACAACCGGCATATGAAATGAATACATGTTCTTGACCCCATCTGCAAATGTATTTACAAATCTACATAGGAATATCATTTTTGCATGGTGGTTTAATTATTTGCATTAAGTAGTAAAGACCTAACACATATTTCTTTACTCTCATGATAACAGTTGGTTCTACACAAAAGAATCATAAGGCTCAATTCACAAAGCTTTTATCACAAAGAAAATGATCTTATTTAGCCTTGTGACTGTAATGTTTTTGTTTTAATCTCATTGGGCTCTGCTGAAAATAACTATCTTTTTTTAACTAAGGATCTATGCTAGCTCTATGAAGTGAGCCTTTTATGTAGAAAGGGAAACAAATGCTCTTTGATTTAGTAAACTGTATTATAGTGCAGCATCAATACTAATGGCCTTGCAGTGTAGGTTTACATTATATTCAATTGTTTATCTTTTTATGAAAGATACTATTATTGGCATTTCTAATATCGGTTCCATAAAGAATAGTTAGTTTTTTATTATATCTGTATCTCAAACACTTTATCCAGTCAGTTCTGTTCGGGTTATTTTGTGGACATATGTGATGAAATGGAAGACATTAAACATGGAAGGTTAGACCAGAGACACAAACCTAATTCTTTTATCCATTAATCTCTTAACCTAACTTGAACCAGTCGAACATCATAAATTAAACATAAGAAATAAAGACTAAACAAGTTTGGCCTGCGGTGTTTTAGAGAAAGAAAAATCAAAAGGTAAACATGTTTGACAAGAACATCTCAAATAAGCAACAAAACTCCAGTGGTTGGAAGGTTGCAAAGCGATTAAATATTGCTGCGAGACTGTTGTGTTAATTCCCCTGTAACAAATCTTGTCATGCAGGATGAGCTAAGCTGACAACACATTCTTTTTTGTGATCTCACCTTCACCTTGTGCAGCAATACAATATTTTGCATAAAAAGTCTTGTCTGGCACCTGGCATTATTGTCATAAAGTAAGAGGGGTTGGAAAAAAAAAGACCAAAGTTCATCAAGTTTGACCTTTTTGAATTGTTAAACTGTTTTCTCAATGTTGATCCAGAATATGGTAAATTAATCCAAAATGGCAGCTGAATAAAAGGCATAGTGGGACACAAAATCCCTTCTTGACTTTGTTATTAGTATTAAGATTTATAATCTAAATCAGTTATTCCCATTCAGGGTTTCGTGGGTTCCTCCAGATACGGGTTCCTTGAGCTATGGCCAACTGACCTCCATGTGATGGTGTCTGCATAGTTCCAGTTCAAACACCACTTGGCAGGGCTAAGGCCATGACTCTAATGGTGGCATTCTGGTCACCAATGTAAGGAGCATTCTTCTCACTGACCACCAACAAAAAAAGAGGCATTTTCTCAATGACCGCCAATGTACTACTCTCACCAGGGGTTCCCTGAGGCCTGAAAATTATTGCAAGGTTTCCTTTGGGGTAAAAAGGTTGAGAAAGGCTGTTGTAGATCAAGTGCTTGACAGTTAAATTCTAGTAGTTATGTTGTAGTGAGGACTTTCTTTCTGAGTTCTTCTTTAAAGGAACCTCAACTGCCCTAAAACATTTTTAAGGTAACAGCATTGCTGAAGGGCAAAGCCGTATAGAGCAGGGTTTCTCAACCAGGGTTCCCTTTGTTAAAAATGGTTGAGAAAGGCTCGTTTGGAGGTTGCTAGTTCCTGTGTTGTTTTGATCACCTATGGATCCTAGGCCAGCATTGTACGTTGGGCCTCCACTTCTGATTAAGTGAAGATTAAGCCCTGACCCCTGTCTTTTTTTAATTGTCTAATGAACAGTTTTGGTGGTCAGTAAAGACTCATGCATTTGAAAGATGTATGACAGCAACCAGCATGCTGGGAGGTGTCTCAATTCACAAATTGGGCAAGGATTCAAGGAGCTCCATGGTCTCATGCCAACTGCTCTATAATAAACATCCACAACCCCGACTCCAGCAACTTAGGTCCCTTTCACACCAATGTTACGATCGGGTCCACCTGTCCGTTTTTTAGGTGGACCCGGTTGGGACCTCCTTTCTTCTCTAAGGAGTGTATCCAATCTGATCCGCCAAAAACGGAGGAATGAGGATCCGTTTCCCTTCTGTCCAGTGGATCAGATCGGATGGCAGTCAGGTGTAAATGGAAAGGCTGTTTGTTTACATCTGCCCACCCATAGAGGACACCCATAGAGCAGACAGATCCCCTGCTAAGCAAGTGGATCACGGTCCGCTCCATGGAAAAGGGGCCTAACATACCCATCCTATTACCATCTGCACTTAAAGGGAATGTACAGTAGTCTTATACTTAGTGTCTTTATTATGAGCAGGATTAAAAAATTATAAATATAATCTAAAACAGCATTTCTCAACCTATTTTCCATCACAACACCCTTTAAAAGTATGCAAAATCTTTTGGCACCCCATTCTAAAATGGTAAATATTAAAATGTTACTTGCCATCGATGGGAAACCTTAGCCTGGGGTGATGCACACATCTGCCCCTTCACATCAGAGGTGTCCCCATCACATCAGTGGTCCCTCCCTCTTATCAGAGTCTCCTCATCATAGAATTCTCTCATTACATCAGAAGCTCTTCCTTCCCATTAAAGTCCCCCCATACATCAGAGCCTCACATGAGTGTCCCCCCCATCACAGAGTCTGTCCATCACAGATTGCCTAATAACAGAGTCCCTTCTTCTCATCAGACTCATATCTTACTCCAGCAGCATGGCAGAGGTCAGGAGTTGAGTAGGTCTGGATGGAGGTGCACTTGGATGAAGAAGGATGGAGATGCACTTCTGTCCTCTCCTGAATGCTGGTGGCGACCCTGCATGAAGCTTGCCCCGCCACCCACAGAAGGCTACAGAATATTTACTGAGATGACATAATTGGCAAGAGCAATGTCTTGTCATTGGTGAATCTTGTCAGTGATGTCATCTCCGTAAACATTCTGTGGATGTTGGACAACCTGCACCCATGCTAATCAAGAACTCAATGACAGCATGTTGCTGCTGCTTGGAATTCATTATTTTTCAACAATGAATGATAAAGAAAGAGAATTATTGTAGAGTTAGTCTAACAACATGGACTTTTAATGACCTATGTAAGTTGATAAAAAAGTTATGCTCATCATTGCTTTGGGTACAGCCCATATACTGTGTGTGTGTATATATATATATATATATATATATATATATATATATATATATATATATATATATATACTGTATATTTTGCAGCCAGCTGGTGAAGTTAAAGAATTCTTTTCCCCTGTTTTCCGCTGTTTTTATTGAGTTCAATAGCTCAAGCTTTGCATGTACCTCTGAAAGAGTCAATGGAGTAATTCCTCTCCTCTCTTCAGTTGGTTCTGTATATACAGTATTTTGAATCAGAGACAGAGGGGTTGATTTACTAAAGGCAAATAAACTGGGCAGTTTCCATGTGCAGTTGGACTCAGTTTCCCCAGAGCTTAGTGAATGTGGTGAAGCTTCACTTTGTAACGAATACCCAATTATGTACAAGGAAGATAAAAAAACAGCATTTTTGCTTGCACATGATTGAATGATGGAAATCAGCAGAGCTTCACCAAATTCAATAAGTTCTTGGGAAAATGGATGGAAGTGCACTTGCAAACTCTGACATACAAAGCCATGCCCCAAACTACCTCACTGACCTGATACCCAAATACCACCCTACCCGTGCCCTTCACTCCTCACAAGACCTCCTACTCTCTAGCTTCCTGGTCTCCTCCTCCCACGCCGGACTCCAGGACTTCTCTAGGACTTCCCCCATCCTCTGGAACTCCCTACAACAATCCATCAGACTGTCACCTACCCTCCTCACCTTCAGGCGCACCCTGAAAACCCATCTCTTCAGGCAAGCCTACCCCACCCTCACCTAACAGCCGTTCTCCTCCACTCCTCCTACCACTCCATCCCCCTCAGCCACTTCCTCCTGTACCTCTACCCCCTCCTTCCTAGATTGTAAGCTCGAAAGAGCAGGGCCCTCGAACCCCTCGTGTATTGTATTGTTACTGTATTGTCTCATGTACTGTCCCCCCACTTTAATGTACAGCGCTGAGCAAACCTTTTGGCGCTATATAAATACTGTATAATAATAATATTAATAATAATAAAAAAAAGTCTATTTGCCCTTAGTAAGCAAACCCAAGAGGGTCTGAAAGAAAAAAAACTTTTGCTGTGCTTTCTCTTTAGAAAACCTATAATTCTCTGTGCCATTGATACTTCTACAAATAAATGCTTATTATATGCAAAGCAAATTGTTTAAAAAGTAAATGCGTATTATTATTTGTAATACAAATATTCTTGTAAATAGTGAAAAAAGTCAGATACAAAATATCAGTAAATAAATGCACAAATCTAAAATAATTTGTACATAAAATTAATTATTTGCCACCCAGGCCAACATGTAATTAGGACTCCCAAATATGATATGTTTTTATATATTTATTTTTTAATTTTATTATTTTATATATTTATTATTTATATATTTTATTATATTTGAGCAGAGGCCCTAGAGAATACAATTGTGGGTCTTACACAATAAATGCTTATTATGTGCAAAACAAATTGTTTAAAAAGTAAATGCTTATTTTTATTTGTAATACAAATATTCTTTAAATAGTGAAAAAAAGTAAGATACAAAATATCAGTAAATACAGTAAATGTACAAATCTAAAATAATTTGTACATATTTGCCACCCAGGCAAATTCTCTTATACATGTAATTAGTAAATATATCAAACATGATACATTTTTATATATTTATTATTTTATTTTATTATATTATATTTTTATTATTTATATATTTTATTATATTTGAGCAGAGGCCCTAGAGAATATAATTGTGGGTCTTGTAATTTTTTATGTCACTTGGTATTTGCGCAACATCTTTTAAAACACAATTTTAAATTTTTTTTTTAAACTACACTTTAATACATTTTAGTGGATACAAACACAATATAATACCCATTTTTTAGTAAAATATAAAAGATGATGTCATGCCAAGTAAATAGATACCAAACATCTTTAACATTGCACACGACCGAGGAATGGCAACGAACTACAGTACATTAAATTATCCAAAGGGCAATGCTTTAAAAGCCTTTACAGTTTACCAGTTTAGAGGTACACTGGAGGTCTGACACTAGACTTATTGCTCTCGCAACCTGCAGTTGGTTTAGTCAGATGCCCATTGGAGCCGGTAACAGCTTGTATACATTATACCAGAAGTGATGAAATCCTCGTCACAGCTGGTTTTTGATCTTACAGAGAGGAAGGAACAACATCAGTTCCTCTCTTTCTTTTCAGTCCATATGATGCTGCCAGTAGGAGCGGTCCTGGGCTTTCACGATCGGCCTGTAGAGCCCGGGAAAGGTAGCAGGAGGGGGCACCCTGTTCTACCACCTGTAGAAGTGATCAATTGGCTCTATAGCCAGTTGAATCACATCTGCATTAAAGAGAATGGCTGGATGAAAATTTGGATACCAGGATACCTACAGCTGAAGGCATCATCCTGGTATAACCACTGGCCATGACTATGACTTCCTATGGGCAAAAAGTGGTTAACAAAGCACTATTTTAATTTATTTTTAACATCAAACCCCATCCCTTATAGCCCCTCCTCTGTACCTAACACCCCCCTCCCCATCACCCCACTACTGCAGTAGCATTGACCAACATTCATAGTTTCTTTAGAGGTGATTTGGTTAAAAACGTAATCAAGGTGACGTAGCAGTAGAAGGGGTTTGGACATAGCTTCCTTGAAGTGTGAGCTCAGTTGAAGCTGCTACCTCTGTCTTCATTCACCATTGTATATCATAGACAGTTACCGCATAGTAACAGTTTAGTTCATTTAATAAATCATTTTAGTTTAAATATATAGAACACCAGAATATTAGTCATGGAAAACACAAAATACTAATACATGAACATACAACCAGGGAAGGGAGTTGAAGGATTTGTTGACATCTGTGCAACTGTTCTCTAAATGATATTCTGAAACATAAAATTATTCAGAAATGGGATTTGATTGCGGGTTGCCTTGAATCCATTTACTTTTGCTTTTTTTTTTCTTTTATAAATGTTTACTTTTGTAAAAGACTTCAATAAAAATCCATGCTTTCTGGCTCCAACACATTTACGGCTAATAATGAAAATGTAAGTAACCTTGATATGACAGGCTGCATAGGATATTGTCGCATTTCACAACCTCCACTTTGACATACTGCTACTTTTTATAGAAAAGGTTTTAAATGATGTTAAAGAACACTCTACAAATATATATTTGTATGTACAGTTGCAAGAAAAAGTATGTGAACCCCTTGGGATTACGTGGAGTTTTGCACGAATTGGGCATAAAATGTGCTCTGAACGTCATCTAAGTCACAACAATAGAAGAACACAGTCTGCTGAACATAATACTACACAAGCATTAGATGTTGCCATGGTTTAATTGCACATAACATGTAAACATTCACAGTGCAGGGAGGAAAAAGTATGTGAGGCCCTAGCTTAATGACTTCTCTCAGAGCTAATTGGAGCCAGGAGTGAGCCAACCTTGACTCCAATCAGTGTGATGATATTGGATGTGTTGCTGACAGCTGTCCTGCCCTTAAAAAACACACACCTGTTTTGGGTTTACTGGTTTCAAGAAGCACTGTCTGATGTGAACCATGCCTCGCAGAAAAGAGCTCTCAGAAGACCTCCGATCAAGAATCGTTGACTTGCATGAAGCTGGAAAGGGTTACAAAAGTATCTCCAAAAGCCTTGATGTTCATGTGTCCATGGTAAGACAGACTGTCTACAAATGGAGAAAGTTTAGCACTGTTGCTACTCTCCCTAGGTGTGGTCATCCTGTAAAAATGACTGCAAGAGCACAGCGCAGAATGCTGCATGAGGTAAAGAAGAATCCCAGAGTGTCAGCTAAAGACCTACAGAAATCTCTGGCACATGCTAACATTTTTGTTGACACATCTACAATAAGGAAAACATTAAACAAGAATGGAGTACATGGGAGGACACCACGGAGGAAGCCATTGCTGTCCAAAAAGAATAATGCAGCACGTTTGAAGTTTGCAAAAGAGCACCTGGATGTTCCACAGCACTACTGGCAAAATATACTGTGGACAGATGAAACCAAGATTGAGTTGTTTGGGAAGAACACACAACACTATGTGTGGAGAAAAAAAGGCACAGCACACCAACATCAAAACCTCATCCCCACTGTAAAACATGGCGGAGGGAGCATCATGGTTTGGGGCTGCTTTGCTGCCTCAGGGCCTGGACGGATTGTTGTCATTGATGGGAAAATTAATTCCAGAGTTTATCAAGACATTTTGCAGGAAAACGTACGACCATCTGTCCGCCAACTGAAGCTCCGCAGAGAATGGGTGATGCAACAGGACAATGACCCAAAGCATACAAGTAATTCAACAAAACAATGGCTGCAACAGCACAGAATACGCCTTCTGGAGTGGCCCAGTCAGAGTCCTGTCCTCAACCCGATTGAAATGCTGTGGCATGACCTTAAGAGAGCGATTCACACCAGACATCCCAAGAATATTGCTACACTGAAACAGTTTTGTGAAGAGGAGTGGTCCAAAATTACTCCAGATCGTTGTGCAGGTCTGATCTGCAACTACAGGAAACGTTTGGTTGAGGTTATTGCTGCCAAAGGAGGGTCAACCAGTTATTAAGTCCAAAGGTTCACATACTTTTTCCTCCCTGCACTGTGAATGTTTACATGTTATGTGCAATTAAACCATGGCAACATCTAATGTTTGTGTAGTATTATGTTCAGCAGACTGTGTTCTTCTATTGTTGTGACTTAGATGACGTTCAGAGCACTTTTTATGCCCAATTCATGCAAAAATCCACGTAATCCCAAGGGGTTCACATACTTTTTCTTGCAACTGTATTTCTTTTAAGGTATCTAATAATGTGATTGAAGAAGAATTCAGATGACCAGTATTTGTGCCTAAACTGGGCATTTGGGGGAGATTTCCTTAAACTGGAGCACTCTGGTGCAGCTGTGCATGGCAGCCAATCAGCTTCTAACTTCAGCTTGTTTAATTAAGCTTTGACAATGAAACATGGAAGCTGATTGGTTTCTATGCAGAGTTGCACCATGCAGTTTTAGTAAATAACACCCATTGTGTATGACCAATAAAGAGAATAATATATTGTATTATGAAAGAATGTATTGTACCCTTCACAAAGTTTGCAGGGGCCAAACTATGGGGCCTGGAACAAAGCTTTGGTGGCCCTCCCTCTGCACACATCAACTCTCCTTGCATCCTTAAAGTGATACTAAACCCAGGACCCTGCATTCACTATATCTGGTCTCCCAGGACCCTGCATTCACTATATCTGGTCTCCCAGGACCCTGCATTCACTATATCTGGTCTCCCCGGACCCTGCATTCACTATATCTGGTCTCCCCGGACCCCACATTCACTATATCTGGTCTCCCCGGACCCTGCATTCACTATATCTGGTCTCCCCGGACCCTGCATTCACTATATCTGGTCTCCCCGGACCCTGCATTCACTATATCTAGTCTCCCCGGACCCTGCATTCACTATATCTGGTCTCCCAGGACCCTGCATTCACTATATCTGGTCTCCCAGGACCCTGCATTTACTATATCCGGTTTCCCCGGACCCTACATTCACTATATCTGGTCTCCCCGGACCCTGCATTCACTATATCTGGTCTCCCAGGACCCCACATTCACTATATCTGGTCTCCCAGGACCCTGCACTCACTATATCCGGTCTCACCACAGTACACAGGACATGGAAATGTGATTATTTTAGTAAATATAAATAGCTAAATACCTTTTCTCATTCTCAGTATATAGCAGCCTTGTGTTTTCTATCAGTGTCCAGCGGAGTACTGGTTAAACCTTGTAGGAAGAATTATCATTTTGTTCTAGGAGGATGCAGAACCCCTGACCTCTGTCTGGACACTGCTGATTGGCCCTGTGCTGATCACATGCACTCTCCCCCCCAACCCCCCCCAATCTCTCTTGCAATACACACTAAACTGAGCATGTACAGAGTGACTTCACATGCTATGTCTTATTAGGAGATCAGAAGGGGACACTGGAAGAAGGGGAGGATCAGAGAAGACAGGATCAAACAGCGTTTTTACACAATGCAGATAATTAACCCCTTAGGTTCCACAGTAAGTATAACAAGCATGTTTTACTGCGTATACAGACTGTTTTTACTGTTATGGGTTTAGTAACACTTTAATGCATGTTACAAAGCAGTAAGCTGGCTCTTAACTTAAAAAGCTTTGTAACAACCAGTGATGTATGCTGTCCAGATCGGGGATGAAAGAACAGCTTAGTGAAGGAGAGTCTGAGGGAGCCCTTTGATCCTCCAGGCCCCATAAGTCATTTTGACTGCTTTACCTATTGTTAGACCTGAGTTTACCCACATTTCACTGAAAGGGAACTCCAGTCTTGGTTTCCTTCTTTAAAACGCCAATTCACATAAAAATGAATTAGTTTCAAGTTGAGCATAGTGTGCTGAGTCAATCTCTGGCTTCCTAAGTGCCTTCATTACTTCATCAGGGACATTTTTCTGATGTAATTCCTGACCAGGGGCGGACTGACAACTCATGGGGCCCCTGTGTCCTTGTCCAAATTCAAAAAAGCCTATGAAAAAGGTAACAGGGGCATCTCATGGGGCCCCTTTCTGACCCCGGCCCTCAGGCAGTGCCCGAGTTTCCAAATGGTCAGTCCGCCTCTGTTCATGACTTTTGTCCTCAAGAAAGTTTTGGTTTCTCCCACCCAACTCTGGGTGTTCTAGACGCTCCTGGTCAGGAGCGGGAGCTACATTCTCTATAATATAGATTAGTAAATTGGAGATTTCACCAATAGCATTCTGAAAGATATTACAAATTGCCAAGAAGGTGGTTTAAGTATAAAAAATCTACCAAAAACGGAAAAATAGATTTTGGAATCATTCCTCTTTTATGAACAGAATTAGAGATGAGCGAATCGAAGTATCCGAAGTGGAATTCGAGTCGAATATCGAAAAAATTTCGATTCGTGCCGAATCCGAAAAATAGCCTAATTCGGACGCGCGAATCGAAATTTTTCAGAAAATGGCGGCTGACATGTGTGGCGACGGAGCGGGGATGTCTGGGAAGGCGCGCAGACAAGGCGCGCTGACCCATAATGCATTCCTCAACTACATGTGATCGCATCAGCCAATCAGCAGCCAGCCAGCCAGCACTGTGTAATGGTCGAGCTATAAATAGCGGCCATTTTGGAATTCTTCATTTGCCTGCAGTTATTGAACAGAGGCAGACCGCTCTGTACTAGGGACAGGGACAGAGTTAGGGCCACAGAAACGATAATTGGGGACAGAGAAAAGTTACTTAGGGACAGAGAACCATTACTCAGGGACACAGACTTGTTAATGAGGGCCACAGAATCGTTATTTAGGGACAAAGAAACGCTAGTTAGGGCCACAGAATTCATAATCAGGGACAGACAGAATTGTTACTCAGTGCCAGAGAATTGTTACTTAGGGCCACAGAAACGTTATTAGGGCCACAGAATTTTTACTCAGGGACAGACAGAATTGTTACTGAGTGCCAGAGAATTGTTACTCAGGGACAGACAGAATTGTTACTGAGTGCCAGAGAATTGTTACTTAGGGCCACAGAAACTTTAATTAGGGCCACAGAATTTTTACTCAGGGACAGACAGAATTGTTACTGAGTGCCAGAGAATTGTTACTCAGGGACAGACAGAATAGTTACTGAGTGCCAGAGAATTGTTACTTAGGGCCACAGAAACTTTACTTAGGGCCACAGAATTTTTACTCAGGGACAGACAGAATTGTTACTGAGTGCCAGAGAATTGTTACTCAGGGACAGACAGAATTGTTACTGAGTGCCAGAGAATTGTTACTCAGGGCCCCAGAAACTTTACTTAGGGCCACAGAATTTTTACTCAGGGACAGACAGAATTGTTACTGAGTGCCAGAGAATTGTTACTCAGGGACAGACAGAATTGTTACTGAGTGCCAGAGAATTGTTACTTAGGGCCACAGAAACTTTACTTAGGGCCACAGAATTGTTACTCGCACAGACACAGAATTGTTACTCGCACAGACACAGAATTGTTACTGAAGGCCACAGAACTGTTACTTAGGGCCACAGAATTGTTACTCGCACAGACACAGAATTGTTACTCGCACAGACACAGAACTGTTACTGAGGGCCACAGAACTGTTACTTAGGGCCACAGAATTGTTACTCGCACAGACACAGAATTGTTACTCAGGGCCACAGAACTGTTACTTAGGGACAAAGAAACGCTAGTTAGGGCCACAGAATTCATACTCAGGGACAGACAGAATTGTTACGGAGTGCCAGAGAATTGTTACTCTGGGCCACAGAAACTTTACTTAGGGCCACAGAATTTTTACTCAGGGACAGACAGAATTGTTACTGAGTGCCAGAGAATTGTTACTCAGGGACAGACAGAATTGTTACGGAGTGCCAGAGAATTGTTACTCAGGGCCACAGAAACTTTACTTAGGGCCACAGAATTTTTACTCAGGGACAGACAGAATTGTTACTGAGTGCCAGAGAATTGTTACTCAGGGACAGACAGAATTGTTACTGAGTGCCAGAGAATTGTTACTTAGGGCCACAGAAACTTTACTTAGGGCCACAGAATTGTTACTCGCACAGACACAGAATTGTTACTCGCACAGACACAGAACTGTTACTGAGGGCCACAGAAACTTTACTTAGGGCCACAGAATTGTTACTCGCACAGACACAGAATTGTTACTCGCACAGACACAGAACTGTTACTGAGGGCCACAGAACTGTTACTTAGGGCCACAGAATTGTTACTCGCACAGACACAGAATTGTTACTCAGGGCCACAGAACTGTTACTTAGGGACAAAGAAACGCTAGTTAGGGCCACAGAATTCATACTCAGGGACAGACAGAATTGTTACGGAGTGCCAGAGAATTGTTACTCATGGCCACAGACACTTTACTTAGGGCCACAGAATTTTTACTCAGGGACAGACAGAATTGTTACTGAGTGCCAGAGAATTGTTACTCAGGGACAGACAGAATTGTTACTGAGTGCCAGAGAATTGTTACTTAGGGCCACAGAAACTTTAATTAGGGCCACAGAATTTTTACTCAGGGACAGACAGAATTGTTACTGAGTGCCAGAGAATTGTTACTCAGGGACAGACAGAATTGTTACGGAGTGCCAGAGAATTGTTACTCAGGGCCACAGAAACTTTACTTAGGGCCACAGAATTTTTACTCAGGGACAGACAGAATTGTTACTGAGTGCCAGAGAATTGTTACTCAGGGACAGACAGAATTGTTACGGAGTGCCAGAGAATTGTTACTCAAGGCCACAGAAACTTTACTTAGGGCCACAGAATTTTTACTCAGGGACAGACAGAATAGTTACTGAGTGCCAGAGAATTGTTACTCAGGGACAGACAGAATTGTTACTGAGTGCCAGATAATTGTTACTCAGGGCCCCAGAAACTTTACTTAGGGCCACAGAATTTTTACTCAGGGACAGACAGAATTGTTACTGAGTGCCAGAGAATTGTTACTCGGACAGACAGAATTGTTACTGAGTGCCAGAGAATTGTTACTTAGGGCCACAGAAACTTTACTTAGGGCCACAGAATTGTTACTCGCACAGACACAGAATTGTTACTCGCACAGACACAGAATTGTTACTGAAGGCCACAGAACTGTTACTTAGGGCCACAGAATTGTTACTCGCACAGACACAGAATTGTTACTCGCACAGACACAGAACTGTTACTGAGGGCCACAGAACTGTTACTTAGGGCCACAGAATTGTTACTCGCACAGACACAGAATTGTTACTCAGGGCCACAGAACTGTTACTTAGGGACAAAGAAACGCTAGTTAGGGCCACAGAATTCATACTCAGGGACAGACAGAATTGTTACGGAGTGCCAGAGAATTGTTACTCAGGGCCACAGAAACTTTACTTAGGGCCACAGAATTTTTACTCAGGGACAGACAGAATTGTTACTGAGTGCCAGAGAATTGTTACTCAGGGACAGACAGAATTGTTACTGAGTGCCAGAGAATTGTTACTTAGGGCCACAGAAACTTTACTTAGGGCCACAGAATTTTTACTCAGGGACAGACAGAATTGTTACTGAGTGCCAGAGAATTGTTACTCAGGGACAGACAGAATTGTTACGGAGTGCCAGAGAATTGTTACTCACGGCCCCAGAAACTTTACTTAGGGCCACAGAATTTTTACTCAGGGACAGACAGAATTGTTACTGAGTGCCAGAGAATTGTTACTCAGGGACAGACAGAATTGTTACTGAGTGCCAGAGAATTGTTACTTAGGGCCACAGAAACTTTACTTAGGGCCACAGAATTGTTACTCGCACAGACACAGAATTGTTACTCGCACAGACACAGAATTGTTACTGAAGGCCACAGAACTGTTACTTAGGGCCACAGAATTGTTACTCGCACAGACACAGAATTGTTACTCGCACAGACACAGAACTGTTACTGAGGGCCACAGAACTGTTACTTAGGGCCACAGAATTGTTACTCGCACAGACACAGAATTGTTACTCAGGGCCACAGAACTGTTACTTAGGGACAAAGAAACGCTAGTTAGGGCCACAGAATTCATACTCAGGGACAGACAGAATTGTTACGGAGTGCCAGAGAATTGTTACTCTGGGCCACAGAAACTTTACTTAGGGCCACAGAATTTTTACTCAGGGACAGACAGAATTGTTACTGAGTGCCAGAGAATTGTTACTCAGGGACAGACAGAATTGTTACGGAGTGCCAGAGAATTGTTACTCAGGGCCACAGAAACTTTACTTAGGGCCACAGAATTTTTACTCAGGGACAGACAGAATTGTTACTGAGTGCCAGAGAATTGTTACTCAGGGACAGACAGAATTGTTACTGAGTGCCAGAGAATTGTTACTTAGGGCCACAGAAACTTTACTTAGGGCCACAGAATTGTTACTCGCACAGACACAGAATTGTTACTCGCACAGACACAGAACTGTTACTGAGGGCCACAGAAACTTTACTTAGGGCCACAGAATTGTTACTCGCACAGACACAGAACTGTTACTGAGGGCCACAGAACTGTTACTTAGGGCCACAGAATTGTTACTCGCACAGACACAGAATTGTTACTCAGGGCCACAGAACTGTTACTTAGGGACAAAGAAACGCTAGTTAGGGCCACAGAATTCATACTCAGGGACAGACAGAATTGTTACGGAGTGCCAGAGAATTGTTACTCATGGCCACAGAAACTTTAATTAGGGCCACAGAATTTTTACTCAGGGACAGACAGAATTGTTACTGAGTGCCAGAGAATTGTTACTCAGGGACAGACAGAATTGTTACGGAGTGCCAGAGAATTGTTACTCAGGGCCACAGAAACTTTACTTAGGGCCACAGAATTTTTACTCAGGGACAGACAGAATTGTTACTGAGTGCCAGAGAATTGTTACTCAGGGACAGACAGAATTGTTACGGAGTGCCAGAGAATTGTTACTCAAGGCCACAGAAACTTTACTTAGGGCCACAGAATTTTTACTCAGGGACAGACAGAATAGTTACTGAGTGCCAGAGAATTGTTACTCAGGGACAGACAGAATTGTTACTGAGTGCCAGATAATTGTTACTCAGGGCCCCAGAAACTTTACTTAGGGCCACAGAATTTTTACTCAGGGACAGACAGAATTGTTACTGAGTGCCAGAGAATTGTTACTCGGACAGACAGAATTGTTACTGAGTGCCAGAGAATTGTTACTTAGGGCCACAGAAACTTTACTTAGGGCCACAGAATTGTTACTCGCACAGACACAGAATTGTTACTCGCACAGACACAGAATTGTTACTGAAGGCCACAGAACTGTTACTTAGGGCCACAGAATTGTTACTCGCACAGACACAGAATTGTTACTCGCACAGACACAGAACTGTTACTGAGGGCCACAGAACTGTTACTTAGGGCCACAGAATTGTTACTCGCACAGACACAGAATTGTTACTCAGGGCCACAGAACTGTTACTTAGGGACAAAGAAACGCTAGTTAGGGCCACAGAATTCATACTCAGGGACAGACAGAATTGTTACGGAGTGCCAGAGAATTGTTACTCAGGGCCACAGAAACTTTACTTAGGGCCACAGAATTTTTACTCAGGGACAGACAGAATTGTTACTGAGTGCCAGAGAATTGTTACTCAGGGACAGACAGAATTGTTACGGAGTGCCAGAGAATTGTTACTCAGGGCCACAGAAACTTTACTTAGGGCCACAGAATTTTTACTCAGGGACAGACAGAATTGTTACTGAGTGCCAGAGAATTGTTACTCAGGGACAGACAGAATTGTTACTGAGTGCCAGAGAATTGTTACTTAGGGCCACAGAAACTTTACTTAGGGCCACAGAATTGTTACTCGCACAGACACAGAATTGTTACTCGCACAGACACAGAACTGTTACTGAGGGCCACAGAAACTTTACTTAGGGCCACAGAATTGTTACTCGCACAGACACAGAATTGTTACTCGCACAGACACAGAACTGTTACTGAGGGCCACAGAACTGTTACTTAGGGCCACAGAATTGTTACTCGCACAGACACAGAATTGTTACTCAGGGCCACAGAACTGTTACTTAGGGACAAAGAAACGCTAGTTAGGGCCACAGAATTCATACTCAGGGACAGACAGAATTGTTACGGAGTGCCAGAGAATTGTTACTCAGGGCCACAGAAACTTTACTTAGGGCCACAGAATTTTTACTCAGGGACAGACAGAATTGTTACTGAGTGCCAGAGAATTGTTACTCAGGGACAGACAGAATTGTTACGGAGTGCCAGAGAATTGTTACTCAGGGACAGACAGAATTGTTACTGAGTGCCAGAGAATTGTTACTTAGGGCCACAGAAACTTTAATTAGGGCCACAGAATTTTTACTCAGGGACAGACAGAATTGTTACTGAGTGCCAGAGAATTGTTACTCAGGGACAGACAGAATTGTTACGGAGTGCCAGAGAATTGTTACTCAGGGCCACAGAAACTTTACTTAGGGCCACAGAATTTTTACTCAGGGACAGACAGAATTGTTACTGAGTGCCAGAGAATTGTTACTCAGGGACAGACAGAATTGTTACGGAGTGCCAGAGAATTGTTACTCACGGCCACAGAAACTTTACTTAGGGCCACAGAATTTTTACTCAGGGACAGACAGAATTGTAACTGAGTGCCAGAGAATTGTTACTCAGGGACAGACAGAATTGTTACTGAGTGCCAGATAATTGTTACTTAGGGCCACAGAAACGTTATTAGGGCCACAGAATTGTTACTCAGGGACAGACAGAATTGTTACTGAGTGCCAGAGAATTGTTACTTAGGGCCACAGAAACTTTAGTTAGGGCCACAGAATTGTTACTCAGGGACAGACACAGAATTGTTACTGAGGGCCACAGAACTGTTACTTAGGGCCACAGAATTGTTACTAGCACAGACACAGAATTGTTACTGAGGACCACAGAACTGTTACTTAGGGCCACAGAATTGTTACTCGCACAGACACAGAATTGTTACACAGGGACACAGAACTGTTACTGAGGGCCACAGAACCGTTACTTAGGGCCACAGAATTGTTACTCGCACAGACACAGAATTGTTACTCAGGGACACAGAATTGTTACTCAGGGACACATAATCGTTTAATTAAAGAGTATGTCAGACAACATGCAGAGGAGTGGCAGAGGAGGCAATGTTTTAGGAGCGAGCAGACGTGGCAGCAGAGGAAGGGGTCGAGGCAGCACTATTCGCAGCCAGAGGCCAGTGCTCCCGGTGTCATCCAGCGGTCGTGTCTCCACCGACAACCCTGCCGTCATCGATTGGTTGGCTCGGTCGTCTTCCTCTTCCCAGGTCACCTCTGACACCTACAGCCAACGGTCGGTGGGTACGTCAGACACAACCGTTAGTTGGCATGGCCCGGGACGAAGCCCACTGAAATCACGTGTCCTCTACCTGCCCCTGTCCTTTGGTGTTCCCTCACCAAGCGAAGTATCGCATGCTGTGGGCTCAGCCCCACTGTACAGTGAGGAAGAGCTAACAGAGGGCGGTCAGGAACGGGGGGAGACATCCTCCTTTTCAGCAGCTAGGCGAAGAAGTAGTGGCGAGGAGAGTGGCCCGGTAGCCGGTCTAGAGACAGGTCTGTCTCCTGACCCAGACGCAGCCGAGGGGGCTAGTAGTGAGGCGGAGACCCTACTTGATGATGAGGAGGTTGATCGCACTTGGCAGCCTCGTCGTCATCAGGCAATTTCTTCCGCATCATCAGGAGAAGAGGGTGGCAGCTTGGCAGTGAGCGAAACAGTCGGTGGGTTGCCCAGGAGACAGCAGCAGGGTCGCAGCAGTGTCAGTGGAAGCAGTGTCAGTGGAGCCAAACGGCCACGGAGTAGAGCACCAGCTCCACTGCAGCCTACCACCACGGCCAGTAGTGGTGCCGGTGTGCACGGAGGAAGCAGCAGTCAGCCAGTGAGGAGTATCGGGGGCAAAGTTTCCTACTCGGCGGTGTGGCAATTTTTCGTCAAGCCGCCCGAGGAAGTAAACGTAGCCGTATGTCGACTATGTGGCCAGAAAGTCAAGCGTGGCCAGGGGGCCCATGTTGGGACTATTTGGGCCATGTTGGGACAATGGGAGACCTCCCATTGCTGCTGTCTCCATCGCCACACTCTGCCATGTGCCACTTTCAGGTCTCCTCACACACTGCTGGTGTGTTGAATTTTTTGACATAGGGTGCTGGCAGATTACGGGCCTCCCATAGCTGCTGCCAGGCCCCTAATCTGCCATAGGCCCCTATATACCGCCTCCTCATGCTGCTGCCAGGTCCAGAGTCTCTCATGGGTCCCTGTACGGCCTCCCATTGCTGCTGTCTCCATCGCCACACTCTGCCATGTGCCACTTTCAGGTCTCCTCACACTGCTGGTGTGTAGAATTTTTTGACATAGGGTGCTGGCAGATTACGGGCCTCCCATAGCTGCTGCCAGGCCCCTAATCTGCCATAGGCCCCTATATACCGCCTCCTCATGCTGCTGCCAAGTCCAGAGTCTGTCATGGGTCCCTGTACGGCCTCCCATTGCTGCTGTCTCCATCGCCACACTCTGCCATGTGCCACTTTCAGGTCTCCTCACACACTGCTGGTGTGTTGAATTTTTTGACATAGGGTGCTGGCAGATTACGGGCCTCCCATAGCTGCTGCCAGGCCCCTAATCTGCCATGGGCCCCTATATACCGCCTCCTCATGCTGCTGCCAGGTCCACAGTGTCTCATGCCATGTGCCACTTTCAGGTCTCCTCACACGGCTGGTGTGTTGAATTTTTTGACATAGGGTGCTGGCAGATTATGGGCCTCCTATAGCTGCTGCCAGGCCCCTAATCTGCCATAGGCCCCTATATACCGCCTCCTCATGCTGCTGCCAGGTCCAGAGTCTGTCATGGGTCCCTGTACGCCCTCCCATTGCTGCTGTCTCCATCGCCACACTCTGCCATGTGCCACTTTCAGGTCTCCTCACACTGCTGGTGTGTTGAATTTTTTGACATAGGGTGCTGGCAGATTACGGGCCTCCCATAGCTGCTGCCAGGCCCCTAATCTGCCATAGGCCCCTATATACCGCCTCCTCATGCTGCTGCCAGGTCCAGAGTCTCTCATGGGTCCCCGTACGGCCTCCCATTGCTGCTGTCTCCATCGCCACACTCTGCCATGTGCCACTTTCAGGTCTCCTCACACACTGCTGGTGTGTTGAATTTTTTGACATAGGGTGCTGGCAGATTACGGGCCTCCCATAGCTGCTGCCAGGCCCCTAATCTGCCATAGGCCCCTATATACCGCCTCCTCATGCTGCTGCCAGGTCCAGAGTCTCTCATGGGTCCCTGTACGGCCTCCCATTGCTGCTGTCTCCATCGCCACACTCTGCCATGTGCCACTTTCAGGTCTCCTCACACACTGCTGGTGTGTAGAATTTTTTGACATAGGGTGCTGGCAGATTACGGGCCTCCTATAGCTGCTGCCAGGCCCCTAATCTGCCATAGGCCCCTATATACCGCCTCCTCATGCTGCTGCCAGGTCCAGAGTCTGTCATGGGTCCCTGTACGCCCTCCCATTGCTGCTGTCTCCATCGCCACACTCTGCCATGTGCCACTTTCAGGTCTCCTCACACTGCTGGTGTGTTGAATTTTTTGACATAGGGTGCTGGCAGATTACGGGCCTCCCATAGCTGCTGCCAGGCCCCTAATCTGCCATAGGCCCCTATATACCGCCTCCTCATGCTGCTGCCAGGTCCAGAGTCTCTCATGGGTCCCTGTACGGCCTCCCATTGCTGCTGTCTCCATCGCCACACTCTGCCATGTGCCACTTTCAGGTCTCCTCACACACTGCTGGTGTGTAGAATTTTTTGACATAGGGTGCTGGCAGATTACGGGCCTCCCATAGCTGCTGCCAGGCCCCTAATCTGCCATGGGCCCCTATATACCGCCTCCTCATGCTGCTGCCAGGTCCACAGTGTCTCATGCCATGTGCCACTTTCAGGTCTCCTCACACTGCTGGTGTGTTGAATTTTTTGACATAGGGTGCTGGCAGATTATGGGCCTCCTATAGCTGCTGCCAGGCCCCTAATCTGCCATAGGCCCCTATATACCGCCTCCTCATGCTGCTGCCAGGTCCAGAGTCTCTCATGGGTCCCTGTACGGCCTCCCATTGCTGCTGTCTCCATCGCCACACTCTGCCATGTGCCACTTTCAGGTCTCCTCACACACTGCTGGTGTGTAGAATTTTTTGACATAGGGTGCTGGCAGATTACGGGCCTCCTATAGCTGCTGCCAGGCCCCTAATCTGCCATAGGCCCCTATATACCGCCTCCTCATGCTGCTGCCAGGTCCAGAGTCTGTCATGGGTCCCTGTACGCCCTCCCATTGCTGCTGTCTCCATCGCCACACTCTGCCATGTGCCACTTTCAGGTCTCCTCACACTGCTGGTGTGTTGAATTTTTTGACATAGGGTGCTGGCAGATTACGGGCCTCCCATAGCTGCTGCCAGGCCCCTAATCTGCCATAGGCCCCTATATACCGCCTCCTCATGCTGCTGCCAGGTCTAGAGTCTCTCATGGGTCCCTGTACGGCCTCCCATTGCTGCTGTCTCCATCGCCACACTCTGCCATGTGCCACTTTCAGGTCTCCTCACACACTGCTGGTGTGTAGAATTTTTTGACATAGGGTGCTGGCAGATTACGGGCCTCCCATAGCTGCTGCCAGGCCCCTAATCTGCCATGGGCCCCTATATACCGCCTCCTCATGCTGCTGCCAGGTCCACAGTGTCTCATGCCATGTGCCACTTTCAGGTCTCCTCACACTGCTGGTGTGTTGAATTTTTTGACATAGGGTGCTGGCAGATTATGGGCCTCCTATAGCTGCTGCCAGGCCCCTAATCTGCCATAGGCCCCTATATACCGCCTCCTCATGCTGCTGCCAGGTCCAGAGTCTCTCATGGGTCCCTGTACGGCCTCCCATTGCTGCTGTCTCCATCGCCACACTCTGCCATGTGCCACTTTCAGGTCTCCTCACACACTGCTGGTGTGTAGAATTTTTTGACATAGGGTGCTGGCAGATTACGGGCCTCCTATAGCTGCTGCCAGGCCCCTAATCTGCCATAGGCCCCTATATACCGCCTCCTCATGCTGCTGCCAGGTCCAGAGTCTGTCATGGGTCCCTGTACGCCCTCCCATTGCTGCTGTCTCCATCGCCACACTCTGCCATGTGCCACTTTCAGGTCTCCTCACACTGCTGGTGTGTTGAATTTTTTGACATAGGGTGCTGGCAGATTACGGGCCTCCCATAGCTGCTGCCAGGCCCCTAATCTGCCATAGGCCCCTATATACCGCCTCCTCATGCTGCTGCCAGGTCCAGAGTCTCTCATGGGTCCCTGTACGGCCTCCCATTGCTGCTGTCTCCATCGCCACACTCTGCCATGTGCCACTTTCAGGTCTCCTCACACACTGCTGGTGTGTAGAATTTTTTGACATAGGGTGCTGGCAGATTACGGGCCTCCCATAGCTGCTGCCAGGCCCCTAATCTGCCATGGGCCCCTATATACCGCCTCCTCATGCTGCTGCCAGGTCCACAGTGTCTCATGCCATGTGCCACTTTCAGGTCTCCTCACACTGCTGGTGTGTTGAATTTTTTGACATAGGGTGCTGGCAGATTATGGGCCTCCTATAGCTGCTGCCAGGCCCCTAATCTGCCATAGGCCCCTATATACCGCCTCCTCATGCTGCTGCCAGGTCCAGAGTCTCTCATGGGTCCCTGTACGGCCTCCCATTGCTGCTGTCTCCATCGCCACACTCTGCCATGTGCCACTTTCAGGTCTCCTCACACACTGCTGGTGTGTTGAATTTTTTGACATAGGGTGCTGGCAGATTACGGGCCTCCCATAGCTGCTGCCAGGCCCCTAATCTGCCATAGGCCCCTATATACCGCCTCCTCATGCTGCTGCCAGGTCCAGAGTCTCTCATGGGTCCCTGTACGGCCTCCCATTGCTGCTGTCTCCATCGCCACACTCTGCCATGTGCCACTTTCAGGTCTCCTCACACACTGCTGGTGTGTTGAATTTTTTGACATAGGGTGCTGGCAGATTATGGGCCTCCTATAGCTGCTGCCAGGCCCCTAATCTGCCATAGGCCCCTATATACCGCCTCCTCATGCTGCTGCCAGGTCCAGAGTCTCTCATGGGTCCCTGTACGGCCTCCCATTGCTGCTGTCTCCATCGCCACACTCTGCCATGTGCCACTTTCAGGTCTCCTCACACACTGCTGGTGTGTAGAATTTTTTGACATAGGGTGCTGGCAAATTACGGGCCTCCCATAGCTGCTGCCAGGCCCCTAATCTGCCATGGGCCCCTATATACCGCCTCCTCATGCTGCTGCCAGGTCCACAGTGTCTCATGCCATGTGCCACTTTCAGGTCTCCTCACACTGCTGGTGTGTTGAATTTTTTGACATAGGGTGCTGGCAGATTATGGGCCTCCTATAGCTGCTGCCAGGCCCCTAATCTGCCATAGGCCCCTATATACCGCCTCCTCATGCTGCTGCCAGGTCCAGAGTCTCTCATGGGTCCCTGTACGGCCTCCCATTGCTGCTGTCTCCATCGCCACACTCTGCCATGTGCCACTTTCAGGTCTCCTCACACACTGCTGGTGTGTAGAATTTTTTGACATAGGGTGCTGGCAGATTACGGGCCTCCTATAGCTGCTGCCAGGCCCCTAATCTGCCATAGGCCCCTATATACCGCCTCCTCATGCTGCTGCCAGGTCCAGAGTCTGTCATGGGTCCCTGTACGGCCTCCCATTGCTGCTGTCTCCATCGCCACACTCTGCCATGTGCCACTTTCAGGTCTCCTCACACTGCTGATGTGTAGAATTTTTTGACATAGGGTGCTGGCAGATTACGGGCCTCCCATAGCTGCTGCCAGGCCCCTAATCTGCCATAGGCCCCTATATACCGCCTCCTCATGCTGCTGCCAGGTCCAGAGTCTCTCATGGGTCCCTGTACGGCCTCCCATTGCTGCTGTCTCCATCGCCACACTCTGCCATGTGCCACTTTCAGGTCTCCTCACACTGCTGGTGTGTAGAATTTTTTGACATAGGGTGCTGGCAGATTACGGGCCTCCCATAGCTGCTGCCAGGCCCATAATCTGCCATAGGCCCCTATATACCGCCTCCTCATGCTGCTGCCAGGTCCAGAGTCTGTCATGGGTCCCTGTACGGCCTCCCATTGCTGCTGTCTCCATCGCCACACTCTGCCATGTGCCACTTTCAGGTCTCCTCACACTGCTGGTGTGTAGAATTTTTTGACATAGGGTGCTGGCAGATTACGGGCCTCCTATAGCTGCTGCCAGGCCCCTAATCTGCCATAGGCCCCTATATACCGCCTCCTCATGCTGCTGCCAGGTCCAGAGTCTCTCATGGGTCCCTTTACGGCCTCCCATTGCTGCTGTCTCCATCGCCACACTCTGCCATGTGCCACTTTCAGGTCTCCTCACACTGCTGGTGTGTAGAATTTTTTGACATAGGGTGATGGCAGATTACGGGCCTCCAATTGCTGCTGCCAGGCCCCTAATCTGCCATGGGCCCCTATACCGCCTCCTTATGCTGCTGCCAAGTCCAGAGTGTGTCATGGGTCCCTGTACGGCCTCCCATTGCTGCTGTCTCCATAGCCACACTCTGCCATGTGCCACTTTCAGGTCTCCTCACACTGCTGGTGTGTTGAATTTTTTGACATAGGGTGCTGGCAGATTACGGGCCTCCCATTGCTGCTGCCAGGCACGTAATCTGCCATGGGCCCCCGTACCGACTCCTCATGCTGTGACGTTGCAACAAGGTGGAATTCAACCCTACATATGTTAGACCGCCTTTACGAACAGCGAAAGGCCATCACCGATTTCCTGATGTTAAAAGCGGATAAAGGTACTCCCTGTGTAACTTAGATGTCAGCCATTGGCAGCTCATGCGTGACACCTGCGCTTGCTCAGGCCCTTTGAGGAGGCCACGCTATTCGTGAGTCGCCAGGACTATGGGATGAACGACGTCATTCCTCTGTTGCACGTCCTGGAACAAATGCTGTTAACAATGGCTGGTCAGGGTGCGGTAGACGTGGCGCACAGATCTCAACGCCACATGACCCCTGTGGGGGCAGGACAGGAAGAAGAGGAGGAGGTAGAGGAGGACATTGGTGCTCAGGAATTATTGAGTGAAATGGGTGGTTTTTCCACTCAGCGGACAGGAGTGGAGGAACAGGAGCATCTTGCAGAGGAGGAGGAGGAGGAGGAGACAGAGGACCCAGACGCACCGTGGCAGTATGCTGTGGAGATGGAGGCAGGGAGTCCCTCGCATTCCTTGGCACAAATGGCCCATAGCATGCTCGGTTGCTTGCGTAGCGACAGCCGAATAATAACCATCAGACAGAGGGATGACTTTTGGCTGTCCACCTTGTTGGACCCTCGCTACCGTTCAAAAATGGTGGCCTTTTTCACACCTGCTGAGAGGGAGGCCAAAATAACGTACTATAAAAACCACCTATGTAGTCAGCTGGTCTCTGCCTGTCTGCGCCAACGTCCATCCTCAGACACTGTGGGCCCTGTGCGCTCGCGTTCCGCTGCCATGGCAGCAGGGGAGGGGTGGGGTGGTAGGAGCAGTGGCAGCTCCACCAGCAGCGGCTGCCTCAGTCTGCAGTCGATGATGAGTAGCTTTCTTCACCAGCGCAGTGAGGAAACTACTAACCAGCCGCAGCAGCAGCAGCAGCAGCATCAGGTGGACCTGGAGCAGGACCTCAAACAACAGGCTTGGGCCTACTTGGACAGCACCCTGCCAACCGAGGTAGACAATCCTCTTGACTACTGGGCAACGAAACTTGACCTTTGGCCCCAACTAGCTGAATTTGCCCTTGAAAGGCTGTCATGCCCGGCCAGTAGTGTGGCATCGGAGCGCGTGTTTAGTGCGGCAGGAGGTATTGCAACTCCGCGGAGGACACGACTGTCCACCCAAAGTGTGGAGAGACTGACGTTTGTGAAAATGAATCAGGCGTGGATTAGTCTGGATTTCAAACCACCAGTTCCTGACACAACTGACTAAATCCGCCATGAATCATGCCCCAAACATGTGCCACTTTCAGGTCTCCTCACACTGCTGGTGTGTTCCATTTTTTGTCATAGGGTGCTGGCAGATTACGGGCCTCCCATAGCTGCTGCCAGGCCCCTAATCTGCCATGGGCCCCTATACCGCCTTCTCATGCTGCTGCCAAGTCCAGAGTCTCTCATGGGTCCCTGTACGGCCTCCCATTGCTGCTGTCTCCATCGCCACACTCTGCCATGTGCCACTTTCAGGTCTCCTCACACTGCTGGTGTATTCCATTTTTTGTCATAGGGTGCTGGCAGATTACGGGCCTCCCATAGCTGCTGCCAGGCCCCTAATCTGCCATGGGCCCCTATACCGCCTCCTCATGCTGCTGCCAGGTCCAGAGTCTGTCATGGGTCCCTGTACGGCCTCCCATTGCTGCTGTCTCCATCGCCACACTCTGCCATGTGCCACTTTCAGGTCTCCTCACACTGCTGGTGGGTTCCATTTTTTGTCATAGGGTGCTGGCAGATTACGGGCCTCCCATAGCTGCTGCCAGGCCCCTAATCTGCCATGGGCCCCCGTACCGACTCCTCATGCTGCTGCCAGGCCCGTAATCTGTCATGGGCCCCTGTTGTCGCTTGTTGGCATATTCCGCTCGTTCAGATGCTCCTTCTCCTGCTACTCCTCTTCACGGATTCCGTCAGCAGTCTTTCTTGGAATCCGTTTCCAAGAGACAACAGTTTGCGAGCACGCACCAGACGGTGCAGAAACTGAACGTCCTCCTGTCCAAGTTGCTGCTGCCAGGCTCGTAATCTGTCATGCGCCCCTGTACCGCCTCCTCATGCTGCTGCCAGGTCCAGAGTGTGTCATGGGCCCCCGTACCGACTCCAAATGCTGCTGCCAGGCCCGTAATCTGTCATGGGCCCCTGTACCGCCTCCCCATGCTGCTGCCAGGTCCAGATTGTGTCATGGGTCCCTGTACGGCCTCCCATTGCTGCTGCCAGGCCTGTAATCTGCCATGGGCCCCCGTACCGACTCCTCATGCTGCTGCCAGGCCCGTAATCTGCCATGGGCCCCTGTACCGCCTCCTCATGCTGCTGCCAGGTCCAGAGTGTGTCATGGGTCCCTGTACGGCCTCCCATTGCTGCTGTCTCTATCGCCACACTCTGCCATGTGCCACTTTCAGGTCTCCTCACACTGCTGGTGGTTTCCATTTTTGTCATAGGGTGCTGTATGGCCTCCCATTGCTGCTGCCTCCACCGCCACACTGTGGCTCCACACTCTGGTTTTGGCCCCGTGACTGGCCAAATGAGTGAAGTGTGCGGTGATTCTAAGATCGACGGCACTCATCTGCATGTCATACTGCCTGACAGTATTATTTCTCTTCCCCAGCAGACTCCAAGGGCATTTAAATTAAAGGTACAGTGTTCAGCACTAATATTAAGTCTCTCTGAAGCCTAGAAACACCCTTTTTTAAGTTAAATTCACAGCGAATATATTCGACTCGAATCGAAATTTTTCCACGAATTCGCCGAATCAGTCGAATCGAATTTTTGAATACTTCGCTCATCTCTAAACAGAATGTTACATACGGAAAAGCCTTTTTTTCAGATGCCTTGCATGAATTTCTTCTTTGGTTTTTAACACTCCACTGGCCATGGTGCACACAGCAGCAGAACTGGATCATTATAGAGTGAAGCCTGAATGAGGAATGGAGCTTCCCTGTGAATTATATCAGACTAGCACTAAACATAGAAGCTGGTGTTCCTGTGACCTGATCAACTATGTCTTACTTTTCTTTGAAGAAAATCTTTGAAGTAGACCTGAACTTAGAAAGTGAAGATTTTCTATATTAAAAGGAACTACTATACATTTAGATTTAGCATTCATTGGATAACTTAATAAATTTTACTGCACGCTTTCGAGGCACACTGGTCTCTTTTTCAGGCAGAAGAAGGAACCATCATGCCTCGAAAGCTTGCAATATAATCTTTTTTAGGGTGTATGTAGACAGGTGCGGTTTTGTTTCTTCACTGCAGGTGGTGCTTGACAGAGAGGAAGTCATGAGAAACTTGGTTTCTTTATAGTTTCTTTGGTCCCCAGGAGCAGTATTCTGGTAGGCTACACTGCATGCAGGTGACCCTGGCAGCCATCTTTGGTCAAGCAGAGTTTTTTAACCCCCCTGGCGGGGGTTTCAGTACCACAAGCGGTAACCCCGAGCTACACTCGGGCTTACCATGCGGCGCTGCTCCGCGATCCCTCGATCACTTACCTTGTCCTGCGCTCCCGCAATGTCCCTCCTGCAGTGTCCCCGGCAATGTAATCCGGCGGATGCCGGCATCTGTCTTCTGGGTTCCGTCCCCTGCGAGCATCGGGACGTATGGGGGACGGAACGGCGGGAAATTTGAAAATGACAAAAAGTGACATTCACTAAAATCACTAAAATCACATAGTATAACATTCCTGTATCAAACCATTTCACATACATTTTGTCCCGAGTGCTTTGTCCTGCGCCCTGCCTGCATTTTTACTGTTCTTTCTGCCTGGAAACTGAGAAACGTCCATGGCGTCCAAAAAGCGCCCTTTAGGTCAAAATGGGTTTTAGTCCGGCTAGAGAACAGCGATAGTAAATCAGAACCACTTGCAGAAATGAGTGATAATGATTCGTGGGGGAAATTCCTCATCAGACACTGAAAACGATTCTGCAACTTTGCTCAGCGATGTGCGAACTTGGCGCTCTACTTCAAATTTCAGTGTTTTTGGTTTGATTATATTATTGAATTAAATTTATTATTATATTATTATTTTTATGATTATTTATATATTATAATTTATGATTTAGTGTTTCAAGTTTTATCATATCCGGGATGTTTACTAGACTCTTGTTCGGACAGATTTCAGTGAGTTATTCCTAAAAATTACAGCCTACAATAAAAAAAATATATATTTCCATGCAAAAAAAATGTACCGCTTTGAGCACAGAAATATGGACATAATCAGACCGCTAGGGAGGTTAAGTGCCTGTCCCCAGGTTTTGGTGAGCATTTGTAAGGTGGCTATAGTAGGGAGATGTACCCCATCTGTCAGGGATAGCACCAGAGGTAGGGAGAGGTTCCAGAGGAGTAGGGAAAGCATAGGGCCTATGTCTACACTTCCACAAGCTTCCGCTTGGGTCAGAACAGCCACCCCGCACTCCACCTCCCTTGCCAGATGCTGTCTTTAGCTTGGGCCTCGTACTGCTCCTCTCTACTGCACTGACTGTGAGTTCCTAGACAGGCATTCTCCATGCCAGGTTGCTGTAACTGTTTTGCAAGTTCTTCAATACATTAGTTTCTCACCATGCTGCACGTAGCCCACATGCACTCACAATCATTCCAGTTTAACTGAACCATGCCTGAGTAACAGTTTTCCACCTCCCCATCCCCTGCAGATCTGCGGTCACACTGTACTGTAAGGCAATGTTCCTGGGATCACTTACAAGTGTTCCTGGGCACACTTCCCTGCAAACCCGACCAGCAATACCTGTTTCATACACAGTTCTGTATGCAGAGAAGGGTGCTCCCCCTTCATCAGGGCTCAACACAGGATAAAACATGGATGGACTTAAAGATTTATATTAGAGCCAATAATGAGCTCCATTGCTGCTTAGCAACTGCTGTCAGTTTGTTCCTCCATGAAGAAGGTTCAATACTGGTTCTAATGTAAGTCTATGAAGTCACTGGTTGATCCTTGATGAAGGGCTCCCAAAACACGTTGACTGTTTTTATGACTTTTTAAATCAACAATTAAAATTATCTTGGACTTTATTTAATTTGGCTCTGGGGTTTCTTTCTGTACTTCTATGGTGTGAGCTGCAGTTGGGTGCATATTGAGGGAAGCCTTGCTGTGTGGGAATCTCCTCACTAGAGCTATTGAGCTTGTTTGAAGTTTTCCTTGTTTTGACTACACTTGCAGGTCGAAAAGTTCCCAATGCCTCTATGAGTATGATCTTCTGGAGTATACACCTTAACACCTTAAAAAGTGACATTTATTCTCAAATAACATCTTATTAGGGGTATCTCTCTTGACTGAATACCTAAAGCTACGACATCAATTTGTTTTGGACCCAAAATGGACTTTTAAGGTGCCCCAGAAGAAAGCCACACAAATACCATTTTTTTAAAAAAAATGGTATTTGTGTGGCCTTCTGCCGGGGAACCTTAAAAGGCCATTTTAGGTCCAAAACATTTCGATGTCTTAGTATTATGATGTGGTGCCCCCATTAAGGGGCTCAGGACCTCCCAGATTTTTTTCTATTTTTGTCTGCACACCTAAAGCTCACAGTCATTTTCTTTTGTTGCTTTATCCTAAAAGTCTAGCTGTTCCAAGCATGTATGTTTCTGAAAAGATTTTTCAGAACATCATGCTCAGAATATGCCAGCATTACCCATAAACCTCGATGGCTAGATTCATGTTTGCAATAAAGTTTAGCCTAGGGGTGTTTTAAGACAACTCTTGTCAGCTGTCCAACTACAAAACCAAGTGAAGAAGCAGTGTGTTTTTCATCAAGAAAATGGCACAATGATTTTTATTTTGGAACGCCTGTCAACAGAGAAACATGTAGGACCTAGACTATGAAAACCAGGTTGGTGATAATGGTGATGGCCAAGCAAGCACATGTATTGCCACACATTTGCAAACACTGCCCAAAAGGTTTGTGCCAAAGTCCAACACATTGCAGAAGCTGAATCTGCTCATTCTCAGCTCTTTCACCTTGGCCAAGCATTGTTTCATAATGTAAGGTAATATATCTTGTATACAGCTCTCTGACAACGGGCATAGCCAACAGAACAGTTTGCTTGACAGACCTGTGTTAACACTGGAAGCCCAAGACAAAACAGGCAGGAAGAACCAAACCTTTCTCCAGAAGCAACAATGGCAACCTGGCAATGATGTGAGTAGATGAATAATTAGCTCACACTGAAACTGTATTTCAGTTGCAAGCAATACGGTGTTGTTGCTAAAGATCCAAAAGGCAATTGCAGCAATATTCTTAAATACATATACATACATGCACTGTTACCAAAAAGTTAGATTTTGGTAAGCTTGTTTACAGAAAAAAAAGTATGAACGTGAATCTGCTGTTTATTTTACTGCCTCTATAGCAATGTACAAAGACTAATTATTGATGATAATAAAGTACAACAACCCATTAAAAACTATATAAGAAAAACATTGCTACTGTAATTGCAAAGGACATTTTTTTAAATGTGTGAGGGTGTCAAGAGGAGGTAGGGTTCATGCCTATAGTTGCCTTGTAATAAAAAGTTAAAAAAACAAAAACAAAAAACAAACAAGAGATCCCTGTGCTCAAATCCCTACAGCTAGTGCATGTATTTATCCATCAGGTGCTAAAGGGGTGTAACCACATATTAACACTAGAAATTCTGAAGGACCCTCTGCACACTGGTATATACCCTTTCAAGCAGACTATGCAATAAATAGGGATATTTAGTGCCTGTCTAGGAACTCACAGTCAGTGCAGTAGAGAGGAGCAGTACGAGGCCCAAGCTAAAGACAGCATCTGGCAAGGGAGGTGGAGTGCGGGGTGGCTGCCCTGACCCAAGCGGAAGCTTGTGAAAGTGTAGACATAGGCCCTATGCTACTCCTCTGGAACCTCTCCCTACGTCTGGTGCTATCCCTGACAGATGGGGTACATCTCCCTATTATAGCCACCTTACAAATGCTCACCAAAACCTGGGGACAGGCACTTAACTTCCCTAGCGGTCTGATTATGACCATATTTCTGTGCTCAAAGCGGTAAATTTTTTTGCATGGAAATATGTATTTTTTTTATTGTAGGCCTGTAATTTTTAGGAATAACTCACTGAAATCTGTCCGAACAAGAGTCTGATAAAACTTGAAACACGAAATCATAAAATATAATATAATAAATAATCATAAAAATAATAATATAATGATAAATTTAATTCAATAATATAATCAAACCAAAAACACTGAAATGTGAAATATAGCGCCAAGTTCGCACATCACTGAGCAAAGTCGCAGAATCGTTTTCAGTGTCTGATGACGAATTTCCCCCACGAATCATTATCACTCAATTCTGCAAATGGTTCTGATTTACTATCGCTGTTCTCTAGCTGGTCTAAAACCGCTTTTGACCTAAAGGGACACTTTTTGGACACCATGGACGTTTCTCAGTTTCCAGGCAGAAAGAACAGTAAAAATGCAGGCAGGGCGCCGTACAAAGCACTCGGGACAAAATGTATGTGAAATGGTTTGATACAGGAATGTTATACTATGTGATTTTAGCAATTTTAGTGAATGTCACTTTTTGTCATTTTCAAATTTCCCGCCATTCCGTCCCCCGTACGTCCCGATGCTCGCAGGGGACGGAACCCAGATGACAGATTCCGGCATCCACCGGATTACATCGCCGGGGACATTGCAGGAGGGACATCGCGGGAGCACAGGACAAGGTAAGTGATCGAGGGATCGCGGAGCAGCGCCGCATGGTAAGCCCGAGTGTAGCTCGGGGTTACCGCTTGTGGTACTGAAACCCCTGCCAGGGGAGTTAAAAAACTCTGCTTGACCAAAGATGGCTGCCAGGGTCACCTGCATGCAGTGTAGCCTACCAGAATAGTGCTCCTGGGGACCAAGGAAACTATAAAGAAACCAAGTTTCTCATGACTTCCTTTCTGTCAAGCACCACCTGCAGTGAAGAAAGAAAACTGCACCTGTCTACATACACCCTAAAAAAGATTATAGTGCAAGCTTTCGAGGCATGATGGTTCCTTCTTCTGCCTGAAAAAGAGAGTGTGCCTCGAAAGCGTGCAGTAAAATTTATTAAGTTATCCAATGAAAGGTAAATTTAAATGTATAGTAGTTCCTTTTAATATAGAAAATCTTCACTTTCTAAGTTCAGGTCTACTTCAAAGATTTTCTTCAAAGAAAAGTAAGACATAGTTGATCAGGTCACAGGAACACCAGCTTCTATGTTTAGTGCTAGTCTGATATAATTCACAGGGAAGCTCCATTCCTCATTCAGGCTTCACTCTATAATGATCCAGCTCTGCTGCTGTGTGCACCATGGCCAGTGGAGTGTTAAAAACCAAAGAAGAAACTCATGCAAGGCATCTAAAAAAAAGGCTTTTCCGTATGTAACATTCTGTTCTTAAAAGAGGAACGATTCCAAAATCTATTTTTCCGTTTTTGGTAGATTCTTTATACTTAAACCACCTTCTTGGCAATTTGTAATATCTTTCAGAATGCTATTGGTGAAATCTCCAATTTACAAATCTATATTATAGAGAATGTAGCTCAGGAGCGCCTAGAACTCACAGAGTTGGGTGGGAGAAACCAAAACTTTCTTGAGGACAAGAGTCAGGAATTACATCAGAAAAATGTCCCTGATGAAGTAATGAAGGCACTTAGGAAGCCAGAGATTGACTCAGCACACTTTGCTCAACTTGAAACGAATTCATTTTTATGCAAATTGGCGTTTTAAAGAAGGAAACCAAGACTGGAGTTCCCTTTCAGTGAAATGTGGGTAAACTCAGGTCTAACAATAGGTAAAACAGTCAAAATGACTTATGGGGCCTGGAGGAACCAAGGGCTCCCTCAGACTCTCCTTCACTATGGTGTTCTTTCATCCCTGAACTGGACAGCATACATCACTGGTTGTTACAAAGCTTTTTAAGCTAAGAGCCAGATTACTGCTTTGTAACATACATTAAAGTGTTACTAAACCCATAACAGAACAGTAAAATCAGTCTGTATATGCAGTAAAACATGCTTGTTGTACTTACTGTGGAATCTAAGGGGTTAATCCTCTGCATTATGTAAAGACGCTGTTTGATCCTGTCTTCTCTGATCCTCTTCTTCTTCTTGCAGTGTCCCCTTCTTATCTAAAGTAAGCATTCTTACTTTACAGCATGGCTTCACACCTGCCTGTAACGTTTGCACAGTACTGTACATTTATCATCCAGAGGGGACTGTTTTTTTCCTCAACAAAAATGGAGTTACCATTTAAGGCCTTAACCAAAGATTGTTCTACAAAAATACAGGTATTTACCGTAGTTATTAATTAATCAGTTATTTGAAAAATAGAATGCTAAGAGTAGCTCTGAGAAAAGAAAAAGTTTGATACTGTGACTTAAAACTACAATATTAATGGAAGGCACAAAGAAAACACTTAGCGGGCAACTCCATTTTCTTGGGAAAATAATATCGCATATACAATTTCTACACAAGCCATATTGTTAATGTTATTAAAAATTACTTTTCCTTGTCAGTTTGCAGCTGTTGTAATTTTCAGAAATCATGGCAATCTGGAGGTGTTCTGTACACAGTTTTTATATAGAACACCTCCACAGTTTTTTAAGGAACTTGGTAGGTAGGTTGTTCTAATCATCTTGGAGAGCTAACCACAGATCTTCTGTGGATGTAGGCTGCCTCAAATTCCTCTGTCTCTTCATGTAATTCCAGACAGATTCCATGATGTTAAGATCAGGGCTCTATGGGGATCAAAGCATCACTTCTAGGACTGCTTGTTCTTCTTCACGCTGAAGATAGTTCTGAATGACATTTGCTGTATGTTTGGGGTCATTGTTCTTCTGCAGAATAAATTTGGGGCCAATCACATGCCTCCCTGATGTTATGGCATAATGGATAAGTATCTGCCTGTGTTTCTCAGCATCGAGGACACCATTGATCCTGACCAAATTGCCAACTCCATTTGCACAACCCCAAACTTGAAAGGAACCTACACCATGCCTCACTGTTGCCTGCAGATACCCATTATTGTACAGCTCTCCAGCCTTTTGGCAAACTTCCTCTTGCTACTGCCAAATATTTCAAATTTTGACTCATCAGTCCAGAGCACCTGCTGCCATTGTTCTGTACCCCAGTTCCTATGTTTTTGTGTATAGATGAGTCATTTAGCCTTGTTTCCATTTCAGAGGTATTGCTTTTTGGCCATAGTTCTTCTATGAAGACAAATTCTGGCCAGACTTCTCTGGACAGTAGATGGGTATACCTGGGTTCTGCTGGTATCCACCACTTCTGTGTTGATGGCAGTGCTGCTGGACATCATCCAGTGTTGAAGGGAAGTAAGCATGATGTGTCTTTCATCTGCTGCATTACGTTTCCTTGGCTAGCCACGGCGTCTATGGTCTGCAAAGTTGCCCGTTTCTTTGTGCTTCATGAATTGAATTGATGCTGGTTTGAAGCCAAAGGATAGTCACACCAAATATTGATTTGATTTAGATTTTTCTTTTCTTCACTCAGTTTTTATTTTGTAAATTGTTGAAAATAAAAAAATAAAATATATCTTTTTGAAAGCATTCTTACTTTACAGCATGGCTTCACACCTGCCTGTAACTTTTGCACAGTACTGTACATTTATCATCCAGAGGGGACTGCTTTTTTCCTCAACAAAAATGGAGTTACCATTTAAGGCCTTAACCAAAGATTGTTCTACAAAAATACAGCTATTTACCGTAGTTATTAAATAATCAGTTATTTGAAAAATAGAATGCTAAGAGTAGCTCTGAGAAAAAAAACCCACCAGCTTATCAAATTTTTTTTTTTTAAAAAGAGGCCACACTTACAAGGTCCTCGTAAAAAACATTGTAACAATGAATCCAAATGCTGGTCATTAGAGAAAAATATATTTGTCTATAAAGGGTTGTCTTCGGTGTTTGATAAGGTGATGTGTCAAAGATGAATTTCTGTGTCAAGATTTCACAGAAGTTCTCAAAGTCATAATACAGGGGATCTAAAAAAAAAAAACCGCTTGAAACCAGAAAGATTGTACGATATGGCATAAAACAGTGTTCAGAGAATACAAGCTCTCTCTATTTCCCCAGCTGTACCAGCAGTGACACCATGCTATGTTTCAGAACCAGCACTGGACATTTGCAAACATTAAATATTGGTCATTTCAATCAGAGGAGCACAACTTCAATTGGACATGTGCAAGCAGGTGAATTCTCAATACCTTCAATTAAAGCAGTGAATCTGAGGTCATATATTTACCTGAGTCGTATATGACGTTAAATAATTACAAAACAGATTCAGAGTATGGGGTTTTTGGAAAAAGATCTTAGGAAGGCTTACCAGACAGATAAACCCTAGTGAATTGTAGTAATTACTATGGACCCAGTATCAGACAGCTAGAATGCAAAGCTATTAGATTATGATAACCAACAATTTATTAGGTAAGAAGAATTTTGGACCATCACTGACAATGGCTTAGCGAGACCCTTAACTTCTAACTCTTACTATTGATTACCTGTAGAAGACCCAAATCTTTAGGAGATTTCTTGGTCATTTAAAGAAACAATGTTCACAGTGTTGTCTAATGAGGATAGATGTGGCTCCTTATAATATAAAGATACATTAAGGAAGATACCAGTTTCAAATCCAATGGCAAAGTACTTTATAAATGTTGCCAATTGTGATAGGAAGGTTGTAATCTACGGGTTTCTGTTTAGATGTGGGGGCTACTGTATAGGCTAACACAACACAACTTTTAAAATGCATCTCTGACCATTTCTCAGATATAGCCTCTGGGAACCTACCTTTCCAGATATCCAAATATGTTTTTTTTAATCATGCTGGTCATGCCGTTCAAGTTCTGCTCTAAATTCTTGATATAATCCAGAAAAATCATGGTAGAGGAGGGGAACATAAGAGCCTGGTACAACTAGAAAGCAAGTGGATTTGTTGACTAAGATCACGTTTCACCAGGACTTAATGGGGTTGATTTACTAAAGGCAAATAGGCTGCTCACTAAGTTCACTTTGGAAAGAATACCCAGTCACATGCAAGGAAAATAAGTTACAGTATTTTTCCTTGCACACAATTGGACGATGGAAGTCAGCAGACCTTCACCTTGGTCACCAAGCTCTGGGAATAATTCCCTTGCAAAGTGCAACTTTCCTTGCAAAGTGAACATTCAATTAGTCTTTAGTAAATCAACCCCAATGGCTCTTTGCGTGTTTTCTATTAAGTAGAGAGAAGAATACTATCCTTCCTTACTTTCCATTTCTTTGCCGCTTCCCACTTCTTCCTCTTTTTTTTTCATCATGGATATAAGGCCTGAATTTAATAAAATGGATATTTTTGTATCGATGCATATTTTCACTTTTTATATATTTGTTTTATGCATGTGTTACATATTATTTTTTGTATTTATAGACAATTGATTTTAAATTCTTTTTTCAACAACCCACTTCCCTTTTTCATAGTTATTTCTTGTGTTTAATTAAAGTGGTTGTAAAGGCTCAAGGCTTTTTACCTTCATGCATTCTATGCATGAAGGTTAAAAACCTTCTGTGTGCAGCATCCTCCCCCCAGCCCTCCTAATACTCACCTAAGCCCCCTCCTGATCCAGCGATGTGCACTGGAGTCTTGGCTGTCCCAGGACTCCCTCTCCTCACTGGCTGAGAGAGAAGCAGGGGCCATTGGCTTCTGCTGCTGTCAATCACAGCCAGTGAGCCAATGAGAAGAGAGAGGGAATGGGGCCGAGCCACGGCTCCGTGTGTGAATGGACACATGGAGCAGCAGTTGAGGAGTGCTCATGCTCGAGTGCTTGGTAAGCCTTTAGAATCACTTTAAGTCTGATTTGTCTGGGGCCACCTACTATGATTTGCTTGTAAAAAAGAACAAACAGGAGGGGCCGCGTGCATTACTGAAAATTTCATTAAAATACACACAAATGCCAATTTCATACTAACAAAGGTATATCACACCAAACTCAGGTCCAGTGTAGTCGAGTTTCATCTGGTTCAATACACCATGCTAACACTAACGTGTTTCAGAGGATGCACCCCCTTCCTCCTTTTACCACTGGATCTGTGTTTGGTGTGATACACTGCTTTTATCCTGTCTCTTTTGTGGATATGAAAGTGGCATTTGTGTGTATTTGATAAGAGCTTTTGGTAATGCGTACTTCTGTTAGCTCATTTTACAGCTGCTTGTTAAGATTCCCCAGTCTGAAGAGAACTGCATTGGTGAAGCATTTCAGCTGAAGATCCATGAGTTCTCCTCACCTTTAAAATACAGTTGGGACCATGTTGATGCATAGATCCCTTGAACCCTGAGGGGTTTTTGTTTTGTTTATTTTGTGTATGCTTTGCTTGTGTCTCAGCTTACAACACAGTTTCTATATAATTTGAAAAGTTTTGTTTTTTTTTTGATTAGATGTCCCATCTCACACATGTGATAATGCAGATAATAGGCATTCTCAGATGTACTTGCTGATGTCACAGCAAGATGTGCCGCTGTGTGGAGCCACTTAAAATGCCCCATTGGCTGCCATATTCTTTAGTCACTGTGGACTGTTGGGTATAGTCCTCAGCACTGTCCCTGAGGTGACCCTAAAGGGCTCTTCATTTAGGATCTCCACACTATGACACTTGTTCATTTCTGTGGAGGACATCTACCAATTTCAGGATATGTATGATACCCATCTGACTACTATATCCTGACTCCTATCCTCAGGTGGCTTTAATCAATGAAGAACATTTGTAACTCTTACTTCATTGAGACTATGTTTTTCATACCACTTGGGACATTTGGAAATGATTGACTTTGTAATTTGTCTGATTACCAAATCCTGGTCTGTGCAATATCCATAGGTGGCTTAATTGGGGACGAACACTTACAAATCTTATTTCATTGAGACTATGTTTGTCATGCCGATTGGGGCATTTGGAAATGATTGACTTTGCCATTTTCTTGGTTACCAACTCCTGGTCTCTGTGGTATCCTTAGGCGGGGGACACTTGTAAACTTTGCTTCTTTAAGATTATATTTTCTATATAAGATTATATTCTCCATATTATTTGAGGCATTTGGATATTATTGACCCTGTCCTTTAATATATGTGTCTCAAGAAATATATTCTGTAACTAACTGTGTTTTGTAAGCTGTCCAGAATCACACTGCATAATGCCCAATGCACAATAACACTTTGGCTTATATCCTATGAGGATTGTATATACTTTGAAGTATCAAAATCTGGAGTGGCAGCCTGTTCATATTACCACTAGGAATGAGGTTTGGGTTGGATATGAGTTCTAAAAAGTTCATAGTTGAGTAATTAGGCAAACTTGTAGGCAGGCAATGGGCTGCAATATATTGCCGACCTGAAGGTAGCACTATACCATTTCTGTACCAGGCTGGCAGGAGACCATAGAGGACTAAGTTGTCTCATTATGGGCTCCATTCATCCATTTTGTGGATGATGACATATTTTATTGGATTCTGAAATCTTGTGAGATTTGGGCAGCCATCTTGACACAGAAGGGTTTATATAATCAGATTCTGCATCATTCAATGTGCCCACAGTGCTGGAGTAGGTCGGGGACAGAGCTCCACTGGTTGGGGTGAGATTAGGAGCAGTGTCAGGGAAAGGTACCCAATGAGGAGGCAAAGAGTAGGTTTGCCCTTACAGGGTATCTCTTCTGCCAGCTTTCTCGAACTGTCTACCACTGACAGCCAGATGCTTGCAAGGACATTGGGGATTACAGGGTGACCTAGTATTCTGATACCTCCTCCGAGGGAAGTGCTCCTCAGGCTTTCTGTGATCTGTAAGCTCATGTTGTATCATGCCTGAAAAAGTGCTTCTGCCTGAGAAAATGTATGCAGTGCCATTGTTATAAGCTTTCTTATTTATGTGATTATTCAGTTTCTACAATATACATAACTTTTATATCTGCTCTCCTCTGTCCATCACATCTACTTTAGAGGTTGCTTTCATAGGACCCACTACTGATTCAGTATATTTGTCCTCTTTTTTATGTTTGTTTTTGGGTATCCCGCTCTCCTAAAGCTTCTCTCCAGTTTGAGAACTTCAATAAATGGTAAGAAGACCCTAGTGAATGGATCATGATTGTTGTCAGAGCTTTTTCGGTGAGATGTTGGATGCAGATAGCCACAGGACAGATAGGAGAACTCAATTATTTATAGTGGCTCCCTAGGAAGCCATCGCTACACTGCACTTGGTTTTACCATTTAAAGAGACAACATCCTCCCCATTCAGGGAAAAGTGAGAGATCCTCCTGATAGTCACCCCCCACACCAAGGTATACAGGTTAATCAAACTCCCTCATCACCTCCCTGCTGCAAGTGTCCACCCTGGGTAAGCTCCAGTGTCAGATGGTGTTGGAGTTTACCTTGTCAGATGTTATCACAGTCCCACATAAGTGACAGGTTTCAAGTATGGTGATTGGGCGTACCAAGCATTGTCACTTCGGGAAGGTCAAATGTTCCCCCATACCTGGAAGCTCTATTTCTTTAGAGCAGGGGTCTCCAAAAATCTCAGTACGAGGGCCCCATTGTATATTTTACAGATTTTTGTGGGACAAAAAACCCATTAGTGTCCTTCTTACATCAGAGTCCCCATTACATCAGGGTCCCTATTATAATTACCCCTTACATTATTATTATTATTATTATACAGTATTTATAAAGCGCCAATAGTTCGCTCAGCGCTGTACATTACAAAGGGAGACAGAACATGTGACAGAACAATACCAATACAATGCAAAACATGAGGGGATCAAGGGCCCTGCTCTTTCGAGCTTACAATCTAGGAGGGAGGGGGTGGTGGCACAGGAGGAGATAGCTGTGGGGGATGGAGTGGTAGGAAGAGTGGAGGAGGTCGGCAAGTTAGCAGGGGGTGGGGTAGGCTTCCCTGAAGAGATGGGTTTTCAGGGTGCGCCTAAAGGATAGGAGAGTAGGTGATAATCTGATGGGTTGGGGCAGGGAGTTCCAGAGGATGGGTGACACCCTGGAGAAGTCCTGGAGGCGGGCATGGGAGGAGGAGACCAGGGAACTAGAGAGAAGGAGGTCCTGTGAGGAGCGGAGTGTGCGTGCTGGGCGGTACTTGGATATTAGGTCAGTGATGTAGTTCGGGGCAGTATGGTGGACAGCTTTGTACGTCAGCGTTAGGATTTTGAATTTGATCCGTTGCGCAATCGGAAGCCAGTGGAGGGATTGGCAGAGGGGGGTGGCGGAGACAGAGCGGTTGGAAAGGTGAATGAGTCTGGCAGCCGTGTTCAGGATGGACTGAAGAGGGGATAGCCAGCGGCGAGGCAGGCCAGTGAGGAGGGAGTTGCAGTAGTCGAGTCGTGATATGATGAGGGAGTGGATGAGCTGTTTAGTGGTTTCTGGGGTTAGGAACGTGCGGATTTTGGCGATGTTGCGGAGGTGGAGTCTGCACGAGTTTGTTAAAGATTGGACTTGGGGCTGGAAGGATAGGTTGGAGTCCAGAATGACACCCAGTACTCTGGCCTGCAGGGCGGGTTTGATGGTAGCGTTGTTGGATGTGACGGAGAAATCAATGGGGGGTGGTGTCCGGGCTGGGGGGAAGACAAGAAACTCGGTTTTGGAGAGGTTCAATTTAAGGAAGTGGAGCGACATCCAGTCTGATATGTCGCTCAGTAGGTGTGTGATTCGGGCTGAGACCAAGGGGGTGAGGTGGGGGGTTGAGAGATAGATTTGTGTGTCGTCGGCATAGAGGTGGTAGTTGAAGCCGTGAGAGTGTATGAGTTGGCCAAGGGAGGAGGTATAGATGGAGAAGAGAAGGGGCCCGAGGACAGAGCCTTGAGGGACCCCAACAGAGAGGGGGAGTGAGGGGGAGGTGGTAGCATTATAGGTAACGCTGAAAGAGCGTTGTGACAGGTAGGATGAGATCCAGGAGAGAGCAGAATCTCTGAGGCCGAGGGAGTGTAGTTTTTTGAGGAGGAGGGGGTGGTCGACTGTGTCGAAGGCCGCAGAGAGGTCAAGGAGTAGGAGCACTGAATAGTGTCCATTAGCTTTGGCGGTTAGCAGGTCGTTGGAGAGTTTGAGTAAGGCAGTTTCGGTGGAGTGTAGGGGACGGAAGCCGGACTGTAGGGGATCGAGGAGGTTGTTGTCGTTGAGGTGAGAGCATAGGCGGGTGTAGACTAGGCGCTCGAGGAGTTTAGATGTAAATGGGAGCAGGGAGATGGGTCTGAGGTTGTTCGGGTCATTGGGGTCCAGGGAGGGCTTTTTAAGTATGGGGGTGATGTGTGCATGTTTCAGAGGGGAGGGGAAAGTGCCTGAGGAGAGGGAGAGATTGAAGATGTGGGTGAGGGAGCGTAGGATGGAGGAGGAGGAAGGTCGTAGGAGTTGTGAGGGGATAGGGTCGAGGGGGCAGGTGGTGAGGCGGGCATCAGAGAGGGTCTTGGAGACTTCCTCGATGGTAGTAAGGTCAAAGGTGTGGAGTGTTGGGGGAGCTTCAGTATGAGGAATGTAGGGTGGGGTGGAAGAAGAGGTCAGAGCAGTGGTGGGGCCGTGGGAGAGGGGTGATGAGGGGGTAGCTGAGTGAGGGTGAAGGGGGTTGGAGGGAGTTTGAGCAGCGACGAAGTCCCTGCGGGTTATGTCGAGGGGGAGGGGGGATAAGGGGGTAGCTGTGTGAGAGGGGACAGGTTGAGAGGGCGTGTGAGTTGCGGCAATGTCCTTGCGAATTGTGTCAATTTTGTTTTTGAAGTGATTGGCAATCTCAAGGGCAGTGAGTGAGGTGCTGGGTGGAGGTGGGGGTGGAGAGAGTAGAGAGTTGAAGGCAGAGAAGAGTCGGCGAGGATTGGAGGAGAGGGTCTTGATGAGGGTCAAGAAGTAGGCCTGTTTGGCAGCATGGAGGGAGGAGGTGTAGGTGCGGAAGGCAGATTTGTAGCGGGTGAAGGCTTGTTTGGATTTGGTTTTGCGCCATAGTCGCTCTAGGGCACGACTTTGTCGTTTGAGGGTTTTGGTGTGATCAGTCTGCCAGGGCTGGAGCGGTCGGGGTCTGGTGTTGCGTGTGGTTAAAGGCGCTAGTGAGTCAAGGGCTGTTGAGAGTGCATTGTTGTAGGCGGTCAAAGCCAAGTCGGGGCAGGACAGGGGGAGGATGCGGTCGTGGAGTTGATCAGCTGCAGAGTGGAGGGAGGCAGGGTTAAGGTTGCAGAGGTTACGGCTGGTAGTAGTGTGACATTTGGAGGGGTAGGCGTTGGAGGACGAGGAGATAGAGAAGGTGATCAGGTTGTGGTCAGAGAGAGGGAAGGGGGTATTAGTGAGGTTGTGGGGAGCGCATCGGTTGGAGAAGACAAGATCAAGGATATTTCCGTCGGAGTGGGTGGTGGATTGTATGCACTGTGCAAGTGCAAAGGAGGAGGTTAGGTAGAGGAGACGGGCTGTGTCCGGGTTGTCGAGGTTGACAGGGATGTTAAAATCCCCAAGAATTATGGTGGGTAGCTCAGAGGAGAGGAAGAAGGGTAGCCAGGAGGAGAAGTCATCCAGGAAGCGGGGTATGGATCCAGGAGGCCGGTATATCACAGCAATCTTCAGGGGGGTTGGGGAGAATAGTCGGACGCAGTGGGCCTCGAAGGAGGAGAAGGATAGGGAGGGGGGGTTTGGGAGGACTCGGAAGGTGCTCTGCGGTGACAGGAGCAGACCAACCCCACCACCTTTACGACCGTTAGGCCTGGGTGAGTGGGTCCAGGTGAGACCTCCATAGGAGAGTGCAGCAGGGGAGGTAGAGTCAGTGGGCTGGATCCAGGTTTCCGTGATCGCCAGGAGGTTGAGGGAGCGGGAAACAAAGAGGTCGTGGATGGCGGTAAGCTTGTTGCACACCGAACGGGCGTTCAGGAGTGCACATGAAAACGGGGGGGAGATTTTAGGGAGCAGGGAGACAGATACTAAGTTGCGGGGGTTGCAGTAGGACGTGGAAGTGGGAGGGTGTTGAGCGGGTGAGGGAGGTGGAGGGCCAGGATTTGGGGAGATGTCCCCCGCGGCTAGGAGGAGGAGAAGGGTGAGAAAGGTGGCATGGGAGCGGGATGTGCAGGAGCGTGAGAAACTCCTAGTGGAGGTGTTGGGGTCAGTGGGAGAGTGGAGTAATAGGAGGAGGTGGTGGGTGCCATAGAGGGGTGAGGGAAGCAGTGAGGACACGATATACAAATGTTTGGGAGGGGCAGAGGGATATAGTGAATGGAATTTGGAAACGGAGGAGAGGAAAATGAGAAGGAGGAGTGGAAGAGACATTGTGGGGAGGTGAAGAGAGCAGTAGTAGGGAGATGATAGCAGTGAGGGGGAGATGTACAGGTTGTGGGGTGGAGCAGAGGGGTAGAGAAATGAGATTTGGGAACAGAGGGTAGTAATATGATGAGAAGAGGGGCGTATTATATAAAGGCACACAGAGTGGGTCTCAGGCATGTAAGAGGTTTCCCAGGGTGTTTGCTTGCAGTCTTCCAGCATGCAGTAGAGCTTCTAACTGTTGTTGTGTCTTCCTGCTGCTTGGGTTCCCCTGCTTTAGTTCAACTGCTGCGTTTAACTGCTTCTTCTATGCACTCGTTCGAAGCCGCACTCAATCTGAAGCAGCACCCCATCAGAGACTGTGCCCCCCATCAGAGATCTCCCCCATGAGCTGATCTAAATTTATAGGGAGATGCTCAAAAGACATTAGGGTCTCCATCAGAATCACTCCTTACCCCACCAGAGTTCCCCCCTACATCAGAGTTCTCCTTATATCTGGGTCCCTAGCAGAGTCCTCCTTACATCAAGGTCCCCATCAGAGTCTCCTGTTACATCAGGGTCCCCATCACAGTCCCTCCTTACATCAGAAGCAGAGACCATAAGCAGTCTCTGCTGACCTTAATTCTCAAGGATTAAGGATACACCACTGACCTTAGCTGTGGTCCAGAAAAAATCTTGTAGGGGGCCATTTGTGGCCCCAGGCCATAGTTTGGAGATGCCTGCTTTAGAGCAAGGGAATGGGAGCTCCAAAGAAATGGGAAAGCCAGGGTGTATACCTTGCTGGGGGTGAGCTATTAAGAAACACTGTCAATTTGCCACAAATGGACTACCAATTGTGCCTTTTTAACTTGGTCAGGAACGATGGGACAAATGACTCACACAAATGTATGTTAGCCAACTCATGCTACCCACCACACTATCCCCTCTTGCATTTGTCAGAGTTGCCAGAATGCCAGTTAAGACTTTTCCCAACTCTCCTATGGTACTACCATTACTGAAAACCTAAAATGTGCACTTTCTTTGAATTTTAAACCATTTATAACCTCTAAGGCAAAATATGTTTGCTCATATCTGCTCGGCAAGACATCAACTATTATCTTTTTAGTATGTTTACTTATAATATTACTCATACATCATGGAGACCTTCTTTATTTGATTCGTCTTATTTTTTTATTTCAAGTTTTCTGATATTCATGCTAAGATTGTTCATTAATTTGTTATGCTTCCTTTTATGTCTGAAACTGCATTTTTAATATCTTGGCAGATGGTGCTGAGACACTTATGAATTTTACACCCCAAGATCCCTTGATGCCGGGGGGGTTTCTCTTTTATGTAACACATTTTTGCTGTCTTATTATACCACATTGCATTTTCATCATCAGGCTAATTTTGTATCCTGCTCTTTTCTTTTAATTAAAATTTTAGAATCGTATCGCTGCAAAAAAGTAATTTCTTCGAGCGAGTTGTCAGTGACGAATAGACAACCATATGTACATGTACAAATGTTGCATTGTAAAGGAAGAGTGTTGTTGATCCAAAGAGGAAAAGCGGTTTTTGAAACACAACATTTGTTTATGAAAACTGTTAACAGAAATCCAAGAAAAAGAGTCAAGACACTAGCGGAACATGTGACAGTGTTAGAAATAACAGGCACACCAGAAAATAAATTGTATTCGGGAGCTATAAAAGGATGTTTTAAATATTTATAGAATTAAAGCATGTAGATTAATATAGCACATTTTCATCCGGGGACTCAAATTGCTTTAACCACCTAATGCCCATATGATGTCCCCAGGTTGAAGTGATTATATTGGGATGATGCCTTCGCCTGCAGGCACCATCCTAGAATAAAAATTTCCAGCCAACAATGGGCTTTCTTTTCGAAGTGTTCCCAGTGCCTATACAGCCACTAAATCAATTTTATAGGGCCCGAAAGGGGGGCCCACCTTCCACCACCATTCCTAGGTCTTCCCGAGCGATCAGAGATCCCAGTACTGCTGACACTGGGTCGTGTTGTGTACTTAGAAGGGAGGAAGGTACATCCATACCTGCTTTTCCTCTGTGATGTAAGAAACAGGAAGCGACCAGGATTTTGTCACTTCCAGTTTTGATTGGCATGTTGACAAACCATTACCGGCTTGTACAACATCTGACCAAGCCAATAAAGTGGTAACCTGTAAAGCAGTGGTTCTCAACCTTCTAATACCGCGACCTTTTAATACAGTTCCTCATGTTGTGGTGACCCCCAACCATAAAATTATTTATCCAGTAATTATAATTCATGAGTGTCGTTTTACCTCCAATACTGCTGCTTTCAACACAGTAGCTGCTTTCAACACAGTAGCTGCTTTCTACACAGTAGCTGCTCTTTACACATCGGAAATATGTGTTTTCCGATGGTCTTAGGCGACGCCTGTGAAAGGGTCGTTCGACCCCCAAAGGGGTCGCGACCCACAGGTTGAGAACCACTGCTGTAAAGGAATTTATGGCATCACCTATGCAGATTTTTAGGTACTGTAATTTGGCGCTGTTCCATGGGCGTAGGCAATTTTAAGGCGTGACATGTTAGGTATCTATTTACAATTTTGTATTTAACACCATCTTTTATAGTTTACTAAAAACTGGGTATTATAATCTGTTTGTGTGCACTAAAATTCATTACAGTGTATTTTTTCCCAAAAACTTATGTTTGAAAAACTGCTGCAGATAATACATCACATAAAAATTGTAACACCCACCAATGTATTCTCTAGGGCTCTGTTTAAAAAATTATAATGTTTGGATGTTCTACGTAATTTTCTAGCAAAAAAAAAAGATTATTTTTACATATACTGTATGAAAGAAATGTCAGAATTGACCTGGGTGGCACATGGTTAAGCTGCTGTTGGGGCAACCATCGATGGTGCGCTTAGTAAGAATATTATACTAGGGACAATTTTGGACAGAAAATTTACCTACAAGCATGTCTTTGGAGTGTGGCAGGAAACCTGCACAAGCACAGGGGAAACATGCAAACTCCATGCATAGAGTGCCCTGACCAGGACACTAACCACTAAGCCACTGTGCTGCCCACAAGATCTGAATGTATGATAAGAGACCAGTCCTAGATACACAGCTTTTTGGTTTTCCATTCAGCAATCTAACGCAATCAATGTAATTGGAATACATCCACCTTTCAAAACATCCCCTTGTTATTTATATAAAGTTGATCTACAGGCAAGTGGGTAAAAAAAAACAAAAGTAGTCCACACCTTTATTTATCTACAGGCCCCAAATTCTTACATCCACAGTGATAGGCTGGATGTGATAGGCTGGTTTCTGAGTCTTCTCTTTTTCAGGTCTGTGGTGTAGGAGGGTCCTTCTTCAAGTTTCCACTTTCCTTTCTGATGATACAGACACTTCCTATTGGCTGTAAGAAGAGTCCATGGGAAGGGTTCATCCAGGATTCAGAAGACTGGAAGTTGCTATGACATCACAGCATTAGGGGTGTCACCAGGATGGGAGATGGGCTGCAGCAGCGGATCACTGGTCTCAGTTACCATATTGAGGGCCATATGCTGGTGGATTCAGATAGGTAAAAAAAGGTGTTGGAAGGTTTTTTTTTTTTGTTGAACATTATTATTATTATTCAGGATTTATATAGCGCTAACAGTTTGCGCAGCGCTATACAATATAAGGGAGACTGTACAATTAAAATACATTCCAGTACAGAAGGAATGTGAGGGCCCTGCTTGTGGAGCTTACAATCTAAAGGAAAGGATGGGAGTGCGTGGGTGTGAGTGAAGGAAGTGGAAAGGTGTTGGTTTTGCCTGGAGATGAGCTTTAATTCATTTGCTGCCAGAACCATTTTTAAATTTTTGCATGAAAACACTTGTTTCTAAAACCTGGACATCTTTTAACCTTCATGCATCCCCTACATTAAGGCAAAAACAAAAGTTTGTATCACCCCCTCACTCCCATGTATACTTACCTGAGTCTTATCTTGATCCAGCTCTGTGCCCATCTGCCATGGCTCTGTCCTCTCTCTCTCTCTATGCACAGAGACAGCAATGGGCGTTATTGGCTCCTGCTGATGTCAATCAAATCCTCTGAGCAGAGAGCAGGGGGTGGGGTGGGACTGAGCCGCACTGTGTGCGTCAATAGACGCATAGGCCCTGATTCACTATTGGGAGTGGGCGCATATTTATGGGCTTAAGCCCAATTTTCATGGGCGTCCGTCTGTTTTTTACCCTGCAACCTAATTCACTATTGACCAGAGCCCAAAAGCAGATGTCCAATCTAATTCACAAAAAGACACACGCCCGAAATCAGACTCACAAAAGCAGACTTGCTAAGAAGCACGTCTAACACCATGAAAAATCACTGTAGAGACATGTTCACTTAGAAATTTGCTTTGGCAAATATCAGGACTTCACTTTAAACAATATCTGCTATTTCCAAAAAAATTAAGAATGTGTTAAAAATCGTTTTTTTGAAGGAAATCGACACAGTAAAAATCTAGACGCCCATGCAGTGTCTTTGGCAGATACAACTGAGCATGTGCAGAACACATTTTAGACTTCTGCCATGGGCGTTTGCTTTTTAGCCACTGACTAATAGTGAATCTTACTGTGGATTCCTCTGACAGACGGCACTCGGTCGCGTCTATTGTGTTTAATAAACAGCACTCGGCATATCTTCATGTAATCTAATTAGATTTCCTTAGTTCTAGTGATTCTATTTTTGTTTCTTATCCTTTATAATTATTTCTGTAATGATTTTACTTATTTCAAAGGTCTAGATAATATTTATTTTGACAGCTGAATGTAAAAATAAAGGTCCGCAATAAAAAAAAAACAAAAAAAAAACAGCGTGGGTCCCCCCTCTCATCCTTACCAAGCCCTTCAGGTCTGGTATGGATATTAAGGGGGAACTCCACGCTGAAATTTAAAAAAAAAACAGCGTGGGTCCCCCTCAATATCCATACCAGACCCTTATCCGAGCATGCAGCCCGGCAGGTCAGGAAAGGGGGGGGGACGAGCGAGCGCCCCCCCCCTCCTGAACCATACCAGGCCACATGCCCTCAACATGGGGGGGGGTGCTTTGAGGCAGGGGGGCTCCCCCCCCCAAAGCACCTTGTCCCCATGTTGATGAGGACAAGGACCTCTTCCCCACAACCCTGGCCAGTGGTTGTGGGGGTCTGCGGGTGGGGGGCTTATCAGAATCTGGAAGCCCCCTTTAACAAGGGGGCCCCCAGATCCCGGCCCCCCCCCTACGTGAAGGAGTCTGCGGTACATGCTCCCGCAGACTCCTTCACAAAAAAAAAAGTGTGGTGTAAAAAAAACACAGTACAGGGTCTTTGACAAGTCCTTTATTAAAACAATGTCCCCCGAAGTAGATCCAACGTCAATCACGGCGGCAGGGACCCGAAAAAAAAAAAAGATTCCGCTCCCGTCGGAGGCTTCCAGCCTTGTGAAGAAGAGGCTAGCTGACAGTTCTTATATAGGTATGGGGCGGGGCCAGCCGGGGACATCATCCGAGTGACCCGCCCCATGTCACATGCTTGCTGTTCCCGGCTGGCCCCGCCCCATAGCTATATAAGAAATGTCAGACTGTCTCCTGCATTCAGCTAGTTAGCCTCAGTGGAGAGACAGGGTGACATTTCTCAAATAGGTAAGGGGCGGGGATGATGTCCCCGGCTGGCCCCGCCCCTAACCTATTTAAGAACTGTCAGCTAGACTCTTCTTCACAAGGCTGGAAGCCTCCGACGGGAGCGGAACCTTTTTTTTTTTTTTCTTTTTTCGGGTCCCTGCCGCCGCCGCCGTGATTGACTGTCAGCTAGCCTCTTCTTCACAAGGCTGGAAGCCTCCGACGGGAGCGGAATCTTTTTTTTTTTTCGGGTCCCTGCCGCCGTGATTGACGTTGGATCTACTTCGGGGGACATTGTTTTAATAAAGGACTTGTCAAAGACCCTGTACTGTGTTTTTTTTACACCACACTTAGTTTTTTTGTGAATAAGTCTGCGGGACCATGTACCGCAGACTCGTTCACGTAGGGGGGGGGGGGCGGGATCTGGGGGCCCCCTTGTTAAAGGGGGCTTCCAGATTCTGATAAGCCCCCCGCCTGCAGACCCCCACAACCACCGGCCAGGGTTGTGGGGAAGAGGCCCTTGTCCTCATCAACATGGGGACAAGGTGCTTTGGGGGGGGGAGCCACCCTGCCCCAAAGCACCCCCCCCATGTTGAGGGCATGTGGCCTGGTATGGTTCAGGAGGGGGGGGGGCGCTCGCTCGTTTGTCCCCCCCTTTCCTGACCTGCCGGGCTGCATGCTCGGATAAGGGTCTGGACAGTCTGACATTTCTTATATAGCTATGGGGCGGGGCCAGCCGGGAACAGCAAGCATGTGACATGGGGCGGGTCACTCGGATGATGTCCCCGGCTGGCCCCGCCCCATACCTATATAAAAACTGTCAGCTAGCCTCTTCTTCACAAGGCTGGAAGCCTCGGACTGGAGCGGAACCTTTTTTTCTTTTTTCGGGTCCCTGCCGCCGCCGCCGCCGCGATTGACGTTGGATCTCTTTCGGGGGACATTGTTTTATTAAAGGACTTGTCAAAGACCCTGTACTGTGTTTTTTTTACACCACACTTAGTTTTTTTGTGAATAAGTCTGCTGGACCATGTACCGCAGACTCGTTCACGTAGGGGGGGGGGGCCGGGATCTGGGGGCCCCCTTGTTAAAGGGGGCTTCCAGATTCTGATAAGCCCCCCGCCCGCAGACCCCCACAACCACCGGCCAGGGTTGTGGGGAAGAGGCCCTTGTCCTCATCAACATGGGGACAAGGTGCTTTGGGGGGGGAGCCCCCCCTGCCCCAAAGCACCCCCCCATGTTGAGGGCATGTGGCCTGGTATGGTTCAGGAGGGGGGGGCGCTCGCTCGTCCCCCCCCCCTTTCCTGACCTGCCGGGCTGCATGCTCGGATAAGGGTCTGGTATGGATATTGAGGGGGACTCACGCTGTTTTTTTTTTTAATTTCAGTGTGGAGTTCCCCCTTAATATCCATACCAGACCTGAAGGGCTTGGAAAGGATGAGAGGGGGGGACCCACGCTGTTTTTTTTATTATTTATTTAATTCACGGAAATAATTTGAAATTCAGCTGTCAGTGGGAAACCCCGATGACAGCTGAAACATTCCTTCTGTCCCTGCAGAGAGCTCCGCTATTATATTTGACATTAAAAAGTATAGAGACTGCAACATTGTATCTATTTGTATCCATTCCGGATATAGATGTTTTTATTTGGATACATATAGATACAATGTTGCAACCTTTATACTTTTTAATGTCAAATATAATAGCGCAGCTCTCTGCAGGGACAGAAGTAATTACTTTGCTATTATATTTGCAGGCCGTAGATGGGGCGAAAATCGAACAATTTTTTTTACCATTGGTGGTAACGTCGGCCCATTGAACAACCGATTTTTTTTTTTTTTTTAAACGGTCAGTTTTCGCCCCATCTATGGACTGCATTTTTCTTTTTCTTATTCTTTTTTTTTATTCTTCTTTTTCTTGCAGGTCATGGCTCATGTGCAGATTTTTTATCTGTTAAAAGATCAGCCAATTTGCCGATCATTGCAGCTAAAATCGGCCGATCTTCAAAATTGGCCAATTTTTATCCAAATTTACCAATTAAAAAAAGTTGCAAAATCCCCAAAAATGGCTGACCAATTAACCCACTAACGGGCCGAAAATCAGCTGATTTTTTTTGCGGACGATTTTAGACCCATGTAAAGCAGGCCATAGATGGGTCTAAAATCGGCCAATTTTTCTGCCGAAAAAAAAATCGAACGATTTTCGGGCCGTTAGTGGGTTAATTGGTCAGCTGTTTTTCGGGATTTTGGCACATTTTTTTTATCAGTAAATTTGGAACAAAAAATTTTCAACTTTACTGGTAAACAAAATATGCTAAAATCCCAAAAAATGGCCGACCAATTATCCCAATAACGGAAGAGGCCCTTGTCCCCATTAACATGGGGACAAGGTGCTTTGGGGGGGAGCCCCCCTTCCCCAAAGCACCCCCCCATGTTGAGGGCATGTGGCCTGGTATAGTTCAGGAGGGGGGGCGCTCGCTCGTCCCCCCCCCCCTTTCCTGACCTGCCGGGCTGCATACTCGGATAAGGGTCTGGTATGGATTTTGGGGGGATCCCCAAGCTGTTTTTTTTTTATTTCAGCGTGGAGTTCCCCCTTAATATCCATACCAGATCCGAAGGGCTTGGTACGGATGTGAGGGGGGACCCCACGCTTTTTTTTTTTTTTGTACATTCAGCTGTCAGTGGGGAACCCCGCTGACAGTTGAAACATTAACACATGGCTGTCGCTCCTACAATCCCGCATGAGTTATGTTATCAACTCATGCAGCATTTTAGTAGCGAAAACCAATGCAGCGCTCATGTTTCAGCTGTCGGCGGAGTTCCCCACTGACAGTTGATGTAAAAGAATTGCAGGGAATTATAAACAATTTGTAAAAAACCCGGCGTGGGGTCCCCCCTCCCATCCATAATAAGCCCTTCGGGTCTCGTATGGATGTTAAGGGGTAACTCCACGCTGAAATTAAATAAAAAACAGCATGGGGTACCCCCCAAAATCCATAACAGATACTTATCTGAGCATGCAGCCCAGCAGGTCAGGAAAGGGGGGGGGACAAGCGAGCGCCTCCCCCCCTCCTGAACCATACCAGGCCACATGCCCATACCAAATTATTCAAACATTTGTAAACAGACCAATTAACTGAAATGGTTTGGCATTTGTACCCCAAATATGACGTTCCCTGAGGCATTGGTAAATCGAGGTACGCCTGTATTAGTATTGCAATCCTTTGTATTGGGATACATAGAACCATCATACATCTGAATTGGCAACATAGCACAACATTTGTGTCACATTGGAGATATCTGGCTAGATACACTGACCTTGCCCAGGGACCTAGGATTGATTCACAGCACAGAAATACAGGCTGGCTTAGCAATGTAGCTCCGTGGATTAGTGGTTAGCACTACTGCCTCATAACTCTAGGATTGTCGGTTTGAATCCCAACCCCGGCGAGGAAGTAGCATGATCTCCGTGTGTGGCTGTCTTCAAATAGATGTTCTGGCAACATCTTTGCTTTCTGTCTAAATGATCCCTAAAATGTGAATTAGAATGAGGCCTTGTCTGTTGAAACACCTTCAAAGCTGCACCTTATGTGAATGTCATACAATGGGATAAGAGCCTGGAGCACTAATAGATTTGATAATGATGGTTTACACTCCATCCACTTTTGTGAAGGATTTGGCAAGCAAAGAGCTGACAGAGAGAGAGAAAATCTGCAAAGTCGCACCCTATTGTATGCTATTAGAGCGACCACATGGGTGTGTTTCAAACATTGATTTCTATAGTACATATAGTATATGTATGTAGTATATAGTAGTACATGTACTACTTTAGTGGCAATTTGCATAGAGATCTGTGTCAGATGTCTTGAAAATTGCATTGAAATGGTCAATTTTACTGTAAGTCGCAGGATTTGTAAATCAGCTTTGCCCAGAGTGTAATGTTTGGTGAAGTTTGATTTCTGGAGTGTTTTGCCAATTGATGGGAAATTCACCATACTAGTCAAATCGATTTGTCATTTTCAGTATTGCATACAAGATGTGGTCATGTGACTGTCTTAACTCATGCGAGAATCTGGAGGGAATTGTGACCATAGTAGCAATAAAGGTTCCAATTGGGGTTCCCTTTCACATCCCTGCTCAATGTTCTGTTGTATGCTGCACACGTACATTTCACTGTATATTTCTTTCTGATTTGTGGGGCCTGTATACCAAGGGTTAATGCAGGTAGGAAGCGGATTCATCAGGTGAAAACACTTTCACTGACCAAATTAAGGTCAGTGGTGGGTGTGGCTTCATTGGGTGTGGGGCCTTGTTTGGCACGCTCCAAATACAACCTAGCTTATATAAAGATGTGCAGTAGGGAGTGATTTGGCCTGTTACTAGGCCGGGTGGTTTGTGACTAAGTCCTTGCTTGTAGTGGTTTGGGGGAAGAAGAGATTTTGTGCTGAATTGCCCCAGACACCACTCAGGCTGTGTTTGGAAGTGGGCTGGAAATGTTTGCATATTTTTGGCCTTGTAAAGTGTGTTTGTGTGTTATTGCACAATGATTGTTTTTTCTCTTTGCATTGAAAGCCTCACACATGTCAATCGTTTTGTTTAAAATCTGCTCTTGTTTTAATTTTGCTTGCTTATTTAGACTCCAGTGCATTTTTCTGACAAATCTGCTGACAAATGTATGTGTAGGGGGTTTGTAGAGGTGGGAGGGGTTTTTTTTTCACATGCTTTGTTTTCTTGATATTTTGATCTGTAGACTTTTTTTTGTGAATGGATCTTCATACTAAGTGATTGTGTAAGTAAATCCTATGTGCACGAAAATGTTACTTGATTCATCTTCCCCTTTGTTTCCTGCTATAACCTGAGCACACACAGTTCACTAGAAGTATCTTTAGATTGTAAGCTCTTATGAGCAGGAGTGTTTTATTTTTGCCACGTGAATCCTATTTTTGTGACTCACCAAGATATTGACTGTACCTACTTGTTCCTGCTGACCAAATAAATGAAGATATATTTGATCAATAAATGTTTCACCGATGTTTTTGTGTTTATTTGATGTTCAATATATGAACAACCTTAATAGTTACTTTGTATACTTATATAATCTACTCAAATGTAGCTTGTAAGAGCGTGAATATGCTAATGTGTGCAAACTGGCTTTTTCAAAACCAAAAAAAAAAAAACCCACTTGCACCACAATATTGTTATGTATTAATGAATGTCACATTCACTGTGCAGCCAGCTACAGGTTTTCTACAATTCGATTTACAGTAATAAAATAGTCCACTTTGTTGATTTTTGGCCTTTGGCAACAAATATTAGCCAAGGTTAAAAAAAAACAAATCAATAGGAAACACACATTTGCGAAAGCTATCATAGCCGTGCATAGAAATGCGCGATTGCAAACAAATAAGCACCAAACAGGTGTCCGCATGGCGCATGAACGGCTATCCTGGAAGTCCGTCATCACGTGCGCGCGCACCCGGAAGTGGTTGTGGGGAGTGTAAGTGGATGACAAGTGGTTGGAGGTTTTGTGTTGGTTGAAAATTTTGATAACTTTATTGGCATTTGGACATGGCGAGAGCACAGTTCTCAACTGAGGAGATGATCCTTGTATGTAAAGTAACTGTGGCCATTGCAAATATGTTTATAACATGTGAGGGACAGGTAATTGCAATTTTGTGGGTGGGGCCTAGCAGAATCTCACTTGGTGCACATGCTACTTATCTGTACATTAGCTCCTGGGTATTGATGGGTCAATGATATTAACCACTTGCCTACTGGGTACTCCTACCCCCTTCCTGTCCTGGCCAATTTTCATCTTTCTGCACTGTTACCCTTTGAATGACAATTGTGCGGTCATGCCACAGTGTACCCATCTTAAATTTGTATCAGTTTTTTCAGACAAATAGAGCTTTCTTTGGGTGGTATTGACTTGCTGCTGCGAGTTTTACTTTTTGCTCGATAAACCACAAAATAGCTCATAATGAATAAAAGTCTGTTTATATTATAACATTTGGTAAACTGGTAATTTAGCAACACTGATGTGCGTTGATGAGGCAGCACTGGTGGGTGGCACTGCTGGCCACAGGTGGGCGGAACTGTTGGGTGGCACTGGTGGGCACTGATCATCGGGGCCGACCCCTGCTCTGATAACTGCTGGTTCTCGGCAGTACTTTCCACACATTCTGACAGCGTGATGAAAGTGCAGCCAAGACCCGGCAAATGCATTTCCCGGTGATCGGCGTGTCATTGGACATGGCTGATCACATGGTAAAAAGCCGCTGTGATTGGCCTTTACCACATCACGTGATCAGCTGTGTCCTTAGGACACAACAATCACGGAGAGCGCGTTCTGCCAGGATGTCATATGACACCCTCCCAGAGCTGCCTGGATGCAGTGTAGCGTTATTCGGCTATCTGCGGTCGCCAAATAGGAAACCAGCTAGGCCTTCATGGCTAATCTTTGAATATCTGGACATGTATACTGCGTATAATGCATTACATTCTACAATGTGTTGGTGTACATGGTATTACAGTGTGCAATGCATTGCTGGATTCTGCATGACAGTGGACAGCGTATCACAGTGTGCAATGCGTAGCTCCAGCCTGCATGACAGTGTACAGTGCATTACAGTCTACAATGTGTGGGTGTACACGGTATCACAGTGTGCAATGCGTTGCTCCATCCTGCATGACAGTGTACAGTGCATTACAGTCTACAATGTGTGGGTGTACACAGTATTACAGTGTATTACAGTGTGCAATGCGTTGTACACTGCAGTGTGCACTAAAGCATTTTACACTCATGCACTGTACACACTAACACATTTGACATTTCTAGTGTGCAATGCGTTCGTGTGCAATGCCTTGGACAGTACAATGCATTTGCAGTATTGGTGTATGTTTATTAAGCACAGATAATTCATCTGATTTTAGTTATCAAGGAGAAGGCTTCTCTGTCCCCCTGTTTATGAGGTGGAGGACAATTGTTTTCCGAAGAAGAGAGGAGACATTTTTTCAAGGAGATCTGTATAGATTTCCAGAGATATGTGTAGATGGTTGAGGGGCTGCATGTGATCTCCGGAGATAATTGGGATTAACGATCACCTGAGTTAAACCAGTGAATGAAAAGTGTCAAAAAACATGGATTGAAAATAATCTGCAGTGACCACTGTGCTTTGTCAAGCCACATATTGGCACATTCTGGTGTCACACAGATGCGATGTGAAATTTGCAGTGTTTTCTGTGCAAGCGCTGCACCGCATCACAACCGCAACCCCTTCATGCCACCTGCTGCGGCTTTCTAGGTGAAGTTACCAACACACCAAAATTGGTACACAAAGCATATTGCGATTTGCCAAATTGGATGGCATGCCTATTCACACCCATGTGCATACCCTGAAAAAGGGTCCTGCACATTTTTGGCCCGGATGCGGTGCAATTTGAGGTGTGCAAAATGTTTGTCTCTAATTGCAACGCACACAAATTGCATGTGATTTGCCCAGGAGTGCGGTGTTAGACCACAATGCATGTATGTGAAGCCAGAATAAAAGGATGTGGATTTTGTCTACTTTTACTTGCGCATGTTAACATTATGTAAGTGCGTTATTCTTCTGTTTAACATGCTATAGAAATGCAACATGCATTTGGATGGAGTGTTTTTGTATGTGCATTTTGGAAGTATTCTAACCACACATTGACCCTAGGGCCACACCATATCTTATGCAGGCCATAGATGGGTCGAAAATCGGCCGATTTTTCGGCTGAAAATAAAATTGGCCGATTTTCGGATCGTTAGTGGGCTACTTGTTCGGCCGTTTTTCGGTATTTTGGCAGATTTTTTTTTTCGGTAAAGTTGGAAAAAAACGGCCGAATTTGCCGATCGGCCGATTTTCGCGGCAATGATGGGCAAATCGGACAATTTTTTACTGATAAAAAATCTGCACATGAGCAGTGACCTGCAAGAGGAAGACAAAAAGAAGGAAAAGAAGAAGAGGATGATGATGATGAAGAAGATGATGAAGAAGAGGATGATGATGATGATGAAGAAGAAGATGATGAAGAGGAAGAAGAGGATGATGATGAAGAAGAGGATGATGATGAAGATGATGAAGAAGAAGAGGATGATGATGAAGAAGAGGATGATGATGCAGAGGATGATGATGATGAAGAAGAAGATGATGAAGAGGATGATGATGAAGAGGATGATGATGAAGAAGAAGAAGAGGATGATGATGATGAAGAAGAAGAGGATGATGGTGAAGAAGAAGAAGAGGATGATGGTGAAGAAGAAGAAGATGAGGATGAAGAAGAAGAAGAGGATGAGGATGATGAAGAAGAGGATGATGATGATGAAGAAGAAGAGGATGATGATGAAGAAGAAGAAGAAGAAGAAGAAGGAGGATGATGATGAAGAAGATGATGAAGAAGAGGATGATGATGAAGAGGATGATGATGATGAAGAAGAAGATGATGAAGAGGAAGAAGAGGATGACGATGAAGAAGAAGAAGAAGAGGATGATGATGATGAAGATGATGAAGAAGAAGAAGAGGATGATGAAGAAGAGGATGATGATGAAGAAGAAGAAGAAGAGGATGATGATGAAGAAGAAGAGGATGATGAAGAAGAAGTAGAAGAGGATGATGATGATGAAGAGGAAGAAGAGGAAGAAGAAGGATGAAAAATGAGAGGAATTCCAGTATGGCAAAAAGTGTCCCTGCAGAGAGCTCCGCTATTTCTTTGACAGTTCCTTGACATTTACAGTGGTTGCAACATTGTATCTATTTGTTTCCGAATAAAAACATCTGTATCCGAAATGGATACAAATACATTGTTGCAACCGCTATAAATGTCAAAGAACTGTCAAAGAAATAGCGGAGCTCTCTGCAGGGACACTTTTTGCCGGCTGTAGACGGGATGAAAATCGGCCGATTTTTTTTTTTTTTACCATTGCTGGTAACGTCGGCCGCTTGAACAACCGATTTTTCATTTTTTAAAAGAAAAATCGGCTGTTTTTCTCCCCGTCTATGGCCTGCATAAGCATTAGTGTGCCTGGGGGAGGGGGGGACCTTTGGCCTTTCCAAACACAGTAGATGCTCCAAGAATGTTTCCTTGAACTCTTGAAATGGTTAAAAAGGAAAGACACTCTAGATAGCCTGCACTGAGAATTGACTGTCATGATGACGTGTCAATGATTATTTGCTCTCATTTTTCAGGAGTGGTACTGCTTGTGGTTGAAGCTGGTAGAAATCCACCTTCACGTCCTCCACTCACCTTCACTTGTGGCCAGTGGATATTTTGTGGCCGCAGGCAAGAACTGGCATCGAGGACCTGCATAATGACCCTGGCATGCCAGAGGTGGTTTGGAAGCAGCACAGCAATTTGACCATCCCTTTCCTCTATGTTGGTTTTAGGGGTGCAGAATTGCTTCTCGTTGGTGAACGGACTGTCGCCGGATATCAGAGTTCCCATATTTTCAAGATATGTTTTAGCCATATTGGCTTATTTTTATGTTATTTTCCAAGAGTGTCGCACCTAACCGCACAGTAGTGTGGTGCCATGCGTATTTGTGGCTGTGAATGGGGCTGTTTTTAATAGACGTGTGTAGGTGCAACAACGTTTTCATCATGGTACCTGCGCACATCTACATAGGGCATTGCATTTCTTTGCTGTGCTGGAAAATGTGTGTTCTTGCATGCGTTTCTGCACCACCAATGGTGTGAACAAGTCCTAAGAGCTGGTTCACACTATAGAAACAGTCTAGATGTGTTCCTGATGGGTTTTTTTCATGCCCTTTTGGCATGCATGTTTAGTGTGTTCCAGTACATTTTGGATGCGTTTTGGACATGTTTACATTGCATTTTTGTATCCCTTCCACTTATTTTTTTCTATTTTCTTTGTATTCAATGTAGTTAGGGACATGTGCGTTTTAGTACATTCAAGGACGTTTCAATGTGTTCCAGTACAGTTCTGTGCAGAAACAATGCAGCGTGGTCAACTTTGTTTACAGCACCTGCAATGCATTGAAAATGCAAGTGCTGATGTGAACTATGACATTGACAACCATATAACCTTCTTTCTGTGCGTTTGTGATGCTGAAAAAGCAACTGAAACACATGTAGTGTGAACTGGCCCTAAAGGTTATTAGAGGTCAGGGAACGGGACTGATCAGGAATTGTGAATTCAATCAGACTAGTGGTGAGATACAATCAGCAATCGTATAATAATGTGAGATCTGAGCTGTAGCTGATAGAAAATGAGACACATTTACTTGATCAGTAAATAGATAGTTAAAGAGTGGGGCGGTGATCCATAGATTTGCATATGGGACAGGTGATGACGGGGTGGGGGAGGGGGTCAAGTTGTATAAGGAGACAGATTTAAAAGAGAAAAAAGTTACAATGAAATATACACGGCATGAAACTTGCACATTTCCTAATTGGCAGAACAACAGTACGCAAGTAACATTCATCCACTTTCTAGTCATTAGGCAAAATCATAATTGATTGATCAATATTCCTGCCACAACCCGGAAAATTGATCTCCATTTTTTTGGGATGTTGCCAAGACTGGGATTAGAACCCATGACCCAAGTGCTGAGCTCTAACCACTAAACCACTGTGGGAGACACAGTTTGAGCTATAATGTAGAATAGTTACATTGTTTAAAAATGATAAAGCGAGCGCTGGTCAAATGATATAGACTAGTAAAATGGTATTACACAAGATAAATATAACCACGAACAGTAGTGCATGAACTCGTGAAAGGTCATCCACCCCTGTGACAGTGTACTACACTATTGAGCACCTTTCTGGCTCCTGTGGCTGAGCTAATTCCTCCCCAGGACCATTTGGGCACCCACCCTGATGGATGGATTGAGCTGGATGACTAACCCATAGCTGCCAGCATACCGCTGCACCCCCAGATGTGTGATGTGTATAACCCATGCACATTAATACTTTTGTTCTGGTGAGTGTAGACCAGTCCCAAGGGTGGTTTACCTTTCACGAGTTCATGCACTACTGTCTGTCACGGAGAGACCACACGTGCCATTCATAGGCACTCTCTGAGTTGGTACTCTCACACGAAGGACATTCCATTATTCAGGAATGATTATATGAACTTATTTTAGCACGATTTACCAGTTTACATCATTATTGCAATTCTTTGCACTTTTTGGTTTTTACATGCGTTCATTATTGATCACATGCATTTATAGCGCTGCACTTGTCTTTAACATAGAATAGTTATGTGATTAAAGAGAATGAAGATATATAACTATATTGGGAAATTAGAAGTATATAAATTATTTGAGATATAAGTGTGAAAACGTTTAACATTTGAAAATAGAATGTATGACATTCATTAGTAAATGCATTACTTTCCTGATCATTTTGGAGAAACAGCAAAAAAAAAATAGAAAATTCTAATACAGCTGTACTATTTATTATTCTAAAAATTCTCTTTTGCTATCAGAAAAAACGCCAATGTTAATAAAGCCTGTGCTTGTGCGCCATCTAGCGAATATATTCGGTATTGCACCTAAAAATGTGCCAGACAGGATACCACATTCACTAATGGCAAAGTAGACGCTCGTTAATGAGCTTGCTAGACGCTGGTCAGACGACTGATTGATTGACCGGAGTCTGCCTGAATGGTCAGTCTCTGCTGATAGACTCACATCTTAGTGAATCAGTGCCATACAGTCTGGCTCAGGATCAAACTAGCAGTTGTGCCCCCATAGAACCCTGCTTGCTATGGGGGCACACAAAGAAGAGGAGGAGCCAAAAGGAAATAAAGCTATGTATTGTCAAGATGGTCTTGGATCCTTGTATTCCCAGTTTTGATTGGTCATTGCTTCTGTTATTATGCCTGTTACAGGATTTGAGTATCCACATTGTCCTGTCTATGTGTAATTGTACTGGTGTAGTAATATTGCTGAAGATTCTGTAAAACCTGTTCCATTTTTATTTTTCATTGTCTTGAGAATAAAAGTTGTTTGGATTTAAAAAAATAAGAGGAGGAGCCAAGAGATCTGGTGAGGGACCCAAGAAGAGAAGGTTAAGGGCTGCTCTGTTCAAAACCATTCCATGGAGCAGGTACAGTAAATATAACGTATGCTATTTTAATAAAAAGAATTACCTTTACAAAAGATTTAAAACCCCAAAACATACTGTATATTCTGAAAGTAGAGACCCTGCAGAATAAAATGTATAACATTTGCACAAAAATTTATAAAACCAATATTTTCAATAACAAAAATACTCAAATTAACTTTAGTGCATATAAGTATAATAAAATCTCCAAATTTTCTGTACAATGTAAAAGCTGAAACCAAGTTGAGTGACAAGCTTGTGCCTTGTTGAAACGTAATAAAATTTCATCATTGAGTGTTCACCTTCAAGCAGGGGCGGACTGACAACTCATGGGGCCCCCGGGCATCAGGGGATCATGGGGCCCCTGCGTCCTTGCCAAAACTCAAAAAAGCCTATGAAAAAGGTACCAGGGGCATCTCATGGGGCCCCCTACTGACCCCGGGCCCTCGGCAGTGCCCGAGTTTCCAAATGGTCAGTCCGCCCCTGCCTTCAAAGTCCTGTTCACACTGTGTGGGTTGGCTTCAGCTGCAGGAATCGCATCTCTTCCCACACCCACAACCGCCCGCAGCCAAATTGCGCTGGTATTACAAGACTCGCAGGACTGCCATTTATTCTGACTGTCACTCCCAATGCATCTCAGCTCGCATCGCGTTTGTGGGTATGGGAACCACAGGGAAATCACATGATCAAAAAGACCATGCGATTTCCCTGCGGCTGTGTTTTTAAAAACGTGCATGCACCTTTTTTCTGGTCTGAACCAAGCCTTAAGCCCCTTGAGTGCCTCATTATATTTTTGGATTATGTATCTGCATTCTTGTACACAGCCATTGAATGCCCATGGGTGTCCTTAGATGAATTTGCAAGAGATGTTTTATGCAAAATAAAATATTACAGTGCCTTGAAAAAGTATTCCTACCCCTTGAAATTTTCCACAGGTTCACCTGGTGGAGGTTCACCTTCCAGCAGGACAACAACCCTAAAACATACAGCCAGAGCTACAATGGAATGGTTTAGATCAGGGGTCTCCAAACTATGGCCCTCCAGCTGTTGAAGTACTTCAAGTCCCATCATGCCTCTGCTTCTGGGAGTCTTGGCTGTGGCTGTCAGAATCTTGCAAGGCCTATTGGGGCTTGCAGTTCCTCAACACCTGGAGGGCCATAGTTTAGAGACCCCTGGTTTAGATCAAAGCATCTTCATGTGTTAGAATGGCCCAGTCCAAGTCCAGACCTAAATCCAATTGAGAATTTGTGGAAAGAATTGAATATTGCTGTTCACAGACACTCTCCATCCAATCTGACAGAGCTTGAGATATTTTGCACAGAAGAATGGGCAGAAATGTCCCTCTCTAGATGTGCAAAGCTGGGAGAGATCCCCAAAAAGACTTGCAGCTGTAATTGCAGCGGATGGTCGTCCTACAAAGTATTGACTCCGGGGGGCTGAATACAAATGCCGCCACTCTTTTCCCAGATTTATTTGTAAAAAATGTTGAAAATCATTTAGCATTTTCCTTCCACTTCACAATTATGTGCCACTTTGTGCTGGTCTATCACATCAAATCCCAATAAAATACATTTACGTTTTTGGTTGTAACATGACAAAATGTGGAAAATTTCAAGGGGTATGAATACTTTTTCAAGGCACTGTAAACATGAGAGCAAAACTCTTCCATTTTCTAAAACAAAAACAAACAAAATCAATATTCTTTATTTAAGTGTTCTTGCATGGTGACCACTTACTGTTATCTCACATTCTTATTATTATAGCCAAATTTAACTCCTCCCACAGTTTTTACACTACATAGACAGTAATATACCGCAACGTGCGGATTGTTCCCGATTGGTGTGCTATTACTTTGTGGAACGTTTCGCCGAATGGTTCACAAAATATCTGCGTTTTTGTGGTGAAATTGGTCCCATAGGAATGAATGGCGGAATGTTCAAAACTAGAGTGTGAGCTGAAAAATCAGGACATGATTTCTAAACTGCCATCACTCCCTCATTTTCAAGCCCACCTACACAAATCTTATATCAAAACGTTCAGCTAACCCTGCTGCCACTACAAATGTCCACGGCTAAGCCATAGTCCTGATTGTTTTCACAATATGACCATTTGTTTGCAACTCATGCCGCCCATTGACATTCATTGAAACTCCACTCTAGCCACCTCAAATTTGAAGGGCAATTTCTAAACTGCGACTGTGCCTTCATTTTTAATATTTCAGAGACATACTATGCATCAAAATGTAGGTCTGGGTCTTGTGATTCTCACAATATAAAGCTCTTTGGTGTAGGGTTTATAATTTCTAAACTACAACCGTTTGAAGATGGCAACCGCCAGTGAAGTGAGCAAGTTGGAGCAGTTTGTTTTTAACCGCTCTTCTCTGCCCTTGCTGTAGAGTGAGCTGCCATAGGAACCCAGGTGTCTGAGCAGCCAGCAGAGTGACAAAAGCTATAGTGTGAGTTGTAGACTACTGGTGGAGACAAGAACACTTCACACAATTTCCCCAGAAATTGTAGATTTTCTAGTTTTATTCTGTAATGATAGACTAACATAATAATATCTCTGTTGCATGTTTGCCAACATATCATATTCATTAAATATGTAGATATCAGAGACCAGGATGACTGATCCTAAGTCCTCATGCACACGGGGCATTTTGATAACGCTGGTAAAGTTAGCTGTGTAAAGTCACGTTAAAAACTTGAGTTTTTCAGCTTTTTTTAGCTTTTTTTGCATTAGCGTTTAGTGGAGTTTTTCCGCGATTAGCGTTGTTTTTCAGCATTTGCATTTTTTAGCATTTTGTTGCCAAAAATATCATTTTTTTGGGTCAAAAAAATCCAAAAATGCCTGTTTGCGGCCTTTTACTGCATTTTACCATGTTTTCAACGTTTTTCAGCGTTAGTTCAGGCTCAAAAATGCTCATAAATGCAGGATAGCTGATTTATTTTTTTAGCGTTTTGCAGCTTTTATCAGCGTTAGAGTTACAAAACTCCTCCAGAAACCCACTAGTCCTGGGGTTTTATTTTCCAGCCAAAAAATGTCCCAGCCAAAAAGCGCTGATTCCAGTCTATGTGGGCATGGACACCTAGGATAACATGCTGGGGGGTTTACTGGCTGTAGAAAGAAAAGGTCAAAAGCCAAAAACATATATCACTGAGGAACACGGATTATTTTCCTCCAGGTAAGGAGGAGAGCACAGGAAAATGGTTTAACAAAGAAGATATCCAATTGAGAGATATTATGAAAGGACAGGAACTGAGAACACTTAAGGATTTGAAAAAAGATAAAAGGGAACTCTTCATTAAAATAGATGAGTGGAGATATCACCAATTAAAACACTTTGTCAGAAACCTTCCAAAACTGATGAGATCGAGAAAGGATTGTAATCCGTTTGAGAGGTTGTTAGAAAAGGTGATGGAAGGCGGGGCACGGCAAAAGTTTATAAGACCCTCACTGAGTTAGACACTTACACAAAGCCAATGTATATAGTAAAATGGGAAAGAGATAGATGAAGATAAACAAAGGAAAATATATAGACTAATACACGAGAATATAAGTATGAGAGAGGTGGAGGTAAATTAAAAGTGTTTAACGAGATGGCACATTACACCGAAAGTTGAGTATAAGATATGTGAGGAAAATACACTAGAGTGCTGGAGGGGATGTGGAAAAATAGGCACGTTATATCATATATAATAAAATAATAATAATATATGGTGGGAGTGCCCGAAGATCCAAGGTTTCTGGGAGATAATCATCCAATTAATTGAGAATATCTCTGGGATAAACTTAAATAAAGGAATGCGCTAAAACCACAAACTATTCCTAATTTAGTGTAGAAACATTAGTGCAAAAGATATATATCTATTCTCAATTAATATGAAAAAAAAAAAATCAAAATTATGTGCAAAACTATTTTTTAGTGCATAAGTAATTTAAATAATTAAATTTGTGAATATAAAAATTGTCCAATTCTGAATTTCTTCAAATGTCCAAACAAATCCTTTTCAAATTCAGGTGCTCTCAAAGAAATTGTGCCAAAATCCACCACCAAAATAAAGTTGGGTAACTCACCAGAGCTCCATGCTGATCAATCTCTAGATCAGCAAAAAACGCTTTTTGGTCTGGGAGCAGATGCAATAAATCAACTTCTCAGGTGTGATGATCAATAGATACACATTCATCCATAAGGTAGGTATCCACCACTCAACATAATGGTTCCAGGAGCATTATATCACTCTCTCTTTTTATATCTCTCCACCGAGGTCATGTTTGGGAATGAAAGAGAAAATCATGGTGCAGCCAGTTTTTTTATAAAAGTATCCCACAATTTAATAAAGATTTACACTCACAAAAAGGGTGTCTTCACCGACACCAGTATAACAGCATAAAACAGCAAATGGTATAACAGTCCTCTGTTCCCCGCACACTCACTACAGCGCTCGTGACTCAATCCTCTCCACAGACGTCAGCATCCAGCAAGCCAAGCCCTACTAGTTTTGTCATGGATGGCGTCTTCAAGGGGCGGATTTTGGCACAATTTATTTGAGAGCACCTCAATTTGAAAAGGATTTGTTTGGACATTTGAAGAAATTCAGAATTGGACAATTTTTATATTCACAAATTTAATTCTTTAAATGACTTATGCACTAAAAAATAGTTTTGCACATAATTTTGATATTTTTTTTATATTAATTGAGAATAGATATATCTTGTGCACTAATGTTTCTACGCTAAATTAGGAATAGTTTGTGGTTTTAGCGCATTCCTTTATTTAAGTTATAGCACTAAGAAATTTATTTGGTTTCTTTGAGGTGGAATTGCTGCTTTAAAGTATTAAGGGTGTGGCGCTTTTATTACACTTGTGAGATCTCTGGGATAAAGATAGGACTGGACCCAGCAGTGTGTCTACTACACAGTACAGAGCTATCAGTAAATAATGGGCATATGGTGCTATCTGAATGCTGCGAAGGGTCTGGTACCTAAGTTCTGGCATAGACCAGAGGTGCCGAAAATAGAGGATTGGGTGGAGAGAACGAATCAGATATGCAGGATGGAGAAATTGTATTATATGCATGAAGACAAGATGGGGGTATTCTCTAAGAAGTGGAGAGAATGGGAAGAATTTATGGTGAAATATATGAAGTAGCAATGTGAGAAAGATGGAAATATTTATATATCCTATATTCTATATATACTCTAGTTGGGAAAAGAGGTAATGGAACAATGCAGAGTGGGGGGGGGGGGGTTTTATATGGGGGAGGGAGGTTTTATTTGGGGAGGAGGGGAAATTAGAGGGTGGGGAGGTAATGGGAATAAAGATAGTAAGAAATGTAATTAATGATTTGGAAATGTTTTTTTTTGTATGAGAATAGTGATGAAATATGTATTTTATATGGAAAATAAATAAATATTTAAATAAAAAAAAAAGCCAAAAACAGCCACTGTAAAAATGTCCCGTGTGCATGAGGACTAAATAACCTGCAAAATGTAAATGTAAAGCATGGATAAGGTGAATAAAGTCATTCTGACTCACAATGTTTTGTCCTGATTTCCGATGTATTACACATCCTTCTTCAACCCACATGAGAACATATACATTGAGATCCCACGCTCTTGCTGTGTATTTACCTTCTTGTGGGTGTGTATTGGTTAATGACATGCTAATGTAATATTTCCAGCTTAGTATCCGAGTGTAAACTGCCGGCAGGTATTTACATTGTAACAATGGCTGAGATAAAAATAATGACATATCATACAGCCCGCCTGTAGCATGAACACGTACCCTGCAATGCATACAGAGTGCTGTAGACACTCATAGGAAAACTGTTAAAGGTTATTGTGATATATGTTGAAAATAGCGACAGATTCATGTCCTTGTCCACAAATTTGTTGTAGGGAGGCATGGCGGGGGGGTGGGACTAAAGCTGGTGCGTCCATACTGGACAATCCAATGCCAGTGCATGTTTGGCCCTTGGTTGCTATGGGGCTATCGACTGCACAGTGTCATCAGTTGCTAGGGCATTGTTAGCTGTGCAGCCGACAGCATCCTAGCAACCAACAATGCTGTGCAGCCGACAGCATCCTAGCAACCAACAATGCTGTGCTGCTGACAGCGTCCTAGCAACTAGTAATAGGTGGGAAGGGAGGGGTAGCGGGTGGTGCATGCAAACATGTCCTGCTCTTCACTATAGAGCAGGGGTGTCAAACTGGCAAATTCAGCTGTTGAGAAACTACAAGTCCCATCATGCCTCTGCCTTTGGGAGTCATGCTTGTAACTGTCAATCTTGCAATGCCTCGTGGTAATTGTAGTTTCACAACAGCTGTAGGACCGCCAGTTGGACACCCGTGCTATACAGCATCCCAACTCTGAGCACTCTGGCACACTTAGGCTGGCCATACACTATACAATTTTCTTACAGTTTTCTGAGCAATTTCCTTTAGATTTACCTTCAACTATGTAGTGCAAGGGCCTGCCTAATTAGAGACAATTGAAAGTGTTGTTTAGGTTTGACCTCATATTATATGGTTTTTGGTAAATCTAAAGCAAAAGTCTCAGGAAACTTGTATAATGTATGGCCAGCCTTAGAGTTGGTCTTAAAGTGGCACTAAACCTTGGCATAAAAAATATATTCTATATAAGTATGTACTGTATACCTAAAGTGTTACTAAACCTACAACAGTGAAATCAGTCTGTATATGCAGTAAAGCGTGATTGTTATACTCACTGTGGAACCTAAGGGGTTAATCCTCCGCGTTGTGTAAAAAGGATGTTTGATCCTGTCTTCTCTGATCCTCCCCTTCTTCTACTGTCCCCAATCCATCTGCTGATAGAACAGAGCCTTGGGGGCAAGCTGCACATACTCAATTTGGTGTGTATTGCTAGATAGTTTTTTTCTTTGGGAGGGTGCACATGATCATCACAGGGCCAATCAGACAGAAGGTCAGCGGTCCTGCAGGCTCATAGGACAATCAGGGGAGAATGAAAATTCCTCTTTCAAGCTTTAACCAGTGCTCTGCTGGACACTGATAGAAGTCACAAGACTGCTCTAACTGCTGATGAGAAAAGGTTTTTAGCAGTTTATTTTTACTAAAACAGTCGCATTTCCATTTTGGTGTCCTGCTGGAGACCAGATATAGTGAATGCAGAGTCTGGGGAGACCAGATATAGAGAATGCAGGGTCCGGGGAGACCAGATATAGTGAATGCGGGGTCCGGGGAGACCAGATATAGGGAATGCGGGGTCCGGGGAGACCAGATATAGGGAATGCGGGGTCCGGGGAGACCGGATATAGTGAATACGGGGTCCGGGGAGACCAGATATAGTGAATGCGGGGTCCGGGGAGACCAGATATAGTGAATGCAGGGTCCGGGGAGACCAGATATAGTGGATGCGGGGTCCGGGGAGACCAGATATAGTGGATGCGGGATCCTGGGTTTACTAATACTTTAACTTAAAAATGTACTTTCCTTTCTTTTCATTGCTGTGATCCAACTTCCTGTTAGAGGGGGGCTACATTCGTTCTTCAAGATCGCACTGTATGCAGGAACATAGTCGCACCCTCTTACTGCCAGCTATGGACTGTGGGATTTGTAGTGTGTATCAAGCAGTGCACATGATCACAACTAATGCCCACTGCTTGTTCCAAAATAGAGAAGTTGGGGGAAAAGACACAGTAAGAAACTATTTCCTGAAAAAAAGATTACAGGGACATTAAGTCACCAGTCACACCACTGTGATTTAAAATCGTGCAATTTGTGTGCGATTTCTGAAGACTTTATTGTGACTTATGAAGATTTTCAACAATTTCTTGCAATTTGCAGATTTCCATTATATTCTATGTATGTGAAATCGCCACAAAACTGCAGAAAAAGTAATTCAAGAACTACATTAGAAATCGCACTGCAGAAAATCGCACATGTTAAGACACTGACTTTCACATTCATTAGATGCGATTTTAGGTGCAATTTCAATTTCGCAAATCACACTTGAAATCTCACCGAAGTGGCCGGGCACTAAGTAGCAGATGTATATGGGTCATTTTTGGGGAGTCAGGATATCATTTAGTGTCACTATGATTACCTCTGGTTTCCCTATCTACCAACTGGCGATAATTCCTTTTTAATATGTCACTGCTATACCAAAACCAGGTGACACAAAGAACTACCACGAGTCTGCCACGTGTGAAGAAACTAGGGATGCACCGAAATTTCGGTGGTCGAAACGTTTCGGCCAAAAACACCCCTATTGGCCTTTGGCCAATATGAGAATAAGCACTGATACAGGTACTGAAAATTACACCCCGTCCTCACAGCCCCCCCCGCCCACTGCCGCCCGCCGCTGCCGCTCAGTGGTTCTCAACCTTACCTGAGAAACCATCAAACGATCCCAGTGCTGGGCATAGAGATAAGTGGAGGAAAGATGGCCTCCACTCATCTCTATGCCATTGGAGGACTGGAGTGACATCACTTTCAGTATCGGCACCTTGTAAACAAGGCATTTTTTTTAAAGCATAAGATCAATGCTTTGTTTTGATCTAATGCTTTACATTGTAGAGGAGAGATGGGGGGTCTTATTGACCCCATATTTCTCCATAAAGAGGACCTGTCACTGTCTATTTCTATCACAAGCGATGCATGCATTCCTTGTGAAAGGAATAAAAGTGATTACTTTTTTTTTTAAAGGGATGGTGTAAAATAAATAAATAAATAAGTTTACAGTGCCCCTGTCCCCCCGTGATCGCGTGTAGTGGTGAAAGCATATGTAGGCCCACAATCCACACATGTCAGGCATCATCGCAAATGTTGGAGCAAGAGCAATAATTCTAGCACTAGACCTCCTCCGCAACTTTAAACTGGTAACCTGTAGAAATTTTTTAAGCGCCACCCATGGAGTTTTCAAGTACCCTAATTTGACGCCATTCCAGGAGCATGCTCTATTTTTAAGCATGACATGTAGGGTATCTATTTACTCTATTTACTCAGCGTAAGATCATCTTTTACATTTTACAAAAATATTGGGGTGTATATTGTGTTTTTCTTTAAATCACAAATGTATTTTTTTCCAAACAAATTGTGTTTGAAAAATAAATAAATTTTTAAAAACTGCCCGTTTCGGTTTTCAGTCAAGTGCATCCCAAATTTTCGGTTTCAGTTTCGGCACTGAAATTTTCATTTCGGTGCACCATTAGTGGAAACTGTTAATGGAACCGACGCAAGACTTTCATGAATTAGTTTGGCACTTTCAAAATATGCTGATACCCAGGAAGGGTTGCAAATGTTATGATAAATTGTGTCCAGTGTTCTATTACCTTTTTATCTCACTAACAGATCCCTTATTTCTCCACTTCCTCTAAGAATCCAATCTATCCGGCAGAAGTGGTGCCGCCAGGATAGGAACAAATGGTAGTACACAGCCAGGGAGTGCTCACATCAGTCGGCTTTTATTCATTCATAATCTTCCCAAAGAAATAAAATGCTTTTACTGCGACTGCTTGCAAATGGTAGTTGACATAGGCTTTAGTTTACAATTATGTATCCATTTAAGACTACCCGGTGACATCACTGCTGTGCAAATCTACTGCAGAAAAAACTGCGTTGTCATCATGCTAAAGTGGAAAATGTGAAGTCCATTGGGGAAATCAAAAGCTAATAAAACTACAATTTACAGAAAAGACTTTATCTTCAGCTCTCTCTCCTCTACGTCTGTTCAAAGCATTCCTGAGCTTCAGAAAACAGACACTGTATAGCGTAGAGCAGTGAGCTGAGTGTAATCTGAGACCTGAATGGAGGGAATGGACACCTTCCTAACACTGTCTCATAAGGAAACATGCACAGATGAGGCTGCCAGTCACCTGCTGTGTGCTGGGCGGGTGGGGGAGCGGGATTTATCTCCAAGGATTGTCTGGTGTTGGCATAGGCTGTCATCAGTGACTCATGTAGATAGCAGAGGAATGAGAGTGCAGGCAGAAATCACACTAGGCACTTTGGATCAAGGAAAGTACACACTATAGAAGGATGTGCTTTGTTTATATTTCTTTTTAGAGGTATATTACCACTTTAATTCTAATGACAAGCTGCATTATAGGTGTCAATTTCTATTTGCCCATAGTCCCTTTTTTAAAAATTCTTTAATTCTATCTTTAAAGTTTTTCAGCAGGACACCACAAACTGATTGAAGGTACAAGGCACTTAATATCCAGAAACAGTAAATATCAAATAAAAAAAACAATCTAGCATACGTGTATTAGGGCCAGGTCATACCATGCCCAGAGCTGAATCATACAGAAACTCACTGGGTAGTGCTGTGAGATTCACATTTGGCTCTGCACAGTGCGATTTTAAGCCCATTCATTTTGAATGGGGTCAAATTGCACCACGCCGTGCCGAAGTGGTGCATGCACTACTTTTTAAAATGCACCATAGCTGGATCGCATGGTACTTTTGTACCGGTGTGGGCAAACAGACTGGGCTTGTGACCTGCTTTTGGGGTTTTGCTAAATTTTTTGACACCTGATAGCACTGCACCATTTCTTCAGGTTGGCAGGAATCCAGTGGAGAGGAAATGTCTCCTATTTTGGGCTCCAGGTAGCCACCTTGGGGAGGACAGTGATCCTAGAAGGTTTTTTTTTTTTTTTTTTTTAAGTCCGCAAACGTGCAGATAACGAAAAACCCGTAAGTGAATCACAAAAAAAGTGCAAGTGTAAAACACCACATGAAAAAGTGCACTTAGGGGTGTGCTTTGTCCTTCCCCGAAGGGGATGGACCACTACCCTGATCCCCCAGGGCACAAAGCTCCTGACAGGGACAAGGTTCCCACTTGGTCCTCCTGGCCAAAAGGCCTGGTGGACCACCGTTCCTTGTGGCCAGCTGAAGCCAGGCACTGAAGTCCCACAAGATCTGGACAGCCATCTTGATGAAGGACCATATAGGGGCCAACGTCATGCAGTACGCCTGCAGTGAGGCAGTAAGATAGGGAGAGATTAATAATGCCGCGCTCCTATTTGTATACATATATATCTCTATGTCTCTATATCCAATCTGTGCTCATTCTACTTAATAAATAGTGATATTCCATAAACTAAAATAATTGTTGATATATTGCCAATACACACATACACAACCTAAATTTGTGTGATAAATAATAATCAATATAGGACCTTGATATAATGTGAATAATAAATAAGTGAATATATCAATAACAGTATAAATATAATTAGTGCCACTCTAATTATATATGATCAATCCGGCAATATTAGTGCAAAAATATACTAATGTGCACGTGCATAAGTGTAATATATGAAAAATAAATAAATAAAGTCTTTATAAGCAAGTGCCAAAGTGCAGGTGAATCCTTGTTCCCTCTCGCCAGGTGCTTTGTGGTCTCCCTATGCGCTCACCTTTAGGTTTGCCTGAATGAATTCAGGCAAAAAAACTTTTTGATCCTTCCAGGATCGGTGGGTTGATGCTCTGTGTGATTAGATGTGCCAAGGTGTAGATGTAGGTACCATGCCGCCCTGGACTACCAAGGAACTGTGTATCGCTGTGAAATATCGCTACAGGCAGAAATAAATTTCCACTTTTAAAAGGATAAAGCACAATGGTTTGTTTTTCTTTTATCTACATCTGACCCTTAAATTCCACATGGGTGAGAGGAGGAAATGAGAAGGAGGTGACCCCTGGAGGGGAATAAGGAGAAAGAGCTGGTCTTTAAATCGGTGTATGAGCAGTTGTTAAAGGAGAAAGAGGAGAGTACAGGAGTACCTACATCTACACCTTGGCACATCTAATCACACAGAGCATCAACCCACCGATCCTGGAAGGATCAAAAAGTTTTTTTGCCTGAATTCATTCAGGCAAACCTAAAGGTGAGCGCATAGGGAGACCACAAAGCACCTGGCGAGAGGGAACAAGGATTCACCTGCACTTTGGCACTTGCTTATAAAGACTTTATTTATTTATTTTTCATATATTACACTTATGCACGTGCACATTAGTATATTTTTGCACTAATATTGCCGGATTGATCATATATAATTAGAGTGGCACTAATTATATTTATACTGTTATTGATATATTCACTTATTTATTATTCACATTATATCAAGGTCCTATATTGATTATTATTTATCACACAAATTTAGGTTGTGTATGTGTGTATTGGCAATATATCAACAATTATTTTAGTTTATGGAATATCACTATTTATTAAGTAGAATGAGCACAGATTGGATATAGAGACGTAGAGATATATATGTATACAAATAGGAGCGCGGCATTATTAATACCTTATATATTGATCTGACACTACCAAGTGAGTTTGTGTAAGTGCCAGCGCACCTAACACAAAAAATTAGCACATAATTGTTTAACACCCACAGAATACCTCATTCTTAATAGCTCACAAGGATTCACATTATATAAAGATAGGGAGAGAACTCCACTGGTTAGGGAAAGTGCAGGTGCAGGAGTAGGGAGAGGTTCCTGATGAGTAGGTGTTTGTAGGCTTCTTTTCCATCTGGTATCTCTGTTGCATTGGACCCGAACAGTCTTCCTCTGACCACCATATACCGCAAAGAACCCAGTCATCTTACCTCACCACCACCCCTCCAATGGAATGGAGCTCTCCTTTGGCACTGTGAAATTGTAAGTGGAATTTGTACACTGCCCCCCTACCAGCGTCCTGCATATTGCCTGTATTTTATAAATAAACTATATTAGGGATTGATCATGGACTTCAGCATCTGCACTTTTTCATATTGATTCCACTTTACATAGAGTGCAAGTGAAGATTGTAAAATGATTCAATATTCTAATTAATGATTCAATTATGCAATCATGAGAAAAGCACCTGCACATGATTGGGTATTCAGTGTGAACCAGAATTAGCTTTTCACATGAATGGATAATTGAAGTGAGTATTCTCAACATCTCTAGTAATTCAGTCTCGGTGTAAGGGCCAGCTGGTTTTCAAAAAAGGAACTGTCATGGCTGTTGGCTCTGGAGTTCTTTATCTATTCTTACATAGTTACTTAGTTTAGAAGGTTTAAAAAAAAGACTCCGGTCCATCCAGTTCAACCTACAGTATGTGTGTGATTTTTATTCTCCAATAATTCCCATAGCCCTGTATATTCTGCTTCCTGATGAAGGCATCTAAAAGGTTTTTGAAGCTGTCAACATTCTCAGATGGTACCATGTCCTTTCAGAGGAAATTTTACATGTTTTACTCCTCTAACAGTAAAGAACCCTTTCCTCAATCTAAGGTTAAATCTCCTTTCTTTTAACCTCAAATTGTGGCCATCTGCCTTCTTCAGCGACCCTAGAATAAACAATTTTACTACAGTTACTGGAGTCACCTTTATTATTATTAGAAATTCTGTATATACAGTCATGGCCGAAATTGTTGGCACCCTTGATATTTCTCCAGGAAATCATGTATTTCTCACGAAACGTATTGCATTAACACATGTTTTGCTATACACATGTTTATTCCCTTTGTGTGTATTGGGACAAAACAAAAAAAGGGAGGAAAGAAAGCAAATTCGACATAATGTCACACAAACCTCCAAAAATGGGCTGGACAAAAGTATTGGCACCCTTTCACAACTGCGGATAAATAAGAATGTTACAAGCATGTGATGCTCCTGTAAACTCACCTGGGGCAAGTAACAGGTGTGGGCAATATAGAAATCACACCTGAAAGCAGATAAAAAGGAGAGACGTTCACTTAACCTTTGCATTGTGTGTCTGTCTGTGCCACACTAAGCATGGACAACAGAAAGAGGAGACGAGAACTGTCTGAGGACCTGAGAACCAAAATTGTGGCAAAATATCAACAATCTCAAGGTTACAAGTCCATCTCCAGAGAACTAGATTTGCCTTTGTCCACAGTGCGCAACATTATCAAGAAGTTTGCAACCCATGGCACTGTAGCTAATCTCCCTGGTCGTGGACGGATGAGGAAAATTGATGAAAGATTGCAACGCAGAATAGTCCGGATGGTGGATAAGCAGCCCCAAACATGTTCCAAAGACATTCAAGCTGTCCTGCAGGCTCAGGGAGCATCAGTGTCAGCGCGAACTATCCGTCGACATTTAAATGAAATGAAACGCTATGGCAGGAGACCCAGGAGGACCCCACTGCTGACACAGAGACATAAAAAAGCAAGACTACAGTTTGCCAAAATGTACTTGAGTAAGCCAAAAGCCTTCTGGGAAAACGTCTTGTGGACAGATGAGACCAAGATAGAGCTTTTCGGTAAAGCACATCATTCTACTGTTTACCGAAAACGGAATGAGGCCTACAAAGAACAAAACACAGTACCTACGGTAAAATATGGTGGAGGTTCAATGATGTTTTGGGGTTGTTTTGCTGCCTCTGGCACTGGGTGCCTTGACTGTGTGCAAGGCATCATGAAATCTGAGGATTACCAAAGGATTTTGGGTCGCACTGTAGGGCCCAGTGTCAGAAAGCTGGGTTTGCGTCCAAGATCCTGGGTCTTCCAGCAGGACAATGACCCCAAACATACGTCAAAAAGCACTCAGAAATGGATGGCAAAGAAGCGCTGGAGAGTTCTGAAGTGGCCAGCAATGAGCCCAGATCTAAATCCCATTGAACACCTGTGGAGAGATCTTAAAATTGCTGTTGGGAAAAGGTGTCCTTCCAATAAGAGAGACCTGGAGCTGTTTGCAAAGGAAGAGTGGTCCAAAATTCCGGGTGAGAGGTGTCAGAAGCTTATTGATGGTTATAGGAAGCGACTGATTTCAGTTATGTTTTCCAAAGGGTGTGCAACCAAATATTAAGTTAAGGGTGCCAATACTTTTGTCCAGCCCATTTTTGGGGTTTTGTGTGACATTATGTCATATTTGCTTTTCTGCCTCTGTTTTATATTTGTTCCAATACATACAAAGGGAATAAACATGTGTATAGCAAAACATGTGTTAATGCAATACCTTTTTTGTGTGAAATACTTGATTTTCAGGAAAAATATCAAGGGTGCCAACAATTTCGGCCATGACTGTAGTCCTACAGAACAGACAGTGCACATCTGATTTTCTGCTTCACTGCAACAAGGAAACAAGAAACTTTATTCAGAGAAAATACATAAATGCAGTTACAAACTTAAAAACACTGGCATCTACTGCTCTAACAATATAACTCTAGTGAATACTGATGTAATTGTTACACAAAAATACATGAACACTGTATTCCAACACCCCCACCCAACAACTACTCCTTATATTAGTCCCATTTCAGGTCTCAGTTCTATAAATCTGTTTCTTGTAAGCGGAACTTTGATCCACTTTTGTTTCTCATGGGTTGGAAATCTTTGCATCTCATCCCATGAATCTGGCTCTGGTTTTAATACTACATGAGCAACATAGGACAAACGTTTGGCTAGGATGCTTGTATTGCTTTTGGTGGATTTCCTGATTAAAGCCTCTTGTGGCCTGGTTTCTTTTTTTTTACAGTATTTGGATTGTCTGCATTAATTTCTATTTGTGTCACTTTGTTACTTATCTTGATATGACACTGATGTGGAATTTCACTCAGTTTGAAGCGTTTGTGTTAGTTCATGAAATTTTGAACATACTGAAGTTTCATCAACAATTACACTTCTACAGATGGTTATCATGTTTGTGTCTTAGTGTAGAATTATGTATCCCTTTTGAGATTCACTGTACCCCAGAAGTACTCCTTCCTTTGCTCATATTGGGATGTGCACATAAGCTTTGCTTCCAAATTTTTTTAGATGGTTCAAATTAGGAGCTATTCCATTCCACAGTTCATATGGAGCTTTCTCGGTTGATTTTCCTGGTAGTCGATTTTGAAGATAAAATGCAGTCATAGTTGCCTTCCCCTAGTATGTGGTTGGCATATCTGCATCGAACAACATGGGTCTTCCACTCTCGCATAGAGTACAGTTCACTCTTTCTGCAACTCCGTTTTTTTCTGAGTTGTATGGTATAGTAGTTTGAAATATTATGCCATGATTTCTGAGAATCACCTATGTGTCATCACCTGTATATTTAGGTCCATTGTCTGTAGGCAATACGCTCGGCATTTTTCCAGGTTTTTTGCCTACTTGAGCAAAATACTGTTCAAGTTTCTCTGATAGTTCACTTTTGTTTTGCAACAGATATGGTGTAGTATACCTGGTGTAATCATCTAAAAAAATGAGAAAATAAATCTTCTTTTCTAGAGTAAATTTTTCCATTGGACCACAAAGATCTGAATGAATTACGTCCAGAGTTTTAGGTCTGCTGATACTCTGCTTTGGAAAGGCCTTTCTTGTCATTTTTCCTTTTATACAGGTGGTGCATTTCATTGTTTGATCACGTGGACCAGGGGTGGACTGACCATTCGGGCACCCGGGCACTGCCTGAGGGCCCGGGGTCAGTATGGGGCCCCATGAAATGCCCCTGGTACCTTTTTTATAGGCTTTTTTGGGTGTGCTTTGAGTGTGGGCAAGGACACAGGGGCCCCATGATCCCCTATTACCCAGGGGCCCCATGAGTTGTCAGTCCGCCCCTGCCGTGGACTAATTTGTATTCCGCTTGCATAGTCATTCTCAGATAATAAATATATTTATTATTTCAGGACTTCTGTGCCCAAGTTGTCTGTGCCATGTGTGAATGCAGGTTGAATGTTTTTCCTCCTTGGCAGTATTAACCGCCTTATTGCAGTTCAGCTGATACAGTTCATCTGTAATTTTAGACTTTGCAAGTAAGATATCCCCTTTTGTGATGGTACAATTGTCACCTTGGAAGGTTACTACATTGCCTTGTTTTGTGAGCTTCTTCACTGAGCAGGGACACACAGGGCATTTTTCACAGGTATATTTCTGGTGACAAGCTGGGAAATAAAAAAGTAAAGAAAACCATCTCCCATTCCTACTGATTCCATTATTTGCTGTGGTGATTTTTTCCATTTTACTCTAGTCAAGATGAATAAAGAAATTTCTGTGGTTTGCCATGTGACTCGTAGCTCCTGAATCAACACACCATGCCTGAAAAGATGAGGTACAACTTTTGGATTAAAAAACATATTCATTATCTGAAGTCTTTGGTCACACTTTTGGCCTTTTGTAGTTTAGTTTGTTTTTGCATTCTAGCTTTCCAAATTCTGCAATCTGCTTTTAAATGGCCTTGTTTCTTACACACAAAGCATTCACGTGTTTCTTGTTGGATGTTACTGTTTTTGTTCCTATTTTTCTTTTTAAAGCATTAATGCGTTCTGTTTTACACTTATATTCATCCACAAGCTTGCCCTTAATATATTCCGAAGTCAATTCATCATCTGGGTGTGCATCAAGTGTGACAAGCATTTCAAAACTTTCTGGTAAACCTCTAAGTAATTGTTCTGTGACATGAAAATCTTTTATTTCTTCTCCTATAAATTGTAAGCGTTCAACCATTTCCAAGGTGTGCTTTATGTAATCCTGCATATCTTGGCCTTTCATCAGCTTGGTTTGGCATAGCTTTCTAATTCAGTACGGTTTATTACTAAGATTAGCTCTTTCATGTACCTTTTGTAATCCTTTCCACATTTCTTTAGCAGTTTCACACTTACATATATGTATGGTTTGATCATTTTCTATGCTAAGAGAGCTTTCTGATCTTTCTCTATCCACTCATCTGAAGGGTGTTCTGGCCTGACTTCATTTATATGTTTCCACGTGCCTTCTCTTATTAGCAGTAATTTCATCTTGAATTTCCAAGACTGGTAGTTCTGGTTTGCTGCAACTGTGTTATTGACCATTTTCTTTTATTCTGTTGCAGTCTTCTTTCTGTTGCCGTATCTTGCACTTATTTGCTGTAGCTGGCTATGACTGGGTCCATAACCTGTTAGAAATTCTGTATATAGCCCTACAGACTATGTATATAGCCCTACAGACTAGACAATGTACAGTCAACATGTACTCTTCCACTTCACTGCAACAAGGAAACAGGAAACTTTTTCAGAGAAAATACATAGAGTTTACCATAGATACAGCTACAAACTGTAAATAACTGTAATCTATGTAAGCAATCCTCATAGCTGAGGTCCTCCTTAACAATTTTGTTGCCATTCACTAAAATCTTTACAAATCAACAACATCTTTCCTGAGGACTGGTGACCAAAAGTGAACTGCATATTCAAGCTGAGGGTGAATCAGTGTTTTGTAAATGGGTAGAATTATTTATCTCTGGAATTTCTGATCTTTCTAATACACGGGTATATTTTTCCAGCTTTGTTGGCTGCAGCTTGGCACCGCATGCTATTGCATGTGATTTACAAGCACTCCAAGATCCTTTTCCATCACTGATTTTCCCAGGAGAGCCCCTCCTAATGTGCATTTGTGAAACCCAAGTGCATACCTTTACATTTTTCATTATTAAACCTCATCTGGCATGTAGGTCCCCTATCCCCTATTTTATCAATGTCTGTCTGTGAAGATGCTATATCCCAGTGGTCTCCAAACTGCAGCTCGCGGGCTGGATGCGACCCTTTGCTTTTCTTTATCTGACCCTTGGGGCACTGTTCCTTCCACTGCTAGGAGGTTCTATTCCTCCAAATGGCACCAACAATGAGGTACCATTCCTTTCACTGACACCAACAGTGTCCTACTTTTCTTCCCATGGACACCAGCAGTGGGTCACTATTCCTCCCACTGGCACCAACGATGGAGCAGAACTCCTTCCACAGATATAAACCTTCCACTGACACCAACAATGGGGCAGTATTTCTTCTACTAATGCCAAAGATGGGGCACTATTTGTCCAGCTAACCAGGTGTGCTATCTAATTTCTTTACTCCCACTGCCCACCAAACCTTAGACATGATCTACTCCCACTGATTCTGGTGCAGTTTCTACTCCCACTGGCTACAGTCCAGCCCCCCTAAAGTCTGAAGGACAGTAAACTGGCCCTTTGGTTGGAAAGCTTGGAGACTCCTGCTATATCCTATGATGAAGTAATTTCCTGAAATAATTTGTTATCATCAGACTCTGAAATTGAACTCTTGATTCCAACCTCTATATAATTCTTAAACAAAATGAACAAAATTGGCCCCAAGATAGAACTTTGAGGCCACCACTCACAATTTTAGACCATTCAGAGAATGAGACATTTATTGCTACCCTCTGGGCCCCTCCATGTAACCAGTTCTCTATCCATGGACATACAAGGGGGGATTTACTAAAGCTGAAGCATTTAGAATCTGGTACAGCTTTGCATGGTAGTCAATCACCTTCTAACTTCAGTTTGTTCAATTAAGCTTTGACAATATAACCTGGAAGCTGATTGGTTTCTATGCAGAGCTGCACCAGATTTTGAACTCTCTAGTTTTAGTAAATTTCCCCCACAATGTCATTGATTCCAACAGACCTTCTTTTTGTAGATTACATTTTTTTTTGGGGGGAATCCATTAGCGGGTAAGGAGTATTTCAGAATTCCTACGTCATGTTTCATCTAATGGATTCTCTGTAGGTATTTAAATCATTTATTTGCACACAAATGGATAATTGAAGTGAATATTCTCAACTCCATTACTAAATCAGTCTCAGTATAGGGGCCAGTTGGCTTAAACAAGACTTTTCAAGATTGGTACTGTCCTCGCTGCCAGCCTTGGAATTATTTATATATTCTTATGGGGGAATTAATTAGCAGGTACAGAGTGCTACAGAATTCCTACATCAGGATCCATCTAGTGGATTATTATTATGACAGGTACTTATATAGCGCTGTCAATTTATGCAGTGCTTTACAAATATATATATATTACATTATTATTATTATTATACAGGATTTATATAGCGCCAACAGTTTGCTCAGCGCTTTACAATATAAATGGAGACAATACAGCAACAATACTGTTCAATACAAGAGGGTCTTTGGAGCTTACAATCTAAGAGGAAGGGGCACATTCACATCAGTCCCTAACCCTCAAGGGGTGTACAATCTAATATCCCTGACTTATATATAAACATACTAGGGTCAATTTAGTCAGCAGCCAATAAACCTACCAGCATGTCTTTGGAGTGTAGGAGGAAAGTAAAGATCCTGGAGGAAACTCATGCAAGCAGAGGGAGAACATGCAAGCTCCAGGCAGGTGGTGCTGTGGCTGGGATTTGAACCAATAAACCTAGTGCTGCCAGATGGAAGTGCTAACCACTTAGCCACTGTGGATTCCCCCATAGGCATTTAAAGAATTTGCTTTTCACATGAATGGATAACTGAAAGTGAATATTTTCAACTCCTTTAGAACATATTTTATAGATTAAATGTTTCTTATGGAGCATCTATTAGTGAATACAGGGTTCTACATAACTCCTACACTCATTTAGTGCTTTCCCTTTAGACATTCAAAGAATTTTCTTTCCACATGGATGGATACATGAAGTGAATAGTCTTAGCTCCTTTAGTAAATCAGTCTCAGCATAAGGGCCAGTTGGCTTACACAAATTCTTATGGGGAATCCATTAATAGGTAAGGAGCGCTATAGTATTTCTACACCAGTCTCCATCTAGACTGGAGACATATTACATGAGATTGTTAGATAGCACTGCTTCTGTACTGAAATGTATTGTAATTGTACTGTCTCCCTTATATTGTAAAGTGCTGCGCAAACTGTTGGCGCTATATAAATCCTGTATAATAATAATAATAATAAATAACACAGATATGTGTTTCCGCAGGGGCCCAGAGGGATGCACAAATGGCCGAATTGGGTCCCAGGGCAGCAGGTTGGGCGTCACGGCTTTACAAGATAGAACCATGCCCCACCTGAGATCTGTTTAGTGTTGAATCGACCTTTGATCCCACCAATATAATTGCAGTACCATCTCTTTTTTCTCTAGTAATGCTCAAATACAGCCCTCAATATGACAACCCATAGAAGCTGCTTGTGTTTTTTACAATCTATAAAAGAGTCAGGAATAGGTAAAATAAAACGAATGGCAGTTAACAATTTATTGCACGTTATAAGGTAATGTCATCATACAATGTGTTCCATTTATGCAGAATCCATTTGTTTGTAATTCAGCTCACAGTATATTTTCCATCCTTGTTTGGTACTTTCCTCATCTCAAATTAATGACCTGAATCTCTACGATAATTCAGCACATAACCCATAAATGCGCTTTGTATACTGGAGTATTGGAGAATATTTACTGGTTTAATTATTTATATCCCTGCTCTTAATTTCATCTGAAATATTTATACATGCTTTCTGTGCCGCAAATCTCTGAAATTAGTGTATGGATGATGTAAGGCGCTCGGTTTTAAAATATTCGCTGGGATAGCAACCACAAATGATTAGAAAAGATTGTTACGAAACGCAGAAAATGATTAATTCTAAAAGCCTGCCTCGTGTTAAAAAAAAAAAGCTGGTGATATTACCTGATAATTGTCGGGATAATGGCGAAACCAGGAACAAAGAGTTCACATTATAGAAATTGAAGCTTGTCTTCAGATTATTTGTTTACCCAGCATTGCGCTCATATGCTTTGGAGAACGTCCAAATATACACTGAGAAAGAGCTGCTAGGATAATGGGAAAGGTCTGTTCTGCTCACCACACCGGATTGGCTGGTCTCCCTGTCAATTCTTAGTTAAAAGGGTGGTAAAGGCTGAAGGTTTATTACCACCATACAATCTGTGTACTGTTGCCCCCCACAGACCCCCTAATACTCACTTGAGCCCCCTCTCAATCCAGTTATGTGCACAGGAGCCTCGGCTGTCATGAGTCTCTCTCCCCATTGGCTGAGACAGCAGCGGGAGCCATCATTCTATGCCTGAAGGTAAAAAACCTTTTCAATTCAGCATCCCCCCAGCCCCCCCTAATACTCACCTAAGTCCCCGCTCAATCCAGCTATGTGTACAGGAGCCTAGGCTGTCCCGGGTCTCTCTCTCCTCATTAGCTGAGACAGCAGCGCCTGCTGGCTAGCACTGTCAATGAGGAGAGAGTGTGGGGGGGAGGGGAGCGCATAGACCGGGGTTTGCCAACAAACATGCACCAGTGCCCCCATAGCAAGACGAGGCAGCGGGGGACCCAAGGAGGATCATGGCTGCTCTGTCCAAAACCTTTGCACAGAGCAGCATGACATGTTTGTTATTAAAAGAAAATCCTTTAATTGGGGTTTAGTAACACTTTAATGGACCTTAAATTGTACACTCCTTGAGGGTGGTTCGGCCTGTGGACCAACAGTCCTACTATTATTTCTGCTGATAAGGCTGTGCTGAGTGTAGTCAGACAATAGTGACTAAAGAAAATAGGCCACAACGTCTAATAACTATGTGCAATGTTCCCCCAATCTCTTTAACGCCTGGTCTATAACTAACTGAGCATCCACCTCATCAAGAATAACCTTCTTGATCCCCTTCAGAGTGGATTTAGCCTTCAACACTTCATAAAAACTGCTCTCCTAAACCTCACAAACGATTTACTGACAGCAAAAACCAATAAACACTATTCTGTACTCCTACTTCTGGACCTCATGGCTGCAATTGATACAGTTGACCACCCCTTCCTCCTGAAAAAAAATTTACTCCCTTGGTATCTGTGACTGTGCTCTTCATTGGTTTTCATCCTACCTATCCCACCTTCAGTGTCACTTACAATTCTACTTCCTCCTCTCCCCTTCCTTTTTCCATTGGGGTCCCCCAATGTTCTGTTCTTGAACCTCTCCTATTCTCAATCTACACCTCCTCCCTGGATCAACTGATAGCCTCTGATGGCTTTCAATATCATTTCTACACTGATGACACCCAAATCTACCTCTCTACCCCTCAGCTCACAACATTGGCCTCCTCACGTTTCACTAACTTATTGATGACATATCAGCCTAGATGTCACACCACTTCCTCAAACTCGATATATCTAAAGCCGAGCACCTAATATTTCCTCCTCCACGTGTCCCTTCCCCTGACTTCTCTGTTAAGATCAATGGCACAACCACAACCCATCCCCACATGCCAGGGTACCAGGTGTAATCCTGGACTCTGAACTTTCCTTTCAGCACCACATCCAATCACTTTCCAAAGCTTGCTAACTCTACCTCTGCAATATCTCCAAAACATGTCCCTTCCTAACCAATGACACCACAAAGCTCCTAATTCTCTCCCAGGTCATCTCTCACCTCGAATACTGCATCTCCCTCCTCATTGGCTTACCTTTACATAGGCTATCCCCCCTCCAGTCCATCATGAATGCTGCTGCCAGACTCATCCACCTTACCAACCATTTAGTGTCTGCTACCCCTCTCTACCAATCTCTCCCATTGGCTGCCACTAGGCCAATTAATAAAATTCAAAATACTAACAAGTTACAAAGCCATCCATAACTCGGCCCCCAGCTACATCACTAACCAAGTCTAAAAATACCAAAGTGTATTCTTCATTCTAAGACCCCCTGCTCTCTAGTTCCCTTGTCACCTCCTCCTGTGCTCACCTCCAGGACTTCTTCCAAGACGCTCCCATCCTATGGAATTCCCTACCCCAATCTGTCTGACTATCTCCTGCTCTGTCCACTTTTAGGCGATCCCTAAAAACATTTCTCTTCAGAGAAGCCTATCCTGCCCCCTACAAACAACTGTACATGTATTTTCTCCATTGGCTCATCCCCCACAGTTATTACCTTTTGTATCTCTTGACCCTCCCCTCTTAGATGGTAAGCTCTAACATGCAGCGCCCTCTGATTCCTCCTGTATTCAATTGTATTGTAACTGTACTGTTTGCCCTCACATTGTAAAGCGCTGCTCAAACTGTTGGCGCTATGTAAATCCTGTATAATTATAATAATAATACAATTGCTACACAAGCCATATTGTAGTTTATTGCTAAAAAAAGTTACCTTTCCTTTCAATTTGCAGCTGCTGTAATTTTCTGTAAAATTCAATGCAATCTGACAACCCGGAGGCATGCTTGTATGAGTGGCTCATTGATTTTCCCACAAAAGTACATTAAGATACAAATCAAATTGTGCGCATCCTTATGCAAAAAAAAAAAAATTTCCAAAGGGTTAATCACAACCAAAGGGATACAGACAGATATTAGAACATTGCAAGTGCATCATCTGGTTAATACTAAAAAAGTCACTCCCATTCAGATTCACCTTACACACTGACATAGCCCAACAAACAGCTTTTTCTTCAGAGCAGAAACAGATAAAAATCTGTTCGAAAGTTTGTTAAAATGCATGCAACATACAGATCACTCAGAGGGGAGTGGGGTTTTTTTCAGAACAAAAGTGGAGTACTTTTACCTTGGTACAATTAACCTCCTCGGCGGTATAATCAAACCAAAAACACTGACATTTGAAATTCAGAGGCAAATTCGCACATCACTGAGCAAAGTCGCAAAATCGTTTTCCGTGTCTGATGACGAATTTCCCCCACGAATCATTATCACTCAATTCTGCAAGTGGTTCTGATTTACTATCGCTGTTCTAAAACCACTTTTGACGTAAAGCGATGCTTTTTGGACGCCATGGACTTTTCTAAGTTTCCAGGTAGAAAGAACAGTCAAAATACAGGCAAGGCGTAGGACAAAGCACTCGGGACAAAATGTATGTGAAATGCATTGAAACAGCAATGACAGCAAAAATGAAATTTTTTCAAAATTTCAAATTTCCCGCCGGTTCCGGCGCCCGTACGTCCCGACGTCACAGAGGCCGGAACAAAGAAGCCGGATGCCGGCATCGGCCGGAGGAGATGGCCGGGGACGCTGCAGGGGACACATCGTGGGAGCGAAGGACAAGGTAAGTGCTGCAGGGACCCCCTGAGCAACGCCGCATGGTAAGCCCGAGTGTAGCTCGGGGTTAGCGCTCTTGGTATAGAAATTTTACCCCGAGCTACACTCGGGATTACCGCTAAGGAGGTTAAAATAATGTTGCCCTTTAAATCAGAATTCAGTGGTGCCAGTAAAAGGGAATTATTTTGTATTTGGCCTGTGTTCAAGGTTTCAAATGACTGGGAAATAACTATACCAGGGTATACACTTTACAGGAATGACAGAGTAGGGAAGAAGGGAGGTATAGTTGCCATATATATCAAAAATAGCATAATGCTAACATTAATTCAAAAAACAAATGAAATGCTCGAAACTCTCAGGATCTGCCTTCCAACCAGAGAGGGATCTTCCCTTAGAATTGGTGTAAAACACAGACCCCCGGGACTGACTGAAGATTATGATGACTTGCTGATTGACAAGATAGTTCAAATGGCAATGAAGGGGAAGCTTTTGATTATTGGTGACTTCAACATGCCTGAAATTAACTGGAATTCTCAAACTGCTATTACAAGCAGAAGCAGGGATGTAATGGATGCACTGAATGGGGTTCCTCTAAAACAGATAGTAAAAAGTCCAACCCGAGGTGATCATATTCTAGACCTAGTACTGACAAATAAGGATCGACTGCCTGATGTTGAGGTGGGGGAAAATTTGGGTTCTAGTGATCACCAATGTCTTTGGCTTGATATTAAAACAAGAATTGAAAAATCATATACAAAAACAAGTTTTAGAGTTCAAAACGATACATTTTGCTGAAATGGGTAAATTTCTAATAAATGAGTTGAAATGTTGGAGTAAAATGGCAGGAGTAATAAATCTGTGGTCACTGTTAAAGTCTATCATCCTGAGGCAGCTAGATTATATATCAGGCAAGTTAGTAAGAATAAACAGAAGAAAAAACAAACAAGAGGTAAGCAGGGGTGGACTGACAACTCATGGGGCCCCCGGGCAATAGGGGATCATGGGGCCCCTGTGTTCTTGCCCAAACTCAAAAAAGCCTATGAAAAAGGTACCAAGGGCATCTCATGGGGCCCCCTACTGACCCCGGGCCCTCGGGCAGTGCCTGAGTTTCCAAATGGTCAGTCTGCCCCTGGGAGGTAAGTGGGATTAAAGGATAAAAAAATCAGCATATAGGAGATTCAAGGATACAGGAGTATAAAAATAAACAAAAGGAGGGCAAACACATTATCAGTGTTGCTAAAGCACAAAAAGAGGCGGAAATTACTAAATCTATTAACCACTTCAATACAGGGCACTTTCACCCTCTTCCTGCCCAGGGCAATTTTCAGCTTTCAACGCTCTTGCACTTTGAAAGACAATTGCGCGGTTATGCAACACTGTATCCAAATGAAATTTTTATTATTGAGACAGACAGAGCTTTCTTTTGGTGGTATTTGATCACCACTGTTTTTTTTTTTTTTTGCTAAACAAACAAAAAATGACTGAACATTTTGGAAAAAACCCAAACATTTTTCTGTTATAAAATTTTGCACATAAGTAATTTTTCTTTTTCACTGATGTGCGCTAATGAGGCTGCACTGATGGGTATTGATGGGCACTCATAGGCTGCACTGATGAGCAGTGGCAGGCTCCACTGATGGGCACTGATTGGCACTGATGAGGCTGCACTGATCATCAGGGCACTGGGTCAGTGCTCTGATTTACAGTGTAAATGTTCCCTGTCAGAAATGCTGGTTACCAGCTCTCCTCTTCTCATGCTGTGACAGCACATGAGGAAAAGACGGCCGATAACAGGGAAGTCTGTTTACAAAGTGATCAGCTGTGATTGGACACAGATGATCACATGTTAAAGGGATGCTGTGATTGGCCCTTTACTGTGATCTGTGATCAGCTGTGTTTGAAGAACACAGTAGTCACAGAGCGTGCCCGATGCGCTCCCCAGGGGTGGGGTTCTGGGAGGATGTCAATAGATGCCCTCCCAGGACAAGTTGACTGCACTGTAGCCGTCTTTTGGCTATTGCACGGTTGGCAAATGGTTGAGATAAAACCTTTTTTAGGTACATCAGTGATAGGAAAAAAAAATACAATAGGATCACTAAAAAGAAAACTGGACACAATACTTATGTTGAGGGAGACCTGGATCTAGCAAACCACTTAAACAATTACTTCTGTTCAGTCTTCTCAAAAATTTATTACAATAACAAGTTGTGGATTCATATTGATTCTAATAATTACAGTTCATTTGTAGGATTTCTGGAGACAGAGGTAGCAGAGGAACTGGCTCGGTTATAGCTTAATATGCAATGGGCCCTGATGGCATTCATCCCAGAAGTCTAAGAGAACTTCAAGGTTTAGTATGGGCAGCACAGTGGCTAAATGGTTAGCACTTCAGCCTGGCAGTACTAGGTTCATAGGTTCGATTCCCAACCACAGCACCACCTGCCTGGAGTTTGCATGTTCTCCCTGTGCCTGCTTGGATTTCCTCTGGGTACTCTGGTTTCCTCCCACACTCCAAAGACATGCTGGTAGGTTAAATGGATCCTGTCTAAATTGGCCATAGTATGTGTATGTATGAATGTGAGTTAGGGACCTTAGACTGTAAGCCCCTTGAGGGTTAGGGACTGATGTGAATGTACAATATATATGTAAAGTGCTGTGTAAATGGACGGTGCTATATAAGTACCTGAAATAAATAAATAGTTGTTGTACCATTAGCAGACCTTTCTAATTAATATCTTCTAACAAGAGAAGTTCCTCATGACTGGTGGACAGCTAATATTGTACCTTTCCACAAGAAGGGCAGCAAGGTAGAAGCAAGGCAATTACAGGCCAGTGAGTTTAACATCGGATGAAGTCAAGTTAATGGAATCACCTCTGAAAAGAAGGATCATTGATCACTTAAAAACACACAATTTGCTGGACCCAAAACAGCATGGCTTTACTGAGGGCAGATCATGTCAGACTAATCTGGGTTTTTTTTACTATATTACCAATGTTTTGGACCAGGGTGGTGCTGTGGACATAGCATATCTTGATTTCAGCAAAGCATTTGATACAGTTCCACATAATGATCTAATACAAAAGTTGTACAAGCTAGGACATAGCCCTTGGGTGGTTCACTGGATATGCAGCTGGCTAAAGGATAGATACCAGAGCATGGATGTAAATGGGGTTCACTCGGAAAAGAGACCAGTCACTAGTGGTGTACCCCAAGGCTCTGTACTAGGTCCTGTTCTATTTAATCTATATGTAAGTGATATAACTAAAGGTTTGTTGGGCAAGGTATGTCTTTTTTCTGATGATAAAAAGGTGTGTAATCAGGTTGATATCCCTGGAGGAGTCTGTAACATGGAACTTGATTTGGCATTGCTGGAAGATTGGTCAAAGAAGTGGAAATTGCAGTTCAATGTTTCTAAATGTAAAATAATGCACCTAGGGAAAAGGAATCCCTTGAGAGAGTACAACATTGGGGGTACAGTGTTGGCCAGCACTACAGAGGAGAAGAACTTGGGGGTACTTATTTTAGATTATTGCAAAATGGGCAAACAGTGTGGCCAGGCAGTAGGGAAAGCTAATAGAATTCCAGGTTGCATCACTAGAGAGGTCACCAGCAGGAGGAAGAAGGTCCTGATTCCTCTATATAGATCTTTATATCACTGGAGAGGTCACCAGCAGGAGGAAGGAGGTCCTGATTCCTCTATATAGATCTTTATATCACTGGAGAGGTCACAAGCAGGAGGAAGGAGGTCCTGATTCCCCTATATAGATCTTTATATCACTAAAGGGATCACCAGCAGGAGGAAGGAGGTCCCGATCCTCTATATAGATCTTTAGTTAGACCTCATTTAGAATATTGTGTCCAGTCCTGGAGACCTCACTTATAAAAAGATATTGATAAGATAGAATGAGTCCAGAGACGGGGAACAAATCAAGTGACCAAGGGAGGAGGTGTAGATTGAGAAGAGAAAGGGTCCAAGGACAGAACCTTGACGGACCCCTACAGAAAGAGGGAGTGAAGAGGAGGAGGCAGCATTATAGGTAACGCTGAAGGAGCGCTGCGATAGGTAGGAGGAGAACCAGGAGAGAGCAGACTCTCTGAGACCAAGAGAGTGGAGTTTTTTGAGGAGGAGGGGATGGTCAACAGTATCAAAAGCCTCAGAGAGGTCAAGTAGTAAGAGTACGGAGTAGTGATAATTGGTTTTAGCTGTTAGTAGATCATTAGTGAGTTTTAATAGGGCAGTTTCAGTGGAGTGTAGTGAGCGAAAGCCAGACTGTAAAGGGTCAAGAAGGTTGTTGTCGGTGAGGTGGGAGCTCAGGCGATTGTAGACTAAGCGTTCTAGGAGTTTAGAGGTAAATGGCAACAGGGAGATGGGTCTTAAGTTGTTCAGGTTTGTGGGGTCCAGGGAGGGCTTTTTAAGTATGGGAGTGATGTGCGCATGCTTTAGAGGGGAGGGGAAGGCATCAGTAGAGAGAGAAAGATTGAATATGTGAGTGAGGGAGCATAGGATGGAAGAAGAGGGTGACTGTAGTAGTTGTGAGGGGACAGGATCCAGGGGGCAGGTAGTGAGCCAGCTTCTGAGAAAACCTTAGTGACCTCTTCGGTAGTAGCAAAGTCAAAAGAGGAAAGTGTTGAGGGAGGTTTAGTATAAGGTATGCTAAGTGGGATTGATGTCTGTGCAGTGGCGATGCCCCTACGAATTGCATCAATCTTGTTTTTGAAATGATTTGCAATCTCGTTCAGTGAGTGATGTACTGGGTGGAGGTGGAGAAAGTAGAGAGTTAAAAGTGGAGAAGAGACGACGAGGACTGGATGACAAGGTATTAATAACAGTGACAAAGTAGGCTTGTTTGGCAGCATGGAGGGAGGAATTGTATGTTAAGAAAGCAGATTTATATAGGGTGAATGCTTGCTGGGATTTGGTTACACCACAATCGCTCCAGCTCATGACTATGCCGTTTAAGATTTCTGGCGTCGTCAGTTTGCCAAGGTTGTAACAGTCGGGGCCTGATGCTTCGTGTTGTTAGAGGAGCAAGTGAGTCTAATGTGTATGAGAGCGAACATTTGTAGACAGTAGTGGCCAGGTCAGGGCAGGACAGGGGAAAGATTTTGTCATAGAGTTGGTCAGTTGCAGAGTGGAAAGGAGCTGGGTTCAAGTTGTGAAGGTTTCTGCGGGTAATTGTTTGCTGCTTGGAGGGATAGGTGTTTGAAGTCGAGGACACTGTGAAGGTGATGAGATTGGGATCAGAGTGAAGAAAGGGGGAGTTTGTGAGGTTGTAGGGAGTGCAAAGATGGGAGAAAACAAGGTCTAATGTATTCCCATCAGAGTGAGTGGAGGACTGTGTCCATTGTGCTAATGCAAAAGATGAGGTTAGGTTGAAGAGTTGGGATGTAGCCAGGTTGTTGACATTAATAGGGATGTTAAAATCTCCGAGAATGATAGTGGGTAGTTCAGAGGAGCAAAAGTAGGGTAGCCAGGCGGAGAAATCATCAAGAAAGCGGGACACGGGTCCAGGAGGCCGATAGATCACTGTAATCCTCAGAGAAATGGGAGAAAACAGCCGGATGCAGTGAGTCTCGAAAGAAGAGGAGGACAGAGAGGGAGCGTTAGGCAGGACTTGAAAGGTGCTCAGTGGGGATAGAAGCAAACCAACTCCACCACCTTTCCGATCACTGGGTCTGGGTGAGTGGGTCCAGATGAGGCCTCCATAGGAAAGTGCTGCAGGAGAAGCAGAATCTGCTGCTTGGAGCCAAGTTTCTGTAATTGCTAGTAGGTTAAGGGAGCGGGAGACAAAAAGGTCATGGACAGAGGTGAGCTTATTACAGACAGAGCGGGCATTCCAGAGCGCACATAAAAAAGGGAGGGTGGTTTTTGGGAGCATGGGGACCAATGTTAAATTGAGGGGATTGCGGCTATTCCCGAAAGAAAGAGGATTCCTGGTGTGAGGGTGAAATACTGGAGGACCAGGGTTTGGGGAGATATCCCCAGAGGTTAGGAGAAGAAGAAGGGTGAGGAAAGTAAGATGGGAGCGGGATGTACAAGAGAGCACATGCCTTCCAGTCCTAGTGTTTGGGTCAGCAGGAGAGTGAAGTATCAGCAGGAGGTGATGAGAGCAGTAGTAGGTAGATGGTAGCAGTGAGGGTGAGATGTACAAGTTATGGGGTGGAGCAGAGCGGTAAAGAAGTGAGAATTTGGGAACGCAGGAAAGTAATATGAAAAGGAGGAGTAGAGGGGACATATTAAAAGGTACACGGAGTGGGACTCAGACTTGTAAGAGATGTTTCCCAGGGTGTTTGCTTGCAGTCTGTCCAGCATGCAGTAAAGTTTCTTGTTATTGTACCTTCCTGCTGCTTGAGTTATCCTGCTTCAGTTCAACTGCTGTGTTTAACTGTGTCTTAGCACTCCATCAACGCAGCACTTACGCAAAAGCAGCACCCCATCTGTGACTGTGCCCCCCATCTGTGATTTCCTCCCATGAGCTGATCTAAAGTTATAGGGAGATGGTCAAATGAGCACTCTTCTCTGTCCCAATCAGGAACTGATAAGGATCACATGAATAGGGGGGGGGGGATGTTTCTCAAACAGACCAGACACAGACTACAGTCATAAAAAAGAGTGCAACTAGAGGTGAGAACGCAAAAGCAGCACCCCATCTGTGACTGTGCCCCCCATCTGTGATTTCCTCCCATGAGCTGATCTAAATTTATAGGGAGATGGTCAAATGAGCACTCTTCTCTGTCCCAATCAGGAACTGATAAGGATCACATGAATAGGGGGGGATGTTTCTCAAACAGACCAGACACAGACTACAGTCATAAAAAAGAGTGCAACTAGAGGTGAGAACGCAAAAGCAGCACCCCATCTGTGACTGTGCCCCCCATCTGTGATTTCCTCCCATGAGCTGATCTAAATTTATAGGGAGATGGTCAAATGAGCACTCTACTCTGTCCCAATCAGGAACTGATAAGGATCACATGAATAGGGGGGGGATGTTTCTCAAACAGACCAGACATAGACTACAGTCATAAAAAAGAGTGCAACTAGAGGTGAGAACTAATCAACATATACAAAAATATATATACACTATTTGTTCTGAAATTAACAGGAGTCTATGCATTTTTGTAGTTAAGAGTATATCCATACCAGGGGTGGACTGAGCATTTAGGTCTGCTGATACTCTGCTTTGGAAAGGCCTTTCTTGTCATTTTTCCTTTTATACAGCTGGTGCATTTCATTGTTTGATCACGTGGACCAGGGGTGGACTGACCATTCGGACACCCGGGCACTGCCCGAAGGCCTGGGGTCAGTAGGGGGCCCCATGAGATGCCCCTGGTACCTTTTTCATAGGCTTTTGTGAGTTCGGGCAAGGACACAGGGGCCCCATGATCCCCTATTGCCCGAGGGCCCCATGAGTTGTCAGTCCACCCCTGATCCATACACACAGAAAAGGGAACAGATAAAGTGTATGACATATGATATTATCCAGCTCCTTTCACAGGCTTTTAGATGCCCCCTTCATAAAGGTTAAAGAAGTAGAGTTAGAGTTGAAGAAAACAGTAGAAAAATAAAATCTTACATAATTACCATTAAAACCATTATATTTTTTTCTTTTTTTTTGTCTTTTGATGGTGATTATAATGTATCCTACCTTGACACTGTTTTACCGTCGATTTTCAAAGCAAAGTCAGGATACAAATGAATAATAATAATAATAATGATAATAAAAAGAATATCCATAAGATTTGGCTGCACTTTGCCAATTTATTATTTCAAGAGTGAAGATTCCCATTATTACTGAAGCCAGTTGGTAAATGCTCCTCCATTATGGAAAAGTCATACAGACCTGAAATGATGCAGTCTAAATTTCACTCCATGCTCCAATTAGAAAGCAGCCATTTGTGATTTGGTCTTTCACATGCACATTTGCTGGGAATAATAAGTCACAAGAAATGGCTGGGCAGATTTTCGATCATGCAGATCCCTGACATGAAAAGTTCCTATAAGCATGCAGAATATTTCCTGGCAGAAATCAATAAAACCTGTTTTATGAATGCTGCCACTTTGTATGACTCATTCCGCGCCTGTATTTCAAAGCTTATCTGGTTTCTGCTACATCACAGAAAGCCTTGGCTCCTGCAAAAATATTTTCATTATGATGGAATTTGTGTACAGAATTTGCTTGAAGTTTTCAGTGTTTTTTATTTTCTGATTTGCTCTTTTACAAGCTTGGAATATGCTCGGGTTTAAAAATAATGCAGCAGTTGTGTACAAATGAGATGGATGGGAAATAAGAAAACGCAATCTCACAAAGCAGATCATTGCTCCTTCTTATGGAAAATAAAAAAAAGATAAAGCATATATATATAATCCACCATACTTTCCTTTTCCAAAAAAAAAACAATATCATGAAAATATATATATATATATATATATATATATATATATATATTCATGATATTGTTTTTTGTAAAAGGAAAGTATGGTGGATTTCTAACGAGTATACATTTTGGGTTATAATTTCTCCATCTACCATTTTTTTTATGTGGCTTTCATATTTTACATGCTTGTGTTTTCATGTTTTTGCTACTTGCTAGATATTTGCTAATTAGCCACTAGAGGGACATCTAAGTGGATCACATTTGGTTTAAATGAAATGTCAGTATACCAACTCTAGTAGTGTATTTAACCACTTGAACCCCAGCCCAATTCTGACATTTCTCACATACTGAATATGCATAAATCAGCATTTTTTTCTAGAAAAATACTTAGTACCCCTAAACATTATATATTTTTAAGCAGTGACCCTGGAAATTAAATTGGTGGGTGTTGCAATTTTTTTGTCACACATTTTTTTAAATGCAAGTTTTTAATAAATATACTTTAACCACTGCTGAAGGCAGGGGCAGACTGACCATTCGAGAACTCGGGCATTGCCCGAGGGCCCGGGGTCAGTAGGGGGCCCCATGAAATGCCCCTGGTACCTTTTATAGGCTTTTTTTGAGTTTGGGCAAGGACACAGGGGCCCCATGATCCCCTATTGCCCGGGGGCCCCATGAGTTGTCAGTCCGCCCCTGGCTGCAGGTGTGATCTGCCACAGGTGATCTGGACACAGCCAATGACAGATCACCATACTGACCCGCTGCCAGTACCATGTGATCGCTGTGACCAATCACAGCAGATCACATGACAGTTGTAAACAATGAATGGCTTTGAATCATGCCATTCATTGTGTACAATTGAGTTGCTAGCTGTGATTGGTCACAGTGATCACATAGTACAGAAAGGACCAATCACAGCCCATCTGTACCATGTGATTAGCTGTGGCCAATCACAGCTAATCACAACAAAACGCACAGTGAAATTCACTGTTATAAACAATCGTAATGTGTAATAAAAAATCCTGGTCACTTCCCCAGAGTAGTATAATGTTACTATGATAAAATTATATTGCGCTGGTCACAGTGTGTTAAAAAAAAATTAAAAATTGAAAAAGTAAAATTAAAAAAATTCTTACTATTTTGTTTTTTTTGGACTGTTACCAATCTTTGTCCCTGATCACATCCACGCCAGTTATATAATGACACTGTACTGCACTGGTGAGAGTATGGGAAAAAAAAGAAAATTGTGATTTTTTTTTTTTTAATTTCTTCATTTTCAAAAAAATTATGACAAAAAATGACAACTTAAAAAAACCTACCATGCCTCTTACTAAATACCTTGGACTGTCTACTTTCCAAAAAAGGGGTCATTTCGGGGGTATCTGTACTGTCCTGGCATTTTTGGGCCTCAGCAAATGGGATAGGCAGTCAGAACATCAGGATTGATCGATTTTCAGATATTTACCCTAATTTGTGAATAATATAACTTTCCTACGGACTAAATAATAAAATCTTATTTGGGTTATTTTCACCAAAGAACAATTATTTATTTGCAAAATTTTATAACAGAAATGAAGAAAAACACGTACAGTTGTGACCAAAATTATTCAACCCCCAATGCTGTAAAGGGGTTTAGGGACTATAGTGTACATTTGGAATTGTATTCAGAATCAAATCCTACAAGGACGTTGTAACTACCCAAATGCAACTAAAATGACATCAATTGTTTATGTAATACAGTAGTAAATGGTTCTTATGTGGTTTCTTCATTGCCACAATTATTCAACCCCTTAAAGACTACCACTCTGAAGAACAGAGGTTCATACAGGTGCTTTCCATCAGGTATTGAAAACACCTGTGGATGTCACCGAGCAGCAATCAAGCATAATAAGCACCAATTAGGCAGCTTTAAAATGACTGTGATACTCAGCTCCTTCTAGACATTTACTGGTGTGGTTACAAACATGGTGAAGGCAAGAGAATGGTCCAGGAAGACAAGAGAAGAGGTGATTTCTCTTCACAGGAAGGGCAATGGCTATAAGAAGATTGCAAAGATGTTAAACATACCAAGAGACACCTTAGGAAGCATCATTCGCAAATTCAAGGCAAAGGGCACTGTTGAAACGCTACCTGGTCGTGGCAGAAAGAAGATGCTGACTTCGACTGCTGTGCGCTACCTGAAGCGTAGAGTGGAGAGAAGTCCCCGTGTGACTGCTGAGGAACTGAGAAAAGATTTGTCAGATGTGGGTACAGAAGTTTCAGCCCAGACAATAAGACGCACACTGCGTAATGAAGGCCTCCGTGCCAGAACTCCCAGGCGTACCCCCTTGCTGTCTCCAAAGAATAAGAAGAGTCGACTGCAGTATGCCAAAAGCCATGTGGACAAACCACAAAAGTTGTGGGATAGTGTTCTGTGGACTGATGAAACAAAATTAGAACTGTTTGGGCCCATGGATCAACGCTATGTTTGGAGGAGGAAGAACAAGGCCTATGATGAAAAGAACACCTTGCCTACTGTGAAGCATGGTGGAGGGTCAATCATGCTTTGGGGCTGTTTTGCTTCTGCAGGTACAGGGAAGCTTCAGCGTGTGCAAGGTACCATGAATTCTCTTCAGTACCAGGAGATATTGGATGGAAACGTGATGCAGTCCGTCACACACCTGAGGCTTGGGAGACGTTGGACCTTTCAACAGGACAATGATCCCAAGCATACCTCCAAGTCCACTAGAGCATGGTTGCAGAGGAAAGGCTGGAACATTTTGGAGTGGCCATCGCAGTCACCAGACTTAAATCCGATTGAGAACCTCTGGTGGGACTTAAAGAAAGCAGTTGCAGTGCGCAAGCCTAAGAATGTGACTGAACTGGAGGCCTTTGCCCATGAAGAATGGGCGAAGATACCCGTAGATCGCTGCAAGACACTTGTGTCAAGCTATGCTTCACGTTTAAAAGCTGTTATAACTGTAAAAGGATGCTGTACTAAGTACTAAGATTGAATGTCACTTGGGGGTTGAATAAAACTGATAATGCTGTGAGCACAGAAAAGACATTTGTGGTTATTTCATTATAACTGTTATGTTATATTTGTCTGACCTACAAGTGCCTCTTTAATGTAAATGTAAGCAAGATGACTGAATGATCAAAAGCAATGTCAAACTGGCCAAAACACTCAATTTCAGTGGGGGTTGAATAATTTTGGTCACAACTGTAAATTTTTCAAAAACTGGTTGATTTAGCAAAAAATGGAAAACCTAGTGGAGATTAAATACCACCAAAAGAAAGTTATATTTGTATGTTTATATCTATTTGTATATATTTGTATATATATATATGTATTGGGCGGCACAGTGGCTTAGTGGTTAGCACTTCCACCTGGCAGTACTAGTGTTGTTGGTTCGAATCCCAACCATGGCACCACCTGCCTGGAGTTTGCATGTTGTGCATGTGTGGGTTTCCTCCGGGTACTCCGGTTTCCTCCCACACTCCAAAGACATGCTGGTAGGTGAATTGAATCCTGTCTAAATTGGCCCTAGTATTTGTATGTATGAATGTAAGTTAGGGATTGTATGCTCCTTGAGGGTTAGGGACTGATGTGATTGTACAATATATATGTAAAGCACTGTGTAAAATTGAGGGTGCTATATAAGTACCTGAAATAAATAAATATATGTGAAAAAAATTATAACAATTTAGCTAAGGTACAGTGTTGCATATATTGCTCAATTGTCATTTCAGCACTGAAAGCTGAAAATTGGCCTGGGCAGGAAGGGGGTAAAAGTGTTCGGTATTGAAGTGGTTAATGAATTTAGTGAACACAAACACAATATAACAAAAATTTTATGTAAAATATGAAAGATGATGTTAATAGAGGTAATAGATACCAAATATGTCTTGCTTTTAATTGCGCATTTCCTGAAATGGTGACAAACTATGGCACATTAAACAATTCATTGGGCTTCACTTTAAAAGCCTTTACAGGTTACCAATATGGAGTTATTCTTGAGACCTGGCATTAGAATTATTACTCTCGCTCTGATGTTCGCGGTGATACATCATATGTGGTACGATCGCCGTTTACATATGCGTACGGGACCTACATGCACGTTCGTCTTTATTTTTCTCTGTCCCTTTATTTTATTTTTATTTTTTAATCATCTTTATGGCTATCACAATGCATGAACCTTTTGATAGCAAGGACCCTGACTGGTCCTCTTTAGAGAGAGATCTAGGGTCTTTTAGACCCCTATTAGGAAATAAAACAAATATATACTGTATTAATATAAATAAATATATCCTTACTAGTTATATTTTAAAGCCTGCGGAGTGGTGTATTTTTATATAAATGTTTCTATTAAATATTGATGTGTAGTAAAAAAAAGTAGTATGAAATATTTATATATAATAATATAAAGTATCTTTAACGAGAGCATATGTGAAAAAGCCAGGACTCATTCAGGGACTGAAATAAGAACTATTTATTGAAACCGGGTTAAAAATCCATAAAGTACGGCTACGCTAATGCATTTCAGCCAAAGAAGCCTCTAATCATAGGTGTATATTTATATAAAGGTTTATACTGTACATAGGTTTTTCTGGGTACATTGCTGCTAGATTCTCTGTTTAACCTTTTAGATTCTCAACTGAAAAAATATGGCGATCTGAAAGAAAACCCTTCATTCTTTTCTCACCCAAAAGTGACTTATAATATAGATTTCGACTGACTTATGTTAACAGTTTTCTTTTTTTTTCTACTCTAATGATAGTCTCTCCCAGTAAAGTAAGCCACCTGATCCCATACACATTTATTGCCTTTGGTACCTACTAGATCCCACTTTAAAATCTCTACGAAAGTTGTTGGGTCCTTCATTTTTTGTTAATAGGTATTTGCTTTCTTGTGTCTCTGTCAGGGATGTGGGTGTGACCAGAAGTGTGTGGACTGACACGGGGAAACGTAGGCTTCAGATATAGTAAATAATATAATTTATTGAGACTAACAATACAATATAAACGCAGTGCACCAAACCCCAAGCTAACACAATTACATACAACAAGGTGAAACAAACCCAAACCTAAACTGATATAGATACACAGGTACATACACATATAGAGCACAACGTAGTCAGGCAGGCCGGGTCGATAACTATCGGGCAGGTAGGTACAGGAGGAGCAGGTGGAGAGAATGGTCAGGGTCACAAGCCAGGGATCAAACAGGAGAAGTCAGCAGAGGTCAGGATCAGGCAGGGTCGGCAACAAGTCAGGCAGAAACAGGAACAGGAATGCAGGTTACAAGATACAGGGGCCCATGGAAAAACACACACCAAGGCCCTGACTGTGAGTCTGGCCATTCCTTAAATACAACCCCTGCAATCAGCTTCAGGTGTTTTGGCTGACTGCAGGGGTGAGTCTCTGATTGCTGAGAGCACCCGCTGGCCAGCCCTGGTACTGCAGCCCACAAGGCAGGTGAGTCCCACCGTTATTGCCAAGTCCATTCCTGACAGTCTCAATGAGAATAGTTTTATTCTTTTTTTAATCCTTTAACTGGATAAAGAATACAATATATTTTAGTTTTAAAGCGGAACTTTACCCATAACAACTTGATAAAAAAATAATGTTCTTTAGGAAGGAATATGCAGTGCCTTGAAAAAAGTATTCATACCCCTTGAAATTTTCCACATTTTGGTCATGTTACAACCAAAAACGTAAACGTATTTTATTGGGATTTTATGTGATAGACCAACACAAAGTGCAGTGGAAGGACAATGATAAATGGTTTTCAACATTTTTTTACAAATAAATCTTTGAAAAGTGTGCTGTGTAATTGTATTCAGCCCCCCGGAGTCAATACAAAGTATTGGAAAAGCTATCCAAAAAAATAGTCCAGACCGAAATCCAATGGAGAATCTGTGGCAAGACTTGAAAATTGCTGTTCACAGATGCTCTCTATCCAATCTGAACTTGAGCTATTTTTCGAAGAAGAATGAGCAAAAATGTCCCTCTCTAGATGTGCAAAGCTGGTAGAGACATCCCCAAAACCACTTGCAGCTGTAATTACAGAGAAAGGTGGTTCTACAAAGTATTGGAAAAGCTATCCAAAAAAAAAGAAACCAGCGCTCAAGTCTTCATGCTGACTAGGAACTGTCATTCATTGAGGTGCAGCCCTTAGAAGATCAGGAAATCTTGGCACTGGTAAAGAAAAGCAAAACCAGGGAGCACTCCCTTCATGCATTACCATGGTGAAACACATTTAAAAGCATAAAAGTGCATACTCACAAACCAAAGGGGATTAAAACAGAGATAACGAGTCAGTGGTGACAGTCTAAGGTAATGGTAGACCCTTACTAGGTAGACGTACTCCCTTCTTCAGAGCTGAAACTTTTATGTCTCCCGAAACGCGTTAGTTACCTCAATGAGGGTCTACCGTTACCTTGGACCGTCACCACTGACTCTTTATCTCTGTTTTAATCCCCTTTGGTTTGTGAGTATGCACTTTAATTCTTTTAAATGTGTTTCACCATGGTAATGCATGAAGAGAGTGCGCCCTGGTTTTGCTTTTCTTTACCAGTGCCAAGATTTCCCGATGTTCTAGGGGCTGCACCTCAGTGAATGACAGTTACAGTACCCCTAGTCAGCATGAAGACTTGAGCGCTGGTTTCTTTTTTTTGGATAACTTTTTCAATACTTTGTAGAACCACCTTTCTCTGTAATTACAGCTGCAAGTTTTTTTGGGGATGTCTCTACCAGCTTACCAGCACATATAGAGAGGGACATTTTTGCTCATTCTTCTTCGAAAAATAGCTCAAGTTCAGATTGGATGGAGAGCATCTGTGAACAGCAATTTTCATGTCTTGCCACAGATTCTCCATTGGATTTCGGTCTGGACTGTGACTGGGCCATTCTAACACATGAATATGTTTAAATCTAAACCATTCCATTGTAGCTCTGGCTGGATGTATTTTTACTTCACTTTAAATCTATGTAAACTAATATCTAAACTTTTCTAAGTTTTGGATATTATAGGGAAGGAAAACCTTCTTTTTCTGACTGTGTCCCTGCAGTTTCACTCTCTTTATTTGTTCTGGTGACCATTGTTATTGAGGCAGACGATGTTGGGAAATCCAAAATTGAACAGTTGGCACCAGAACAGGAGGTAAAGGATAATCTTTTGCTGGAGACAATTGATTCTGCAACAACTGTCTAAGATGTAAATTCTGCCCCCTCTAAGAATTCCTTAGTTCTCATTGCATCTCCTGAACAGGACGTAAAGTGTAATCTCTCTAACAGAACACAGACAATAAAGAAGGTGAACAAGAGTTTTTAAAAGGGATCTCAATTGTATCTGAGGAACCACAAACTGAAAGAAATATTGAATCCATTTCCAGCATTTCTAGCTGTGGCTATCTTGCGTGAGGGCAGATGATTCATGTAGCATTTACTTTCTGGAATCAATCTGTCCTTAGCTCAGGCATGCAGGCAAAAGGATATGCATAGCTGAGAAAGCTGTTCCTCCAGATCAGGGGTGGCCAACCTGCGGCTCTCCAGCTGCTGCAGGACTACAAGTTCCATCATGCCTCTGCAAGTCAGTAACTTCTCATCTTTGCAATGCCTCATGGGAAATGTAGTTCCACAACAGCTGGAGAGCCACAGGTTAGCCACCCCTGCTCCAGATGAAAGACAACAAAATGCCCATGATAGACCAACACAAAGTGGCACATAATTGTGAAGTGGAAGGAAAGTGATAAATAGTTTTAAACATTTTTTACAAATAAATATCTGAAAAGTGTGGCGTGCATTTGTATTCAGCTCCCTTTACTCTGATACCCCTAACTAAAATCTAGTGGAACCAATTGCATTCAGAAGTCACCTAATTAGTAAATAGAGTCCACCTGTGTGTAATTTAATCTCAGTATAAATACAGCTGTTCTGTGAAGTCCTCAGAGGTTTGTTAGAGAACATTAGTGAACAAACAGCATCATGAAGGCCAAGGAACACACCAGACAGGTCAGAGATAAAGTTGTGGAGAAGTTTAAAGCTGGGTTAGGTTATAAAAAAATATCCCAAGCTTTGAACATCTCACGAAGCACTGTTCAATCCATCATCTGAAAATGGAAAGAGTATGGCATAAATGCAAACCTACATTTTGGTGGTAACATGAAAAAGTGTGGAAAATTTCAAGGGGTATGAATACTTTTTCAACGCACTGTATACTTATCTACTCTAAGGGTGCTCTGATCTGGTCACTTGATTTTCAAGGTGGCTGGCTTCAAGGGAGAGGAGAGAGCAGCGGGAACAGCTGCGATGCCTGGATGGTGACGTCACCCATAGCCTTACTATGGGCCATCCATTGTCCGTTGTCCCTCCTCTACACCAAAGCTGGTGCTGGGAGCTGATCATGTGACTACACCAGAGCGCCCTTAGATAAGGTAAGTATATACATCTTTCCTTTACAGGATAGTTAATATAAGGCTTAGATTGGGAGTGGGAGTAGGTTTAAGCTTAGATTAAATTAAACGTCTACTTTAAAGTTGATGGAGAGAATTTAGTTCCACTTTGACCTTTCCTTGTTTATCCAATACAAACAAAACATGGTTTGGCTATACATACACTTTTAATTGATATATAGTCTGAGATATGATCTTTATCTAGATCTTTATGAGGTCTAATAAGGTCTAAAATGAAATCATAATACATTTGTAGGAACCTTGCTATAAGCACTAGCATCTCTATCCTAAATTTAGTGCTTCTGGGCCATAGTCAGCTTAAGCTTGGATTATTATAATTCTTTCATTAGGTTTTCTCTAGGCACAATTTTATTGTTTGTTTCTGCCTGTTGTTGGGGAGTGTCCCTAACAACAGTGTGAAAAGATACAGTGATTTTTGACTTATCAAAATGTATGTCTCCTTGGCTAACTGCTAGGAGGCTTATTGCCAGTGGTGCATGCTGGGGGAAGTTTAAAAAATTGGGGTAACCATGCATAAGGCCTTTTGCCTCCTGGGCAAATGCCAGAGAAGAGACTGTGTGTTGGAGGTCTTTGCTTCTCAGGTCTACTGCCTGGATGAGGGTTTAGGCTGGAAGAGAGGTTGGGTCTGAGGCCCAAAAGACCTTTGAGCTACCTTGCTGGAGCTTCTGTTGAATGAAGAATCCTCCTGAAGAGTGTCCTGCAGAGCTGAGTTCAAGCTGCTATCTCTAGAGGACATAGCGAGGGGGATCCTGTCTACATGCTCCAGGGGATATGTGTGCTGCATGAAGGAGCTCTACAGTCTAAGTACAAATTCGCGGCTCCAGAAACTTCACCCATATCTTACAAAGACAGCAAAGTCAACCTTAGAAAGGTTTAGTCATGGCAATCTACCAACAGATACTTGCAGGCTTTTTCTCTATACACCTTACTTTTGCTATTCCTGTGCTTTCTTCTCACAGTGGCCATTTTCACAAATCATTTACTTTTACTTCTTGGAACTCTGGGTCTTCCACTCGGAACACGTGACACTGAGCATCATCTGAGGGAGAAGGGACTGGTAATATAGCCCTCCCAGGATGCAACTGTGAGTCAAGGATTACATCACCAGTGCCTCACTCAACTATGAAGTGGAAAAACAGTCATTGTAAATAAAAGCAAAGTATTTTAAACTAAAGAGTGTAGATAATTTCATATTAGCATGCTGATGTAATTTTTAGTGAAGGGGGGGGGGTCCACTTTAAAGGCCCTTTTTTCTGTGTTGACTGTGAGTAGAGGTCTGGAGTCTGTATTTTCGGTCACATGTGACTATCTTATGCCCTGACCCCTCTTTCCCTGAGATTTGTGTGCTTATTAAACTTTCTAAAAGTGACTGGTCCCAATTGTTTCCATTCCACAAAGAATCCATATTTCACCATGTGCTTGGAGATGCTAGTCCACTGAGCTATCTGGGGGGTCCCTAACTGCCTCCAGGGGGTAAGGGGGACTCCTAGTCAAAGTGAGATACTTTAAGAATACTAACGCAATATCTGTGTTTACATTACACTCTCCACCAATCAAAGCATGCTTTGCAAACAGTGAAAAATACAAAATATTCTCTGAATGGCACCCGTGCCCATTGGCAAACCTCCTGTGTTCACAGTGCAGCAGGGCAAATGCTCGGCATTGGACCCGGAAGCTAGTAGAGATCACTGGAGTAGTGGTGCCTACAACAGTAATATTCAGCTTCTAGAGGGATCCCACATGTACGGCTCCAAGTTGGAGCAATGTAATTATGTAAAAATATCCCTACCTGGAATTCTTCTTTTAAGGAATATGAACTTTAATGAACAGATGGTGCTACAGGTCTAATCTTACATCTAGAGCCAAACATTGACAAGGCAAGGTAGGCAGGATCCTAGAGCCAGATGGATGCAGTAATTCAGGGAGATAATGCAATTGGTCTATGCTGTATACCTTCCAGTCATTTTGCAAAAGAAGATGCAATTGTAGGCAGGTGGTATCTGATGGGGCCATGCCAAGACAGACAATACAGATGGGACGTCTTCTCTGTGCCTATTGCAATCCTTATCAATGTCAATTGAAGAGATGAGTGGCCACAGCTCCTATTTTGCCTATGACCCCATTCTGTCTTCATCCTTCTGCGTATAGTCACACAATGTTTGTAGAAAAGTTAGATATTGAAAAGGTTGCTCAACAAATGTTTATACTGGTATTATGATCCTCAAGAATCAAAATATTGATGTATAGGAACTAATACTTTGGGGCCCAGTAATAGTGTATTTTTAAAATTATTAATTTTTCATTATCAGTCACTCATACATATGTAAATGCCATTTAGTCTACATATGTTAATGTCAATATATTTTTTATATATGGATGTTTAGCTGACGATCACAATGAAGGCTGGACCTGGCCATGCTGTCTGCAAAGGGTGTCTACTACATGGAAGAAAAAGTATATTTTAAAAATATTCTTCCCAAATATATTGACATATGTTTGAAATACTACAATTTTGGCCATATTCAATATATTAAAAAAAATAAATATATATACAGTGGGGATCGAAAGTTTGGGCACCCCAGCTAAATATTTGTATTAATGTGCATAAAGAAGCCAAGGAAAGATGGAAAAATCTCCAAAAGGCATCAAATTACAGATTAGACATTCTTATAATATGTCAAAAAAAGTTAGATTTTATTTCCATCATTTACACTTTCAAAATAACAGAAAACAAAAAAATGGCGTCTGCAAAAGTTTGGGCACCCTGCAGAGTTAATATCTTGTACTGCCCCCTTTGGCAAGTATCACAGCTTGTAAACGCTTTTTGTAGCCAGCCAAGAGTCTTTCAATTCTTGTTTGAGGTATCTTTGCCCATTCTTCCTTACAAAAGTCTTCCAGTTCTTTGAGATTTCTGGGCTGTCTGTCACGCACTGCTCTTTTAAGGTCTATCCATAGATTTTCAATTATGTTGAGGTCAGGAGATTGTGAAGGCCATGGAAAAACCTTCAGTTGACGCCTCTTGATGTAATCCCCTGTGGATTTCGAGGTGTGTTTAGGATCATTATCCATTTGTAGAAGCCATCCTCTCTTTAACTTCAGCTTTTTCACAGATGGCATCAAGTTACCATCCAAAATGTGTTGAAATTTTATTGAATCCATTTTTCCTTCTACTCGTGAGATGTTCCCTGTGCCGCTGGCTGCAACACAACCCCAAAGCATGATTGATCCAACCCCATGCTTAACAGTTGGACAGAGGTTCTTTTCATTAAATTCTGTGCCCCTTCTTCTCCAAACGTACCTTTGCTCATTCCGGCCAAAAAGTTTAATTTTAACCTCATCGGTCCACAGAACTTGTTTCCAAAATGCATCAGGCTTCTATATGTTCATTTGCAAAGTTCAAACAATGATTTTTGTGGTGAGGACGTAGAAGAGGTTTTCTTCTGATGACTCTTCCATGAAGACCATATTTGTACAAGTATCTCTTTATAGTGGAATAGTGTACCACAACTCCAGTGTCTGCCAGATCTTTCTGGAGGGATCGTGCAGTCAAACGTGGGTTTTGAATTGTTTTTCTCACAATCCTGCGAGCTGTTCTGTCTGATATTTTTCTTGGTCTTCCAGATCTTGCTTTAACTTCCACTGTTCCTGATGACTGCCATTTCTTAATTACATTCCGAACAGAGGATATTGACATCTGAAAACGCTTTGCTATCTTCTTATAGCCTTCTCCAGCTTTGTGAGCGTCAACTATTTTCAGTTTCAGTTTTCAAGACAACTGCTTAGAAGAACCCATGGTGCTGATTGTTGGGGCAAGGTCAGATGAGTCTGGGCATTCAAAACCTTTGAGATTGACATCACCTGGTCTTCCCAGACGATGATTGAGAACAATCCATGACACTGGCAGGTCTCAGCTTTGCAAAGGGGGCAGTGCATGCTATAAATTCTGCAGGGTGCCCAAACTTTTGCAGACGCAATTTTTTTGTTTTCTGTTATTTTGAAAGTGTAAATGATGGAAATAAAATCTAACTTTTTTTGACATATTATAAGAATGTCTAATCTGTAATTTGATGCCTTTTGGAGATTTTTCCATCTTTCCTTGGCTTCTTTATGCACATTAATACAAATTTTTAAGCTGGGGTGCCCAAACTTTCGATCCCCACTGTATATATATATATACACATACAGTATGTCACAGTACACCCCTCACATTTTTGTAAATATTTTATTCTATCTTTTCATGTGACAACACTGAAGAAATGACACTTTGCTACAATGTGACCTAGTGAGTGTACAGCTTGTATAACATGTAAATTTGCTGTCCCCTCTACATAACTCAACACACCTCCATTAATGTCTAGACCACTGCAACAAAAGGGAGTCCACCCCTAAGTGACAATGTCCAAATTGGGCCCAATTAGCCATTTTCATGTCATGTGACAGTGTTGCAAGGTCTCAGGTGTGAATGGGGAGCAGGTGTTAAATTTAGTGTTATCACTCTTACTCTCTCATACTGGTCTTTGAAAGTTCAACATGGCACCTCAAAATACAAAAATGAGGGGTGTACTCACGTCTTTGAGATACTCTATATATTGTATGTTTAAAAGCATTTTTATATATTATAAAATATATGAAAAATATTTTTTAAAATATATTTTTTTAAATATATTCTTCAGATTTTTTTTAACATATAAAAAAGTCATTTTAACATACATTTATACATATATTTGTAAATGCATTCCAAAAATGTAGATTAAATGTATTTTTGAAGATATATAGTATATTTGAAATGCATTTTTAAAAATATTTTTCTTTTATTATGTAACATAAAAAATTCTTTTCAACATACAGTATATACTGTATATTGAAATATATTTTGGTCATATTGTTGGATACCCATTCCAAATTTCTGCGGATATGGCGTCCCTGGCTGGATATAGCCCAACCATCAAGATTCGACCAGTCCCTTCTGTCAATATGAGGATGGATTCTGCTGTGATTTCCTTGGAGCCCCCCCTCCCCCCCCCCTTTTTTTTTTTTTTTCTCTCTCTCTCTCCTCTTTGTTCGTGTCTTTCCATTGAATGTCTTTTTCTATTCTTCTGTCTAATCTGTTTCTATCCATGTTCTAATGAGTGGGCTTATTGTTTTATGTGCTACATATGTAATGCTACTTATGCAACCTGGATTTCTTCGTGAGCCCGAAGTTTGGTATCTCATGTTTTCTATATGTTGATGTAGCAAAATTCCCTTTTAGAGTCTACAATTTCATTGACCTTCAAAGATTGTTAGTTGTCTCCTTCCTACCCCCCTAATCGTCTTCTCCCCTAGGGCATTTCTGTTATAAGATAAAGTTCACGTTTCTTCCAATATATGACTTACACTAGTGCTCAATTACATTGTACAATTTATTTTTGTTGGTCAATGCATCTGTCTGTCGAATGTCTGTTTAACTTTGCTTACTCTATAATAAAGTTCTTTGTAAAATAAATATATTTTGAAATATATTGAATATGGACAAAATTGTAGTATTTCAAATATTTTCAATATATTTTGGAAGAATATTTTTAAAATATATTTAAAATATATTTTTCTTCCGTGTGAGCTGGGTCACATGATTGGCTGGACAGAATTACAAATTGTTTAGCAAGTAAGTCAGTTCCTATATTTGTACTTCCGCTGTGTATTTAGCTGTTTGCCTGGAGTTCAACTTTAATACTTTTTGAAATCTGTTATTTTTTTGGCATTTCCAATGAATAAATTGTTGGATGTGCCATTTAGCCAGCTGCCGTCATATTACAATGGTGCATCAGAAATGATTCAGCTTTGTTTGCTTATTATTGATTGCCTTCTTTACATTTATTACTCAGCAGAACAGTTCTCCATTAATATTAACTGACACTAAGTGGCTGAATTACTAAACGAGTCATTTTCACCATGTTCTGTTTAAACATCCAGTCAAATTCAAGGAAATTCTATTTTCTTAATCCATCCGTAAATAATTTGTAATCCAGTTTGATTTGCTTTGTCTGTTGAGTTAGAGGTAGTGGTACCTATTAAAGTGGTCCTCTGGTATTTAAACTGCAATTCTGGATTGTGCAAAGGACAGTAGAAGTGATTACTTGTTCTGATGTAAAGTTTGGGCTTACCCTTTTAATGCTGTAAAGAGAATGATATCTCTAGAAAAAGTTTCGTTTATTGGCCGATTTTTCGTCCGAAAGAATAATCGGCCGATTTTCGCACTGTTAGTGGGGCAATGGCATCGGCCGATTTTCGCACTGTTAGTGGAGCAATGGCATCGGCCGATTTTCACGGTTCCTCCTCATTTCTTTTATTGGTCATGCTGGAAAATTTGTAAAAACGTCAGATTTTCGCAATCATTGGTGGCAACAGAACGACCCATGTTTCGTTTTTTGGACATAAAATTGGGCGATAAACGAACCGTCTATGGCCAGCATTAGCATCTGCTTGTCTGACGCAGGGTGTTGAGTATTGGCCAGCTGCCCTAGTTGGTGGGCAGAGGGTTGCACATGCGGTACAGGTCTGTGGAAGCAGGTAATATAGGAGGTACTGGTGCACCTGTTCAGGTCTGCAGGAGAAATTCTCTTATTTTGGGGTTTGCAGTTTTTGGGAGAGAGATCCCAACAAAGTCCTTTGGAATGTGTCAGAACAAGAAGCTGTAATTTGCATCTAGATCCCTGGTGCCCAACCTGTGGCCTGAGGGCCGCATGTGATCCTTTGATATGTGATGTGCAGCCCTTGGACTTCAATAGTTTGTAGTGGGAACATTGATTAAGGTAATGGAATTGATCTCTACTAGAATCCTGTAACATGTTTCCAGTTTTGTATTGTCTTCTGCTGCATTTCCCCAACAATTAAGCATGTCCACATTCTCTGACCCTCTTTTCCTCTATTAGGTCTGCAGTCCTCTCAAACAATACATATATTGAACATTATGTGTGCCCTTTCGGTGATGTCAGGGGCTCATAAGTTGACAACCACTGGTGTAGATCAGGGGCGGGCTGACCATTTGGAAACTTGGGCACTGCCCGAGGGGACCGGGGTTAGTAGGGGGCCCCATGAGATGCCCCAATACCTTTTTCATAGGCTTTTTTGAGTTTGGGCAAGGACACAGGGGCCCAATGATGCCCTATTGCCCGGGGGCCCCATGAGTTGTCAGTCCGCCCCTGGTGTAGATACATAGAGACCTTATCACACATATGTGGGTACAAGTCTGAAGATTGTTGAAGGTTCTAGGCTTGTCACAGAGTCATGCCCTTGGAGGAGCAGAGTTTTAGATAAATAAAACCTATTCTAAAAGTGCTGGGAGAGCAGATGTGGACAAAAGTATGGAACAAAAAGCATTTGGAAGAGTGGAGATTGGAGTGCGACTCTCATTCATCTATTCCTTATGAAAAAAAAATCACTTATAATTTAAATATTTGAAGGCTTTAAGTCAAAGAATGATTTTCTTCTGAAGGCAAATGATGAATTTAAATCTGAAAACTCACTTTTATTATTTTGCTATTGGTGTTTAGACTTCATGTATTTAATTTTATTTCTACAGGTGTTTAATACAGCAAATTACTTCCACATCTACAGCTCTAGGTAATGTAACGTGCCTTGAATAATCATCGATATTTAGCACCGTCTTTCCCTGAAAACACTTTTCCAACCTGGTTACGGAATAAACAATTATTCTTAAAGCAACTGTTAAACTGTTAGCTGACTGAAGTGCGGAATGATGTTTCAGGTCACGTTCTCTCATGATCAATCATAACAAGCTGCAATTTACTTAATTTTGGATAATGGCCTTTAAAATGAGAATGATACTTTAATGTGGTGGAAATGCTAAGCGTTGAACCTTGGGCACTGTAAGAGATGTGGAGCATGTGTATGTGAATGGAAGATGCTCTCATGCTGTGATCTGGAATGAAACTCACAAGCAATAATGGATAATAAACCAAAACGAAATGCTTATTTGGAACGAGGAGAAAGACAGCCAAATAAAAGTTTAGGGCGCATGAAAAGTATTATCATGCAATCAGTCTTTCACAGCTTTCAACACATCTGTAGCTTAGTGACAAAATGGCAGCGGATGCAGAAAAAAACCAATTGTTTCTCTCTGATTTTACGAACAAATGGAATATACTTGGCATTACAGTAGAACTGGTGTTAGGGAAAGCCATATAAAAAAAGTGTGCCTATATAAAATATTTAGTGGTAAGCCACCGAAAAATGTCTGAATCATGTTAAAGATAGGCAAGAAGGTTTTTAGCAGCAGACTCATATAGCAAATTAAATGCCCACCAAGCTTCTCCTACCACCCAACTGGTAAGAGCTATTCAATGCAGTTTGAAGAAAGCCTCAGCCCATGTTTGATTCATTTGCTAGTGCGCCATGTACAAGCTGCTTTGACTTGCAAAAACAAGAGAACGTCTGCTATTGTCCTCCACGTGTGCTGCCCAAGCTTGTGATGAGGGCAGGAGCCTCCCCTTTAAAGATGGCCATTTCCAGTTTTTCAACCACTGCTAAGACTTACCGATATAAGAGGAGGTGGAAGCATCCAGCAAACTGTGCAGAAATAATGAAAATTAAGCTTAGTACCATGGGCGGGCTGACAACTCATGGGGCCCCCGGGCAATACGGGATCATGGGGCCCCTGTTTCCTTGCCCAAACTCAAAAAAGCCTATGAAAAAGGTACCAGGGGCATCTCATGGGGCCCCCTACTGACCCCGGGCCCTCGAGCAGTGCCCGAGTTTCCAAATGGTCAGTCAGCCCCTGCTTAGTACTTTACTACGTCCATGTAACGGCAGCCAACATAATGGGGTTGATTTACTAAAGGCAAATAGGATGCTCACAGGGAAATGGCTTACTATTGTGGGCACTCAGCAGAGGGAAAGGGGGGGGGAGGAGCCAAGAGAGCCAATGGGACCGCAGAAGTGAGGATTGAGGCTGCTCTGTTTGTGCATAATCATCACACAGAGCAGGTAAGTATTACATGTTTGTAAAAAAAACAAAACTCAGAAAATTGTTTCGGCATTCTGATATTTTATTCTTCTGTTTGTTTTGGTATGACACAAAAAAGTGGAGAAACAAAAAGACAAATCTGACACATTCCATGCAAAACCCCAAAAATGGGCTGGACAAAATTATTGGCACCCTCAATTCAATATTTGGTAGCACACCCCTTGGAAAAAATAACTGAAATCAGTCGCTTTCTGTGGCCATCAATGAGTTTCTTTCACCTCTCCAATGGAATTTTGGACCACTCTTCTTTCACCAACTGGTCTTAGATTGGAAAGGTTGATTTCTCCAACTGCTGTTTTGAGATCTCTCCACAGGTGTTCTACGGGATTGAGATCTGGTCCTTTCCAGTGCTTTGTCTGAAACCATTTCTGGGTGCTTTGGGTCATTGTCTTGCTGTAAGACCCATGACCTCTGGCGGAGACCCAACTTTCTGACACTGGCCACAACATTGCACCCCAGAAGTCTTTGGTAATCTTCAGATTTCATAATGCCATGCACACAGTGAAGACATCCAGTATCTGAAGCAGCAAAACAACCCCAAAACATCAGTGAACCTCCACCATGTTTGATTGTAGGGACTGTTTTCTTTTCTTTAAAGGCCTCATTTCTTTTTCTGAAAACAGCAGAATGATGGGCTTTACCAAAAAGCTGTCATTTTGTTTCGTCTGTCCACAGCACATTCTCCCAAAAGGATTTTGGCTTCTTCAAGTAAGTTTTAGCAAACTCCAATCTTGCGTTTTATGTTTTTGTGTCAGCAGTGGGGTCCTCCTGGATCTCCAACCATAGTGTCCCTTTTAATTCAGATGGCGACATATAGTGTGAGCTAGAAATTCTGAAGGACCCTCTGCACACTGGTATATACCCTTCCAAGCAGACTATGCAATAAATAGGGATATTTAGTTCACACATATTGAAATATATGTTTAAGCTGGCCAACTGCGTCAAAGTAATCCCTCTATGGCCAGTCCTACTCTGCTCTGCCTACGCAAATGCTAATGTGGACCCAATGCCAATATAGAAGAAAAGACAAAGTGGGGGAGAGCTACCAGGTTCAGGTCTGCCTACTGACCCACAATACAACAGACAAGATATACCTGTGCTCAAACCCCAATATCTAGTGCATGCATTTATCCATCAGGTTCTAAAGTGTGTAATCACATATTAACACTAGAAATTCTGAAGGACCCTCTGCACACTGGGATAGTGTGAGCTGACACAGTTGTACCCTGTGCCTGAAGGTCAGCTTGAATATATCTGGAAGTTGTTCTTTATCCACCATTCGAACAACCCTTTTGTCAGGAATGGACTCAGCACTGGTGGTGGGACTCGCCTGCCGTGTGGGCTGCAGTACCAGAGCTGACCAGCGGGTGCTCTCAGCACTGGTGGTGGAACTCACCTGCCGTGTGGGCTGCAGTACCAGAGCTGACCAGCGGGTGCTCTTAGCAGCCAGAAGCTCACAATCAGCCAACCTGGGGCTGATTGTAGAAAGGTGTATATAAGGCATGACCAGGCCTGTGCTCTGGGCCTTGGTGTATGTTTTCCCATGAGCCTCTGTACCCTGTGTTGCTGCTTCGTTGCTGACCCGGCTTGATCCTGATCTCTGTTGACCGTCTCCTGTTCTGACTACTGGCTCATCCCTGACTATTCTTCTGCCTACTCCTATGCTGTTTGACCTCCTGTTGCTGTACCTTGGCTTGTGACCCGTTTACTCTTTGCCTGCTGCTCTGTACTGATCTGCCTCCACCGTTACCGACCCGGCTTGTCTGACCACGCTAACTACTCTGCCATCCATCCATCCTGCACGGATCCAGCCGTACCTGCACATACCTCTGGCGGATCCCTCTACCACTAGCAGGTGTACTCAGGGGCCGCGACCTGGTCTCAGTCCTGCACCAAGTCCATCCCCACCATCAGGGGCTCTGGTGAAAAGGCAGACTGGGGCTTAGACTCCGCGCCCTGGGGAATCCTGCCCTGAGGACCGCTAGAGGTACCACCAAACGGTCATTACAGAACCCTACGGCCGGCCTGACCGTTCCACCTCTCCAGCCCTGACTACGCCTGTGTTCCTGCACCTCCTAAAGATTAGTGGAAGGTTGGTTTGCTCACTGTGCGTTTATATATATATATATATATATATCTGGGTGGCTAATAATAACCTGTATTATACTATACCTGAAACCTGCGTTTCCCTGTGTCAGTCCACACCTTTCTGGTCATTCCTTGATTCCTGACACCTTTGTTGCAATCTTTCATCAATTTTTCTCTTCGTCCGCATCCAGGGAGATTAGCGACAGTGCCATGGGCTGTAAACTTCTTGACAATGTTGCGCACAGTGGACACAGGATTATTAAGATCTGTTAATTGATACAGGTGAGTGATTACAAATCACAAACTTGGAATGCAATTATTTCTTACAATTTCGAGAAGGTGCCAATAATTTTGCCCAGTCCATTTTTGGGGTTTTGCGTGGAATGTGTCAGATTTGGCTTTTTGTTTCTCCACTTTTTTTTTGTGTCATACCAACACAAACAAAAGAAAAAAACATGAGAATGCCTAAACATTTGTAATTGCAACAATTTTCTGGGCGAACCTGCGCTTCTGACAGAAATGCAGGGGTGCCAATATTTTTGTCTACGACTCTTTCTGTATATATATTTTATTTTTATTTATTTTATTTATTTTTTTTGTCTATGACTCTTTCTGTATATATATTTAATTTTTATTTATTTTATTTATTTATTTTATTTATTTCAGGTACTTATATAGCGCCGTCAATTTACGCAGTGCTTTACATATATATTGTACATTTACATCAGTCCCTAACCCTCAAGGGGCGTCCAACTTACATTCATACATACATAACTAGGGCCAATTTAGACATGAGACAATTAACCTACCAGCATGTTTTTGGAGTGTGGGAGGAAACCCACGTAGGCACAGGGAGAACATGCAAACTCCAGGCAGGTGGTGCCATGGTTGGGATTCGAACCAACGACCCTAATACTGCCAGGTGGAAGTGCTAACTAACCATTTAGCCACTATGCTGCCCAATATATATATATATATATATATATATATATATATATATATATATATATACACACAAAAAAAGTACGGTGCCGTGTTTATTTTGTTTTATAAGTTTTATGTATTGATACCTGCGATACTGTGTTGGCTGCTTTTTTTGTTATTTTGAATGACATTTAAACATATATAGCATCAAACTGTTAAATATATATATATATATATATATTTACAATCACTTTGCTTTCCAGAGTTGGGCTTTAGACCTACGGCAGTAGTGAATTGGTTAAGATATATTGGGTCATCAATGACTTGTATAAAGTACCGGGCCATCACGGCCCATGTATAAAGTTCCTGTCAGTTCTGATGCAAACCACTCTGCTTCATATAAATTCTAATAAGTTGTTATACTGGTTACATGGTCTCCTGTGTATGTATCCAGTGCCCTCTACCCATCAGAATCTCCATTTACATAAATATCTCTAGCTGTCTGTCTCCTATCCTTTTTTCATCCATGTTTAATACAGATCCTCTATACCGATCCTTTGAAATAATCCCACACTTTTCTCTCCCACTTAAACCTCGAGGACCCCCCAAGGTTATCAGCATTAACATAAACCAATTCTGATTTGAAATAGAATAAATGCATACTCAAATTTACTTCCCATTCCGGTTCTGTTTGACAGGTAAAGCATTGTATATTAAGCGTCTTCACCAACAGCAACGCATACCTACCCCGGCACAAAAGACACCATTCAGTAGAGTTTTACCTGCTGTGCATATTGAACGAAACACAAGAAAACATTTATATGATCAGGTGTGGTGACTTTCAGCATTTAGATTCTGTTTTACTTTTTTATTTATTTATTTTTACTCAGTGTGAGTTATTTGTATTCTGTGTATCAATCCTGCAGACTACTCTTTTGTGTTGGTATTCCTTTCAACTGTCTTTACCCTTTCCTAACCTGCTGTGTGCAGCGATGCATTTCAATTCTCAACTTTACCTTCCAAGATTTGCTTTTTTTTCCCCAGCTCTTCTTAACACCACGCTATCATAAAAAGGTGAATAATGGGGCAATCCATTGTTCTCTGCTGACACTGTTCTTTAGTAAAAGGTTGTACCGATTCCAGTAGCCTACAGTCACCGCCACTCTTTTCATAATTCACAGCAGTTCAAATTACCTTTTTCATTTGCATAAGCAGCCCAGCAGAACCTTGGGCAAAATCGCCAACATGGTGTGAAATAGCAGAGAAAATGATGATAGAAATGTTTGGAAGAGATAAAAAAAAGAAGGTTGAAGAAAATTAGCTTGTAAAATTTAAAGAACCTGTAGGCGACGCTTTGAAAAAAGAAGACTTTTTTTTTTTTTTTAGCATAGACGAAATGAGTTGGCCCTTTGCTGCGGCCTTTTGCAGTATTTCTGAATTCAGCCAAGGATGGGGCATTGCTGAAGATCGAGAGGCTTGTCTCCTGGATGGCTGGTCCTGGATCATCAATCATGACAAAGTGTGCTGTTAAATAAAATAAGCTGAAGAGATGTCTGCAAGCAACACATTTTTTTGGGTGACTTGAACTTTGAAGGCATTTTTTAAAAGTACCTGTATTCATGGTCATTGTTCCAAGACTTGTACCAGCAGAAAATGTAAAGAACAGAAATTAAAATTCCTATATAGCATAAATACATGAAAATCGTGGGAAAAAAAAGCTACAACCCTTGGGAAGTAAAAAAAAAATATTTAAGGGAAAATGTATTATTATAAATAAATATTATTACTATTATTATTATAAATATTGTTATAAATAAAATAATAATTATTATTATTTTAACTATTATTATTGTAAACATTGTTATTATTATTATTACTACAGGAAATTTAAGTATTTGTTACAGATACTTAGCGCTGTCAATTTATGTACCACTTTACATATATATATTTATTGTAAATATATATGTAAACAAGGCAGCTGTCACCGGCAACGTGCTGGATTTTGTTCCCCTGCACGAAAACAGGGGAAAAAATCCAGCACATAACCTAGTAAAAACACCACATACTGTAGTAACCCAAACACACAGTTAGGCACACAGTTAACCCTTTGATTGCCTTAGGTGTTTAACCCCTTCTAGGCCAGTGTCACTAGTACAGTGACATTGTATATCTTTAGCACTGATCACTGTATTAGTGTCACTGGTTTTCAAAAAGTGTCAGTGTCAGTTAGTGTCACAATGTGCACCGCAATATCGCAGTCCCGCTAAGTCACTGATTAACGTTACTATATACTGTATGAAAAAAAATTCCAGTATCTATACCATGGTTTGTAGATGCTATACCTTTTGTGCAAACCATTTTTTTACCAATATGTAGAAGAATACATACTGGCCTAAATCTATGAAGAAATTAGAATTTTTACTCTCTATTATTGGATATGTTTTATAGCAGAAAGCAAAAAATACTGGGTTTTTTTCCCAAAATTGTCGTTTTTTTTTTTTTTATTATAGTGCAAAAAATAAAAAACCCAGTGGTCAAATACCTCTAAAAGAAAGCTTTAATTGTGAGAAAAAATGACATACATTTCATTTATGTGCAGCGTTGCACAACTGCACAATTGTCAGTTAATGTAACGCAGATCCGTATCTCAAAAAATGACCTGGTCAGGAAGAGGGGTAAATCTTCCGCAGGTCAAGTGGTTAAAGTCCAAATCCAGGTTTACCCAACCCATCCCCCTTTCTGAAGTTCCCCGTGCTCTGCACCCATATATGTTTTTTTTTTAAATTCCATTATGCATACCTTCAAGTGGTATTAAACCCAAAAGCAAATATTTATTATACTGCAGCTTACCAAATCTTAGATATGATAGCTGCATTCGTTTTTTTAGGCTTTCGTGCTTCTGTTTTCATCTGGTCATCCATCCAATAAGTCTGTTGTTTTTCAAAAGAACATGCTCTCCATCAGAATGTACCAGTTACAGGGAAGAGACAAACCATGTAATACTGACAAAGTGCTTACAATGATCAGCTTTTGATTGATTGATGGAAAACCTTTAACCCAAAAAAGAAAAAAAACTGTTTGCTGTAACTGCCTATAAAGTATTAGCTGGAGTTTGGCTTCAATTTGTTACTGTATTTAAATCCGCTAGTACATCTAACATTCCTCTCCCCCCCAGATTAACAATGCTGCTGTCCAAAGGTGCCCCCCTGTGCTTCTTCATCCAGAGTGGAGGCACTCTAATACAGGAGCTGTGTTACTGGTCATATCACCGGGTGAAAACAGAGGGAAAAAAAGCCTAAGAAAAGAAAACTAATGCAGCCACCACATCTAATGATTGGTAAGCCGCTAATATATATTACATTTTTGGTTTTGGGTTTAATACCACTTTAAGTTAATCATATTTCTAGAGACTTACTTATCATAGGTCCTTTCTACTCTACTTGGCTGGTGGTCCTACCTTTCTGACCGAAGCACTAATGATAGTGTTGTTCGGTTTAGAATTACGGCGAACCCAGGCTAGCGTGTTGATGCACCCAGAGGGAGTGTTCCATGATGCCCCGGGCTCCAGTGATATATTTTGGTTTTGTGCTGCCCTAGGCAAGACTAAAATCGGCCGCACCCCCTCATCTGAATTTGTCCCACGCCAGCCACGGCATACCATTCGGCACCAAATTACGGTACCAATCTCCATAGGCAACATTTTAAAAGCCTTTACAAGTTACCAGTTTAGAGTTACACAAGAGGTCTGGTAATAGAATTTCTGCTCTCACTCTGATGTTCATAGCAATACCTCACATGTGTGGTGCGATCGCCATTTACATATGCATGAGGGACCTATGTGCGTGTTGCATCTGAGCATGGGGGAACGGGGGGTGCTTTACGGAGAGGTCTGGGGTCTATTAGACCCCAAATCTCTCCTATGTGCATGTTGCGTGTGAGCACGGGGGAACGGGGGGTGCTTTACGGAGAGGTCTGGGGTCTATTAGACCCCAAATCTCTCCTATGTGCGTGTTGCGTGTTAGCATGGGGGAACGGGGGGTGCTTTACGGAGAGGTCTGGGGTCTATTAGACCCCAAATCTCTCCTATGTGCGTGTTGCATGTGAGCATGGGGGAACGGGGAGTGCTTTACGGAGAGGTCTGGGGTCTATTAGACCCCAAATCTCTCCTATGTGCGTGTTGCGTGTGAGCATGAAGGAACGGGGGGTGCTTTACGGAGAGGCCTGGGGTCTATTAGACCCCAAATCTCTCCTATGTGCGTGTTGCGTGTGAGCATGGGGGAACTGGAGTGCTTAAAATCTTTTTTCCTATTTTATTACTTCTTTCTTTTTTTTTTAACACCTTACTATTAACTTTTGTTTTGATCAACTTTATTTCTATTACAAGGGATGAACAACATCCCTTGTGATAGCATGGGCCACGACAGGTCCTCTTTAGGGAGAGGTCTGGGGTCTATTAGACCCCAAATTTCTCCTATGTGCGTGTTGCATGTGAGCATGGGGGAATGGGGATGCTTTACAATTTTTTTCCTATTTTATTATTTCTTTCTTTTTTTCTTTCAACACTGTACCGTAAACTTTTGTTTTGATTAACTTTATTTCTATTACAAGGAATGAACAACATCCCTTGTGATAGCATGGGCCATGACAGGTCCTCTTTAGGGAGAGGTCTGGGGTCTATTAGACCCCAAACCACTCCTCTGGCCTCCAATGCATGCGATCAGACACAGATTAGTCTGATCGGTTGCTTCATTGGTCGCTAACGGCCAGGTAAAGAAAAAGCCAAAACAGGAAGTGATGAAATCCTTGTTGCTTCCTGGTTCAAACATCACACAGTGAGAGAAAAACCGACCTGCCAATCCTTGGTCCCTTGTTCCTCCTGCCTGGGTGAGGTGCCGAACCCCTGAAAAATGCCACCCTAGGCAAACGCCTTGTTTGCCTGGCGTCAGATATGCCCCTGCCTGGCTCTCATAAAACAGGTTGAATAATGCGATTGGTGCTGAGTCTCAGAGTGGTGACTCTGTGGGATATAGCCAGAGAGGAAATTAATATTACAGAAAGAGCTGCTTTATTATTTCTGACAGCACTGGCCTACTTACCATATTTTTCGCTCCATAAGACGCACCTAGGTTTTAGAGGAGCAAAAAAAGAAAAAAAAATATTCTGAACCAATAGACTGCAGACATAGTGCAGGAGATGACCAGAGACTGAGGATGTACTACAGGAGATGGCCAGAGACTGCGGACAGTACAGGAGATGACCAGAGACTGCGGACACAGTACAGGAGATGACCAGAGACTGCGGACACAGTACAGGAGATGACCAGAGACTGCGGACACAGTACAGGAGATGACCAGAGACTGCGGACACAGTACAGGAGATGACCAGAGACTGCGGACACAGTACAGGAGATGACCAGAGACTGCGGACACAGTACAGGAGATGACCAGAGACTGCGGACACAGTACAGGAGATGACCAGAGACTGCGGACACAGTACAGGAGATGACCAGAGACTGCGGACACAGTACAGGAGATGACCAGAGACTGCGGACACAGTACAGGAGATGACCAGAGACTGCGGACACAGTACAGGAGATGACCAGAGACTGCGGACACAGTACAGGAGATGACCAGAGACTGCGGACACAGTACAGGAGATGACCAGAGACTGCGGACACAGTACAGGAGATGACCAGAGACTGCGGACACAGTACAGGAGATGACCAGAGACTGCGGACACAGTACAGGAGATGACCAGAGACTGCAGACACAGTACAGGAGATGACCAGAGACTGCAGACACAGTACAGGAGATGACCAGAGACTGCGGACACAGTACAGGAGATGACCAGAGACTGCGGACACAGTACAGGAGATGACCAGAGACTGCGGACACAGTACAGGAGATGACCAGAGACTGCGGACATAGTACAGGGAATGACCAGAGACTGCGGACATAGTACAGGAGATGACCAGAGACTGCGGACATAGTAGAGGAGATGACCAGAGACTGCGGACAGCACAGGGAATGACCAGAGACTGCGGACATAGTACAGGGAATGACCAGAGACTGCGGACACAGTACAGGAGATGACCAGAGACTGCGGACAGCACAGGGATGACCAGAGACTGCGGACACAGTACAAGAGATGACCAGAGGCTGCAGACATAGTACAAGAGATGACCAGAGACTGCGGACAGAGTACAGGAGATAACCAGGGACTGCAGACACAGTACAGGAGATAACCAGGGACTGCAGACACAGTACAGGAGATGACCAGAGACTGCGGACACAGTACAGGAGATGACCAGAGACTGCAGACACAGTACAGGAGATAACCAGGGACTGCAGACACAGTACAGGAGATGACCAGAGACTGCGGACATAGTACAGGAGATGACCAGAGACTGCGGACATAGTACAGGAGATGACCAGAGACTGCGGACACAGTACAGGAGATGACCAGAGACTGCAGACATAGTACAGGAGATGACCAGAGACTGCAGACACAGTACAGGAGATGACCAGAGACTGCAGACATAGTACAGGAGATGACCAGAGACTGCAGACACAGTACAGGAGATGACCAGAGACTGCAGACATAGTACAGGAGATGACCAGCCGCAAGCTGTCACAGGCGGGTGCCCACACTAAAGACACTGGTGTCAGGGAGAGAATACGGCCGATGAAACCAGTGGTGGTGAGGACACCGCTGGACCGAGGGACAGGTAAGTTTCTGTTTTTTAAAAGTCAGCAGCTACAGTTTTTGTAGCTGCTGACTTTTTTTTTTTCAGCTGGAACTCCGCTTTAGGGGGCAGCTGCTTTGGGCCCTGCCTGGCACTGCTGACTCGGACTCCTGCTCTCTTCTGCCACAGAAAAACCGAACGGCCGGCACAGCATTCTAACACGGCAGTGGGGAGGGGGAGTCCTGGTAAATATTTGATCCAAAAGACGCACAGACATTTCCCCCCATTTTTTTGGGGGGAAAAAAGTGCATCTTATGGAGCAAAAAATATATTTTTTCAACAAAAGTAATTTTTGATACAACATATTTTCATGCGCGGTTTTACATATTTCTGTTATATTAAAGTATATGCAAAGCCCAAACCGTTTTCTTTTTAGTTTTTGTTAGAGTAGGAAATGGGTTTACCACATTTTTTTTGTTTGCTATTTGTTTCCCATCGAATAAAGTCTTTTTTCTTCTTGTCCTGGCGATACACACAAAATGACAGGAATTCTTCAATTGTCACTGAAACAAGTGTCCTCATTTGAAAATTTCTCCTGTATTGCCATCCTGGTGACAACTCAAATTTTTCATTTTCCCTTACTTTCAGCCGAAATGACAATGGACAAAGAGATGGGTAATCTCAGACACAATCTCAATGTATACTCATACAATCACATCACCTCCAAAACCCGCGGTGGGGTTTTGGATGTGACGTCACCATGCACGTTGTTTGCGCTCGCAGCTTTGAGTTATCGCTGGAGGAGACATCGCTTATGATTGTATGAGTAATCTTGTGTTAGTGGAGACACACAGCTAATGTAAGTGCAATGTTTCCTTGGTTTCTATTTATTATTATTTATAGGTATTTATATAACATTATCAACTTATTAAACAGCGCAAAATACAAAATCAATCAATATGTGTGAAAAAAATATTAATAAATACCTTATCCTCTAAATAATATTAATAAAAATATTACAATTTAATATAAGTGTCAAAAAAAACAATACATACAAAAAACAAAAAAGTCCAGTGACACATACAAAAAACAAAAAAGTCCAGTGACACATACAAAAAACAAAAAAGTCCAGTGACACATACAAAAAACAAAAAAGTCCAGGGACACATACAAAAAACAAAAAAGTCCAGTGACACATACAAAAAACAAAAAAGTCCAGTGACACACATAGAGAAACGTCCAGTGACCCACACTTGAGAACGCCCTGTGGGTGGGGCGAAACGCGTTGACTTACTTCCGGCTGGCCGTCCCAACGTCCTGCGTCATTTCCGGTGAGTGGAACGCACGCCGGTGCGGTGCGTTCCAAGTGGCCATCTTGCTTAGTGGAGGAGGCTCTTTCTGAGGTCTGTCATCCTGCTGTGTACCAGGCTGTGAGGTCTTGCTACAGAAACTGTGGAAAATTCATTTTTTATCTACAATAAATGCTGGTTATTACCTTTTAAAATAGGTGGAGGCTAAAAAGGGGGTCCAGGAGCCCTGATTAATCCTGAAAGGAGTTATACTCACCAAATATCTGGTGAGTGCGGTTGATGTTGGTGTTTCACTGGTGGATGGTGGAAGGATTACTATTGGCACTGAAGAAGTTTATGAAAATATAAGTTTTTTTTGTGTGGGTCACTGGACGTTTCTTTATATGTGTCACTGGACTTTTTTTTTTTTACACTTATATTAAATTGTAATATTTTTATTAATATTATTTAGAGGATAAGGTACGGTATTTATTAATATTTTTTTCACACATATTGATTGATTTTGTGTTTTGCGCTGTTTTTTAAGTTGATAATTTTGTGGTTTTATACCTGTGTACAGCGGCATTTCACGTATAGAGTGTGTTAGGAAGGTGGTCCTGGGCGCTGTGGTTCCTTTTTCTTGTACTCATTTATATAGCGCCGTCAATTTATGCAGCGCTTCACATATATATATATATTGTACATTCACATCAGTCCCTAACCCTCAAGGAGTGTACAATCTAAGGTCCCTAACTCACATTCATACATACACATACTAGGGACAATTTAGACAGGAGCCAATTCACCTACCAAGCAGACATACAAATGGCACAAACCTAAAGAAAAGAACAGTATGGGATGCAGATAATTAACAATACAGCAATGTTAAGTCCATTTTGTCCATATCATAAAAAGTCAATACAGATTACTAAAATCCATAAAAAGCACCTATAAGCAGCTCCACCAGGAGACTGGAATGTATCTCTGAAGAAACAAAAAAGAACACAAGGGGGCGACTCTAAGTGCAGGATTAAAAATAATTCAATGAACCATAAATATAGCACTCACATGTGTGAAGGTGTAAAAAAAACATTAGAAGTGTGAAGACCACAGCCACTCGTCAGATGGAATGTTTGTAGTGGCATGCAGGACCAGATGGAGCCGAGAGACAAAATACACGAGAATTAAAAAATATATATATAAAAAGGGAAATTGTATGGCTATATAAAAAAATGTAATAAATATACATATTTTAATTCTCATGTATTTTGTCCATGTGCATGTGTTTGCGTCCAGATATAAGTACATACATACCACATGGTTTTTCTTATGATACATTGTTGCTATGTTATATAACTGTCAGGAATGGACTTGCCAGTAATGGTGGGACTCACCTGCCTTGTGGGCTGCAGTACCAGGGCTGGCCAGCGGGTGCTCTCAGCAATCAGAGACTCAACCCTGCAGTCAGCCAAAACACCTGAGGCTAATTGCAGGTGTATTTAAGGGATGGCCAGACCTGCAGTCTGTGCCTTGGTGTGTGTTTTTCTATGGGGCCCTGTATCTTGTTACCTGCATTCCTGTTCCTGCCTGACTGACTCGCTGCCGACCCTGCCTGATCCGGACCTCTGCTGACTTCTCCTGTTTGATCCCTGGCTTGTGACCCCGACCATTCTCTGCCTGACCCCCTGTACCTACCTGCCCGTTAGTTGCTGTACCCGGCTCGTGACCTGACTACTCTCTGCCTGCTCCTCCTGTTCCTACCTGCCCGATTGTTATTGACCCGGCCTGCCTGACCACACTTGCATTGTATGTATTGTTATCTGTGGGTGGTTTGGTTCGTTTGCACTGTGTTATGTTTTAGTATTGCACTGCGTTTATGTATTGTTAGTATTAATAAATTATATTGTTTATAACATATCTGAAGCCTGCATTTCCCTGCGTCAGTTCACATACCTCTGGTCATACCCGGAGCCCTGACAATAACCCCATGATAATGGTTTATTAATTGACTCTGTCCGTCTCCCACGATCCTCCTTAGTTCGTATTAAGACCGCCCTTAACCCGCCCACATAGGCTTATGCACCAATATAAATGGGACTTGGGAATTGTTGTCTTAGCCAATCAGGTTTGACAAAGGAGCTGATCGGTGCTTTGAAACACGTTACCTAGGCTACGGACCCACTTTCCTTGACACCACATCCGATCGTGCAGTCCATGGTGGTTCTTTGATGTCCCTTCCAGTTCTGCTGTCCTTTCCAACCATAGGAGCCAGTGCTTTCCGTGGAGCGCAGATGTCCGGCTTGTCTCTCAGCTCCATCTGGTTCTGGATGCAGCTACAAGCATACCATCTGATGAGTGGCTGTGGTCCTCACACTTCTAATAATTTTTTTGCTTCTTTACACATGTGAGCGCTATATTTGTGGCTCATTAAATTATTTTTAATACTGCACTTAGAGCACTCCCTTGTGTTCTTTTCCAATTAACCAACCAGCATGTCTTTGGAATGTGGGAGGAAACTGGAACTTACACAGGTACAGGAAGAACATGAAATAAATAAGATTTTAAGGTGGTTTCATGCTATGTGAGGCTCCTCTCTCTTACTTCTTCTCACGCATGAGTTTTAGGCCTCTTTCATACGGATGTTCAGATCGGGTCCACCTGCCCATTTTTCAGGTGAACCCAATCGGAACCTCTATTCTCCTCTATGGAGTGGCGGATGTAAACAGACATGTGTATGAATTTTTTTGCAGATTTATTTAGAAATGTTTGATGTGTGAATTTTAAGTGGCTTTTTTGGTGCATTACACTGAACACATGATACTTGATATATAAGGGTACTATATACATTTGAAGTACAGGGTAGTTTGATCACACTTTTAAGAGTATTGGAATAGGATTTTTCCATTAGCACTGTCTTTTTTTTTTATTAGATATTACTTTAGGTCGATTTTAACAGTGAAGAATAAAGTCTGAGTCCCTGACAGCCTGGGTATCGCTTTCATAGGGCTATAGTGGCTGCACATCTAAGCTCCAAATGTGGCTCCTTGACAACTAAAGCTCTAGTGGTATCTCAATTATTGTATTCAAGGCAGGACAGCTTGGAAAGTTTCATATGTTGTTTTCCTACTCAGTTACTCACCACTTCCATTTAGGATATAACTGTAATCTGTTTACTCAAGGTCAGCGATTTCGAAACTTAGTTCTCAAGTACCTCCAACAGGTCATGTTTTTAGGAATTCCTTCACTCTTCAGAAGTTCTTCAAATCAGAGTCAATGGTTTGGCATTTATGATAGCTATTTTATCTAAGAGAAATTCCTAAAACATTACCCATTGGTGGCACTTAAAGACTGAGTTTGGGAGTCATGGCTCTAGACCCAAAGTAGCAATCCATGGCGGCCAGTGTCTTTGAATGGGCTTCTCAGGAGTGAAGATCCTTGAAATGCTCCAGGTTCATAAGCCCTATGACTTGGGATAAAACTGATGCTACTTCTGCATTCTCACAGGGCAAAAGCCCAGGAGCAAAGACCATGTGCCAGTAAATACCCAAGATATTTACCATCTATCACAACATGCACCAGCAGGTCCCCAAGCCTACTGATTGCCTAGGTATTACACACGTTTAACAAAGAATATCTGTGGCACAATCTGCTGGAGCCAGCTCCAGCCTTGGAGGACATTAACAGACACACACCTAAGCTGACTAAAGCTCTCTACAAGATCACAAAAACACTAAAACAGTGGTTCTCAACCTTCCTAATGCCGCGACCCTTTAATACAGTTCCTCATGTTGTGGTGACCCCCAACCATAAAATTATTTACCCAGTAATTATAATTCATGAGTGTCGTTTTACCTCCAATACTGCTGCTTTTAACACAGTAGCTGCTTTTAACAGAGTAGCTGCTTTAAACACAGCAGCTGCTTTCTACACAGTAGCTGCTCTTTACACATCGGAAACATGTGTTTTCTGATGGTCTTAGGGGACCCCTGTGAAAGGGTTGTTCGACCCCCAAAGGGGTCGCGACCCACAGGTTGAGAACCACTGCACTAAAAGAAAAAATTGGAAATACACTACATCCCTACGCTTCCATGACCACCATAACAGTAGTAGAAACTAATTACTTGTAAATAAGAGTATGACATTTAGCAGACTATATAAAAGGTGAACCTATTTAGCCTTTTTCTTTCTCTAGCTAATCTCCCCCTTGGTTTCTGGTTTTTTGCCATTTCTAAACTCTTCAACATTTCTTGTAAATTATTTATGGACAGAATGTTGTAAAAAGAGTCTCAATTGGCAAACCACCTCCACAGATGGCCTTTACGTATAAACCGAATCATCATAAGCCTGGGCTAAAAGGAAGGTTTAATTGCTTTCTACCTGAGGTTGATAGTGGAGTCATGGAAATCAAATAATATAATCATAAACAAGGAGTTAAAAACATTTTACTACACATATCTCAGGTGTAGCTGCCACCATTCTCCAAGACTTTATTAAGTAGCTCAACTAAACATCTCTTTATGAAGAATTGTGAGATATATTAATAGTACAACGATCATATTCATTTTATCCTGGGAAGCTTGTTTCGATAAGTGTTGCTGAAAGTCTTGCTCTGCCTGGCTCATTATTCTAAATTTTCTGTTTAAGCATGGCGCATTTACAGACTATCAGAGAAAGAAACTTGCCACCAGCGCTGGAAATGTCAGATAAATGTCATTAGTTAATGGCTGCATGGCACATTATTCTGGAGGTGCTGATGATGGAAGAGATGAACTTTGTTGTTTGGCTTTTCTCCAGAAAATAACTGGCAAAGGAAACAATTAAATAGAATCTGCTTTAAAAAAATCATGGAATTGTCAATTTTACATAGAAAATGTTCAATGCACAAAAACCAAAGGAAAGCCAATGGCTCCACACGGCTTCACCACTGCACTATTGTGGTCACGTCCACCTTACAGCTCCCTCATCTTGTGTATTAACTCAATTTGTAATGATGCCTCTAGGAAAATACTATAATGATAGCAGACAATGTAAGGATAATGGGAATGGATGTTGTTTGTTACTCAGTACTTAAGCTCATGCCTCTACGGGGCACACCTAAAGTTAATCTATAAACCTCACTCCATACAGCACTTGAACAGTGGAGATTGTGGGTGGTTAACCACTTGAACACCAAGCATTTTTTGGGACGTTTTGCTTAAATCCATATTTTTTGCTAGAAAATGACTTATAACCCCCAAACATTTATATATATATATTAGCAAAGATCCTAGAGAATTAAATGCCGATTGTTTGCAATTTTTTATGTCACGTAGTACTTGCCCAGCTATTTTTCAAATGCACTTTTTGGGGGAAAAATACACACAAAAAAACCTAAACACAATATATATCCCACCTTTGTGACCAATTCCCAGTGGGTGGGGCAAAACGCATCAGAGGGCATAGCCAGAATGGTGGCTGAGGCATTCCTCAACATTGGACTCCTGGGGTCAACTGAGCAGCATCCATCCTTTCACTTGTATTGGCTGAGAGTGCAATTACTCGGACTCATGCTCCTCTCTTCTCATTTGCCGGTGGGGTGATCCTTTTCCTTCCATAGCTTGGAGCGGCGCCATAAGGTATACTATTCACAATATATACCCCACTTTTTGAAAAATATAAAAAATGATGTAAATATTTACCTAACATGCCATGCTTTAAAATTGCGCACACTTGTGGAATAGCGACAAACTACAGTACTTAAAAATCTCCATTGGCGACACTTTAAAAATGTTTACAGGTTACTTGTTTAGAATTACAGAGGAGGTCTAGCACTGGAATTATTGCTCTTGCTCTAATATTCACAGCGATTGCTCACATGTGATTTACATATCCGTTCGCTTCTTTTTTAATTAATTTTTATTCCTATTACAAGGAATATAAACATCGATCTCCAATCCCAGAGGGCGCCATTTTTTGGGAAACGCGTCGGGCGGAGTCTCTGTGTGACATCATTGCGCACCGTTGTGCCGACTGACACCATGGCCGGATGTTTTCATATTGTATTCTGCCTTTATCCATACACCTGAATGTAAGTGCAATACATGTTTTAATAAACAATTTATTTTTAACCTTACCGCACTATGAGGCTTCACCTTGTTTGAACTTTGGATTTATAGTTGTGACGACTGACACGAGAGCTGATCCTTGGCTGGGCTATAGATTCCTTTGATGAATGCATTCAACGTTCCGAAGTCTGAGAGTGAGAGTGCCAGCCTGGAGTTTGGATGCACATGCCTGTTTGATCTCTAAAGAGATCATTGCAGTTTGGCAAGAAGCCCGCCTTTTCTTAAGAAGCACTTTGGAGCAGAGGAGCACTTTATATGAAGTTATTCCAGCATGGAGCACTTTTTCATGATTAATTTTGGGACTTTCTATTTATTTATTTGTTTGTGTTTGCACTTATTTATATGCATACGAACTGTGGGATTTGATCTCTTCTTATTCTATTGTTTGACAGCGTACTTTTTGCTTTAAATACAAATTTGCATGACATGTCCTCTTTAAGAAGAGATCTGGGGTAAAACAGACCTCAAATCTCTTCTTTACCTTTAAAAGCAAAATACATTTTTTGGAACTTTTGCTCTAAAAGAGAAAAACATTTGTTTACTTCCACAGGTGACCGAATGTGACGTCTTGATGTCATGACTTAGCTCCGGTACGCCATCATGATAGACCATAGAGTCTTCCATCGCCTCCATCTTCAACTGGCCAGACCATCGGATCAATTCGTGAACACGCCGCTTTTAACTGTAAACTCGAGAAACACTGGCAAATGGCAGGAGGGAACGGAAAGCGATCCATGGGCTAAAGAGCCACTAGGACCACTTTCAATAGAAAGCTGGCTGTTGGGTGAAAAAAAAATGTGAAGTTATGGCTGATTTCTTCAGCCATAAACCTGGTGAACCACTTGAAAACCGCAATGTTTATATGCGTATTGTGGTCTTTAAGTGGTTTTTAAAATGACAACAATATGTGGTACTGTGCTGGATCCAGTAGAAGCAAAGAAAGTCACTAGTACTCTAGTAATATTCTTTCCACAGTTTTATTGTAAAAAAATTGTCACATTTTAGAGATAGTTATTGCCTCAGGGCCCCCGAAATGCAAAAAAAACCTGCCGGGACCCTGCTGGGGTCTCTTATAATAAAACTGTGGAACAAAACAATACTGGAGTGCTAATCGCTTTCTGCATATTTGCTGTGCACATCTGACCTCATTAGTAGACTGTGGTTACTAGTGATGGTCCGAACACCTTCTTGTTTGGTTCGCGGTTGAACATTCGAACCTACCAAAAGTTTGACTGCAAACTTGGAACAGGGACAATTCACTAAGCGGTATCGTACCACATCCGAATATGCGGTAAGATACCGGACAGCTACTAAAATACCGCATCTTTTGGAACGTCAAACATTCTGGACAGGGCATCTGGTTTGACATTTTTGGAGCCTGGCCTGTAGGTGATGTGGAAGTTGAATCGAGAGAAGAAAAGCGTCCATCTGGCGTGTCGAGGTTTTCGACGTCTTGCCGTCTTTAGGTACTCCAGATTCATATGATCCGTGTACATTAGGATAGGATGTGCTGCGCCTAAAAAATATCTCCATTCTTCCAAGGCGGATTTGATGGCCAGTAATTCCCGATCCCCTACATCATAATTCCTTTCTGCCGGAGCTAATTTCCTGTAAAAGAAAGCAACAGGGTGCAGCAGACATTTTAAGCCCTGTCACTGTGAGAGGACGGCCTCAATAGCGTTTTCTGAAGCATCTACTTCTACCACAAAGGGTAGTACTGGGTCCAGATGGCTCAGTATGGGTGCTAAAGTAAAGAGCTTTTTTAAAGTTTCGAAGGCATCTTGAGCTTCCGGTGGCCAATGAAATCGGACTCCCTGCTTGGTCAGTTGCGTGATCGGCGTAATGATGGCTGAGAATCCTCTGATAAACCTTCTATAAAAATTGGCAAAAACTTTGAAGCGCTGAACTCCTTTCTTATCGGCTGGTGCAGGCCATTCCAATATAGCGGAAACTTTCTGAGGATCCATCTTGAAGCCTTCCGTGGATATAATTAATCCCAGAAACTGAATGCTTTGGTGTTCAAACTTGTGTTCAAACTCGCATTTTTTTGGCTTCGCATACAATCCATGTAGACGGAGGCGACTGAGGACCCTTTGCATGTGACCCCGGTGAAGCTCGATGGAAGCAGAAAAGATCAGAATGTCATCGAGATATACAATGATGAAGATGTCTAGGAAATCCCTGAAGATATCGTTCACCAGATGCTGGAAGGTTGCTGGAGCATTGCACAGCCCGAAGGGCATGACTAAATATTCATAATGCCCAAATCTGGTACGGAAGGCTGTTTTCCACTCGTCCCCTTCCCTGATTCTTACGAGGTTGTAAGCCCCTCTCAAGTCCAGTTTAGTGAAAATGGTTGCTGCTCTGAGCCTCTGGAAAAGTTCCGGGATTAGTGGCAGAGGATACCTATTCTTCACTGTAATATTGTTTAATTCCCTGTAGTCCACACATGGACGGAGGGAATGATCTTTCTTTTTGCCGAAAAAAATTCCTGCCCCAGCTGGAGAAGTAGAGGGCCGGATGAACCCCTTCTTGAGATTATCATCGATGTAATTCTTTAGTGCCTCCAACTCATGCTCAGATAGCGGAAAGATCCGACCAAAGGGGATATCAGCTCCAGGTAGGAGCTCTATCGGGCAATTGTAAGGCCTGTGAGGTGGAAGGCTGTCTGCACCACGTTTGCTGAAGACATCTAGGAAGTCGTGGTATGCTGCTGGAACTAGCTGGCCTACTTCGGTATCATTTTCCACGCACAGCAGAGGCCCGGACGGAGCAGGAACTTGGGGAAAGCAGTGCTCATGGCAGTAGGCTGATTCAAAGTCCACTTTACCGGATACCCAATTTATGTCAGGGTTATGGGCCTGTAACCATGGAATTCCCAGGATAACAGGGAATAGTGGTGATGAAATGACATCTAGGCGTAATAGTTCCTTGTGCCCAGATGGAGCTATTATCACGGGAAGCGGAATGGTTTCTTGTGTGACTGTCCCAGATTTAATATTGGACCTGTCGGTCAGGAATACTGCCAGCCTCTGTGGTTTACTCCTTAAAGGTATCTGATGTTGCTGAACAAAAGTTATATCAATGAAACAACTGCAGGCTCCGGAGTCAATAATTGCGGTTACTGGTAGCGTTCTTTCCGAAAGCTGAAATGAAATGGAGACAGTAAGCTGAGCAGAGTTGACAACAGGCATTTTGGCAGGCAGGGTGGACAGAGACTTACTTAATTTTGCAGGGCAGTTTCGCATGTAGTGCCCGGGTTCCCCACAGTAGAGACATAAGTTGCCCTGTTGGCAGCATTGCTGTTCTTCCAGAGTGAGGGTGGTACGGAGTAACCAAATTTGCATAGGCTTGGACCCGTCAGAACTAGGTGTGGTGGAGCTCGTGGAAGTCATGTTTTTTGGAGGAGGTGGAACCCTAGGCAGCATCCATGTGGGGCGAACTTGACCTGCGGCCCTCTCCAGCCTTTGTTCCCGGAGTCGGCGGTCGATTTGAATGGTCAACTTAATATGCTCCTCCAAGGTGTTTGGTACCCCAACTCGAGCTAACTTGTCCTTCAAGGGTTCGGCCAGGCCCAAGTGAAATTGGTAGCGTAGGGTAGCTAGTTCCAACTAATCATTCCAACTAGTATCAGCGCTCCAGCACCTGAACTCGGTTACATAGTCCTCCGCCGCCCTGCTGGAGAGAGTCTAAGGCAGCTTCGCAGATGCAGCTCGCTGAGGGTCATCATAAAGTTGTGCCATCGCTTCAAAGAACCTTTCTAATGAAGACAGTTTGGCATCCGCCTTTTCCATTAAATGATGAGCCCATGCCTGTGGTTCACTCTGGAGAAGGGAGATTACAAATCCCACTTTGGTGGCTTCGAGAGAGAAGGTGCGAGGTTGCAACGCGAAATACAACTCACATGTGTTTTTGAAGGCTCTGAATTTGCAACGATTGCCAGAAAATCTCTCAGGCCTGGGCACCCGAGGCTCAGGAGGCAGCAACATCACAGTGGGACCCGCTACGGCTCCCGGAGCGGCAGCTGGAGGGGCCGGAGCTGAGATGCTAGCGGCGGATGCCGGTGGGGATAGGGCCTGAAAACGATCCTCCAGACAGTTGTACCCCTCTTGCAAACCTTTGACGGTTTGTGTTAATGCCGCAATGTGCTGGCAAATTTCTTCCAGAGGAGAGGCCCCTCTCTCAGGCTCCGACATGGCCTTCTGGTACTGTCACGACTATGGTGGGTAGCTCTCTAGACCCACAGCTAGGGTTTCCCAGGGCGTGGGGTCCAAGCCCCAGTCTGCTTATTCACCAGAGCCCCTGATGGTGGGGATGGACTTGGAGCAGGCTGGGACCAGGTCGCGGTCCCCGGTACACCCAGCTGAGGTAGAGAAGACCGCTAGCGGAAGCAGGATACAGGGTGACTATTATGTACTGGATTGGAGAGCCTGAAATGGAGAGAAGGTGTCCTCTTTACGACTCCCGATCGGAGTCCCTGAAGGTGGGAGCAAGGGTGCAGAGGCAGGAGTGGCAGGAGTGCCGTGCGGATCTTGCAGCTGTCAGTAGGTAGCTGGGAACTCAGGAGATCTGGACCCAAGCCAGGTGTGGGTGCAGGAATGTGGAAATCCTTGGATCCATTGTCAGGCCCTACGCTGGTGCAGTGGGCCCTGGCTTCCTCCTGGTGCACAACATATTCCGGCCTCATGTGGCGAGAGTATGCAGGCAGTTCCTGGAGGATGAAGGAATTGATACCATTGAATGGCCCCCACGCTCGCCTGACCTAAAGCCAATAGAGCACCTCTGGGATATCATGTTTTGGTCCATTCGACGCCGCAAGGTTGCACCTCAGACTGTCCAGGAGCTCAGTGATGCCCTGTTCCAGATCTGGGAGGAAATACCCCAGGACACCATCCATCGTCTCATTAGGAGTATGCCCTGACATTGTCAGGCATGCATACAAGCACGTGGGGGCCATACAAACTACTGAGGACCATTTTGAGTTGCTGCAATGAAATTTCAGCAAAATAGACTAGCCTGCTGCATAATTTTTCTTTGAATTCAGTCCTCTATAGGTTGATAATTTTCATTTCCATCAAACGATGGGACATCCTTAAGTTCCTAACACATTACCCCATCCACATCAGTATAGATATCCAGCATGAGATTTTTCCCCATTGAGATCTGATGTGTTTTCAAAGTATTCCTTTAATTTTTTTTGAACAGTGTATTTCTGGCTTTTGTCAGGCGTTTTTCAAATAGGCGTTTGGAGTGTTGCTGAAAAGGGAGCAGAGAGCTGCTGTTTGAGCAGAAAATAGGCAACAAACGCTTGAAAAAAACACTAAAATAATTCACAGGTCGTGCTTTTCCAGCATTTCCATTGAAGTCTGGGTACAAAAATGCTCAATTCTGCTTGAAAAGTAGCTCATGTACTTTTTTGAGTGACAGGTGTTTTGCTACACGCTACAAAATGTTCAGATATTAAAAACAATAGGTTTTTGCTTGTTGAACATTTTTGAGCTTCTCGCTACAAGCTGCAAATACAAAAGTGTGAATGTGATCTACAGGGAATTCAATAATTCGACTCAGAGCCTTTTCAACAAGATCTAACAGTCTGTATCTTCATGGCTGCCACATGGGTCTTGCCTTCTGGTTATTTGCCCATGTCTTGTATTTTGGATCACAAATTTGGCTGTCTCTTACCTCAACCTATTGCCTGTCTGACTATGCCTTTGGAGTTCTGAGTAAGTACCATGTCTGATGGACCACCATTCTGTTTACCTGACCCTGGAACCAGGGGCAGACTGACCATTTGGAAACTCGGGCACTGCCCGAGGCCCCGGGGTCAGTAGGGGGCCCCATGAGATGCCCCTGGTACCTTTTTCATAAGCTTTTTTGAGTTTGGGCAAGGACACAGGGGCCCCATGATCCCCTATTGCCCGGGGGCCCCATGAGTTGTCAGTCCGCCCCTGCTTGGAACCAGTCTGTGCTTGATTCAAGCAACAGTCCACCCTTTCTGGTTTGGTTTGTTAGATTTACACTGCGCTAGAATCTGTCCTGTTTGTAGTTGGCTGTTGTCCCTTGATAAAAGAAAAGCCAAAGACGGACTACTGAACTTAATGGAATTAAAAAAAAAAAATCAATGGTGTTATAAGTAAATCAAATGAATAATAAACAAAATTTGAGTAAGTTAAATAACAGGAACTTCCAGTGCATGGCATGGATCTGCCTTCATCTTGCTGGGATGGTATAACAAAGCAGGGACACAATGAACAATTCAGGCAAAGTAAATGAGTGTTAATAAAATGATTTACAATTTGCATAATTCAAGACGTTTACAAATCAGGATCTTGATTTATTTTTGCAGTATCCTCAATTTCACAGTTTTCAGAGGCTGTGTGTGGTTTTCATAGGTTTTTGACAGTGTGGTTTTGAGGGGAGGCTCCGGCAATGCCAACTGACTAACATGCAACCCCTTTAGACGTTTACTTGTATGTATAAAAGTGCACAGATGAAAATATAGGGGAAAGGAAAAATTTGGTAGTGGGGCACTGCTTATTAAAGCAAAATTCCAGCTCAAAGGCTTTTTTCAAGTATTGGGTAGAAAGAAGGGTTAGAACAAGGATGTCCAACCGGTAGCTCATGGGACAAATGCGGTCCAAGATGGGTATGAATTGAAAGCTGCACAACACAAAATCATAAACTTATTTATAAATGTTGATTTATTTAAACCAGTGGTGCCAGAGCAATTTTTTTTATTTTTCCACATATATGTAAAATCTTAATTTTGACAATAACATTATTTAAACCTCCAAAACATTATATATGTTTTGAAAGCAGAGGCCCTGTAGCATAAGGTGAAAGTTGCAAATTTTATGTCACATGATATTTGCGCAACTGTTTATTAACCCCCCTGGCGGTATTCCTGAGTGTAGCTCGGGGTTAACTTTCAGTACCACAAGCGGTAACCCCGAGTTACACTCAGGATTACCCTGCAGCATTGCTCAGAGATTCCCTCCAGCACAAACCTTGTCCTGTGGTCCTGCGATGTCCCCCCTGCCGTCTTCCGGGTTACGTTCCCTGCGAGCGTCGGTACATACTGTGGATAGAACCGGCGGGAAATTCAAAAATTTAAAAAGTGACATTCACTAAATACACTAAAATCACATAGTATAACATTACTTTATCAACCCATTTCACATACATTTTGTCCCGAGTGCTTTGTCCGGCGCCCTGCCTGCATTTTTACTGTTCTTTCTGCCTGGAAACTGAGAAACGTCCATGGCGTCCAAAAAGCGTCCCTTTAGGTCAAAAGCGATTTTAGACCGGCTAGAGAACAGCGATAGTAAATCAGAACCACTTGCAGAATTGAGTGATAATGATTCGTGGGGGAAATTCGTCATCAGACACTGAAAACGATTTTGCGACTTTGCTCAGTGATGTGCGAACTTGGCGCTATATTTCAAATTTCAGTGTTTTTGGTTTGATTACATTATTGAATTACATTTATTATTATTTTTAGGATTATTTATTATATTATAATTTATGATTTTGTGTTTCAAGTTTTATCATACCCAGATGTTTACTAGACTCTTGTTTGGACAGATTTCAGTGAGTTATTCCTAAGATCTACAGGCCTACAATAAAAAACCAACATATTTCCATGCAAAAAAATTTACGGCTTTGAGCACAGAAATACTAACATAATCAGACCGCTATGAAGGTTAAATGCAAACTTTCAGGAGAAAATATAATAAAATTAATTTTAGTGCAGAAACACACCATAAAATGCCCATTTTTGGTTAAAATGTAAAAGATGAGGTTGCATCGACCAAACATACCAAACATAGCCTGTGATATCCCAAAAATCACCATAGGTGATGCTTTAAAAGCCTTCACAGCTCATCAGTTTAGAGTTAACTAGGAGCTCTAGTGCTAGAATTATTGTTCTCACTCTGATGTTCATTATTATTATTATTATTATTATTATACAGTATTTATAAAGCGCCAATGGTTCGCTCAGCACTGTACATTACAAAGGGGGACAGAACATGTGACAGAACAATAACAATACAATGCAAAACATGAGGGGATCGAGGGCCCTGCTCTTTCGAGCTTACAATCTAGGAGGGAGGGGATGGTGGCACAGGAGGAGATAGCTGTGGGGGATGGAGTGGTAGGAAGAGTGGAGGAGGTCGGCAAGTTAGCAGGGGGTGGGGTAGGCTTCCCTGAAGAGATGGGTTTTCTGGGTGCACCTAAAGCAGAGGAGAGTAGGTAATAATCTGATGGGTTGGGGCAGGGAGTTCCAGAGGATGGGTGACACCCTGGAGAAGTCCTGGAGGCGGGCATGGGAGGACGAGACCAGGGAACTAGAGAGAAGGAGGTCTTGTGAGGAGCGGAGTGTGCGTGCTGGGTGGTACTTGGATATTAGGTCAGTGATGTAGTACGGGGCAGTATGGTGGACTGCTTTGTTCGTCAGTGTTAGGATTTTGAATTTGATCCGTTGCGCAATCGGAAGCCAGTGGAGGGATTGGCAGAGGGGGGTGGCGGAAATGGAGCGGTTGGAAAGGTGAATGAGTCTGGCAGCCGTATTCAGGATCGACTGAAGCGGGGATAGCCATCGGCGAGGCAGGCCAGTGAGGAGGGAGTTGCAGTAGTCGAGTCGTGATATGATGAGGGAGTGGATGAGCTGTTTAGTGGTTTCTGGGGTTAGGAACGTGCGTGTTTTGGCGATGTTGCGGAGGTGGAGTCTGCACGAGTTTGTTAAAGATTGGACTTGGGGCTGGAAGGATAGGTTGGAGTCCAGAATGACACCAAGTACTCTGGCCTGCAGGGCTGGTTTGATGGTGGCGTTGTTGGATGTGACGGAGAAGTCAATGGGGGGTGGTGTCCGGGCTGGGGGGAAGACAAGAAACTCGGTTTTGGAGAGGTTCAGTTTAAGGAAGTGCAGCGACATCCAGTCTGATATGTCGATCAGTAGGTGTGTGATTCGGGCAGAGACCGAGGGGGTGAGGTGGGGGGTTGAGAGATGGATTTGTGTGTCATCGGCATAGAGGTGGTAGTTGAAGTCGTGAGAGTGTATGAGTTGGCCAAGGGAGGAGGTGTAGATGGAGAAGAGAAGGGGCCCGAGGACAGAGCCCTGAGGGACCCCAACAGAGAGGAGGAGTGAGGGGGAGGTGGTAGCATTATAGGTAACGCTGAAAGAGCGTTGTGACAGGTAGGATGAGAGCCAGGAGAGAGCAGAATCTCTGAGGCCGAGGGAGTGTAGTTTTTTGAGGAGGAGGGGGTGGTCGACTGTGTCGAAGGCCGCAGAGAGGTCAAAGAGTAGGAGCACTGAATAGTGGCCATTAGCTTTGGCGGTTAGCAGGTCGTTGGAGAGTTTGAGTAAGGCTGCTTCGGTGGAGTGTAGGGGACGGAAGCCAGACTGTAGGGGATCGAGGAGGTTGCTGTCATTGAGGTGAGAGCTTAGGCAGGTGTAGACTAGGTGCTCGAGGAGTTTAGATGTAAATGGGAGCAGGGAGATGGGTCTGAGGTTGTTCGGGTCATTGGGGTCCAGGGAGGGCTTTTAAAGTATGGGGGTGATGTGTGCATGTTTCAGAGGGGAGGGGAAAGTGCCGGAGGAGAAGGAGAGAATAAAGATGTGGGTGAAGGATCGCAGGATGGAGGGGGAGGGAGGTCGTAGGAGTTGTGAGGGGATAGGGTCGAGGGGGCACGTGGTGAGGCGGGCATCAGAGAGTATCTTGGAGACTTCCTCGATGGTAGTAAGGTCAAAGGTGCGGAGTGTTGGGGGGGCTTCAGTATGAGGAATGTAGGGTGGGGTGGAAGTGGGGGTCAGAGCAGTGGTGGGGCCGTGGGAGAGGGGTGATGAGTGGATAGCTGAGTGAGGGGGAATGGAGTTGGAGGGAGTTTCAGCAGCGACGAAGTCCCTGCGGGTTATGTCGAGGGGGAGGGGGGATGAGGGGGTAGCTGTGTGAGAGGGGAAAGGTTGAGAGGGTGTGTGAGTTGCGGCGATGTCCTTGCGAATTGTGTCAATCTTGTTTTTGAAGTGATTGGCAATCTCAAGGGCAGTGAGTGAGGTGCTGGGTGGAGGTGGGGGTGGCGAGAGTAGAGAGTTGAAGGTGGAAAAGAGTCGGCGAGGATTGGAGGAGAGGGCCTTGATGAGGGTCAGGAAGTAGGCTTGTTTGGCGGCGTGGAGGGAGGAGGTGTAGGTGTGGAAGGCAGATTTGTAGCGGGTGCAGGCTTGTTGGGATTTGGTTTTGCGCCATAGTCGCTCCAGGGCACGACTGCGACGTTTGAGGGTTTTGATGTGATCAGTCTGCCAAGGCTGGAGTGGTCGGGGTCTGATGTTGCTTGTGGTTAAAGGCGCTAGTGAGTCAAGGGCTGTTGATAGCGCATTGTTGTAGGCAGTCATAGCCAAGTCGGGGCAGTACAGGGGGAGGATGCTGTCGTGCAGTTGATCAGCTGCAGAGTGGAGGGGGGCAGGGTTAAGGTTGCAGAGGTTACGGCTGGTAGTAGTGTGACATTTGGAGGGGTAGGCGTTGGAGGACGAGGAGATAGAGAAGGTAATCAGGTTATGGTCAGAGAGAGGGAAGAGGGTGTTTGTGAGGTTGTGGGGAGCGCAGTGGTTGGAGAAGATGAGATCAAGGATATTACCGTCGTGTTCATGGCGATATGTCACACGTGTGGTTTGACTGTGGTTTATATACACGTGCACACCCTTGTGTTTGAGCAGGTGTGTGGGACAACAGGTGTTATGGTAATTTTTTTTTCATTTTAATATATTTTGTTATGATTTTATTTTATAAAACTTTTTCTCTTTGTTACATTTTTTGTACCTGATCACTATCACAGGGGGTGAATAAAACCCTATATGATTGCACTGGGCAGGTGACATGTAAAGACAATAGGGGTCTAACAGACCCCAATGTCTCCCCTGCCCTTCACTCTAACAAAGCACAAACCGGCTTGATTAGATGTGTCCTTGATTAGATGTGCCCCCTGGCTGTACAGGCCAGGAAATTGTGCATCTGAAACTGGATGTTGCATCATTTCTAATTTCATTGCATGTGAGATTGAGGCATGATTTGCCTTGATCTGTTCCAGACCTCCAGTTGTGTTCCAGGCCTCCATTAAAAGCGGGAGATCAACGGGAGGAGGGGGGTGCTGGTGGGAGGGGGGCACCATGCTGCAGGCTCTGTGAAAGTGATTGGCACCTATGGAGTTGCCTCATCACTTTCACTTTCAAGCTGGGAGGCTAAACAAACCACACAAGCTACTACAGCCATCAGCTTGTGATTAAAGGTTCAATCTTTGGATGTACGTAGTACGTCCAAAGAGCTAAACTGATTAAACATTTTTTGAAGTGTCTCTATACTGGACTTTTATCTTCCACTCTTCGCAATCACGCCTTTTTCATTTCATCACTTTTCGGCAGCACCTATATTTGTGAGCAACTATTTTCAAGGATGAAACAAACGGAGGACAAAATTAAACCTAAAATATCTGTTGAGCACCTTGAGAATTCATTGAGAATTGCTACTTCATCTATCCAACTGGATATTGATGCGTCAGTTTATCAAATAATTATAGCGCTACTTTTATGTTGTCCTATTTTACTTTTATAATAAAAAATATTACAAAGAATGAACATTTATTCCTCAGATAGGTACATAATCTATATCACTAAACGATAAATTGTGATCCATACATATAAAACCTTTGTGAATTACAAAAATAAATAAAATAAATAAATTGATTTTAAACATATAATATACAATAAAGTCCCACTGATCAAATAAGTGTCCAAAAAGAAAGTCCAAAATAGTGTCCACAAATATCCCAAAATTTTTTTCACTCTTTTCATCCACTGAAAGGATTGGCTGCTATTTCATCCAAAACGCACCTCGAAGTAAAAAATATAATAATATCTAGTGCATTACCTTAATAATAATAATAACAATAATCACCCCGTACAACCAAAATACACTTCAAAAAACCTTTTGTGCAAAAGAAAAAAAAAAAATTCAAATCCAAATTATTTTCTTATAGTGCATATAATCACACAAATCGAACTGTGAGCACTCTGTGGTCACTGCAATTCAGTGTCTACCATCAACCAACACACAGTAGTACTAAATACTATTACCCTCTATGAGTATTGAAATGCTCAAACAATACTATGGAAAAGTATTCCTCCACATTCTCTTCCAAGAAGTTTTTTCCAAGGTCCTCAGAGAGATAAGAAGGATCTCGGGACTAGTATTCAAAGCATAGGGATAACTTTTTATTCATCACTTACATTGAAATTTAAAAATATCAGCTCCAGACATGGTTCCAAGCTTTTTCAATCAAACACCATAGAAAACCATGTGTTGAAAACCAACAAAATGGCCACGGCGACACGTCCGGTCTACGTACGTGCGTCTTGACGTCACTTCCCTACGCGTTTCGTCACTTCCGGACTTCGTTGTGATCGGCCCGACCATTTCTGCTCATCAGCTCTCCTTATTGTTAGTGCATTTTATGTGTGGCCCAAGACAATTCCTCTCCTTCCAATTTGTCCCAGGAAGGTCAAAAGGTTGGACACCCCTGGGTTAGAACGTCTACAAGATTTTTAGAACTGTCTAGCTGTTGGAGAGATTGATTGCCCCTGTACTGAATAACCAGAACAGTGTCCTAATCACACATCCTCATTCAAAAAGAAATAATTTATTTTTGGTGTAAACCTCCGGGGCTCCAACAGAGAAAAATCTAGGTGTAGAGTAAGCCACTTGTTACATTCAGCTGGAAATTTTCTGAATTGTTGAATGTGACTAACCGCTAACTACAGTATATCACGACCTTGATAAATGAGAACCTTTGCATACAGTACGAGATGTATTATCATGAAACTGTTCCCATAGAAGAAGCTTTTAGGATGAGCTGTCTTTGACATCATTACTCACTGGATTGCATTAGGGGAATATAGTGTCATTGCCCAAAAGGCATTAGAACTGGAAGGCTCAATACATTTGTGACTAATCTGAGCTGAGAACATTTAGTGGAGACTTTCAAACCTGAACATGGCACAAAGCTTGGTCTCCATGACATCAATTAGGAAAAAGATAAGAAAGAAAACCACTGGAATGGACAATAAAGCATCTTGCATTACGTATTCAAAGACTGAATCATTTCCTGTGGATTTCATATAAAATAAAAAACTTACCTAGTAAGCAGAAAAACAAGCTTTTTGTAACTTGGAACTGGAATAAGTTTTTTAAATCAATACCGTCCTCGAGTTATATTTCCTGCCTCCATATTTTATTAGCAGGTAAAGTAGGATATCTTAGTTTTCCTCTGTAGTTCTTTTTATGTCTATACACTTTAGGGTGCACTTATACAGGTGAACAGCATTTTTTTTTCTTTTAGGTAGAGGCACCTCTATGTTAGCCTATGTCTCCATGAACACATAAGGATTTACCATTCTGAGAGGCGCCCTGGAGCATACATGCATAAACGTATTCCACTGGCCAGAATAGATTAATATTTTAGCCAATAGAATGCATGTATGCTTGACGCTATATGTGCATATGCTATATGTGCATATGTATGTACATATGTGTACATACGTGACCTTAGAAGCATTTTTTTCTGCTACGTTCTGGTAGAAAAAAGTCCAGCATATTTGAGGATAAATGTATATGCCTGTGTGTGTATATATATATATATATATATAAAAATATATATAGATATAAAAGGGGTGTTCAACTCAAACCAGGACATTTTAATTTTACAGGTATAAAAAGGAATGCAAGCATGGCGGTACTACATGCAGTAGTAGAAGGGGCAGCACAGTGGTTAAATGGTTAGCACTTCTGCCTGGCAGTACTAGGGCCATTGGTTCAAATCCCAGCCATGGCACCCGCTGCCTGGAGTTTGCATGTTCTCCCTGTGCCTGTGTAGGTTTCCTCCAGGTACTCCAGTTTCCTCTCACACCCCAAAGACATGCTGGTAGGTTAGTTGGATCCTGTCTAAATTGGCCCTAGTATATGTATGAATGTGAGTTAGGGATCTTAGATTGTACACCCCTTGAGGGTTAGGGACTGAGGTGAATGTACTATATATATATATATATATATATATATATATATATATATATATGTAAAGCACTGCATAAATTGATGGAGCTATATAAGTACCTGAAATAAATAAATAATAGTAATTGGCAAGTGTGTCCTATTACTGATGGGCGGCGCACATGTCACAGGTCAGTCCAAAGACCATTAATCAAGATGGCAGACAACAGCGTTAGTGTGTGCATGGAACAGTGTGTGGTGATGAAGTTTCTTGGGAACGAAGGTGTAAAACCCATAGATATCTACAAAGGACTTCAAGCACAGTTCAGTGATGAGATGCTCAGCCACAGTATGACATTTGAATGGTGTAAATGTTTCAAAGATAGCCGCACGTCCATCAGTGACAATCCCAGCCATGGTGGTTCCCAACCCACAGCAGTCATTGCTGTGAACATTCAGCACATGGAATGCCTGATCCTGGATAATCAACACATAACCTGTTGTGAAATTGCACAAGAGACGAATCTTTCTGTGGGAACGGTGAACACAATGATCACAAAGTGAAGCGCCTGTCCTAGGATGGTTCAGGCGTACTGGCAAATCTTTCTATGCCGAAGCTTCCCAGGCATTAGTTAAATGCTGGGATAAGTGTATAAATGTAGCAGGGGAGTATGTTACAAAATAAATGTCGCTTCCACTCTTTGATATGTGTTCATTTATTATATAAACTCAAAAGTCCCAGTTTGGCTTGAATGTCCCTCGTATGATACATTTTGTGAACTTTTCTCTTTCATTTTTGAATGTTGAGTAATAACAGTAAAAAAAAAAATGTTAGAGCTTTCAATGTCAAAAAGCAATTGCTGTTTCAAGTGATATCAGCTTGTTCAATGCCCGCATAAGCTTTAACAATAATTAAGTCACTGGTAGTCACAGCTAAGACTTTAAACATGCCTAAAAGGGTAAAGTGTTAAGATAATAATTCAGGGAGAGAGAAAGAGACAAGAAAATAACACGTTGGAAAGCTGGCAAAAAAACAAGAGCTGTTATAGTTAGTGATTCTAAACAGTGGCAGCTACGGTATGCATTGTGATGACAGGAGCCTTGCTTATACTGTCTCATGGGGTACTCAGCCTCCACGGGGGTTCCTGTATAGGCAGTGAGAGTCCACACATCATTCCAAGTTTCTTTCTGGCTGCAACCAGCTATATTCCATTTCCAGCATCAAATAGACATTGATAGCATTTCTAGCAGCAAACAACTTAAGAAAATAAAAAAAAAACAAAATACAAAATAAAACCTGGCATGTCTTGACTTACTGTACAATTAAAATACACATAACTCAATAAAAATGTTTTTTTTTCTAGTTTTGCACAGAGCAGCCTAGTGGTTCCTCCAGCAAAAAGCAGTTTCTGCCTCCCAGATAAGTAATCACTGACAATGATCTTTTTACATATCTACAATGGGGCACTCTTCCCATTGACCACCAAGGTAAGGGACATTCTTCCCACTGACCACCAATGTAAGGGGCATTCTTCCCACTGACTACCAATGTAAGGAGCATTCTTCCCACTGACCACCAATGTAAGGGGCATTCTTCCCACTGACCACCAATGTAAGGGGCATTCTTCCCACTGACCACTAATGTAAGGGGCATTCTTCCCACTGACCACTAATGTAAGGGGCATTCTTCTCACTGACCACCAATGTAAGGAGCATTCTTCCCTTTGACCACCAATGTAAGGAGCATTCATTTCACCGACCACCAATGTAGGAACATTTTTCCAACTGACCACCAATGTAAGGATCATTCTTCTCACTAACCACCAATGTAAGGATTATTTTTCTCAGTAACCACCAATGTAAGGAGCATTCTTCTCACTGACCACAAATGTAAGGGGCATTCTTCCCACTTACCACTAATGCAAGGGACATTCTTCCCACTGATCACCAATGTAAGGGACATTCTTCCCTTTGACCACCAATGTAAGGAGCATTCTTCACAATGACCACCAATGTAAAGAACATTCTTCTCACTGACCACCAATGTAAGGATCATTCTTCCCACTGACCACCAATGTAAGGGACATTCTTCCCATTGACCACCAATGAAAGGGATATTCTTCCCAATGGCAACCAAGGGAAGGAATATTCTTTCCACTGACAGTCAATGTGAGAAGCATTCTTCCCAGTTTTTCTTTATTAAAAATCGTGCAATCAATAAACATAATATCATATACAGAATATACAAAAATAAATAATTATATACATATTTACACAAAAACGAAAATAAATATAGCAAAATCTGCTGTCAGACAACAGCAAAACTCAGAAATGAACATGACATTATTGGGGGAAATAAATCTTATTCCGACTCACATCACTACACCAGACATCAAACCTGGGAGGTCAAGAAACAACCCCACCCCCATTATGCATGCAGCCCTTCTTCAAAAAGAAGATCTTAACCAACAAAACTAAGAGAGTGAAAAGAACAGCATAAGAAAAGAGCCCCTCACCCAGAGATGGACAGTTCACCAAAGGCAGGCCTGATATTCCTCCACGCCCTTATCCAGACTGCCCAAGGCTCCCTGCCCTTCTCAAGACCCCAAATCTTTCCAACCTCACCCAGATTATTGTGCACCACCACCTTGACAGGAAGGACTTTCTTCCGCAGGGTAATCTGACACCGTGCATTCCACGTGAAGTAACAAACAACCATACTAACTAGAAAAAGTGTATCCAAATCAAAGTCCCTGCGAGCTGGGAATGCACCATACACCCACTCTGCATAACTCATGCGATAGAGAAAGGGAATGCCAAGAAACCCTCCCCACCCTTTTATATACCTCTATGTTAAATGGACACTGGAGCAGAAAGTGGTCCATAGACTCCACTTTACCAACACACTCCTCTCTAGGACAATCCCAATCATCCACAGGGCGGTGCATCAGGTTCCCTCTTACATAGAGCCTTCCATGGAAAGCGAGCCAGGCTTGATCCCTAAACGTCAAAGGGATTCTCTCCAAACTAATTAAATGCAACCCCTCCCTCATTACGGAACCTGGGCAATCTTTTAAGGCCAGTGACACACTGAAAGCAGAAGCCAAAATCCTCTCCCTCGGAAGCTTCTTGGAAAGGGACCTGATATCCTCCACTGTCACCTGCCACTGACGAAGTATTTTCAGACACGGGGCAACATAAGCCGTGAGCTTGCCATGTCGAACTCTCAGACTTTTCACTGGCCCACAGTCTTCCCAGCAATGCAGAAAAGACAAATCAAGATTGAAAATTGCCCACCCCAGATTGTACTTTAAAAAGAGTAATGAAAAGAAAACAATCGGGTTGACCATTCCTAGGCCACCCTCCCACCTGGACAGGTAAGTTACATTGTGTTTGATCAGGTTTAGCCTATTTCCCCATAACAGTTGGAAGAGAGCTGTAGACCCTTGCACAGAGAGATACCGGCAATATACAAATGAAGCTAACATATAAAAAGATCAGGATCGGGTATGTTTTGATCATGTCAATCCTCTCCCTCAATGAAAGCCTCCATCTCTTCCAGCCTGCTACTTTGGCATTGGCATCTATCAACCTGCTTTCCCAATTTTGATGACCATAGTCACCAAGACCAAATTTGATGCCCAACACTTTAATTTCCTGCTGAGGCTCCAGGAAGGCATCTGGAAGTTCTTGTTCAAACAATTTTATTAACAATAAAGCAGAGTGGAACAAACAAGGAGACATTGTTACAGTATAATGGACATGGAAGTGGCAATAGGATATATATAAAAAAATGAATGAGATTCACAATACAAATGTCTATATGCTACTAGCATACACAGGTAGATACAGGTTGACATAACAGACAGTATTGTTCCCGCCAATCACGGTAATGTCTCCCGAGTGCATTAAAGAAATAGGGGGAAATTTGAAGGGGGGGTCAAACCGGGGTGGAAGGGGGGAGAGGGAAAGTGGAACAACAACCATGACTCCATGATCGTTCAACAAGTTTACAACCGCCCCTGCGTGCTACGTACAAAGGGCTATTGAGTATATCCAAAGCGCATTGTATACAAATCAGGGGAGAAGGAGTGATTCGTCAATGTTAGGGGGGAGAAAGCTCTCTATCCAGGGGCTCCATATGCGTAAGAATTTAGGAATCGTGTCAAGAATTGTAGCTTCCACCTTTGCATGTATCATGGCTTGTGTTATTCTAGTTTTGACGGCCGCGATACTCAGGGTGGGGGATTTCCAGGATTTTGCTATAACCTGCTTAGCCACCGTTGTAACTTGCATGATGAGCCTAAATTGCAAATTGGAGATGCCAGGGGGGCATTGATTGAGTAGGGCTATTGATGGTTGTAGGGTGGTAGTGCTAAGTGTAGATATTATGGTGAAGATTTCACCCCAAAAGGTTCGGGCTATTGGACAGTCCCACCACATATGGTAATGCGTTCCTGGGTCTGTACAGTTGGGTGAGTAATTAGGGGTAAATTTTGCTATTCTCGCCGGGACTAAGTACCATCGGGTTAGGACTTTATAATTCGTTTCCAATGTTACAATGTTCTGTGAGGATGATTTTGTGTTGGCCCAAATGCGGTCCCATTCAGACGGGTCAAATGTCTTTCCTATATCCACTTCCCACTTATGGGTATACAAAGGGGGGGACGTGTTAATCGAAGTAGTGAAAAGTGAATATAAGCAGGAGATAAGCCCACGTCTATGAGGGTCTTTGTAGCATGCTCGTTCAAAGAAAGACATGGTGTCTGGCCGATTGGTTATTGTGGTATAGGGAGCGTAAAAGTGTTGTAGCTGCAAGTATCGGAATATCTCGGAGGCTGGGAGGCTATGCGTTTCCCGTAGCGAGGCAAAGGATTTAAACTTATTCCTCTGTAGGAAATGATGTGTACGGAGTAAATTAGCAGAGGACCAGGCTTTGAATAAAAGGGGTGCCTGCCAAGCTGGGGGGAAAGCTGGATTTCGCAGGAACGAGAGCATAGGATTGTGTGGTGATTGGAGAAGATAACGGGTTTTCAGTTTGTCCCATAAGGATAGAAAGTGAGAAGTGATGGGGTTGGTTATAGAGCGGCGATCCATCGGCCTCAACCAGAGTAAGTTTGCGGTAGATAAAGGGTCACATTCTATCGATTCAAGCGCAACCCATTGAGGGATTTCAAAAGTTGCATGGTATTTAGGCAATTGGGCTAAATGTGCTGCCTGATAATATTTGGTAATGTCGGGTAGGCCCACACCTCCACTGAGCTTAGGGCGATAGAGGGTGGAGCGAGGTATACGAGGACGAGTCTTGCCCCATACATAGGAAAAGATGCGACGCTGCAGTGTGCGGAGGTAATGAGGAGGTACTGGGACAGGGAGGACTCTAAACAGATATAGAATTTTTGGGAGGATTGACATCTTGATAACTGCTATTCTGCCGAGCCAAGCGAGGGGAAGGGAAGACCATTTGGTCAGAAGGGTTGAGAGGTGGTTTAGCATCGGAAGATAGTTGGCTGCGTAAAGGTCTGATAATCTAGGAGTCAGTTTGATACCCAGGAAAGGGATATGACGCTGTGACCATGGGAATGGTAAAATCTGCTGCAAGTGCAACAACTCTAAAGGGGAGAGGGAAATGTTGAGTGCTGTCGATTTATTAGGGTTTACTATTAGGCCCAAAAGCGCGCCAAATGTCTCAAGGAGCCGAAGTAAGGAAGGATGCGTGCCCCCTATTTCAAGTCCCTTAACATTCGGGTTGGCTCTGATTAAGAGGGCCAGGGGCTCTATAGCCAGGGCAAAGAGCAGGGGGGACAGAGGACAACCCTGTCTCGTGCCTCTGGAAATCGGGAACTGAGCTGATCTGTGCCCCAAATACCTGATTCTGGCCGAAGGCTCTCGATACAACGAAAAGATCCAGGTTAAGAAGTGTGGGCCAAAACCCCAACGATGCAAAATGTAGTTGAGGTATGGCCATGAGACTGTATCAAATGCTTTCCGAATGTCTAGGGAAACAGGTAGGGACATTACGAGACCTAGCTAAGTTTGCTAGAAGAGATGCACGCCTGATGTTATCTCCTGCTTGTCTAGTTGGGATAAAGCCCACTTGGTCGTTATGAATTAGAGAGCCAATACACAAGTTAAGACGCGAAGATAGGATTTTTGCTAACAGTTTGATGTCAATATTAAGAAGAGATATTGGCCTGTAATTGGACCACTGCGTGTCATCAGAGTTCGGCTTTGGGATCATTGAAATATTCGCTTGCACTGTTTTGTGGTTAAAGGTGTGGCCAGATAGTAGATCGTTAAAAGCATTAGTAAGGATGGGAGTGAGGAGGTGAGCAAATTTCCTATAATAAGTGGCTGAGAAGCCATCCGGTCCTCGGCGTTTCCGTAATTTTAGATTTTTAATAGCGTCTAAGGTTTCAGTAGGGGAAATAGGTCGCTCAAGCGCCGCTAACTGGCACTCTGAGAGTTTCGGGAAGGAAATGGAAGTTAGAAGGGTGTCGGCTTGTGCGGAGTCAAAAGGCGTGGACGAAGAGTAAAGCTGTGACAAGTTTTATGGAAAGTCTGTAGAATGTGTTCTGGGTTACTAGTGAGGTTGCCGGAGGAGGAGCGAATCCAGATAGGTTTAGTGAGTTGGTCGAGCCTACGAAGTGAGAGGGCCAGGAGTGTATTGGGTTTATTTGCCCTAGTATACTATTTATGTCTGGATCTACGGAGAGAGAGTTCCGCTTGATCTGTGAGACAAAGATCTAGAGTCAATCTAGATCGCTCCAAGGCTTCACGATTAGCGGGCGTAGCAGCCGCCTGAAAAGTTTGATGGGAGTGATCATAGGTTTGCTCCAGTAAGAGACGTTGTTGCCTTTTGGTTTTATTTAAAAAGGATGCTTTGCTAATGCAGAACCCTCTCAATACCGGTTTATGCGCTTCCTATAACAGGAGAGGGGATATATCAGGAGACTGGTTAAGAGTGAAATATTCTTTTAGGGCTGCTTCAATTTCTAAACAGTGAGCTGGGTTTGCGAGCAGGTTATCGTTAATGATCCAAGAGGATTCGGTGGGAGATGGGGCTAACGAGGCCATAGCCGTGAATACGGCGCAATGGTCAGTCCAAGGGATTGGAATTATTTCAGAGGTCAGAAGCCGAGAGGAAGAGGCGATAGTAATGAAAATATGGTCTATCCTGGAGAATGACTGGTGAGGATGAGAATAAAAGGTGTATTGGCGTTTACTTGGGTTGAGTTCCCGCCATGTGTCTATCAAAGAATACCGATGTAGTATAGCTTGGAAGGTCTGTTTAGAGGCAGGGATGGGGGATGGTTGAGGAGATTTGTCAAGAAAAGGATATATTACACTGTTAGAGTCTCCGCTAACAATTAGAGTTCCGCGCTTATGGTGATCTATAACCGAGAGTAGGTGGGAGAGAAATGGTAAGGGGTCTTGGTTTGGGGCGTAATATGCTACAATGGTAACATCTGTGTCCAGGAGTTGCCCTACTAATAGGAGGTAACGACCCTCCGGGTCTTTGATTTCGGTGCATAACGTGAAAGGTGTTGTGCGGTGGAAGGCTATCAGTACCCCCCTGCGCTTGGTGGTGGCAGAAGCTGTATAGACCTGAGTATATCGAGGACCAAAAAACTTAGGAGTGGAGTTGGGAGTGAAATGCGTTTCCTGCAGATAGACCACGTGAGCTTTAAGTGTAGCAAAGGTTCGGAAAGCCTTATTCCGTTTCTGTGGAATATTGAGACCCTGTACATTCAGGGTGAGGATATTTAGCAAGCCCATGGATAAAGTGCACAGCGGTTCGTATAGCGTGGCACTCCCACTCGGGGTGTAGCCTGCCGCTTACTGCAGGGGATGAGAGCGTTACGAAGCGTGTTGTGCGAAGTCATGGAGTCATGTTGGAAGGAAGGAGGAGGGGTACGGTATGGGAAAGGTAACAGGTGAGAAGGGGTGTAGAAGGCCATTCGTGGCCTAAAAGGTGGGTTCCCTAAGGACACCCTGAATCAGGGTTGGCCAGGGAACAACAATAGCCCAAGTGTTATTAAATAACCAATAACACAGGGGCTAGGGTGGAGTGTGCAGGTACGCGGACCGTGAGGGTGACAGCTGCATATTTAAAAAATAATGGCTAGGTCCCGATAGAAAAAAAAAAAGCTGGTGCACAAAAAGAACATTCAGGAAAATCAGGGAAAATCAGGGATCCTAGACTCGGGCGGCACTGGAAGTGCTAGTTGGATAACGTCGGTGTAAGGGTGTGGTATCTCATGCCGCCAGAACCCAGGAACCTAAACATAAACTACAGTGGAGCTCAGGAGGGGGGGGGGGGTGTAGAACAATCCCCAGATATTGGGGCAACCAAAATTTAACAGGTAGAGTGGATAACTACGGTGGTAACCGCCATGGTGATAACCAAACGAGTACGCCTTACGATGCATGTGGCGAAAAAAGGAAAAAGAAAAATAAACATGGAATATTGTTCAGTCCATGGTATCGTGCGAAGGTAGGCCCGGAGACGAAAAACGTCCCCGCTTGTGGAAATGGAGTTGACCTTCAACTGCACGTGTGGGGAGAGACTTCCGCGGTGAGCAAGATGTGGACCTCCGCTTGGCGCTTTCTGAAGGCATCGCTGGGGAATGTAGCTGCAGGATCCGTAGAGTGTCTAAAAGGTCCTCTGGAGTCTTGCAGGTGTGATCTCTGGACTGGTATCGGAATCGCACTGCGAAGGGGAAGCTCCACCTATATTGTATAGCGTGGTGTTGGAGTACTTGTAGGTGGGGTTTCATTGCCCTGCGCTTGGAGATGGTTGCGGGGCATAGATCTTGGAACAATTGGTAGGTATGACCTTGGAACTGAAGAGATTCTGCGTTACGGGCAGCCTGCAGGAGTTGCTCCCTGGTACGGAAAAAGTGGAGCTTGGCTATAATATCGCGTGGTGGACCATCCGCGCGTCGTGGTGCTAACGCCCTGTGAACTCTATCCAATTCTAATCTGTCAATTGGGATAGCTGGAGCGAGCTCTTGGAACAGAGCTGTTATCGTTGATTGGACATCAACAATCGTTTCCGGAAGGCCACTGATACGCAGGTTTGAGCGCCGTGCTCGGTTTTCAAAGTCCTCTAGTCGTGTTAATAATGTTGCGTTTTTGTCGCGCAGAAGATCAAGGTCATCCGTAAGCGTCTGAAGCGAAGCATCAAGACCATCTACCCTCTGTTCTAGGTTCGCAGTGCGCTGTCCTAGCTCACGGATTTCCCTAGAAAGTGTGGCAGTGATGCGGTCCGAGGTTTGCTTCAGAGCTTTGTGTAGCATTTTTTCAAATCGTGATAGAAGGTCAGTGGGTGTAAGGTCAGACGTCAGGGCTTGTGTAGGGACATCTGTCTCATTGTCGGACTCACCCTCAGACGTGCAGGGATGGCTGGGCTGCGGATCCTGCAAGGCTGCATATGCCCCTGCTGCTTGCTTGCTTCCACGTGTTGGAGCGGCGGCCATCTTTGTGGAGGCCTTTGCTAAGGCCTCTTTTATAGTTTTGGTCGATGGGGGGACCTGATGTCGGGGTGCCCCTTTGACCATTTTGCTGTTTATTAAGGGGGGGGGCTGTTATATTGTGCTCAGCCCCCCCCTCTCTCTCCTTCTTCACCGCAGCCGCGGTATGCTGTGTGCAGCGGTGGGCGGGCCTATGGCGGCTCACAGTGGGGACCCAGTCCCCTCTCGGATTCCTCCGACCTGAAGATAAAGATCCCCCTCAGACCCGGGCGGATCAGGCCCGGGGGTGGTTGCCATGGGGATCGGATCCCCTTTGAGTGAATGCAAGCCGGGACCCGCTGCTATAATGCGCCGTAACCCGACGGGGAGACGGAGCCTCACGGGGACATGTCCGTCCCGCCGGCCGCGCATGCGCACTCGGCATCCGGAAGTTCAAAGCTTTCACCCTCCTCACCGATCCAGAAAAATTCATTCGTTTCATGGTTGACTTTAGAGCCAGAAGCCTCCGTGTACTGCTCTATCACAGAGACCACCTCCTGTGCCTACTCAGTCCCAGGGATAATAACAGGCACATCATCAGCATAGGCCACGACCTTCAAAGGCGGTGTACCAGCAATGCCCAGAGGCACCCCGCACAATGATGCACCTTCCAGTCTTCTTACAAAGGGGTCCATTGCAAAAGCATATAGCAGGGGGCTCAAAGGGCATCCCTGGCGCACACCAGAGCCAACCCCAAAAGGCTGTCCAACCCAACCGTTAACAAGTGGTAAGATCTTAGCCCCTCTATATAATGTCTTCAGCCAATCTATAAACCTCCCCTGCAGGCTGAATCTACCAAGTAGCAACCACAGATATTCATGATTCACTCGATCAAAAGCTTTTGCCTGATCCAATGTCAGCAAGTACTTTCTTCACCCAGCAGCCCTTCATCGCTCCAAAGCCTCCTGGACAGCCAAAACTGCTGAAAAGGTACTTCTACCTTGGACCAAACAGTGCTGATGGCTGGACAAAAAAAATCGCCTGCTACTGATGACAAGCGCCAAAAAAGAATCTTTGCAAAGATCTCTCTATCAACATTGAGAAGACTGATGGGGCACCAGTTCTCAATCATTGAGGGTTCTTTACCTTTTGACAGAAGAATCCCAGTGGATTGCCTCATGGAAGGAGGGAGCGAACCCTCTTCTAGACAGCTGTTAAAAACCTCCGCTAAAAAGGGAGCCAGAATGGACTTAAAACACTTGTAAAATTCAACAGTCAATCTGTCTGGCCCAGGTGATTATTTGGTAGCCAGCTTATCTATAACACAAACTACCTCATCCACTGAAGTTGTTTCTGTCAAATTCATCAAAAGCAATGTACCATTTCCCAATCCTGGAGTAGAATCCAGAAAGCATAACATGACCCAAAGATCTCCAAGATCCCTGATCTGGACTTCACCAGGGAACCTGTACTGTCTTTCAGGCCAATGACTGTCTTATCTGCTATGCCTTGCTTACAGTTCTGGTAAGGATCAGGCGAGTGATATCTTTCATAATCCCTTTCCAGAACCAAGGAGGCATGCCAGTCGTATTGACACATCCTGAGAAGAAGCTTCACTTCAGAGATCTCCCCTGGATCTCTTCCATATGAAACAAGATGATCAAGCTTCCTCCGCAAATGCTGGTAGGCAATATACATACCAAGCAGCTTCTTCTTACTTATGGCCTTTGAAAATGTCCAATTGCCCTCTGTTTCACAAGCTTTCACCACTCTGATGTATTGCTGCAAAAGTCCAGAATTGAAACCTGTTCCTGAAAAAAATCCTCAAAGGAATGTCTTACCTCTACATCATCCAGCAGAGCCGAATTCAGTTTCCAGACCCCCCTTCCCCTGGGTGTAGTGTTCGAGACATTCAGAGTCACAGACAGCATACAGTGGTCAGAGAACTCCACCGCCCTCAACTCAGAAGCCAAGAAAGCAGAGTTCTCCTTTAAAAAAAAACCTGCCTATCCTGCTTTGACTATTCCCTCTCTAAAATGTGAAACCCGTGCTGCCAGGGCAGTGCTTAATATGCACATCTACCAGACCTGCTTGTCTAACCATATCTCTGAGAAAAACTCTATCATAACCCAGCCTGTCTATGAAGCCTCTCTTGTCTTCAGGCCTAATTATGGTGTTAAAGTCACCTGCAAAGACAACCTGCTGGGATGTAAAAAGAAAGGGTTTGATCGTTGTGAGGAGGCATTTCCTGTCCCATTTTGACTGAGGTCCATAGATATTGATCAGGCACAGGTCCTGCCTCCTAACAGAGACGTCTAAGACCATGCATCTCCCCATTTCTACCTCAATTACCTGCCGGAACAATACCATATCAATTTTAAAAAGCACCGCAACCGCGCTGCAAGGTTCAGCCACAGGAGACCAAAAGGAGGGACCACATTTCCACTCCCTTTTTGCTACATAGACATTGGCCAATGTATTGAGCCAGGTCTCTTGCAAAAAAATAATCTCAGCATCAAACTTACTGAGCAAAAATAAGGCCATATCACGAGCTCTTGCAGATTTAATGATGGCGACATTAATGGTCCCCACCTTTAACAGGAGCGGGAACTGCCATCAGGATGATTGAGGTAGTAATTTCTTAACCTCTACCACACACTCATCACCTGAAACAGTTCTCTTCAGGCTGTGCGACTCCCCCTCATCCATAGATGATAAAGAAATGGATAAATCAGACTCCATCTCATCACCTGACAAAACTGAATAGGGGTTGCCAAGAGGTACTCCTCCTGGGTCTGATTCTGAAGAAGAAAGGACAGCTCTTCTCATCCTCCTCTTCTTCTTTTTCTTCCCCTTACCCTCTCCCACCCCTCCTCAGCTGAATCCCCTTCAGCAGGAGGTGAGACATGGGACATGGACACCCCTCCCTCAGCCCCAATGGCTCCACCCCCATCCAGCACCCCCACACTCTCCTGACAACGTTTCCGCTGTCGGGGGGACAGGTACCAGAGGTGGAGTAGGCCGAGAGGGAAGATCTGCTAAACACGCCCCCTAGCAGCTTCCGCTAGTCTGGAGGATATACGTACAGTAAGATTAGGAACAGGAGGGACAGACTCAGGGATGAAATTACTAGGGGAAAAAGAATTTGACACAACAGATGGAACACACACAGGGGGGGAAACAATAGTTTCCTTCCTAGCATCAGCTGCCTCATGTTCTTTATCCAGCCGCTGCAGCTCAGCCTCCAATCCTGGCAGGTTGTGTAGTGCCTCTGGGCACTGTCCATATCCTATGCTCATCCAAGACCTTCCACAGTGGGGTAAGAACCTCACCATATCGGTGTAGCCACACTACCAAAATTAGCTTCTGGTATGGATTTGTTATAGACAAGGATCGTCAGCGATTTTTTCAAAGGCTGCCTTGAAACCACCTTTGCCACCAAACCTCTGCACTGCTGCATTTCCTATATCCCTCCCAAAAAATATTCAGACCTTCAGGTTTTAAAAATGATAAATCATATTCACAACTGCCAACTAGGCAGATCAAAGCACAAATGTCACAGGTTTTAAACCTCATCTCCAAAATCAGCTCTGCCACCCTCCCCCTTACTGGTTGGGTTCCTTCCCCCTCCCAATTCAACTGTACAACATTCCTCCTCCTGAACCCACCAACCATCCCACCACCAAACCTCCTCAAATTGTGACCATTAGCATTCCCAATACTCCCTTCACCCCCCTTGGTACGACTCCCCAAAACAGAAGCATAGCTCCTGAAATTCTTCCCAGCAGCAAAAAACATTTTTGTATCTGAAAGCATCTGGTGCAACTCTAGCAGATACCAACTGTACACATATGAGATTGGATGGTGAATCCTTTCTCTGCTGAGCAGGGGGAGAAATGTCATTTTTTCTCTTGTCAGCAACATTAACTCTTTCAGCATCACCCAACACCAACACATCTATTACAGTCTCACCAGTCATATTACTTGTAGACACATTCATAGATTTCACAGCAATGTCTGCACTCACTGCTGCAACCATAAAAACTTCAGTTCCAGCTGTCATCTCTTCCTCCAGAAAAGGACTTTCAGCCCAGGGAATGTACGGACTGTTCAGACATACCAACAAGTGAAACATCCATGGATGTTTGCTCTCCACATACTCCACATGGTGCAGTGTGCTGCTCCCCTCCCTCTCTAGCAGCAATTAGCTCTGGAACACATGCAGATTCAGCTGCAGCAGACTCTTTGCAGGTGGCAACCATCTTGCCTGTAGAGGGACTACTGATCTCAGCAGGAACAACAGCAGTAACATCCATCTCTGGGGTGTTTGGTGCAGGTTCATCCACATTCCCTTGATGGTCTGGAGACCTCTCTGCAAGGGGTTTTCCACCCATCTCTGCAGAGGGTTCCTCCACAGCAGGAACTTCCACAGCAGGTTGCTCCTTTGCATCAGCAGTACTCACCACAGCCAGTGAGGCAGACATGTTGGAAGGCAACTTTGTGTACTGGGACTTCTCCACCAGTACTGGCTTTGGTGGTCTGTACCTCCTCTGTTTATCCTCAGGGACTTCTGAAGGGTCATCAGAAAAGGCAAACTTGTCTGCCCTCAGGGGTGACTACAACTGCTGATTGAAGGTCAGGGTACCATGCTCACTCTCAGCCCCCTGGCTGGTTGCCGCTGGTGATTCTGCAGCCTGACATGCGGGGAGAGACACTGAGGTAGATGGAGCTGGGTCATCCATTACCTGAGGCTGCTGATCCACAGAACTCGCTGATGTCTGGCTGGCAAATCTCTCATTTTCAAATTTTTCTGCAAATGCTCCACTTCTAGCTTTCAGATTTTCCAACAATAAAGATTGTTTCTTTACTTTTTCCTCCATATGCTGTAGCTATGGCTTCATGGCCAGTCTGTTCTTACTCCAGGCCTGGCATTATTTGGCTCTGAAGGATTTGTGCTCAGCTTTTAAATCTTTAAGTTTTTCCTCAGCTCTACCAATAGCCAAGAACCAATCTATAATCTTCTGTCTGAAGACATCCACATACTCACCAGGGCCTGGACCCACAGTCAGGTCATCCACCTCCTCCTCCTCACTAGGTCCAGTGTCATTAGACGATTCCCTCCCAGGGCCTCCCCCTGGATCAGGCATGGTTCCTGGGCCAAGCTAGCAGGCAAGGCCCAGGCTTGAAAAACTCTGGTTCACAGGGCGAGCTCCTTCGGTGTGTCCTCCTCCTTCTCCCACTGACCACCAATGTAAAGGGAACTCTTCCCACTGGCCACCAATGTAGGGGACATTCTTCCCACTAACCACCAATATAAGGGTCCTTCTTCCCATTGACCACCAATGTAAGGAGCACTCTTCCCACTGGCCACCAATGTAGGGGGCATTCTTTCCAATAACCACCAATAACCACCTTCCACAGCACATAAGAAGAGAGGACAATGTTCTGGCCCCCCTGGGGTAAAGAACACTGCAATACAAAAAATAAAAGAAATGGGGCTTTTTCTTTATGCCCCTTTTTTATTAATGATAGAAACCTTGTATACAGCTGCACAAAAAAATTAGCTTTTTACCTACGAGGCTGCTAAGCACATTGCGTCTCTTTCCAGCTCTGCCTTCTTCTCATGGAAAATTAAAACCATTTCATAGTCCGGCTGGCTTTCCTAATGCTTCTTTTATTGTATCTATGATAACATAGGATGCTGCCAAGTAGCGATTAGCAATCTGAAAATGTTTGAACTGCTTGAATATTTACTGTGCTTCCCAATCTGTCAGATCTGGGGTGAATCATGCAGTTCTGGAAACCAGGCCATCAAGAATCACAATAATATTTATTGTCTGGCCCTCATAATATTTTTAATTATAGAAATCTCCTCACCTACATTACAAAACCACAGAGGAGGAGATTTACTAAAACTAGAGAGTGCAAAACATGGTGCAGCTATGCATAGAAACCGATCAGCTTCTAGGTTTTATTAAAGTAATTAAGTGATTGAATACATTAATTGAAACAACTGAAGTTAGAAGATGATTGGCTACCATGTACAGCTGCACCAGATTCTGAGTGTTGTAGTTTTAGTAAATCTCCCCCATAGTGCTCCGAAGGTCCAGATTTAAAAAACAAAATAGCAAACATGTCATACTTACCTGATCTGTGTAATGGTTTTACACAGAGAAGCCCGGATCCTTTTCTTTTTGGATCCCCTGCTGGCGCTCTTGCTAATTGCCCCCAGAGGCAGCTGCTTGCTCTGGAGGCACCCTTGGGTGCTCTCTTTCAAGCCTCCTCTGCGTGTCTATGAGACACACAGAGCGAGATTCTGCCCCACTCCCCGCACCCTCCTCACTGCCTGTGATTGACAATAGCAGGAGCCAATGGCTCCCGCTCCTGTGTCTCAGCCAATGAGGAGGCAAAGACCTAGGAGAGCTTCTGCTCTTGTGCACATCACAGTATTTTGATCAGGCTCAGGTGAGTATAAGGGGGAGGGGTGCTGAGGGGGGAGCAGCACTCTAAAGGTTTTTTGCCTTCAGGCATAGAACAAGAATTGTGCAAGAGGCCACCCTTGTCATCTCGAGCTGCACTAACAAGTACATGACAGGTGTCTAGTGTAGCTCTCCAAATTGGCCACTAAATGTTGCCATAGTTGGGTGGGCAACCTGTAGTGTAGAGTGGGCACAGTTATTGTCTAGGTAGTATCTAGACTTCTCAAGAGTAGTGTACCATAGTGGTGTACCATAGATGAAGAAATGCCAGCTCTACCCTTGTCAGTATGGCGCATCATGGGTAAGAGAGCTCTGCATAAATAGTCTGGAGGGAGTCCACCTAGAGTACCTGGTTGCAGGAAGCGATGCAAAGACCAAGGCAGCAAAGGTGTAATTTTTTGAGGATCTAGCCCAGCCATTCTCAACCAGGGTTCAGTGGAACTTTCTGGTTCCTCCAGAGGTTTGTAGGAGTTCCTTGAGCTGTAGCTTATTGACCTCCCATCAGATGGTCCCTGGATAATTCTGTGCCCAATGCCACTTGGCAGAGCCAGCAACATGACACCAATGATCTTTTAAACTGTCTTGAAGGTTAGCATTCTGACTACCACTGTGAGGTGGCCATTTTCATTCTTCCCTGACCACAAATGTAATAAGTATTTTCACACTGAGCCATGATAACCTAATTTTAGTAGAGGTTCCCTGAAACCTGAAAATTATTTCAAGGGTTCCTCTGAGGTCAGGGGGTTGTGAAAGGCTGATCTAACCTCTGGAAATTTTACTTTTGGAAGGAAGCAAGCAAAGAGAGGTAAAGGACTTATGGGACTACCTGTCTCTTGGATATAGATCAAAGGATACTGGGAAACTCATAAAGACATGGGGTGCTCTTGACTCAGATCTCTGCTGTTATCTGCTTGCAGCTGACAGAATGTGCTCTCACAGTTGATTGTATGAACACTCCTTGCCCCTAACCTTAACATTGAAACAGCTTCTGGAAATGAAATTTCTGCTGGGTGAGACTGTTGTTTGGAGGCAGTGTTGTAAGGCTCAAGGATGGTATGGAATGGGTTACTGGTACTGGTGAGGTCAAGCTTGGGTCCTACTGGGGGAGCTTCTGTATCGTGCTCAGGGAGATTCTTGTGTCCTTAGCACTTCAGTGAATCTAGAAGGGTGACCTATTCTGCACAGTAATTGGGTAAAGAGCATAGGTGTTACCCCAACCATTAGAATACATAGAGAACATGCAGCCCAGCATGGCTACAAACAGTGACACTCTCGATCGTCACGAATCTTTGGATGTACAAAGATTTTCTCCTTCAGAGACAAATCACCATGTTTTCAAAAAACAATCAAATATTTATATCCCCTTTCTTTTATTTGCATACATAACATAATGCTATTTGTTGCTTTTTCCAAACGCCTTATTTTTTTTTATTTTCCAACGCCAAAAAATATTCAGCATTTTACTCCAGCAGCACACTGAGTCCTTTAAACAATATAAAATGTTTCTTGTAATACTCAATAAAATACAGACACATTTATTTGAAAATTCCAATAAACAATATGATGTAATTTGGACAAGAGTGCCAGCATGACAGAGTGTTCCATAGTGTTAGGTAATGACAGATCCCATCTCGAAGGCAGCCATAAAAGGTTCTGATTGGGACAGAGCAGTATATCTATCTTTCTGTTTCTACTTGATTTAGACTTTTCTTCACATAAATTCAGGACGTTTCTCTGTCTATTCAGCACAGTAGGATAGATTGGCTATAAAAGCAATCAATTCATTGCTTTTGTACAAGAGGTGGTAACTCATTCAAGACCCATGTTAGTGATCTCATCCTTCTCTATATACTAAATATCATTTAAAGGGATGAAGCTACAGTGTGTGTCAATACCGATTTGTGTCCTTATTGATGATAGTCTGTAGGCACAATAGAAGAGGAAAGAAGAGGGACCTATAGATCAATAAAACTATTCCTCCAAATCAGCCTTTCTCGACCTTTTTAAATTAACGTACCCCTAAAAAATCTTTATGATTTCAGAGAGCCCCTGCTTATGGTACATTAGCTTGATGGTGAGTGAAAAAAATATTCCTTACTTGTTTGTCATTGGTTAGAATATCTCTTATATTGGTGGTCACTAGGAAGAATGCTCCTTACCTTGGTTGTCATTGGGAAGAATATCCCTTCCATCATTGGTCAGTGCGAAGGATGCTCCTTACCTTGGTTGTCATTGGGAAGAATATCCCTTCCATTGGTGGCCAGTGGGAAGGATGCTCCCTACATTGGTGGCCAGTGGGAAGAATACTCCTCACCTTGGTTGTCATTTGAATGAATATCCCTTCCGTTGGTGGTCAGTTGGAAGAATGCCCCTTACATTGGTTCTCATTGACAAGAGTAACCCTTCCATTAGTGGTCAATGGGAAAAATGCTCTTTACATTGGTGGTCAGTTGGAAGACTGCCCTTTTACCTTTGTGGTCAGTGGGAAGAATGTTCCTTATATCGGTGGTCAGTGTGAAGAATGCTCCTTACATTGGTGGTCAGTGGGAAGAATGTTCCTTACAATGGTGGCCAGTGGGAAGAATGCTCCTTACATTGGTGGTCAGTGGGAAGAATGTTCCTTACAATGGTGGCCAGTGGGAAGAATGTTCCTTACATTGGTGGTCAGTTGGAAGACCACCTCTTACCTTTGTGGTCAGTGGGAAGAATGTTCCTTATATTGGTGTTCAGTGGGAGAAGGAAGAGGACACACTGAAGGAGCTCTCCCTGAGAACCAGGGTGGAGGGGATGTTGGAAACTCCAGTAGTCACAATTTTTGGAGATTTGATGGTGGGATGGTTGGTGGGTTCAGGAGGAGGAATGTTGTGCAGTTGAGGAGGGAGGGGGAGGGAACCTCACCAGTAAGGGGGAGGGTGGCGGAGCTGATTTTGGAGATGGGGTTTAAATCCTGTGATGTTTTTGCTTTGATCTGCCCAGTTGGCAGTTATGAATATGATTTGTCATTTGTACAACCTGAAGGTCTGGATATTTTTTGGGAGAGGTATTGGAGGTGCAGGGGCCTTCAGCAGTGGAGAGGTTTGGTGGCAAAGGTGGTTTCAAGGCAGCCTTTGATAAAATCGATGACGATCCTGAATCCATACCAGAAGCTCATTTGGTAGTGTGGCTACGCCGATATGGCGAGGTCCTCACCCCACTGCTGAAGGTCCTTGATGAGCGATGAGCATGGGATATGGACAGGGGCCTGGAGAGTGTTGCTGCAATTGAAGGTGCTGGCCAATGTGGTTCAGCACCTGCCCTGCACAGCCTTTCTGTGGAGGGATAGGCTGACCATTTTCTATCAGAGTCAGCCTAGTAATGTCATCCCTGAGTCTGTCCCTCCTGTTCCTAAACCTACTGTACGTACATTCTCAAGACTAGCAGAAGCTGCTAGGGGGGCAGGTTTAGTGGATCTTCCCTCTCAGCCTACTCCACCTCTGGTACCTGTCCCCCGACAGCGCAAACGTGGTAAGGAGAGTGTGTGTGGTGCTGGAAGGGGGTGGAGCTGTTGAGGCTGAGGGAGGGGTGTCCATGTCCCATGTCTCACCTCCTGCTGAAGGGGAGTCACCTGATGAGGGGTGGAAGAGGGTTAAGGGGAAGAAAAAGAAGAAGAAGAGGATAAGAAGAGCTGTCCTTTCTTCTTCATAATTGGCAACACCTATTCAGTTTTGTCAGGTGATGAGAAGGAGTCTGATTTATCCATTTCTTTATCATCTATGGATGAGAGGGAGTCGCATACTCTGAAGAGGTAATGAGAGTGTAGTAGAGGTTAAGAAACAACTACCCTAATCATCCTGATGGCAGTTCCCACTCTGTTAAAGGTGGAGACCATTAATGCTGCCAGCGTTAAATCTGCAAGAGCTTTGGAGGTGACTTTAACACCATAATTAGGCCTGAAGACAGGAGAGACTCCATAGACAGGCTGGGTTATGATAGCATTTTTCTCAGAGATTTGGTCAGACAGGCAGGCCTGGTAGATGTGCACATTAAGCACTGTCCTGGCAGCACTGGTTTCACATTTTAGAGAAGGAATAGTCAGAGCAGAATAGACAGGTTTATTTGAAATGAGAACTCTGCTTTCTCGGCTCCTGAGTTGACGGTGGTGGAGTTCTCTGACCACTGTATACTGTTTGTGACTCTGAATGCCTCGGATACTCCACCCAGGGAAAGGAGTGTCTGGAAACTGAATTCGGCTCTCCTGGAAGATGTAGAGGTAAGACAATCCTTTGAGGATTTTCTCAGGCACAGGCTTCTATTCTGGACTTGAAGCTTGATTGTCTTTTCTCGTATAGAAGAGATCCAGGGGAGATCTCTGAAGTGAAGCTTCTGTTTAGGAAGTGTCAATACGACCGGCATGCCTCCTTGGTTCTTGAGAGGGCAATGGGAAATATCACTTGCCTGATTCTTACCAGAACTGTAAGCAAGGCATAGCAGTAAGACGGTCATTGGCCTGTAAGACAGTACAGGTTCCCTTCTGAAGTCCAGATCAGGGATCTTGAAGATCTTCAGGTAATATTATGCAGACCTCCTGGGAAGAAAGGGACAAGATGGAAATCTTTCTGGATTCTACTCCAGGATTGGGAAATGGTTCATTGCTTTTGATGAATTTGACAGAATTCAGTTTCAGCGGATTAGGTAGTTCATGTTATAGATAAGCTGGTTACCAAAAAATCACCTGGGCCATATGGATTGACAGCTGAATTTTACAAGTGTTTTAAGTCCATTCTGACTCCCGTTTTAGCGGAGGTTTTTAACCCTTTGAGGACCAAGGGACGTATTTGTTCCATGTTTTTTAATTGCGTGTATCATCTGATTAAGAACTTAAAACTCTTTTTTTTTTTTTGGTTTGAGTCAAAATATTAGTTCTTATCAACAAACAACAAATGGATCTAGCTTTTTGCCAATTATTTCATGAAATGGCTTAGTTACAGCAACTGAAGTGTACGAACTTTAAAAACAAAAAATTGATTCTTTTGGCGTTCCAAAATCTTATGGTCCTCAAAGGGTTAACAGCTGTTTGAGGAGGGTTCAATACCTCCCTCCATGAGGAAATCCACTGTGATTCTTCTGTCAAAAGGTAAAGACCCCTCAATTATTGAGAAATGGTGCCCCATCAGTCTTCTCAATGTTGATATAAAGATCTTGGCAAAGATTCTTTTTTGGTGCTTGTCGTCAGTAGCAGCCAATTTATTGTCCAGCCATGAGCACTGTCTGGTCCAAGATAGAAGTACCTTTTCAGCAGTTTTGGCTGTCTGGGAGGCTTTGGAGTGATGCAGAGCTGCTGGATGGAGAAAGTGCTTGCTGGCATTGGACCAGGCAAAAGCTTTTGCTTGAGTGAATCATGAATATCTGTGGTTGCTACTTGGTAGTTACAGCCTGCAGGGAAGGTTTATAGTTTGGCTGAAGACATTATATAGAGGGGCTAAGAGTTTCTCACTTGTTAATGGTTGGGTTGGAATGCCTTTTGAGGTTGGCTCTGGTGTGCGCCCAGGATGTCCTTTGAGCCCCCTGCTATATGCTTTTGCAATCAACCCCTTTGTAAGAAGACTAGAAGGTGCATCATTGTGCTTGGTGCCTCTGGGCATTGCTGGTGCATCAACTTTGAAGGTCGTGGCCTATGCTGATGATGTGTCTGTTATTATCTCTGGGTCTGAGGAGGCACAGGAGGTGGTCTCTGTGATAGAGCAGTACATGGAGGCTTCGGGCTCTAAAGTCAACCATGAAAAGAGTGACGTTTTCTGGATGGGTGAGGAGGGTGAAAGCTTTGAACTTCTGGATGCCTTCCCAGAGCCCCAGCAGGAAATTAAAGTGTTGGGTATCAAATTTGTTCCTGGTGACTATGGTCATCGAAATTGTGAAAGCAGGTTGGTAGATGCCAATGCCAAAGTAGCAGGCAGGAAGAGATGGAGGCTTTCCTTGTGGAAGAGGGTTGACTTGATCAAAACTTACCTGATCTCGATCTTTTTATGTCAGCTTCATCTGTATCTTGCCAGTATCTCTCTATGCAAGGGTCTGCAGCTCTCTTTTCAAACTGTTATGGGGAAATAGGCTGAACCTGATCAAATGCAATGTAACTTACCTGTCCAGACAGGAGGGTGGCCTAGGAATGGTCAACCCGATAGTTTTGTTTTCTTTGCTCTTTTTAAAGTACAATCTTGGTAATATGTTAACAGAGACCCCACCCAGATGGGTGGGCATTTTCAGTCTTGGTTTAAGCCTTTTCTGCGTTGCTGGGAAGATGGCGGGCCAGTGAAAAGTCTGAGTCCGACATGGCAAGCTCCCGGCTTTTGTTGCCCCGTGTCTGAAAATACTTTGGCAGTGGCAGGTGACAGTGGAGGATATCAGGTCCCTTTCCAGGAGGCTTCTGTTGGAGAGGATTTTGGCTTCTGCTTTCAATGTGTCATTGGCCTTAAAAGATTGTCCAGACTCTGTAATGAGGGAGGGGTTGTTTTTAATTAATTTGGAGAGCATCCCTTTGACTTTTCTGAGAGGCAGAAATTGCTCATTGCTCAAGGAACCCCAAGCATCGTCTTGAGGAACCCTAGGGTTCCATGGAACACTAGCTGAGAAACTTTACAGCTGGCTGACCATTTTTTTAGTATCTCACATTGAAGGTGATATGTGCCACAAAATGAATTGCATAACTCTGTTTGGTAAGGGAATTGTGCAGAATTGTTATGCTGGCTAGAAATTGTCTTAAAGTGAACCTGTGCCCAGATCATACACACTAATATATCTGAAGATTTTGAAGAAGTAAAATCACTTCAAAAGGAGCCATCATTCACCTCTGTATCTATAAGCATTGTGAAAAAAATATATTTTAAAATTTAACAACACAGGTACTGTGTTTTTAGGTTCAAAGCTAATCTTGGAAGACTAATATTAACAAATAGCAGATGTAAACAAATAGCAGATGTTTCTAAGCTGTGAGAAACTGTCTAAAGCCTGAATTTAGGTCCCATTCACACGTGTGCCTTCCACTCTAGCTCCGGGGATCTAGACCAGTGGTCGGCAAGCCGCGGCTCGCGAGCCACATGCGGCTCTTTACACGCTTTAATGCGGCTCTTGTGTGCCGGGCGCCCGCTCCCCTCCCTCCTCTCTGGCGGCAGGGACTCTGCAGCGTGATCCAAAAAAAAACAGCCAGGGCAGCGCGCTCAAATGCAATGATTGGCCAGTCTCGCTGCCACTCACATCCTGATAGCCAGTGATTGGCTGTCAGGATGTGTGTAGGCGGGGCAGCGTGACGAACGTGAGAGGAGCTAGGCTCCTCTCACAGTCCACCCTGAAGACCGGAACGGCGCGGGAACACGGCGAGAGGAACGCGCGGAGCACAGGTAAGTGAATTGACACAGGGGGGACTTGGCTTACTACTTGCTACTTACTTACTACTACAATATGAGGGATGAATTAATATGGGGGATGAATTACTATAGGGGGGATGAATTACTATGGGGGATGAATTACTATAGGGGGGATGAATTACTATAGGGGGGATGAATTACTATGGGGGATGAATTACTATATGGGGGATGAATTACTATATGGGGGATGAATTACTATGGGGTATGAATTACTATATGGGGGATGAATTACTATATGGGGGATGAATTACTATGGGGGATGAATTACTATATGGGGGATGAATTACTATGGGGGATGAATTACTATGGGGGATGAATTACTATATGGGGGATGAATTACTATGGGGGATGAATTACTATGGGGGATGAATTACTATATGGGGGATTAATTACTATATGGGGGATGAATTACTATGGGGGATGAATTACTATATGGGGGATGAATTACTATATGGGGGATGAATTACTATGGGGGATGAATTACTATATGGGGGATGAATTACTATGGGGGATGAATTACTATATGGGGGATGAATTACTATGGGGGATGAATTACTATATGGGGGATGAATAACTATGGGGGATGAATTACTATATGGGGGATGAATTACTATATGGGGGATGAATTACTATGGGGGATGAATTACTATATGGGGGATGAATTACTATGGGGGATGAATTACTATGGGGGATGAATTACTATATGGGGGATGAATTACTATATGGGGGATGAATTACTATGGGGGATGAATTACTATGGGGGATGAATTACTATAAAAACTTATTGAAACTAAAAACAGTGTACCATCCTATGTATTTTCAGTTTTAAAAATGTGGCTCTCAAAATAAATTTCAATCGTGGTTTTGGCGAGATTTTGCTCAGTTGAAAAAAAAGGTTGCCCACCACTGATCTAGACTGATCGACTGCTGAGTCAAATCAGAATAGAAACTGATGTCACATATGTGACATCTGTATCTGTTCAATTTTTTCTCCATCTTTTAAACAAATCACCCTCATAGCGTGGGATACTAGACACATTTACTTATGGGCTTCTTCTGTAGTCAAGGAGCAGTGATTGTTTGCTGTGGCCTGTTCAAGGTTTCACAGGATCAGAGTTTGATGGCTTCCCCCTGCTTCTGGAAAGAAATTTCCAGAATATGAGGCTGGTAGAGGCAAATGACCAGCCTGAATATTTATATTGCCCTAGTCAGTCCCTGGAAGGGAGTGCCCAGAAGCTGGCTGGGGAGGTGATAAATAGTTTGGAGCCCTGGAGAGAGGGTTCTTTCCTAGTCAGGGAGGTTTCTGAAGCTTCTGGAGTTGCTGCCTCTCTGAGGCAGCCTATGGACCATGTAGCTGTTCTCTGAGTTCTTAATGTTGGCAGAGCTGAGAACGTGAATTATTGTTTTTGAGGAAATGGCTGTGGGATTTCATCTTACGGGATCTGGCCTGGAGAAGGATAGTTTCGCTCATTGGGGTGAGTCTGGAGGAAGAGGGAAGGGGTGCAGCTGTCCTGGAGACTTGTGAGTAATTACCCTGAGTTGTGATCACTGGTGACTGTGTGCTTTGGAGAAGTAAGTGCCAGGGGCAGCTATAGACTAAGAAGGCTCTCATAGGGTCTCAGAATACTGGTCTGTGTCCACAGTGGAATCTCTGAATGGGAGCCTGTAGAAAATAGTCCTCCTGTTATTGTGCAGTGCTTTGGCCTATCCCATGCCCTATCCCAACGGTAGGCAACCTGCGGCTCTCTAGTTGTTGTGGAACTACATTTCCCATGAGGCATTGTAACATTACAAAACTGACAGTTACAGCTATGACTTGAAGAGGCATGATGGAACTTGTAGTCCTGCGACAGTTGGAGAGCCGCAGGTTGCCTACTTCTGCCCTAACCCCTTTCCTGTTAAATTTCTAAAAGCAATAAATGTTAAAAAGCCACCCCAAGACTGAATTTTTGGGTGTGTATGAGGTCAGTAGGGCAGAAGAAAAGGGGTCACTGCTGGCAGGGCAGAGGACAGGGGTCGCTGATGGAAGGGCAGAGGACAGGGGTCGCTGATGGAAGGGCAGAGGACAGGGGTCGCTGATGGAAGGGCAGAGGACAGGGGTCGCTGATGGAAGGGCAGAGGACAGGGGTCGCTGATGGAAGGGCAGAGGGCAGGGGTCGCTGATGGAAGGGCAGAGGACAGGGCACAGCTCCTTCTTCCATCTATACACTGCACACAGTCTGGGCACAGACAGCAGAGCTCCTCCTTCCCACTCAATGCATAAATGAGATCAGTATAGTGTCAGTCAAGGACAGTATAGTGTCAGGCTAGGGTGGTAAAGTATCAGATTAGGGTGGTAAAGTGTAGGATTAGGGTAGCAGGTTAAGGTATTATAGTGGACTAAATGCAATTTCTCCTGCGCTCCAGGACCCAGGCCGGTGGTGTGGTGAGTAGATCAAATCCCAACAAAACAACCACCGGGGCATACAAGGTCGTGCAGCTCCAAACCAAGGCTGGGGAAGCCCGAACAGAACTGTGAAGTAAAACAAGAAGAAGCGCACCAACCTTGCGCATTACCTCAGTAACCAAATTTATTTAGTAAAAGAATGGTACTCACAAACAGTGAATAAAAACAGGCATGTAAGTCCTCCCAGGGACTTCAAAGGCAAGAGGCCAGCGCGAATCCCATCATGGGGGTGGACACTCAGTACAGCTGACGCGTTTTGAAGGTCATGCCTTCTTCCTCAGAGGACCTTCGAAATAAATTTGGTTACTGAGGTAATGCGCAAGGTTGGTGCGCTTCTTCTTGTTTTACTTCTAAGGCATTATAGTGGCAGGTTAGGGTTGGCTTTGGGGGAAGAGGGGCACAACTAAAATCTGGGGGGGCATAGCCCACTCCAGCACCCCCCTAGATCCAGCCATGCTGAACCATCTATTTTTACTGCTATTTTACTGCTTCCCTGTAAGTGTATTGCTTGCTAGGAATATGTAAATAGTTTATTTTCCGTAGTCTAGGCACAGATGTACATTAAAGATGGCAGTATCTCTCCTTAGTACCAATTGTTGCCCTAAATACAACTGATACAGTATTTTGTGTCATGTGTGTATAAAAATAAGGGGCAAACACAAATATATCCCGGTTTTCTTGGTTGTAAACCTCTGAAATTAAAAATGAACAAAGCATTACCTTCTATAGTAAATGAATTAATAAAAGGTGCAGCGCTAAAATAATGAGTAAGTCTAAATAAAAATCAAATAAGACGTGCATATAAATAAATAGATCATGATGCAATAAATGAAGCAGCAATAAAAAATAGCAGTAATACTAAGAAATGGACACAGTGAGGCGCTCTGGTCAGCGCTAAGGGCTCATGTACACTGCAGCTGATAAACTCACGTTTAGTAGCTGTTCAGCGTTTTATTTCAGCAGCCCCTGAACTCTCCCTAATGTTTTCCTATGTGTCCATGTACACATCTTTTGTTTACAGTCGTTTACAGGCATTTGAGTTTACAGTCGGTTTTTTTGAAACGCAGAAAACTTGTGTTCAGCAGTTGATTTTATCAGCGTTTCAAACGCAAAATGCTTGTAAACACAGCAAATCGCGTTTATAAGCGTTTGCATTTTTTTTTTAACTCTTCCAGTTCCGGATGCTGTCCAGAGCCTTTTTCCATCATGAAAAATGCATGCAAAGAGTTTTTAAGGTACTCAGATGGACAAAACACTGAACACAGGATGTTCCTACCAAGCCTGTCACACATTGTAATGACCAATTCACACCTCAGGCCTCTCCCACCATTGGAAACAAAAGATATGTTAATGCCCATTCACACCTCAAATTGCTCATGAAGACCCCCTGCCAGGTGGCCTTAATGACTCCCTCCACCAGACACCTTTCCCACCCTTGGAATCAAAAGAAATGTTAATGAGCATCTCCCACCTAAGCTAATCTCAACACATACTGCTGTCTCTGCTTCTACTCTCTGTATTTCTCTGAAACAGTCTGAAATAGTTAATAATTTACCACTTTTCAGTGCATTCTGGGCATTTTGGAGGTTCTCTTGTGCTTATCTTTAAAAACCGCACATAAACACAAACGCACATAAACGCGCATAAGCACGTTATGCAAACGCGGCTAAACAGACATTTTTTAATCTACGTTACCAGCAGTCAGTTTCCATCATTCAGAAGTGTCCCGTGTACATGGGACCTAACAGTCTAATAAATGTGAAAGTAAATAAATGATTAATATAGCAATAATCAATATACTGATCAGTATGCTGATGGTATCCGTGACACTGAGCGGTCAGCGTAGAGTGATATAAAATGGATTAGTGACTGGCAGTGAACATATCAAATTGCACAATAATGATAAACAATAATTATAGAAAGTCCAAAATAATGAATCCGTGAACAGGTGACATCCAGTGCTGGTGAATCCATGAAAAAGTATTCCTTTCTATGCACTCATCAGAAGCGCATATAAACTGCGCATGGACAGCTGTTTACTTCCCCAGGTCAGTCAGGCAACACACCCATCAGTCATAGGACCATGAAGGCCAAGGTGATCTCAGATAGGGATGGTGACACCAAACAGCATACAACCGCAGTAGGAAATCCTGCTTCACCTTCTACAAGATTTCCCACCACAATAAACCGCAGAAGGGATCAAATACTACTAAAAGAAAGCTCTATTTGTGGGGAAAAAAGGACATAAATTTCATTTGGGTGCGGCGTTGCATGACCGCACAATTACCAGTTAAAGGAAAGTAGCATTGTATCGCAAAAAATGGCCTGGTCAGAACGGGGGGTAAATCTTCTGAAGGGCAAGTAGTTAAGTAACTTAAAACCCCTGAGCAATAATAGATCCCCCCCCCAATAATAAACAGTTGTCAGCATCAATAGACCCTCCAACACAACCCAGAACTCCTTGCCATTACATACATTCAGTTCTGAAGGTGCAGCAAGTGCGTTCCCCTGCATTCCTGCTGAATATAGCCCTGGATCTTTTATTCCTCTACTATTTGTCACTTCTGGCAGTCTATGTCAACATCAGACAATCCAGAGGTGTGGCCCCACCCCCCCCAAGCACAGAGAAGGTGATTGACAGCCTCAGGTGTACGTTTCCCTATGAGACTGTATAAAGGGGGGTGATTGTGTCTATTCCCTCCACTCAAGTCACAGATTACACTCAGCTCCCTGCTCTATGCTGTGTAGTATGCATCATCAGATCTTCATCCCCTGCCTTCTGTCATGCTATAATGTGTGCTTTAGGAGGCTAGGGAGAAGAGATAGCTGCAAATATGCAAGTACAGCTTATGTAGGAGACAGGGGCGGACTGACAACTCATGGGGCCACTGGGTAATAGGGGATCATGTGGCCCCTGTGTCCTTGCCCAAACTCAAAAAAGCCTATGAAAAAGGTACCAGGGGCATCTCATGGGGCCCCTTACTGACCCCGGGCCCTCAGGCAGTGCCCGAGTATCCAAATGGTCAGTCCGTCCCTGGTAGGAGTATTTATTTTGAAATGTGCTTCCTCTGTATCACCTGAAGCCTGTGTCTATGGTGGGTATATATAAGTCCTCATGCACATTTGATGTTTTTTTCTACAGCTAGTAAACCCCCCAGCATGTTATCCTATGTGTCCATGCACACATAGACTGTAATCAACATTTTTTGGCTGGGACTTATTTTGGCAGAAAAAAAACCCAGGACTAGTGAGTTTCTAGAGCAGTTTTTTAGCTGTAAAACGCTCTAATGCTGAAAAACGTAGGGAAAAGCGGTAAAATGTAGCAAACCAGTGTTTTTGGACCTTTTTTTAACCCAAAAAATTTTTTTTAGGGGGGTAAAAAAAAATGCTAAAGAACGCAAATGTGGAAAAACATGGGAAAATGCTGCTAAACACTAATGCAAAAATGCTAAAAAAAAGCAGAGAAACACCTTTTTAACGTGACTTTACACAGCTAACGTTACCAGCGTTATCAAAATGTCCTGTGTACATGAGGACTCAGGGTTTATAACTGCTTTAACCGCCTCCCACCCACCATATAAGGAAATGACGGGTGCAAGGCGGTTCTCTCATTCTGGGAGGACGTCATATGACGTTCTCCCATTCTAACTGCGCGTGCGTGGCTCTGGGGGGGGGGGGGCGCAGCATGGCGATCAGTGGTGTGCTGTGTCCCTCGGACACAGTGGATCACCGATCAACGGAAAGAGCTGAAGATGTCGGCTCGGTCATGTGATCAGCTGTGTCCAATCACAGCTGATCGCATGTAAATAAGGAAATACCGGTTATCGGTATCCTCACGAGCTGTCACACTGAAAGGTCGAGAGGAGAGGGGAGCCGGTAATCGGCATTCCTTAGAGGGGACATGTACACTGATCATCAGGGCACTGATGATCAGTGTAGCCCCAGCAGTGCCACCTGTCTGTGCCCATCAATGCCAGCTGTCAGTGTTCATCAGTGCCACATCAATACCACATATCAGTGCCTACCAGTGCACATCAATGCCACATATCAGTGCCTACCAGTGCACATCAATGCCACATATCAGTGCCCATATGAGCTGCCTATCAGTGCCAGTCAGTGCCATCTATCAATGCCAGTCAGTGCCACCTATCAGTGCCACCTATCAGTGTGCATCAGTGCAGCCTAACAGTGCCAATCAGTGCCACCTAACAGTTCCAGTCAGTGCCACCTAACAGTGCCATATATGAGTGCTGCCTTTCAGTGCCCATCAGTGATGTCTGTCAATGCTCATCAGTGTCACCTACCAGTGCCTCCTCATCAGTGCCTATCAGTGCAGCCTATCAGTGCCCATCACTGCATCCGCATTAACGCACATCAGTGAAGGAGAAAAGTCACTTATGTACAAAATTTTAAAAGAAAAAACATATTGTTTTCAAAATTTTCAGTTGTTTTTGGTTTGTTTAGCAAAAAATAAAAACCCCAGAGGTGATTAAATACCACCAAAAGAAAGCTCTATCTGTCTAAAAAAAATGATAAAAATGTCAGTGTTGCATGACCGCACAATTGTCATTCAAAGTGTGAGAGCTCTGAAAGCTGAAAATTGGCCTGGGCAGGAAGGGGGTATAAGTGCCCGGTACGCAAGGGGTTAAAGAAGAACTGTAACAAGGGGCATACAGACAACACCATAAATGCTGAACGATCCTTTGCTAGCTTTCTACTTGAAGCTTACAATGTGAATGGTTTTGTTATTTGAGAAGTAAAGGCCACTGAGTCAGATCAAAGAATTTCAATATGCCGTGTATAGTTGTTACAAAAGCAGATTCTTGTTGCTGATATTTCTAAGAGTTGCAGAAAAGAGTCTAAATATGAATCTTCACAATACAGCAGCCTGGGAAAGAATTCTTCACCATGGTGTTTAGCATAGGAGAATAGGTTAAGGGTAAACTGACTTTTAACTCTGGTTTAAATAAAAAAAAATTCTATTCAATCATTATTAATGTAAAAAAAAAGTCCCTTTTTATTGCTCTCAGATTCTTCCAAAACTCAAATTCCTTTTTTGCTGCTGCTATCTGACTTCCTGTTAGAGGCTGGCTATGTCCATTCACCATGGCCTCATTGTATGTAGGAACATAGCCACCCTCTCTTGCTCACTCCCAAGATGGTCTTTGGGCTATGGGATTTGTAATTATTATTATTATTATACAGTATTCATAAAGCGCCAATAGTTCGCTCAGCTCTGTACATTACAAAGGGGGACAGAACATGTGACAGAACAATACCAATACAATGCAAAACATGAGGGGATCGAGGGCCCTGCTCTTTCACGCTAACAATCTAGGAGGGAGGGGATGGTGGCACAGGAGGAGATAGCTGTGGGGGATGGAGTGGTAGGAAGAGTGGAGGAGGTCGGCAAGTTAGCAGGGGGTGGGGTATGCTTCCCTGAAGAGATGGGTTTTCAGGGTGCACCTAAAGGTGAGGAGAGTAGGTGATAATCTGATGGGTTGGGGCAGGGAGTTCCAGAGGATGGCTGACACCCTGGAGACGTCCTGGAGGCGGGCATGGGAGGAGGAGACCAGGGAACTAGAGAGAAGGAGGTCTTGTGAGGAGCGGAGTGTGCGTGTTGGGCGGTACTTGGATATTAGGTCAGTGATGTAGTTCGGGGCAGTATGGTGGACGGCTTTGTATGTCAGTGGTCATAGAGCAGTGCATATGACTGCAAACATGCAATCCTAGTTCCAAACAAACGGAAGTGAGGGGGTAAAAGAGAGGTTCAAGAGGTTACAAGGGAGCAGAATAACACAGGAAGAAACAATTTCATGAAAAACAGGTTACAGGGCCATCAAGTAGTGGATGTGTATAGATTTTTTATTTAGTGTCTTAAACTAAGACATTTCTCTTCCACTGATAGAATTAGAAATTTAGAAACAGTTGGGGTTATACTGCCACCTACAAGAAATTCTGAAGGACACTGGCAAACAGAAGAATTGTAAGATAGGCCCCTTAGACTCTTCTATACCCAGCATGCTTTGGATCTTTGCTAGCATTCTGTGAGCTTGGGCTTTTTTTCTTCAGCTCTGCTCAAAAAAGTCTATTTTCTTTGCTAGCTTTCTTTTTTTCGTGGCATGTATTTTTTCTGTGACTTCAGTCAATGTTCCTTGCTAACTCCGCTGGTTGAACTGGTCTATATATAGTAGTGGTCTTCAAACTGTGTCCTGGGGACAGAATGCGGCCCTTTACTTACCTTTATCCGGCCCTTGGGGCCCTATTCCTCCCACTGACACTAACTAATGGGCCCATTTCCTGCCACTGAAACCAGTATTGGGCACTATTCCTCCCATTAACATTACCAATGGGGCACTATTTCTCGCATTGATACCAATGATGGGGCACTATTCCTCCCACTGACACCAATGATGGGGCACTATTCCTCCCACTGACACCAATGATGGGGCACTATTCCTACCACTAACACCAATGATTGTTCACTATTCCTCCCACTGACACCAATGATGGGGCACTATTCCTCCCACTGATACCAATGATGGGGCACTATTCCTCCCACTGACACCAATGATGGGGCACTATTCCTCCCACTGACACCAATGATGGGGCACTATTCCTCCCACTGACACCAATGATTAGGCACTATTCCTCCCACTGACACCAATGATTAGGCACCCACCCTCCCACTGACACTAACCAATGGACCCAATTCCTGCCACTGAAACCAATATTGTGGCACTATTCCTCCCACTAACATTACCAATGAGGCACTATTTCTCACACTGACACCAATGATGGGGCACTATTCCTCCCACTGACACCTATGATTAGGCACTATTCCTCCTACTGACACCAATGATTAGGCACTTTTCTTTCCACTAATACTAAAGATAAGTCATAGTTTACTTCCACTGATGCCAGGACCTTTTATAATCCCACTGGCCACTGCTCAGCCCCCTAAAATTTGTAAGGTTTGGTAAACTGACCCTTTGAGTGGAATGTTTAGAGACCCCTGATGTATAGCAACTATCTAGATTGACTTTTCCTCAGTATATCTTTGGAGGCTGTACCACGACTGGATGTGTTCTGGATGTGTAGGGCTAACCTGGAATATGACCCTTGGACACTAGGTTCTGCTTTGTGGCATTTTCCAGATATGAATGTAGAATTTTTTGTTGCTATTCTGTCTCTCAGTGTTACAAAACACCTACCATTTGATTTTTAGACTGATCATTTCTTTGTGAGTGGTCAAACATTCAAAATCAGCAGGGGATCAAATACTTATTTCCTTCACTGTAGACAATTACTTTAATCTGTAAAAACTTGTCAAAATGGGTTAGTTCCCTCAAGGGGAATCCTTCCACCACCAGGGTAGGCCCTGTTTCATAGAGTGGCCATTGCAAATGCCTGGAGCCTTGTGCTTTAGTTGTTGGCTTTTTATAGGCATACAAATTTGTGTCCCGCACAGGGGCAGACTGACAACTCATGGGGCCCCCGGGCAATAGGGGATCATGGGGCCCCTGTGTCCTTGCCCAAACTCAAAAAAGACTATGAAAAATGTACCAGGGGCATCTCATGGGACCCCCTACTGACCCCAGTTTCCAAATGGTCAATCCGCCCCTGGTCCCGCATGGGGCTGATGTCTACACAGATATACAGTGCAATGCACTTTAGCTGTGTGGTCAGGATCCTTATCCTAAATCCTAGAAGTATATGACTTGATTACCTTTTGTAGGAGGTTGTTTTTTGGCCATGCTCTTGATAATGGGATTAGCATGTCATAGCAGGGCATGTATGCTCCTGCCTCAATGCACGAGGTCTGCAGAGAGGATAGAGGAATCCTACTATTCTCCTTCATCTACTTTGGCAGTAAGTACTCATAGGCCTTCTGAACCCGAACTCCCACTCAGCCTGTAGGGTTCAAGAGAGAGGTCAACTAAGCCCTATGAAAAGCTTTTTACATGAAAATGTGCCCCGAATTCTATAAGTGGGGGGTTGTTGTGCATCCAAGTGGGTCCTTGAAAGTTTGCCTCTGAAACATTTGGGTGCTCAGCACACCCCTTTTAGCCCATGTAAGTTGCTTATTTACAGTTTTGCATACCTTTGACTTTCACTTGATAAAATGGAAAATGTATATTTTACAAATATATATTAGCTCAATCCCAAATATTCTTTTTTATTTAGTAGGAATTTTGTTACGTTATGTTGTGTGTGTTAATAATGATTTTAATGTATGTTTATAGATTTTTTTAAATATATTTTTCATAAACATTTGTGCAACTATCAATGTCAAGTATATCAAATTAATATTATAACAGGTCCTGTACGTTTAGAAAATGTATAGTTTGGCTGGTATTTTGCAAACTTACATAGCTGTAAGTAAAAAATAGTGAAACGTGATAAAAATATGAAAATGTGGAGAACAAGAGCTAGCAGCAAAATGGTTAAACTTTTGTGCCGCTGGCCAAACTGTATGAAGTTGAGAGCATCAGCTTTATTTTATGCTAAGAGTTTCCCTTAGATTTCAGATATGCCGTGGCTGCTACTTTCACCATTCAATTCAGACCTATTACCATATGATAGGTGTCCCAATCAAAACTATCTAAAGAAATTAAATTAATCATATTGAGCTGCTGCTTCTACAGTGCCTTGAAAAAGTATTCATACCCCTTGAAGATTTCCACATGTTGTCATGTTACAACCAAAACCGTAAATGTATTTTATTTGAATTTTATGTGATAGACCAACACCAAGTGGCAAATATTTGTGAAGTGGAAGGAAAATGATAAATGGTTTTCAAAATTTTTTACAAATAAATATTTGAAAAGTGTGGCATGCATTTGTATTCAGCCCTTTTTACTCTGATACCCCTAACTAAAATCTAGTGCCACTGATTGCCTTCAGAAGTCACCTAATTAGTAAATAGAGTCCACCTGTGTGTAATTTAATCTCAGTATAACTACAGCTGTTCTGTGAAGCCCTCACAGGTTTGTTAGAGAACATTAGTGAACAACCTGTGTCATGAAGGCCAAGGAACGCACCAGACAGGTCAGGGATAAAGTTGCGGATTAGTTTAAAGCAGAGCTAGGTTATAGAAAAATATCCAAAGCTTTGAACATCTCACGGAACACTGTTCAACCCATCATCCGAAGATGGAAAGAGCATGGCAAAATTGCAAAACTACCAAGACATGGCAGTCCACCTAAATGGCAAGATAAGCATTAATCAGAGAAGCAGCCAAGAGGCCCATGGTAACTCTGGAGGAGCTGCAGAGATTCACAGCTCAGGGGGGAGAATCTGTCCGCAGGACAACTATTAGTCGCGCACTCCACAAATCTGGCCTTTATGGAAGAGTGGCAATCGGAAAGCCATTGTTGAAAGAAAGCCATAAGAAGTCCCATTTTCAGTTTGTGAGAAGCCATGTGGGGGACACAGCAAACATGTGGAAGAAGGTGCTCTGGTTAGATGAGACCAAAATGTAACTTTTTGGCCTAGAAGCAAAACACACCATCTCTACAGTGAAACATGGTGGTGGCAGCATCATGTTGTGGGGATGCTTTTCTTCATCAGGAACAGGGAAGCTGGTCAGAGTTGATGGGAAGATGGATGGAGCCAAACACAGGGTGATCTTAGAAGAAAACCTGTTAACCTCCCTGGCGGTATGATTATTTCAGATTTTTGGTGCTGAAAGCGGTACCATTATTTTGCATGGAAATATGTAGTTTTTTTTTATTGTAGGCCTGTAATATTTAGGAATAACTCACTGAAATCTGTCCGAACAAGAGTCTAGTAAACATTCCGGGTATGATAAAATTTGAAACACGAAATCATAAATTATAATTTAATAAATAATCATAAAAAATAATAATATAATAATAATACATTTAATTCAATAATATAATCAAACCAAAAACACTGAAATTTGAAATAGAGCACCAAGTTCGCACAGCACTGAGCAAAATCGCAAAATTGTTTTCATTGTCTGATGACGAATTTCCCCACGAATAATTATCACTCAATTCTGCAAGTGGTTCTGATTTACTATCGCTGTTCTCTAGCCGGTCTAAACCCGCTTTTGACCTAAAGGGACGCTTTTTGGACGCCATGGACGTTTCTCAGTTTCCAGGCAGAAAGAACAGTCAAAATGCAGACGGGAGACAGGAAAAAGCACTCGGGACAAAATGTATGTGAAATGGTTTGAAACAGCAATGTTTTACTATGTAAAATTCGTTTTGAAAAAAATGACATTTTTTAAAAATTTTCAAATTTCCCCGCCGCCGGCGGCGCCCATATGTCCCGAAGTCACAGCGACCGGAACACAGAAGCCGGATGCCGGCTGGGGACGCTGCAGGGGACACATCGCGGGAGCGAAGGACAAGGTAAGCTCTGCAGGGACTCCCTAAGCAGCGCCGCATGGTAAGCCCGACTGTAGCTCGGTTACTGCTTTTGGTACAGAAACTTTACCCCGAGCTACACTCAGGAATACCGCCAGGGAGGTTAAGAGTCTGCAAAAGACTTGAGACCGGGGTGGAGGTTCACCTTCTAGCAGGACAATGACCCTAAACCAGGGGTGGGCAAACTTTTTGACTTGAGGGCCGCAATGGGTTCATATATTGGACCCGGGGGCCGGACCAAGAGTAGATGAATGATGTGTATGTGTCATCCATAGTAAGTATAGTAATATTCCCCCATAGTAAGCATAGTAATTAATCCCCCATATAGTAATTCATCCCCCACATAGTAATTCATCCCCCATAGTAATTCATCCCCCATATAGTAATTCATCCCCCATATAGTAATTCATCCCCCATAGTAATTCATCCCCCATATAGTAATTCATCCCCCATATAGTAATTCATCCCCCATATAGTAATTCATCCCCCATAGTAATTCATCCCCCATATAGTAATTCATCCCCCATAGTAATTCATCCCCCATATAGTAATTCATCCCCCATATAGTAATTCATCCCCCATAGTAATTCATCCCCCATATAGTAATTCATCCCCCATATAGTAATTCATCCCCCATAGTAATTCATCCCCCATATAGTAATTCATTCCCCATATTAATTCATCCCCCATAGTACTATTCCCCCCCAAGTAGTAATCCAAGTCCCCCCTGTGTCAATTTACTTACCTTTGCTCCGCGCGTTCCTCTCGCCGTGTTCCCGCGCCGTTCCGGTCTTCAGGGCGGACTGTGAGAGGAGCCTAGCTCCCCTCACGTTCGTCACGCTGCCCCGCCTACACACATCCTGACAGCCAATGTATCCCGCGCCGTTCTGGTCTTCAGGGCGGACTGTGAGAGGAGCCTAGCTCCCCTCACGTTCGTCACGCTGCCCCGCCTGCACACATCCTGACAGCCAATGTATCATGCTCCGCGGGCCGGATTAAAAGGTCCGCCGGGCCGTATTCGGCCCGCGGGCCGTAGTTTGCCCATTGCTGCCCTAAACATACAGCCAGAGCTACAATGGAATGGTCAAAGCGTATCCATGATCAAAGCATATCCATGTTTTAGAATGGCCCAGTCAAAATACAGACCTAAATCCAATGGAGAATCTGTGGCAAGACTTGAAAATTGCTGTTCACAGACGCTCTCCATCTAATTTGACAGAGCTTGAGCTATTTTGCAAAGAAGAATGGGCAAAAATTTCACTCTCTAAATGTGCAAAGCTGGTAGAGACATCCGCAAAAAGACTTGCAGCTGTAACTGCAGCGAAAGGTGGTCCTACAACAGTGGTTCTTAACCTGGGTTCGATCGAACCCCAGGGGTTCGGTGAGTCAGTCTTGGGGGTTCGGCGGAGGTGACCCACACCCGACTCATATGATTTGTGATGACATGCCCAGTGGTCGGCAAGCCGCGGCTCTTGTGTGCCGGGCGCCCGCTCCCCTCCCTCCTCTCGGGCGGCAGGGACTCAAATGCAATGATTGGCCAGTCTCGCTGCCACTCACATCCTGATAGCCAGTGATTGGCTGTCAGGATGTGTGTAGGCGGGGCAGCGTGACGAACGTGAGAGGAGCTAGGCTCCTCTCACAGTCCGCCCTGAAGACCGGAACGGCGCTGGAATACAGCGAGAGGAACGCGCGGAGCAAAGGTAAGTGAATTGACACAGGGGGGACTTGGGGACTTAATATGGGGGATGAATTAATATGGGGAATGAATTACTATAGGGGGGATGAATTACTATATGGGGGATGAATTATTATATGGGGGATGAATTACTATATGGGGGATGTATTACTATGGGGGATGAATTACTATATGGGGGATGAATTATTATATGGGGGATGAATTACTATATGGGGGATGTATTACTATATGGGGGATGAATTACTATATGGGGGATGAATTACTATATGGGGGATGTATTACTATGGGGGATGAATTACTATATGGGGGATGAATTACTATGGGGGATGAATTACTATATGGGGGATGAATTACTATATGGGGAAGGAATTACTATAGGGGGGATGAATTACTATATGGGGGATGAATTACTATATGGGGGGATGAATTACTATGGGGGATGAATTACTATATGGGGGATGAATTACTATATGGGGGATGAATTACTATGAGGGATGAATTACTATGGGGGATGAATTACTATATGGGGGATGAATTACTATGGGGGATGAATTACTATATGGGGGATGAATTACTATATGGGGGATGAATTACTATATGGGGGATGAATTACTATGGGGGATGAATTTTCATACCGTTTGTTACAACATATCTTTGCGAGCAATCCTTTTCGAGGATGCTGGACATAAAGACGAAGAAAAGGAACAGACTTTGTTGCGAAAATGACATGAGAGTGGCACTTGCCAAGGTAATGCCGCGCATTTCTGAACTGGCCTCTGAAAGACAACAGCAGAAGTCACACTGATTTGCGGTAAATATTCATTATTTTGTTTTTGTGTGAAAATCATGTTTTAATGGTTTTGTTCTTTGTTCTTAATGGTTTTGTTCCTTTTGTGTACCTATGTATAAATATATACCTATGTTTTGAATTTTAAAAATCATATTTTATTTTTCCAATTAAGAAGGGTTCGGTGAATGCGCATATGAAACTGGTGGGGTTCAGTACCTCCAAAAAGGTTAAGAACCACTGTCCTACAAAGTATTGTCTCGGGGCGAATACAAATACACGACAAATTTCAAAGGGTATGAATACTTTTTCAAGGCACTGTATATTAAAGCCAAACAAAAGTAGAAAAAAATATATTATACAACCAAATTATGTGATGTCTTATACAGCTTAAGGTATCTCCCAAGCATGTCATTAAAAGGATTGGTGTTTTTCCCACATTATTCTCAAAGTTCATTCATCCATTAAAAGGAACTTGTCTCCACTGTAAGGGTATAACATGTAACATGTTATGAATAGACTGGTAGACTCATGTCCAGAAACCCTGCTATGATGGGGGAGGCAATGCAGTAGCACAGATTGGTAAGTAAACCTTGCTGGGAGTTCCCTGATAGCCCGATCAGGAGACAATGTCACCTTGCCCTCAGTGGGCAAAGAGGACAGTGTCTCTTTAGGCAGTATTACTTTTTATTGCAGTCTAATTGGAGTTCTCTAGTAAAGCATTAAATATGCTGCTATCCTTTTATAAGCCTATTTACAGACTTGAGAAAATTTAAGACCTTTTTGAAAAGAGTTTTTCACGAGAGCCCCACCTTGTACCATCAATGAATAATGTATCTACAAAAGGAGAAAAGAGGAGATTAAACCTTCTCCTATTGTTCATTAAGCTTAGGTATCATGAACCTCAGCATTGGTCTTTATATGGTTCTTGACATCCAACGTGCAGTTCAGTTATTATAAGACATTGTGGTAACTGAGAAGTAGTTGAATAATAAAAGGCTGAAGCCATGAATATGTACAATCATGTCTGTCTTTGGCTCAGTTCAATTCCCACTAATAGATTCGGGTCAGTGAAGGTTTAGCTGGTGGCGGCCTTTTGCTTAATAAGCAATAGAGAGATGTAGGCTTGCCATGGGCATGATATTAAAACAATAGATTTTGCTGCAAACTTATCCAGGATGTAGAGGGCATGAATTCATAACACAACTGTATTCCATTAATGGTGCTTCCCAGGCAGGTGTTATCGGCCGTACAAATGAAATTACTGAAAGACAGGATCTGTAAGGTTTTTACAGCCATAGATTTAATATTTTATGCCTATGTGTAAACAATTTAAATGCTGAGTCACAAGGTTCATTTAGGACTGTAAATATAACATATGAACTAAATTGCTCACCCAGGAATGGCTGGCCTTCCCCTTTCTCAATATTACTTGCTAGACCTACTCTGAATCCAGCAGAATATGCTATGTAACAGTTCAATAAACATTCTCAAAATTAAGTGTACCCAAAACTGATAACTCAGCTTTTGGTAGGTGCTGGAGATTTTAGGTGAATGTGTGGGCTACGTCCAAAAAGCCCATTCATACCAAAGCGATCCATTGTGGTGTGTTAAGGCAGCCTATTCAGTATAAATGGTCTGCCAATGCTCCACAATGGATGAAAAAATATGCATGCTCCATTTTTAAAAAATGCAGTTCACTACAACGCATGGTGTATGCATTGTGCTGTGCTGAGGTGCATGTTCTCTATTGTATAATATGTTGGAGTAGCATTCACAATGAATGGCATCACAATGCAACACACATGGAGCCGTTGCATTGCCATGCAATGCGTGTGCATTAACATGAGTTACCAAAACCCATTTGTGGGTAAGATGAACAGGCGTGCACGTTGGGCATGGGTAAGATCACTGAGCATGCACATCACAGAAGAGGGGAGGACAGTTTGGCATCTTTAATATATATACAGTAAGTCAGTGAGCGCACTCAAAAAAGCGACCAATGCACTAAAAGGAACAACAAGACCTTTCTACTAAAATCATAAAACAGGGAGTGCAGCGCTAAATCAAATATAAAACCTTTATCATAACAGAATATGTGACTGATATAAGTTCACTTATATTATCTTAATAAGAGTTATGTAGTCCATCATAAAATATCAATCTCTGTGAGTATGATCCAATCTTCTGTTGTAGAGGTATGAATAGATTGCCTACTCACCAGAAGCACAATATCATTGCGCATTTCTAGATCACATGCATCCTGGCGTCCTGGGTGGAAACAGCCTGGTGCCAAGATCCTCTGGTGATCCCTCAGTGGTATTCGGGGAGGATACAGGTCAGATCACAAGGTGCTTAATCCTCAGGTCTGTAGCAGTGCCTGAAATACTGGTGCTGAGGTATGGAGGCTCAATGCCAGGTATGGGGAATAAAGGTGCTCATATTGTAGTAATATGAATAATAAATTTATTGTATCAGATAAGAACATTGATGTACAAAAGCAACTAAAAAAGTTACAAGAGACTGCTGTTAGCAATCATAAGAAGCACCCAAACAAGCACTGACCAGTACAAATCAAGTGTGGGCCGCCGGACCTCCTGATCCGGCGGCGTGACGTCAAGGCGTGCAAGGGCTCCTCCTAGACGCGTTTCGTGTAAACACACGTCTGCAGTAGGGGTGATGCCATGATGGCATGATAATCAGTCACATATTCTGTTATGATAAAGGTTTTATATTTGATTTAGCGCTGCACTCCCTGTTTTATGAGTTTGGCATCTTTGCTCTGGGCGCTGGATGGGCTTGTCTCGATTGGAGGATAATTTTTCTCCAATCAGAAACTGTTGCTATGCAAATCCAGGGGAGAAGGGATACATCTCCTTTACAAGAACCCTGAGTGCCCTAAATCATAGTGTGCTTTAGTATGCAAATATCAACCATGTGTGTCTGACTGGTGTTTTGGCTTGGCTATTTTAGCAATAGTATACTGTATATATGGAATAATTCATTTTAGCTTTCATCTGGAGGAAAGAGTTAATTATGAGCCGGAAGTTGTGCTTCCATTTAAATGCTAATTAACTTGCCCAGTTGGTTCAAAGGGGCTGGTTAACCCCTTTACGACTGCATAACACATACAGTATGTGTGGTGTCTAGTAAATGAGCTTTATCTATCATCATCATCATCAGTAACAGCTCTGATTTTTTTTTACTAATGAATGGGAGCTGGTAAAACTGGACCCCGATCATGCGATCACTATGATTACCCAATCACAGTGATCACTATTATGACTGTAATATATAATGCCCGCCCCAGTGTTGTTTCTCCTGTCTGAAGAGCAGAAACAACAATCTTCTCTAGGAGGAAAAAATACACTGATAAAAGTCTGTTGTAAAAAAAAAGATTAACTAATCCAGGGCTTGATCTAGTTTAGTGAGTTTTAATGATAGTGTAAGTTAGTGTTAGTGTCAGTGCTGGTGTCAATTAGTGGCAGTATCAGTGTAAGTATCAATTAGTGATATTTAGTGTCAGTTAGTGCCACTACGTCATTGTTAATGTCAATAAGTGTCAGTTAGCGTCAGTGTAAGTGTCATTCAGTGTCAGTGTAAGTATCAGTTGATGTCAATGTCCATTACTATTTACCACCAAATTTAAGCCCAATCTGTCCTGAAAAAAATGTGCTATAATTCATATACAGTAGATACATTAAGTAGTTGCAATGATATGTACAGTATGTAGTGCTTACCCCCATAGGGGCCGCTGTAGTAATTTGCAGGTCTTCCCTAATTTTGCCCCGCAGAAAGGCACAAGGAATTTTCATAGCCAGGTGTTGTTTTTATTATTGGATAACTTGGATAGGGATGGGGAATTTAGTAGGATACTCCAGGAATAGAACTGATTACAATTGAGGACAGAACTTCCTTAAAGAGCAGCCTTGAGCAAAGTCCCAATGTCAGGAAGTAGTTAAATGGAAAGTGCTGTTCAGGACACCAGCCGGCGTCCCCTTTTTCAGACCCATACTGACTATACAGTACCAAAGGGGTAGCAAAGAAAACAGAGCCCCCACAGTGTCTGTACTCACAAGGCCCAAGGACAGAATGGTAGCATCCTTCCAATCTTCCAAGTGATGGCCTCCAGTGATATTATACAAATCTTTGGCAGACAGCTCCCCTCAGTCAGTTTACTGGAGAACCAGGGTCACTATCTGTCTTATTTCATGCTCTCAGGTCACCCAACTGAAGCCACATGGCAGCAGGTGACTGGGAAGGCAGCATGCCTTCCCCCAGGATAGTACAATCCTCTCCAGGAAAGACCCAGGGCTCAGTATGCCAGAGAATAAATACCCATTCCCAGCATTCCTCAGGGCACTTCCTGGGATTGTCTGGAGTAGCATTAATATGCATACTGAGTTCTACCTATACATCCAGATCCTTCCTAGCAGCACTTGAACATGCCTTACTAACAGTTTCAGCTCTATGTTAAGCAGAAAGCCTAATTAGATTTTCCTAGCAATTCTCCAGTTAAGAAAAGGAACTAACTACAATCTACTTATCCTAGCACCTGTCTAGGAGGGTGCTACAATTATACTAACACATGTCAAGATTGCAAAACTGGGTTTCGGCGTTAAGGTTTGTTTTCACCTTGGTCATGAAGGGGTTAAAAAGCAGATGATGTTGTCAGGAAATGGGGAAGGGCAGGGGGGCAGGAAATGAGATCACACAGCCATGTACTGGGGAACACCAAGCTCTAGACTGGAAGAAAAGGACCCATTATGATCATTCTCCCTGACCAACCAAGGTCATCTTGATCATCACAGAAGCTTTCATCATCCATCAGAATTGATTGAAGTCCTTAATTTGAAGCTAAGTAACAATGTATTGTATATATTATTGTTAAATGCTTAAATTGAGGGAAATAGTAAAAGGGTTTATTGCTTGTGAATGCATATGTATGGAGAGATTAAAAGAGAAGTACTGTCAAAGCTTTTATGGCCATACATCTTGTCTGGGTCACAGGGGTGCCCTTATTTCTGCACTCCTGTGACCAAGATTCAGCTAACAGCTAGATTTTGCCCCGTGGTATCAGAGTCTCTGCAGGGATCTCAACTTTAAGGTTGGGATCCACCCAGGTGCCTGACTGGCAGCTGGCTTACACTCTTGGAGTATCATTGGAAGCCTGAGCATAGCCCGGCACTCGAGTGAGCCCAGAAGTGTTAGAGCACAGAGTGGGTGACTGACAGTGCTGAGTGAAGACCACAAACTGAGCAATCAGCTGTCATGTGATAACTCAGTAGAAATTCTGGAGGAACCCTCTGCACACTGCTATATACCCTTTCCAGCAAACTTTGCAAATTAAAAAAAAAAAGGGAATTTTTGTGCACACATATTGCAATACATGTTTACAACGGCCAACTGCGCCAACATATTCCCCCTATGGCCAGTCCCTATTCTGCTTTGAAAATGCAAATCCTATTGTGGACACAGTGCTATAGTAGACATAATGCCAACATGGGGCAAACAGACACAAAGTGAGAGAGAGCTTCTAGGGTACAGAAATAAGATATACCTGTGCTCAAATCCCAAATAGCTTGTCAGTGGCCAGACCTTTGACTAGTAGGTCTTCTCCACTTTGTGTCTGTTTGGCCCATGTTGGCATTGTGTCCACCGTAGCATTTGCAGAGCAGAGTAGGACTGGCCATAGAGGGTTACTTTGATGTTGGCCAGCTTAACCACTACCCTACAGGGCACTTATACCCCCTTCCTGCCCAGGCCAATTTCCAGCTTTCAGCGCTGTCACATTTTGAATGACAATTGCGTGGTAATGCAACACTGTACCCATATGAAAATTTTATAATTTTTTTTGAGACAGATAGAGCTTTCTTTTGGTGGTATTTAATCACCTCTGGGATTTTTATTTTTTCTTAAACAAACCAAAAACCATTGAAAATTTTGAAATAAAAATGTTTTTTCTTAGTTTTTGTTATACAATTTTGTAAATACGTGATTTTTCTCCTTCACTGATGTGCGCTATCGAGTTTGCAGTGATGGGCACTGATAGGCTGCACTGATGGACACTGATAGGTGGCACTGATGAGGAGGCACTGGTAGGTTGCACTGATGGGCATCGACAGGCATCACTGATGGGCACTGAAAGGCAGCACTGATACATGACACTGATATATGCCACTGATATGCGGCACTGATAGGCAGCACTGACTGGCACTGTTAGGTGGCACTGACTGGCACTGATAGGCGGCACTGATGCACACTGATAGGCGGCACTGACAGGTGGCACTGATTGGCATTGATAGGTGGCACTGACTGGCACTGATGGGTGACATTGAAAGGCAGCTCAGATGGGCACTGATATGTGGCATTGATGTGCACTAGTATGCACTGATATGTGGCATTGATGTGGCACTGATGGGTACTGGCAGGTGGCACTGACTGCTGGCACTGATGGACACTGATAGGTGGCACTTCTGGGGCACTTCAGTGCCCTGATGATCAGTGTACATGTCCCCTCCGCGGAAAGCCTTGGCTCTCCTCACCCCTCGAGCTGTCAGCGTGACAGCTTGAGAGGAGAGAAATGCCGATAACCGGCATTTCCGTGTTTACATGTGATCAGCTGTGATTGGACACAGCTGATCACATGACCGAGACGACATCTTCGGCTCTTTCCGTATCCGCTGTGTCTGAGGGACACAGCGCACTGGCGATCGTTACGCTGCGCGCTCCCTGAGCCGCGCATGCGTGGTGAGAATGGAAGGATGTCATATGACGTCCTATCAGAACGAGAGAACCACCTTGCATCCATCATTGTACTATAGGGCGGGCGGAAGGTGGTTAAACATGCATTGAAATATGTGTGAACTACAAATCCCTGTTTTATTATTGCAAAGTTTTCTAGAAAGAGTATGAACTGTTAGTCCTTATGCAGACTTTTTTGGCTTTTGACGTTTTTTTCTACAGATAGTAAACCCTCCAGCATGTTAACCTATGTGTCCATGCATACATAGACTGTAATCAGCGTTTTGTGGCTGTGACGTTTTTTGGCTGGAAAAAAAACCCAGAACTTGTGGGTTTCAAGAGGAGTTTATTAGCTGTAAAAATGCTCTAACGGTGATAAAAGCTGAAAAACGCAGATAAAAGCTAAAAAACTCGGCTATCTTGCGTTTATGAGCATTTTGGAGCCTGAAGATTTTGTGGAAGTATAACTTTGCTAAAAAACACAAACGCTGAAAAAAGCTAATGCAAAACAGCTAAAAAAACACAAAAAACGTTTTTATTGCAGCATTCTACAGCTAACGCTACTGGCGTTTTTATAACGTCCAGTGTGCATGAGGACTAAGATTTGGGGATTTCTGAAGGTTCTATTAGATGTCAGTTTTGGTTTTTTGGTTTCCCTTCTGATTTGCTTTAGTGAATATATTTTCTCTTTTGTCTTGCGTAAGTTGCACTGGTACACAGGTTTCGATCTCTGGTAGACTGCACGGTACGTATGAATCTAGGTGGCAGGTTTGTACCTTGTGTAGAATGTAGCCCTTCAACGTCTGAGCGATGTCCTGCTCCAGGATCAATACTCATCTGTGAAAGAAAAACAACAAGATTATAGAAAGGTTTAAATCATTGTGCCATACTCCAGCTACAAGCAACAGCAGAATATAACTAGAAAAGAAGAAATAGGATAGGAAGATTGAAATGGTGAAGAATACTCACTTCAATATTCTGTGGCCAGTCTTATATATTGAAGAGTCAGTCATCTGAATCACCCCCAAAGAGTTCTAAGTGACTGGCATCATAATCTGTACGACTGATTTTGTCAGGTTTGTCCATCTACCGATCCGGTTATGTAAGTAGGACTCACTTTCACTGTCTTTTTAAAAACTGATTTACTTACATTTTCTTTGTTTGGCCCCTAGAGAGGGAAAGGGGTTTCTAAGAAGTGTCACAGGAGTCTCAGATTTTGGCCTCATTCATATGCAACAATGTCCTCATTCTCATATATACACAAAGGTATACAATCTGCCTACAAATACACCTTATGTATTTGTATATACACACACACACACAAAGATAACCTGAGCAAATACAAACGGAGAGGGCGGGAACAGGGGCGGACTGACCATTCGGGTGCTCGGGCACTGCCCGAGGGCCCAGGGTCAGTAGGGGGCCCCATGAGATGCCCCTGGTACCTTTCATAGGCTTTTTTGGGTGTGGTTTGAGTGTGGACAAGGACACAGGGGCCCCATGATCCCCTATTGCCCGGGGGCCCCATGAGTTGTCAGTCCACCCCTGGGTGGGATACAATGCAAGGGGAGCCAACACCCCTAGAAGTATAGACAAAGGTCCTCTACTGGGTGGGACTTTGAAGGCACAGAGCGATTTCAAGTCTCCTGTGGTGTATTTAGGCTCTATGTACATGGGACACTTCTGAAAGATAGAAAATGACTGCTGGAAAACGTAGCTTAAAAAACGTCTGTTTACCTGCGTTTGCATACCGCGTTTATGAGCGTTTGCGTTTAGAAGCGTATTTTAAAGATAACCTCTGGAGACCTTCCAAAATGCCCAGAATGCACTGAAAAACAGTAAAAAATTATTTCAGATATTTTGAGAGAAATAGAGAGAGCAGAAGCAGAGAGAGCAGTATTTGTTGAGATTAGCTGTCTTTTTGTTTTCTTTTTGTTTGGATGTGTTCCAGCTCATTTCTGTGCATAAAGTATTGCAGCGGTATCTAACATATTTTCTTTCATGCAAAACCTCAAAGTATGGTGTACCGGGTCCATTTGAGTACCGGGAAAACGCTTTGCATGCATTTTCCATGATGAAAAAAGGCTCTGGACAGCATCTGGAAATGGAAGAGTTAAAAAAATGTTGCAAACGCCTTTAAACGCGGTTAGCCACATTGACAAGCGTTTGGCTTTTGAAACGCTGATAAAATCTACTCCTGAACGCAAGATTGGTGTATTCAAAAAAACGACTGTAAACTCAACAGCCTGTAAACGATGATGTGTACATGGACACATAGGAAAACATTAGGGAGACTTCAGGGGCTGCTGAAAAAAAACGCAGAAAAGCTCCTAAACGTGAGTTTATCAGCTGCAGTGTACATGGAGCCTTAAGCTGGCCATCAAGCCCCATACATGGCTGATGCAACCTGGCTTGTGCTCGCACCACTACCATGCCTCTAGGCAAATGACCCGGAAGTGGTTCCCCCTCTTTTTTTCCTTGGTAAATCCCTTTTGGATGTGTTTGGAGCTAAGTTATTTGTCACCTTTCCAGTTCTTTTCACATGGCACTGTCCCGTTTATATGTGTGTGCAAACCGCTGTGGGTTCGACTTTGGTAGGTTTGGGCGGGACCTCTCCAGAAGACACTTTGGACAGTTTTTCTTATGTTTATCTTTTCTCTTAAATCTCTTAAAGTTTATCTTTTATCCTTGTGCTGTATTATCATCTATGCCATGAGGGGCTTGTGAATACTCTCTACTGCATCATGAGAATTTACACTTTTTAGCTTTTTTGGTGGTCCACGTGTAGTTTTTTTTTTACCCTACATGGGGCTAAATGTCATGCCTCTTTGGGCACCTCTGAGGAAGAGAGGACGCTTAGTCTCGAAATGCATCAGTTGCAACATTTGCATGACCAAGCTCCCATCATTAACACTAAGTCGCACACCCTATGATATTTACTGCCATAATCTATGTATTTTCACTTGTTATGTCTTTTTTTTAAGATTGTATAAAATAAAATTGATTAAAATAAATAGTGTAGCACTAGTAATACTAACAATTACGTGTTAAAATGCACAAACTCTATATACATCCCCTACATATATATATCCAAAGTGATAAATCAATACATAAATAATAAAATAGTTGTGTCATACGTGAATTCCCTCACGGGGAATATTTAGTGAAAAAAGTGACAAACACGCTCCTATTTGCACATTGTGAAACAATATGTATACTGGTGCACAAAATTAGTGAACAAATAATCAATTCAAAAAGTCCAAAATGATATAATAATAATAATATGATAATTTGTGGTGATCCTCACACTTCACTCTTCATGCAAGAATATATAATGTGCCGTATACGTGGTACACACGTGCCAATCCTTTACCAGCCAAAATACCCCCTCACCTCCTTCATTAGACCCCACAGGGTCAACACGCTTTGAGGATCAAGTGATCCTATCAGAATGGGTCCCTCTCAGGCTTTCCCCTCACGTCTCCAGCCTCCAACAGACTAACAGCCAGCTCCTCACAGGATCATGATAAGACACAAGCAGAGACCCTCCATAGTGCAACCGGTTTTTATTGCATCAAATATAAAACGACAATAAGTATTACACTCACATTTGTCCACGAGTTTTCCAGCTTTTTACCACATGCTATGGGTGTACTCAACAGGGTGATCCAATATGGCCCCCACGCCGGAAATGACGTCACCGGAAGCTCCTCCCCACGTACCGATGCATTGCGCCAGGCCCACCTTGTGACTTTATCAGGGGAAGCTTTTGAAGGATAGGATTCCTTTTAAGCGCAGGAGGTTGTTTTTGGAATTTTGTATAAAATAAAATTGAACGTTATGTTTTAACTGCTGATTTAGTAGTCTATTTACAAATCTGTGCCTTCAAAGTCCCACCCAGTAGAGGACCTTTTCCCCTTCTTTGTCTGAGTAAATACAAAATGCAGTTTTAAATGATGATTTCATTCATTAAGGGAAAAATAGATATCCAAACCTACCTGGTCCTAGGTGAAAAAAGTAGGGATGTGGAACTCGCTTTCACAATCGGTGGTGTCAGCAGTAAGTATTGAGAGTTTCACAAAACTTTTAGATGGGCATCTTAGTGAACACAATATACAGGGATATGGGATATGATTTTTGACATGAACACAAACAAAGCCACATAGCAAGGTCGGATCTAGGGGGGGTGCTGGAATGGGATGTGCCCCACCCCAGATTATATTTGAGCCCCCCCAGGTCTCTGGGAGTGCATCCATTGATCCATGAGCCAGTATTGTGGAGGCAATTAATGTAAGAGAGCACTGTGATGGAGATACCTGATGTAAAGAGGCACTCCATAACCCTGCATTCGACAATCCACTGCTGGAGCATGGGGGGGGGGGGGTGTCATCTGCTGGGGAAGCAGAGGATAAGGTAAATAAAACTGTTTCTCCTCTCCTTTAGACAAAACAAACTAGTAACACTTGCAGTATAGGCACAACCCTACTGCAAGGGATAATTTTCCATTTTTTCCTGGAATTGTGCTTTAAATCCTCTATGGCCACGGCATGGTTAACAATATTATTTTTGGATCAGCATTTCAGTTGTGCTGCTCTTAGCTCCCTTACCCTAGGGTTGATTTGATATTTGTGGACCATATTACAATTTAGCTGAGGTTTATCTTCTGTAATTCTAATCGGACTTTGTTAACCTCTTAGGTCACTTCTAAGAACACAGATAAGAAAGTTTATTATGTGCTCACATAACAACTGGAGCTGTAAATGCGTTTCGCTCATCTTTATTCATGAAGCCCTTGAAGTGACGGGAAAGGGTGACGGAACTCTGTGCGGGCTGTCAGCTCACATAGACGTTGGTAGCTGGCTTCATCTCGCTCACCTTAGTTAAAGAACAAAAATGCATTGCACTGTATAAGGGGGGGACTAGCAGATTGTATTGTTAGAGTATTTGTATGCTAAGTGAAGATGGTCACTTCTGCATTGCTTGCATCTCTCACTTGGTGAGTGCTTGGAATTAGAGGTCCCCATCCTGTGCTGAGCCTGCACTTGTGGAGTAAGGCGCTATGTCATCTTGTAATTCTCTAAGACCGTGGAATTTTGTTTGCTAGCCATGTATCAGCTTTAAGTAAATGAATTAGTGCTGTGCTACTCAGTACATAAATAATAAATCAACATATAAATGAATATAAAGATCAAATGTAAAGGATGAATATAGATATAACCCGCATCAGAGTGTAAAGGAAACAATTGGTAACAGCAACAAGTACAGAAATCATTACCAAAAGTATTAGTGCAGACAATGTAAAACATCAGTAAAGCAACACAGTGTAATCAATTGACCAGTGATATGCAAGTGAAGATGTGACCAAAAAAAAAAAATACATATTGTAACAGAAGGGGACCCACTTGGGTACTTCCGTTAGGATAATGCTTCCCCGACCGAACACCGACCACAGACACCACAGCCAACCAAACAAGACTAGACAACACCAGTCTGACTGAACATGGAACTCTCTATTTGAAACTCGAACTGGCTGTTTATACGCTCAGGGGACAATCCCCCCTCCCTGCATAATGACACAGGCCGGGGCAATCTACATTTAGTAACAAGAGACACACCAGCAGACAGTCCCATCAGTAGGGAGGGCTGCTGGAAACACCCCCCCCCCACCAAGCCAACACACAAACACATACATCCCATAATAGTTTTCTCCCAAGCAAGACACACAATAGAACAATGGGATGCAACCACATGGCATTAAACAATCAACAACCCCCCACCCCAATATTAGGACAGATCACCCTGTACCCCTAACAGGCACAGGGTGACTTACACAAAAGAGGGATATGGGGAGCTGAGACGGGTCTCCCCACCTCTCCAAAGTGAGCTGCGTCCCGTGGGCCCCCCACCCAAAGTGACTCCCTCACACACATACACACACATATACAGTATATATATATATATATATATATATATATATTTTAGCGCTCACCCCCTGAAGGAGCCGCTGGAATGAACGGGCACTTCTGTTTTTACTTCAGTGATGAACCACATATATATTGGACCCACAGCACACCAGTACACCTTGTGGGATGTTTTATAACAGATTTAATAAGACCAGTAAAACTCTGCAAATAGACTGCAAATTAACTTGGAAAATAACGGTTCAATGCACTGAATACACAAACCTTCTAGAATTGGCATAATAACATCAATAAACACAATATTCACGTATATACCGGTATAGCTATAGATGAGTATTAACCCCCTACAACTATAGCAGCAATATGCCCCAGCTGAACTGACATCTCTTTAGGCTCAGTCCCAAATTCACTTGTATACTGTGGGATTGTAACACTGTGTGAGTCTATGTGTTGCACAGGCCTGTGTTAGTGAATCGGTGGAGCGCTCTTAAGGGCGGACATGTCTCTGGTTAGCAGTTGCTCTCCACATCTAAGAAGAACAGTCTCCAGGGGTTAACTCCTTGAAGGGATGATGGATGGGGCTCCCTCTGACTAGTGTTTCTTGTTGTCAGGAGCGATTTCCAACACTCTGACCTCTCTCTCTGCGGTGGGAGGTGTCGTTGCTGTCGGTAACTGCCGTTGCTGGTGACTGGTACCAATCATCACAGTTGCTGCTGACTTCAGCTGCCGTAGATAACCTGTCAGAGCCTGGGATCGAACCTGGTCCTTCTGCAGTGAGAGGCAATGTCTCTTCTCACTGAGCTATCTGGAATGCTGGACAACTCCCTTGACAATTCTTGGATAATCCTGCCTTGTGCCTTGATTACTCTTGAACCTTGAACTCCTTGCTCCTCCCATGAACTTCCTTATAAAAGCCATGTCCATGCACTTCCTCCTTTCCAGATTATTGTGCCTTTCCAGCCAATATCCCTCTACTGTTCCTGCTGCTGTCTACACCTCCGCTACTGACCTTTGGCTTGTTCCTGACCACGATTTTGTCTCATCCTAACGTACTACGATTGATCTGCTACCATTTGTAACCGACCCTTGGCTTGTGACTGACCCTGCTTTCGTCTGATCCCTAACCTGTTGATCTGCTATTGGTTCCCAGTCTGCTCATTCCCTGGTGGGGTGATCCTGAGATCTGCGACCTGGTATTAACACGCAGCCCAATCCATCTCCACAATTAGGAGCTCTGGTGAATACCGGTTAATACTTAGACCCCGCACCTCAGGTGAGCCTGCGTCATTCCCAGGGGGATCCGCTGGTGTACCTATACTGCTGGTTTCAGGTAAGCCTTTTACTGCTATAGCAACTGGTCTCTGAACCTGACCTCATATCGTGACATAACCATTGTCCTTAGCAACTGCTGCTGATCTGGAAACCATGTCAATGTACTTCAACAGTAGGGGCTGCAGACTATCTCTCACATGTCCTCTCCAAAGGCACAAATCCTCACCTACCCCCTTCCTCCTTGAAAAGCATCCTGGTCCTGTAGTCCTGTGCCGCATAAAGTTACATTGTCTGCCTCTGTGATGAAACTGCAGTTCCCACAAACACTCCAGTACTGCTGAGAGCTGAGCCAATCAAACCCTTTCTGACAACATGCAGTCTTAACAGGGAAACAGTTCTTTAAAAGGGAAACCGCATTGGCCCCGCTACAATATAATAATGTATTGAAAAGCAAAATGTGACAGTGGAAATGTCCCAAAAAGAATAAACGTAATAGTCCCAAAAACAAGAGCACAGTGAATCTTCAGCATAAGCCGAAGAGGACCCGTGACGCAACGCGTAGGACGGAAGCGTGGTGACATCATTTCCGGTATAGAAGGCAGCCGCCATTTTGGTACTCCCAACCACATACAGCTATTCTGCAGCTCAGTTGCAGTGTTCTTGCCTGTATTGGTCTGCGGACCCGTTTTTAATGAGGGGAAAGAGGTGTGTGGCCATATCCGAGTTATGCCTGTGAGTGCTCACCAGCTTCACCAGAGAGGAGTCTTTTTTTGTTACCATCAAGGACCACCTATTTTGAGATCATCGTTTGAGTTCTTTCCATGCTTTATGACCCTGTGTGGGTGCAGTTTTGGAGGAGAGAGAGCACGCTAGCTGGTGGAGGGGTGATTGATTATATTTGATCATTGGATGTCTCACGGCTTATGCTGAAGATTCAATGTGCTCTTGTTTTAGGGACTATTATGTTTATTCTTTTTAGAACGTTTTCACGTCGTGTCGTGTTTTTGCTTTTCAATACAATATATATATATATATATATATATATATATATATATATATATATATATATATATATATATATATATATATATATATATATATATATATATATATATATATATATATATTATTTTTTTTTTTTTTTTTTTTTTTTTTGGTCACGTATTCACTTGTATGTCACTGGTCAATTGAGTACACTGTGTTGCTGTACTGATGTTTTACATTGTCTGCACTAATACTTTTAGTAATGATTTCTGCACTTGTTGCTGTTAGAAATTTTATCCTTTACACTCTAATGCGGGTTATATCTATATTCATCCTTTACATTTGATCTATATGTTCATTTATTATTTATGCACTGAGTAGAGCAGCACTAATTCATTTACTTATTGGTCTCACTATTTGGAATATAGTTAGATATCTGCGGCCAGTTGGCAGTGACTACAGTTACAATTTTAACGGGTGTGTAGACTTTTTATATCCACTGTAAATGCTATGTCAGGGGTACCTACACTCAAAAATACTGAATGCACTACACGTTAGATATCAACACATATAGCAGAGTGAAAGCAATATTTCCAGGTACATTATTCACAAATAACTCTAAACTGATGGCATGGGGCTTTTAAAGAATACCTTTTGGAAAATAAAGGGTACTGAACAGGGGCGGACTGACAACTCATAGAGCCCCCGGGCAATAGAGGATCATGGGGCCCCTGTGTCTTTGCCCACGCTCAAAGCACACCCAAAAAAGCCTATAAAAGGTACCAGAGGCATTTCATGGGGCCCCCTACTGACCCCGGGCCCTCGGGCAGTGCCCGAGTGCTTGAATGGTCAGTCCACCCCTGGTCGTTTCCATTTTACAGGTGCACAACATTTTAAACCTTGACATATTGGGTGTTTGATTGCTTGATATGACCTCATCTTTTATATTTATTAAAAAATGTTGGTAATACATTGTGTTTATGTGCCCTAAAAGTAACTTTGGTGCATTTTTACATGCAATTTTGTGTTTCATAATCAAACAGACCATGTTTGTTACCGACTTGTGACTTTTGTGGAAACTGAGGGAAGAACTGTGTTCAGTATGAACTCCCCCATTCTCCCCACACAGTTTGGGATCTATCAGAACTCACTAGACCTTACACTAGCATATTCCAATTTCTCTGAATAAGATATTGTTGGTGCATTTATGTATTCTGTTTGTTTCCTAAGTAGAACAACTCATACGCTGAGGCTGAGACTTGTAACTACAAAACCTTCTAGCTGCAAGCTAACATATGGCAGAGGAACTGAATATTAATTAGTTGTTGCTTATCTAACTGAAACAAAGACACACAGAGAATGTGTTTTCATACCTAAGAAAAATGATGGTACACTTGCATTGTTTACTCTCATAGAAGCCTAAAAGCATTATTGGATTCATGTCTAAGCATACAATTGTACCAATTATTGAACAGCCACATGTTTTCATGTAACATCAATTTTGTCAATAATCCATTTTATTATCTTCCAGCAAAGGGAGGATAATTGTGCATGTACTATAATTTCTGATGGAACATGATTATTTCAGTCAGATTTTGGCATCATTTTAAATAAAGAGAATCACTTGGTGAATTGAGACTGCAGCGAAGTAAACAAGGATTGATTTCTTAAATGCCTAATCATTTTTGTAGCGCCCTGCCCCAGGTTGGATATATTTCGTTTTGGCTCTGCTGTAACTATATGAGCCACAATTTAATTTTCAGGTCTGGTCAGGTGTAACTCTAAGCCTGAGTGCTCCTGCCTACCTTTTGGAAGAAGCTTCCAGAAACAGAGTAGGAGGGTCAACCAATGGGTTATGAATAGTATTCTGACCTCAGCCAAACCTGCATGGTAGGCCCAGAAGGTGTGGCTGGGGAAAAGATAAATGTTTGGGATGGACTGTTCATAGCTCTCTTTCTCCAGGGGCCTTTGCTCCTGTAAGGTAGCCTCTTTACAGAAGAGCTGTTATTACCAGGCATTAGCTACCAACGTTTGCTTGGCTAAGGGCATTGGAGGAACATGGAAACTTGCTGAAAGACACTGCCTTTGAACCTCAGCTGGAATATTGAACCCTTTCACTGAAGGAAAGCTGGTTGGGAGCTGTCTTTGGACATGATGAGTAGGACCTTGCTTAGAGCTCTGAGCCTGAACTTTGTTGGTGTGCTCTGAAAATAGTACCTGGGCCAGCAGCCTATGGACCGGTAAGGGAGACCTTGGTTATATCCAGTGGCCCCTCCAGGGATTAACCCTACATTTAAATATCTCTTCCCATTATTGGATGTTTGGGTTTACCTCATATCACTTCATCTTGCATTTGGGCAGAACAGTGGCTAAGTGGTTAGTACTTCCACCTAGCAGCAGTAGGGTCATTGATTCAAATCTCAACCATGACACTACTTGCCCGGAGTTTGCATGTTCTCCCTGTGCCTGTGTGGGTTTCCTCTATGCACTCCAGTTTCCTCCCACACTCTAAAGACATGCTGGTAGGCTAATTGGCTCCTGTCTAAAATAGTCCTAGTATGTGTATGTGAGTTAGGGACCTTAGATTCTAAGCTCCTTGAGTGCAGGGACTGATGTGAATGTGTAATACCTATGTGAAGCACTGTGTAAATTGACAGCGCTATACCTGTAATATTTATTTAATCTCACTTCGCAATTTACGAAATCAGGTCCAGAAGGTTTACACGTTCACCTTAAAGAGGATCTAGCATCAGATATCTTAGGCTTAGATTTAAAATTAATTTTAAATGCATAGACCTTGAGTAATGTGTAAGAGTACCACATACATGTAATAATTACCTTTCTTTGAGATTGCAGTACTCCTCCTGACAATGCCTTTATATCATTTTCTTTCCATAAAGGCCTTTGTTCAGGCATCATCCAGGGTCTGCATCTACATCATGGACTGAGATTTTGGCTCAGAGAAGACATACAGGAGATTTCAAAATGGCCTTAATGACAGATTTCTGGTGGCAGTTCCCTTAAAAACTACCTGTGCCTATATCAGTACGCCGGTGTTGATACCGCTCCTCAGATGTATAGCAAATTCACAATAGATGGTGTATACATGTAAAACATGCAAAAGAGAGCACTCCTCATAGTGTAAAACCACTTTAAAAGTCTTTAATGGAATATAAAAATGCACTTACAAATAGAGAATATTTATACATATATGCAGATCAATAATCACCAAGCCGGCATAAACAGCTACCAAGTCTGGATCTTTTGTGCAAGATGACGTCATGGGGAGCCTCCATCCGACGCGTTTCATCATAAGTAGACGTCTTCCAGGGCTAAGGCATTTAAAGTGGTATTACACTATGACGAGTGCTCTTTTGCTTGTTTTACATGTGTACACCACCTATTGTGAATTTGCCATCTGAGGGGCACTATTGTGGATTATCATTTGGACTAATATGGAGAGCTGATTCCTTGGTGGAACATATACAGCATTTAATGACCAATCTGAATGAGGTGGTCTTTTCAATCTGGTAAGCCACATTCAGGGGTGGACTGACAACTCATGGGGCCCCCGGGCAATAGGGGATCATGGGTCCCATGTGTCCTTACCCACACTAAAAAAAAGCCTATGAAAAAGGTACCAGGGGCATCTCATGGGGCCCCCTACTGACCCAGTGCCCTCGGGCAGTGACCGAGTTTCCAAATGGTCAGTTCGCCCCTGGCCACATCTTATTTGTGACCAGAAACGAACTCTCCTGCGCTCTGAGACCCAGATAGGTGGCGGATAGATGGAACCAGAACTGGAAAAATTCAACCACCAGTGCATATAGGGTTGTGCAGCTCCAAACAAGGCTGGGGAAGCCCGACCAATACTGCAAAGCGAAACAAAACAAAAAGCGCACCAACCTTGCGCATTACCTCAGTAACCAAATTTTATTCAATACAGAATGATACTCACAAACAGTGAAGTAATTCAAGCATTTAAGTCCTCACAGGGACTTGAACATTAGGACTCTTCCTCAGAGCTCCGAGCAAGAAGGGATGCCCTTCGAAATGCGTCAGCTGTTCTGAGTGCCTACCCCTATGATGGGACTTGTGCAGGCTGCCTAATGTTCAAGTCCCTGTGAGGACTTAAATGTTTGAATTGCTTCGCTGTTTGTGAGTATCATTCTGTATTGAATAAAATTTGGTTACTGAGGTAATGCGCAAGGTTGGTGCTCTTTTTGTTTTGTTTCGCTTTGCACATCATGTTTGTACTGTGGTAACAAGTAGTACTGGTGCTGGTGGAAGAAGAGGAGAACACTGAATGCTGATGTGTTTCAGTTTACTCACTGTGGACTATTGTTTTTTTCACTGATATACTATAATATATAAGAATTCACTATCTGTGGACTTTTGGTTTGAATTTCAGTTTTACTTTATTCATATGGTGTACATTTTGAATCATAGATTTTATTTATTTTTATTTAGTCACAATGATCATTATGGTGTATAGCTGTATAGCACAACACTTTATATTACACAGTTTGGTATTAGAGAGGATATCCTCTATTGTGTTTGCTGCTGAATGGCATTTTATGCACAATTTGCGCAGTTTCCAAAATTCTCTTTTACTGCCATTTTAAGAATCTATTGTTATGACAGCAACACATTTTTAAAGAATTGCCACCAGTTTTCAGATTAGGATTGCTAAAGATTAGATATCATATACCTGATGGGACATTGGTGGTTTAAGGTTTCATGCTCCTCTAAATTGAGGTCACTCTGGAGATTAATATGGCAGATCTTAAACATTAGGGTCAAGGTATGCCTAGTACTGAGATTGAGAAGTGAGAATTGTAGCTGCTCTTTGCCAATAACACAAAGAGGTCATCAGAAGGACTGGTAGGCATGAAACAGAAGAACAGGTATAGTAACACTAGAAGCCTGCTATCTGGATCAGGTTGAAGTCATTACCAGTAAGAATGAGGCACCAGTTGGTAGCTAGTTGTAATCAGGAACTAGTTCTCTGCCAGTATTGTTGCCCTTTATAATGAGGCATTCTGGTGTACTCCAGTGTTGGTGGAATGAAAGTCAACATTCCTGGATTGTATAACTTGCATCAATTTTCATATGATCATTTATGGTGACCTCTTTTAGATGTGTGCATTTCTAACCTTTTCCTCAAAGTGTAACTGCACTTTTGTTGGGAAAACGCAACCTCCATCTGGGTGATCTATGTACATTACAGGGATTTTAACAAACTTTGCAGCATATTCCTACCTGCTTCTCTTATGAAGAAACAGATTTTTTTTTATTGTGTTCTTTCCAGACTGATTCCTGAGTCAGAGGTCATTATAACCAACTGGTAGAATCTCAGTGATCTCATGAGGAAGGCTGCAATGTTACTCTGGCTACTCTGTCCTCCTCCTCCTGGACCTCTCCGCGGCCTTTGACACAGTTGACCACCCCCTCCTCCTTAATAAACTACTCTCCCTTGGCATCAGAGACACCGCTCTCTCCTGGTTCTCCTCTTACCTATCCTGACGCTCCTTCAGCGTTTCCTACAACGGTGCCACCTCCCCTTCCCTCCTCCTCTGTGTTGGGGTCCCCCAGGGCTCTGTCCTTGGACCCATTCTCTTCTCCATCTATACCTCCTCCCTTGGCAAACTCATACACTCCCACGGCTTCAACTACCACCTCTATGCTGATGACACTCAAATTTACCTCTCCACCCCCCACCTCACCCCCACATTCTCCACCCACATCACTCACCTCCTAAACGACATCTCTGACTGGATGTTGCTCCATTTCTTCAAGCTTAACCTCTCCAAAACTGAGCTTCTCGTCTTCTTCCCTGCCCGGGCCCCCCCCCCATCCTATCCATCACTACCAACAACACCACCATCAATCCCGCCCCGCAAGCCAAAGTCCTTGGCGTCATTCTGGACTCAAACCTTTCCTTCCAACCTCATGTCAAATCACTTACAACACATGCAGGCTCCACCTTCGCAACATCGCCAAAATACGCACCTTCCTTACCCCAGACACCACTAAACTTCTCGTACATTCCCTGATTATCTCACGCCTTGACTACTGCAACTCCCTCCTCACCGGCCTACCCCAGTGCAGGCTCTCCCCGCTTCAGACCATCCTGAACTCAGCGGCTAGACTCATCCACCTCACCAACCGCTCCACCTCTGCCACCCCCCTCTGCCTATCCCTCCACTGGCTCCCTATCGCCCAACGCATCAAATTCAAACTACTCACTCTGACCTACAAAGCCATTCACAACACTGCCCCTAACTACCTCACCAACCTGATTCCCAGGTATCACCCTACCCGTACCCTTCGCTCTTCACAGGACCTCCTTCTATCTTGCTCCCTGGTCTCCTCCTCCCATGCACGTCTGCAAGACTTCTCCAGGTCCTCCCCCATCCTCTGGAACTCACTACCCCAATCCATCAGACTGTTACCTTCCCTCCTCACCTTCAGGCGCTCCCTGAAAACCCACCTCTTCAGGGAAGCCTACCCCACCCTCACCTAACAGCCGTTCTCCTTCATTCCCCCTACCACTCCAGCCCCCACAGCCACTTCCTCCTGTACCACTACCCCCTCTCTCCTAGATTGTAAGCTCGAAAGAGTAGGGCCCTCTAACCCCTCGTGTGCTGTTTGTAGTTGCTGTACTGTTTCATGTATTGTTCCCCCCTCTATTGTACAGCGCTGAGCAAACCCTTTGGCGCTATATAAACTCGATGTAATAATAATAATAATAATGTTGACATCCCTTTAGAAGTAGTTAACCCTTGGGTTGCATCCAGTGGTGTATTTTGGTTTCATGCTGCCCTAGGCAAGAGTAAAATTTGGTGCCCCTCTCCCATCCAAATTGGACACTTCTGGTTCTGGCGGCCGCATTCTGGCACCCTTCTACCACCCACGGTGGCCCCTATGGCAGTCGGATGGACTACTGCAGGATGGGGATGACGGCGACAAACCTGGAGACTATCCCTTATTGATGGACTTTTTTACTTCTTCACTATTGTGTTTTTATGTATACAGTGTCTTATTAAATTGTGTTAATACTGCACTTAGAAGGGGCCTCTCTCTTTCTTCCTATACATTATCCATATAGAGTTGGCATACTCTGGGATGGCTGCCACCTAAGCAGTTATACAGTGATGGACATTTATGGACTATTATGGAGTTTTGTGTATTTACAGGATACGAGCCTCTGGTGCGCTGAGAGTGTTTTTTACATCATGTGCAAACAAACTGCTGTTTTTTTATTTTCCTTGCATGCGATTGGGTATTCTTGGCAAAGGGAAGCTTCAATTAATTTACTAAGCTCTGAAGCAACTAGGAGTATAATTGCTTTTAGTAAATCAACCCCTTTGTATAGGGGGGGTGCCTATTCCCTCCACTCAGGTCTCAGAGTACACTCAGCTCCTTGATCTATTCTGTGCAGTGTGTCACATAAGAGCCCTGCCCTCTGCTTCCCGGAGCTTTTATTTTCCTTGAATGCGATTGGGTATTCTTGGCAAAGGGAAGCTTCAATTAATTTACTAAGCTCTGAAGCAACTAGGAGTCTAATTGCCTTTAGTAAATCAACCCCTTTGTATGGAGGGGGGTGCCTATTCCCTCCTCTCAGGTCTCAAAGTACACTCAGCTCCTTGATCTATTCTGTGCAGTGTGTCACGTAAGAGCCCTGCCCTCTGCTTCCCGGATCTAAGGAATACTGTGTAAAATGTGTTCTTTAGGAGGCTGTAGAGAAGAGAGGGCTGCAGATAAAGAGGAACAACCTATGCAGGAGGATTTTTTTTTCATCTCTGTGAGACCGGTCACTTCATTGGGTATGCAGTTTGTAATGGTTTACAACCACTTAAAGCTACATAAACACACGGCTCATACACTATCCTCAGTCCTCTTTGTAATTTGCAATCAGGTCAAGTGGTCACTAATGCAAAAGCAGGATGACAGTTGGCAGCATACAGTAAACAATCTGAGCCCACGATGGAAGAAAGGACATTCTGTATATACACATGACAGCTGGAGAAATTATTGTCTTAAAAAGGCACCCTGAGACGTGTTTAACAGCAGTAAAGATAGTCGTATACCACCATCGATGCTCTTAGTGTTCACAATTGCAGAACAGGGCTCAGGATGTGATGGGACTGATCGATGTACTCAGTGATAATTATAGCAGACAAGGCCATTTCCTACATGCATGGTGTACATGGATAAAAACTCATAGAGATGAATAATTAAAAACCAATCTATTAAAACTCGAAGTATCTTGCTCTTCCTCTGTTTTGGCTGTTGAGTATAAACATAACCTTTTTCTTTTTCCTTTATTCTTCTTTGATCCTCCCCCCCCCCCCTACTTTATTATCTGTTCCCTTGGCAACAAGATTTCCATACCACTGATAACTTATAATGCCCTGCCACATTATGCTTTTTTTTATCATTGTATTACATTGTGTTATAGAAAGTTATTCTCACATATGTTCTTGGTGTACTAAAGTGTTCATCGTATGAAACAATTGTATGTAACATAGTTAGTCTGGCTGAAAAAAGACAAAAGTCCATCCAGTTCAACCATTCAAAAAAAAGTTATAATCCTATACCCACAGTTGATCCAAAGGAAGGAAAAAAAATCCAGCAAAGTATGGGTTTATGTTATATTATCATTTTTGTTTTACTGAACTTTAAATAAAATCAGGTTATATGAAAGTTGTTCTTAAAGTGGAACTCAACTATATCTGAGCATCACAAACTGAAAACACTATTTAATTCATTTTTAATATTCAAAGCAAATCCAAACAAAATATTATTATTTTTTATTATTATTATTATTATTATTATTATACAGGATTTATATAGCGGCAACAGTTTGTGCAGTGCTTTACAAAATGAATACAATTTGGTACAAGAGGACATAAAGGGGTTTATTTACTAAAGCTGGAGAGTCCAAAATCAGACTCCCTTCTGCATAGAAACCAATCGGCTTCCAGGTTTCATTGCCAAAGCTTCATTGAACAAGCTGAGGTTAGAAGCTGATTGGTTTCTATGCAGAAGGGAGTCTGATTTTGGACTCTCCAGCTTTAGTAAATAAACCCCAAAGGGTCCTGCTCGTTAGAGCTTACAATCTAGGAGGAAGGGTTGAGTGATATTATAAAATAGAAAAGTGTGTGGGACTTTTAAGGTGCTAGTGTACCCTCAGGATAGGACACTTGAGGCACTTCAAATGTATAAAATATTGAATTTTATTACACATAATAATATACTAAATGGGCAAACCCTCCCATAAAATCCGAGTAAGAGCATAAAACCTTCAATACAGTGAATCCCACTTTACACCTTCCTTCTTGTGTAGTAGCCAACCATGACCAAGAGGTCACCATAATACATTGTAATAAATCGGATAGGTGATATGATAAGTCCCAAAGTGTTTCACCAAGTTGGCTTCTTCAGGGGTTCAAAGAAGGGGGAAACACTGTAAATATAGATATATATAGACAATTTATTGATATGATGAAATTGTACAAAGTATTGCTTGTGATAATTATGCTATTTATTGATGGTGTATTGAATAATGTCATGATAGTCTAAGACTTGTTAAAAAAGCTGTGATTTGACTATATTGTATCCCATAATTCCTTCTATGGCTGTTGTATACCGCAGCGACCTAGCGTAACCTTATTCAATTCACCTTACTACCACCCCTCCAATGCAGCAGTGGATTCTGTATTCCTGCAAAGTAATGCCTACTAAAATTCAAGAATTCAGCACATACAAAAACTGTGTACTTTACAGCTTATGTGGTGCCACTGATTTTTGGAACTGTTGTGCCATTCTTGTTGTCTATTAAGTCTTTGTGGCTCACAATATACAGTGCCAAGCCACTCTGTTATCGTTCTTCCAGAGATTTGTCTATATCACTTCCCCGCCTACAAGGTGCTCTATGCAGCAGGTACCCTGGGGGATTTACTAAACTTTTTAAGGGATAAGTTAACCTTTGTTCACCTTGTTTTTTTTCTAAATTCAAAAGATTTTCCAGAACTGTGGAATAGGAGGACCCACCTATCTACCCAATCACTCTGTATCCAATTAGGCAGGCCCTTGTATTACATAGTTGATGGTAACACTAAGGAGATTGTACAGATTGTATAGTGTATGTGAACTTTACAGAACCCAGAACAAAATTTCCTGTTTTCAATACTACAGCTCTATCCACATAGGCTGTTATCTGTTCAATCAGCACACTATGCCAAATGAATGACTTGGGCAAGATGAAAGTTAGAGCAGAGTTCCACCCAAAAGGGGAAGTTCCGCTTTAAAGATTGGTCCCCAGCTCCCCATTAAGGATTGTCACCTTCGGGGAGCCGGGGGGGGGGGAGAGCAGGTACCCGAAATTGACAGGTACCCGCACCCACTTCCGCTGTGATCCCCTAGGCCAGTGGTCGGCAAGCCGCGGCTCGCGAGCCACATGCGGCTCTTTACACACTTTAATGCGGCTCTTCTGTGTGCCGGGCGCCCGCTCCCCTCCCTCCTCTCGGGCGGCCGCCCCAAAAGTCAGGACTCTGCAGCTAGCCCAGCAATGGGCAAACTACGGCCCGGCGGACCTTTTAATCCGGCCCGCGGAGCATGGCAAACATTGGCTGTCAGGATGTAGGCGGGGCAGCCAGGATGTAGGCGGGGCAGCGTGACGAACTCCTCTCCTCCTCTCACAGTCCGCCCTGAAGACCGGAACGGCGCGGGAACACGGCGAGAGGAACGCGCGGAGCAAAGGTAAGTGAATTGACACAATATGGGGAATGAATTACTATAGGGGGAATGAATTACTATAGGGGGGATGAATTACTATAGGGGGGATGAATTACTATAGGGGGGATGAATTACTATAGGGGGGATGAATTACTATGGGGGATGAATTACTATGGGGGGTGAATTACTATGGGGGATGAATTACTATATGGGGGATGAATTACTATATGGGGGATGAATTACTATGGGGGATGAATTACTATATGGGGGATGTATTTTCAGTTTTAAAAATGTGGCTCTCAAAATAAATTTCAATCGTGGTTTTGGTGAGATTTGGCTCAGTTGAAAAAAAAGGTTGCCCACCACTGCCCTAGGCGATCGGAAGCGGACGTTGTCCTCCTCCCTTCCTCCCTCCCTGAAGTCTTGTGGGACACGTGACAGGTCCCAGAAGACGACGGGTGCGCATGCGCAGTGGGCACCCGGCTGTGAAGCCGCAAGCTGTCACAGCCGGGTGTCCACACTGAAGATGCCGGTGCCTGGAATACAGGACGGATGGTGAAGCGAGCTGCGGTGGAGGCACCGCGGGATCGTGGGACAGGTGAGTGGCTGTTTTTTAAAAGTCAGCAGCTACAGTTTTTGTAGCTGCTGACTTTTAATTTTTTACAGAGTGAGTAGAACTCCGCTTTAAGGTAGGAAAATAAAAATCAATATCTGTGTATTTAGTAAGGACAGTGATCTCCGATTGATTGTTTTTCATTTAATATTCATGCACCTGGAAGTGGGTGGGAGGTAGGAGGGTAGATGATGCAGGGTGTGTGCTAATGAGGTCATCTGGTCAATTCCTTCCTGTGTCATGACCTAAAATCTCTGCAGGAAATAAGGCAGAAGCCATGGCGAAGATTTATTGTACAGTCATCTGGACACAAAGGTGGGTAGAAAAAAATGGAAAGCTTTTGAATTTTTGCAAAAGACATACATAAATGCTATTTTGGTACATAGGGGAGCTGGAATTGAGAAAAAATCAGGTGGACAAAGGTGAACTTATCCTTTAACGTCTGGTGAGACTTCTTCTATATAATTCCATAAGAAATATTGAGGTCTCTTGATCTGTCAGACAGGGCTGTGCTATGTGAATTGTGCAACCCACATGGAAGAAAAATATATTTGAAATATATTTTAAAAATATTCTTCCCAATATATTGCCATATATTTGAAATGCTACAATTTTGGCCACATTCAATATATATGAAGAATATATTAAAAAAATATTTTTTAACATATACAAAAGTTATTTTAACATATATTTTACATATATTTGTAAATGCATTCCAAAAATGTAGATTTGTAATTTTAAAGACATACAGTATATTAAAAATGTATTTTTAAAAATATTTTTCATATATTGTAATAAAAATGCATTTCAACATGTAGTATATATGTATTTATTGAAATATATTTTGAAATATATTGAATATGACCAAAATTGAAGCATTTCAAATATATGGAAATATATTCGGGAAGAATATTTTTAAAATATATTTCAAATATATTTTTCTTCCATATGGGAAATCTCAGGACTAGATGAACAGAAATGGGCAGTAAAACAATACAAATCCAATGGCTCCCTTCTATGCATTTCAGCTGTTTATTTAGCTGTTTTCCTGGTCTTCAGCTTTACAGGAGACTTTACATTTGTGCATTTTGAATTTATAGATCAAAAGAACTGTGATTTGCAACTGTGGTGAAAAAAGACTTTTGGCAACCCCACCAATTTTGGAGAATTTCCCAACAAGCTCCACAATAGGTGACCCGCAAAGGCAGGGTGTGAGCTATCAATAGCTGGAAGCGGACTTTGTTTTGCTCAGGAATTTCATTGCTGTTCTGTAGTGAGCAATATAACTGAACACCACCTGTGCTTGTGTCCAGGAATATACTTGTATTAATTATTTAGCTGCTCAGTCCCACTGACTTTTACCTGAATGTTCCCACGGTGGCTAGTAAGTGTTACTAATTACCCATCTTTGGCTTGAGCTGAGTGCATCTGGAATTTCTCCAGCAAGACCAAAATCATTCTGGAATGTTGAATACATTCCCATGGTATTTGCCTTCTTTAACAATGAGTGACCCCTGGATACTCTTTAAAGTAACATTTAGATAAAAATAATATTAGGCTATGCACATTTCATAGGGCAAAGACCCCAAGGTAGCTATGATTCATACATTATTCGCATAATTTTCTTTTCAGCATATTATTAGCATACTGCTCAGAGGAAGTTATGGGTATAGGTCATACTACTAGTTTTTTCTATAGACTAACCTAGCATAGGATCCAATATCATATTTAGATCTGCTGCTTTAATCTTGTTTGCACTAAAAGTAATTTAACATTTGCCTTTATGACATTTAACTATATAAAATAAATGTAATTTAAATAATAATACTAGCTGATAGATTTGACCAATTTTCCAGACTATGCCTGTAAGAGGTACAAAGACTGTACTAAAAGTAATGCATAACTATTTTATTAACTTACATCGATCCAGGGGCAGACTGACCATTTAGAAACTCAGGCACTGCCTGAGGGCCCGGGGTCAGTAGGGGGCCCCATGAGATGCCCCTGGTACTTTTTTCATAGGCTTTTTTTTAGTTTGGGCAAGGACACAGGGGCACCATGATCCCCTATTGCCCGGGGGCCCCATGAGTTGTCAGTCCGCCCCTGCATCGATCGTTCAGATTTCATATGTTGATAGAGTAAGTCTTTCTATGTAGTAACTCTGCTTCTTTTTTTCTTTCATTTCAGGTATATAATGGATTCCATGCTGAAGCAAAGTGCCGTCATTGAGTTCTTGATGAAGGAAGGGTGCATGTTGTCTGACTTCCACAGAAGTTTACAGAATTTTATGGAGATTACACCATTGACAAGAACTATGTCTTGTCATTGGTGAATCTTGACAATGGTGTCATCTCCCTAAACATTGTGTAGCCTTTTGTGGATGTCAGACAGCCTGCTCCCCTCCCATAAAACTATTGTCATTCTGTGATAATAGCTCCTGATTGTAAGGTACTTGAAAATCAGCAGAGTAGAAGGCACTATACTCCATTGAGGTCCAAGCTCCACATCTGAGCTTCTCCTGGTCCCTTAAGACATCTGGAGGTCCTCCACGGCTCCTTAATCCCGAGGCTCTAATGTCTTGTCCCCAAATCCAGGCCTTTCTCCAGCCACATGGTCATCCTCTCAGATAGCAGTCCTAAGAGGTTTCAGCTGCACACCACACTTCTCTCCCAGGCAGGAGGCCCAGGGGAGAACAGACTGACTTCCCAAGGTTACTCCCTAAACATTTATACCCCCCTTCAGCACACACCAGTAGCTTTGTAAGGGAAGGAGTGACTGAAGAAAAATGTTCCTGCCTTGGATGATGTTTTACCTCAGTCTGCAAATTTTACAAATTGGAAGAAAGTGAAAATGCTGACTTTTGACCACTTGACACAGAGTTTACATGAAGCATCATTTTATTTGATACAATATTCATTAAAACAATATCAAACTCACATTTAAAATATTTTAATACATTATAATTTAATTATATAACCTGCCTATTTTAACCTGTATGTGTTACTTGTCTTATCACCAAATGCAATATGTTACATGAATAGTTTACAATTTCATTAGTTTACATTAATGTGATAATAGAAGAAGATAGCTGGTTATACATGACACCGAAAGAAAAGTCAATGCCCACCCTCCATCAATAAATGGGTGCTGAGTTTTGCTTCAGCATGTTATGTCAGCCATGAAGTAGGAGAGACAAGCATTCTTTGAGCAGAATATTGATAGGTGTTGCAGCAGCATCCATGGTTTTATATGGAGAGGAAGGTGTGGTTTCAAGAGACTACCTTTCTCTTCTTCATTACAGATTCCTTGTCACAGTCGGTGGGACCCGACTGTCTGAGGTGGCAGGTGATTGATGGAGTGGCTTTATTTGTGAGTTAATTCCTAGAGTCAGGACGATTCTACTTTGGCCATTTAAGTGGATTCAATATTAGGTTACTAAGTATTCATTAGAATTGGTGGCAGGAAGCCCAAGTAGGCCCCTGAGTCTATGATCTGGTGCTAGGTGCTAAATTGGCTTCATATTCTAAAAATTTGCTGTAAAGTTAAAGAAGTGCCACTGAGCACTGCAACAGTGTTTTATATATTGTATATAGCTGTGAAAATGTGGAATAGACTTCCTCAAGAGTTGGATTTGGCCAGCTTCGTGGATTGCTTCAAAAAAGTCCTGGATTGTTTCTTGGATACACAGAATATAACTGGATACTAATATTTATAGGTAAAGTTGATCCAGGGAATATCCGATTGCCTCTAAGGGGATCAGGAAAGATTTTTGTCCCCTGCAGGAGCAAATTGGATCATGCTTTGCTGGGTTTTTTGCCTTCCTCTGGATCAACTGTTGGTGTAGGATTATAACTTTTTATTTTTTTATGGTTGAACTGGATGGACTTTTGTCTTTTTTCAGCCAGACTAACTATGTAACTATATTTACTTATTATCTTATACCTCTGATGTTTGTTGGTTTATTTATTAGACATGTACACTATTTAATCTGTGGCTGATACATATTAAAGTAATGACCCAGTTGAAAGTTAAGAAATTTAGAATGTTGCTAACAACGCCCATTGAGGAGAGCGAGCAGCTCTGTGTCTGCTGTGCAGCAGCGGAGCGGACTCAGAGCTGTCATCCACTTGCTCAGCGGAGAGATCCCCCACTGAGCAAGTGGATCTGCTAAACGGGTCCGCTCCATGTGAAAGGACCCTTACAGCTGCTTCCCCTTTTTTGATTTAGTCCTTTGAGGTTAGCACCCACACCTTTATACTGGTGAGTCAGAGAGCTATTTAATAGGTTTCCCTGCTTTACATTGGTGGTACTGTATGTATTCTATATTAGTTGCCCACTTATATAGCTTTCACTGGAACAAAACCCACCATTGGAAGATTTCCCCTATATTGCTGTACAGGTGGCAACTGGTGCCAGTTTAGGATTCTCTTTCTTGTCTCATCAAAGAGGAACTCAGGAATTCTAAGACTGTTGGGTGACTGTCTGTTGTTTTGTCCTTGTTTTGCTTCCCCTGTTGTTTTGTTTCCCCTGTTGTTTTGTCCTTGTTATTACAGTTCAAGCTAGACCCTCCCTGCCTTTCTAGGCTTACAAAGTAATTGTCTTCTTACACTTCAAAAAACTGGATACAACATCCTCTGTAATGTGCTTTGTGAAGTAAAACTGGTTTGGAATCAACATCTGTGTCTTACTGGTGAGTTAAGCTCTCTGTGAAATCTGCTGATTCGACAAGTAGTCATACTGCCTGGACAGATCAAGATCTATGGAGGTATGTCAGTGCATAATATAGCAATGTCAGGAATTAGCAGCAGGGATGGTCAGATCTGCATGGCTATACTCGAGAAATTGGGATCAGACCATGTAAGTTTTAAGTGAAATTAATTTACAGTGATACAAAATCCATCCAAACACCAGCACGTGGCAAACATAAAAAGTCAAGTGAACCAAAAACGCGGTGACAGAATTCCTAATAGCTAACAAACAGCCTAACAACTAACTCTATGCAATATATACAAAATGGGGAACATGGATAAACATGCTAAACTGGAGATGCAGGGAGAAGATGGGAAGGGGGAACCAGGACTGGGATCAGATAGGGAAGCAGGAAAGAGGCAGCTGGTTACAGGATGCAGGGTAGAAGCAAGATCAGGCTAGTAATATCTGGCAGCAAGCAAAACACTGGAAAGAGAGGCACTAATTTATTTATTTATTTCAGGTACTTTTACAGCGCCATTAATTTACGCTAATAGGGGAAGACCTAAATACCCTTCCAGTAGCCAGAATCAGGTGGAAACTGATTACTGTGATCTGCTTGCTGCTGGAAGACACCTGCTGGTGGACACACGAAATTACAACCCTCCTCCCAGGGAATCACAGTGCCACCAGCAGGTGATCCAGGTCCTGACAGGCAATTGAGACCTCATCTAATGCCAGCTTTGGATTTGTGGATCCTTTAGCTGGCACGTTGAGCTGCAGACCATCCCCATTTAGCTGTTGTTTCTTCTGTTAACCTTTGTTGCTTCTTTGCCCACCCCACTGTTAGAATGCTTTTGGATGTCCTGACAGTCTAAGAATTTCTGTGTCCCTCAATGGATGACAAAGAAAACAGGATTTTACAGTGAGAACAAAAATCCTATTTTCCTTCCCTTTCAGTCCTTGGGTCAATGCTCACCAGGACAAATGGAGAGGGTGAATCTTGAAACTATAACTGAAGTAGAAATCTGACAGGGATTCTAACCTCCTTACCAATCAACTCAAAACTGAAAAAGTTTTGACTATAGATATTCTTTCAGATAACGTCTGCGTAAACTTTTGTTTTCATCATATGCTCATTATAGAAATTGAGATGCCCAGGTGTACATTAAGGAAAAGTTTTTTGCATTTAATGAACCAACTCTGCAACAAACATTCTTGGAAATTATTTTGAAATGTTCTCCTGAATTTTTGTACTATTGTGACTCATTTATAACATGTCATTAGTACAGTGTGTGGAAAAAGGAAAAACAGAATGATTACTGTGGCCTACATAGGCAATTGTCATTGCTCTGTATGATTGCACAAATATTTTATTAAAGTCACCCTGCCATCTAGTTACACATTGCAGGCTTAATATATCATCAGAAAGTATTAAATTGTGTGGTCACTTAAGTTCACATCATCCTGCTCGTTTTTTTCCTGGTTTTTCCGGTGATGGCCATTTACTTGTCTTCCAGGAGTGCCAAAGGCTTTCTCAACCTGACAACAGCAGTTTTAAGTTGTAAATCATTTCTAAAGTTACATGAGCAACAAGATACAAAAGGTGGCCACCATCTCAGAGTCAGCTTACTTTTATACTCCATTTTTGTAAAATCCATTGTTGCGCATTTTTGCTCCAAGCTGGAGGCCTGTAAAGCCCTTGTGTGTACATAGTTCCTCCTGAGCTGGTTCGGTGTCTGAAGCCCTGTCTACATGCTTTTGACTACTTCTACAGACTTGTTTTATATTACATACATATATTTCAAATGTGTATTAAGCCATTTTGCTTAAAGCTAGAAGGGTTTATTGTTTTAAGTTTAAAAAAAGTATTAGAAATACTAAAGAAAAGTGTTTGCTATAGGCCTCTTGATACCTCAACCTGAAAAAGTTGCCCTAAAAAAGTAACACATTTACATACAATTAAATACCAAGAAAACAATTCAATCATTTAGAAGTTGGATGAAAGGTTTCAGGTAGTTATGAGAAAATGAAAAGGTGAACTAGCTCCACGTACCCTATACTGCACACCGCAATACACAGCCCCAGAGTGAGTATCATCATAATTCTTGCCATGGCAAGAGCCCATTTGACAGCATGAACATGTGACCATGCTGACCACTGAGAAGTGTTTCTTTCTTCTGGGAGAAGAATCAAGACACCTCAAATGTCCTTATTGGTCAGCATGGTCATGTGACTGTTCTGACCACTGAGCTTGTGCAATTGAGAATTACAATGGATACTCACTCTGGGGCTGTGTACTGCAATGTTGTGACCTCTACACTGGCAGCACAGGGCATCATGGCCACTATGTGCCATGGGGTCTGAAGGTGAGGCCATGGTATTTGGAGGTAGTTTGAAACAGGGAACATGTTACATGAGGCTAGTAGAGATCAATGCTATTACCCTAATCAATGTTCCCACTACAGACTGCTGAGATCCCCACATCATATATCAAAAAGCCTCATGTGGCCCTTGGGCCACAGATTAGGCACCAGCACTATAGAAGGCACCAGCACTATACATAACAAATTGGATGAAGGTCACAAACATTCACCCATCCCTCACAAATTCTGACTGTAATTTGCCTAGTATATTGTTTATCTATGATCGTCAGATCCATCTAGTTGTCAGGAACCTCTTATCAGCCTTCAGAGAAATTGTGCTCATAGGAATGCCTGCACAACAGAGTGCATGTGGACGCATGGGCACGTCCATTACAGATTCGTAGTGGACTATTTAAACCTGAGTATTGCATGGAATCATTCCTAGATGGTCTTTCAGCTTGTGTCTATGTTATCCTTGATCTTGAATGCTGATTGACTCTATTATTGACCTGGTTTCCATCTGACTCACCTCTGGATTACCCCTTCCTGTTTATGTTTCCTGCCTACTTGTGCTCCTGACCTTGACCTGCATTCTTGATCAAGATTTTGCTTATAGATTCTGTACCTTATTGCCTGCATGGTACCAACCTCTGCTCACTTTGATCCTGCAAAAGGATTTAGTGACTTCCTGCACGGTTGTTACTCAACTTGTGACCAAAAACTCCAGTGGACCATCAACATAATTCAAGAGAAACTAGTCGGGTGGAGCTTACCTCTGATATCATTGCATATGCTGGACACACTGCAGCGGCACCATGTTTTTGGTGTAAATGCCTGTCTATGTCTCCCTATGTGAGTATATTTGTTGATTAAAAATTGATGGAGTCTGTGATACTGTACCATGACGTTTTTATGTGTTTCTTATGAGTTATACCGGCATGGTGTTTTTGTTGATGATCCACTGGAGTTCTTGCAAAGTTACTGGAGCCGTTATATCAGACCAGCTAATGGCTACTAAGGGTCAATCCTTGATGTGAAACTGCCCCCAGGTTGTTTCTGTTTGCCTTTTGGATCTCTTCACGCCAGATCGATCTCCAACTCAGAAGTCTGATCATTTCAGTTCAGAGGGCCTCTACAGGTGGTGGGACACTTCAACAAATTCTGTGATGATAAATTCCACCAGGATCTTGTGAACAAGTTAATGAACTTTGGAATTTTTTATTTTTACTTTTATTTTTATTCTTAATCCTATATTTATTTTTTTCACATAGGAATTGCACATTGCACTTTAAGCATTATGTTGAATGACTACATTTTTCTCTATATGAGCACATTAGGCACATTAATGTATATAAATTTTATTGATGAATTAGCCAACTATTGTATGCATTTTTGCATTTAAAGAGACAATATGCTGTTTGCACTTAGCACTTTCTCAGCTTGGAAGTTGCACCTATTTGATGACTCAATCATATATTTATTGATTTATTGATGTATTTTTGATATGTATGCACTTTATGATTTAAAAAGACAGCGCACTCACGTCCAGAATTTATATATATATTATGGCCTTCAGCTAGAGCTGGTGATCATAGGAGATCAATATAATAAGTGCAATATGGTTGTGAGGGCTTGATAAATTCTTGTGATATTTGTCAAATGAATTTTTTTATACATACACCCTTTATTGTTATATATATAGTTCAATAACCCAAAGTGACAATGTGCTCACCCATAAGAGGAAATTCATAAATCAATTTGTCTAAATCTACTTCCACCTTAAAACAAGAAAAAATTCAAACCCTATGATTTGACTTTTACATTAAACAGTAAGCCTCATAATCAGATATCAAACCACAAAGCATACATAATATGTAAATTGATATGTTCTTAATAAATTCTAAAGATGTTTAGTTACTATTAGAGATGAGCGAAGTATTCAAAAATTCGATTCGACTGCTTCGGCGAATTCGTGGAAAAATTTCGATTCGAGTCGAATATATTCGCTGTGAATTTAACTTAAAAAAGGGTGTTTCTAGGCTTCAGAGAGACTTAATATTAGTGCTGAACACTGTACCTTTAATTTAAATGCCCTTGGAGTCTGCTGGGGAAGAGAAATAATACTGTCAGTCAGTATGACATGCAGATGAGTGCCGTCGATCTTAGAATCACCGCACACTTCACTCATTTAAGCAGTCACGGGGCCAAAACCAGAGTGTGGAGCCACAGTGTGGCGGTGGAGGCAGCAGCAATGGGAGGCCATACAGCACCCTATGACAAAAATGGAAACCACCAGCAGTGTGAGGAGACCTGAAAGTGGCACATGGCAGAGTGTGGCGATAGAGACAGCAGCAATGGGAGGCCGTACAGGGACCCATGACACACTCTGGACCTGGCAGCAGCATGAGGAGGCGGTACAGGGGCCCATGGCAGATTACGGGCCTGGCAGCAGCATGAGGAGTCGGTACGGGAGCCCATGGCAGATTACGGGCCTGGCAGCAGCAATGGGAGGCCGTACAGGGACCCATGACACACTCTGGACCTGGCAGCAGCATGGGGAGGCGGTACAGGGGCCCATGACAGATTACGGGCCTGGCAGCAGCATGAGGAGTCGGTACGGGGGCCCATGACACACTCTGGACCTGGCAGCAGCATGAGGAGGCGGTACAGGGGCGCATGACAGATTACGAGCCTGGCAGCAGCAACTTGGACAGGAGGACGTTCAGCTTCTGCACCGTCTGGTGCGTGCTCGCAAACTGTTGTCTCTTGGAAACGGATTCCAAGAAAGACTGCTGACGGAATCCGTGAAGAGGAGTAGCAGGAGAAGGAGCATCTGAACGAGCGGAATATGCCAACAAGCGACAACAGGGGCCCATGACAGATTACGGGCCTGGCAGCAGCATGAGGAGTCGGTACGGGGGCCCATGGCAGATTAGGGGCCTGGCAGCAGCTATGGGAGGCCCGTAATCTGCCAGCACCCTATGACAAAAAATGGAACCCACCAGCAGTGTGAGGAGACCTGAAAGTGGCACATGGCAGTGTGTGGCGATGGAGACAGCAGCAATGGGAGGCCGTACAGGGACCCATGAGAGACTCTGGACCTGGCAGCAGCATGAGGAGGCGGTATAGGGGCCCATGGCAGATTAGGGGCCTGGCAGCAGCTATGGGAGGCCCGTAATCTGCCAGCACCCTATGACAAAAAATGGAACCCACCAGCAGTGTGAGGAGACCTGAAAGTGGCACATGGCAGTGTGTGGCGATGGAGACAGCAGCAATGGGAGGCCGTACAGGGACCCATGAGAGACTCTGGACTTGGCAGCAGCATGAGGAGGCGGTATAGGGGCCCATGGCAGATTAGGGGCCTGGCAGCAGCTATGGGAGGCCCGTAATCTGCCAGCACCCTATGACAAAAAATGTAACACACCAGCAGTGTGAGGAGACCTGAAAGTGGCACATGTTTGGGGCATGATTCATGGCGGATTTAGTCAGTTGTGTCAGGAACTGGTGGTTTGAAATCCAGACTAATCCACGCCTGATTCATTTTCACAAACGTCAGTCTCTCCACACTTTGGGTGGACAGTCGTGTCCTCCGCGGAGTTGCAATACCTCCTGCCGCACTAAACACGCGCTCCGATGCCACGCTACTGGCCGGGCATGACAGCCTTTCAAGGGCAAATTCAGCTAATTGGGGCCAAAGGTCAAGTTTCGTTGCCCAGTAGTCAAGGGGATTGTCTACCTCGGTTGGCAGGGTGCTGTCAAAGTAGGCCTAAGCCTGTTGTTTGAGGTCCTGCTCCAGGTCCACCTGATGCTGCTGCTGCTGCTGCTGCGGCTGGTTAGTAGTTTCCTCACTGCGCTGGTGAAGAAAGCTACTCATCATCGACTGCAGACTGAGGCAGCCGCTGCTGGTGGAGCTGCCACTGCTCCTACCACCCCACCCCTCCCCTGCTGCCATGGCAGCGGAACGCGAGCGCACAGGGCCCACAGTGTCTGAGGATGGACGTTGGCGCAGACAGGCAGAGACCAGCTGACTACATAGGTGGTTTTTATAGTACGTTATTTTGGCCTCCCTCTCAGCAGGTGTGAAAAAGGCCACCAATTTTGAACGGTAGCGAGGGTCCAACAAGGTGGACAGCCAAAAGTCATCCCTCTGTCTGATGGTTATTATTCGGCTGTCGCTACGCAAGCAACCGAGCATGCTATGGGCCATTTGTGCCAAGGAATGCGAGGGACTCCCTGCCTCCATCTCCACAGCATACTGCCACGGTGCGTCTGGGTCCTCTGTCTCCTCCTCCTCCTCCTCTACCAGATGCTCCTGCTCCTCCACTCCTGTCCGCTGAGTGGAAAAACCACCCATTTCACTCAATAATTCCTGAGCACCAATGTCCTCCTCTACCTCCTCCTCTTCTTCCTGTCCTGCCCCCACAGGGGTCATGTGGCGTTGAGATCTGTGCGCCACGTCTACCGCACCCTGACCAGCCATTGTTAACAGCATTTGTTCCAGGACGTGCAACAGAGGAATGACGTCGTTCATCCCATAGTCCTGCCGACTCACGAATAGCGTGGCCTCCTCAAAGGGCCTGAGCAAGCGGCAGGTGTCACGCATGAGCTGCCAATGGCTGACATCTAAGTTACACAGGGAGTACCTTTATCCGCTTTTAACATCAGGAAATCTGTGATGGCCTTTCGCTGTTCGTAAAGGCGGTCTAACATATGTAGGGTTGAATTCCACCTTGTTGCAACGTCACAGCATGAGGAGTCGGTACGGGGGCCCATGGCAGATTACGTGCCTGGCAGCAGCAATGGGAGGCCCGTAATCTGCCAGCACCCTATGTCAAAAAATTCAACACACCAGCAGTGTGAGGAGACCTGAAAGTGGCACATGGCAGAGTGTGGCTATGGAGACAGCAGCAATGGGAGGCCGTACAGGGACCCATGACACACTCTGGACTTGGCAGCAGCATGAGGAGGCGGTATAGGGGCCCATGGCAGATTAGGTGCCTGGCAGCAGCTATGGGAGGCCCGTAATCTGCCAGCACCCTATGTCAAAAAATTCAACACACCAGCAGTGTGAGGAGACCTGAAAGTGGCACATGGCATGAGAGACTGTGGACCTGGCAGCAGCATGAGGAGGCGGTATAGGGGCCCATGGCAGATTAGGGGCCTGGCAGCAGCTATGGGAGGCCCGTAATCTGCCAGCACCCTATATCAAAAAATTGAACACACCAGCAGTGTGAGGAGACCTGAAAGTGGCACATGGCAGACTGTGGCGATGGAGACAGCAGCAATGGGAGGCCGTACAGGGACCCATGAGAGACTCTGGACTTGGCAGCAGCATGAGAAGGCGGTATATAGGGGCCCATGGCAGATTAGGGGCCTGGCAGCAGCTATTGGAGGCCCGTAATCTGCCAGCACCCTATGTCAAAAAATTGAACACACCAGCAGTGTGTGAGGAAACCTGAAAGTGGCACATGGCAGAGTGTGGCGATGGAGACAGCAGCAATGGGAGGCCGTACAGGGACCCATGAGAGACTCTGGACCTGGCAGCAGCATGAGGAGGCGGTATATAGGGGCCTATGGCAGATTAGGGGCCTGGCAGCAGCTATGGGAGGCCCGTAATCTGCCAGCACCCTATGTCAAAAAATTCTACACACCAGCAGTGTGAGGAGACCTGAAAGTGGCACATGGCAGAGTGTGGCGATGGAGACAGCAGCAATGGGAGGCCGTACAGGGACCCATGACAGACTCTGTACCTGGCAGCAGCATGAGGAGGCGGTATATAGGGGCCCATGGCAGATTAGGGGCCTGGCAGCAGCTATGGGAGGCCCGTAATCTGCCAGCACCCTATGTCAAAAAATTGAACACACCAGCAGTGTGTGAGGAGACCTGAAAGTGGCACATGGCAGAGTGTGGCGATGGAGACAGCAGCAATGGGAGGCCGTACAGGGACCCATGAGAGACTCTGGACCTGGCAGCAGCATGAGGAGGCGGTATAGGGGCCCATGGCAGATTAGGGGCCTGGCAGCAGCTATTGGAGGCCCGTAATCTGCCAGCACCCTATGTCAAAAAATTGAACACACCAGCAGTGTGAGGAGACCTGAAAGTGGCACATGGCATGAGAGACTGTGGACCTGGCAGCAGCATGAGGAGGCGGTATAGGGGCCCATGGCAGATCAGGGGCCTGGCAGCAGCTATGTGAGGCCCGTAATCTGCCAGCACCCTATGACAAAAAATGTAACACACCAGCAGTGTGAGGAGACCTGAAAGTGGCACATGGCAGAGTGTGGCGATGGAGACAGCAGCAATGGGAGGCCGTACAGGGACCCATGACAGACTCTGTACCTGGCAGCAGCATGAGGAGGCGGTATATAGGGGCCCATGGCAGATTAGGGGCCTGGCAGCAGCTATGGGAGGCCCGTAATCTGCCAGCACCCTATGTCAAAAAATTCTACACACCAGCAGTGTGAGGAGACCTGAAAGTGGCACATGGCATGAGAGACTCTGTACCTGGCAGCAGCATGAGGAGGCGGTATATAGGGGCCCATGGCAGATTAGGGGCCTGGCAGCAGCTATGGGAGGCCCGTAATCTGCCAGCACCCTATGTCAAAAAATTGAACACACCAGCAGTGTGTGAGGAGACCTGAAAGTGGCACATGGCAGAGTGTGGCGATGGAGACAGCAGCAATGGGAGGCCGTACAGGGACCCATGAGAGACTCTGGACCTGGCAGCAGCATGAGGAGGCGGTATAGGGGCCCATGGCAGATTAGGGGCCTGGCAGCAGCTATTGGAGGCCCGTAATCTGCCAGCACCCTATGTCAAAAAATTGAACACACCAGCAGTGTGAGGAGACCTGAAAGTGGCACATGGCATGAGAGACTGTGGACCTGGCAGCAGCATGAGGAGGCGGTATAGGGGCCCATGGCAGATTAGGGGCCTGGCAGCAGCTATGGGAGGCCCGTAATCTGCCAGCACCCTATGTCAAAAAATTGAACACACCAGCAGTGTGTGAGGAGACCTGAAAGTGGCACATGGCAGAGTGTGGCGATGGAGACAGCAGCAATGGGAGGCCGTACAGGGACCCATGAGAGACTCTGGACCTGGCAGCAGCATGAGGAGGCGGTATAGGGGCCCATGGCAGATTAGGGGCCTGGCAGCAGCTATTGGAGGCCCGTAATCTGCCAGCACCCTATGTCAAAAAATTGAACACACCAGCAGTGTGAGGAGACCTGAAAGTGGCACATGGCATGAGAGACTGTGGACCTGGCAGCAGCATGAGGAGGCGGTATATAGGGGCCTATGGCAGATTAGGGGCCTGGCAGCAGCTATAGGAGGCCCGTAATCTGCCAGCACCCTATGTCAAAAAATTCTACACACCAGCAGTGTGAGGAGACCTGAAAGTGGCACATGGCAGAGTGTGGCGATGGAGACAGCAGCAATGGGAGGCCGTACAGGGACCCATGAGAAACTCTGGACCTGGCAGCAGCATGAGGAGGCGGTATATAGGGGCCTATGGCAGATTAGGGGCCTGGCAGCAGCTATAGGAGGCCCATAATCTGCCAGCACCCTATGTCAAAAAATTCTACACACCAGCAGTGTGAGGAGACCTGAAAGTGGCACATGGCAGAGTGTGGCGATGGAGACAGCAGCAATGGGAGGCCGTACAGGGACCCATGACACACTCTGGACTTGGCAGCAGCATGAGGAGGCGGTATAGGGGCCCATGGCAGATTAGGGGCCTGGCAGCAGCTATGTGAGGCCCGTAATCTGCCAGCACCCTATGACAAAAAATGTAACACACCAGCAGTGTGAGGAGACCTGAAAGTGGCACATGGCAGAGTGTGGCGATGGAGACAGCAGCAAGGGGAGGCCGTACAGGGACCCATGACAGACTCTGTACCTGGCAGCAGCATGAGGAGGCGGTATATAGGGGCCCATGGCAGATTAGGGGCCTGGCAGCAGCTATGGGAGGCCCGTAATCTGCCAGCACCCTATGTCAAAAAATTCTACACACCAGCAGTGTGAGGAGACCTGAAAGTGGCACATGGCAGAGTGTGGCGATGGAGACAGCAGCAATGGGAGGCCGTACAGGTACCCATGACACACTCTGGACTTGGCAGCAGCATGAGGAGGCGGTATAGGGGCCCATGGCAGATTAGGGGCCTGGCAGCAGCTATGTGAGGCCCGTAATCTGCCAGCACCCTATGTCAAAAAATTCAACACACCAGCAGTGTGTGAGGAGACCTGAAAGTGGCACATGGCAGAGTGTGGCGATGGAGACAGCAGCAATGGGAGGCCGTACAGGGACCCATGACAGACTCTGTACCTGGCAGCAGCATGAGGAGGCGGTATATAGGGGCCCATGGCAGATTAGGGGCCTGGCAGCAGCTATGGGAGGCCCGTAATCTGCCAGCACCCTATGTCAAAAAATTCTACACACCAGCAGTGTGAGGAGACCTGAAAGTGGCACATGGCAGAGTGTGGCGATGGAGACAGCAGCAATGGGAGGCCGTACAGGGACCCATGACACACTCTGGACTTGGCAGCAGCATGAGGAGGCGGTATAGGGGCCCATGGCAGATTAGGGGCCTGGCAGCAGCTATGTGAGGCCCGTAATCTGCCAGCACCCTATGACAAAAAATGTAACACACCAGCAGTGTGAGGAGACCTGAAAGTGGCACATGGCAGAGTGTGGCGATGGAGACAGCAGCAATGGGAGGCCGTACAGGGACCCATGACAGACTCTGTACCTGGCAGCAGCATGAGGAGGCGGTATATAGGGGCCCATGGCAGATTAGGGGTCTGGCAGCAGCTATGGGAGGCCCGTAATCTGCCAGCACCCTATGTCAAAAAATTGAACACACCAGCAGTGTGTGAGGAGACCTGAAAGTGGCACATGGCAGAGTGTGGCGATGGAGACAGCAGCAATGGGAGGCCGTACAGGGACCCATGAGAGACTCTGGACCTGGCAGCAGCATGAGGAGGCGGTATAGGGGCCCATGGCAGATTAGGGGCCTGGCAGCAGCTATTGGAGGCCCGTAATCTGCCAGCACCCTATGTCAAAAAATTGAACACACCAGCAGTGTGAGGAGACCTGAAAGTGGCACATGGCATGAGAGACTGTGGACCTGGCAGCAGCATGAGGAGGCGGTATATAGGGGCCCATGGCAGATTAGGGGCCTGGCAGCAGCTATGGGAGGCCCGTAATCTGCCAGCACCCTATGTCAAAAAATTGAACACACCAGCAGTGTGTAAGGAGACCTGAAAGTGGCACATGGCAGAGTGTGGCGATGGAGACAGCAGCAATGGGAGGCCGTACAGGGACCCATGAGAGACTCTGGACCTGGCAGCAGCATGGGGAGGCGGTATAGGGGCCCATGGCAGATTAGGGGCCTGGCAGCAGCTATTGGAGGCCCGTAATCTGCCAGCACCCTATGTCAAAAAATTCTACACACCAGCAGTGTTAGGAGACCTGAAAGTGGCACATGGCAGAGTGTGGCGATGGAGACAGCAGCAATGGGAGGCCGTACAGGGACCCATGAGAGACTCTGGACTTGGCAGCAGCATGAGGAGGCGGTATATAGGGGCCCATGGCAGATTAGGGGCCTGGCAGCAGCTATAGGAGGCCCGTAATCTGCCAGCACCCTATGTCAAAAAATTCAACACACCAGCAGTGTGTGAGGAGACCTGAAAGTGGCACATGTTTGAGGCATGATTCATGGCGGATTTAGTCAGTTGTGTCAGGAACTGGTGGTTTGAAATCCAGACTAATCCACGCCTGATTCATTTTCACAAACGTGAGTCTCTCCACACTTTGGGTGGACAGTCGTGTCCTCCGCGGAGTTACAATACCTCCTGCCGCACTAAACACGCGCTCCGATGCCACGCTACTGGCCGGGCATGACAGCCTTTCAAGGGCAAATTCAGCTAGTTGGGGCCAAAGGTCAAGTTTTGTTGCCCAGTAGTCAAGGGGATTGTCTACCTCGGTTGGCAGGGTGCTGTCCAAGTAGGCCCAAGCCTGTTGTTTGAGGTCCTGCTCCAGGTCCACCTGATGCTGCTGCTGCGGCTGGTTAGTAGTTTCCTCACTGCGCTGGTGAAGAAAGCTACTCATCATCGACTGCAGACTGAGGCAGCCGCTGCTGGTGGAGCTGCCACTGCTCCTACCACCCCACCCCTCCCCTGCTGCCATGGCAGCGGAACGCGAGCGCACAGGGCCCACAGTGTCTGAGGATGGACGTTGGCGCACAAAGGCAGAGACCAACTGACTACATAGGTGGTTTTTATAGTACGTTATTTTGGCCTCCCTCTCAGCAGGTGTGAAAAAGGCCACCATTTTTGAACGGTAGCGAGGGTCCAACAAGGTGGACAGCCAAAAGTCATCCCTCTGTCTGATGGTTATTATTCGGCTGTCGCTACGCAAGCAACCGAGCATGCTATGGGCCATTTGTGCCAAGGAATGCGAGGGACTCCCTGCCTCCATCTCCACAGCATACTGCCACGGTGCGTCTGGGTCCTCTGTCTCCTCCTCCTCCTCCTCTACCAGATGCTCCTGCTCCTCCACTCCTGTCCGCTGAGTGGAAAAACCACCCATTTCACTCAATAATTCCTGAGCACCAATGTCCTCCTCTACCTCCTCCTCTTCTTCCTGTCCTGCCCCCACAGGGGTCATGTGGCGTTGAGATCTGTGCGCCACGTCTACCGCACCCTGACCAGCCATTGTTAACAGCATTTGTTCAAGGACGTGCAACAGAGGAATGACGTCGTTCATCCCATAGTCCTGCCGACTCACGAATAGCGTGGCCTCCTCAAAGGGCCTGAGCAAGCGGCAGGTGTCACGCATGAGCTGCCAATGGCTGACATCGAAGTTACACAGGGGAGTACCTTTATCCGCTTGTAACATCAGGAAATCGGTGATGGCCTTTCGCTGCTCGTAAAGGCGGTCTAACATGTGTAGGGTTGAATTCCACCTTGTTGCAATGTCGCAGATCAGGCGATGATGTGGAATTCCGTTCTGCCGCTGCAGCTCAAGGAGGGTGTGCTTTGCGGTGTAGGAATGGCTGAAATGCATGCAAAGTTTACGTGACATTTTAAGGATGTCTTGCAGTGGGATGGTGGATTTTAGGAACCGCTTGACAACCAGATTGGACACGTGAGCCATGCATGGCGCATGGCACAACCTTCCTTGACGCAGAGCAGACACCATGTTCTTTCCGTTGTCGGTCAACATGGTTCCGATTTTCAGTTTGCGCGGAGACAGCCATCTGTCGATTTCTCTGTTCATTACACTCAGAAGTTCCTCCCCTGTGTGACTACGTTCGCCAAGGCATACCAGGTGCAGAACAGCGTGACACCGTTGCGCCCTGCACATGTGATATGCCGGTCGGGTAATGGGACTTGGCACGGGGGTGGCGGCTGAGGACACGGCGGAAGAAGAGGTGGTAGAGGCGGACATCTTTGCTGGACCAAGGACGTGCAAACGTGGAGGCAAAAGCGGCGTGACCTGTCCAAGTTGCTGGTGCGGCTGTGACGGCACCACGTTCACCCAGTGGGCCGTAAATGACATGTACTGTCCCTGACCGTAGTTACAGCTCCACACGTCGGCGCTGCCGTGCACTTTGGCAGAGACCGACATGCTCAAAGACTGGCCCACCATGTCTTCTACATGTGAATGCAGGGCTGGCACTGCCTTTTTGGCGAAGAAATGACGGCTTGGCACTCTCCACCGCGGCGCGGCACAAGCCATCATTTCTCTGAAAGGTGCTGAGTCCACCACTTGGAAAGGGAGGGACTGCAGCACCAGCAACTTGGACAGGAGGACGTTCAGCTTTTGCACCGTCGGGTGCGTGCTCGCAAACTGTTGTCTCTTGGAAACGGATTCCAAGAAAGACTGCTGACGAAACCCGTGAAGAGGAGTAGCAGGAGAAGGAGCATCTGAACGAGCGGAAGATGCCAACGAGCGACAACTCCCCTCAGCAGAGGTGTTGGAGCCTTGACTGGCTGATGGAGGGCGATTGACGTCGGGTGACGGAGCAAGTAACGGAGCGGGTGATGGAGCGGGGGCTGGGGCGGGCAGAACCGCCGTATCTTTATCACGGTTTTCCCAGGCCACCAAATGGCGACGCTGCATATGCTGCCGCAACGCTGTAGTCCCAACATGGGCCCCCTGGCCACGCTTGACTTTCTGGCCACATAGTCGACATACGGCTACGTTTACTTCCTCGGGCGGCTTGACGAAAAATTGCCACACCGCCGAGTAGGAAACTTTGCCCCCGATACTCCTCACTGGCTGACTGCTGCTTCCTCCGTGCACACCGGCACCACTACTGGCCGTGGTGGTAGGCTGCAGTGGAGCTGGTGCTCTACTCCGTGGCCGTTTTGCTCCACTGACACTGCTTCCACTGACACTGCTGCGACCCTGCTGCTGTCTCCTGGGCAACCCACCGACTGTTTCGCTCACTGCCAAGCTGCCACCCTCTTCTCCTGATGATGCGGAAGAAATTGCCTGATGACGACGAGGCTGCCAAGTGCGATCAACCTCCTCATCATCAAGTAGGGTCTCCGCCTCACTACTAGCCCCCTCGGCTGCGTCTGGGTCAGGAGACAGACCTGTCTCTAGACCGGCTACCGGGCCACTCTCCTCGCCACTACTTCTTCGCCTGGCTGCTGAAAAGGCGGATGTCTCCCCCCGTTCCTGACCGCCCTCTGTTAGCTCTTCCTCACTGTACAGTGGGGCTGAGCCCACAGCATGCGATACTTCGCTTGGTGAGGGAACACCAAAGGACAGGGGCAGGTAGAGGACACGTGATTTCAGTGGGCTTGCTCCCGGGCCATGCCAACTAACGGTTGTGTCTGACGTACCCACCGACCGTTGGCTGTAGGTGTCAGAGGTGACCTGGGAAGAGGAAGACGACCGAGCCAACCAATCGATGACGGCAGGGTTGTCGGTGGAGACACGACCGCTGGATGACACCGGGAGCACTGGCCTCTGGCTGCGAATAGTGCTGCCTCGACCCCTTCCTCTGCTGCCACGTCTGCTCGCTCCTAAAACATTGCCTCCTCTGCCACTCCTCTGCATGTTGTCTGACATACTCTTTAATTAAACGATTATGTGTCCCTGAGTAACAATTCTGTGTCCCTGAGTAACAATTCTGTGTCTGTGCGAGTAACAATTCTGTGGCCCTAAGTAACAGTTCTGGGGCCCTCAGTAACAATTCTGTGTCCCTGATTAACGTTTCTGTGGCCCCAAGTAACAGTTCTGTGGCCCTCAGTAACAATTCTGTGTCTGTGCGAGTAACAATTCTGTGTCTGTGCGAGTAACAATTCTGTGGCCCTAAGTAACAGTTCTGTGGCCCTCAGTAACAATTCTGTGTCCCTGATTAACGTTTCTGTGGCCCCAAGTAACAGTTCTGTGGCCCTCAGTAACAATTCTGTGTCTGTGCGAGTAACAATTCTGTGTCTGTGCGAGTAACAATTCTGTGGCCCTAAGTAACAGTTCTGTGGCCCTCAGTAACAGTTCTGTGTCCCTGAGTAACAATTCTGTGTCTGTGCGAGTAACAATTCTGTGTCTGTGCGAGTAACAATTCTGTGGCCCTAAGTAACAGTTCTGTGGCCCTCAGTAACAGTTCTGTGTCTGTGCGAGTAACAATTCTGTGTCTGTCCCTGAGTAACAATTCTGTGGCCCTAACTAAAGTTTATGTGGCCCTAAGTAACAATTCTCTGGCACTCAGTAACAATTCTGTCTGTCCCTGAGTAACAATTCTGTGGCCCTAATAACGTTTCTGTGGCCCTAAGTAACAATTCTCTGGCACTCAGTAACAATTCTGTCTGTCCCTGAGTAACAATTCTGTGTCTGTGCGAGTAACAATTCTGTGGCCCTAAGTAACAGTTCTGTGGCCCTCAGTAACAATTCTGTGTCTGTGCGAGTAACAATTCTGTGTCTGTCCCTGAGTAACAATTCTGTGGCCCTAACTAAAGTTTCTGTGGCCCTAAGTAACAATTCTCTGGCACTCAGTAACAATTCTGTCTGTCCCTGAGTAACAATTCTGTGGCCCTAATAACGTTTCTGTGGCCCTAAGTAACAATTCTCTGGCACTCAGTAACAATTCTGTCTGTCCCTGAGTAACAATTCTGTGTCTGTGCGAGTAACAATTCTGTGGCCCTAAGTAACAGTTCTGTGGCCCTCAGTAACAATTCTGTGTCTGTGCGAGTAACAATTCTGTGTCTGTGCGAGTAACAATTCTGTGGCCCTAAGTAACAGTTCTGTGGCCCTCAGTAACAATTCTGTGGCCCTAAGTAACAGTTCTGTGGCCCTCAGTAACAATTCTGTGTCTGTCCCTGAGTAACAATTCTGTGGCCCTAACTAAAGTTTCTGTGGCCCTAAGTAACAATTCTCTGGCACTCAGTAACAATTCTGTCTGTCCCTGAGTAACAATTCTGTGGCCCTAATAACGTTTCTGTGGCCCTAAGTAACAATTCTCTGGCACTCAGTAACAATTCTGTCTGTCCCTGAGTAACAATTCTGTGTCTGTGCAAGTAACAATTCTGTGGCCCTAAGTAACAGTTCTGTGGCCCTCAGTAACAATTCTGTGTCTGTGCGAGTAACAATTCTGTGTCTGTCCCTGAGTAACAATTCTGTGGCCCTAACTAAAGTTTCTGTGGCCCTAAGTAACAATTCTCTGGCACTCAGTAACAATTCTGTCTGTCCCTGAGTAACAATTCTGTGTCTGTGCGAGTAACAATTCTGTGGCCCTAAGTAACAGTTCTGTGGCCCTGAGTAACAATTCTGTGTCTGTGCGAGTAACAATTCTGTGTCTGTGCGAGTAACAATTCTGTGGCCCTAAGTAACAGTTCTGTGGCCCTCAGTAACAATTCTGTGGCCCTAAGTAACAGTTCTGTGGCCCTCAGTAACAATTCTGTGTCTGTCCCTGAGTAACAATTCTGTGGCCCTAACTAAAGTTTCTGTGGCCCTAAGTAACAATTCTCTGGCACTCAGTAACAATTCTGTCTGTCCCTGAGTAACAATTCTGTGGCCCTAATAACGTTTCTTTGGCCCTAAGTAACAATTCTCTGGCACTCAGTAACAATTCTGTCTGTCCCTGAGTAACAATTCTGTGTCTGTGCAAGTAACAATTCTGTGGCCCTAAGTAACAGTTCTGTGGCCCTCAGTAACAATTCTGTGTCTGTGCGAGTAACAATTCTGTGTCTGTCCCTGAGTAACAATTCTGTGGCCCTAACTAAAGTTTCTGTGGCCCTAAGTAACAATTCTCTGGCACTCAGTAACAATTCTGTCTGTCCCTGAGTAACAATTCTGTGGCCCTAATAACGTTTCTTTGGCCCTAAGTAACAATTCTCTGGCACTCAGTAACAATTCTGTCTGTCCCTGAGTAACAATTCTGTGTCTGTGCAAGTAACAATTCTGTGGCCCTAAGTAACAGTTCTGTGGCCCTCAGTAACAATTCTGTGTCTGTGCGAGTAACAATTCTGTGTCTGTCCCTGAGTAACAATTCTGTGGCCCTAACTAAAGTTTCTGTGGCCCTAAGTAACAATTCTCTGGCACTCAGTAACAATTATGTCTGTCCCTGAGTAACAATTCTGTGTCTGTGCGAGTAACAATTCTGTGGCCCTAAGTAACAGTTCTGTGGCCCTCAGTAACAATTCTGTGTCTGTCCCTGAGTAACAATTCTGTGGCCCTAACTAAAGTTTCTGTGGCCCTAAGTAACAATTCTCTGGCACTCAGTAACAATTCTGTCTGTCCCTGAGTAACAATTCTGTGGCCCTAATAACGTTTCTGTGGCCCTAAGTAACAATTCTCTGGCACTCAGTAACAATTCTGTCTGTCCCTGAGTAACAATTCTGTGTCTGTGCGAGTAACAATTCTGTGGCCCTAAGTAACAGTTCTGTGGCCCTGAGTAACAATTCTGTGTCTGTGCGAGTAACAATTCTGTGTCTGTGCGAGTAACAATTCTGTGGCCCTAAGTAACAGTTCTGTGGCCCTCAGTAACAATTCTGTGTCCCTGATTAACGTTTCTGTGGCCCCAAGTAACAGTTCTGTGGCCCTCAGTAACAATTCTGTGTCTGTGCGAGTAACAATTCTGTTGCCCTAAGTAACAGTTCTGTGGCCCTCAGTAACAATTCTGTGTCTGTGCGAGTAACAATTCTGTGTCTGTGCGAGTAACAATTCTGTGGCCCTAAGTAACAGTTCTGTGGCCCTCAGTAACAATTCTGTGTCTGTCCCTGAGTAACAATTCTGTGGCCCTAACTAAAGTTTCTGTGGCCCTAAGTAACAATTCTCTGGCACTCAGTAACAATTCTGTCTGTCCCTGAGTATGAATTCTGTGGCCCTAACTAGCGTTTCTTTGTCCCTAAGTAACGATTCTGTGGCCCTAATTAACAATTCTGTGTCCCTGAGTAATAGTTCTCTGTCCCTAAGTATCGTTTCTCTGTCCCCAAGTATCGTTTCTGTGGCCCTAACTCTGTCCCTGTCCCTAATACAGAGCGGTCTGCCTCTGTTCAATGACTGCAGGCAAATGAAGAATTCCAAAATGGCCGCTATTTATAGCTCGACCATTACACAGTGCTAGCTGGCTAGCTGCTGATTGGCTGATGCGATCACATGTCGTTGAGGAATGCATTATGGGTCAGCGCGCCTTGTCTGCGCGCCTTCCCAGACATCCCCGCTCCGTCGCCGCACATGTCAGCCGCCATTTTCGGAAAAATTTCGATTCGCGCGTCCGAATTAGGCTATTTTTCGGATTCGGCGCGAATCGAAATTTTTCCGATATTCGACTCGAATTCCACTTCGGCTACTTCGATTCGCTCATCTCTAGTTACTATATTGCACTTTGCTTCTGTGTAGATGGATCTTCCCAGTTCTTTCTTGCTTCATTCCCCCCTCCCCCCTTCCTATTTTGCCGTTATCGCTAATCTTCATATTTACAGAGTTCATTTTAGTTGCATTTTGTCTTCTGAATATTGTAAGACATTGTTGAATCCTGTGGCTTAAGACTACGCAAAAGTGGCCATTACAAGCTGTTAAGGACCATTACAGGTAGAATCTTCTCTCCCCCACCAAACCTTTATGAATATTCACCAACACATTGATGGACAGGGTTCCTTCTTTCATCTTTCATAGTTGCAAGAGGAGGCTCAGCAAAAATCACTTTTAAGGTATATCACTGATATCATCCCAACGGTCTTATGCATATTATTATATCTAATGCATATAATTTTGAAAAAAAGGCAATCATTCTAAAACAACCCTTGAGGAAAGGTTCCCTTTTCCTTATTATTGCAAACATTTCTCCAATGTTAATTCCAAGACAGATGTAGAATATCTCTATCCTATCTATCTATCTATCTATCTATCTATCTATCTATCTATCTATCTATCTATCTATCTATCCTATCTATCTATCCTATCTATCTATCCTATCTATCTATCCTATCTATCTATCCTATCTATCTATCTATCCTATCTATCTATCCTATCTATCTATCTATCTATCTATCTATCTATCTATCTATCTATCTATCCTATCTATCCTATCTATCCATCCTATCTATCTATCCTATCTATCTATCCTATCTATCTATCCTATCTATCTATCCTATCTATCTATCCTATCTATCTATCCTATCTATCTATCCTATCTATCTATCTATCCTATCTATCTATCTATCCTATCTATCTATCTATCTATCTATCTATCTATCTATCTATCTATCTATCTATCTATCTATCCTATCTATCCATCCTATCTATCCATCCTATCTATCCATCCTATCTATCCATCCTATCTATCCATCCTATCTATCCATCCTATCTATCCATCCTATCTATCCATCCTATCTATCCATCCTATCTATCCATCCTATCTATCCATCCTATCTATCCATCCTATCTATCCATCCTATCTATCCATCCTATCTATCCATCCTGTCTATCCAATCTGTCTATCCAATCTGTCTATCTAATCTGTCTATCTATCTAATCTATCTATCTATCTATCTAATCTATCTATCTAATCTATCGCAGACTGACAACTCATGGTGCCCCCGGGCAATAGGGGATCATGGGGGCCCTGTGTCCTTGCCCAAACTCAAAAAAGCCTATGAAAAAGGTACCAGGGGCATCTCATGGGGCCCCTTACTGACCCTGGGCCCTCGGGCACTGCCCGAGTTTCCAAATGGTCAGTCCGCCCCTGCTATCTATCTATCTTATATATGTGATTATACAGAAGGTAGACAGATATAAAAGGATCCATTAAAAAAAACAATAATAATTAAAAAAAATAAAAAAATAAGGACATCATAGCTCGAGTCATCAAGTTGCAGCTTCCCGCCTATCTGAAGAGACTGCCGGTCCCAGACAGTATAGCCGGAATTATCAGGCTCACAGCTTACCAACCCACAGAGCTTAATATGGAGGACGACAGAGGTACTGCAGATGACCTAGAGAAGGGGATTCCAGACCAGGCTGTATACATCCTAAAAGGGACCACCGGCTGACCACAGTGTATATCTGTACATGCGTATTATTATTACGCATCTGGTGAGTGCGTAATTCTACTGCTTACCTGGCACATCACCGAATCATTGAGTATAGCGTGTGGATCACCGTATTTGAGATCATACTTACCCAGATCTCCACTTTGTCACTTACTGGACATTATATTGTTGTTTCTGTGCAATTGTTATCTGTTTATACATTGGTCACTTTATCATCACTAGCAGTTACTTTATTGTGACACCACATAGTGTGATCACGTTCACCTTGATTTCCACTTTGTCACTTTATGGACATTGAATTGTCATATCTGTACAATTGTTAGCTGCTTAATTATATTTGTCACTTTATCAGCACTAACAGTCACTTTATTTATTTATTATTGTCACTTATCTGGGGCAGCAATATATATATATATATATTTTCTGACTTTGATGATTGCATTAGCACTTTATCATATTTGCACTTTACCACGTATACCAGTTCAAGAGTCATTTAAGTCTTTCTAGCGCTGCAACTATTATTTATCAGTGATTTTGGAAGGTTTATTTAGTTACCTTTTCGGTGCTACAGCAGCTTTGGAGTTCTAGCGCTCGCTTTCTTGTTTGTGTTTACATATATAATATATATATATATATATATATATATATATATATATATATATATATATATATATACATTTATATAAATAAATATAGTAATAATAATTATATTTTAGTATATACAAGAAAACCTGCAACTAGTATGATTAATGCCATCAACCAGACTAAATATATAGCAAAACAGTTTAAAAAGGGTTGACGATTAAGTATAATTTGTGGAAAACAAAACAAAACAAAACAAAAACCAAAAACATTATGGCGCTGAGGGGTTGCATAACTAGTTGTGAAATCCTTAATGCCAATATGTGTTTTTTTGTTTGTTTGACTTTTAAATAAATTATACTTATGCTGCAACATTTTTTGGACTTTTGCTATGTACTGCATATATATATATATATATATATAAACTGCATTTGTATTCTATATTTGTAACATCTTGAAGAATCTAAGAAATTTACTTCACCTGCTGACATCTATTTTTACATGCTGCTGCTTGCTGGGATTGGAATTTTGTTTGACTAAACATTATATTGAATAAATAATGTCACTGTCAAGACCTGCTAGCTAGCTTTATATAAAACACACAGAGCTACAGATTTATGCATTAGAATTAAAATTATTTTTTTTTTCCTTAAAGTATAGTCAGCAAGCTTATGTGAATCCCATCAACAATGCAATAACAGATACTGTAGGCACTCCTCCATCTATGGCATGTTGTTTGGGATGCTGGAGAGATGCTGATAGTAATAACATTGAAATAAATAAAAGAAGCCAATATAGAGGAAGCAGCAACTGATGATCAGAAGAGAGAGGTGACAGAAAAAAGCACTCCATGGCTTGTCCTTGAAAGACATTGAAAGGAAAGCCAACATCAGCAAGAAATATCAAGGATTGAAGTAGAGAACAATGAAACAAGAAAAAAAAGGTCAGATTTGTGTCTTCAGAGGAACAAACTCTTAGCACCAAAACAGTTAAAGCTCAATTGAAGTTTTACACCTTTTTATCTCTTTATAGTCCTCTGCCCCTGCAGGTTATGATTTGTAACTTTTTTTTTTTTTTTTTTCTCGGTAATGCTGTAAAATACCTTTATCTCACTGTGAAAATGTTGATTCCTGCCAATCTTTTCAGTGGTCTGTGCTGGCAGAGCTGAGTAGCACAGGTGTCCTCATACAGAAAAAAAATTGCAGCAAAGGGGAGGTGAAGGTCTATTAATGACTGAGTCTCTTCTGCTGCCTATTAGACTTCACAGCGGACATGTGCACATTGGAAGTTTTCGTTTAGTTTTGGATGCATTCGTTCATTGAAAAATTGAGTTTTGTCATATTCATTATGTTGAACCCATTTGTTTTCAGAATTCATTTAATATCTTCAGCATTTGTTTGGTATATTCGTGGTCTGGGTGGATTTGAAAAATTTTACAGTTTTTTCAGAAGACTATATATTAGTTTTCGGTTTCATTATTCATATATCAAAACCATTCAATATTTTTTAATGCAATAGAATAAATATAATGCAAAATTTGGTTCCACAAAGCTATAAATTGTATAAGGTCTCATGTACACTGCTAATCGTGACTTTAGGAGCTTTTGGCGTTTTTTTGCCAAGCCCCTGAACTCAACTCAATAAAAACCTGTATGTCTATGTACACATAAGCTTTTACCAGAGTTTAGGAGCAGAAGAGTTTTGGGGCAGTTAAACGTTCCTCTCCTGAACGCAGAAGAATCGCATTCAGAAGAGGAAGGTTTTGGCCAAAATATGCTAAACACAGCAAAAACGCATGTAAATGGGTGTAAACACTAGCCATGTTTAGCACTTGGGCATTTATTCATGTCAATCGAAAATACTCTGGTCAAACAAATGAATAAATGTCCAAGGGCTAAATGTGGTTAAATGCAGCACTGTGTTTACATGCATTTTTGCCGCGTTTAGCATTTTTATGCTGCCAGGAGAACTAAACGCCTAGGGGAGTTCATATGTACATGAGGCCTTAGGCTGTGGAACTGAACTGACTGATTGTGACAATTACAAATTCAATTTGAATCACTAATTTACTCGAATCCAAATGATCAAACAAATGTATAAATTAAATTAATTTCCAAATGGACCCAAACTACTATTGCATCATGTGACATCATCCGAATGAAACAAATTAAATCGCATTTTTTTGATCCATTGACATTCGTTACTATGTCAGTTCAGAGATTCATATACATCCAAATCTTCAAAAATCTAATTTTCGGCCCAAACAGAATGCAAATATCTTCTTCACAGTCATTCAACTGCTGTAAGAAGACAGTGAATGTAAGACTAATGAAATTAAAGTTATTATAATGTCTATCTGACTGCATATTTATTCCTTTGACTTCAGTTGACCGTTACAAATTTGGTAAGAAGCCTTCCAGATTGATGACCACCCAGTCAGTTGTGGCAACAAGATTTTGCAGACGATAACTTGAGCCATGATAACTTTTATAGAATAAGGTTCCTGATATATAGTAAGTGTTGCCAAAAAGAATATATGGCCAACTAACGTAGCAAATATGGCTGATTGATCTGGCAACACCAAAAGTGGGTTGGGTTGCAGGACTTGTATTCTTGCTGTCTGGAAGTAGGACTTCCTCCATATTGTTGCCTTATGGTTCTCTAAAATAAATGATATTAGGGTACATGGAAAACTCAACATCCTCCCTAAAATGTTATGAAGAAAATTTAGCAGTGGTTTTTGCTGGGTGGAATACACCTGTTCTCCAGAATACAAATCTCTCCTCGAGTATTGTGACTAATTGGCTGATGTATAACCTCCTATTGTGCTCTGGTCTCTTTAACATTCCAAAAAAAAAAAAGAATCCCTCATGGTGCCCACTCTCAGAGCCAACATCTTCTACTACTTTTTTTTCCTTCTTCCTTATCCCTTGTGTCAAGGATCCGAGTATGACCAGAAATGTGTGGGCAGATACCGGGAAGTAACAGGCTTCAGGAATGATATAATAATACAATTTATTATTAGCTATCCAAATATACAACGCTCAGTAAATAAACCAACCTTCCACTAATCTTAGTATGTGCAGGAACACAGGCGCAGTCAGGGCTGGAGAGGTGGAAGGGTCAGGCCAGCCATATGATTCCGTTAACGACCGTCTGGTGGTACCCCTAGCAGTCCTCAGGACAGGATTCCCCAGGGCGCGGAGTCTAAGTTCCAGTCTGCTTATTCACCAGGGCCCCTGATGGTGGGGATGGACTTGGAGCAGACAGGAACCAGGTCGCGGCCCCTGAGTACACCTGCTCATGGTAGAGGGATCCGCCAGAGGTATATGCAGGTAGGAAGCCTGATGTGAAGAGGCAGAAGGTGTGAGCAGGGATGGCTGGATCCGTGCAGGATGGATGGATCGTCTGGGTAGCGTAAGGCGTAGTCAGGCAGGCCAGGTCAGCAACGTGCGGGCAGCGAGGTACCGAAGGAGCAGGCAGAGAATAGTCAGGGTCACATGCCGGGTTCAGGAACTCACGGGTAGCGCGGTACAGAGGATCAGGCAGAAGAATGGTCAGGCAAGCCAGGGGTTAAACAGGAGACGGTCAGCAGGGTCAGGAACAATGCAGAGTTGGCAACAGCAGAGGAACAGGAACACAGGATACAAGGTACAGGGGCTCATGGGAAACATACACCAAGGCACTGATCACAGGCCTGGTCATTCCTTAAATACACCTGCTGTAATCAGCCCCAGGTGTTGGCTGACTGCAGGAGTGAGCTTCTGGCTGCTGAGAGCACCCGCTGGTCAGCCCTGGCACTACAGCCCACACGGCAGGTGAGTCCCACCACCAGTGCTGAGTCCATTCCTGACACCTTGCCCCATCTCTCCTCTGCTTCACATTCCTTTTTGTTTCTATCTTCTTGACTTTTGGCTACCTGGTTGGTAGTCACTACTATGTTTTTGACCTCCTGTTTTAACATGAAGGACAAAATGTTAGACAGTTTTCACTTTCATTGAATCAGAAAGATAAGCGAACTGTGCTGACAGCCTACTTCTAGATCGGTTTTCTTTGGAGAAACTTGTCATTGTCTCTACCTATCATACTATCATATCTTGGTAGGCCATCTTTATTGATGTGCGTTTTGACATGTTGATATACTATGTGTATGCATACTTTGATCTTATCTATGTTCTTTTGTGAAAAATGAAAATAAAGAATGTTAAAAAAAGTAGGTTGAATTGAAGAAAAATACCTGGAAAATATCAAGAACTTACAATCAGAGTGACAAAAACCCAGCAGTAGTATCAGTTGTAATCAGCCCCTTGGGGTGATTTCCAAAGACTTAGAGCATCATCTAAATGTAGGAGGCATTAAGAGTATCACCAACCATACCTAAGCTGCAGAAGACTGCATTACTGGGACCTGTCCACATCAAGGACCAACATCTCTGTTTATTCTGGGTCACTAAAAAAGACCAAGTCCTCCCCTTAACAATTGGCCAAACATATACACTAGCCCTATGTGTGTTGTGTATTGCGAAAGAGGAAGTCTACATTAGGGAATAATAAAATAATGTTTTTTTGACCTGGCTGATGACTATCAGCCACTGATAGGTTTAGTATACATGTACAGTATGTATTACTATGGGTATTTGGGTCAAGATTTTTTTACAGCTCACTTAGTTTCACTGATCCTATGGAAAATTGGTAGTTCACCCTACAGCTCTACCATACTATCCCTGGCTGTTGAATGTGGTGAGCATTCAGATCAAATTCTATTTGTAAGTAGGATTTCTTGCACTGGAATGCTATTTTAGGCTTGAAAAAAGGCTGAATTTAAATAAATTTGTATGAGGAACATGTAACTTCCTTCCATGGTACTGTGCTAAGCTTGAATGGCCATTCTATAGGCTTGAGCACTGTCATGAGAAGGGATGCTTTCTTCTAATCTGTGTAAGCTTCAACACCATGCAACATGGAGCTTCCACAAGCTTTGTATTGCAGAAAAATGGAGCAGCCAGGGACCATGAGGAACATAAGTATACCTGGGTTGGAGGGTAGGAAAACTTAAAGGGACCCTTTCACTTTGCCCACTTAAAGGGTAAGTGCCCCTAACCCAGGCATCAGTAGCAAATCCCAGCAATAGAATCTTTTACCTTACTATTATTAATGTTTGGGTTTTTGGCTACATGACCTACCAAGAACCACCAAAGCCTGTTTTTCATTTTCTGGCAAAATATCAAATACACAACCCCAAGGTGGCCTTTAGAGTGGTTGAAATTGGACATGTGGTGGCTGTGTAAATAAAGAAGACAGTTTACAGTTATTAGAGTTCATTAAAGTGGTATTAAAACCCAAAACAAAAAAAAATCTTATTTTGCAGTTCACCAATTGGGTGGCTGCATTCAGTTTCTTTTTTTTTCCTTTCATTTTTACTTGGTGATCCAGCCAGTAAGTCTGTTACTTTTCAACTTCCTTTATCAGACCAAGCTGTCCAGTAAATGTGGCGGTTAGTGGGTGGAGACAAACAATTTACCACTGCCAGGGGTGCTTACAATGGCCAGCTTTTATTTTTTTATGAAAAACCTTTATTCCAAAAGGACGAAAAAAAAATGTTGCTGTAACTGTTAGTTGGAGTTCAGCTTTAAAATGATATTAAAGGCTCTTTTTTTTTTTTTTTTTTTTTAGTTAAATAACAAGCATGTAATATTTACCTGCTCTGTGCAATGGTTTTGCACAGAGCAGTCCTGATCCTCCTCTTCTCAGGTCCCCTGCCACTGCTCCTGGCCCCTCCCCCCGGCTTGCTATGGGGGCACTCATGCATGCTCGCTCCTGAGGCAGACTGACCATTTGGAAACTCAGGCACTGCCCGAGGGCCCACGGGGTCAGTAGGGGGCCCCATGACATTCCTCTGGTACCTTTTTCATAGGCTTTTTTGAGTTTGGGCAAGGACACAGGGGCCCCATGATCCCCTATTGCCCGGGGGCCCCATGAGCTATCAGTCCGACCCTGCTCCTGAGCCATGCTCTGTGTGAGCACAAAGACACACAAAGTGCAGCTCAGCCCCGCTCTCTTCTGAGTGGCTGTGATTGGAAACATGGGGAGCCAATGGCTGCTGTGCCTCAGCCAATGAGGAGTGGGAAAACCAGGCAAGCCTGCTCCCGTGCATGGCATTAGATCGAGAATGGGCTCTGATAAATATTAGGAGGAGGGGGCTCTGGTTGCAGCAGTACACAGAAGGTTTTTTTTTACCTTCATGCCACTGCATTAAAGGATTGGTAAGCTGTAATATATTACATTTTTGTTTTGGGTTTAATACCACTTTACATTCACTAAACTATAGGGATCCCTATTTGCTATAATGACAGTTATTTTCAGCGCAGAGAGTCAATGAAAGCTTAACATTATAGTCACATGACTAAAATTTATGATTGTTTCGGCCAATCTGTTATAGCTGAACTGAACACAGGGATTGGTTTATACAGCCGCATGAAAAGTGGCTTTCATCTCTGACTGCTCCTTAGCCAGCTAAACGCAGCAAAAATGCATGTAAATGGGTCTATCCACTATCCATGTTTATAGAAATTATTCATATCAGTCAAAAATATTCTGGTCAAACAAATTAACCACTTCCAGTCCGGACACTTTCCCCCCCTTCCTGACCAGGTCAATTTTCAGCTTTCAGCGCTGTCACACTTTGAATGACAATTGCGCGGTCATGCAACACTGTACCCAGATGAATTTTTTACCATTTTTTTGAGACAGATAAAGCTTTATTTTGGTGGTATTTATTCACCACTGGGACTTTAATTTTTTTTGCTATGTAAATGAAAATGTCCAAAATGTTTTTAAAAAAGTGTTTTTTAATAAAATTTTGCAAATAAATAATATTTCATCATAAATCTTTGCCAAAATTTATTCCGTTATCTTTTTAGTAAAAAAAATCCAAATTAATTTATAACCAAAAATTATAATTTTTAAACATTTTTTTTACATTTTTATTTTATTTTTTTATATTATTATTATTATTTTTTTTTACATACTGTCACCCTAGCAGTACATGGTGACACTGTACTACTTGTGGGGGGTGATGAAGATTTTTTTTTTTTTTATATTGATTGCTTTTACATCCTATATGGGTGTAAAAGCAATCATTTCTCTTTCTCTCTGTGTGCATTCTTGCACTCATTGAGCAGTACTGAGTGAGCTGTGATTGGTCACAGCTTGTCACATGGTACAAGGCTGTTGTGAATAGCCTTATGCCATTTGACCTCTGTGATCATTCACAGATTTCACACGTAGTAAGCAATGATGTCACAAGTGACATCTTGCTTACTACTTTGCATGTGATCGATCACATGATCGGGACCTCGTACAGAGGTCCCGTCTGACGATCGGTGTTTCACTGTGTCCGGAGGACACAGCGGGCATCGGATCGCGGTGCTGCGCGTTCCGAGAGAGCGCGCACAAGCAGGGTGCGGGGAGGCCGTTTATAAACGGCCACCCGACTCTGCACTGCCACCGTCCGGCCGTTTATATGCAACGGCCGGTCGGGAAGTGGTTAATAAACGTCCAAGATCTAAATGTGGCTAGACGCGGTGCTGTGTTTACGCTCACTAAACTGTAGGGATCCCTATTTGCTATAATGACAGTTATTTTCAGCGGAGAAAGTCAATGAAAGCTTAAAATTATAGTCACGTGACTAAAATGTATGATCGTTCCGGCCAATCTGTTCTAGCATAGAGAACTGAACACAGGGATTGGTTTATATAGCTGCATGAAAAGTGGTTTTCATCTCTGACTGCTCCTTAGCAAGCTGAATTATAAACATACAACATCATTATCAGGATTAACCATGTCTGCAATATAAATTGGGAAGATTGCCTCTCTTGCATCTGGATTAGCATTTTACTAAATGGCGCACAATATTTTAATGCCTCTGACTTTGAAAGGTAACATCAACTTTGTATTCACGCCCCAGTGCTCTGTTTTTGGATGGCCTGCATAAAAACAGCTAATCTGTGAACGCTGTATTGCTCTATTAAACTGAACTAGGTCACTATAAATTTTTAGTTCTTTTCTTAAGCTGAAAAGTTAATGGCTGATTGCTCGAAGACGGTGCAGTTTTAGGGTTGATCCAACAGAGATATTAATTGCAAAGTGTTCTCACTGCCAAAAGCGTTTTAGAAAATGACAAAAGCATAAATAAAGCAAGCTTATACCCTTGGAGAAAAACAACAATAGAATGAAACCTCTCAAAAGGAGTGGAAGAACACACATATATTGAGAAATAGTAAATGTTGTTTATGTTGCCTTCAGTTGTTTAATGGGTTATAGCAATTCACCAGATGTAGTAAAACAGAAACAACAACACCATGTTATGAAAGAATCCCTAAAAATGTAAGCTGCCACTATCGCCTCAAAGCTCTTCTAAAGGTTTCAAGTAGATGAGTGGATTTCTTAAATCTACTTCTCTGACAGCTTCCACACCCAAGATCACTGCAAAAAAGGTCCTCCAAGATTTGGAATATTTAGACTTTCATAGGGTTAACAAAACTTGAGTAATTCACTGACCAATATGGTGATCTTTGCCAAGCATAGCAGATCTTTGCCAAGCATAGCAGAACTTTGCCAAGCATAGCAGATCTTTTCTGAGCATTAAAATGATTGTGAGAGAAGGAGCTAAAGACAAAACTACACTATATGGCCAAGTTTGTGGACACCTAACCAATGCACCTATATTGGCATTCCAATTCCTCCCAAAAGTCTTCAGTAAGGATGAAGTAAGGACTCTATGGAGGTCACTCAGGTTCCTCCTAATATGCATACAAAGTGCACAACAGAAGCTGTTTTCTTTCAGACTCTCTCTCCAACTAAAACTCCATATAACAATATCCTAACAGATAGGCGGGGAGGAGCTTGGACACTGATTTGATCACTTAGTTGTGCATGAGAATTTCCGCTTTTGCTATTAAGCTTTGTCAACAACTGTAATTTTTTTTACACAAAATTTTAGAAATGAGAATGCAAATGTTCCTATAAAAAATGTTATTAAGACCTGGTTTGTGCCCAGGTGCACAGTCATGCTGGAGCAGAAAATAAGCTTGCCCATACTGTTGGGGACACAAATCTAAAAGTGCACACAATTGTCTAAACTTTTTCTGTATTATAGGCTGAAGCATTAAAATCACCCTACCTTTCTGTATATTTTGTATTTTGGAGATTTTCCTTCACTTTCTGTCCCATAGCCAAAACAGGAAGTGAGAGGAAATCCCTTCAAAATGAAGGGATCCCTGGTTGTCACCAGAACTAGACGATTCCCCTTCTATTCCTGCTCTGGTGACAACCCAACATTTGTGATTGTCTTTTGCTTTTGCTTTCAATGATAATAGTAAAAAGGACAAAAATGAAGGAAGAACTCATCCATATCTCCCAAGAGCGAGCACAAAAGTTCTCAAAAACATGGCTCTGCTGGGCTAATTGCAAAACGCCTGAACGATATCTATCCTACTAACTCGCAATATTGGTGCTAAAATGGGACCTTGCCTGGGTGGAGACAGATGATGGGTAATGGGAACTGGGAAATGGACACAACGCTTAACCCCCCCAAGACCTGACCACCTCTATCCGCCAGGCAAGGTCCCATTCTAGTACCAATATTGCGAGTTAGTAGGATAGATACAGGGGCGGACTGACAACTCATGGGGCCCCCGGGCAATAGGGGATCATGGGGCCCCTGTGTCCTTGCCCAAACTCAAAAAAGCCTATGAAAAAGGTACCAGGGGCATCTCATGGGGCCCCCTACTGACCCCGGGCCCTCAGGCAGTGCCCGAGTTTCCAAATGGTCAGTCCGCCCCTGGATAGATATCGTTCAGTCCTTTTGAAATGAGACCAGCAGAGCCATGTTTCGAGAACTTTTGTATTCGCTCTTGGGAGAAAGCATCCACTCTTCCCCCCCCCCTTTTTGTTTCTCTTTTCCCTTCTCTCCCTTCTTTGCCCCCACATGCAAGCTGTACTGCTATGTATGAGATTTATAATAGGGGCTGAAAAGTAATACTAATTCTGTTTAAAATTACTGTTGGGCTATTTATATTACCTGACATGTAATTATATAACAAGGTTTTCTCTACTGTACCATGTTCATTATCTCACTCCATGGCTGCAATGCTCCTCACCAGTCAGATTGCTTTGCTTACCATGGACCGTCAACTTCTGTTTGAAATGTTTGCATTGTTTGGATCCTTGTTTTGCTCCAAATAAACATTTTTGTGAAACACAAAAAAAGGACAAAAAGAAACCTGACAAGAGTTCTAATCCCTCTCCGCTATGTCTGAAACTAAAAAGAAAAGTTTTGCCTTTCGTTATATTTAACAGACCCCTTTGCTAAAAACACTTGGTTTTAACATTGTCTATATTTATATGGAAATATAAACTATACCTGTAAAAGTAGTTTGATTCAACCAAATCCCACACCAAAGCATACTTGTAGAGTTACTGTTATCATTCTCAGAGCACTAATGGACACGCCATTCCTGATCTCTGAATTCTACACTGAGAGACCATTTGTAGAAGTGACCAGACATGGGGAACCTTGATATGGGTGGTGAGCTAACAAAAACTTGCCTAAATACAAAGTAATACCTGATAATTTCAGTGTGTTATTTGAAGATTTCTGGAAAGGCGTTATTGCGAATCTATGGTGGCTGTGTTTTTGTTTTTTTTTTTTTGTTATTATGGTCAAAACTAAAAAAAATTAATTTACAAATTAGTTTCTCTTTATTTAGTCAGGTCTTAATAACATTTTCACTTTATTTTGCATTTTAATTTCTGAATGTTTATGTTGAAAAAAAGCCAGTTGTTCACAAAATATTTATGGCACAAGCTGAAAATTGCATGCACAGTTGAGTGATCAGATCAGTGACTTCCCCCATCCCTTTCTTCGTGTCTGTCTGAGGATGGTGCTATACAAAGTTTCAATTAGAGAGAGGGTTTGAAAGAAAACAGCTTCAACTATGCTCTCTTTGTGTATGTGGGGAACTTCACATCTGCACTGACTGCATGCTTTATCCATAGTATGAGAGTATGGAGGCCAGAGACATCCAATCAGCTATAATTTTCAGCAGGAAGGCAGCTGTGGCAGTCTGCATATTATTGTTTTCCCGGAAAACCTTTAAAATGATGAATGCTAATGTATAATTATTATTATACAGGATTTATAAAGCGCCAACGGTTTGCTCAGCGCTTTACTTTATAGTGGGAGACAATATAGTAACAATACAGTTTAATACAAGAGGGATTTGAGGGCCCTGCTCCTTGGAGCTTACAATCTAGGAGGGAGGGGTGAATGGTACAGAAGGTAGTAACGGTGGGGGATGGAGTAGTTGGCAGAATAGAGGATTCCAGAATTAGCAGAGGGCAGGATAGGCTTCCCTGAAGAGATAGGTTTTCAGTGATCGCCTAAAGGCAAGTAGAGTAGGTGATAGTCTGATAGATTGGGGTAGGGAGTCCCAGAGGATGGGTGATGCCCTGGAGAAGTCTTGGAGAGGAGCATGGGAAGAGGAGATAAGGAATCTAGAGAGTAAGAGGTCTTTCGAGGAGCGGAGAGTACGGTTTGGGTGATACTTAGAGATAAGATTGGTTATGTAAATTGGGGCAGTGTTGTGGATGGCTTTATATGTCATTGTTAGTGTTTTGAATTTTATCCGTTGGGCAACTGGGAGCCAGTGGAGGGATTGGCAGAGAGGGGTGGCAGATACAGAACGGTTAGTGAGGTGGATGAGTCTGGCAGCAGCATTCATGATAGACTGGAGGGGGGATAGCCTGCGATGAGGTAGGCCAATGAGGATGGAGTTACAGTAGTCGAGGCGTGATATAATGAGGGAGTGAATGAGTTGCTTAGTGGTTTCTGGGGTTAGGAATGGTCATATCTTGGAGATGTTGCGGAGGTGAAGTCTACATGATTTTGTCAGTGATTGGATCTGGGGCTGGAAGGACAGATGGGAGTTTAGGATTACACCTAGTACCCTGGCATGAGGGGACGGACTGAGGATGGTGTTAGTGATATTTATGGTGAAGTCAGTGGGGCTGGCGCGGGCTCGGGGGAATACCAAGAGCTCAGTTTTGGAAAGGTTGAGTTTGAGGAAGTGGAGTGACATCCAAGCCAATATGTCGCTTAGTAGGCACTGAAGGGGTGAGGTGATGTATGTATGTTTTAAAAGAAAGTAGCATAAAGAAGGAACACAAAAACAGTTTATTTTTGTGTTAATTTTAAAACAATACAATATAACAATTTAAAAAGGTAAGACTTTTTTATATTTTGGATAGTGCAGGGAAGGGTTAAAACCTGATGTTTTCATTTCAATCTATGTTTCATTAGAGAGATTTCTCTTTTTATTCCGTAGGCTCAACAGAAATTGAGAAGATATCTTAGAAAGCTTTCATGGGGGAAAGTATCACCATTCAAAGATTTACCCTCTATTCCTATTTCAGTACCATTTGCCGTCACTTTATTTTTAGATGCAATTGGTGATCAGAACAATAAGGGAGAGATAATCTCCCTAACAAGGGCACAGACAGCAATGAAAACCTGAGAGTGGTTCTATCCCCATACCTCCCTCCAATTTTTCTTAAATATTGCCTTTAGTTATACTAAAGAGATTATGCATAAACTGTTTGCTTTCAGACCATCTTTCCCTGATTAAAGCTCAGTACCCCCTAAGTAGAAAGAGCAGAAGAAGTGAGTCTCATTGAGTTTCTGTGAAAATTTCAGCATCAGCTATTGAGCTTGGTAAAAGTTTTTTTTTTCTTTTTTTCAATAGAGCAACTATGTATAAACAGGTAAACATATAACAAGGAGCCTATAGAGGAAAATAGGTAAACATGAAACAATATTATGCAGCATTTTATATATCTGACTAAAAATAATATACAGTATGTATGTAAGTACTGTATGTATCTATCTGTGTATAAAGATATATATTTTTTTGCCTGACCACAATAAATACAGTGGGGCAAAAAAGTATTTAGTCAGCCACCAATTGTGCAAGTTCTCCCACTTAAAAAGATGAGAGAGGCCTGTAATTGGCATCATAGGTAGACCAAATAGGGAGACAAAATGAGAACAAAAATCCAGACAATCACATTGGCTGATTTGGAAAGAATTTATTTGCAAATTATGGCGGAAAATAAGTATTTGGTCAATATCAAAAGTTCATCTCAATACTTTGTTATATATCCTTTGTTGGCAATGACAGAGGTCAAACGTTTCCTGTAAGTCTTCACAAGGTTGGCACACACTGTTGTTGGTATGTTGGCCCATTCCTCCATGCAGATCTCCTCTAGAGCAGTGATGTTTTGGGGCTGTCGCTGGGCAACACAGACTTTCAACTCCCTCCAAAGGTTTTCTATGGGGTTGAGATCTGGAGACTGGCTAGGCCACTCCAGGACCTTGAAATGCTTCTTACGAAGCCACTCCTTCGTTGCCCGGGCAATATGTTTGGGATCATTGTCATGTTGGAAGACCCAGCCATGTTTCATCTTCAATGCCCTTGCTGATGGAAGGAGGTTTGACTCAAAATCTCACGATACATGGCCCCATTCATTCTGTCCTGTACATGGATCAGTCGTCCTGGTCCCTTTGCGGAGAAATAGCCCCAAAGCATGATGTTGCCACCCCCATGCTTCACAGTAGGTATGGTGTTCTTTGGATGCAACTCAGCATTCTCTCTCCTCCAAACACAACGAATTGTGTTTCTACCAAACATTTCTATTTTGGTTTCATCTGACCATATGACATTCTCCCAATCCTCTTCTGGATCATCCAAATGCTCTCTAGCAAACTTCAGACGGGCCCGGACATATACTGGCTTAAGCAGGGGGACACGCCTGGCACTGCAGGATCTGAGTCCCTGGCAGTGTAGTGTGTTACTGATGGTATCCTTTGTTACGTTGGTCCCAGCTCTCTGCAGGTCATTCACTAGGTCCCCCCGTGTGGTCCTGGGATTTTTGCTCACCGTTCTTGTGATCATTTTGACCTCACGGGGTGAGATCTTGCGTGGAGCACCAGATCGAGGGACATTATCAGTGGTCTTGTATGTCTTCCATTTTCGAATTATTGCTCCCACAGTTAATTTGTTCACACCAAGCTGCTTGCCTATTGCAGATTCAGTCTTCCCAGCCTCGTGCAGGTCTACAATTTTGTTTCTGGTGTCCTTCGACAGCTCTTTGGTCTTCACCATAGTGGCGTTTGAAGTGTGACTGTTTGAGGTTGTGGACAGGTGTCTTTTATACTGATAACAAGTTCAAACAGGTGCCATTGATACAGGTAATGAGTGCAGGACAGAGGAGCCTCTTAAAGAAGAAGGTACAGGTCTGTGAGAGCCAGAAATCTTGCTTGTTTGTAGGTGACCAAATTCTTATTTTCCACCATAATTTGCAAATAAATTCTTTCCAAATCAGCCAATGTGATTGTCTGGATTTATTTCTCATTTTGTCTCTCATAGTTGAGGTCTACCTTTGATGCCAATTACAGGCCTCTCTCATCTTTTTAAGTGGGAGAACTTGCACAATTGGTGGCTGACTAAATACTTTTTTTGCCCCACTGTATATAAAATATGTACAAAAACACTATACTTCCCCTGCAAGTTGGTTCAACTTTAGATCTATCACATTATAATGGTTTAAAGCTGAACAGAGGCATGAATCTAAAAATAATAACCTTTCTCTATTCTTAGCATATACAAAATGCCCACATTTATACACAGGCCACATCACAAAAGTCTACAGCTCAGATGTCAGTGCTCAACAAGCTGTTGGAATCTGTCAGAATCATCTTTCCGAATCACTGAAATGTCATCTACAAAGTGATAGATTTACTCATTGTAGAGGTAAAAATAGGACTTTTCAATACGGAAAAAGTTTTGTGAGGATAGCACACATAATTACGAGCTGTGACATATTAAACATACTTTTCTTATCAAAATATGTTAATTGGGTCACCTTGAACAATGTAGTTTATGACTATTTATGTCTGGATATAATGTGATAATAAATTTAGTTTTCAAGCTTTATTACTGAAGAGGATGATTCACTTTTGAGATATCTTATTCATCAATCATTTTGACTCAAGTTATGAATTGTTCTAATTTATTTTATTTGCCTAAAATCCTAATTTTAGAACTCCCTCTCTTTCATAGAAAAGTTGGCATGACCTTTAAGCAGAGTGCTGTCCAATGGTCTTTTTTAGAATGTCGCTTTAGTATGTTGGTCTGTCTTTTAACCTCCCATATTCCTCAAAATGAAATTATATCCTTCTGGCTTGTGTAGATGGACAAATTAAGTTTGCTTTCATATGCATGACGCTTAAATTGCAACTTAACTGTATCTGCGCACCACAAACTGAAAACTCTATTTTTTTAAAATATGCAAAGCTAACTCACCCATCTATCCATGTCTCCATGCTTTTGTTTCACTTCAAAGAACACACCCCTAGCATTTCTAGCAGTGGTCATCTTGAGTAAGGGCAGATGATTCATGTAGTATTTACTTCCTGGAATCCATCTACCTTAGCTTAGGCATGCAGGCAGGAGGGTGTGCTTAGCTGAGAAAGCCCTTTCTCCCCTCCTCCATCTAATGGGCAGCACAGTGGCTAATTGGTTAGCACTTCTGCCTAGCTGCACTAGGGTCATTGGTTCAAATCCCAACCATGGCACTACCTTCCTGGAGTTTGCATGTTCTCCATGTGCCTGTGTGGGGTTCCTCCCACACTCCAAAAGCATGCTGTTAGGTTATTGGCGCCTCTCTAAATTGGCCCTAGTATGTGTATGAATGTGAGTTAGAGGCTTTAGATTATAAGCTCCTTGAGGGAATGGATTGATATAAATGTACAATATATATGTAAAGTGCTGTGTAAATTGATGGCACTCTATAAGTACCTATAATAATAAAAGAAAAAAATGTCCATGAAGACTCCTGGGATATATGACATAATTTGGCCTAGGCCAGAAACCGGGAAGCAACTGAAGAAATGGGAAAAAAAATAAAACAAGTAAATATAAAATACCTTCCTATCTATTTAGTAATGCTATTATAAAGAATGCAAATAGGTAATGTTGATTGAGAGAGTTTAGTTACACCTTAAGATGCTGCTGATGTCCTTCTGACCTCCATTAAAGTCAACCTTTTCAACACAGAGGAACCCCTGAAATAACTTTCCAGTTATTACTATTACAATTACTATATCTACAACTCATGATAAATTAGTGTGATGATCAGTGGGAAGAATGCTCTTTACACTTGTGATCATTGAGAAGAATTACCCCCTAGCTAAAATAGCTAAAAAAGATTAATGGTGTCAGTGGGAAGTTATCTGAGAGGTACAAATTACTCATTTCTAAAGGAACCCCTAGCAACCTCTGGAGGAACTCCAGGGTTCCATGGAACTCTGCTTGAGAAACCCTGATCTAAGTTGTTTCATGTTGTTTTGGGGAAATAGTGGTTCTGATGCAAAAAATCACCCTGTGTAACAACCTCTTATTACCAATATTAGAACTGCAGACATTATAGTACCATATGTGAATTGATGTAATATCTTATTCGGCCACAAGATGCCACTAGCAACAGTTTCAGATCCAGCTCTATGATAGGCTTGGCACAGGAAGTCTATGGAGGAGGAGAGAGGAATAAAGAAAAGGGGAGAGACGATTTGGTGAGGGGAGAGTAAGGTCAGTGCGGAGGGACTGGCGAAAAGAGGAACCCGCTGTCATTGTTGGACACCATCATCGCAGACATTGCAGCAGGACCTTAGAGGACTGAGAGGAGGCTGAACAGTTGAACTGAGTGAAAGATCATATAGGACATGAGTACTGCTGTCTGCAACTCCCCCCATGAGGTCGGTGTTACTCTGCTGAGTCGCCATTTTAGAGACACACTGACACAGAGAGAGATACCCATTGGAATTTCCTGCCAAGTCGCTGTACTGATTTTGCCAGCACCAGAGACTAGTAAAGTGTGTGTTGTCTCCCTTGGTTGCCTGCAAAGTCTGAATACATATATCGGAGACAGTGAAATTACAGAGAAATCCCTAAATGAGAGATATGTGCTGAAGTGAGAACAAGCCATTTACCCAGGATTGCTACTATATTTTTCAAAGATATTTTTGTAGGATTTGCTGATGAAATCAGCCACATTCTGTTTAACAGTTCACCTATGTTAAAAAGAGCTCCAATGGGCCCCATCTAGAGACTGCATTTTTGGAACTTTTGTTCTGGTCAGATATCAGGAGACAAGGGGAGGGTTGGCACTCATTATAGTTAAGTGCTGGTAACTATTTTATACAGTAACATTTATACTTGTTAATATATGTGTTTGGTATAGGACATCTGATGTCCATAAGTTAATATACATGATTATCCAATACGGGTACTAAGATTCACTACGCTTAGAGTCATAGGTGATGTTTGCACCCTGTTTCTAGATGGAATAAATCCCCCAGGGGAATTTTATCTATTAAAGCCAGTGTGTGTTTCATTGGATTCTGCTGTGTCGTCAGTCCAGGTAAGAGCTGTGAAACCCACATCATATACCAATATATTGCTAACACCCATGGGTGTGCTACACCTGTATACAGCCATTATTCTTTCCCTATCTGGCAAGCCTGTGAAGTAACTTAAAATATATGCAAGTAGATAGTGGTCTAAAATCAGTTCACTTCTATGGACTAAAGAACATCTGCACCTTATTATTATTATTATACAGGATTTATATAGCACCAACAGTTTGCTCAGCGCTTTACAATATAACGGGAGACAATACAGCAACAATACAATTCAATACAAGAGGGTTAGGGGGGCCCTGCTCCTTGGAGCTTACAATCTAAGAATGTGATGGAGATGAAGATAGGGGAGAAAGTTCTGTAGTTCAAATTAACAGTGAGCAGTCTAGGGTGGCAAGACTGCTCCATTGTGGATTCAGTACAGTGTGTCAGCGTTGACACCCCAGGTAAGGAAGTGTTTTACAGGCAAGATCCCCAGGTGAAAAAAAGCAATAAAGCCTGAACAATGAAAACAAATGTAGCCACCACAACTAAACACTGGTAAATGACATTATATGCAATTATTATGCTGGGTTTTAATTACAATATAAACCAAACCTTAGGCAATCCAGTAAGAAACAGTATAACAGTGCAATTGAAGACATAGTATGGTGAATGCTTGTTCCAGTCCAGCATTTCAATGGACGCTACCTACTTGGAGAGCTCACATTATGCAAAGTGAAGGTCAGGAGTTCCTTCACATCCCACTTTCCAATGTAGGTACCTCAATAATCTTTTGAAAGGTTATCACTATGAAATTTGAGAGGATAGGACTCAATTCTAACCTACCTACAAATGTGGTATTTCCATACAGCACAAGTCTACACATGGGAGCATTGGAGCTAAAAGTTTAGATGGGGAGGGGGTATTATTATTAAACTTATTTGTCCCAAGTGCCAGATAGACTAGTGCACCACTAATATTGGCAACAAAGTTCTCTCTAGCAAGTTGAAGGAACCTTTTGACAAGCCTAGAAGACTCCAGCTTGTGAAGAAAGAGATGCTCTTGCGTGACAGGTGTAGATGACTTCAATAAGGTTCTTAGGCCTTTCACTGTTAGCAGGGTTTTTAAGTACAAACATAAAGATTTTCAACATTATATACTGTATGTATTCATACAAACTGTATGCCAATATAATTACAGTATAGACAGATATATATTCATCTGCAACTTACAATGCACAGTATATAAAGAGTTAAGGAGGGGAATGAAGTAGGGTACAGAAAGAAAGGAAAGAAAAGAAGAATAAGAGTTTCATCCAGGGGGGAGACCAAAACATGGTAAGTGGAATAGCAAGAAAGGCCACCTTGATAAGATACTGTATGTATGTTACGTTTCTGTTTTGGATAGTCACATTTGGATAAAAATATCTAAATAGTCCATGAGGCATAAAATGTATCCATTTTGTCTGTGCATGTACCTAATAGTTCCTCCATGAGCATAATATCATTAACTATGCTGACCCAAAAGGACAGAAGATGAGGTGTTGTTATAGTTTTCAAAAAACTGTTTTGGTGGGCCTAGCTGGTACTGTGATAATGTGATTGGCCAGCACTGGACAATGAAAGATCAGTGATAATAAGCATGTTCTGTAGGCCATATCAACCAACAGTTTATAATAGTCAGATCAGTGAGTGGTGGTTGCATAAGCTTGACTTACTAAAACAGTTGGCATTTTCACTTAGACCAGTGAAGCTGAATTAATTTCAGTCACCCAAGCATATGTAAAGTGTATCCCTATTTTCCAAAATTCTTCTGCACATGCTTGAGTGTTTAAAGTTAACACAGGTTAACTAAGCAAGGTCAGAAATGTGCATCTCTATTAAAGCAACCTCATATAAAGATTCAATATTGTCTAATTTCTTCTCTTTGCAGAGCTTGAGAATTAGTCCAGCTGTCCATGTTAAAGTGTTACTAAACCCTGGACCCTGCATTTACTATATCTGGTCTCCCCAGACCCTGCATTCACTATATCTGGTCTCCCCGGACCCTGCATTCACTATATCTGGTCTCCCTGGACCCCGCATTCCCTATATCTGGTCTCCCAGGACCCTGCATTTACTATATCTGGTCTCCACAGACCCTGCAATCACTATATCTGGTCTCCCCGGACCCCGCATTCCCTATATCTGGTCTCCCAGGACCCTGCATTTATTATATCTGGTGTCCACAGACCCTGCATTTACGATATCTGGTCTCCCCGGACCCTGCATTTACTATATCTGGTCTCCCCGGACCCTGCATTTACTATATCTGGTCTCCCACAGTATACAGAACATGAAAATGCAATTCTTTTAGTAAATACAAACTGCTAAATACCTTTTCTCATCAGCAGTATATAGCAGTCTTGTGAATTCTATCAGTGTCCAGCAGAGCACTGGTTAATCTTGTAGGAGGAGGTTTTATTCTCCCCTGATTGTCCTATGAGGCTGCAGGACCCCTGACCCTCTGTCTAGAAAGTGCTGATTGGCCCTGTGCTGACCAATTGCACTCTCCCAAAAAAGCTTTGCTCCGCAGCCAGGCACACAGGCTCATTCACACGTTTCTTCAATGACCAGTCTAGGGGTGTTGTTTTTGTTGTTTTTAAAACTTGGATAGGGTTTATGGGAATTAGGTGGGATACTCCAAAAACAAGAACTTTGTACAACTTGAGGACTTCTTCAGAACAAGCAATATTAAAGTCCATGCTTGTAGCAAACAGTAGACTTCAGCTTTCAGGTTGTAGTAATAGTAGTAGTTAACTATAAGACTCTTTCTTTAGCCTTAAGAGCAGAGACCCTTTAAGTTGAAGACTAGATGGAAAAATCCCTTTAGGACCCCAGCCGGTATCCCCTTTAACTAGACCCTCAGGTGACTTTCTAGCACCATAGGGGTGGCAAAAGCATAAAGGTCTCCAAGATCTTTCAGAAGCATCTGTATTCACTCAAGACAGCTGGTTACCTCCTTCCAAATTCCAAGTGACACCTTACTGTTTCCAGACCAGATCTTTGGCAGACAGCCCCCCTCAGTATGGTTTCTTTAGTTCCAGGGTGTCAGCATCCAGGTCCACAGGTCACCCACCTGAAGCTTCATGACTGCAGACATAACAGCATTGGCTGGGAGGGCAGCATGTCCCATCCAGGCTGGACAAATCATCTCCAGGAAAAGACCCCAAGTTCAGTGTGCTCACTGAATATATACAGTCTCTCAACATGCCATCAGAGCCTGTCTCTTTGAGATAGGCCAAGGCTGTATCAATATTCATGCCGCCATCTGCATAGCTCCACACCTATCATCCAGAAACATCTTAAGTTTTCTGAATGCAGAGGGAGCTATCAGACTGACAGCAGCTGAACACACCGAGCAGACCAGAGTACAATGAGCAAACTATGATTTTACCTAACAATCACAGTCACACTGCCTACAGTGTGGCAACTAAATATACCTATCAAAACACATACTAAATCTATCTTTCTAAGCTTAGTACCTATTTAGGAGGGTGCTATATATATATATACAGTATATGTAAATACTGTATATAATCATACATATGTATACCATATAATTATAGACAAATATACATTCATCTGCAGCTTACATACACAATATATATAAATCATACTCTGTAATTTACTGCCAAGCTAGTAGAACATTTTCATCTACTAAAAATCAGAATTGGAACATTTCAAGTGAAAATCTGCAAAGTCAATTGTAAAAGCAAAGAACATCTCTGTCAGACCTATCTCTTCTTGGTGGAACTGATGATTTATTAATCAGCAATCTAAACAGAGAACTAATGAAATTTCTCTCACAAGGCTGCCTACGATTTCCTGCCTGAGAGAAACCAGAAACTAGCTAGAAAAAGGCACTTCATTGTCTAAGAAAACCCTGACACAGAAGAAATGACATTATTTTCTATACTTATATTTGATTAGCATTATGAAAGTTATATCTTATTCTTGTTTTCATAAAATTTACTCAAAATTCACCCATGTGAACTCAACATTAGAGCTGCTGCTTCTTCACGCTAAACTGGTTAATTTGGAAAAACAAAAGGAGGTACGGCCATGATTGGAGCATCATGGCTAGATGGAGGCAAAACTGTCAAGTTGCCATCAGCCAAAGTGGAGGCTTCAGATCATCAGACCATCATGGCTACATAGAGACAAGACTGTCAAGTTGCCATTATCCAAAGTGGAGGCTGCAGACAAACATCTTCAAATTGGCTTTACCAGAGAATCATGCATTGGCTAGATGGAGGTAAGACTGTCAAGTTGCCATCATCCAAAATGGAGGCTGCAGACCATCATGGCTAGATGGTGGCAAGACTGTCAAGTTACTATCATGCAAAGTGGAGGCTGCAGACAAACTTCTAGAATCTTCTATACCAGAGAATCATGCAATGGCTAAATGGAGGCAAGACTATCAAGTTGCCATCATCCACAGCGGAGGCTGCAGACAAACCTCTTCAAATGTGCTATACCAGAGAATCGTGCAATGGCTAGATGGAGTCAAGACTGTCAAGCTGCCATCATCCAAAGTGGAGGCTGCAGACCATCATGGCTAGATGGTGGCAAGACTGTCAAGTTACCATCATGCAAAGTGGAGGCTGCAGACAAACTTCTTCAAATCTTCTATACCAGAGAATCATGCAATGGCTAAATGGAGGCAAGACTGTCAAGTTGCCATCATCCACAGCAGAGGCTACAGACAAACCTCTTCAAATCTGCTATACCAGAGAATAGTGTGATGGCTAGATGGAGTCAAGACTGTCAAGCTGCCATCATCCAAAGTGGAGGCTGTAGACCATCATGGCTATACGGAGGCAAGACTGTCAAGTTGCTATCATCCAAAGTGGAGGCTGCAGACAAACATCTTCAAATCTGCTATACCAGAGAATTGTGCAATCTGCTTTGGTATTCTACTCCACTGGATATGAATTTGCAAATTTGATTTTCAAATTAAAAATAATGTATGGCCCTTCTTCATCTTAATGATACCAAAAAGCAAAACATGCATCTCCCAATGTGCAGGCCACCTAATATGTTGATATCAGCCTGCATGACCCTTGCCATCAGGAAGGTGCTTCAAGACTAAAAAAAAAGAAAAAATAGTGGTACATTAGTGTGACATACCTGGTAGAGGCCAAGCTGTCAAGAAAGCTTCCCGTACACCTCCTGTCCTACACCCCCTGGAGTTAGTGTAGCAGGACGATCAGTGGCACAGGTAGAGCCTGACACTTTGAGCAGTATGATGACAATCTGGATACTGCTGGAATGCTCTGGATGCAGGAACTTGTTCAGAATACTGCTACACAGATGGAGCACAGAGACTTGCAGATGCAGAAGTTAAAGCCATAGTCAATGCAAGCCAGAGTCAACAACCATCGGGTAGAAGTGGTACCAATTCAGAAGGCAGAAACAGAATCAGAAGCCAGGCTGGGGTCATTATCAGACTGGCAGAAGAAGTACAAAAACAGGAGGCAGACAATGGAGTCAAAACATAACCAAAGATCAGCAACAGGAGATTAGAATCAAGAAGAGTCTGGAGCAAACCAGATCAAAGCACAGGATTATCAGGATACAGGCAGGGGAGGACTGACCATTTGGAAACTCGGGCACTGCCTGAGGGCCCGGGATCAGTAGGGGGCCCCATGAGATGCCCCTGGTACCTTTTTCATAGGCTTTTTGAGTTTGGGCAAGGACACAGGGTCCCCATGATCCCCTATTGCCCGGGGGCCCCATGAGTTGTCAGTCCGTCCCTGGATACAGGTCTGTGGACACAAGTGAGGAAAGAAAAAACAGAGGCCTAGTGCATTACCATAAAAAATGTTTAATAAAAAATAAAGTAGGTGTTGTACTCACAAACAACAATATAGTCAAGGCACATCATAAAGAACAGCTGGGTCAACACCGCACTGAGTAACAGTCTGCAATAGGGAGTATAGACATCCGAAAGGCTGACGCGTTTCGAGGACTTGCCTCTTCCTCAGAGCCAACTGACCAAATGTCTGCTCCCTCTTTTATATGCTCACTACTAGGTAAACCAAAGGTCACATGGGCCAATCTGGACACTCCCCTGTGCAGGTGGAGGAGTCACAGGGGCAATTGACATAGTGTAAGTAAACACGAAAGGTCTATAAAAATATATATAAATATATATGTGTATAAATAAAACCATTGAAACTAGTGACAATCATAAAATCATATGAACCATAAGAAGTGTGCACAGTGAAAAATAGATAAGTGGAATGTTACTGTTTTTTCTTTCCTCATTCAGTATATTTGGATTCCCCCCGTCCATTTGAGGGCAGCAAGGTGTGCATGTTCCAGGACATTCCTTATGTGGTTGTAGACTGCATCGAGTCCATCCCCAAGCGCAGGAGCATTTGTGTTTGCTGGTTCTGTGGACACAAGTCACTGAAGCTGACAACCACTTGGCAATTACCATTAGTTCTATTATGCTTCAAATAGGCCACTGGACACCAAAAAACAGAGCCGTACATGCTACAGGATAATGTTCATGTGCTCAGATCGGACTCAGCCTGTGTAATGGTCCAGGAACTGCATGTCTGAACTGTGTGCATTTGCAGATCTTCGAGCATGGTCATGCATCTTTCTAACAATTAGCTTTCCATGCCAAGAGATCAAAGCTGATGGTTAATAGAGCAGAACTCCTAGCACACAGAATAATGCCTTTAAGGCTTCCCTTACATTAAATCTCCCTGTAACCATAGCAACAACCTTCCCTGTAACCCTACCACTATCCCTCAGACTAAAACTTTCTGTTCCCCTAAAACTAACCCTCCTTTCTTCTGCATACTGAACTCTTCTGCACCACAATCACTGGCACTCAAGGCCAAGCCTTCTGCACTGGGGTATACCAGCACAGAGATCCCATTGCCGGAATTTGCTGCTCTAAAAAAGGCACTTCTGAGAATGCCATACTCTGGGATTTGGACAGGCTAACACTTCCCTTATTCTTCCTTCCAGCAGCCTGCGCCTAACAAATTTAACTCAAACATCATCACTGTACTCTTTGACTGAATATACCATGGCAGATAAACTACCAAAATCAGAATGGAGGATTTTAGAGGTGGGTGGGCTCTCAGAAAAACATTGCAACAAATTTAATGACAACCAACGTTTATTGCATAAATGTTTGATATTAAAAACCTAAAGGGTACATAAGTCCCATTATAAAAGTACATAACAGAATTAATTGGATAATAATACAGAACATCATCCTCATGGAAAATAGGAATGGACAGCAGTATTTAAAAGTCAAGACCTTTGGTGTAATGACAATAAATGGGTATCCGAGTTTTAACCCAATAGAATGTTGATGGATAGTCCAGAAAGAAGAAGCCCACCCGTGGAGAGATATTCCATTTGAATGTGTAATTGTAGTAAATTATTGATTTACACAGAACTTGGTATTAGTTGCTACATTATCAACTATGGCAGTTTAAATGTATTGGCTTCTGTGTTTGTATATGTGTATATATATATATATATATATATATATATATATATATATATATATATATATACTGGTTATCACAAATGGAATATCACATTCATTACTTCGTTCTTTGCATACATTGATCTTTGTGACCTGCCTATAGCGATGGTTCATTTTCATTGTCTCCAACCTGTTATAGGCATTCATCTGTTAGCACTGGATAGAAACCAGTTTATTTGAGCCCCTTTCACATATATCTATGGGACACAAAGGCGTTCTTTAGGAGCCCTTTCTAGGACAGAAATGTGAATGTGCCTAGGAAAAGAAGCGATTGTCCTTACCAGGACCGTCTGTTTGCAGAGGTTCAGGTCTTCCCTGGTTTGAATGTATCTGGTTGTATCATCTGTATTCCATCTTTAAACGAAGCTAAGTACATTTCTTTTATTACTACTTGTGCATTTGTGTTAATCATTGTACTACATCGACAAATCTGAAAGGATAAATATATGAACCTGTCAAGAAATAAATAAATGTAACATGGAATTTAACCCTTTGTTACAGTAATAGCATGTGGTGCAATATCCCTAAGGATGAAAGCAGACAAGGGTAGGTATTATATAGTGGAGCCCCTTCTTGGGAGAATATATTGAAGTTGTTTATATGTATATATTGTAGTATGTCTTATTTAATGTATTATTGGGTTGTCTTTCTTTTTCTTGGCAGACCACAACCCCCATTGTTCCCTGGAAGAAGCCCAGTTGGATAAAACGCGTTGGAAATCTTCTGTGCGGACTATCCACCAACTTGATTTATCAATCTAAAACTGGTGCACCCTGAATCTGGGGAAGCTGTGAATGGTAGCCAATCAGTTTCTGACTTCAGCTTGTTCAATTAAACTTTGGCAATAAAACCTGTAAGCTGATTGGTTGCTATTCAGAGCTGCACCAGCTTTTGCACACTCCAGTTTTAGCAAATAACCCCCTATAAGTCTTGACTTTAAATACTGCTGCCTATTTCTATTTTCCATGGGGTTGATGTTCTGTATTATTATCTGTATCTGTTTTAATATCCATTTGATGATGTTATGTACTTTTATAATGTACCCCTTATGTTTTTAATATCAAGCATTTATGCAATAAAAGTTGATTGTTTTTGAATTTGTTGCAATGTTCCTCTGAGAGACCACCCACCACTAAAATCCTAAATTTTGATTTTGGCGGTTTATCATATACAGTATTTATGATGATATTGAGGAAAAGGTGGGTTCTCTTGGTTTTGGGCCCAAAAATGTATGTTACTCTTAGTGAAATAAATAAATATCAAATTTTAGTTTCCCTGTGCAGCATTTACTCTGTGCTTCTGTATACACCGATGCAGGCTTAGAGCCATCATAGTAAAAGACACTTACCCTTACCTTTGATGGAGGCATACCTACAACTTTGGGAATAGTCTGTTTCTTCTCTGTGATGGAGTGCCTGGCACCTCACCTGGGTGCATCTGTCAGACAACTGCTTCGTCGACGCATGAGCCACAGAACAAAGGTATTATAAGCGGGCATTGCACCCAAGAACTAGATGACAATAGCTTAGGTGCAACTAGAACTCTCTCTATTGAAAATTCACCCAGAATTTATACCACACAAAATCAGATAAGAGCTTAATCACATGATCCTAAACAAGGCAACCTTTAACCATTTCCCATCCGGCCGCTGTATAGAAACAGCCGGACGGTGGCAGTCCAGGGGCGGTTTGCCATTCATAAACGGCGCCCGCCATTTTGTACTGTGCACGCTCCCTGGGAGCGCGCAGCACCGAGATCCGATGCCCTCTGTGTCCTCTGGATGTAGTGGAACACCAATCGTCGTACGGGATCTCTGTGCGAGGTCCCGATCATGTGATCACTGATTGGCCAATCAGTGATCACATGCAGAGTAGTAAGCAAGATGTCACTTCTGACATCATTGCTTACTACGTGTGAAATCTGTGAATGATCACAGAGGTCACATGGTACAAGGCTATTCATAACAGCCTTGTACCATGTGACAAGCTGTGACCAATCACAGCTCGCACAGTATTTCTCAATGACTGCAAGAATGCAGCCAGAGAGAAGGAGAAATGATTGCTTTTACAGCTTTTATGGGTGTAAAAGCAATGAGTGTAAAAAAAAAAAAAAAATCTTCATCACCCCCCACAAGTAGTACAGTGTCACCATGGTGGCACTGTACTGCTAGGGTGACAGTATGTAAACAAATAAAAATCATAAATAATAATATAAAAAAAGTAATAAAAATGTAAAAAAAAATGTTTAAAAATTATAATTTTTGGTTATAAACTAATTTGGATTTTTTTTTACTAAAAAGACAACGGAATAAATTTTGGCAAAGATTTATGATGAAATATTATTTATTTGCAAAATTTTATTAAAAAGACACAAGTAATAAAAATGTAAAAAAAAATTTTTAAATTATAATTTAACTAATTTGGGTTTTTGTTTTTTTTTTTACTAAAAATATAACTGAATAAATGTTGGCCACGATTTATGATGAAAAATTATTTATTTGCAAAATTTTAGAGGAAAAACACTTTTTTTTCAAATTTTGTTGGACATTTTCATTTATATAGCAGAAAAAATTAAAATCCCAGTTGTGAATAAATACCACCAAAATAAATCTTTATCTGTCTCAAAAAATTTTTAAAAATTCATATGGGTACAGTGTTGCATGACCGCGCAATTGTCATTCAAAGTGTGATAGCGCTGAAAGCTGAAAATTGGCCTGGGCAGGATGGGGGTAAATGTGTCCAGACTTGAAGTGGTTAAACAGTAATATCATCAGTACATCTAATGAACAGCTAACATCTAACAATGATCTAATCAAACAGTAATCTAATTAACAGCTAGCAGCTAATGGTGATATAATTAACAGTAAGTTAATCAACAGCCAAGCACCCAGGCCATCCAGGAACCCACCCCAGACAGCCCGACAACAAGCCCACACCCTTGGATATACAAAGTACATTACACATGCTGTCTTTCAGGTGTTTGCCTTACATTTGTATAATCTGTCCTCTAGAAAAGTCATCACAAGTCAAAACTCATACAATGGTCCAGCAGTCTGAAAAAGTAATTCATCTTCATAGATTGTTGATAAATATTTCTCTCCCAATTGGAAAAGCTTCCCCAACCCAGTCTGCAAGAGGGTCATTATTTTTCCTCTGACCAGTAACCTTTACAAGATTAATATTATACCTTTCCATCCACTGCAGAAGGGAAACTTTATTGTCTTTTCAGAGAATGAATCCAAGCCTCGCTGTGAGCGTTCATCACGCTGTTGTCCATCATTAGAGAATGATCTGCTTTGTCCATGGGATCAGAAGCAGAAATTAGCTCTTTTCCATGCTCTGACAAGGACAAGCAGACACTATCCCTGGTCTCCTCCATGGGTCATAATCAGTGGGTAGAAGGCTTGCCCCTAGTCCCCTCCAAAAGCCCATGTCCCATTCTCCAACTTGGAGTGTGTGGGTATTGACAGAATTGTATTAATGAGAAGGATCAGAGAAAAAAAAAACACTTTTTCATTCCTGTACTAATATGCCACACTGCCCAATCAATGTACTAATCACAGTCCAACAACCATGTATGCTGCCTCGAAGGGTCTAAATTTTGAGAACATGTTTATCTACTTTGACAAAATTATTGTTTTTATCTTTTGAGAAAAGTTTTACTTGAAGGGAAAGCATAATAGGTGCCATCTGTTTAGGTCATCCATTGAGCAATTGGGGTGCAATGTTTTCTGAGAAATAATCTAGGCCAACCCCAGCAAGTTAGCTACAGTACAAATGTGGTTCACATAATAGGGTATCACCAAGATGAAGGCCTTCCTAGGACCAGGGGCGTATTTACCACAAGGCAAACAAGGCATTTGCCAAGGGCGGCATTTTTTAGGGGGCAGCACTGCCCCCTGGAAGAAGGGACATATGCAGCATAGGGACCAGGTGGGATCTGAGAGAGGCTGCTTGATGGTGTATGCAGAGCCCAACTGTCATTCCCGGGGATGTCCAGTCCAGAGCTGTGAATGTGAGTGTCTTTCTCTCTGTCGCTGGGGGTGGGTGGAGGTTGTGTGTTAGTGGAAGGCTCTCTTAGGTGGGGGGGGAGATGGAGCAGGGGTGTTGTTGATCACAGTCAGGCTGTCTCAGCAGGGGTGGGGGGTGGGGAGGTCTAGTGTTGGTAGGTGTCAGGCCCTCTCTCTGTCCCTGGGGGTGGGTGGAGGTTGTGTGTTAGTGGAAGGCCCTCCCTCCTAGATTGTAAGCTCGTAAGAGTAGGGCCCTCTTACCCCTCGTACGCTGTCTGTCTTTGTTGTACTGTGCCATGTATTGTCCCCCCCTATTGTACAGCGCTGAGCAAACCCTTTGGCGCTATATAAACTCGTAGTAATAATAATAATAATAAGGCTCTCTCAGGTGGGGAGGATGGAGCAGAAGTGTTGTTGATCATGGTCAGGCTTTCTCAGCAGGTGTGGGGGGGGGAGAGGTCTGGTGTTGGTGGGTGTCAGGCTCTCTCTCTGCCGGGAAGGGGTTGTCCAATTTTTGCATTGCCTAGGGCAGCACAGAACCTAAACACTCCACTGCCTAGGACTAGTAAGGTACTACAGATGCATCATTAAGGATGTCTCATGGAGTTTTCTCTAGAACCTGTTCAAAGTTAGTAGCCTATGAGGGAAGGAGGAGGTGGTGGATTTGGGTCCTGTACAGCAGAAAGTCATTTAATCTCTAAAAAAAATAGACCTGCTACAACATCTGTCCTTGATTTGGTGGATTCACCATTTCTTTTCTTGTTCACACAGATGCTATTATTGAAGACCAGGCACAGTAATTGCACACAAGAGACTTGTGTAACTTTTATTGTTGTCACAGAAACAGTCTATTGGCCTATTGACATGATGCAAAATTGGGAGACTTGGTAAATGGTGGGAGGTCAAATACCAATCAAGTCAAGTCAAATACTGGATTGGAAAAAAGATTCCCATGCAAATGTACATTCCTCATTTCTACAAGAGGGTCTACGGGAAGAGGCTGATTAGCTAATAGAACTGGTTGAATGCATTTCTGATTGCTAGAGCTGCTCAGAGCACTTCTGACGAGTCGATCAGCATTCTTGGCCATTTCCAAAAACCTAATAAATTAGCATATGAAGGAAAGAGAGCCACTCCAAAGTCTTGCTTGTATGGTATTGCAGCTTTCTTTCTTTCTTTATGGCGATCCTGCCAATAACACACATGGCCTTGTTATCTTAGGACAGGAAGTGCACTATACGGAACTTGCCGCCTCGCCACAGTGCATTCATTGTGGCAGGGCAGCATGTGCAAGCTCAGTCATGTATATATAAGTGATTGAGCCTACACCTGTGTAGGAGTGCACACAGGGGCGGACTGACCATTTGGAAACTCAGGGCCCGGGGTCAGTAGGTGGCCCCATGAGATGCCCCTGGTACCTTTTTTATAGGCTTTTTTGAGTTTGGGCAAGCACATAGGGGCCCCATGATCCCCTATTGCCCGGGGGCCCCATGAGTTGTCAGTCCGCCCCTGAGTGCACAGTGCGTCCATTTGGGACGCAGAATGCCCCTCCTTTGACCACTTTATCTCCCGGACAAAACGGATCATTGTTACCAATATTCTGGTAACTGGGTATAGTGTGATTGCTATGATTGGTCATATCAATGACATGATAGCAATGTAAACAACCTGTCATGAATGGTTTTCCATTTATGAACAGCTTGCTTACTGTTGTGATCTGTGATTGGCCCAAAGCAATCACATGCTACCTGGCTACCTGTACCATGTGATTAGCTTAGTCAATCACATTAGCTCAGTCAATCACAGATCACAATCAAAAGCAAGCTGTTCATGAATGGGAAACCCATTAATGACAGCTAAAGTTACTTCTTATATAGTACTTCACTGCATAAGCAATACCAGTGAAAAAAAAATAAAAAATCCACTCACTCCCCTAGAGTAGTACGGTGTTACTATGGTGACACTGAGCTACTCTGATGGCAGGATGTAGAATAAAAGTAAAAAAACCAAAATGTTAAAAAAAAATAAAACAAAAAATGTAATATAATATTATTATTTATTTATTTTTACATACTGTCATCATTCAGTAGCCATGATCACCACCACACCAGTCATATGATGACGCTATACTGCACTGGTGACTGTATGTAAAAAAATTGTGAAAATCTTTTTTATTTAATTTCTAAGTTTTTCAAAAAATTGCAACAAAAAAGTACAGCTTAAAAAAACTCGTCATGTCTTACTAAATACCTTGGACTGTCTACTTTCCAAAAAGGGGTCATTAGGGGGATATTTCTTATTGTCCTGGCACTTTAAGGGGCTCAAGAAATGAGGTCTGTCAGTGCATCAGGATTGATCAATTTTCATATATATACACCATAGTTTGTAGACGCAATATGTACTTATTGGGATTTTTATTACCATAGACATGAAGCAGAATATATGAATATGAAAAATTAGATTTTATTAAAAATGTTTTAAGTAAAAAAAAAGGTTTTTCAAAAATTTCTGTCTTTTTTTGTTTATGTTGTAAAAAAGGAAAATTCAGTTATGATAAAATACCACCAGAAAAAAACTCTATTTATGTGAAAAAAATTATACGAATTTATTTTGGGTACAGCGTTGCATTATTGTACAATTGTCAGTTAAAGTTACACAGTGCTGAATAGCAAAAAAATGGCCTGGTCATGAAGGGATAAAATCTTCCGGAGCGAAGTAATAATCACAGAACACCTCCTTCTCTACTCATCTTCACATGGGGAGGTCTATAGGGCACAGAGCTGACCTGAAAAGGAAAAAAAACTGCTTGTGAAAACATTAGAGGGTACAACACATAGAGCAGCACTTAATTTCTGACAGGATCAACATGTATATTTTGCACTTATCAAACAGATATAAAAAGATGCCTTTAATTGTTCCTTTAACAGACCAAAGGGAGTGTAACGCCCTCCAGGTTAGGTAGGGAGTTTTTTTGTCAGCCTGGGGCTGAGTCAGCCCGTGAGTAAGGCAGGAGTTCACCTCAGGACAGGCTAGGAGGCTCTGCAGGTCAGGGTTTCTGGAGCTCTCCCACCTCTCCAGAAACCTGAGCAATTTCTGGACAAGGGGTGGAGGAGGGGAGGAGGCAGTCTTGGGTGGAAGATGGATTGGCTGGAGTGTCAAGCCTGGGAGGGGGCCCCAGGAAGGGGAGCCCATCTGCACGCAGGATTCTGGAAGGAAGGATCTGCTCTGTCCCACCATCTCCTGGAGAGGACCGCCTGTGAAAGAGGGAAGGAGGTAGCCCAGCACTAGGCCTGAAGGTAGCCACCAACCCACCAAGCAAGCAGGAAAGGACAGAGTGAGTACTCCCACACCCTCTGTGCCAGATAAAGGGAGAGGGCGGTCAGGTGCAATACCCAGCTAGCCATAATCAGGGACTGCTTAATTGCAAGCTCTTGCCCCCCCCCTTGCACAGGGAATACCTCAGTGCAGCTGGGTGAAGAGGAGTAATCATCAGGGGTCTGAGGAGGTGCACTCAGAAGAGTCTTTGAAGCTCTTCAAGGAAAGAGACATGTTGCTATTTACATTTCTGTACATAGTTACTAACAGGGACGGACTGACAACTCATGAGGCCCCCTGGTAATAGGGGATCATGGGGCCCCTGTGTCCTTGCCTGAACTCAAAAAAGCCTATGAAAAAGGTACCAGGGGCATCTCATGGGGGCCCCTACAGACCCCAGGCCCTCGGGCAGTGCCCGAGTTTCCAAATGGTCAGCCCTCCCCTGGTTACTAAGGAGCTTGTCCTCAATTTCTACAGTTTCTTGGGCATCCCATATACCTGCAGACCCCATCCTAGTTCTTAACCTCTTAAAAAAAACACAAAACCAAGCTCAAGAACTGTTCTTTGATTCCAGTGTGCAAGGTGTGTAAAATGCGCGTTGCCTGGCAGTGCAGAGCATTGGGGACCCAAAACTCCTAAGGGGGTAGTGCTACAGGAGCAATTAAGAGAAGTTCATTGTTGAAGTTTTGCATACACTTTAAAGAGACATCTGTGAAGGAAGTTAGGTTCAGTCCGAGCCTAGTATTTAGCTGTCATTACTGGGCCAATGAGCTGCGGGTGGGAGATTCCCTGCCCTGCAGGGAATCTCCCATGTATTTTACAATTATAAAAAGGGTCAGGAATGCTTGTGACATCATTGACCTAATATGGCCCCATGGGCATATTAGTTCAATGACATTGACCTAATATAGCCATGTGCTTATTGGCCTAGAGATGATAGTCAACTTCCAGTGTGCTTGGGTTCAGACTGAACTCAAGACAAAGCTCAAGCTCATCACTAGTTCTCATTTATTCAAGTCATGGTATAGCTAGCAGTAATTAGTTACATTTAACTGGTTTGTTCTGTGATGCTGAAGATCTGTAATAGCTTATTCCAGGAATATACCCCATCATTTACGTCCACACATGTAGCACAGACACCTTAATCCAATCACCATTCAATGTGTCAAGGCATATGTTATTGTTCATGAACGTGATGGGAGTTGTGAAATTTGTGGTACCACCCTGCTCCAGTTACAATATTGTTTCTTGGTCTCCAGAAGGCTCCATGGGAGGAAACCCCTCCATTCATATGGCTGATGGTGTAGGGATGAATAGAGATGTAAAGTTGGTAGAATATGTTGAAAAAATATGGTACTGAAGGCCTGTAGACCTTGTAACCTATCCAGGGGCGGACTGACCATTTGGAAACTCGGGCACTGCCCGAGGGCCCGGGGTCAGTAGGGGGCCCCATGAGATGCCCCTGGTACCTTTTTCATAGGCTTTTTTGAGTTTGAGCAAGGAAACAGAGGCCCCATGATTCCCTATTGCCTGGGGGGCCCCATGAGTTGTCTGTCCGCCCCTGAACCTATCCCATGACATTTGTTGTCAAGCTAAATGCAATGTTGGCTTTTCCTATCTTTCAGGGATTCCAGTACTGAAATATCCCTACCAAAATCCCACGTTCTGCCTAAATGCATGGCCATTGGCCTGTGTATATCGTGGGAAAGATGTTTCTCTCCGCATAAAGTCTGAGAGTGACAGTTTACGGCTTTAAGGGAAGAAATAGAGACACATTGTGGTATATTTACTAAAACTGGTGCACTCAGAATCTGGTGTAGCTGTGCATGCTAGCCAATCAGCTTCTAATTTGAGTTTGTTCAGTTAAGCTTTGGCAATAAAACCTGGAAGCTGATTGGTTTCCATGATGAGCTGCATCAGACGTTGCACTCTCCAGTTTTAGTAAATAATCCCCATTTCATTGTTGTTACTGAACCTTCTGAGAGATACAAGACACCAATGGATGATTTATCCCACCAGCACCCACACAAAAGTGACACATCAGTTTTGGAAGAAACTTGCCTTATTCAGATTTGAACTATTATAATAAATATACTTGAAGTAAATATTACTTGATCTTAGTTCTCGTTTTCACACATCTGCACATTTGCTTCAGTCCATTTTTTCCCATGGATATTTTGTTTGCTGTGAGTTGTTAGAACTCTCAGTGATTTACAAAGCTATGAATTATTTACTGCGATCAAATATCCTAAAGCAATAAATCTCCAAAACATCATTGCAAATAATCTCTTCAAAGGTTTCTGTATATCGTTAACCTAGAAAATCACATTTACCTTATGAAAGTGCACTGTATAATAACCATATATACAACAATGATACCAGACCACAAAAACTTGGGAAATAAATGTACCCACACATGATTGCATGTTAAATTGCTTGTTTTCATTCCTAGATCACTGCATATACATATAAGACCCATATACGGTATATACTGTATATATATATACAGTGGGGATCGAAAGTTTGGGCACCCCAGCTAAATATTTGTATTAATGTGCATAAAGAAGCCAAGGAAAGATGGAAAAATCTCCAAAAGGCATCAAATTACAGATTAGACATTCTTATAATATGTTAACAAAAGTTAGATTTTATTTCCATCATTTACACTTTCAAAATAACAGAAAACAAAAAAATGGCGTCTGCAAAAGTTTGGGCACCCCGCAGAGTTAATATCTTGTACTGCCCCCTTTGGCAAGTATCACAGCTTGTAAACGCTTTTTGTAGCCAGCCAAGAGTCTTTCAATTCTTGTTTGAGGTATCTTTGCCCATTCTTCCTTACAAAAGTCTTCCGGTTCTTTGAGATTTCTGGGCTGTCTGTCACGCACTGCTCTTTTAAGGTCTATCCATAGATTTTCAATTATGTTGAGGTCAGGAGATTGTGAAGGCCATGGCAAAACCTTCAGTTTACACCTCTTGATGTAATCTCCCGTGGATTTCGAGGTGTGTTTAGGATCATTATCCATTTGTAGAAGCCATCCTCTCTTTAACTTCAGCTTTTTCACAGATGGCATCAAGTTACCATCCAAAATTTGCTGAAATTTTATTGAATCCATTTTTCCTTCTACTCATGAGATGTTCCCTGTGCCACTGGCTGCAACACAACCCCAAAGCATGATTGATCCAACCCCATGCTTAACAGTTGGACAGAGGTTCTTTTCATTAAATTCTGTGCCCCTTCTTCTCCAAACGTACCTTTGCTCATTCTGGCCAAAAAGTTCAATTTTAACCTCATCGGTCCACAGAACTTGTTTCCAAAATGCATCAGACTTGTCTATATGTTCATTTGCAAAGTTCAAACGATGATATTTGTGGTGAGGACGTAGAAGGGGTTTTCTTCTGATGACTCTTCCATGAAGACCATATTTGTACAAGTATCTCTTTATAGTGGAATAGTGTACCACAACTCCAGTGTCTGCCAGATCTTTCCGGAGGGATTGGGCAGTCAAATGTGGGTTTTGAATTGTTTTTCTCACAATCCTGTGAGCTGTTCTGTCTTATATTTTTCTTGGTCTTCCAGATCTTGCTTTAACTTCCACTGTTCCTGATGACTGCCATTTCTTAATTACATTCCGAACAGAGGATATTGACGTCTGAAAACGCTTTGCTATCTTCTTATCGCCTTCTCCAGCTTTGTGAGCGTCAACTATTTTCAGTTTCAGTTTTCTAGACAACTGCTTAGAAGAACCCATGGTGCTGATTGTTGGGGCGAGGTCAGATGAGTCTGGGCATTTAAAACCTTTGAGACTGACATCACCTGGTCTGCCCAGATGATGATTGAGAACAATCCATGACACTGGCAGGTCTCAGCTTTGCAAAGGGGGCAGTGCATGCTATAAATTCTGCAGGGTGCCCAAACTTTTGCAGACGCCATTTTTTTGTTTTCTGTTATTTTGAAAGTGTAAATGATGGAAATAAAATCTAACTTTTGTTAACATATTATAAGAATATCTAATCTGTAATTTGATGCCTTTTGGAGATTTGTCCATCTTTCCTTGGCTTCTTTATGCACATTAATACAAATTTTTAGCTGGGGTGCCCAAACTTTCGATCCCCACCGTATAGTGTATTTGCAGCCTTATTCAGAAGTGCAGAAGTTTAAAGTGTATGCATTGACAACATTTTTTATTTTAGTTTTGGATGGAGTTCTCATGGGTTGGAACCCCTTTCAAATTTGTGGGCCTGTTGGGTATTGACCTTTTTATTTTTGTCTGATGATGATTGTAAATATTATAGAGAATGATGGGAAATGCAAAAAATAAAGTTGTCACCATGAGAGATAAGGGGAAATCGTCCATGGGGGACAATTGTACATTACCCTGCTGTCAAAGTGGTGAACCTGCAAGTGATTTAAAATTTACTGATACACCACAACAATTTGTGTCAGCCTGGAGGATAAAAAAAAGCTGCTCCTAATATTGTTCCATTCCCCCTGCATCACTAAAACAGAGATCTATTACTGACTACAGAGCTGTGCAGGCAGGTGCAGTTAGCCATCCTACTGGCACTGTGCCAATATTACATGGGAAGTAGAGCCTCATAAATAAAGTAAATCTAGCCTTAGAACAGGGGTGCAAACTCAATTTTATAGTGGGCCACATCACCACATGAAAGGGTCTGTTGTATCTGTAAGACTAGATGTTCAGAGCACCCCACCATCAGATGTCAAGAGTCCCCCACCCTCCCTTACATCACAGTGCACCCCCTTTACCTTGTGCTGCTGCCGGGAAGAAGCTGGGGGCAGAGTTGGGTAGCAGAAAGTGCAGAGTTTGGAGGAGGACCAGGAGTCTGCTGAATGCAGAGACCAAGGGAGACAGAGTTGGGGGGGTGCTACAGTTGCACAGAGAGATGCAGGATCTTTAGGAGGAGTTCTTTCCTCTCCTCTTTGCTGCCAACTACTGAGACAAGTTGGGGGCAAGGATGGGGGGGGGTTTCCACAGCTGTAGGAGAGGTGCGAGGGCTACATGGAATGGCCTAGAGGACCGTCCTGCAGGTCTTGTGTTAAACTCAATTAATTCCATAGAGCGCCTTGAGAGGAGTAGTGGTCTGAGAAGTCTCAAGAGACTTCTGAGGCCATTTAAGATTAGAGACCTTTTAAATTTGGCAACCCATGTTACTTTGGTGTGCTTTTGGAGAGTGGGTGGTTAGGTACAGGAGCACGTTGGTAAGGGAGAGTGCAAAGCTTAGGGAAAGGGTCCTGTGGAGTAGGGATTGCTCAGGGCAGGCTCCTTGGTCATTGCTAATGCGTTTGGAATGGCGATGAAAAGCTGGCGGGAGGTGCTACTTCAGCCTTAATACCTCTTCTTATGAAACACTACCCCTGCTAGCCAAAGCTGTCCTCTTATAACAGGTGGTGAATACAATCCTGTATACTGCTGCATGTCAAATGATCTAGATTGCATTTCTGTTTCGCTCACAAAAGCCAGTGCATCTAGGCTGACCTGATCCATGGACCTGATCCATTGACCCTCATGATTAAAATGAATCAATCAATGAATCAATCATTTAAAATGGGTAATCCAGATTAATCCATAGGCTCCATTAATTATGTCAAATGATCTAGATTACATTTGCGTTTAGGTTATGTAAGTGAGCGCAAAGCCAGCCGTTATTTTAACAATAAAAATGCTGTGAAGATGTAGCAGTCATGCTAATTTTTGTCCAAGCAAACCCAACTTGAACATATCTAAATGTTATGCTGACAATTCACACTAGTTTTCTTGCATGTGTTGCAACATAGCATCAATAGGGAAATAAATAATATGATTTTTATTAAAACCTCTCAGCAGGATAATACTTTAAGAATAACTAACAATCAACATATCAACCCTAACCCAAAAGCTGTTTATAAACCTAAAAAAAATCACTAGGGAGCCCTCAAACATGTAATATATTTCATGTGTGGACAAAATATATGCGCTTTAAATTTAACATTTCCTGCTGAAATAGCAATTAGGAATACAATCTTTAACAAATAAATGCCCAGAGGATGGTCAGCAAGATCTTCTATCTGGGGAGAATCCTGATATTAGTAAAAGTATAAAAAAAAAACACTATTAATAATATTTTAAAAAAACTAGGTTATACATACTCACCAGACATATACATAATTGAATAATATTGATATGTGAAATATGTGAGATATAATTAATATATATATCCCAATCAGCCAAAACATTATTATATTATGACCACTTGCCTTCATGTTGGACTTGCAGTAAGCAAGGACACACCATACTCTATCGCACTCTCAGAGTCTTCAATGGACCTCCAAGAAGGTCTTGCACTTTCTATACAATTCCACAGAGAAAACAGGGAACAGTATTACCGTAGGGAAGTGTAGGATGTTTTCCGGTCTTGCTAAGGATCCTGTCCCTGTCATGGTAGTTCAAAAATTGAACTAAGAAAGGCCGCAGCATAGCTTTGGGTATCCTATGTCTCCATGGGACTCTGTGGGCTCTTTCCACCACGTGGGGAGGGGAAAGGGGGGAGACCTCTGCCAGCTCAAGGAAATCTTTAAATAAGGACTTTACAAATTCATTTGGGCAATCCACTTCAGCCACTTCCGGTAGGCCCAAGACTCAGACTTTGTTCTGATGGAGCTGGTTTTTTGCATCATCTGATTTGGCAACAAGATTTTGCACCGTGTGCTGCAGAGAATGCAGGATATGAGTGGTGTCCTCCATGGCTGAAATGTGGGATTCCATCTCTAATAGGTGGCCAATGATTTTATCAAGATCAAAAAGGAAAAAATCGGTACATTGGTAGTGAGCACATACACTGAACTTACACATCTACTGAACTTGGGATAAAAAAGCCCTCCTAAAATAAAGGGAAAACTTTCACTTTAGGCTTTACCATTCTGCTATATTGCCTAAAATTCACACTTATTTGATATCATTTTAGTTGTAAGACTTTGTTGGTTATGAAATCACCATCCACTTTATTAGGTACACCCGTGCAATTGCTTGGTATTACAAATTGCTAAACAGCCAATCACATGGAAGCAACCCAATGCATTTAGGTATCTAGATGTGGTGAAGACGACTTGCTGAAGTTCAAACCGAGCATCAGAATTAGGAAGAAAGGGGATTTAAGTGACTTTGAATGTGGCTGAACGGTTGTTGGTGCCAGACAGGTATTTCCATAACTGCTTATTTACTGGGATTTTCACGCACAACCATCTCTAGGGTTTACAGAGAATGGTCCGAAAAAGAGAAAATATCCAGTGATTAGCAGTTGTGTGTATGAAAATGCCTTGTTGATGTCTGAGACCAGAGGAGAATGGGCAGACTGGTTCGAGATGATAGAAAGGCAACAGCAACTCATGTCAATATGGACCAAAATCTCTGAGGAATGTTTCCAATACCTTGTTGAATCTATGCCAAGAAGAATTAAAGCAGTTTTGAAGGCAAAAGGGGGTCCAACCCAGTACTAGCAAGGTGTACCTAACAAAGTGGCCGGTGTGTGTATGTATTGGGGTTAACAATTAAGACTGCCTAAGTTACGTAAGAGCCGATTTGGGAAAATTTACAGGAAAAAGTGTTTTTTTCCCAAAACGTTCCCAAATTCTTTTCAAATATATCTTAAATATAAAACTATTTTTACAAATCTACAAACAAAACAAAGCCTTGTCTGACTGGAAAAAACTGGATTTTTACAAAGTAACAAAAATACCCACAAAAAGCCTGAAGAACTGAGAAATTTCCAAAACAAAGTCAATGTATGGAAGAAAAGGCTGAAAGTCTAAAATGGTGGAAGTGATTTTGAGTCTGTTAATAAGACCTGTCTCTACTTTGTGACCCAACTTATATAATCATATAATAGAAAGTTGCACTTCTCACTTGATGTTAAAATGATGGTTTGTAATTTTTCTAATGAAGGGACTATGTTATGTTTCCTCATTTAGTGTTGACTTTTCCCATATTTTCACCAAATTCCTTTCACATTAAACATAAAAAAAGAAAACAAAATGCTGTACTTTTATTGACTTATTTTTGAAAGCCTTATTGTTGGGGTAATTTACATTGGTCAATGTTTAAAGAAATATTTTCAACCCCATTGTCAGATAATTGATTTGATAAAAATAAACTTGCTCTAAGATGATACGTGGACTTTACATATTTTAGAATATTTTTTCCTGTAAAAGCCAACCTTGTCTAGACATCCAAATGCCCAAAGATCACTGCCAGGTGTCACTATCTTGAATGTAATGTAGGGCGGCACAGTGGCTTAGTGGCTAGCACTTCCGCCTGGCAGTACTAGGGTTGTTGGTTCAAATCCCAGCCACGGCACTACCTGCCTGGAGTTTGCATGTTCTGCCTGTGTGGATTTCCTCCAGGTACTCTGGTTTCCTCCCACACTCCAAAGACATGCAGGTAGGTTAATTGGTTCTTGTCTAAGTTGTCCCTAGTATGTGTCCAGGGGCAGACTGACCATCTGGAAACTCGGGCACTGCCTGGGGTCAGTAGGGGGCCCCATGAGATGCCCCTGGTACCTTTTTTGAGTTTGGGCAAGGACACAGGGGCCCCATGATCCCCTATTGCCCGGGGGCCCCATGAGTTGTCAGTCCGCCCCTGTATGTGTCTGTATGAATGTGAGTTAGGGACCTTAGATTGTACGCCCCTTGAGGATTAGGAACTGATGGGAATGTACAATATATATGTAAAGTGCTGTGTAAATTGACAGCGATATATACAGTCAGGTCCATAAATATTGGGACATCGACACAATTCTAACATTTTTGGCTCTATACACCACCACAATGGATTTGAAATGAAACAAACAAGATGTGCTTTAACTGAAGACTGTCAGCTTTAATTTGAGGGTATTTTCATCCAAAGCAGGTGAACGGTGTAGGAATTACAACAGTTTGCATATGTGACTCCCACTTGTTAAAGGACCAAAAGTAATGGGACAGAATAATAAGCATATATCAAACTTTCACTTTTTCATACTTGGTTGCAAATCCTTTGCAGTCAATTACAGCCTGAAGTCTGGAACGCATAGACATCACCAGACACTGGAACCAGTTCCACTGGCAGCCATACATGCCCACGCCATGACACTACCACCACCATGCTTCACTGATGGGGTGGTATGCTTAGGATCATAAGCAGTTCCTTTCCTTCTCCATACTCTTCTCTTCCCATCACTCTGGTACAAGTTGATCTTGGTCTCATCTGTCCATAGGATGTTGTTCCAGAACCGTGAAGGCTTTTTAGATGTCGTTTGGCAAACTCTAATCTGGCCTTCCTGTTTTTGAGGCTCACCAATGGTTTCCATCTTGTGGTGAACCCTCTGTATTCACTCTGGTGAAGTCTTCTCTTGATTGTTGACTTTGACACACATACACCTACCTCCCGGAGAGTGTTCTTGATCTGACCAACTGTTGTGAAGGGTGTTTTCTTCACCAGGGAAAGAATTCTTCGGTCATCCACCACAGTTGTTTTCCGTGGTCTTCCGGGTCTTTTGGTGTTGCTGAGCTCACCGGTGCGTTCCTTCCATTTAAGAATGTTCCAAACAGTTGTTTTGGCCACGCCTAATGTTTTTGCTATCTCTCCGATGGGTTTGTTTTGTTTTTTCAGCCTAATGATGGCTTGCTTCACTGATAGTGACAGCTCTTTGGATCTCATCTTGAGAGTTGACAGCAACAGATTCCAAATGCAAATAGCACACTTGAAATGAACTCTGGACCTTTTATCTGCTCATTGTATTTGGGATAATGAGGGAATAACACACACCTGGCCATGGAACAGCTGAGAAGCCAATTGTCCCATTACTTTTGGTCCCTTAACAAGTGGGAGGCACATATGCAAACTGTTGTAATTCCTACACCGTTCACCTTATTTGGATGTAAATACCCTCAAATTAAAGCTGACAGTCTGCAGTTAAAGCACATCTTGTTTGTTTCATTTCAAATCCATTGTGGTGGCGTATAGAGCCAAAAATGTTAGAAATGTGTCAATGTCCCAATATTTATGGACCTGACTGTAAGTACCTGAAATAAATAAATAAAATGTAATGTCAGCAGCCCCAGGAATTTCAGAACTGTCACTCAGGTGAGACACTATAGTATTTATCTGTGTTTTTTCTCCATCAGCTACATAAAAGTCTATGCCAGAAGGTGAAAGGAGGGATGAAATAGCTGGGCCAGCACACTAATCACATAGACAATTCCAGAAAAGGAGAGGACGACGATGTGCAAGGAAGGGAGGGGGCTGTGATAGCAAATTGACTATTTTCAAGCAGTTACATTTTCTATCAGGTGATTAAGCACATTACACACGAATAGAAAAATATTTATAGGAAAAGACTGCAGATAAACCTATATATTTTTTTACTTTTTTGTACCTTTACCTGAAATTTTTAAATAAATGTAAAATCTTGTTTTTCAGTGTGAAGTTTAGTTTTTCAAAAACAAAATGATTATAACATTATTATTATACAGGATTTATATGGTGTCACTTTGCATAGCAGTTTGAAAAATAAAGGAAGATGGTACAGTTACAATACAATTAAATACAAGTGGGTTAGGGAGTTCAGCTCATGAGAACTTACAATAAAGTGCCTGTCAAAATTACCTTAATTATATATTCCCTTATTATATATATATATATATATATATATATATATATATATATATATATACTATGTATATATACTGTATATATAGATAGATAGACTATATATATATATATATATATATAGTCTATCCATATATCTATCTATCATTTATCTATATATATCTATATATACTGTATATAGATAGATAGATTATATATATATATATATATATTTTATATATATATATATATATAAGATTGTATGCAGGGCCCTTGAACCTCTCGTGTATCGCATTGTATTGTTACTGTACTGTCTCCCACTATAATGTACAGCGCTGAGCAAACTATTGGCGCTATATAAATACTATATAATAATAAATACTGTATAATAATATATATATATGTATATATATATATATTTATTAATAGACAGTTTTGTGAATGTCAGTCACGTTTTGCCAAGAATTCACTGACACTTAAAATCAGAATTCTATTTTTTTTTATAAGCCAACAGCTGTGAATAGTCTGCTTTATTTTTCAAGACTCTATAGCTCTGTTTTGAAACACAATTTTCCTTTCTTCAGAAGATTTTTTTAACCACTTGAGTCCCTGGGCCTTTTTCCTCTTTAAATCCCCCACAGCGTATTTGTCATTTTGGTTATGTCTCTGTTCCACATATTATATCTTTTACATTTTGTAGTCTACCTCATGTATTATACATATTTTGGGGGGACAGAGAGGGTTTTAATGTGGTAGCAAATTTGGTTACATATATTATTATATATCCTGTATATTGGTAATACATTGTAAAAAAAGGAGAAAAAATGCATTTTTCTGTCATTCTTTCCCCTACGGAACACTGCATGCCTTCATACATTTGCCAAAAATTAAATCAACAAAATCTGCGGATTTTAATAACATCACATTAGTGGAACTTTTATGTAATGTTGCAGAATAGTAAAGCTTAAAGCAAACATATACATTTTACTTTAGGAGAGATTTGTTCCCCTTTCCAAACTACATTGCGAATGTGAAGCATGCAGGGAACAAAAAAACGTGTCCTTATATCAAACTAGAATTTGAGAAGGGGCTGTGATCAATCAAAAACAAATAAAAATGAATAACATCAATCTAAATAATATAAATCACCCAGTGTCATCAAATGTGCAAAAGGTGATACAATATAAATAAAGAAGAAACGAAAGTCCATAAACAGTGTCCACATTATTCACTAATTTCATCTCCTCTTCCACCAAGTGACCCTTCAGATCACCACGTGTTTACCCATCCACTCACCATCACTAGAGATGAGCGAATTATTCAAAAATTCGATTCGGCTGATTCGCCGAATTTGCGGGAGAAATTCGATTCGATGCGAATTTATTCGCCGCGAATTTAACTTATTAAAAGGGTTTCTAGGCTTCAGAGAGCCTTTATATTAGTGCAGAACACTGTACCTTTAATTTAAATGCCCTTGGAGTCTGCTGGGGAAGAGAAATAATACTGTCAGTCAGTATGACATGCAGATGAGTGCCGTCCATCTTAGAATCACCGCACACTTCACTCATTTGGGCAGTCACGGGGCACGACAAAGAAGAAGAAGAAGAAGAAGAATGAAAAGAAGAATGAAAAGAAGAAGAAGAAGAATGAAAAGAAGAAGAAGAAGAATGAAAAGAAGAAGAAGAATGAAAAGAAGAAGAAGAAGAATGAAAAGAAGAATGAGAAGAATGAAAAGAAGAATGAAAAGAAGAAGAAGAAGAATGAAAAGAAGAATGAGAAGAAGAATGAAAAGAAGAATGAAAAGAAGAATGAGAAGAATGAAAAGAAGAATGAAAAGAAGAAGAAGAAGAATGAAAAGAAGAAGAATGAAAAGAAGAATGAAAAGAAGAAGAAGAAGAATGAAAAGAAGAATGAAAAGAAGAATGAGAAGAATGAAAAGAAGAATGAAAAGAAGAAGAAGAAGAATGAAAAGAAGAAGAAGAAGAATGAAAAGAAGAATGAAAAGAAGAAGAAGAAGAATGAAAAGAAGAAGAAGAATGAAAAGAAGAATGAAAAGAAGAAGAAGAAGAATGAAAAGAAGAAGAAGAAGAATGAAAAGAAGAATGAGAAGAAGAAGAAGAAGAATGAAAAGAAGAAGAAGAAGAATGAAAAGAAGAATGAAAAGAAGAAGAAGAATGAAAAGAAGAAGAAGAAGAAGAATGAAAAGAAGAATGAAAAGAAGAAGAAGAAGAATGAAAAGAAGAAGAAGAAGAATGAAAAGAAGAATGAAAAGAAGAAGAAGAATGAAAAGAAGAAGAAGAAGAAGAATGAAAAGAACAATGAAAAGAAGAAGAAGAATGAAAAGAAGAAGAAGAAGAATGAAAAGAAGAAGAAGAAGAATGAAAAGAAGATTGAAAAGAAGAAGAAGAAGAATGAAAAGAAGAAGAAGAAGAATGAAAAGAAGAATGAAAAGAAGAAGAAGAAGAATGAAAAGAAGAAGAAGAATGAAAAGAAGGAGAAGAAGAATGAAAAGAAGAAGAAGAAGAATGAAAAGAAGAATGAGAAGAAGAATGAAAAGAAGAATGAAAAGAAGAATGAAAAGAAGAATAAGAAGAATGAAAAGAAGAAGAAGAAGAATGAAAAGAAGAATAAAAAGAAGAAGAAGGAGAATGAAAAGAAGAAGAAGAAGAATGAAAAGAAGAATGAGAAGAAGAATGAAAAGAAGAATGAAAAGAAGAATGAAAAGAAGAAGAAGAAGAATGAATAGAAGAAGAAGAAGAATGAAAAGAAGAATAAAAAGAAGAAGAAGGAGAATGAAAAGAAGAAGAAGAATGAAAAGAAGAATGAAAAGAAGAAGAAGAAGAAGAATGAAAAGAAGAAGAAGAAGAATGAAAAGAAGAAGAAGAAGAATGAAAAGAAGAAGAAGAAGAAGAATGAAAAGAAGAATGAAAAGAAGAAGAAGAATGAAAAGAAGAAGAAGAAGAAGAATGAAAAGAAGAAGAAGAAGAATGAAAAGAAGAAGAAGAAGAATGAAAAGAAGAAGAAGAAGAAGAATGAAAAGAAGAATGAAAAGAAGAAGAAGAATGAAAAGAAGAAGAAGAAGAAGAATGAAAAGAAGAATGAAAAGAAGAAGAAGAAGAATGAAAAGAAGAATGAAAAGAAGAAGAAGAAGAATGAAAAGAAGAAGAAGAATGAAAAGAAGAAGAAGAAGAATGAAAAGAAGAAGAAGAATGAAAAGAAGAAGAATTAAAGTACAGCAAAAAGTGTATCTGCAGAGAGCTCCGCTATTTCTGACAGTTCTCTGACAGTTCCTTCACATGTACAGCGGTTGAAACATTGTATCTATTTATTTCCGAATAAAAACATCTGTATCCTAAATGGAAACAAATAGATACAATGTTTCAACCGCTGTAAATGAACTGTCAGAACTGTCAAAAATAGCGGAGCTCTCTGCAGTGACACTTTTGCCGGCTGATCGGGAAAAATTTGATTCGTGCACCCGAAGTTTGCTAAAATTCGGATTCGATGCGAATCGAATTTTTCCTGATATTCAAAACGAATTCCACTTCGCCAGGTTCGATTCGCTCATCTCTAACCATCACCAACTCAACATGACTCTCATAACAATGGTTGGCACATAGTGCTTTTGTTAATGCGGGGTCCTCCACCTCTCTTTAGATGCACAAACCTTCAATTTCTCTCCTCCTCTATCATTCCACAGCAGGGCTGTGAATAAGCGGGTACTACCAGTGCTCCTGTATGGGGCCAAGGCCAGCAGGAGTGCCCAGGCAGCTGGGTGAATTGGATGTGGGTATGGAGGGTGATCGGCATGGTGGAGTGGGGTGGCAATTACTGGAACCGATCCCCTGTATGGCTGTCTCTGGAGTAGCTGAAAGCTGGCTTCTTCTCTCCCTCCCACTGGCTTTCAGCAGTTGCAGAGAGAGCCATGCAGGAGATCGGTTTCAGTAATTGCCCCCTGCTGCACCCATAACCCTCTTTGTGCACTATATATTTTTCCTGCTGCCCAGGCCCCCCCGTGTGCCCCTAACCCTGCAGTGCTACCGGATTCCCTCCTCTGCTTCCCACCAGCAGCTGCAAGAACACAATAGGATCCTTCAGGATGGAGAGTGGGGAAGGGACTGGTAAATGTGTCACATCTACCAACCCCTTCCGTTCCTGAATGAACACAATGAATGATCAGTACCAACCACGCCCTGTGTTCATTCATTACTGAAGCCTAGTAAAAGGCTGTCAGGTTGGCTGTATGAGGCCCCATGGTTTCTAACAGCAGCCCTGCTCCACAGCCTTAAAGAAAACTTTTATCAAAATAGTCATTGACTGCTTACCAACCAGCAAATTGGAGTCTCTGCAAAGCAAAGCTTTACAAAGCTTTGCTGAGCTTTATTTATATTGATAAATATTAGTCATTTTTTTTTTTTTTTTTGATTGCCTCCTCAAATTCAGATCTAAATTCTACATTAAGGAGACTTTTTTGTATTTTTAAGGTGGTGGCAGTTTATCTGAACTTAGGCCTTATGCATAATGGACATTTTTACAGCTTCTGTTTTTGGGCTTTGGCGGTTTTTCTTGGGCTTAGTCCTGGATGCCGGTTGTCATTGATAGCATGTACCCCTGCCAGAACCTGTGGGAGCTGCTAATTCTCTGTGTTTTCTACTCAGGTTTGATGCTCACTTTGCTTTTTCTACTTTATTTAATTGAATTGTTGCAAACAATGTCATGCTGGTATCTCATCTGTAGTCCGCCTAGCCGCTGCTGTGCCCATAAGTAGTGGAATACAACAGTGTGCTTCCAGGCCCCGAGAAGGATCAGAAAGCTCTGTACACGTAGCCTGTCCTCCAAGGCAACCAGACCTTCCACCTGTGACGTCATGTCTGCCTCCTGTGCCCAGGCACTTCTGTTTGTCTGGTGGCATCCTGGCTTCCTTCCGTCTCTCCATCCATGGCTCCAGACCCACACTGGCTGATCCTTAGGACAATGAAAACACAGCAAACTCTGTAGTCCTGCACTTGGGGATGGACTCAGCTAAGGCTATGGTAGAAATTCAGATGTCCTGGAAAATGCACTCCTTGCTGCCCTCAACGGACAGAGGTAGTCCAAATACTGGATACAAAGAAAACAAACAGAGGACGCAACGGCCTAGTGCATTATCGTAAAAAATATTTATGAAAAAGGATAAAAAGTAAGTATCGTACTCACAATTGACATACAGAACAAAGGCACATCACACTATACAGCAGTGTCTAATCCATAAATCCATAAATGGAACCCTGGACTTCCAACAGGGTAACACGTTTCGAGGACTCAGCCTCTTCCTCAGAGGTTAGCTCTGTCAGAAATGAGCAGAGGAATAACAGAGCAACCAGAAATCCCCCTCAATGCATTGGGTTGAGGCAAGTATGCACTATAGAAGGATATGCTTTGTTCATTTTTAATTTCAGAGGCGTATAACCACTGTAAATGGCCAACAGACTGCTCAGTTAAAGGGGAAAATATAATGGTTTTGGGTCACTATGCCTTAGCAGATCAATCATCTTTTCCTTAAAGTGGACCTTTCACTAAAATTTACATCACCATTGCCTTTGTGGAGATCTTGTACCTAAACTGTACTGTAAAACTGTGCACCCGTGTGATCAAGCACATGACGTCATGCACCTCACCTTGCACATGCATTATACAAAATCAAACTAATTTGCTGGTAAAAAAAAATCTCAAAAATATAATCCTTCCCTCTAAAATCTTGTGAGATTTTGGTGGAATGTGTTTTTTCCCACCCACCCATGGATGTAATGGTGTACTGCATACTTGCGAGATGAGGTGCATGACATCATGTGCTCCATCTTGCATATGTTTAGTATGGCAACACAGTGAACATGCTCATGATGTGCATTTTGAAAATGATGGTGTAGGAGAGGGGGCACAGGGTGGAAGTGAAGAAAAAGGTCACCTAGACATTGGTAAGTATATTGGTTTAGTTCCACACAGGAGCGGACTGACCATTTGGAAACTTGGGCACTGCCCGAGGGCCCGGGGTCAGTAGGGGGCCCCATGAGATGCCCCTGGTACCTTTTTCATAGACTTTTTTGAGTTTAGGCAAGGACACAGGGGCCCCATGATCCCTTATTGCCCGGGGGCCCCATGAGTTGTCAGTCCAGCCCTGGTTCCACACATTTACACTTCATTGGCAGTTTATAGGAAGGGGGTCTTCTTTAAAGAGGTAGTAAAGTTCGCGTGGCAACTTTTTGCATGCAGGTATGCTTACAATAAAGTCGTTCTGTAGGCAAAATGAATATCTCTTAAATGTTCACAATTTAGAAGATATTCCGGTGTGGAGAAGACTATGACGTCACCAGCAGGGGCGGACTGACCATTTGGAAACTCGGGCACTGTCCGAGGGCCCGGGGTAGGGGGCCCCATGAGATGCCCCTGGTACCTTTTTCATAGACTTTTTTGAGTTTAGGCAAGGACACAGGGGCCCCATGATCCCTTATTGCCCGGTGGCCCCATGAGTTGTCAGTCCACCCCTGGTTCCACACATTTACACTTCATTGGCAGTTTATAGGAAGGGGGTCTTCTTTAAAGCGGTAGTAAAGTTCGCGTGGCAACTTTTTGCATGCAGGTATGCTTACAATAAAGTCGTTCTGTAGGCAAAATGAATATCTCTTAAATGTTCACAATTTAGAAGATATTCCAGTGTGGAGAAGACTATGATGTCACCAGCAGGGGCGGACTGACCATTTGGAAACTCGGGCACTGTCCGAGGGCCCGGGGTCAGTAGGGGGCCCCATGAGATGCCCCTGGTACCTTTTTCATAGGCTTTTTTGAGTTTGGGCAAGGACACAGGGGCCCCATGATCCCCTATTGCCCAGGGGCCCCATGAGTTTTCAGTCCGCCCCTGGTCACCAGTGCATGCGCACTGCACTCTCAATGAACGGCATTAAACTGTATGGGAGTGATGTCATCACGGCATGGCCAGTCAAAGGACAGAGCCCACAAACCCTAAAGGAAGACTGGATGAAGATGGAACCTCTGTCAATGGTGACAGCGTGCCGCTGGAGGGATCCATTCTATAGCTAAGTCTGACGTAATGCGGTAGTATATGGCGCACACTACGGCATTATGGCCTAATTACCTAAACCTGCAGGGTTTTTTTTTTGTAAGTTTACTCCCTCTAAGGACTGAAAATGAGTAGTACTACAATGGAGGGGTCACTGCAGCGAGGTATTTAGTTCTGTGTGTAAATTTCACCTTGAGCTACTGAGCTCTATGAAGAACTGACTTTTATAAACAAGTAGAAGGAGAGAGCAAAATATTTTAACCGAATAAATGTATACCCTTCTCCTTTACACCCCTCAAAACGTCATACTTTCTCCCTAGAAAGTGCAATATTATATAAAAGGTTTATATATAAAATATTTTAACCACTTTTAAAAGTCCAGGCCAATTTTCAGCTTTCAGCGTTGTCTCACTTTGAATGACAGTTGCGCAGTCATGCAGCACTGTACCCATATGAAATTTTTATCATTTTTTTCACACAGCTTTGCTAAATAGAGCTTTCTTTTGGTGGTATTTAATCACCACTGAGTTGTTTCTATCTCTTGCTAAATAAATGAAAAAAGGCCGAACATTTTGAAAAAAAAGTGTTTTTCTTTGCTTCTGTTATAAAATTTTGCAAATAAATAATCTTTCTTCATAAATTTAGGCCACAATGTATTCTGCTACATTTCTTTGGTGAAAATAATCCAAATCAATGTTTATTATTTCATATGTAGGAAAGTTATAGTCTACAAACTATGGCATCTCCAGTATCTAAAAATTCATTAATCCTAATGTACCGATTTCTGAGTCTGATTTTTTTGAGGCTCAAAAATGCCAGGACAGTACAAATATCCCCCAAATGACCCCTTTTTGGAAAGTAGACAGTCCAAGGTATTTATTAATTTATTTCAGGTACTTATATAGCGCAGTCAATTTATGCAGCACTTTACATATATATTGTACATTCACATCAGTCCCTAACCCTCAAGGGGCGTACAATCAAAGGTCCCTAACTCACATTCACATTCATACATACACATACTAGGGCCAATTAGACAGGAGCCAATGAACCTACCAACATGTCTTTGGAGTGTGGGAGGAAACTGGAGTACCCAGAGAAAACCCACGCAGGCACAGGGAGAACATGCAAATTCCAGGCAGGTGGTGCAGTGGTTGCAATTTGAACCAACGACCCTACTACTGCCAGGCGGAAGTGCTAACCATTTAGTCATTTAGTAAGAAGTATGGTTAGTTTTTTGAAGATGACATTTTTTTGTCATCATTTTTTGGAAAATGAAGAAATTAAAAATAATGTTCACAACTCTTTTTTTTTAACATATTGTCACCAGTGCAGTACAGCGTCATCATATAACTGATGTGGAAGTGATCAGGGACACTGACTGGTGACAGTATGTAAAAAAAAAAACACATTTTAACACATTGTGACCAGAGCGATATAGTCTTACCATAGTAGCACTGTACTACTCTGGAGAAGTGATTTTAATTTTTTTTTTACACATTATTATTTCTTATACCAGTAAATTTCACTGGTATAAGCAACCATTTTTGCTGAATGACATTGATTCATTCAGGGTGTATTGTTATGATTAGCTGTAATTGTCAGCTACTCACATGGTACAAATGGGCTGTGATTAGCCCTGTCTGTACCATGTTATCACTGTGACCAACCACAGCTAGCAACACAATGCAATGGTACACAATAAATGGCATGAATCTGTGTGCCACCCATTGTGGCACACTGTGTGTCACTCATGGCATGAATCTGTGTGCCATTCATTGTCTACAATTGTTATGTGGTACCGGTACAGTGTTCTATCAATGACACTCATTGTCTACGATTGTTATGCGATCTGCTGTGATTGGTCACAGCAATCACATGGTACCGGTACAGTGTTCTGTCAGTGCCACTCATTGTCTACGATTGTTATGTGATCTGCTGTGATTGGTCACAGCAATCACATAGTACAGGTACAGTGTTCTGCCAATGCCACTCATTGTCTACGATTGTTATGCGATCTGCTGTGGTTGGTCACAGCAATCACATGGTACCGGTACAGTATTCTGTCAATGCCACTCATTGTCTAAGATTGTTATGTGATCTGCTGTGATTGGTCATAGCAATCACATGGTACCGGTACAGTGTTCTGTCAATGCCACTCATTGTCTACAATTGTTATATGATCTACTGTGATTGGTCACAGCAATCACATGGTACCGGTACCGTGTTCTGTCATTGGTTGTGTCCAGTGGACAGATCACAGCACAGTGTGGCCGCATGACTGTGCGAAAGGTGTGTTCTGTGGGGGGTTCATGTGAAGTCCCCTGAAATGACGAAAGTCCAACCTGGCCATCATTTTGCAATAGACTGGTCGGGAACTGGTTAAAAGGAACTAAAGGATCTAATGCCACCGGTTGGTGGGTTAAGAATCCTTCATAATGTTCATGCACAATATCTCATATTCACCTAACCAAAAGAAAAAAAAAATATTAAAATGTTTCTCTTTTTTTTTTAGTCCTGAGTCTGATCATAATAAATGTAGAACACGCCATTTAGAAGGCACACATTTATGTGCACAGATTACCCAGCATGCATATATACTGTTCCATATTAGTATAACAACACATAATATTGGGGCGGCACAGTGGCTTAGTGGTTAGCTTATCTGCCTTGCAGTAAATGGGTCATGGGTTCAATTCCCAACCATAGTGCCTCCTGCATGGAGTTTGCATGTTCTCCTTGTGCCTGCATGGGTTTCCTCCCACACTCCAAAGACATGTTGGTAGGTTAATTGGATCCTGTCTAAATTGGTCCTAACATGTGTATGAATGTAAGTTAGGGACCTTAGATTGTACACCCCTTGAGGGTTAGGGACTGATGTGAATGTTCAATATATATGTGTAAACTGACAGTGCTATATAGGTACCTGATATAAAATATATAATTGGTAAATATACTGCACAGACCGACATCACCTCGCTTGCCCACTTACCTTTCCATGATTGAAAAATGATTCCCTGGACTTCTGGCTTTTGGATTTTGTTCTCATTACAGACATCCAAGCAGTAATACGAGGCACATCTGTACCTGCCAGGCTAATCATTGTTTGGCTGCATTCTCTTCCATGCGCACTGTTGCCTTTAAGCACTTTGTGCATCCTGCTTGGCCTTGTGTCTTTCCTTGATTGATTTTCGGAATTTATCCAGTTCTCAGCAGGAGACTTGCTTTAAAAACACAAGCTTGTAATTAAATATTTCCAGGGCACAGAAGTTTACAGCTGTGTGCTTTAGAAGCTTTACATCGTTTTGTGGTGTTGTAAGGTATCATGGCACTGTCTCAGGTTTTCTGGTATTTATGAACATAATAGACCATTGTTTTCGCACACAGATTTTCCAGAGCTCAGATTTTTGCAGTCCTTTTGTAATGCCTTACTGCGCATATATGAATTTGTTGCATTTTAATGTTTGAACGGCCAATACATGGCAGCGGACAAAACAACAACCTGCAGCATTTTTAATTGCAGTGCACCATGTTGTACAGCAGGGGTGCTCTACATTTTGAAAAGCGAGGGCTGCTTAAAGCGGAGTTCCACTCACCTGTCAAAAAATAAAAGTCAACAGCTGCAAAAACCGTGGCTGCTGACTTTTAAAAAAACAGTAATTTACCTGTCCCTCGGTCCCATGGTGTGTCCCCCGCAGCCTGTTTCATTCCAGGAGGCCGGCATCTTCAGTGTGGGCACCCGGCTGTGACAGCTTGCGGCTTCACAGCTGGGTACCCACTGCGCATGCACAAGAAGCAATACGCTTCATGAATGGTCCTGTAGTCTTCTGGGACCTGTCCCAAAAGACTACAGGGAGGTAGGACACCTTCCGATTGCCTAGGTGATCGGACCAGACGTGGAGCGGGTACCTGTCAAATTTGGGTACCCTCTCCCCCCTGCCCCCCAAAAGTGCCAATTTTTATTACAGTCCTTAAAGTGGAACTTCCCCTTTTGGGTGGAGCTCCGCTTTAAGAGATTTGGTAACCGGTCGCGGGTCACGATCAGGGCTGCTGTTAGAAACCATGGGGCCCCATACAGCAAACAAAAAAGGAGGGTTGTGAAAAGAGATTCACAGAAAAGCGGCTACATAATGAACAGAACGTGACACTAAGGGAATAATTTCCAAAAATTATGCTTTATTATACACAAATGAATATGACATATGGGCATTCGCCCTGGTTTACCATCACCTCAGTATGAGACAATACACACAGACCTAAAACCATTTAAAATGACACAAAGACCGGTCTAAATGTATGTGTAGCAGGGAAAATGGCTACATGAGTCTAGTGTCCCTGCAACACAAACACACAGGTGAACACTTCCCTAGGGAGGTGTATCCAAAAATTATGCCATAGGCATACCATAATAGAGGATATAAGGGATTAAACAGTAACCATAATGGCAAATCCCTATCAAAAAATCCAAAAAATTATGCTGTAGATATATATATCTCACATGTATGCAATGGAGCAAGCACAATATGCGTCAAGAAGGAGAGTAGCAGGCCTCAGGCCTGTATGAAGGAGGACACAAATGTCAAATATATTGTACAATACATTCCTGTGCCGGCACAAGTGGTTGGGGCCCATTCATCTGTAATATAGATAGCTGTTTCCTAGAGCTCTTGGATGGGAATATGCCCCATTTATTTCCAGGATGGAAGAAAAGATGCACACAGCAGCACTCTGCTTAAAATGGTTTCTTCACCACTACATGTGGACTATACACCACTTTTTGTAGGAAAAAACAAGACACATCCCAAAGACTCTTCTGCCTGTTGAAATATATATGGTATGTCTTGTTTCCTATACAAAGCACCATGATGTCCCCATCCTGTAGTGAAACAAACAATATGTGGGAAGTCACTGACAGAGCTCACACTCTATAGAAGATATATAGGTCATATAGATCACAGAGGACCATATATCTAATGTCCTGCAACAATCCACTCACCACCTGTGCTATGGATAATGGGAATGAAAGAGAAATCCTTCATAGGTACTGCCATACAGGGCCAAGGCGGCCAAGGAACCACCGCTGACATCCGCCGATATACCGCGGGTTCCAGCCCCTTCTCGGTGCTTGTGCTGCTTAGGCTTGCCTCATGGCTTGTGAAGATGGCTTCCTCCTTATGGGTCAGCGTGCGTTCCACCTAGTGCGCATGACCGGAAGTGACGTATCTGACGTATGACGTCAACGCGTTTCGCCGATGGGCGTATCTCACTCAGCTTCGTCAGGACCAATGAAACAACCGCATTTCAATTTCCTATTTATAGTGGGTAAAGACCCACCCATTTATGCAAAAAGCCAACCTGCAGTTATTCCTAATGGAAGAAAGAAAGGGCTAAATACTTAGCACAGCTGCTGGTCATTATTGAATATAGTTAAAAAACAGATATCCGGAGACAACAGAGAGGGGAGAGACTTTAGCAATTTTGACGATGCATATATTGATCAAAAAATCATGAATTAAACATATTCGTCAACTAAAGCACCCATCACATTCTAACCAGAAGGTGGCGATATTAATCAGAGAATCTACAAGTCTATCCACTGAGTTAAATTATCAAAGAGACCCCTCTGAATTACCATAATATACCACAAGATGGCAATATAACCTGAAAATTCTCATTAAGGGTCACTTCAACAGAAATACCCCAATTTTTAAATATCCATCCTATGGTATGATTATTATTAAAGAAAAAAGGTACAAAGAGAGAAATTAGCTCAAAATACCGTCCTGATACATATGGTTTGGAGCTATATTTAAACTCATAACTTGAGATCATCCATATTGTTTTAGTTGTTTCCATATACATACATACTTTTTAAGGATTTAAGTGACATATTAGTGAAAACAAAAATCCCACAAATTAACCACCACATGGCAATAATAAAGTACATGGCTATAGCTATTTTTCCAAAAATACTTGGAGATCACATTCCACATTTAACCCCTTAGGGTGCAATGTATCAAGTTTATATATCCAATATTTTTCTTTTTTAAGCAGTTCTCTGTCAAAATCACCTCTCCTCTGTGGAAAGTGCAGTGCATAGAAACCTTTCACTTTCGTACCATCCAGTTTGCCTCCATGATATTTAACGTAATGTTGGGCAAGATTACTATCAGGTTCATTAGATCTAATATCTCTAAGATGTTCACCTATTCGTACTTTAAGTTGTCTTTTCATCTTACCTACATACATCTTTTTACAGGGGCAGGTTAAGATGTATAATACTCTTACTGTAGAGCAATTTATGAGACTCTGAATTTTATAATGAGTATTATTTCCTGAATCGTGAAAGGAATCCGTACGATCCACATATTTGCAAATTTGACATTTTCCACATTTAAACATCCCTTTAGTACGTGATTTTAACCATGTTGTTTGTTTTAATGGTTGATAATCTGAGTGAATGAGAAGATCACCAAGATTTGGTGCTCTTCTTGCTACCATCTGGGGGCGTTCGCCTACAATCTTACTCAATCTGGGGCATTGAGTCAAAATCTTCCAATGTTTTTCTAATATCAATTTTACATCTTGCCATTGGGCTCCAAATTGGGTTATCATTCTAACAGGTTGATCACTCAACTTGGCCTTCACATCCTTTTTAGAGGATAATAAATCCTCGCGGTCAGTTTGATATGCCCGTCTCCGAGCATTTCTAATTTGGGAATGGGAATATCCTCTTTCCCTAAATCTTCTATAGAGGTCCTGGGCCTCCATCCTAAAGTCATTGATATTTGAACAATTTCTCCGACATCTCAAAAACTGTCCCACTGGAATCCCTGAAATCAGTGAACGCGGATGATAACTTCTTGCCTCTAATAGGGTGTTGGCGGCAGTGGGTTTTCTATATGTCTTTGTAAGAAGTCTTCCATTTTCAACTCTAATCTCCAGATCTAGAAAAGAGATACATCTTTCATCAAATATATATGTAAGTCCAATGTTAAAGGAGTTCTGATTAAGCTCTCCCAAAAACAATTTTAATTCCTCAGATGTTCCTCACCATACAAGGAACACATCATCTATATATCTTAACCAGATCTGGACATTTGCAAGAAATCTTGATGATCTAAATACAACCCGCTCCTCCCAAAACCCTAAATGGAGACATGCATAGGCCGGAGCCCACGGTGCTCCCATACTGGTACCCCTAGTCTGTTGATAAAAGGTATTATTAAATTGGAAAAAATTATGTTTTAATGCAAATTCCAATAGCTCACTGATAAACTCATTCTGTCCCCCCGACGTAGGATATGTTCTGTCAAGAAAATAAGAGACTGATCTCACACCACATTCATGTGGGATAGAGGTGTAAAGTGATTCCACATCTATTCCCACTAGAATGGCATCATCATTGATAATCACATTCTCAATTTTCGCCAACACATCTTTAGTATCCCTTACATAGGAGGGAAGATTAGGGACCATGTCTTTAAGAAACAAATCTATATATTTCCCTGTTTTATCTAGGGGGCCATTAATGGCTGAAACAATGGGTCTACCCGGAGGATTTTCCTGATTTTTATGTATTTTGGGGATAATGTAGAAAGTAGGGTGATTAAATTCTTCAGTTCTCAAATACTCATGTTCCTTTCTAGTTAACAGACCAGCTTCCTTTCCTAATGTTAAGATGGAATTTAGTTTTTTAACCACCATATGAAAAGGATTCGTAGTCACTTTCCTATACGTGGATGAATCACTCAATAAGCGTTTCACTTCCCTAACATAATTTTGTTCATTCAAAATCACTACATTACCCCCTTTGTCACTTCTCTTAATAACAATATCCTTGGTCTCTTTTAGTTCTTTAAGGGCTTTCCTTTCTTTTTTGGTAAGGTTATCACCAATTGGCATTTTCCACTCAAGATTTTTCAAATCATCAGCAACAAAGTCTAGAAACGTCGATATCCTCATATTGGAACGAATTTTCGGCATTTTCGTTGATCTAATGTTCAGATCAACCTTTCTAATTATATCACTACAATTATCAAGATCAGTGTCACTTTCATCACCATCCTCATTTTCCTCTATGAGAGATATCAACATATCCAACATCTTGCGATCCTCCATGGACGAGTCAGAGGTCATATCCTCCAACATAGTGGGATTACCATGTATCATTCTCAAGAACACCTTTCTTAAAAATAAGTTAACATCTTTAAATACCTCAAACTCGTCCATAGGGGTCACTGGCAAAAAGGACATACCTTTATTCAATAAAGAAATATGCTCTTTTTTGAGTGGAAAATTAGCCAAATTGATTACCTTTTTATCATGGATATTTTCTACTACTACCTCCTCTGACTTCTTGTTCTGCCCTTGTCCTCCTGATGTTTGTTTTTTAAGGATTCCTCTACTTTCTTTTTGGATCCTCTTCCCATCTGTAATTGATTGGTACGAGGAAGTTCTCCATTTTGTTGGTCTAAAAAAGAAACAGATTTTCCAAGATTTTCAGAGTCACTTTCACTAGACATAGTTTCTCCCAATGATCTAGAGTGTGAGCGAAAAACTCTTCGTTTAGACCGACTTCTACTTCTTTTTGTAGTGAGATCAAATATCTCACCTGTTTCCCAGTCTTTTAAATCACGTCTAAATTTAGTTTGTTTAGTGGTTCTAAGATTTTTTTGTACTTTTTCAACTTCCTTTTTCAATTGCTCATTATATTTTTCAAAATTCTCCTGATTTTTAAAAGGGTCTAGTCCAGACACACTTTTATTAATAGCCTGATCCAGTTCTTCAAGTTGTAATTTTTCCTCCTCTACAATGAGTTTCATACCATTAATTCCATGTTCTATGCACAGCATTTTCCATTTCTCCAAAAACCTTTCATTATGTAAATGTTCAGCTGGAACTACCTTGCTTCTCAAACCACGTGGGATGATACTCTGTCTAATATAAGCTTCCAGGAAACATACATCCCATTTCCGATTAAGACGTTTAATAACAAGCTTTTTATGTTCCCGAAACTTAATCTTAATATCCTCATCTTCAGTAGATAGACTTGGGCCCCCTGCTACAAAGGCCTGATGCATTTCCAACTCCACCTCCTCCCCTGGTATGAATGCCATGAATACAAGCCCCTTCACTCAAGGTGCTCCAAACGTCTTAAAATAAAATACTCATCAACTGAGGTGATGGCAAACCAAGTTTATAAAGTCAAAAAACCTCTATACGAACAGGTCCATAAGAACCCAAAAGGCAAATATACTAAGAAAGTTATTAAAGAGGTTATTAAATACATTAACGTGTCACCCAATGTATGGTCTCCATTCAGTAGCCAAAAGAGGCATACAAAAAAGGAGGGTTGTGAAAAGAGATTCACAGAAAAGCGGCTACATAATGAACAGAACGTGACACTAAGGGAATAATTTCCAAAAATTATGCTTTATTATACACAAATGAATATGACATATGGGCATTCGCCCTGGTTTACCATCACCTCAGTATGAGACAATACACACAGACCTAAAACCATTTAAAATGACACAAAGACCGGTCTAAATGTATGTGTAGCAGGGAAAATGGCTACATGAGTCTAGTGTCCCTGCAACACAAACACACAGGTGAACACTTCCCTAGGGAGGTGTATCCAAAAATTATGCCATAGGCATACCATAATAGAGGATATAAGGGATTAAACAGTAACCATAATGGCAAATCCCTATCAAAAAATCCAAAAAATTATGCTGTAGATATATATATCTCACATGTATGCAATGGAGCAAGCACAATATGCGTCAAGAAGGAGAGTAGCAGGCCTCAGGCCTGTATGAAGGAAGACACAAATGTCAAATATATTGTACAATACATTCCTGTGCCGGCACAAGTGGTTGGGGCCCATTCATCTGTAATATAGATAGCTGTTTCCTAGAGCTCTTGGATGGGAATATGCCCCATTTATTTCCAGGATGGAAGAAAAGATGCACACAGCAGCACTCTGCTTAAAATGGTTTCTTCACCACTACACGTGGACTATACACCACTTTTTGTAGGAAAAAACAAGACACATCCCAAAGACTCTTCTGCCTGTTGAAATATATATGGTATGTCTTGTTTCCTATACAAAGCACCATGATGTCCCCATCCTGTAGTGAAACAAACAATATGTGGGAAGTCACTGACAGAGCTCACACTCTATAGAAGATATATAGGTCATATAGATCACAGAGGACCATATATCTAATGTCCTGCAACAATCCACTCACCACCTGTGCTATGGATAACGGGAATGAAAGAGAAATCCTTCATAGGTACTGCCATACAGGGCCAAGGCGGCCAAGGAACCACCGCTGACATCCGCCGATATACCGCGGGTTCCAGCCCCTTCTCGGCGCTTGTGCTGCTTAGGCTTGCCTCATGGCTTGTGAAGATGGCTTCCTCCTTATGGGTCAGCGTGCGTTCCACCTAGTGCGCATGACCGGAAGTGACGTATCTGACGTATGACGTCAACGCGTTTCGCCGATGGGCGTATCTCACTCAGCTTCGTCAGGACCAATGAAACAACCGCATTTCAATTTCCTATTTATAGTGGGTAAAGACCCACCCATTTATGCAAAAAGCCAACCTGCAGTTATTCCTAATGGAAGAAAGAAAGGGCTAAATACTTAGCACAGCTGCTGGTCATTATTGAATATAGTTAAAAAACAGATATCCGGAGACAACAGAGAGGGGAGAGACTTTAGCAATTTTGACGATGCATATATTGATCAAAAAATCATGAATTAAACATATTCGTCATCTAAAGCACCCATCACATTCTAACCAGAAGGTGGCGATATTAATCAGAGAATCTACAAGTCTATCCACTGAGTTAAATTATCAAAGAGACCCCTCTGAATTACCATAATATACCACAAGATGGCAATATAACCTGAAAATTCTCATTAAGGGTCACTTCAACAGAAATACCCCAATTTTTAAATATCCATCCTATGGTATGATTATTATTAAAGAAAAAAGGTACAAAGAGAGAAATTAGCTCAAAATACCGTCCTGATACATATGGTTTGGAGCTATATTTAAACTCATAACTTGAGATCATCCATATTGTTTTAGTTGTTTCCATATACATACATACTTTTTAAGGATTTAAGTGACATATTAGTGAAAACAAAAATCCCACAAATTAACCACCACATGGCAATAATAAAGTACATGGCTATAGCTATTTTTCCAAAAATACTTGGAGATCACATTCCACATTTAACCCCTTAGGGTGCAATGTATCAAGTTTATATATCCAATATTTTTCTTTTTTAAGCAGTTCTCTGTCAAAATCACCTCTCCTCTGTGGAAAGTGCAGTGCATAGAAACCTTTCACTTTCGTACCATCCAGTTTGCCTCCATGATATTTAACGTAATGTTGGGCAAGATTACTATCAGGACCCCATACAGCAAACCTGACAGCCCCCCCCCCCCACAGTTTACTATACTTCAGTTATGAATGAACACAGGGAGTGATCAATACTGATCGCTCGTTGTGTTCATTCAGGAAAGGAAGGGGCTGGTAAATGTGACATATTTATTGGAACCTTCCCCCACTCTGCATCCTGAAGGATCCTATTGTGTGCAGCTGCCAGTGGGAAGGAAGGAAAGGAGGTTAGCCGGCAGCACTGTGGGGGTGGGGCACACAGGGGGGCCAAGGCAGCAGGGGTAAACATATGGTGCACAAGGGGGGTGATGTGGGGCAATTACTGGAGCCGATCCCCTGTATGGCTCTCTCTGCCGGAGCTGAAAGCGGGCAGGAGGGAGAAGAGAAGAAGCTGCAGCAGAAAGAGTCAAACAGGGGATCGGTTCCAGTAATCACCCCTCCGCTGTTCTGATCACCCTTCCCGTCTACATGTGATTCACTCAGCTGCCTGGGCCCCTGCTGGCCTGGGCCCCCTACAGGAGGACTGGTGGTACCCCCTTATCCACGGCCCTGGCCACAATGAAATGAGATGCTTCAAAATTTTTTTATTTTTTTTTTATTGAAAAGCAAAATTAACATTTTCCTCCTGCAGCTGCTGAATGCCAGAGGGAGGGAGAGGAGGAGAAGCCGGAATGTGTAGGAATTAAATGGAGAGGATCGGTTCCTGTATATGTCGCCCTTGCTGCCCCTCCTGTTCAAGTGTAAAACAGAATGTGACAGGGATGCTGTACAGGCCCCCTGGAGCATGGGGTGCCACCCCACAATGCTACCCCACTGGTTAGGGGTGCGGTAAAAACACATCTCAACTATTGGGTTTTACCATCCTCAAAACTGCAAATGTACACAAGCCCTTACTGTCCTGAGCCCCCTGTAAATCTGCTTTCACACTGATACGCTGCTGTATACCCACACTGCAGGTGCAGTGCATCCACAGGTTAGCTGCGTTTTTGCATTAGACTATTATATCCTGTGGGTGTGGTGCACTTTCTGAAAGAGAACCAAACCAGCAGGGTATAATAGAAGTGCACTTTCCTGGTTTGAGGTTGAGGGCCACTTCATAGGGCTGTGTAGGTCAAATGTCGAGCACCCCTGATATACAGCATGTGCATTGGGGTGTGCTGCAATGTGATTACCTACTGCACTTGCATATTAGGTGCCATTCTAAGTGTAATTTCTGACTGCTGCCTCTTTCCTTTGTTATCTGCATGAGTCTCTTCTGACAAGTCTTCTTGGCACCAAGAGATAAAAATGTGACAGGGGAGGGAGCTCCAGCACACAGCCTGTGATTGACAGCCTCAGCTCTGTTCCTGGGAGCTGTGTGAAGGGGGTGTGCTCCTTTCCTCCAATCAGCTCTCAGAGCTCTTGTACAGTGTGTAATTGCAGCTCCCACTCCCTGATTCATGAGTCTGTGAAAAATACTTTTCATCTCTGAGTTGTACAGGACAAATGGATGCTGATAAACAGGTACAACGTATGTAGGAGGATTTGTTTCATCTCTGAGGTCACCTGAGGTCAGTCACTTCACTGGGTATATGGAAGGGTTTACAACCACTTTAATTCTGTATGACACAAACAGTGGTTTTCTGGCTATGCAATTGACAGATCCGGCTGTTGTTCAGTGCAGGGATCATGTCAATCCCCCTCCCTATCGATCATGTCATTCCCCTCCCTATCGATCATGTCAATCCCCCTCCCTATCGATCATGTCATTCCCCTCCCTATCGATCATGTCATTCCCCTCGCTATCGATCATGTCATTCCCCCTCCCTATCGATCATGTCATTCCCCCTCCCCAGGGGTGGACTGACAACTCATGGGGCCCCCGGGCAATAGGGGATCATGGGTCCCCTGTGTCCTTGGCCAAACTCAAAAAAGCCTATGAAAAAGGTACCAGGGGCATCTCATGGGGCCCCCTACTGACTCCGGGTCCTCGGGCAGTGCCCAAGTTTCCAAATGGTCAGTCCGCCCTTGCTCCTGCCCCTCCCTATTCTCAACCATTCCTGAAATGCCTTGTATTCTTCTCACAGGGTGCAAAGATTTCTGTGACTGGATAAGAAGATAGGAGCAGAGAGAAGAGGAGGGGTAGATAAATGACAAGATCTCCCCTTGTCCATTAACAGAACACTTTGCATATGTTTGAAAGTGTCAGTCACCAATCTGCTCATTAGCTGTACTCCCATTGCTAGAAAAAGGGGCATACCTCTTATCCCATCTGCCCATATCCATTCACATATGCCTTAGGCTCAGTTCATACCAATGCGTTTTTTAGTACTTTTTGCAGAAATGCACTACAGTCCATTTAACATGGTTTCCTATGTGTTTTTGGAAAGGGTCAGGGACTTTTTTAAAAGTAAAAAGCAGCATTTTTGCTACAACAGAATTCAATGGAGAATCTGCTGAAATGCATGCTAGTGCATTTTTGCAACGTTTTGCATTTTTATTCTGCCCAGCAAAAAAAATTTCCACTTTAACAAAAAACAAAACTGAACAAAACACGGTAAAACGAGGCAAAAATGCGTGTAGAAAAAGGCAAAATGAACTGCGAAAAGCACTGCGAAACAGACAAAAAACAAACTGCATAGGTGTGGATGGAGCCTCAAGGGTATTTCCACCTTTTCAGTCAAATTTAGGAAAACACCTCTACAGTATATGGTTGTAATGTGTTCCCATTCACACAGCATGTCTAATTCAATTCAAACAAATATACAGTTGTGTTCAAAATAATAGCAGTGTGTTGAAAAAAGTGAATAAAGCTGAAAATCCTTCTAATAGCTTTTATTTCCATCCACACAAATGCATTGGGAACACGACACATTCTATTCCAAATCAAAACATGAAGAAAAATAGATCAAATTTGTGTTGTTCCTCTAAAAAAATTGAAGAAAAGTGAAAATTAGACGGTTCAAAAAAATCGCAGTGTTTGTATTCTTCTTTACAAACTCAAACATTCACTATATAAACTGAAAAATGTTTGAAGATTTTGCTTTCCTTTGAATGACTTAATGAATATTTGGTTGTAGTCGCACTGTTTCTGAGAACTGCTGTACATCTGTGTTGCATGGAGTCACCCAACTTCTGGCCCCTGTGATCAGGTATTCCAGCCCAGGATGATTGGACAACATTCCACAGTTCTTCTCTATTTCTTGGTTTTGCCTCAGAAACTGCATTTTTGATGTCACCCCACAAGTTTTCTATTGGATTAAGATCCGGGGGTTGGGCTGGCCACTCCATAACGTCAATGTAGTTGGTCTGGAACCAAGAAGTTGCACATTTACTGGTGTGTTTGGGGTCGTTGTCTTGTTGGAACACCCATTTCAAGGGCATTTCCTCTTCAGCATAAGGCAGCATGACCTCTTCAAGTATTCTGATGTATTCAAACTGATCCATGATCCCTGGTATGCGATAAATAGGCCCAACACCGTAGTATGAGAAACAATCCCATATCATGATGCTTGCACCACCATGCTTCACTGTCTTCACAGTGTACTGTGGCTTGAATTCAGTGTTTGGGGGTCGTCTGACAAACTGTCTCCGGCCACTAGACCCAAAAAGAACAATCTTACTGTCATCAGTCCACAAAATGTTGCGCCATTTCTCTTTAGGCCAGTCAATGTGCTCTTTGGCAGATTGTAACCTCTTCAGCACACGTCTTTTTCCCAACAGTGGGGCTTTGCGGGGGCTTCTTGCAGATAGCTTGGCTTCACATAGGTGTCTTCTAATTGTAACAGTCCTCACAGGGAACTTTACACCTTCTTTCATCTTCCTGGAGCTGATTGTTGGCTGAGTCCGCGCCATTTTGGCTATTCTTCTATCCATTTGAATGGTAGTTTTTCGCGTTGTGCGATCATTTTAGCTGAGCAGCCTATCATTTTCTGCACTTCTTTATATGTTTTCCCCTCTCCAGTCAACTTTTTAATCAAGGTACGCTGTTCTTCTGAACAATGTCTGGAACGACCCATTTTCCTCAGAATTTCAGAGAGAAATGCACTGTAACCAGCATGTACAACATTTGCTGCCTTCCTTCCTTAAATAAGGGCAATAATTGCCACCTGTTTTTCAAAGAATGAATGACCTCACTAATAGAACTCCACACTGCTATTATTTTGAACACGCCCCTTTCAATTAGTGATTCAATGACACAGAATCAGCAGCATGCATGTCATGACTGTTGGGTCTGTTGGATTTCTATTACTCTCCTACACCTGCTAGTAAATTATTTGCCATGTAGAAATATAATTTCTACCAAAAACAGTGATTGATCCGGTTAGTGATGTCTGACTGCTATTATTTTGAACACAACTGTATATCAATGTCTTACCTTTCAGATGTTTCTAAGGAGAAGGTGTCATGGTTGATTCTAAGAATTTCTTAACAGTCTTGCAGTATCTTTTTCCCCACTCAGAGCGGTCTATCCCTCATTAGAAGGAGGGCGGTTTCTACATTTTTAACCCTTTGGTAGGAGAGACAGTGTTCAAATCTAGTTTGCAGCTGATAATGAAGAACAGTACAGACAGGGTTCATTATGTTAACCCCTTAACGCCGACGTCACACAAATATGCGGCGTCACAGAACTGGGCTTTTTTCCATGGGGATGCATATTTGCGTACCTGTCTTTGTGCGCGCTCCCAGCACAAAGACCGCTGGGTCACTGAGAGCCCAGGGTCCCATTCTAACAATTCTGATTCCGGGTCACATGATCGCTGTCATAACCTCTGATTGGCTATAAAAAAGAAAAAAAAACTTGTCCTGTTGTCACTCATCATTATCAATGATCAGATGAACAGGGTCCACTGGAGGGATGTCACACCTGAAGAAGAACTCTTCCAGTCTGCAGTTCAGAAGAAAGAAGGCTCACAACCTGACTCATCACAAGATTCAGGTAAGTAAATGGTGCTTTTAGGTATACTAAATCTTTAAATTAGTTGGGGGGGAGGGGGGCAGGAAGATTTATTTTTTAAATGCCAGAGATTAGTTTTGAAGGATTTACTATTTTTGAGCAAACTTTGCTTTTTGTCCATTTTTATTAAATTTGTTTGTTTTGTTTTAGACACACTTAAACCACTTTCCGTCCGCCTTATAGCAGATTTACTGCTGCAGGGGGGATGTTCTGTGCAAAATCACATATATAAAAGTGATTTTGCACTCTTGCTGTAGGGGGAAAGCATGTGCACCCAGAGTACCACTTCTGCTGTGATTGGACACAGCAGAAACCAACCAACAGGTGACGGCCAATGGATGAGCACTGGCACCCATTGATCCTCGAGGAGAGTGACAGGACACAGCTCTGCCTATGTACAAAAGGATGAACTAATAGATTGTCTAGTAAAAACAGCACACTGTGTACACAAAACACATAGCTAGGCACACAGTTAACCCTTTGATCCCCCTAGATGTTTAACCCCTTCCCAGCCAGGCTAATAATACAGTGACAGTGTATATGTTTAGCACTGATCACTGTATTAGTGCCACTGGTTCCCACAAAGTGTCAGTGCCAGACTGTCCACCACAATACCGCAATCCTGCTATAAGTCGTTGATTACCGCCATTACTAATTTATAAAACAAAATCCAGTATTTATACCATAGTTTGTAGATGCTATAATTTTTGCTCAAACCAATCGATATACGCTTATTGGGATTTTTTACCAAAAATATTTAGCACAATACATTTTGGCCTAAATATATGAAGAAACTTGATTTTTAAAAAAAAAATTTATTGGATATGTTTTAAAGCAGAAAGTAAAAAATAGTGTTTTTTTTTAAATTTCGGTTTCTTTTTGTTTATAGCTCAAAAAATGAAAAAAACCCAGTGATGATCAAATACCACCAAGAGAAAGTTCTATTTGTGGGAAAAAAATTATATACATTTTGTTTATGTACAGCGTTGCATGACCGTGCAATTGTGTATTAAAGTAAGACAGAGTCACAACAAAAAATGGCCTGGTCATGAAGTGGGCGATGGGTAAATCTTCCAGAGCTGAAGTGGTTAAAGTGTAATCTCTGTCACAATCGAACTAACCTACCCCATCCCCATCCCCATTCTATAACTATTCTACCTAACCAGGGCTTTTTTTTTCAGCGGGAACACGGGGGAACGCATTTCCGGCACCTCCAGCACTGAATGTATGTAATGGCAAGGGGTGCTGGGGAGTGCTGGAGGATCTATTGTTGCTGGCTCCTGGGGGATCTATTGTCACTGAGGGGCAAAAATCTATTTTTGTGTGGTGGTCTATTGTTGCTGGGGGGGGATAAATTGTTGCTGGAAGGGATCTACTGCTGAGGGAGGGGTCTATTGTCTATTGTTGATAGCTGCTGGAGAGTCTATTGATGCTGATTTCTGGGAGATCTGTTGTAGCTGCTGGGAGTCTATTTATTTTGTATTTTGTTTTGGGGCCCACTTGTTGCTGGAGGAATCTATTGTTGCTGGGGGGGGGTCTATTGCTGCTGGCTGCGGGAGATCTACTTTTCTTCTTTACTTGTCATCATTAACAAATTCCATACAAATTGTCACTGAAGGGCATCTATTTTTGTGTGGTGGTCTATCGTTGCTGGGGGGGGGGTCTATTGCTGCTGGCTGCAGGGGATCTATGTTTCTTCTTTTCTTGTTATCATTAACAAATTCCATACAAATTATTTAGCATTATTTAGCATCACAAAATTATACTTGCTCTGTATTCACTAAAAGGAGAGGTACTGGGAGGTGGGTAGGGGGTGGAACCAAGTGATGGTGCTCGGAGGTGAGTAGGGGGTGGAACCAAGTGATGGTGTTCGGAGGTGAGTAGGGGGTGGAACCAAGTGATGGTGCTCGGAGGTGAGTAGGGGGTGGAATCAAGTGATGGTGCTTGGAGGTGGGTAGGGGGTGGAACCAAGTGATGGTGCTTGGAGGTGGGTAGGGGGTGGAACCAAGTGATGGTGCTCGGAGGTGGGTAGGGGGTGGAACCAAGTGATGGTGCTTGGAGGTGGGTAGGGGGTGGAACCAAGTGACGGTGCTCAGAGGTGGGTAGGGGGTGGAACCAAGTGATGGTGCTCGGAGGTGGGTAGGGGGTGGAACCAAGTGATGGTGCTCGGAGGTGGGTAGGGGGTGGAACCAAGTGATGGTGCTCGGAGGTGGGTAGGGGCGGAGACAAGAAGTGACTCAGAAGGTGGGAATTCCTGCACCTCGCCGGTCCCAGGATTGGCTGTCAGTGGCTTCTTCAGTGTAGAGGAGGAGCAGCCAATAACTATAAGTCTAAAGGTGACACCATCTTCTAGGCATTTCCAGCCGTTGTCAGCTTTCTCACTCAGGAGCAGCTGCTGGAGACTGGACTGGAGCGGCTTCAGAATAGGTAAGTATAGGGATTTTTTCTTTACAGGGTTCAATAGAATAGGCTTTGAATGGGGTGGGAGTAGGTTTAGCCTTAGATTGTGAGCGGAATTCCACTTTAATGACTGGGTGGGTTAGGGGTTAAGTATTACCTACAGCTTCCATTGAATGCATATCTTTCTGAAACAAATGTGTGACCGATTGCAATTATAATACCCTTTTCCTGTACACCATACTGATTGTAACTGACCCTCATTGCTATTTGTGTTTAATGTCTATGAATCAGACGCCAAGCAGCTCCCAGCTGTTCAAACTGGTACATCACCAATTACTGTCACATTACTCTAGTGATATGTTCACGGGAATAAATCAATTTAATTGAACTGTCAGCTGTTTGAGTGAATGCTTTCAATTTTCCTTCTTTTCTTTGATTACTTATCTTGGGTTGTAGTTCTTTCCAAACAGTCCATTCCACCCTAAAGCTTTATCTTTGCAAATGAAACTGGAGGCCAACTAATTAGTCCAAATCTTCACATACAGTACTTTATAGAAACTTTGGAATGCTTAGGTTTTTGGAATATGACTGGAAACCGGGAGGTGTTAAACATGTTTCAATATTTTAAGGAGGGCTGATTTTATTTTTATTTACCGCTTTCCCACTGTCCTATAGAGTATATATACGTGATTTTGCTACTCGCGGTCTTGGCTGTCAATCACCCGGTCCCTGCCGGTGATTACTCGCCGGCACCCGGTGATCACCGAACATTACCAATGGGGGGAGAGAACTGAATGTAAGCAATACAGTTCTCTCCCCTGTCTGCTCCTGCACACTGCTTTGTATGGCTCTGCATGGCGGAGCCATACAAAGCAGTGTGCTTAAAATTGAAAGCACAGGCATAGCTTACTGTGAAATGGCACACAATACAGTTAACCCTTTGATCGCCCCACATGGTAACCCTTTCCTGCCCAGTGCTATTAGTACCATGTCTGTGCTTTTTATTAGCACTGATCACTGTATTGGTGTCACTGAGGGTGTCAGTGACACCAAGTCAGTTCCCCCCAGAGTCAGAATGCCCGCCGCAGTGCCGTAGTCCCACTATAAGTTGCTGATCGCCGCCATTACTAGTAAAAAAACAAAAACAGTATATATACCGCCATTTTTAAACGCTATAACTTTCACGTAAACCAATTAATTTACACATATCGGGATTTTATTTAGCAAAGACATGGAGCAGAATACATTTTGGCCTAAATTTATGATGAAATTAGATGTTTAAATTTTTTTACTGGACATGTTTAATAGCAAAAAGTCAGAAATATTGTTTATTTCTCAAAAATGTCAGTCTTATTTTTTTTTTTATAGTGCAAAAAATAAAAACGCACAGGCGATCAAATACTACCAAAAGAAAGCTCCATTTGTGGGGAAAAAAGGACGTAAATTTAATTTGGGTGCAGCGTTGCATGACCGCGCAATTGTCAGTTAAAGTAACCGTAACGCAATAAAATGGCCTGGTCAGCAAGGGGGGGGGGGGGGGGATCCTCTGGAGGGCAAGTGTTAAATGGTTGTAAAAATTAAGTGGATAATACATATTTTAATATTTAGAAACATGTTGTCCCTAATGGGACCTTTTATTCTGCATTTAAAAAGTTAATTTTTTCTTTTGTTTTTTTGCTTTTTCTACAAAGCACGCTAAATCAGAGCAACCAGTCAAAATACACTGACATTTATATCTAAGGCAATTTTAAATATAGATGCTCTTCAAATGTAATACTGTGTTATTGCATATATTTTTTTTTTCAATTATGTTCAGGACTAAGAAAAATGTTTAAATTTTTTTTTTCGTTTGGTAAATCTGAAATGCCGCATATCAATATTTCATATTTACCTTTGCAGTCAGCATGTTGAGCTCCAGTTTTGAAATGTTTGCCAGGTTAACCACCTCAGCTGCTGAAAAAAAAGTTTCCCTGCTCAACAGCACAAGTTGATCATTACATACACAATTTAAAGCGGTATTACAACCAAAAAATAAAAAAACGCGCAGGTGGTCAAATACCACCGAAGAAAGCTCCAAAAAAAGGACGTAAATTTAATTTGGGTGCAGCGTTGCATGACCGCGCAATTGTCAAAGTAACGCAGCACCGTAACGCAAAAAAATGGCCTGGTCAGGACGGGGGGGGGGGGGGGGTTCCTCTGGAGGGCAAGTTTAAAGATGACATACATGTCGTAACTTTTGGCAAAATTCAATCATTTTTGAGCCAATAGGAATGGAAAATATGATCACAAGTAATCACCAGAAATGAAGGGATCTACAACCCTTGAGTTCAATCTACCATCAGAATTCAGTCGATTGTGAAGTTAGAACTAAGCACTAAAGTGACAGCTTCAATACGGTTTATTAAAAAATCAAATGGAAATGAAATAGAAATGGGAAGAATACTGTTGCAATTTCATTGAAAGCAATTTCATCTTCGCCGCATTCATTTGGGGCAATTATGATCCCATTTTTTTGCAGTCATTTGAAGCCACCATTTTATGTCTTGATTGAGCAGTGATTTTGACAGAAAATGGAAATCAGTTTTTGATTGTTCTAATAAATTGCTACGTATATTTTTCTTCATATTTTATTTTCTTCTTCTTGCTACCTCAGGACACCTCTGGTTAATTCAGAAAATTGATAAAGGAGTTCAGCTCCAGCCAACACTTTTTTTATTTAGTTTAGGATGCAGAGTAAAAGGGTTAGATAGTTTGTTACCTTGGTATTGTCATCTATGCCCTTGTTAGATATTTCCCCTCATTTTCTATCAAGACAGGAAATAAACTCAGTTCCAATGTGAGTACGGCCAAGAACACATTTTAGCAGAGTGAGGAAGAGTAAGAACTTCTGATTCGGGAAGAGCTTCAAGTTTGTGTCAACCATGAGTTCAACCAGAACCCAAGTTCTGGTTTGTAGACCTAAGTCGTTTGTAGTTTGCAAAAATGGCACACTAATGAAGCCATTCACCGCCATAGCATCCAATACCCAATAATGCACTTCATGGCCTTTGAACTGCGGTCAGGTATTTGGTCTCTGGTGTCTTTTGACAGCTCTTTGGTCTTGCCCATGGTAGTAGTTGGCGTTTGACTGACTGTGGGGTGGACAGGTGTCTTTAAAGAGACAGGTACTAAGTTAAATTAATGAGTGGAGTAGAGGTGGACTTTTTAAAGGCACAGTAACAGGTCTTTGAGAGCCAGAATTCTTGCTGTTTCTCAGGTGTTCAAATACTTATGTTCAGCAGTGCAAGACAAATAAATTCTTTACAAATCATACAATGTGATTTCCTGAATTTTTTTTTTAATTCTGTCTCTCAGAGTGGGAATGTACCTACAATGTGAATTTCAGACCCCTCCATGATTTCTAAGTGGGAGAACTTGCAAAATCGCAGGGTGTTCAAATACTTCTGTTCCTTACTGTACCTAGGTGGATGAAGCATCAGTTCAATGGTGAATCTGTTCCCCCTCCTCCGGCTCTAAGTGTGAAAACTCAGCGATCACATGACTGCTGATCGATGAATTCTCAAAACTGCAGTGATCAGGGAGCCCGCTGTCTGCTCTGCCACTCCTCTCCATGCTCACTGGAGCGCTGGGCTGTGCAGGGGGAGGAAATGGCTGGCTCAGGTTCTTAGGGGCTTGCTGAGAGGCTGAGCCAGGTGCCACTTCAGACTCTGGGGTAGATCCTGACTTTAAAGTCAGGATCTTTCCCTAGCCTGAACCGGCTGAGTGACGTCACGTGAAAACGAGTCACAGGAGTGCAGAACAAACTGCTTTTGCAGTACTCCTTTAATATTTTAGGGTAAATGTTTGGGATTATTTGTTTTAGGTGTTTTTTTTTAGGAAGATACATTTTATTTTAATATACATTTGCTACGGTTAGCAGTGGGAATTCGATCTTGACACAGACAAAGCTGCCCTTAATAAATTAGTTTTCAAGGATGAATGCGGACAGAGTGGGAGCTGAGTGGACATACTGGATTAGGGAGTTCCAGAGGATGGGAGAGGTTCTGGAGAAGTCCTGGAGGAGAGCATGAGAGGAGGTAATAAGGGAGCTAGAGAGCAAAATGTCTTGGGAGGGATGGAGAGTATGATTTGAGCGATATCTGCAGATGAGGATAGTGATATAGCTAGGGGTAATGTTGTGGAAGGCTTTTTACGTTGGGCTAGTGGAAGCCAGTGAAGGGACTGGCAGAGAGAGGCAGCACTTACTGATCGGTCAGTAAAATGTCTAGCAGCAACAATCATAATAGCCTGAAGGGGGATATCCTGTGTATAGGTAGCCCAGTAAGTTGGGAGTTGCAGTAGTCAAGGTGGGATATAACCAAGGCGTGGATAAGTTGTTTAGTCAGGAAGAAGCAAATCTGGAAATGTTGTGGAAGTTGAGGTGGCCAATGATTGGATGTGGGTCCTGAAGGAGAGGTCAAAGTCTAGGATTTTACCTAGCACCCTGATATGTGCAGAGGAACCAATGGCTGGGCTGTTGATCCCAATGGTAAAGTCATGAGGGGAATCAAGGAGGAGGAAATACTACAAGACTGAGTTTGAGGAAGTGGTGTGACATCCATATTGATATGTATGCTCAGTAAATTTGTGAAACATGAAGAGATCAATGTGGTGAGCTGGGGAGTGGAGAGATAGATCTGGGTGTCATCAGCATAGAGAGGTATTGGAAGCAGGGCCAGTGCTAGACTATTTTGCGCCATAGGAAAGACAAGCTAATTGCACCCCCCCTTCCCCTTAAGAAAATACAGTATAAAATATTAAATATTAAATCAAATGATATAAAATAATAAATCAACAAAACATGAAATTGCTAAATTTCTTTAATTTGCAAAAATAAGTACCATAAGATGCCACCAGCACCAATATTAAAGACAAAATCAGTTTCCCGGACCGACTGTATCTGCGGCTGGCAGTGGCAGGGTGACAGTTGCAGTGAGTGGAGGATGATGGATCCACACTCTGACAGATCCCAGGCTGGAATTCTCCAGGCAATGGGGGGAGATAAAAAGCTGTAACAGCAGGCAGTCCAGCACCCCCACACACAGAGAACACCTGAACTGAGCAATCTCACACAGGGACAGATCCGACACAACACATCACCACCAACACTGACACAGATCAGCAGGCCCAGCAGGCACTAGAAGAACAGGCTGTGGGATCCTGATGATGTCACCACTCACTGACACATTGCAAATGTGATGGATGGCCATCCAGGTGACGCTCACACAGACTCGAGACATCAGAGTCAGACATTACCTTCCTCTGCAGGCACAGCTCCTCCTCCACTGATGAATGTGAAGAGAAGGGCTGGAACTCCACAGTGATCAGCAACCGCAAGCCGGCTTGAAGTAAGGGACTGAGTCTGAGAGGAACACTGGAAGGAGCCGCAGATCAGCTTCTACACTGGCCCCAGGCATCAGGCATCTTCCTCTGTCCTTTCTTCCTCCCCTCTGCCACCCCTCCCCTCAGCTGAAGGATCATACATGACAAGGCCCACACAGAGAGAGTGCCAGCCTGTGCTGCGTCCATGCGCCCCTAGGTGGTAGTGCACCCTAGGCAGCTGCCTTTTTTGCCTTGTGGAAGCTCCAGCTCTGCTTGGAAGCCATGGGAGGTTATCACTCATGGCTTCCAATAAAGCTACCTACGTAGTATGCATTTCATCACAATATTTTTTGGCTTTTTTTTCTGTGAAACAATACACTCAAATTTACATTTTTTTTAAATGTGCATGGTTTCTGCCTATAAAACTGCCATAGTAAAAGTGCTTAAATAATGTGCATAGTGTCTGTATCATTTTAGCTTTTTCTATAAAATATTACACTCTAAATTTCATTTCATTAATTAAAACCTGCCTTGTCTCAACCTGTGGCCTAGTAAAAGTGTTTAAATACTGTGCAGGAAGTCATTACAATATTTCTGACTTTCTGACTTTTTTTCTGTGAAACAGTTCAATTTAATTTTGACTTCTTGTTTAAAAGCTGCCTGATGTCTCATTGTGAAACTGCCACCTACTAAAGGTGCTTACAAATAAATTAACACGGAGGGTGCAGACTAAGCGCAGTAAATAACTTTTAATTAAAAAAATAAGCCACATGGCCACTTACATGACTCAAAAATAAAGGAAGCATATTAAAAACCATCCACGGCGAGGGCGAAAATCTATTCCAGACTGTCAGCCAAGAACAACACTGCTATCTGATGCAGGGGATCATGACTACTAGAAGGCAGCTACTTACATACTGTACTGTGTATCGACTGCACAATATTTCTGGCTTTTGTTTGTAAAATAATGCACTCTAGTTTTTATTTCTTGACAAAACTTGCCTCATCTCTCTTTGAAATTGCAGCCTAATAAAGCTACTTACATACTGTGCAATATTTCTGGCTATTTTGTATGATTTTGTTACAATTCAATACCAAATATATACTGTTTAAGATGGCTTCAATATGCAAAATCTATTCATTGATCTGCTTTGAAATGTTGTCCTTTAAAATGCCAGCATGCACCTTTCTATTATGATATCAACACCGTCCACATTGTCACAACAGTACATGGCAGGGGCGGACTGACCATTTGGAAACTCGGGCACTGCCCGAGGGCCCGGGGTCAGTAGGGGGCCCCATGAGATGCCCCTGGTACCTTTTTCATAGGCTTTTTTGAGTTTGGGCAAGGACACAGGGGCCCCATGATCCCCTATTGCCCGGGGGCCCCATGAGTTGTCAGTCCACCCCTGGTCCAGGGGTACATTTGAGGCACATCAAAAAACTGTTTTACATAAGAAAACCATGTGCAGATAATGCCAAGAGAACTCCTTGTCACCATCATCTCCTCTGTGAGGCCAGTGTCTGAGCTGGTGGCCTTATGTTGCAAGGTACCCATTGTTTAAATTCTCCACAGGGACAGAATAGTGCTTAAGCCTAGGACTTTATTTTTATATTTTTTTTATGCATTCTTTATTTATTTTTTTAGCAATAATGTCCAGATTTCATTCCTGTCCCTGCTTGTGTTCTCTTCAACATGGCAGGGATGGCTTTAGAATGAATAAAAGAAATAAGCAAACAAAAGTATATGTTTAAAGCAGAACTCCAGGAATTATCTTTGTTTGTCAACTTATATAGGTCCATCTTGGCACAATGTCATTTTTAATATCTTATATCTAGGGGACTTCTCAATCCAGAAAGCAATGGACAGGTCTAGGTGTGTTCAAGTGCTGATTGACAAGTTACAGCAGTGATCATGCTGATCCTCATCCAATTGCAGCATTTTCTCATCTGGCTTTATGCAATCATATATTTTTTTATTTCAGGTACTTATATAGCGCTGTCAATTTACACAGCACTTTACATATATCTTGTACATTCACATCAGTCCCTAACCCTCAAGGGGCATACAATCTAAGGTCCCTAACTTACATTCATACACATTCTAGGGCCAATTTAGACAGGAGCCAATTTTACCTCCCAGCATGTCTTTGGAGTGTGGGAGGAAACCCACACAGGCACAACATGCAAACTCCAGGCAGGTGGTGCTGTAGTTGGGATTTGAACCAAGGAGCCTAGTACTGCCAGGTGGAAGTGCTAACCATTTAGCCATTGTGCTGTCCACAATCACACCCTACATGAGAATGGCAAGTCTGCTTGACATTCAAGAGCAGTGAAGCATTGTTGACACACCATCATCAGACGCTGCATTCTGTGGCATTCACCGACATGTTCAGCAGGTTTTGTGGGACTTTACAGAGAAATGAAAGAAGGACTATAACTGCAGATGCAATTATAAATACGTAAGTGCTGCAGCTATTTTTTCAAGGGAAGCCACAGTTCTACTTTAAAGTGTACTTATTTAAACTTATAAAACCTAGTGTAGCTCCCCACAAAAAGGGAAAGTACCACTCTTTCTCTTCTCCACCCTCCTCTTCAACTTTCGGCACATTATATTTTGGGGGAGGAGCGATATCTACATTGACAGGTACTCTCTCCCACTTCTGCTTGGATTGCCTAGACTCACCCCCCTTCCTGCCTGCAACCTTCTTGGACACGTCACAGGTCCCAGGAGGCTGTGGGACCATTCACAGGTTGCAGAAGGTCTCAGTGGGAAGCAGGCTGTGAGACCACAAAGAGTCCCAGCCAGCTTCCCACAGTTAACATGCTGTTAACCAAAGACCAGAGAAGAACCGGCCTGGGGGAGGACGGCCCTGGATCCCTGGACAAGTGAGTGTCTGTTTATTGAACATCGGCATGCTACAGCTTTTGGAGCTGCTGACTTAATTTTTGGAAACCTGTCTGAAGAACCTCTTTAATGCCAGGAAAACAGCTTCATTTTTTTTGTTTACAAACGGTTTTATTTTACAAAAGTAGACTGTAAAACAACAGTACATTTTCAAATGATACTTACATACTTACAAGGCACTTTTGAAAAATACAATACAGAAAAGTATATTAACATAAGAAAGAGAAGAAATAGAAAAGAATAGATTGCAAGTACATGAAATATGTAGACGATAAAGTAGGTTGAATGATACATCTGTCAACAGTATATGCCAGTCAACCTTCACTTGGAATGTTGTTAATCATGCAATAAATGTCTATAATCCCTCCATGATTCCCATTTTTTATCAAATAAGTGCATCTTATCCAGTAGGGTATAATGAATACGTTCCATGAGCATCACTGCATCAACCCTGCGTAAAACAGAGGCCAACGGTACAGCATAGGACTTCCAATGTAAGGCAATAGCCCATAAAGTGGCAATACAGATAGTATGTATCAGTCTTATAGTGGCATCAGAGACCCCCGGGATATGAGCCCCCAATAAACAGGTCTGTATAGACAATCGTACCGGGATACTCGCCAGTGAGGTAGCCAACTCAGATATCTTGCGCCAAATCAAAGATATGGTCAGGCAATCCCAAAATATATGAACCAATGTACCCGGAAACACAAAGGGGATGTTTGTGGAAACAATACATGTAGTCTTGATGGGGTATAGTACCATCTGGTTAGAACCTTGAGGGCAGTCTCACGAACAGAAAGAGATCTAGAACACTTACATATGTTATCCACTATGGAATCCCAACAGCTTCATTTTTAATGAATATTTTACTGGATTATTGTTACCATGTTATTGTTATTTCTGTCTGGAATTTATCTTGAAAGTGAAGGACTGTGTTCTGACTCTAACATAGCTGAATATTTAAAAGAACCAAATTAAAAAAAAAGTTTATTTTGCATCAGATACTAGAAATGCTGCATTTTCAACTGCACACCCAGTAAGGTATTGCTCCATTCCATATTATATATGTGCTAGACAGGAAAGACAGCTTAGTGATTGGCGTTACCGCGTTGGACCTGCTATCTATGAATCTCAGTTGCCATGTTTGAATGTGATTAATGTGCCTATTACATTGAGCAGCATTTCCCTGGAAATATCTCTCTATCAGTCTGGAACAGAGAATGCTGATGTACTTGTTGTTGTTGCTTACAAAATTTATTTAAAATCTCATCTCATATAAGCCAGGTGCTAGGGGCATTTAATTTCTGGCCGATGCCGTAGACTAAAGTTTATCAGGAAAACACCTGCATCTTCCGCTTATAGATAGTTTGAACTCTATTATAATCCTCATTTTAGTTGCAGTTATTTGGCTGACTACTGAGTTTGTATAATGATCAACAAAACTGAAACTCCTGCAATAAATAAACCATACAAGCTATTTACTGTTTTTTTTGGGGATTTGATGTTTGGCAGAAAGGATTAGCATCCATCTTATATTACAGAATGAAGCTCCATACAATATTGGAGATTTATAGGCATTCTTGGTAAAGCATTGACAAAAGAGTAGACTGCTTCCAATAGTTTACACCAGTTGCCCAAATGAGAAAATTACTCACCATCAACTAAGATCTCCCATGCAAAAGAAGGTCAACTGGTTTACCAAATAGGGCAGCACAGTGGCTAAATGGTTAGCACTCACACCTAGCAGTACTAGGGTCATTGGTTTGAATCACAACCATGGCACCATCTGCCTGGAGTTTGTATGTTCTTCCTGTGCCTGCATGGGTTTCCTCCCACACTTCAAAGACATGCTGGTAGGTTAATTGGCTCCTGTCTAAATTGGCCCTAGTATGTGTATGAATAGGCGGCACAGTGGATTAGTGGTTAGCACGTTTGCCGTGCAGTAAATGGGTCATAGGTTCGATTCCCAACCATGGCACCTCCTGCATGGAGTTTGCATGTTCTCCCTGTGCTTGCGTGGGTTTCCTCTAGGTACTCCAGTTTCCTCCCACACTCCAAAGACATGCTGGTAGGTTAACTGGCTCCTGTCTAAATTGGCCCTAGTATGTGTATGAATGGGTGGCACAGTGGCTTAGTGGTTAGCACATTTGCCATGCAGTAACTGGGTCATGGGTTCGATTCCCAACCATGGTGTTTGCATGTTCTCCCTGTGCTTGTGTGGGTTTCCTCCAGGTACTCCAGTTTCCTCCCACACTCCAAAGACATGCTGGTAGGTTAATTGGCTCCTGTCTAAATTGTCCTAGATTCATCCCTGGCCATGTCGGATCTCCTGCATGGTAGGGGTTGGGGAAAGACCTGGCAACCTACCCTGTAAAATAATTGCTAAGAGAATTCATGGAAAAAGTCACTTACGAGTGACGGTCCATGCAATCGCCAAGGGTCGGATACAACTGAATGGATAGATAGATGTGTATGAATGAATGTGAGTTGGGGACCTCGCTAAAGCATCACAGAAGCACCATAAACACATACAAAAAGCATGTTAAAGCAGTAGGCACAATGTGTGTTAAAGTTGAAGCAAGTGTAAATAAGCCCTTATCTACTCCCCACCCGGCCACTGCACATAAACACATGGGACAAGTCCTGTTCTGAGTGGATGTACCCATATGTCCCTCAGAACTGTGTTTTCTACACACCCCTGGGGGCACGTTCGCATGACCATGTCCACTGGACATAGCGGATCACTAATCTCAGTACTGAGCGGTGGGGCCTTGCCTTGGGACCATGTGTTCACTATGACCAATCACAGCAATCACATGTCCAGTAATAAAGATGGCTGCTGATTGATACAGCCATTCAGAACTACTGTGGGCTCTGTGATTGGTCACATGGTACAGGGCTAGGCACCGCTTCCCTGTACAATGTAACAGCTGTAGCCAATCATAGCTAATCACAGTGTTCTGAATGGCTGCAGCAATGCAGCCCGAGAGCTGTCAGAAATGATTGTTTGCACAGCCATCATGGCTGTATGTGCAATAATAATGGGCAAAAAAATACCAATCACTTCTATAGAGTACTTCACTGCTCTGATGAGAGGATATAATTAAAAAATAGTAAAAACAGAAAATAAATTAATATATATTTTTGTTTCTACAATTAAATTTTAAATTTTTACATATTTTAGACTCCCTTTAACACAGGCAGATGTGTCCATTTGCACCCATCTACATCCAATTCAAAAAACAAAGGGATGAGGATCTGTTTTCCTTTGCCTGGGTGGCAAATTACATAGAGGAGAGCAGGCTGTTTCTGACACACAGACCTGTCATCCACCTACTCAGTGGGGATCAGCAGACAGAACCCCCACTGAGCAAGTGGATCGCAGGTGAAGTCCGCCCCATGTGAAAGGGGACTTACACTAAGGTGACGTTGTACAGCACCGCCGCACCAATCATTGTCCCTAATCACCGCCACACTACTCAGTGTTCCTGTTTGATGCTATATCAGTCATACTGTCCCTGGTCACCCCCACACCAGTTATAGTGTCCCTGATCCAGGGGCAGACTGACAACTCATGGGGCCCCCGCGCAATAGGGGATCATGGGGCCCCTGTGTCCTTGCCCAAACTCAAAAAAGCCTATGAAAAAGGTACCAGGGGCATCTCATGGGGCCCCCTACTGACCCCGGGCCCTCGGGCAGTGCCCGAGTTTCCAAATGGTAAGTCCGCCCCTGCCCTGATCACCACCACACTAATTATACTGTCCCTGATCACCGCCACACTAGTTATAGTGTCCCTGGTCACTGCCACACTAGTTATAGTGTCCCTGATCACTGCCACACTAGTTATAGTGTCCCTGATCACCGCCACACTAGTTATAGTGTCCCGGATCACCACCACACCAGGTATAGTGTCACTGATCACCACCACACCAGTTATAGTGTCCCTGGTCACCGCCACACTAGTTATAGTGTCCTTGGTCACCATCTCACCTGGTAGTGTTCCTGATCGCCGCCACACTAGTTATTGCGTCCTTGATCACTGCCACACTAGTGATAGTGTCCCTGATCGCCGCCACACTAGTGATAGTGTCCCTGATCGCCGCCACACTAGTTATAGTGTCCCTGATCGCCGCCACACTAGTTATAGTGTCCCTGATCACCGCCACACTAGTTATAGTGTCCCAGGTCACCGCCACACTAGTTATAGTGTCCCAGGTCACCGCCACACCAAATAATATGAACACTGGATCACTTTATTTTGGAACACGTATATAGTTTTTCTTTAATGTGAGTGTATATGCTTAGTTTATTTAGAGTTCAGTTCATTACAATCGGTGTTACAATAGGAATATTTTTTGGTTTTTATACATGGTTGGAATCAAGACTTAAAGAAGATATAGTGTCTGGAAGGAATATCACATGGATCACAATTTGGAGGACACGCAGTCCATTTAAAAGTGTATTTGATCTATTAGAATTTGTAGGTCAAATCTCAAGGTGAGCAAGGAGTGGATCCGTAACACAAGTACGGTGTGGAATCTGTGAAGAGATTGCAATACCAGGACTTTTATGCATGTTGGATTGGACTAATGTTATTTGATTGATTCCATTTATTGCTTGTTTAAAATGTTCCAGTTTAACGGGGAGTGCACCACATGTTTGTTTATTTAGTAGCTAGACATGCTGGGGGGGGGGGGGGGGTGTTATAAAGTGATTTGTTAACAAAATAAAGCACTGAGACATGGGTGAATGGGGGATTTTGATTTGATTATTAAAAACTAAAGAATTAGAGTTTGCTTTTTGAGGTGCTCAGATACTGTAAAGTTCCACTTTAGGTGAATCGCAAAACTGTCTGCACAGAATTCCAAATCCTTTGGCAGGCAAACGTTTACTCTTTGCTTGTGTTTTAACTGTGTTACCCTGGAGCCCTAGGATACCCGCAACTTATTCACTCCCTTGTTATCTCTCGCCTTGACTATTGTAACTCCCTCCTCATTGGCCGACCTCATCACAGGCTATCCCCTCAGTCTATCATGAATGCTGCTGCCAGACTCATCCACCTTACTAACCGCTCCATATCTGCCACCCCTCTCTGCCAATCCCTCCACTGGCCTCCACTCAGTGTCCTCCACCCCTCTCTGCCAATCCCTCCACTGGCCTCCACTCAGTGTCCTCCACCCCTCTCTGCCAATCCCTCCACTGGCCTCCACTCAGTGTCCTCCACCCCTCTCTGCCAATCCCTCCACTGGCTTCCCATTGCTCAACAAATAAAAAATTAAAAACATTAACAATAACATATTTAGCCATTTATAACTCTTCCCCCAATTACATCACCAATCTTGTCTCTAAATATCACCCAAACCATCCTCTCCGCTCCTCGCACGACCTCCTGCTCTCTATCTCCCTTGTCTCCTCCTCCCATGCTTGTCTCCAGGACTTCTCCAGAGCCTCCCAATCCTCTGGAACTCTCTATCCCAATCTATCAGACTATTGCCTACTCTGCTCACTTTTAGGCGATCTCTGAAAATCTATCTCTTCAGGAAAGCCTATCCTGCATGCATCTAATAATGGAATCTTATATTTCTCCTACCAGTTCACCCCCCACAGTTATTAACTTTTGTACCACCAGACCCTCCCTCTAAGGTTGTAAGCTCCAAGGATCAGGCCCTCCTAACCCTCTTGTATTGAATATTGTTGCTGTATTGTCTTCCGTTATATTGTAAAGCGCTGAGCAAACTGTTGGTGCCATAAATCAAGTATTATAATAATACCAGACACCAAGTGGATCTAATAGTTAAACTCATTCAGTCGATGCATAGAAATTATAATGTAGAGTTAACCTTCATTCATTATAACCTGAGAGCTGCAATACCTGCAGCCACTGTCAGTGCTATCTATTATAAATGGTAACTCACCTTATAATTTTCCTATGGGGCCAATTCATCAAACTCAGATCATTAATGTCAGCAGATAAGGAGAGGAATAGATCCCGTGACCTTTGTGTGACTATAAATTCATTTTTTTTTAAGCCGGCAGTTAGATATCCTCATAAAGAAGCTAAAGGTAAGAGAGGAATGACAGTGTTATGAAGAGGGTCTTAAAGGCTTTTATCCAGCAGTTTCATCCAAAATCCCGAGATAATCCCTCAGACAATGCATGTTCAGACTAGAGAAAATAAATGGATGCAATATGTTTTTGTTACATGCTTTATTATTGCTATAGACTAGTATGTATTTATATATAGTGTCAGAAAAGTCATAGGGGGCTAATGTAGGAAATGAAACAAGGATTCTGAATGACTGCTACAGTCAACACAAAATTATTTTTAAAGTGATGTTATCATATATCTGCTCCATATTATTAAAGCAGTAATAAACCCAAAAGCAAATGTTTATTATATTGCAGCTTCCCAAATCTTGGATGTGATGGCTGCCTTTGTTTTCTTTTCTAGACTTTCTTCCTTTGTTCTGTATATTGTATATCATCATTGTGTTGAGTAGGGAGCCATCTATTGGGCATTCACTGCAACTGCACCTGTTTTTATTATTGCACCCCTATCAATAAAGAACGGGAAGTGTTTCATGTTTGTTAACCACTTTACAACCGTGCTATAGCTGAATGATGGCTACAGCGTGGTTGTCCAGTTCTGGGAGGGCGTCATATGACGTCCTCCCAGAACAGCTGATCACATGACAAGGTAAAAGGCCAATCACAGCTGCCTTTTACCACGTGATCAGCGGTGTCCAATGACACCGCTGATCACAAAGTAAATACAGTTGCCTGTTATCGGCAGCACTTTAGTCACGCTGTCATATTTTTTGCTCTTTTTTTGTTTACGACTCCATGCACACTGGGGACATTTTAATAACGCTGGTAGTATTAACTGTGTAAAGTCACGTTAAAAATGTAAGTTTTTCAGTGTTTTTGCATTAGCGTTTAGCTGCATTCTGCCGCGTTTGCGTTTTTTATTATTGTTTTATAAAAAAATGTTTTTCTGCTCAAAAAAAGTCCAAAAATGCTGGTTTGCCGCATTTTACCACGTTTTGCCACGGGTTACCGTGTTTTTCAGTGTTATTCCTCATGCACACTTGACGTTTTTACAGCGGCTGTTTTTGGCTTTTACTAACATATATTTGACATATATTTGAAATGCTACAATTTTGGCCATATTCAATATATATCAAAATATATTTCACTAAATATATTTTTGGAATGCGTTTACAAATGTATGTAAAACTATTTGTTAAAATTACTTTTCTATATGTTAAAAAAAAATCTGAAGAATATATTTAAAAAATATATATTTTTTAAATATATTCTTCAGATATATTTTTACATATATTTGTAAATGCATTCCAAAAATGTAGATTTGTATTTTTAAAGACATACAGTATTTGTATGTAAAAATGTATTTTTAAAAATATTTTTCATATATTTTGTAATAAAAACACATTTCAACATACAGTATATATATATATATATATATTGCATATATATATTTATTTATTGAAATATATTGAATATGGCCAAAACTGTAGCATTTCAAATATATGTCAATATATTTGGGAAAAATATTTTTAAAATATATTTTAAATATATTTTTCTTCCATGTAGGTCTTCTTGGCCCTACAGGTGACTGCACCAGCCTACTCATTGTATTGTCTGGATCCAGGTGCCCTGTTGTGCTGAGGACTTCCACTAGAAGCCCTTATCTAATTGGGAGCCTTGTTTTTAGCTGTTTAGATAAGTTGCCATTTGTCTTCTCACCACAAATAAGTATGTTTATACTACACTTAGAATGCGCCATCCTCTCTGCTAATCTGTTATCCAGAGCTACTTCAGTCTCTCCAGAGGTTCTGCAAGTGTCTGAGGCCAGCAAGAAGTCACACTGATTGTTGTTATTGGACTTATGGTACATTTTCTTGGACTCAAATGTACTGTGTACATTCATCACCCATTGCACCATATATTCCCCCCTGCCTATGGGAGGTTGCATACCTCTGCACTACCTCTGTGACCAAGCCCCACGTCAGAGGGTGTGGCCAGAACAGTGGCCATTCTTTAACATTCCTCAACACTAGACTCCTGAGTTGGTTGAGCAGTGCCCATCTCGTCACTTGTATGGGAAGTTGCATGTTTCCACCCCACAGAGCTACCACAACCTCAGCAGATGCAAGTCATGTTCTTTTTCATCCTATTGATAAACCTTTTTGAGGTAATCAATATATTATTTGAGTTTAGTACACTATAAGTGTTCTCCTAAGAACCCGATAAACCTGAGCTGCACCATGGATCTTTACCCAGTCCTTTGCGGCCCAAAACCTCACACCCTTCTGGACCATGACATTTTAAATCCCATATGGAGTGGGTGAATAACAACCTGACAAAAGGCCCTGCAGGCCAGAGTACTTGGTGTTATTCTGGACTCCAACCTATCCTTCCAGCCCCAAGTCCAATCTTTAACAAGCTCGTGCAGACTCCACCTCCGCAACATCGCCAAAATCCACACGTTCCTAACCCCAGAAACCACTAAACAGCTCATCCACTCCCTCATCATATCACGACTCGACTACTGCAACTCCCTCCTCACTGGCCTGCCTCGCCGCTGGCTATCCCTGCTTCAGTCTATCCTGAATACGGCTGCCAGACTCATTCACCTTTCCAACCGCTCCATTTCCGCCACCCCCCTCTGCCAATCCCTCCACTGGCTTCCGATTGTGCAACCGATCAAATTAAAAATCCTAACACTGACATACAAAGCCGTCCACCATACTGCCCCGAACTACATCACTGACCTAATATCCAAGTACCACCCAACACACACACTCCGCTCCTCACAAGACCTCCTTCTCTCTAGTTCCCTGGTCTCCTCCTCCCATGCCTGCCTCCAGGACTTCTCCAGGGTGTCACCCATCCTCTGGAACTCCCTGCCCCAACCCATCAGATTATCACCTACTCTCCTCTCCTTTAGGCGCACCCTGAAAACCCACCTCTTCAGGGAAGCCTACCCCACCCCCTGCTAATTGCCGACCTCCTCCACTCTTGCTACCACTCCATCCCCCACAGCTATCTTCTCCTGTGCCACCATCCCCTCCCTCCTAGATTGTAAGCTTGAAAGAGCAGGGCCCTCGATCCCCTCATGTTTTGCATTGTATTGTTGTTGTTCTGTCACATGTTCTGTCCCCCTTTGTAATGTACAGCGCTGAGATAACTATATATGTGTATAATAATAATAATAATAAGTCTTAACCCTTACCCACTCTATCCAAAACAACAAAAAATGATGTTAGAAACATTATAGTACGTAATACATTGTGCAAAATATTTCGAAGTTAACATGACATATATTTTATATTGGAGCAAAGAAAAGAGGATCTGCTGAGATTTCATACTAGGAGAACAACGTATACGAAGCTGTAAGAACTTTCCATGGCTGTTTCATATTGTACATTGTACGAGAAAAGGGGAATGTTGCATAGAATGGTGGAAGATGTACACTTCTTTCAAATATTGAATTGAAACAAATGCCAAGAATACCTTTTAGGAGTTGTACTGTGAAGTGGCCATGCTTATATAACAATAGATATAACAATGGATATCCAGACTAACACCCAGCGTTCAAAACCAGACATCCTACTGTGCAGCGTCTATACATACAGAACAAGAATAAACACTGAGAGATGCCTCCAGCATATAAAACAAGAATTGTGCTCTGCAGCATCCATATTTACAGAATAACAATAGAGGCTGAAAATTAAAGGAATTCTATGGTACAGCAAACACTTCTATTTGTTAACATAAGTAGTGTAATAACAATAAGATGAATATTATCATTGACACGCCAATAAAAGATTACTTGAAAAATCTCCTTTTATGTTGTGAGTTCTGTCTGCTGGCGGTCTCTTCTCACATTTCCTTGACTCCCTGCATGCTTTGCAGCTTCACCTCCATATATAAGGACTACATATCCCATGGTACCTTGCTGCCGACAAGCAGTGATTCCTGTTCTGACTCCGCCTCCTGAAACAACTCCTCTCAGCACCTCTGTAGTTCAGAAGGCAGGCTCTGTGAAATGTGTGACACATCAGTGCTACTCACCGGACATAGTGACTACGGGTCACAGAATTCAAAGAAATAAATGTGTGGGGATCTTCACAAAGTACGTTTACAAACTTCAAAATTGTCCAGACTAATACGAGTAGGATAGAAATAATTGACATTCAATGTAGAAATGAATATGATTTTACATTTTGACTATAGATATTTAAGACAATTGCAAGAATATGAATTGTGGTATTGTACAGTATCCATACAGATCTATAGGTCCTGAAAATTACATTTACAACCCACAGACTGTCCCAATGCCGCCATATACTGAACCCCAATGTACTGCTTCCATATCACCATAAACTGCCCCTGTGTCACAATACACTGCACCAATATACTGTATATTGTGTCCCTGGGTGGGCTCAACAGAATACCAAAAAAAACACTTGGGGGAGGGACTCTATAGGCACAAACAATAATGAAGCCACACACACAGTATAAACATATAATACAAATTTTATTATACAAAATTGTTTGACAAAAACACATTAAGGTAAAACCAAGAGGCTGACATTGTAATGAGCAACTAGTACTTTTAGATGAATACTCTGTGGAGATGGTCAAAGTGAATTATGGCCTAAGCTATTTTGGCTGTAGTTCTCCTGTAGGTCACTGCAGTGTAGTTTGTTCTGCACTCCTGTGACCCATTTTCAGCCAACAGTGGACCAAATTCCGCTGTTGGCTGAAGTCTCTCATCTGGTCCAGGCTCTGAAAAGATCATGACCGTTTGGTTGGGATCCACCTAAAAGCCTGGACTGTCACCTGGCTCAGCCTTTCAATGATCTGCCGAGAGCCTGGCCCAGTTTCTCCTGCCCCCTCCCCAACCCGGCTCTGCAGTGAGCGCAGGGAGGGGAGAGCAGAGCGCTGGAGACTGACAGTCATAGCCCTCTGGTCAAAGTGGAGGGGGAGAATTAAGCAATCAGTGGTGACTGGCGGGGGACAGATGCAGAATCGAATCGATGCTGCATCCATCTAGGTGAGTAGAGTGCAAAGCAGAGGCAGCCATAATATCCAAGAGTGTCTAATAGAGTCTCCTCTTACAATAACATGTGCCCATCAAAGCCCCCCTTAAATTCAGGAGTGCCCAGCAGAGGTCACCCTTACATCAAGGAGTGCCCAGCAGAACCCACCCTTACATCAAGGAGTGCCCACCAGAGTCCGCCCTTACGTCCAGGAGTGCCAAGCAGGGTCTGCCCTTACATCCAAAAGTGCAGAGCAGAGTCCACCCTGACATCCAGGAGTGCGTAGCAGAGTCCACCCTTATATCCAGGAGTACCCAGCAGAGTCCGCTCTTACATCCAGGAGTGCTCAACAGAGTTTGCCCTTACATCCAGGAATGCCCAGCAGAGTCCGCTCTTACATCCAGGAGTGCCCAGCAGAATCTGCCCTTACATCCAGGAGTACCCAACAGAATCCACCCTTACATACAGGAGTGCCCAGCAGAGTTCACCCTTACATCCAAAAGTGTCTAGGAGAGTCTGCCCTTACATCCAAGACTGTCCAGCAGAGTCTACCTTTCCATCCATGTATGCTCAGTAGAGTTCCATCTTACATCAACATGTGCCCATCAAAGTCCCCCCTTAAATTCAGGAGTGCCCAGCAGAGTCTGTTCTTACATCCATAAGTGCCTAGCATAGTCCACCCTTACATCCATAAGTACCTAGCATAGTCCACCCTTACATCCATAAGTGCCCCCAGCAGAGTCCACCCTTACATACAGGAGTGCCTAGCAGAGTCCACCCTTACATACAGGAGTGCCTAGCAGAGTCCACCCTTACATACAGGAGTGCCTAGCAGAGTTCACCCTTACGTCCAGGAATGACCATCAAGTGGGGCAGTGGTGTGCAGAAGATCGACTTTTGAGGGGGCTGGTCTTGCAGATAGAAGAGAGCCTGGAGAAGCAAGGCAAGTATTTCTGCTTATTCCTTTACCCCTAAATGAGATTTTTTTCTTGCAGTGCTGTAGGTTGGGTAGTAGCTGACTGCAAGGATAACCTTTGGTGCCAGGATTTGCCCTTCTTATATAGGTATCTTTGAAATTATGGTGGCATTATAATGGCAGCCACCATCACATAGTGCTTGCCAAACTGGTCACCCAAAAAAAAAACTCAGCAAAAAAATTCCTGACAGGGATTTAATCAATTACCTACTGTATCCAAAGCGACATAATAAAGTTTTGGCTGGAGATATACCGGTACTGTAATAATCAGCACTCTTCATTGAATAAGACCGAAGATTCTGGACATTCTAAAGAGCACCAAGAAAAAAACTCTGGACACACAAACTTTTAAAACTGACTGTGCATTCACTTCTTCCTGTTTTGGGTACATTTTGTTCTTTGCTTCTTCAGCATAATTAATAATAATAATTGTAGAAATATGTCAAATAAAGAAAAGCCTCCAGGCAACTGCCATTGATTACAGTCTGAGACAACTAAATAGTTCATTTGCAAAAAAAGCCGTTTCTAAAGAACTCGGTATTTTGTTCATAGTTGGAAACAGCAGTGAAAATCTAAATGATTGTAAATCAAACATCCAACTGATTGCTAGAGGTGCTGAATAGCAGCAGAAACTACAAATTGTAGACTTTGCACAATGCCTTAAATATCTACAAATAATGTCATGTAATTGTTATTTTGCCAAAGCAAAGTACTGCTTTCACGAGGAAGAGTGGGAGGATAATTACTTGAGTTTGTACTCCCTTTTCTTCTGAGGTATATGGCGCCTGCTGGAGTGGGAAGGGCATAAAGACAAAACAAACCTCATATACATGTTGCTATAAAGCAATGGGCCATTGTGAAACATATGAAATCTTGACAGTATTTTTAGCTGATTTTGAGTTTCAACATTTGCAAGCCGGTACAAAAGTGTTGTCCAGCTTTTGTCAAATATTTTAAAGAAAATTCAACCTCTTTGCCTTTTAAAGAGGATATTCAGTTAAATTCTGTATGGTAGCCATTGGCTTTTGGAACCATATTTAAAAAGGATATAGGGTCTGCGATTAAAAGTACCATTTTAAAATTTGCAGATGACACCAAGCTATGCAGTGTAATAACATCCTTACAGGATGTCTCTGACTTAACCGCCGACCTCAATGCTCTGTTTATTTGGGTAGCTATGTGGCAAATGAGGTTTAATGTTGAGATAAATGTAAAAGTATGTACTTGGGGGCTAAAACATGCATGCCCCCCAGCAGGAGGAGTACTGCTGGGGGGATCAATGATGGAGAATGAGCTCTGGTAGATCATAGACTTAACCACTTCCTGTCCGGACACTTTTACCCCCTTCCTGACCAGGGCAATTTTCAGCTTTCAGCGCTATCACACTTTGAATGACAATTGCGCGGTCATGCAACACTGTACCCAAATGAATTTTTTCCAATTTTTTTGAGACAGATAAAGCTTTATTTTGGTGGTATTTATTCACCGCTGGGATTTTTATTTTTTTTGCTATGTAAATGAAAAGTCCAAAAATTTTGAAAAAAAGTGTTTTTTTTAATAAAATTTTGGAAATAAATAATATTTTATCATAAATCTTGGCCAAAATTTATTCCGTTATCTTTTTAGTAAAAAAAAAATCCAAATTAGTTTATAACCAAAAATTATAATTTTTAAACAGTTTTATTTACATTTTTATTTTATTTTTTTATATTATTATTTTTTATTTTTATTTTTTTTTACATACTGTCACCCTAGCAGTACAGTGTCACCATGGTGACACTGTACTACTTGTGGGGGATGATGAAGATTTTTTTTTTTTTTTTACACTGATTTTACACTGATTGCTTTTACACCCATAAAGGCTGTAAAAGCAATCATTTCTCCTTCTCTTGTCACATGGTACAAGGCTGTTGTGAATAGCCTTGTACCATGTGACCTCTGTGATCATTCACAGATTTCACACGTAGTAAGCAATGATGTCACGAGTGACATCTTGCTTACTACTTTGCATGTGATCACTGATTGGCCAATCAGTGATCACATGATCGGGACCTCGTACAGTGGTCCCATCCGACGATCGGTGTTTCACTGTGTCCGGAGGACACAGCGGGCACCGGATCGTGGTGCTGCGCGCTCCCAGGGAGCACGCACAAGCAGGGTGCGGGGAGGCCGTTTATAAACGGCCACCCAACCCTGCAGTGCCACCGTCCGGCCGTTTATATGCAACGGCCTGTCGGAAAGTGGTTAATAATAACATGCAATGCCAAGCAAACTCCTTTCTTGTATTAAGAGAGATATAGACTCCAGAGACTCCAGAGACAAAGAGAGAGAGAAACTATGTTACCCCCATCATTAAATATCATTAGTAAGACCTCTTCTGGAATATGCAGTTCAGTCTTGGACACAAGTTCACAAAATGGATATTGGGGAACTGGAAGAAGTGCAGAGAAGGGCAACAAAACTGATAAGAGGCATGGAGGAGATCAGCTATGAGGAAAGATTAGAGGAACAGAGTTTATACTCTCTTGAGAAGATTAGGAGATTAAGGGGAGATAAGATCAACATGTGTAAATATATGGGTGGTCCATATAGTAAACTTGGTGTAGAAATGTTCAATTCAAGGTCATCACATCAGGTCTCTACAGCTGGAGGAAAAGAGATTTAACCTCCAAATTCTAAAGGGATTCTTCACAGTAAGAGCAGTGAAAATGTGGAATAGACTTCCTCAAGAGCTAATTCTGACCAACTCAGTAGATTGTTAAAAAAAATGCCTGGATTATTTCCTAGATACACAAAATATAACTGGACACTAATGTTTAAAGTTGATCCAGAGAATATCTGATTGCGTCTTGGGGGATCAGGAAGCAATTTTGTCCCCTGCTGGAGCCAATTGAATCATGCTTTATTGGAGTTTTTTGTTACCTTCCTCTGGATCAATTGTGGGTATAGGATTGTGTATTTAAGATTGTATATACAGTATATTTTTCCCCTTCTATTGGTTGAACTGTATGGACTGTCGTTTTTCATCCAGACTAACTATGTAACTATGTATGTAACTATGTAAAAGCTACCATATCCAGAACCTGCTAATTTTCCAACACAATGAAGTATGCCTAGATTTCTTCTTAGCAAATGTTGACTGTGGCCGAGGGTGGCAAAGCTGCTAGGGATGGCACGTAGCCCATCCCAAAATCATGTTGGTAACTGTTAAAGTGAACAAGAAAAGGAATACACTAACTCAATCTTTCTCAACTTTTTCACCACAGAGGAATCTGTAACATAATTTTCAGGTCTCAGGGAACCCTTACTAAAATAAATATGTCAGCAGTCAATGGGAAAATGCCCCCTGCATTTGAGGTCACTAGTTAGAATTTTTCTTACATAGGTTTTTAGTTGGAAGCGTCTTCACCTTTCAATGGTGGCAAAAACAAACCCGTTAACAACAGCTAATAAGATCACCAGTGTCATGCTAATGGCTTTGTCAAGTACCCTTGACCCTAGAACTATGAAGACACCATCAAATTAAGTGGAGATTTACTAAACCTGGTGCACTCAGAATCTGGTGCAGCTGTGCATAGTAGGCAATCAACTTCTAACTTTAGCTTGTCCAATTAAGCTTTAGCAATAAAGCCTGGAAGCTAATTGGTTTCTGTGCAGAGTTGCACCAGATTTTGCACTCTCCAGCTTTAGTAAATAACCCCCTATGGGTCAATAAGCCACAGCTAAAGGAACCCCTAGCAACCTTTGAAGGAACCCAAGGGTTCCACTGAGCCCTGATCGAGAATGGCTGCACTATCCTAACCAAAATCCTAGGTATTTGGTCACATGATCTCTGCTGCAGGAAACAATTAAGAGTTGAGTCATGTTAGTGACTATTTTAAGACAATAACTGGAACACAATAATCCAGCTTTTCTCAAACTTTTTTTTATGACAGAGGAACCCCTAACCTAATTTTCAGGGCTCATAGAACCATTGCTAAAATCAATTTATCAGGAGTCAGTGAGAAAAATGCACCCTGCATTTGTGGTCACTAGGAAGAAGTTCCCTTACATTGGTGGTCAGTGAGAAGAATCCTAATTTTTCAGGGTGGTGGGAATGTGCCCTTACACACAGTTATTAAGTTCATGGTGTCATGCTGGTGTCTTTGCCAAGTGGTGTTGGCCCCAGAACTAAGAAGACACCATGAAATTGAGCCACTGCTCAAGGAACCCCTAGCAACCTTTGAAGGAACCCTAAGGTTCCCTGGAACCCTGGTTGAAAATGGTTTCACTAACCTAACCAAAATCATAGATATTTGGTCCCATGATCTCTTCTGTAGGAAAGAATTACGAGTTGGAGTTTGCTAATCCTCCCATTCAGCACAAATCATGGGGTCAAGGGCATACATTTTTGGCCATGTCACCAGTCCTGAAGAGAATCTGAGTTGCCATTGTATCTACAAAACCATTACCATGTCTTAAATGCAAAGCTCTAGGCATATGTCCTCTTGACAGCTTATTTATCAAACGATAGGTTTGGCACTTTTATTTTTAAAGCAAATGAGAAACAGCTGGATTTCACCTTTAGTACTGTAGAGGGTTTCGTCTTTATTATAAAGTTTATTAGAATCCACTTTACATTTTCACTATACTCCTTAAACATGCATAGCCTGAAGCCTTTCTCTATTAAATTAACTTCATGCACTATATATAATCTCTACTTTACAGCAGTTTCAAGTTCCACCAAATATTTTAGTTTTTATTGTTTCTGATTAAACTTGCCAATCCCTAAATACCACTTATGAGAATTTATATTTTGCATTTCACCTTAGAACTCATTAGCATTACTCGACTATTTAGAATTTAAAATGGCTGGAGATTTCTTATGTACATTTTAATGTTTATTTGGAATTACTATGCAGGTCTCGTCTTAATCTAATTAAGTAAAATGGAAATTCAATTTCAAGCATTGTTGTCTTCATTTTCATCTGAGACCTACAGCCGATGGTTTCTTGAATTCTGATGTACAATACAATAGATCAAAGAGGTTCCTATATGTTTCATCAAAAGTTTTAAAGATGAAGAGTTTTTAGTATCAAAACTTTGCCTCCATCAACACACTTCTCATTGATTACTGATACTTTCCAAGAAATATGAAACTCCCAGTTTAATTGATGTCCCACCATGCAGTGGTTTGCTTCTAAACAACTAAAGCCTCCTTGCAAACACAAGTAAACCCTGTCCTACTACTGTTTTCATGGTTTTACAGACTGGAGTTCTATCAATAAAATATAGTAGTCCTCAATTGGGAGAAATCAATGTATTAAAAAAAATGTAAGTATTGATAGAGTAGGAAGGGGTAAACCCTCATCTAGGGCCAGATTTAGACCTTTGGGAGCCCTGGGCACTTCAGGATCGGGGAGCACCTCATACACAGTTAATTTGCATTCTCAATGACAGTCATAGGCCACCTTACTTAAGACCCTCTATATGTGGTTCACTTCAACTGCCAAAATTTGTACATGCCTTTTACAGATGATTGCAGGTAAAATATTACTTAACAAGATACAGTTAATAAAATAAAGTAATTTTTTATTATCATATATTTTACATTATTTTATCATCACAGTTATGACAAATCACGGCTTGAGCTATCTTTCTTTGCATATAATGAGTCTATCTCTTATATTAGTTTCACCTTTTAAGTTGCATTACTGAAATTAATGAACATTTGCACGATATTCAAATTTTTTGAGTTTCACCTGTATATAGCAAATAATAAATTAGGCTTACCTCAGAGGCAACCCCATCCTTCTGAAGGCAAAACATCAGAATCTCTTTTTTTGTTCAAGACAGATAAAGACCTCTGTCTGTATTTTCTTACTCATTCACCTCCATTAAAAGCAGGATTCCTACCGATTCCTCTTAAACACTTGATCTCTTTGAGTATGGGATTCCTGTGCGAGATCTACTTCATGCTTTGCCAGGACTGGACAATTCCGGAGTTGGTTTGGACCATGTTATTAGTTAACTGGGCAAATCAGACTCACCACTTCCCTGCAAATCCTGGCTTGAAAAGTACAGGCATTGATAAGTACAACAGCACCTTGGCATGATTTTTCCCAATTTGGGCAAAACGTAGATCACTTAAAATTATTGCCTAACAGAACAAAGCAATCTTGGCTTAGTTTATTGTCTTATGCAATACATTTTAGAGATAACGATAGCTATAGTCATAGATCTGCCTGCAACTGAAGCTCGCATTAGTCTTTCACAATGCTGGGAAGACTTACCACCTGCCCCCTTGACCCTGTCCCCACACAACTCCTACTGTCACCCTCCTCCTCCATCCTACGCTCCCTCACTCACATCTTTAATCTCTTCCTCTCTACTGGCACATTCCCCTCCGCCCTGAACCACGTGCACATCACTCCCATACTTAAAAAACCCTCCCTGGATCTCACCGACCTAAACAACCTTAAACCCATCTCCCTGCTGCCATTTTCATCCAAACTCCTTGAGCACTTAGCCTACAATTGCCTAAGCTCCCACCTCACTGACAACAACCTCCTTGATCCCCTACAGTCTGGCTTCCGTCCCCTACACTCTACCGAAACCGCCCTACTCAAACTCACCAACGACCTGCTAACCGCCAAAGCCTATGGCCACTACTCAGTGCTACTACCCCTCGACCTCTCCGCGGCTTTCGACACGGTCGACCACCCCCTCTTCCTCAAAAAACGACACTCTCTTGGCCTCAGAGACTCCGCTCTCTCCTGGCTCTCTTCCTATCTATCTCAACGCTCCTTCAGTGTTACCTATAATGCTGCCACCTCCCCCCTCACTCCCCCTCTCTGTTGGGGTCCCCCAAGGCTCTGTCCTTGGGCCCCTTCTCTTCTCCATCTACACCTCCTCCCTTGGTCAACTGATACACCTCCCACGGCTTTAACTACCACCTCTATGCTGATGACACTCAAATCTATCTCTCTATATCTCGCCTCACTCCTTCAATCTCCACCAGAATCACTAGCCTTCTGAACGACACATCAGACTGGATGTCACTCCACTTCCTCAAATTAAACCTTGCCAAAACACAGCTCCTAGTTTTCCCCCCAGCCCGTGCCCCCCCGACCTCTCCATCACGACCAACAACGCCACCATCAGCCCCACCCCGCAAGCCAGAATACTAGGTGTCATTCTAGACTCCAATCTGTCTTTCAAGCCCCAGATCCAATCGCTGAAAAATTCATGCAGACTCCACCTCCGCAACATCTCCAAAATACGCACGTTCCCAACTCCAGAAACTACAAAGCAACTCATTGACTTCCTTATCTCCCGACTTGGCTACTGTAACTCTCTCCTTGCCGGCCTACTCCAACACAGACTATCCCCGCTTCAGTCTATCCTGAATTCTGCGGCCAGACTCATCCACCTTACCAACAACTCTGTATCCGCCACCCCCCTCTGCCAATCCTTTCACTGGCTTCCGATTGCCCAACGCATAAAATTCAAAATATTAACATTGACGTACACACTGTTCATAACACTGCCCCAAACTACATCATGGACCTGATATCCATCTACCACCCAAAACGCACTCTCCGCTCCTCACAAGACCTCCTACTCTCCAGTTCCCTGGTTTCCTCCTCCCATGCTCGTCTCCAGGACTTCACCAGGGCTTCCCCCATCCTCTGGAACTCACTACCCCAATCCATCAGACTGTCACTTTCCCTCCTCACCTTTAGGCGCACCCTGAAAACTCTACCCCACCCTCACCTAACAGCTGATCTCCTCTGCTCTTCCCACCACTCCATCCCCCACAGCTATTTCCTCCTGTACCACTCTCCCCTCCCTCCCAGATTGTAAGCTCCAAGGAGCAGGACCCTCGAACCCCTCGTGTATTGTATTGTATTGTATTGTTACTGTAATGTCTCGTGTACTGTCTCCCATTGTAATGTACAGCGCTGAGCAAACTGTTGGCGCTATATAAATACTGTATAATAATAATAATAATAATAATAAATGGGACAAGTGGAAAAGTGGTCTTCCTGTTACATCTGCTGGGACCCGTTGTTCAGAGCATTTTTAAAACCCTTAAAGAAACCTTTATAAGTCTTCATGATCATCCAAAGAACAATGTTCTTCTTGAAAAGTATATATAAAGAAAAGCTGTGAAGTCCCCTGTAATACCTTTAATAGAAGTCAAGCACCTGGTTTCTTGGGTTATGTTCTGAGAGAAACTTATGACGCTACAAACTGGAACTGTGATGAATATTTCAGAGAATTTGGGAACCTTAGGTTTCTTGGAAACTCTCTGACAATTTGTACTTTACCAGACTAGGTAACTTTCCTGCCTCCCAATTTGTTGGTTGGACACCTGGGCCTCTCCCTTTTGCACAACCATTCTCTAATGTTACTCCCCTCCCTCCCCCTCCCCCTTGCTTTTCTATTTTATTTCCCCCTCCTTCCCACACTTCCTCCTTTTCCTCCCCCAACCCTCTTACATTCTTCTCAGCTTGTCTCTCTCTTTCCTGTTATTCTTCTTATATAATTCATTGGACCGGGTTATTAAAGTTTGGAATATCTCATGAGTCATCCTTAATTTTGTAATCCTGTTGAGTACATGGGATTATTTTATTCCAATAGCTTTGTATGACTCCTGTAATGGTTTGAGCTATTGTATGCTAGAGAAGTGCACAACAGAAAAATTAGTTTTGTTTCTGTTTCATTTCGTTTTGTCATATTCTTTATGTTAGAATTACTTGTTTTTAGAACAGTATGTAGAGAGCTTCATGAAATGGGTTTCCATGGCTGAACAGCTGCATCCAAGCCTTACATCACCAAATGCAATGCAAAGAGCTGAATGCAGAGGTGTAAGCCACGCTGCCACTGGACTCTAGAGACATGTTCTCTGGAGTGACGAATCACACTTTTCTATCTGGCAATCTGATGGAGGTGTCTGGGTTTGGCGGTTGCCAGGAGAATGGTATTTGCCTGACTGCATTGTGCCAAGCGTAAAGTTTGGTGGAGGGGGGATTATGGTGTGGGGTTGTTTTTAAGGAGTTGGGCTTGGCACCCTAGTTCCAGTAAAGGGAACTCTTAAGGCGTCAGCATACCAAGACATTTTAGACAATTTCATGCTTCCAACTTTGTGGGAAGAGTTTGGGGATGGACCCTTCCTGTTCCAACATGACTGCACACCAGTGCACAAAGCAAGGTCCATAAAGACATGGATGAGCGAGTTTGGGGTGGAAGAATTTGACTGGCCTGCACAGAGTCCTGACCTCAACCCCATAGAACACCTTTGTGATGAGTTAGAGTGGAGACTGATAGCCAGGCCTTCTCGTCCGACATCAGTGCTTGACCTCACAAATGTGCTTCTGGAAGAATGGTCCAACCTTCCCATAGACACCCTCCTAAACCTTGTGGACGGCCTTCCCAGAAGAGTTGAAGCTGTCATAGCTGCAGAGGGCGGGGCCAACTCAATATTGAACCCTACGGACCAAGACTGGGATGCCATTAAAGTTCATGTGTGTGTAAAGGCAGGCAGGCCAAATACTTTGGGCAATATAGTGCATTTGTTATTCTAAATCGATTCCTATTTTGACAGTTCTGTTATTCTTTTGTTATTTCAGAAGATTGGCTATATCTTTTTTATCCTAATTAATTAATTAATATGTATTCATTCGTTATTTTATTATGTTGAATTAATTTCCCCATGCCCAACTGACTTTGTTGGGCTACGCACATACAAATTCAATGACTGGTCTCTCGAGGTCAACCCCAATACAAAAAGAATCTTATTAGAATATTCACACTCCGCTCACTAGAATAAAAATAAATGGATCAGAATCAATTCAGATAATTTGTTATATCGCTGCGCTATTTCGGATGCTTCAAACGTTAACAAAAGGCTCAAACTATCCCATCATGCCATCTGAATGAAACGAATGAATGCAAATTCTTTCAAATTCATTGAAATTCGGTACTATTGTGATCCAGAGACTCGGATACATCTAGTATTGTGATTCAGACTCAGATACATCCAAATAATTCAAATTTTGTCTGAATTTCAATTCAATGAATTCTGTTATTTTTCTTACTCCTTGTAATCTATTGTTGCACACTCTTTGGTTACGCAGTACTCAACTGATGTCTGAATCCATTGTATGCCTATATTATTCTACTTTGAAAAAAATAATAAAAATGTATTAAAGAAAAAGAGACAAGCTGTTCACAATTATATGGCCAGATTTAAATGTATAGCAGTCTTGTGATTACGATACAATAACATAGGCAATAAAAAGATATCAAGGTAATAAAAAATGTACCTCTTAGCAGCTCAGAAGACAGCTTCTTAGAGAACCTAATCGAATACTTAGTACTTTGAAAAAGATTGGATATCGTTTGTACTCTATAGCGCTCCAGGAAATGAATAGCCAAAGGGAAGCCAAGGGGACCAGGACAGAGGTGACCTACAGATGATGCTTCAGGGGTGCAGCCTCCTCAGATGGGGAAATCAACCAATAGAAAAACAGTAAACAGGTGGTAGACCTCACTCACGTCACATCTGAACCAGTTTGAGAGGCTGGTCAGCGGCTCTGAGGAAAGAGACTCGTTCCCGAAACACATCAGCCTCTTGACCGCACTGACACCTTGCCCGCTGTTGTGGCCATCTTCATTATGCAAAAGCTTTTTATACATGCTTCGTCTGTGAGTATAGTTTTGTCTTTTATACCTTTGAATAAATCTTGGATAATGCACTAAGTGTGTGTGCCACCTGTTTACTCTTTTTGAAAAAAAAATGTCAGGACTGAATTATGTGAGTTTTAAGCTTTACATCAGTTAATGTAATCTCCAAATCAACATGCAAACAGAAGGAAGCCATGGTAATTGAAGAAGTCATATCATGAGCAGGGGCGGACTGACAACTCATGGGACCCCTGGGCAGTAGGGGATCATGGGGCCCCTGTGTCCTTGCCCAAACTCAAAAAAGTCTATGAAAAATGTACCGGGGCATCTCATGGGTCCCCCTACTGACCCCTGGCACTCGGGCAGTGCCCAAGTTTCCAAATGGTCAGTGCACCCCTGATCATGAGTTGGAGCTGTACTGTGATATCGAATATAATGTATTTGCATATAGAGGGGTCATTTTGCAGCATTTTACTACAAAATCTCTGACAATCACAAACCACTAGTATTAGATGAGATTGCTTAGTAAATTACATGTTAGATGACACAGACTTTTTATCTGATCCTGAACTCATTTTCACACTTGACCCTCTTGAGGCAGGAACTAAAATTGGGAACACAGTTACCGTGTTGGATGTGGCTGCAACAGGTCATGTTATGTCTCTGTATCCTGCAAAGAAGGAAACATTGTGCAATGTCAACAGACAAATTTATATATATGAGTCTAGCAACCTACTGCAACTTAAAGTGGTTCTAAAGACAGAAGGTTTTCTACTTTAATGCATTCTCTGCATTTAGGTAAAAAAGCCTTTTGCATGCAGCTTCCCCCCAGCCCCCCAAATTCTTACCTGAGGCCAGACACAATCCAGCCATGTGCACAAGAGCAGCATCTCTCTCTTCTCTCTCGATCTCCTCATTGCCATTGGCTCCTGCTGCTGTCAATTACAGTCATTGAGGAGGGAACGGGGCAGAGCCAAGCTGTGCTCTATGTCAATGGACACACAGAGCAGATCTCAGGAGTGAGCATGCACGAGTTTCCCCCTATAGCAAGCCCCTTGTTATGGGGGCACTTAGAAGGGGGAGGAGCATGGAGCGCCATCTAGGGACATGAGAACAGGAGGATCAGGGCTGCTCTGTGCAAAATCACTGCACAGAGCAGGTGAGTATGACATGTTTGTTATTTTAATTTTAATTTTAAAAAATTTAGCATTTACTGTCACTTTAAAGGAGAATTATGGGTCTGTAAAAAAGCAAACATCCATATTCACCTCTAGGCTGCAGCATTAGTGTAATGTTGCAGCTGTCCCACATTGGCTCTAAGCCTGAGAATGTTGACTAAGTCACATGACCACTGATCGCTCAGTTCTCATTCTCCTCAGCCAGTCACCTCTCTCAGATCTGCTCCTCTAATGCTTACTGGAGCATTGTGCAGAGGGAGGGGAGGGTGCAGCTGGCTCTCACTCTCACTCATGAGCTGAAAGGCAGAGTCAGCAGTCAATCTGCAGTTGCGTGAATCCCGGCAATATTGTCTGGATCTTTCTAGAGCAATGCCAATCCTATGTAGTGGCTGCATTCATTTACTTTCTTCCAGGCTTTTTTTTTTCTTCATTTTCTCCAATGATCTGGCCACTAACACATTTCCTGTCTTAGGGTCTCCCTAGGATGGTGGGGCAACACCAGGGACACCTATGAACAGCAGCATTGTCAGTCTGGGGGGAGTGTTAGATGTATTAGCAGATTTAGATACGCTAACAAATTAAGGACAAACTCCAGTTAACGCTTGTTAAGCAGTTACAGCAACTATTTTTTTCCCTTTAGGCATAAAGGTTTTTACATAAATTAATAAAGGCTGATCATTGTATGCACCCCTGCCAGTGGTAAATGTGTTTTTCTCAACCCACTAGTTGCTACACCTGCAGGACAGCTTGGTCCATAGAAAGATAGCAGACCTACTGGCAAGATCATCAAGAAAAAATAATATAAAAAAAGCCTAAAAAAGAAAACTAATACAGCCACCACATCTAAGAATTGCTAAGCTGCAATCTAATAAATGTTTGCTTTGGGGTTTAATACTGCTTTAAAATCTAATTTTCTAGACTTGGAAAGTTTAAAAATATTAATTCAAATATTCACAAGCCTATTGCACAGCCAATGCATAGAAAACCGTAACAAAAACGTTTCTTCACTTAAAGGGACATCCTATGGAACCTATGGGATAGTCCATTCTCGGATTATCTCCTTTGCTTGTACAAAAGAGATCTGACATAAAAAAAAAAAAAATTCTTGCTTGTTGCAGTTTTGATGCCCCTTACAGAAAGTTACGGTAATTTTCCATAGGGATGAATGGTGCCACATTTAAAATATGCAATGAATTAATGTAATCCATTTAACAGCATTTAAACATTTAAAAGGAAGTCATTCATCCTGAACACACATTAAAATGTATGAAAATTGCATCAAAAGTCTCAACAATACATACAGTAGTAACCAGGGGCGGACTGACAAGTCATGGGGCCCCCGGGCAATAGGGGATCATGGGGCCCCTGTGTCCTTGCCCAAACTCAAAAAAGCCTATGAAAAAGGTACCAGGGGCATCTCATGGGGCCCCCTACTGACCCCGGGCCCTGGTTTCCAAATGGTCAGTCCACCCCTGGTAGTAACACACATTAAAAACATGTGTTGTGCACAGAGACTTTACTGAGGCCCTCACCAGTTGCAGTCATTACAAATGGCTTTTACTCTGTAGAAGATTTTAGGTATTTTTTAGATGTTTATGACAAATATCAGATAACAGAAAGGCCTTATATGTGTTGGCATACTCTTTCATATTTGGTGTTTCTGGGATCAAAACCATTTTTTTGCAAAAAGCTATATTTCACCATAATTACTGGTTCCAGTATTACACTATCACTGGAATTTACTATAACAAATATTGCTCACAGAATATATACAGTATATATATATATATATATATATATATATATATATATATATATACACTATATTGCCAAAAGTATTGGGCCGCCGGCCTTTACACACACATGAACTTTAATGGCATCCCAGTCTTAGTCCGTAGGGTTCAATATTGAGTTGGCCCCGCCCTTTGCAGCTATAACAGCTTAAACTCTTCTGGGAAGGTTTAGGAGGGTGTCTATGGGAATGTTTGACCATTCCTCCAGAAGAGCATTTGTGAGGTCAGGCACTGATGTCGGATGAGAAGGCCTGGCTTGCAATCTCCGCTCTAATTCATCACAAAGGTGTTCTGTGGGGTTGAGGTCAAGACTCTGTGCAGGCCAGTCAAATTCTTCCACCCCAAACTCGCTCATCCATGTCTTTATGGACCTTGCTTTGTGCACTGGTGTGCAGTCATGTTGGAACAGGAAGGGTCCATCCCCAAACTCTTCCCACAAAGTTGGAAGCATGAAATTGTCTAAAATGTCTTGGTATGCTGACGCCTTAAGAGTTCCCTTTACTGGAACTAGGGTGCCAAGCCCAACTCCTTAAAAACAACCCCACACCATAATCCCCCCTCCACCAAACGTTACGCTTGGCACAATGCAGTGAGGCAAGTCCGTTCTCCTGGCAACCGCCAAACCCAGACACCTCCATCAGATTGCCAGATAGAAAAGTGTGATTCGTCACTCCAGAGAACACGTCTCCACTGCCCTAGAGTCCAGTGCTGGCGGGCTTTACACCTCTGCATTCGGCTCTTTGCATTGCACTTGGTGATGTAAGGCTTGGATGCAGCTGTTCAGCGATGGAAACCCATTCCATGAAGCTCTCTACATACTGTTCTGAAAACAAGTCATTCTAACATAAAGAATATGACAAAACGAAATGAAACAGAAACAAAACTAATTTTTCTGTTGTGCACTTCTCTAGCATACAATAGATCATCTGACGCTTTGCATTGTACTTGGTGATGTAAGGATGGATGCAGCTGGCTAGCCATGGAAAACCAAGTCACTTTCACACAAACCAATCAATATACATTTGGGGATTTTCTTTTCTACGAAAGACACGAGAGTATAAAAAATACAGTGAGCGCTCCAATGGTCAGCAGCTGAACATTCAAGGAAAACACATAAAAGTCCCAAAAATATATATATAAAGAAAATGCAGCGCTGTGTGATGTTACTATATTGCGGGCAAATATAAATAATAAATTAAACCAAAGCAAATGAATAAATGAATAAAATAGCAATCAATAAATAAATCACAGTCCAGTAATGGTGCTCGCTGATTCCCAGTGCAAAAGTTAGAAATGCGCACTAACCAGAAACGTATTAATAATACGCATGTGTATATGATATCATGGAGATTCCCCTCTCTTTTCTGGTCTGGTAATGGGCAGGAGCTGGAGATAGTAGAGATGAAGTACCCTCGTGTGGCAAAATGGAGGTCCAGCAAGTCACAGAAATCCTTACAGAAGTGTGTGAAGTGGAAAATTCCTCCTCTCAAAGGCTGGTGTAGGGATCAATCTGGGTCTGCAGAAGCTGAAAAGGCTCATCGCAGAAGACACAGGAAAGAACCCATAGTGTAGTAGGTTGATGAAAATGATTTTATTCAAGAAAAACAGGAGTGTTCAGAAAAAACTCACAATGGTGCCAGGTTTAATCAAATGACTGACCCTTTAAGATTAAAGATGGCCGCCGGGCCTCCACGTGGCACCAGCGGCGTAGTGTCAATGGCGTCCTGGGCTCCAGCTGACGCGTTTCGTGCGCACTCACTTCTTCAGAAGTAGAGCTGAATGTATTTTGGCTTAAATTTATTAAGACATTTTTTTATTGGATATGTGTTAGAGCAGAAAGTAAAAAAACTGTTTATTTTCCTTTTTTCAAAATGTTCGATATTTTTTTGTTTATATAATAAAAATGATAAAACCCAATGCTGATTATATACCACCAAAAGAAAGTTCTATTCCTGTGAAAAAAATAATAGACATTTTGTTTGGGTACAGCATTGCGTGACAGCACAATTACCAGTTAACGCAGTGCTAAATAGCAAAAAATGGCCTGGTCATTAACCTCCTCGGCGGTATGATTCTTTCCGATTTTTTGTGCTGAAAGCAGTATCATTCTTTTGCATGGAAATATGTAGTTTTTTATTGTAGGCTGTAATTTTTAGGAATAACTCACTGAAATCTGTCCGAACAAGAGTCTAGTAAACATTCCGGATATGATAAAACTTGAAACACGAAATCATAAATTATAATTTAATAAATAATCATAAAAAATAATAATATAATAATAATAAATTTAATTCAATAATATAATCAAACCAAAAACCCTGAAATTTTAAATACAGAGGCAAATTCGCACATCGCTGAGCAAAGTCTCAAAATTGTTTTCAGTGTCTGATGACGAATTTCCCCCACGAATCATTATCACTCAATTCTGCAAGTAGTTCTGACTTACTATCGCTGTCCTAAAACCGCTTTTGACGTAAAGGGACGCTTTTTGGACGCCGTTTCCAGGCAGAAAGAACAGTCAAAATGCAGGCAGGTCACAGGACAAAGCAGTAGGGACAAAATATATGTGAAATGCATTGAAACAGCAATGACAGCAAAAGTAAAATTTTTTAAAAATTTCAAAATTCCCGCCCGTACGTCCCGACGTCACAGGGACCGGAACACAGAAGCCGGATGCTGGCATCGGCCGGAGGAGATGGCCGGGGACGCTGCAGGGGACACATCGCGGGAGTGAAGGACAAGGTAAGTTCTGCAGGGACCCCCAGAGCAGCGCCGCATGGTAAGCCCGAGTGTAGCTCGGGGTTACCGCTCTTGGTACTCAAATTTTACCCCGAGCTACACTCGGGAAAACCACTAAGGAGGTTAAGGGGGTAAAATCTTCTAGAGCTCAAGTGGTTAAAATGGAATGCAAAGATGGCAACACACTTTACGTTTGCAGTCACTTGATTGTTGCTATAAATGCACTTTTTGCAACCCCACATTGGGCTCTGACACTCCTGTCTGGCATTTTTTTTTTTGCTGAGCCAGAAAGTCCCCTAGAGCAATAAGGTGGTCACACGTGTGTGCACGGGGGTGTGGACATAGAGACCCTTAATGCTTCATTAGGCCTCCCAGCACATATGCATATTGCCGAGTCCGTGAAAGATATAACTAAGGCATATTTACAGCACTGCTTTATAATTAGACAATTGCTGCAAAGGGAGGCGCAGCAGATTAATGGTAGTGTGCTTAAAGGAGCACTTATCCTTTCAGGTTTAAATTAAACCTAAATGGGTCTACAGGGAGAAATTTCCATCGCTGGAGCTTGTAGGAAGGGAAGCTTTGATGCCCAAACCAAGACCTATTTGCCTAGATTATGTATTTCTAATGAGAAAAAAAAGGTGGCCACCTAATACACGGGTATTAACCACTTGCCCTCCTGAGGATTTACCCCCCTTCCTGACCAGGTCTCTTTTTGCTACTCGGCGCTTCACTAAGTCAACTGATAATTATGCTTTCATGCACCCAAATGAAATTTACGTCCTTTTTTTCACACAAATAGAGCTTTCTTTTGGTGGTATTTGATCACCTGTGCGCTTTTTATTTTTCACGCTATCAACAAAAAAAGATCTAACATTTTGAAAAAAAACAATATTTTTTACTTTTGACTGTAAAAAATGTGTAGTAAACTCAAAGTTAATCATAAATTTAGGCCAAACTTGTATTCTGCTACATGTTTTTGGTAAAAAAAATCCAATAAGTGTATTTTGATTGCTTTGTGTAAAGGTTATAGCGTCTACAAACTATGGTATAGATACTGCAATTTATGACATTTTTTTGCTATACAGCACTGCACTAGTTTAACAATTGCGCGGTCATGCAATACAATACATAAATGGTATTTATGTCCTTTTTTCACACAAATAGAGCTTTCTTTTGGGGGTATTTGATCACCTGTGCTCTTTTTATGTTTGGCGCTATAAACAAAAAAAGTTTTGAGAAAATTGTTTTTTTTTAAAAAAGATATTTTCTCATTTCTGTCATAAAAAATATCCAAAAAAACTAAAATTTCGTTATAAATTTAGGCCAAAATGTATTCTGCTACCTGTTTTTGGTAAAAAAAAATCCCAATAAGTGCATATTTATTGCTTTGTGTGAAAGTTATAGCGTCTAAAAACTATGTTATAGATAATGGAATTTACACAGCTTTTACTTTCTGACTGCCCATCACATTTCTTGAGGTGCTAAAATACCAGGATAGTACAAACACAAACAAATGATCCCTTTTCCGAAAGTAGACACCCTAAGCTTTCTGCTGAGAGGCATATTGAGTCCATGGAAGTTTTATTTTCCTTTTCACAAGTTTCTGGAGAATGACAAAAACATTTGTTTATTTTTTTTATACACAAAGTTGTTATTTAAATGATATATTTCTCACACAAATCATGGGTATATGTGGTATTACACCCCAAAATACATTCTGCTACTTCTACTGAGTATGGGGATACCACATGTGTGAGACTTCCTCATTTCCCTTCCTCACTAAAGCCCTGAAATGCTAGGATAGCACAAAACACCCCCCCCCCCCAAATTACCCCTTTTTGGAAAGTAGACATCGGTAGAAGTATTTTGCAGATCTAATTTTTTCTCACAAGCTTTTGAAATATAAAAAAAGAAAAGAAAAAAATGTTTTTGTTTTTTGTCTTCATTTTCCAAAAACTTGTGGCACCAAATGAGATCTGCAAAATGATAACCATGCTTCTTATAAAATTGCTTGGGGTATCTACTTTCCAAAAAGGGGTCATTTGGGGGGGGGGGTTAGGTGCTATCCTGACATTTCAGGGCCTCCAAAACTGTGAAAAGTAGTCAGGAAGTGTAATGAGGAAATAAAGCCCTTTAAAAGCCTGAAGGTGCTTATTGGATTTTGGGGTCCTGTACTTTGCTTGGCGAATAATTCCAAATATACCCATAGCATGTGTGAGCAATAAATCATTTAAGTGACAATTTTGTGTAAGCAAAAAAAAATATTTTTTTGGGAATTTTACAAAAACTTGTGGTAAAAAAATAAATTCTTCTATTGATTCAACATGCCTCTCAGCAAATAGTTTGGGGTGTCTAATTTCCAAAAAGGGGTCGTTTTGGGAGGTGGGGGCGTTTTATGCCCAGCATTAGAAGTTTATGCCACACATCACTCACTCTTCTTACCACCTGAAGATCAAGCCTATTCTGACACTTTTTGTTCACATGAAAACAAATCAGTATTTTTTGCTAGGAAATTAATTTAAACCCCCAATTTTTAATTTAAACGCAATTTTTAAAAAAAACTAACTTTTTTACTTTTAATTCACAAAAACAGAATATATTGGCCAATTATTTGGTAAAAGATAAAAGATGATGGTATGCCGATTAAATAGATACCAAACATGACATGCTTTAAAACTGCGCACAATGGCGACAAACTGCATACGTTTTTAATATCCATAGACAACATTTTAAAAGCCTTTACAAGCTACCATTTTAGATTTACAGAGGAGGTCTAGTGTTAGAATTACTGCCTTGATCTGACGTTCACGGCAATACCTCACATGCACGGTGCAACCGCTGTTTACATACCGGCACAGGGTCAACAGGTGCGCGTGCGCGGAGGGGCGAGGGTGATTTTTTTTTTAAGTTATTTTGAATTTTTAAATTATTTTTACACTGTACTTTTCATTTTTTTAATCACTTTTAATGCTATCACAGGGAATTCAAATATCCCCATATAACTATTTTCTTTTTTGAGAAATCTGGGGTCTATCAGACTCTAGATCTCTCATCTGCCCTTACATTATCTAATCAAACCAAGATTGGTGTGATCAGATGCTTTCCCAATTTACAAATGGCGCTGTTTATAATCTGCGAAACTGGAGTGATGAAATGCTTGTAGCTTCTGATTTCTTAGACTATAGAGATGATTGGCAGCATTCTGGTCTCCAATCAGCTCTATGGTCAGCTGGCAGAAACACCAGTTGCATTCTCAGGTTCTTTCGATGGCACGGGACTGCCCGAGAAGGCCGTGGAAGGCAGTGGGGGAGGGGGGCATCATCTCCCGCTGCTTGTAAAAGCAATCCTGCAGCTAATTAGCCACTAGAATTGCTTTTACATGAAAAAATTATATCATAATGATGCCTGCTGCTGTAGGTATCATCCTGGTATAACCATTCAAAATCCAGTGATGTGCCAGTACGTTGCCAGTCCTTGTTGGATATATATATGCTATGTTCTTTTTTTTTTTTGTATACAGCCTACAGGCTGAATGAAAAAAAGAGAAGAAATCTCTGCCAGAAAAAGTGTGTGGTATGCCCACCATTAGAATATACCGCCCTGCATCCACCCAATTCTAATGGGGGGCACACATTAGGTCGCACGGTGCCACATGTGCCAGTTCCAAGATTGTACAAATGTCTAAATAGTGGCATGCTTGAATAAAAATTGTCCATGTATAAGGTATCCCATATGGAAAAAGGATGACAGCTAGTCCCAAACTATCTTGTCGCTGCTCCCCATGTAGTTTGGGCATCTGGGGGGCTCCACGTGATCTTTTCCCTCGTAAATCCAAAACTTATAAGTATAGCCTGTTGTCCTCTCACAGGTTTTATACATCTTGACCCCATATCTGGCACACTTGTTGGGGAGAAATAGTCTGAATGCAAGGCTGCCAGAAAAATTAATGAGGGACTCATCAATGCAGATTTTTTGCTGGGGAGTATAGACATCTGCAAATTTTAGGTTAAGGTGATTTACGAGGGGCTGAATTTTGTGGAGCCGGTCAAATTCAGGGTCACCCCGAGGATTACAGAGTGAACTGTCTTTGAAATGCTTATAACACATTATACTTTCATATCTATGCCTGGCCATGACAGCAGAGAACACGGCATATGATGAATCAGGTCTGTGGACCAATGCAACCGCAATTAATTTTTTGTAGTAATGCCCATGTTGAAGGTTAGGCCCCCAAAAAAATGTAAATTCGGAAACTGTAATGGGTTTCCATGCGAATGGTCTGGCAAGGTTTGAATTTGGGTTGACGGCGATAAATTGTTGTGCATATAAATTGCTTTAATCCACAATCAAGATCTGCATACAGATCTTCCGTGAAAAACAGCTCCAAAAAATCAAGGGGAGCAGTTAAATTTGCTGTTTCCACCTGAATTCTGGGTTGGACAGTGAATGGGGGAAGTACGGGTGCTGCAGAATTTGTGGGCTGCCATTCGGGATTTGCAAGCACATCCAGAAGGATACTTAGGGCTCTACGGCCTGTGTGTGAATTCTTGGTGGTTGTGGGACAATACTTGTGCTCACCACCGCACTGGCTTGTACTACACTTATGAGATTCGCCACGTCGCCAAGTCATACTGCAGTGCTGGTATTATTATTATACAGGATTTATTTAGCGCCAACAGTTTTCTTAGAGCTTTACAATATAATGGGAGACAATACAGCAACAATACAGTTCAATACAAGAGGGATAGGAGGGCCTGATCCTTGGAGCTTACAATATAAGAGGTATGTGAAAGACCAGGATGTACTAGGCTGCTGGTGCTCCAAGTTCACTTAGAGGTAGCACGGCACCTAGTATTGGCACTCTGCTGCATATGAGAGTCATCAAAATTTACCGACAAGTGCTATCAGAGATCAGGCCTGATTCTGCCAACACTGCGGTTTTGTGTGCAATGTATCAAGTGACAGTGGCCTATTGACACTGCACTTGCTGGGGGAGAAGTTGGGAATGCTATACTAATGTGAACGCTGGTATAGTGCTGATCTGATCAAAGAATAATGGCGATGATCAGCGACTTATAGCGGCGATCAGCGACAACCGCGGCGGGCATTCTGACACTAGCAGGGAACTGACTTGGGGTCACTGACATCCCCAGTGACACCAATACAGTGATCAGTGCAAAAAAAACCCCACTGACACTGTACTAATGACACTGGGGAGGAAGGGGTTAACATTTGAAGGCAATCAAAGGGTTAATTGTGTGAGGGGAGTGTTTTACTAGGGGGCAGGGGTGTGTGTTCTTCACTGTAACAGACTGATCCGGAAAGCTCTGCTCTGCTATCCGGATCAGTGTGTTGAAAACTGACAAGGAGGAGAGCTGCAGTGTAAACATTCCAGCCGTCCTCCCTGTCAGTGATTGCTGGTAATCACCGGGCTCCGGAGGGTAATCACCGGCCAGGACCCGGTGATTGATACCCATGGCCGCGATCAGCGGTGCAGGTAGGGTGGTTGCGCGCCTCCCGCGCTCCCCCTACCCGAATTTCAAAATCACGTATATATATGTGACTTTGCGCAGTGGTGCCGCCCTGCCGCAGTATATGTACTGTGGCTGGTAGGCAACCGGTTAATCTACCTGTCATGAATTGTAAATTTAACCCTATAAATAACAAGTTAGAGACCAACTCAACACATCATTCATATTTTGTGTGTGTGTGTGTGTGTGTAGGGGGAAGGTTGTTAAAGTGTCACAAATCAAGAACATAAAAACTATCAGTAAATGCTGTAGTACATACTGTTCATACTCACTCAGTCACTCTGGGATTCGTTTTTTGTATTCTGCAAAAAACCTGGTTGATCCTGCTGTTCTGGATCACCCCCTCCTGTCCATGTCCCCACTGCAATTGGGGATTTTGCAGAGCAGCATTGGCATCTAGTGCACATGCTCAGTTTTCAGTATATTTCTACCCTGAGCATTTCTTCCTTATCACATCTAAGCAGACCATGTGACTATAGAGTCACACATGTGGGTGTATACACAGTGGTAAATGACAGCCTACTTCCTCCCGCCTCCTCCATGCCAACAAACCAGCTGTACACAATTGAGGTGGGATATTACATCTTGAGTGATGGAGGCTTTACCTCCCTGTTATTCTAGGACACAGGCAGGGGTGGTGTGCCGCAGCCTGTGACTGGCAGAAATCTGCCCACACCATGTTATTACCAAACAATTTAAAGCAAACTCTCATTTGTATGCCAATTTAAAACAGTTTATTGACATGAAATATCCATTTTTACTCTGTATCCCAAAGGCAGTTTTTTTTGTTATTTTGACCACATGGCCAGCAGCAGAGAACTAGAACCTCCTCCTGCTTATGTTTCCCTGCAGACAGGCTGGGAGAGAGCTTTGTATCAATTAGGAAAAATGCACTTAGATTTTTTTTTCATTAAAATAATTACCGAGCCATCATCCACATACAGAAAGAGAAGGGGTAATATAAATTAAAAAGTGTATGCTTAGTCAAAACAAACCTTCTCAGCATCTGTGAAATCCTCAAATTAAATACAAATTCATGCTCCTGATTTATCCACCTTCATTTATTATTATTATTATTATTATACAGTATTTATATAGAGCCAACAGTTTGCTCAGCGCTGTACATTATAACGGGAGACAGTACAGGAGACAGTACAGTAACAATACAATACACGAGGGGTTCGAGGGCCCTGCTCCTTGGACCTTGCAATCTAGGAGGGAGGAGAGAGTGGTACAGGAGGAAACAGCTGTGGGGGATGGAGTGGTGGGAAGAGCGGAGGAGATCAGCAATTAGGTGAGGGCGGGGTAGGCTTCTCTGAAGAGATGGGTTTTCAGGGTGCGCCTAAAGGTGAGGAGGGTAGGTGACAGTCTGATGGATTGGGGTAGTAAGTTCCAGAGGATGGGAGAAGTCCTGGAGATGGGCATGGGAGGAGGAGACCAGGGAACTGGAGAGTAGGAGGTCTTGTGAGGAGCAGAGAGTGCGTTTTGGGTGGTAGATGGATATCAGGTGGGTGATGTAGTTTGGGGCAGTGTTATGAATAGCTTTGAACGTCAATGTTAATATTTCGAATTTTATGCGTTGGGCAATCGGAAGCCAGTGGAGGGATTGGCATGAAATCACTCCTCCATAATCCAATCCGTACCTCAAAAAGAAAAAAAATATACATAGTGCATTATTCCTATTTCATAGAGCAAAACAAATTCAAAACCCAGTGTATAAGGTGTTCAAACATTTTCACCCAGTGTCCACTCTATGTGGCTGTATTATATACTCTTACCCTATATAAATTTGTGTATAGCTTTAAATCCCATTCAAAAGCAAAATTCACGAAATCTGATGCTCCAAATACATCCTTCCCATCGAAAAGAACGTATAATAGTGTAATATCCTTTGCATATATTTAATAAGTGCTCCCCTCTTTCACAGCACTAGTGCAACGTGAATCCACTCGCCACCACCTGACAAACCATGCACTTTACCGGACTGCACAACCCACAAGCATAAATTATAAGTGACTTCCCTTATCCAGCACTATTCCGGCTTCCAATGTCATTATGGCGTCATAGCATGGGTCAGAAACAAAGGCCATATGGTATAGTATGTTTTTTAAATTGGGTCTAATTTATTAAATTTATGCATACAATCAAGAAGGAATAAAAACACATATCGCTTTGATACAATGACAATGTGTCCCCTCAGTAACAGCATAAAGCATACAGAACATCTCAAGATGGCCACTCCATGACTTCCGGTTGATATCTACATTTGACGTCACATCCTTTGACGCGTTTCGTCACTTCCGACTTCTACTAAGGATCTTTAGCAGTGTGCTTAGTATCACTTTTATTAACATTTGGATTCTTATCTCTCTAATGCCTTTACATTGCACATGGACACAGGCAAACAGCTATTTTTCAGAATAGCAAAAGGTAGGAATCTACATAGTTACATAGTTAGTCTGGCTGAAAAAAGACAAAAGTCCATCCAGTTCAACCATTAAAAAAAAGCATGATCCAATTTGCTCCTGCAGGGAAAATTCCTTCCTGATCCCCCGAGAGGCAATCGAATATTCCCTGAATCAACGTTACCTATAAATGTTAGTATCCAGTTATGTTCTGTGTATCCAAGAAACAATCCAGGCCTTTTTTAAAGCAATCCACTGAGCTGGCCAGAACCAATTATTGAGGGAGTCTATTCCACATTCTCACAGCTCTTAATGTGAAGAAACCTTTCCATGTTTGGAGATTACATTTCTTTTCCTCCAGCCGTAAAGAGTGCCCCCTTGTCCTCTGTGATGACCTCAGGGGGAATAACTCTACACCGAGTTCACTATATGAACCACTGATGTATTTATACATGGAGATCATATCCCCCTTATGTATTATACATGGTGATCATATCCCCCCTTATGTATTATACACGGAGATCATATCCCCCCTTATGTATTATACATGGAGATCATATCCCCCTTATGTATTATACATGGAGATCATATCCCCCCTTATGTATTATACATGGAGATCATATCCCCCTTATGTATTATACATGGAGATCATATCCCCCCTTATGTATTATACATGGAGATAATATCCCCCCTTATGTATTATACATTATTATATTATTATTATACAGTATTTATAAAGCGCCAATAGTTCACTCAGCGCTGTACATTACAAAGGGGGACAGAACATGTGACAGAACAATACCAATACAATGCAAAACATGAGGGGATCGAGGGCCCTGCTCTTTCGAGCTACATGGAGATCATATCCCCCTTATGTATTATACATGGAGATCATATCCCCCCTTATGTATTATACATGGAGATCATATCCCCCCTTATGTATTATACATGGAGATCATATCCCCCCTTATGTAGTATACATGGAGATCATATCCCCCCCTTATGTATTATACATGGAGATGCTCGCTTTAGAACCCACAGCTTGGCATTGTATGCCATTATTAAGCTTCTGATCTACCAGAACTCCCAGATCCTTCTCCACCATTGATTCCCCCAGTTGTACCCCCTTAGTATGTATGATGCATGCATATTCTTAGCCGCCAAGTGCAGAACCTTACATTTATCAACATTAAACCTCATTTGCCACATACAGTTGTGACCAAAATTATTCAACCCCCAATGCTGTAAAGGGGTTTAGGGACTATAGTGTACATTTGGAATTGTATTCAGAATCAAATCCTACAAGGACGTTGTAACTACCCAAATGCAACTAAAATGACATCAATTGTTTATGTAATACAGTAGTAAATGGTTCTTATGTGGTTTCTTCATTGCCACAATTATTCAACCCCTTAAAGACTACCACTCTGAAGAACAGAGGTTCATACAGGTGCTTTCCATCAGGTATTGAAAACACCTGTGGATGTCACCGAGCAGCAATCAAGCATAATAAGCACCAATTAGGCAGCTTTAAAATGACTGTGATACTCAGCTCCTTCTAGACATTTACTGGTGTGGTTACAAACATGGTGAAGGCAAGAGAATGGTCCAGGAAGACAAGAGAAGAGGTGATTTCTCTTCACAGGAAGGGCAATGGCTATAAGAAGATTGCAAAGATGTTAAACATACCAAGAGACACCTTAGGAAGCATCATTCGCAAATTCAAGGCAAAGGGCACTGTTGAAACGCTACCTGGTCGTGGCAGAAAGAAGATGCTGACTTCGACTGCTGTGCGCTACCTGAAGCGTAGAGTGGAGAGAAGTCCCCGTGTGACTGCTGAGGAACTGAGAAAAGATTTGTCAGATGTGGGTACAGAAGTTTCAGCCCAGACAATAAGACGCACACTGCGTAATGAAGGCCTCCGTGCCAGAACTCCCAGGCGTACCCCCTTGCTGTCTCCAAAGAATAAGAAGAGTCGACTGCAGTATGCCAAAAGCCATGTGGACAAACCACAAAAGTTGTGGGATAGTGTTCTGTGGACTGATGAAACAAAATTAGAACTGTTTGGGCCCATGGATCAACGCTATGTTTGGAGGAGGAAGAACAAGGCCTATGATGAAAAGAACACCTTGCCTACTGTGAAGCATGGTGGAGGGTCAATCATGCTTTGGGGCTGTTTTGCTTCTGCAGGTACAGGGAAGCTTCAGCGTGTGCAAGGTACCATGAATTCTCTTCAGTACCAGGAGATATTGGATGGAAACGTGATGCAGTCCGTCACACACCTGAGGCTTGGGAGACGTTGGACCTTTCAACAGGACAATGATCCCAAGCATACCTCCAAGTCCACTAGAGCATGGTTGCAGAGGAAAGGCTGGAACATTTTGGAGTGGCCATCGCAGTCACCAGACTTAAATCCGATTGAGAACCTCTGGTGGGACTTAAAGAAAGCAGTTGCAGTGCGCAAGCCTAAGAATGTGACTGAACTGGAGGCCTTTGCCCATGAAGAATGGGCGAAGATACCCGTAGATCGCTGCAAGACACTTGTGTCAAGCTATGCTTCACGTTTAAAAGCTGTTATAACTGTAAAAGGATGCTGTACTAAGTACTAAGATTGAATGTCACTTGGGGGTTGAATAAAACTGATAATGCTGTGAGCACAGAAAAGACATTTGTGGTTATTTCATTATAACTGTTATGTTATATTTGTCTGACCTACAAGTGCCTCTTTAATGTAAATGTAAGCAAGATGACTGAATGATCAAAAGCAATGTCAAACTGGCCAAAACACTCAATTTCAGTGGGGGTTGAATAATTTTGGTCACAACTGTAGTTGCCCAATTACACAGAGCATTGAGGATGGCTTGTAAGTTAAAGACATCCTGTAAGGACGTTATTCCACGGCACAGCTTGGTGTCATCTGCAAAGACTGAAATGGTATTTTTAATCCCAGAACCTATATCATTTATAAATATATTAAAAAGCAAGGCTCCCAACACTGAACCTTGGGGTACACCACTGACAACCCTAGACCATTCAGAGTATGAATCATTAACCACTACTCTCTGAATACGATCTTTTAGCCAGTTTTCTATCCATTTACATATGGATTTTTCCAAGCCCGTAGACCTTACTTTACACATTAGCCATGTGTGGGGAACTGTGTCAAACGCTTTTGCAAAATCCAAGTATACCACGTCCACAGCCCCCCCTCTATCCAAGTATACCACGTCCACAGCCCCCCCTCTGTCCAAGTATACCACGTCCACCACCACCCCTCTGTCCAAGTATACCGCGTCCACTGCCACCCCTCTGTCCAAGTATATCACGTCCACAGCCCCCCCTCTGTCCAAGTATACCACGTCCACCACCACCCCTCTGTCCAAGTATACCACATCCACTGCCACCCCTCTGTCCAAGTATACCACGTCCACTGCCACCCCTCTGTCCAAGTATACTACGTCCACCACCACCCCTCTGTCCAAGTATAAAACGTCCACCGTCACCCCTCTGTACAAGTATACCACGTCTACCGTCACCCCTCTGTCCAAGTATACCACGTCCACCACCACCCCTCTGTCCAAGTATACCATGTCCACCACCACCCCTCTGTCCTAGTATACAACGTCCACCGCCACCCCTCTCTCCAAGTATACCACGTCCACCACCACCCCTCTGTCCAAGTATACAACGTCCACCACCACCCCTCTGTCCAAGGTTTTGCTCACCTCCTCATAAAAAGAAATCAAATTTGTTTGCCAACTTCTGTCTTTCATGAATCCATGCTGTCTGTTGCTTAAAATATTATTTTCCAGCAAGAACTCATCTATGTGGTCTTTTATTAAACTCTCCAGTATCTTCCCAACTATAGAAGTTAAACTAACAGGTCTATAATCTACAACAAAGTTTGCTAAAATCCCTGCAATGTACATAGATCACCCAGAGGGGAATGCTTTTTTCTCAGCAAAAGTGGAGTTACTCTTTAATATACTACGCTAGTCTTCAAAACTGCAAAGTGAAGGAATTGTAGTTACAAATTAGAACTCAAAATTAATTATTTTAATGAGGTATGAAATCTGATGTGGTTACGTTGGTGTAATCCATTGTTTTATTTATCATTTTTGCTTTTTTGCTGCAATAAAAAATAACCCCGTTCAAGTCTACTTAGCACAATAAGCTCTCTAAAAGTACACAGTAGGTGCAGATCTTCTTTTTTATTAAAGTTCATTGCCAAAAGCATATGTTCCAAAAATATAAAATTACAATTACAAGTTTACAACTCTTAAACAGTTTCATTAAAATGCCAAATGTAAAACACTGGAATGAATCTCTGTTATATGACAAATAAACTTACAAAATTGAACCGCTGTGCTTAAATTTACAATTAGGGACATTTTAATTTTAGTTTAACAAGAGTCTCGAAATTGAAAAATCCTGTTCTTTAATACAGCGTATATTTCAGATCCTTAAGCTGCTGGTACCGCAGTGATATTGTCCTGAACATTTCCAAGAACTGTAAAAGCACCTTGAAATAATCAATTAGAAAGTCGGGGTTGATACAAGTGGCCGCGGTGCTGCCAGGACCACTGCTAAGAGCGAGTCTGTAATTATCAGTCAGCATAATTGCAGATGGATGTTACTGATCCCCAATCTCCTGCACACTTAATTAAAACAGAAATAGAATATGTAATAATGCACTCCATTCTCTTTATTTATTTTTTTGGCAACTTTTTACCTAAAAAAATTCAAGCTGAACTCTTAAGCAGATATATACTGTACGTTCTACAGAGATTTCTTGGCTGGATGGGTGACCATGGCACCACATGCTTTGTTAGTATAAACCAGGGGGTCTCAAAATTTTACAATACGAGGACCAAACCTGAAAAAAAATGAATGAATAAGTTTTCTTTTCCAATAAGTTTTATTTTTCAGTGAAAACCATAAATTGTTAAAGTGCAATCAAAATATACATTGCCGTACTCATTGCTCTTTATTTTAATCAACTTAATTGTCCTGAATGACTTAAAGATGCACCCTGGAATCATGTATGTCGTTTTAGTTTCGTAGATATTTGTATGGGTTTATGCCAGCCTCTCTCAACCATTTCAACACAGAGGAACCCTTGAAATAACATTCCAGGCTCAGGGAACCCCTGCTAAAAATTACTATAACGACAACTCATGATATTAAGATTGGAAAAAGTGCTTACTGTGGGGACATAAACAAAGCTCCAAAGTGCCGTGTCCTTATCATGACAATTGGGGCAGCACAGTGGCTAAATGGTTAGCCCTTCTGCCTGGCAGTACTAGGGTCATTGGTTCAAATCCCATTCACGGCACTACCTGCATGGAGTTTGCATATTCTCCCTGTCCCTGTGTGGGTTTACTGCAGTTCCCTCCCACACTCCAAAGACATGCTGGTAGGTTAATTGGCTCCTGTCTAAATTGTCCCTAATATGTGTATGTATGAATGTGAGTTAGGGACCTTAGATTGTACACCCCTTGAGGGTTAGGGACTGATGTGAATGTACAATATATATGTAAAGTGCTGCATAAATTGACGGTGCTATATAAGTACCTGAAATAAATAATAATAATAAATTACAACTGAAGAAAAAGAACCTTCTGGGCTTTATAGGCACTACAACAATAAGTTGATTGTCAGCTTACCTTACATACTGTATATCACAATAGAAGAACTGCCCAATGTGTTATGGGTGTGAATCTGATCACATCTACTAAGCAGAAACCAGCAGTCAAAGCAGTATATAGACATCATGCACTTGAAAAATGACACCTTGAATAATGACCATAAAGCTTCACCCCTCATGTCATGTGATTATTTTAATAAAAAAAACCACAGCTAGAATGGGCTGATAAAGCATACAGTCCTCTTTATATGCACAACTACTTATCACCTAAGAAGAGAATGGAGAGTTGGTTTATTGTTTGTTGTGCTATAAAGACTCCTTTCACCAGCCCCCACACCCTCTTACCCACTATTGTTCTCTTGTTGAATTTTGCTACACATGTCCAGAAGTGGCAAAAGAAAATAGGGAAAATGTTATCCCAATTTGCTAAGAGGTTTGGTGCTCCCTCTTTCCCTTCTGCCCTAGGCACAATGCCCGTATGGGGGCCCACGATTGTCATTATAGTAAATATCACGCTGCCAAGCTGCAGCTTCTAAAGCTAAATAAATACTTTCTGGTACTATAAGAGGTATAGACTCCAGACAGAGTGTAGCTGGCGAATAGAAATGCGCATGTGCACAGAAATATCCGGAGAATAGTGACCAGGCGTGCGCATGTGCACAGAAATGCACGATCGCGCACACGCATGGCAAATCTTGGTGCCAGACAGACTATTTAAAGGGTGCCTCTGCCTGTGCTTAGTGCTGACTGGTCTTCAGCTGTCCCCCATGTCCTGCTTGTTCCTGTGTAATTCCCTTGTTGCTGACCCAGCTTGTTCCTGACCTGACTCTTGATTCCTCTTCTGCTTGATACTTGTTCCTGACCTTGGCTCTGCTCCTGACTTTGGCTTGCTTATGATTTGGTACCTCGCTGTCCGCCCGTTGATGACCCTGGCTATTCCTATGACTTTGCTCCTGTCTCCCATCCCAGCTTCCTGCCTTGCTCTGGTGCACACCTGGCGATCTACCATACCAGCTTTGGATATCGCTACTGTTCCTGAATCAGTGGTTCACCAGTTTTTTAAGGACTCCAGCTGCAAGTTCTTCAGGCAACACCTGCTTGCACTCTTGTCCCCCTGGTCCCTAGACACCCTCTGTTTCACTTCAAGCGGGGTCAGGGCTAGTGACATAAGTGAGGCCGACCTCGTTATTTCAGTCTCCTATCAGGTACGTGACACAGAGGAACATTGACGAGGAGCAGATAAGGACTCCTGATGACATCAGACGCAAATAACAAAACGCGTAGGGAAGGGCTTCCGGTTTATGTCCCTTCCGCTTGGTGGAATGCATGTGGAAAGCAAATAGGAATTCTTAGTTGTAATTTCCTGCTCTTAACTCCGATGTTAGTGTGTTTTTATCTTCTTGGCTAATTTAATAAATATTATTGCACTATGAGGGGCTCCTGGAATACCATGGAGGTCCTTAAGGGCACAAAGACACTTTGAATACACAGAGGCATTATCTATACAAGGACCCAGGAGTTTTTTTTGTAAGGACTTGATGACCATATATCATCTCTGGAGGAGAAAATACCCATTGTAGCCAGCTGTTTTGGACTTCTTGTAACAAAGAGGTCAAAAGTTCTGGTGAGTGTGGTGTGTGCACTGTGCATGCGGAGGAGGATCACTTTATTATTTCTACTGTCACCTCACAAGATCACATGTTTGGACTAATTATAGTATTTTATGACACATATGGATTTGATTGCACTTTAATAGACACCGTTTAATGGTTCAAGGAACAAGGTCATATATCCTCCTTCTTTAGGGGATATTTTGTTTACATAAATGTGCTCTGGCAGTATAGTTCCAGCACTCGGTAGATTAACCTTTACTACTGCTCACTGCTGAACTTGAGGTGGCCTTGCTATTGTTTATGCTGATCTTGGTGCCTAATGTTATCTTATGCCTAGTCCTTACTGCTAATCACTGTGTATGCTAAATGGTGGTATCACCATTGGTATTTCATTTTGTGCTTGCCTAGTTACCAACCATAATGGGGTGAACATATACTGTATATTGAGTTTGCCTTTACTACTTGGTTTGGTGCCTGCTTTCTTTTATATATCACTACTATTGGATACTGAGTATTATTTTCAGTGTTTTCCCATGAAGCCACTGACTCCACCTCCCCTGCGGCACTCTCCTATGGAGGTCTCGTCTGGACCCATTCACCCAGATCGAGCAGTTGTAGAGGTGGTGGGGTTGGCATGCTCTTGTTACCGCTGAGCACCTTCCAGGTCCTCCCAAACCCCCCCTCTCTATCCTTCTCCTCCTTCGAGGCCCACTGCATCCGGCTCTTCTCTCCCACCCCTCTGAGGATTGCAGTAATCTATCGGCCTCTCAGACCCGTATCCCACTTCCTCTGCGATTTTTCCGCCTGGCTACCCTTCTTCCTTTCCTCTGAGCTACCCACCATCATCCTTGGTGACTTCAATATCCCTATCAACGTCAACAACCCAGCTACATCCCAACTCCTCCACTTAACCTCTTCTTTTACACTCACACAGTGCACACAGTCCTCCACCCACTCTGATGGGAACACCCTGGACCTCATTTTCTCTCATCTCTGCACCCCCCACAACTTCACAAACACCCCTTTCCCTCTCTCTGACCACAACCTCATTACATTCTCCGTCTCCCCGTCCTCAAACACCTCCCCCCCCAAACATCAAACCATCACCAGCCGTAACCTCCGCAACCTGAACCCGGCCCCTCTCCACTCTGCAGCTGACCGTCTTTACGACAGTATCCTTCCACTGTCCTGCCCTGACCTGGCCACTACTGCGTATAACAACTCGCTGTCAGCTGCGTTAGACTCCTTAGCACCCATAACCACACGCAGCATTAGACCCCGACTGCTTCAACCCTGGCAGAACGGCCACCCCAAAAATCTTAAATGACGCAGTTGCGCGCTGGAGCGATTATGGCGCAAAACCAGATCCCCTCAAGCGTTCACCCTTTACAAATCCGGCTTCCTTACCTACACCTCCTCCCTTCACGCCAACAAACAAGCCTACTTCGTAACCCTCATCAATACCCTCTCCACCTGTCCTCGCCGGCTCTTCTCCACTTTCAACTCCCTACTCCCCCCACCTCCACCCAGTACCTCACTCACCGCCCACAAGATTGCCAACCACTTCCAAAACAAGATCGACGCAATCCGTAATGCTCAATCTACCTCCCCACCTGGCCTCCCTCCCACGATAACCCCCTCAACTCTCCCCTCCTCTGACCCTGCAACCGCCCTGACCCCCACCACACCTAACATCCCGCACACTAAAACCTCCCCAACACTCCACTCCTTCAGCCTTGCTACCACTGAAGAGGTCACTAAGGGCTTCTCAGAAGCCCGCCTCACCACTTGCCGCCTTGACCCTGTCAATACACAACTCCTCCGGTCTCCCTCCTCCTCCATCCTACGCTCCATCACCCACATCTTCAATCTCTCCCTCTCTACTGGCACATTCCCCTCCCCCCTAAAGCATGCGCACACCACTCCCCCTGACCCCACCGACCTGAGCAACCTTAGACCCATCTCCCTGCTGCCATTTTCATCCAAACTCCTCAAGCGCTTAGTTTACAATCGCCTAAGCTCCCACCTCAATGACTACAACCTCCTCGATCCACTACAGTCTGGCTTCAATCCCCTACACTCCACCGAAACTGCCCTACTCGAAATCACTAATGACCTGCTAACCGCCAAAGCTAATGGCCACTACTCAGTCCTCCTACTCCTCGACCTCTCCGCGGCCTTCGACACAGTTGACCACCCCCTCCTCAATAAACTATACTCCCTCGGCATCAGAGACTCCGCTCTCTCCTGGCTCTCCTCCTATCTATCCCAACGCTCCTTCAGCGTTACCTATAACGCTGCCACCTCCCCCTCTCTCCCCCTCTCTGTTGGGGTCCCCCAAGGCTCGGTCCTTGGGCCCCTCCTCTTCTCCATCTACACCTTCCTTGGCCAACTGATACACTCCCACAGCTTCAACTACCACCTCTACGCCGATGACACGCAAATCTACCTCTCTACCCCTCGCCTCACCCCTTCTGTCTCCGCCCGTATCACCTGCCTACTGAACGACATATCAGACTGGATGTCACTCCACTTCCTCAAATTAAACCTTTCCAAAATCGAGCTCCTAATTTTACCCCCAGCCCGGGCCCCCCACCCTCTCCATCACGACCAACAACGCCACCATCAGTCCCACCCTGCAAGCCAAAGTCCTAGGTGTCACTCTAGACTCAAACCTGTCCTTCCAACACCATGTCCAATCGCTGGCAAACTCATGCAGGCTCCACCTCTGCAACATCTCCAAAATACATACGTTCCTAACCCCAGACACTACTAAACAACTCATTCACTCCCTTATTATCTCACGACTCCACTACTGCAACTCCCTCCTCACCGGCCCACCTCATCACAGACTATCCCCGCTTCAGTGTATCCTGAACAGTGGCCAGACTCATCCACCTCACCAACCGCTCCACTTCTGCCACCCCCCTCTGTCATTCCCTCCATTGGCTCCGATTGCCCAACGCATTAAATTCAAACTACTAACATTGACGTACAAAGCCATTCATAACACTGCCCCTAACTACCTTACCGACCTGATACCCAAATACCACCCAACCCGTACTCTTCGCTCCTCACAAGACCTCCTACTTTCTAGCTCCCTGGTCTCCTCCTCCCACACCCGACTGCAGGACTTCTCCAGGACTTCCCTCATCCTCTGGAACTCACTACCCCAATCCATCAGACTGTCACCTACCCTCCTCACCTTTAGGCGCACCCTGAAAACCCATCTCTTCAGGGAAGCCTACCCCACCCTCACCTAACAGCTGATCTCCTCCACTCCTCCCACCACTCCATCCCCCACAGCCACTTCCTCCTGTACCACTATCCCCTCCCTCCTAGATTGTAAGCTCGAAAGAGCAGGGCCCTCGAACCCCTCGTGTATTGTTTTGTTACTGTATTGTCTCATGTACTGTCCCCCACTATATTGTACAGCGCTGAGCAAACTTTTTGGCGTATATAAAGACTGTATAATAATAATATTGTACATTTGTACACTTAACCTGGTGCATAAGAGGGGCTGAAGCTCTTGAGAAGGTCAAAGCAAAGAACAGAGAACCCATCCTATCCAGTGGCTTTTATGGGGGTAGCGCTACAGATTTATTCTTTTTTCTGTTCTATTGGTTGAACTAGATGCACTTATTTCAATTTCTTTAACTAGGTAACGATACCTGCAGAGAAGGTAGGTTGACAAAGGAAAGTGGACAAAAGCTTGTGAGTGATTGGGGTCATACCTACAACATGACGTAAAAGCTGGTGTTATTTTAGATCTGTCATTTTTATAAATCGGTCATGATGCCCGTTTTTAATACAACTGTGGTTAATGAAGTTCTCTAACCACTGTGACAAATTTCTGATTTGTTTAGTAAGTACTGTAAGCGACCTGCATTCTGCTGACTTTTTTCCTTTCAGAGTATGCAGCAGGTTAATTTGTTTATCGGCTTTAGATGCTGCTGCATATGCTATTTCTGTTTCCTCAGGAAGTTAACCTTTATATTTCTTTAACAAGCTTGCCTCCCGCTGAAAATCCTCTTCTGCGGTGCCGTTTCGCGTACCCCGAGGAAGTGGTCAGTAGGGATGCAGCTAATTGGAAGTCTTGGAAGATGACTAGTTGCCTGCAGCATGGACTTTACAGCTGTTTGCTTCCTATAAATTTTGTACTGTATGTTACCTTTATTATCATGTATCAACATCACACCGGGGATTTCGATTTGTGTTTTTGCAATAAGTCAAGGTTGAGCGGCAATCCCTTTAGGAAGTCCAAGACTTATTTCTTCCTATAACATTGATCAGGAAAAAAAAATAGAAACGAGTGAGAGGCAAATAAACATATGCGAGGAATATGCTCAGGATTAATACCCAAGTCGGCGAGGTCACCAGAAGAGCGAGACAACATTCTGAGTCAGCCAGCACCCTTTAATGAACATGCTGTGCTCTGGGCTACACTACTTCCCATCTGCAGATCTAGTGAGCCACTTAAATAATAGAGAATGCTATAACTACAACTATCAAGATACATAATATCATATTGCCTGCAACTAGCAAACTGATTTACTCCATCTGTTTACAAGAGGGAAAGGACAGCTTCCTTTTTTCGTTCTTCTTTTTAAGGGTAATTCCATTTTATAATATGTTTTTTTTTTTTTTTTAAATAACTTTACTTTCATAAAGTTTTCTTTTAAATGACTCCCAATCCCCAAGACCCTAAGTACTTTACAATCATTTTTAGATTTATAAAGGAACTTTGCTGCAAGCGAAGTCCGCCTCCCAGGTGGCTCTGCCTTGGGTACCACCATTGTGGTGCATGGTTTAGTCTGGCGTTTGAGAGGCCATCAGTACATCTACGCATGCATAGGTGATTTTCTTTGCACATGTGAAGACAAGGAAGTTTTCCGATTTCCCTGGGGATCATATCCCCCCTTATGTATTATACATGGAGATCATATCCCCCCCGTATGTATTATACATGGAGATCATATCCCCCCTTATGTATTATACATGGTGATCATATCCCCCCCTTATGTATTATACATGGAGATCATATCCCCCCTTATGTATTATACATGGAGATCATATCCCCCCTTATGTATTATACATGGAGATCATATCCCCCCCTTATGTATTATACATGGAGATCATATCCCCCCTTATGTATTATACATGGAGATCATATCCCCCCCTTATGTATTATACATGGAGATCATATCCCCCCTTATGTATTATACGTGGAGATCATATCCCCCCTTATGTATTATATATGGTGATCATATCCTCCCTTATGTATTATACATGGAGATCATATCCCCCCTTATGTATTATACATGGAGATCATATCCCCCCTTATGTATTATACGTGGAGATCATATCCCCCCTTATGTATTATATATGGTGATCATATCCTCCCTTATGTATTATACATGGAGATCATATCCCCCCTTATGTATTATACATGGAGATCATATCCCCCTTATGTATTATACATGGAGATCATATCCCCCCTTATGTATTATACATGGAGATCATATCCCCCCCCTTATGTATTATACATGGAGATCATATCCCCCCCTTATGTATTATACATGGTGATCATATCCCCCCTTATGTATTATGCATGGAGATCATATCCCCCCTTATGTATTATGCATGGAGATCATATCCCCCCTTATGTATTATACATGCCTCTTATCAATTTAGTTGCCCTTCTCTGTACTTTCTCAAGTTCCCCAATGTTCTTTTTGTGAATTGGTGCCCAAATTATTTTTTTACATACTGTCACCAGTCAGTGTTCCTGATCACCGCCACACCAGATATATGATGACGCTGTACTGCTCTGGTGACAGCATGTAAAAAAAAAAACTGAAAAAAAAATTACAATGTCAAAAAACTCGCCATGCCTCTTACTAAATACCGTGAACTGTCTACTTTCCAAAAAGGGGTAATTTGGGAAGTATTTGTACTGTCCTGGTATTTTAGGGCCTCAAGAAATGAGATGAGGCTGTCAGTACATCAGGATTGATAGATTTTCATATATCCTCCTCACAAGACCTCCTTCTCTCTAGTTCCCTGGTCTCCTCCTCCCATGCCCGCCTCCAGGACTTCTCCAGGGTGTCACCCATCCTCTGGAACTCCCTGCCCCAACCCATCAGATTATCACCTACTCTCCTCTCCTTTAGGCGCACCCTGAAAACCCATCTCTTCAGGGAAGCCTACCCCACCCCCTGCTAACTTGACCGACCTCCTCCACTCTTCCTACCACTCCATCCCCCCACAGCTATCTTCTCCTGTGCCACCATCCCCTCCCTCCTAGATTGTAAACTCGAAAGAGCAGGGCCCTCAATCCCCTCATGTTTTGCATTGTATTGTTATTGTTATTGTTCTGTCCCCCATTGTAATGTACAGCGCTGAGCGAACTATTGGCGCTTTATAAATACTGTATAATAATAATAATAATAATAATAATATACTATGGTATACCATAGTTTGTAGACTCTATAGCTTAACTACAGACTAAATAATATACACTGATTTAGATTATTTTCACCAAAGAAATGTAGCAGAATACATTTTGGCCTAAATTTATGAATAAAGAACATTTATTTGCAAAATTGTATAACAGAAATGAAAAAAAAAACACTTTTGTTTTCAAAACTTTAGGTCCTTTTGCGTTTATTTAGCAAAAACAAAACAAAACTCAGTGGTGATAAATACCATCTAAAGAAAGCTCTATTTGTGTGAAAAACATAACAATTTCATATGGGTACAGTGTTGCATGACTGCACAATTTTCATTCAAACTGTGAGAGCGCTGAAAATTGAAAAGAGGCCTGGGCAGGAAGGGGGTGAAAGTTCAGTATTGAAGTGGTTAAGCAGACGAAAAGGGAGCAAATAAGAGAAGTTCATTGTTAGAGTTTTAAATATACACTTTAAATATAGACAAGGGTCAAAGCAGAACTAAACTCCTCAATCAATATTACCTATTTTTAATCTCTATGCTGCTAGCATTTGTAATCAAATAGGAAGGTACCGTATTTTCTTGTTTTAAACTTTTTCTTTACATTTCTTCAGTGTTTTTTAGAGACAGCAAAAAAAGTGTTTAGTTTCCGATTCATTCGTTAAGTCAATCATTTCGTTTCATCATATTTGTTATATTAAAATGATTTGTTTTCAGAATTCGTTTTGTATATTCAGTTTTGTATAGAAGTTATTTCGGAAGATTAATTTATTATGTTATTTCCGCAACTTGCTTGCAACTTCGATGCGACTTGCGTGTAACTTTGGCGAATCACAACAATACAGAGTGCGGCTCACATTATTGAACTTACAAAATCCTCTAAAGTTGCAAATGAATGAAACAAATGAATACGAATGAATTTGTTGATTTCGTTATCATTTATTTTGAATTTATTGAAATTTGTTACTATTATGATTCGAATATTTGAATACATCCAAATCTTCGAAAAACTAAAATTTCATCCGAATTTTGATTAGTAATGAAACAAATCACATATTTATTTATTTCAGGTACTTATATAGCGCCATCAATTTATGCAGCACTTTACATATATATTGTACATTCACATCAGTCCCTAACCCTCAAGGGGCGTACAATCTAAGGTCCCTAACTCACAATCATATACAAGGGCCAATTTAGAGAGAATCCAACAGGATCCAATTGTCTTTGGAGTGTGGAAGGAAACCGGAGTACCCGGAGGAAACCCATGCAGGCACAGGGAGAACATGCAAACGCCAGGCAGGAGGTGCTGTAGCTGGGATTTGAACCAATGACCCTAGTACTGCCAGGCGGAAGTGCTAACCATTTATCCATTGTGCTGCCCGTATATGTCTAGTATCTTCCTGGTTTCTGGCCTTCGGCCAATATGGTGTCATACATAAGATCCCATAAGTCTTCCTGGGCATTTTTCTTTCATCTTGAAGAGGTGACGAAGGACTTTCTCAGCTAAGCACACCCTCCTGTCTGCATATCTGAGCTAAGGGCAGATGGATTTCAGGAAGTAAATGGTACATGATTCATCTGCCCTTACTTAAGATGGCTGCAGCTAGAAATTCTGGGGGGAGGGAGGTTTCAAAGAATTAGTTCTCAACAAAATAAAACATGGAGACATGGAAGGATGGAGGAGTTTGCTGTGAATATTGACAACAAATAAATAGCTTTTTGGTTTGTGGTGCTCAAATACAGTCACAGAATATGTAAACCCAACATTTCATATTCCTGATACAGTGGATATAAAAGTCTACACACCCCTGTTAAAAAGTCAGGTTTCTGTGATATAAAAGAAGAGACAAAGATAAATAATTTCAGAACTTTTTCTACCTTTAATGTATCCTATAAACTGTACAACTCAGTTGAACAACCAACTGAAATCTTTTAGGTGGAGGGAGGTAAAAATAAAAAACTAAAATAATCTGGTTGCTTAAGTGTGCACACCCTTAAACTAATCCTTTGTTGAAGCCCCTTTTGATTTGATTCCAGCACTCAGTATTGGGTATGAGCAGGGGCGGACTAAACTCTGGCACTGCCTGAGGGCCTGGGGTTAGTAGGGGGCCCCATGAGATGCCCCTGGTACCTTTTTCATAGGCTTTTTTGAGTTTGGTAAAGGACACAGGAGCCCCATGATCCCCTATTGCCCGGGGGCCCCATGAGTTGTCAGTCCGCCTCTGGGTATGAGTCTATCAGCATGGCACATCTTGGCTTGGCAATATTTGCCTGCTCTTCCTTGCAAAAACACTCCAAATCTGTCAAATTGTGAGGGCATTTCTTGTGCACAGCCCTCTTCAGATCACCCCACAGATTTTTGATCGGATTCAGGTCTGGGCTCTGCCTGGGTCATTCCTAAACTTTCATCCTCTTCTGGTGAAGCCATTTCTTTGTTGATTTGGATGTATGATTTGGGTTGTTGTCATGCTGAAAGATGAAGTTCCTCTTCATGTTCAACTTTCTGAAGGTTTTGTGCCAATATTGACTGGTATTTGGAACTGTTCATAATTCCCTCTATCTTGACTAAGGTCCCAGTTCCAGCTGAAGAAAAACAGCCCCAAAGCATGATGTTGCCACCACCATGCTTCACAGTGGGTATGGTGGTCTTTTGGTGATGTGCAGTGTTGTTTTTGCGCCAAACATATTTTTTGGAATTATGGACAAAAAGTTCAACCTTGGTTTCATCAGACGATAACACATTTTCCCACATGCTTTAGGGAGACTTCAGATGTGTTTTTGCTAAATTTAGCCAAGCTTGGATGTTTTTCTTTGCAAGAAAAGGCCTCAGTCTTGCCACTCTACCCCATAGCCCAGACATATGAAGAATACAGGAAATTGTCATTACATGTACCACACAGCCAGTACTTGCCACATATTCCTGCAGGTCCTTTAATGTTGCTGTAGGCCTCTTGGCAGCCTCCCAGACCAGTTTCTTCTCATCTTTTCATCATTTTTGGAGGGATGTCCAGTTCTTGGCAATGTCACTCTTGTGTCATATGTCTTCACTGTGTGCCATTGTATATCTAATGCCTTGGAAATTCTTTTGTACCCTTCTCCTGACTGATACCTTTTAATAATGAGATCCCTCTGATGCTTTGGAAGCTCTCTGCAGACCATGGCTTTTGCTGTAAGATGCAACTAAGAAAATGTCAGGAAAGACCTTCTAGAACAGCTGAACTTTACTTGGGGTTAATCAGAGGCACTTTAAATGATGGCAGGTGTGTACTGACAACTATTTAACGTGATTTTGAATGTGATTGCTTAATTCTGAACACAGCTACATCCCCAGTTATAATAGGGTGTGCACACTTATGAAACCACATTATTTTGGTTTATGTTTACTCCCCCCCCAAAAAAAAAGATTTCAGTTCATTTTTCAATTGAGTTGTACAGTTTATAGGTCACATTTAAGGTGGAAAAAGTTTTGAAATGATTTATCTTTGTCTTATTTTTTTATATCACAGAAACCTGACATTTTAATAGGGGTGTGTAGACTTTTTATATCCACTGTATGTGCCTGCTGTACCGTGTACTTGTATGTAAAGTATCCTGTTCTCTTTGTATTGCTTCTTTTGTGTGAAATCCCTGGTGTTCTTGCCAGTCCCTCTGCTTTCCTATTAAAAACTTACTACACTAGGCATGAGAGCACAGCATAGTCAGTTATCTAGCTATGCTGGGAACTCAGCCTGCTCTCCTCCAATGATCAGACTAGTGCTGACACACCTCCCTGCACCCAGCCATTCACTGGGAAGCTCAGTGTCCTGCTGTTTCTCCTCCCTCACCTCTCTATGCAGCCGATAACAGAGGATATGTGATCACATTAAAAAAAAAAGAGGAAAAAAGTTATTTATAATGTTTTTTATATCTTTACACAAATATTTTATGATTAATTTCTATTTTAAACTGTATGGGTTATTTTACAAGGTGATGGTTAACATATACTTTAGGTTCCCTTTTAACTTGCTTGTATTGTATATTTTTATATTGTAGATTGAAATTATACATGATTAGAATAATGCAGGCAACACTGGTTTAAATAGAAAAACTAATATAATTTTACATTTTATTATACCTTAATAAAAAAAAATCATTAAATATTATGAATTGTTAAATTGTTTTCCACTATTTAATAAAGAAGAGTTTGTATTATGTGTGTTTCTGTGGTCTTAATTAAATTTTTTGGTGGATGAATGATCTAGAATCAAATTTCTGATTAATTTGAAATGTAAAATGAGTGCAAATTGTGTTAATGCTGTTGGTTCTTCAGTTTCTTAGGTAGAATCATAATCATAGTTCTGTCACTGTACTCTGTGACCTGCAAACACCGGTCAAATGGTTACATAATGTATGCAATGGTTTGTACAAGGAATGTTCCTTAGCTTAGATGGCCTGATATGTGAAGGACATCTACTAATTAATAAACTATAATCTCAATGCACTTTCTATAGAGGTTCTCTCTAATGGCAATGTCTGTAACCGTTCCATATTACATTGAAATTAATTACTGAATTACCATTGTGGATAGCAGGTTATATAAGAATATGCTAATGCAGTAGTGTCCTACATCATTATAATATTAACTAACCATCTTTAATTATTGCACCTATTATCCAACCTCAAGACTTCTGTTTCATCAGAGGGTAACTAACTATCCTGTTTCTTCTTTGATATAAAAATGAAAGTGGACACATCAAATTTCATGCTTAATAAAAAAATCTTACCACGGGCAAGTTTTATATAACGTCAAGCAGGAGCAGACTGACCATTTGGAAACTCGGGCACTGCCTGAGGGCCCGGGGTTAGTAGGGGGCCCCATGAGATGCCCCTGGTACCTTTTTCATAGGCTTTTTTGAGTTTGGGCAAGGACACATAGGTCCCATAATCCCCTATTGCCCGGGGGCCTCATGAGTTGTCAGTCCGCCCCTGCGTCAAAGTAATACTTGACCAAGGCCTAAGTAGCCAGGTGCTTGGCTAAGGATGGAGAGTGAGAGAAACACTGGCCAAACTGACCATTTGGAAACTCGGGCACTGCCTGAGGGCCCGGGGTCAGTAGGGGGCCCCATGAGATGCCCCTGGTACCTTTTTTATAGGCTTTTTTGAGTTTGGGCAAGGACACAGGGGCCCCATGATCCCCTATTGCCCGGAAGCCCCATGAGTTGTCAGTCCGCCCCTGCGTCAAAGTAATACTTGACCAAGGCCTAAGTAGCCAGGTGCTTGGCTAAGGATGGAGAGTGAGAGAAACACTGGCTGTAGCTGCTCTCTGTAGCTGCTACACTGTGGTGCTGAACTGGTTAACAACTATATCTGCAAAAAGAGGGAGCTGATGAGCAGGAAGAGTTCAATAGACTGAGCCAGGCAGCACTGTACTGTGGGAACTGTAATCCAGAGGAGAGAGACTCTACTGTAATCAAGGGCTTTTGAACTGCATTTCCCAGAGGGAGATTGCCAGGAAAAGGGGAAAAGCTGCATTTTCTCAGGCTGTATAGGGCACAGTTTAATTTTGTCATGAGGGAGCCCAGAGAGTGCACATTGCTGTCCAGTGTGTACCATCACTGGAGGCCTGAGCAGAATCTGCAGTGCTGAGTCCAGATGTGCCGACAATCAGAGTCATCTGGGTACAGAGCGGAGAGTGGACTAATCGCTGTGTGTGACTGGATGGGGAGCTGCAATATCCCTGGGACTGGAGAGCTGCCCCAGGATCTACTATCTGCTGCTAGAGAGACTGAGCCCTTTAGGAACTGACCATACAGTCATCTAGTAGCCTTATTGTTGCTTGCAAGCTTGGGGCTCCAACGCTAGCTTGCTGAAAAGTTAGGAGTTTTAAGTAAAGCAATAAAGAATGTAATATACAGTCTCTCCCCCATCCCACTGTATGTGGCAAACTTATCTTCAGTAATAATAATTCTAGTGCATTGATGGTCAGTCTAGGCATGAGATCAATCTGCAAATGCTCAAGGAACCCCCAGTAACCTTTGGAGCATCCCATAGTTCAGCAGAACCCTGTTTGAGAAAGGATGTGCAATATCACACTACACCGAACTATACCCAGCTATACCTAACATCAAACTATACCATACTACTTGAACCTATACCAACACCAAACTATGCTATACTCCTTGAAACTCTACCCACCACTAAACTATACCATACTACACCAAACTATACTATACCAAACTATACCATAATGCACTAAACTATCCCCAACACCAAACTATACCATACTATACCAAACTATAACCAACACCAAACTATACCATACTACACCAAACTATCCCCAACACCAAACTATACTATACTACACCAAACTATCCCCAACACCAAACTATACTATACTACACCAAACTATCCCCAACACCAAACTATACTATACTACACCAAACTATAACCAGCACCAAACTATACCATACTACACAGCAAACTATACCCAATGATACCCAACACCAAACTATATCCAACACCAAGAAAAAGTGAGAACAGGATCTCCAAATCTTGCAATAAATTCTTTTTTTTGCTTCAAAAGTACATCTTCATTCAAAAAATTAGTGCGACTGTGCAGTTTCCAGCATGACGTTGCTCTTTATCAAGCTGCAGTTGTAATACTGATATCACCAGATCACTCTATATACCTACACACAGGATGTGACTGCACAGGTGTGTTCCATATACAAAATTGCACCTGTAAATTCACATCAAGAAATCACTTCTATAGATCAAAAATAGAAAGTTTCTCATACATAATAGTACATTATTATTTGTTTGTTCTCAACTAACCAAAAAACAAAAAGAAAAATACAAAATTAATTAACCATCACCATAAATCCAAAGGCAATGATATCAGAAATCCATCATTTCACTCCATAATCATAACAATAGTCATGAATGCAACATTTATCTCAACATATTATAAGAATAAATATAAATCGTAGTCCCTGTTAAGACCAAATGGATATAATGTGTTCAGTTGATGAATCCACCATAACTCCCTTTGCTTTAACCTGAGCATTCTGTCTCCACCCCTTGTATCCTTTTTATTTCTTCCAACACCATGAATTTCAAATCAGTATCTTTATGATCACGTTCCATGAAATGTTTCGGGACAGGTAAACCTGGTTGCTTAGCACGAATAGAAAAACGATATTGTGCTATATAGTCATTTATTTTTTGTGTTATCTCCCCAACATAATTAAATTGCATGGACACAATAATAAGAATATAAGATGTTTGACATGTAAGGAATCCCTGAATAGTGTATCTATGACCATTATCAGGGCAAACAAAAAACTCCCCTTTTCTCATCCACTTACACTGAACACAGTTGTGGCATGGGAAACAGCCATTTCTTCTACAGCGTAAAAAGGTTCTTGTTCACTCACTTTTTTTCTTTTTTTTTCTGAAATCTGAATGTACTAATACATCCCTTACTGATTTATTTCTGTGGTAAGCCTTTAAAGGTACTTGTTGGAAATAGTCAATGTCAGGATCATTGTAATAAGGACCAGTGTTTTTTTATAGTTCTAAAAATTATTCACTGTGACTATGGTATTGCATAGAAAAGGGTAAATGTTTATTTTGCTGTCTCTCATTTCTGATTGGGATTCCGTGTTCATGCTGGGGGTTCAACTTATCAAGTTCCTGTTGTATGAGATACTCTGGGAAACCTCTGTTTCTAAATTTCTAAAACATCTCTCCTAATCTTTTTCTACATCTCTACCTGCCCATCATCAAACTATACCATACTACACCAAACTATACCCAATGATACCCAACACCAAACTATGCCATACTACACCAAATTATGCCCAACACCAAGCTATACCAGCCTTTCTCAACCAGGGTGCCCAGGCACCCTGGGGTGCCTTGAGGTTTCTTCAGGGGTGCCTTGGCAAGATGTCTAAAAGTTACACAAAACATGTATTCAAGCCAGTTGGTGGAAGAAGCCTGACTTTTAGTTACACAAATCCACAGGTTTTCATTGTGCGCCATTATGACCTTCTAGCCACCGGCATCCTGATAACTAATGACATCGTGAGTTAATAAGGAGGATGTCAGTTGCCTGCACAGCATCCTTGTTTGACCCTCCCCTTTCCCTCTCCATCAGTGCTGGGGTCACATGTCAGCTCAGTGATTGAGTAAAACTGAGAGAAACACTGGAATACTAGTTAGGACCAGTGTGAAAAAGTGTATTTGATTTGGAAGAGTGAATCATCTCTAGCATTGGGTGTCTATGTGTGGATGTTGCTGCGTTATAGAAAACTATTAGAATAGTTTTTTACATTTTATAATGGGACTTTCCATAATTTTAAAGGGTGCCTCGGGAATGTCCATAATTTTAAAAGGTGCATCGGGACTGTCCATAATTTTAAAGGGTTCCTTGACTAAAAAAAGGTTGAGAAACACTGAGCTATACCATACTACACCAAATTAAACCCAACACCAGTCTATACCATACTACACCAAACTATACCAAACAATACCCAACACAAAACATACCATACCAGACCAAACTATACCCAACACCAAGTTGTAACATACTACACCAAACTATACCCAACGATACCCAATGCCAAACTATACCCAACACCAAGCTATAACATACTACTCCAAACACTACCTGACAATATCCTACACCAAACTATACCAAAATATACTCAGCGCCAAACTATACCATATTACACCATACTATACCCAACACCAAGCTATAACATACTACAGCAAACTATACCCAATGCCAGGCTATAATATACTACACCAAACTATACCCAAGGATAGTAAACGTATTAAATATATATATAAATCCTGAAAGGTGTCTGTCTTGCTCTCTCTCAAACACCACAAATCATCGCGCCTATGGGTTCACACTAGATACCATAATATATTAAGATGGGAGCTGCTACTATCAACCCACTGTAAATTATAATCCAAATATGTGATAAAATTAAATATAATAAATATAAAAATTAACCACAAATAATAGCGCTAATCTTAAACATAAATAAATAAATACTCCACCAAATATGTGCATTACTTAATAAATTATATAGAAATAAAGTGTCCTCATAGAGTCCATTCAGTAAAGTCCACACATCAATATTGCATATGATCCTCAGTAAATGAAGCTATGAAGTCTTCCATCACCAGTGCAAACTCCAGTGCTTTAACACCCCATCAAATTGCACACTCACCAAAAGCTGGTGAATAACCAGCATATCTTTGTTTATCCAACACTCCACAGTTTAGCTCCAGCTTAGAGACATCCAAAAAACTCCATATAGTACATGTAGGTAGAAAAATACTCGCCATAGTGCAATAATGTATATAAAAATTTATTCTAATACACCCTCCATAAAACCGCACTCACATTGGATCAGAAATATTCAAGCATTTAAAATCCTTAGCACGTAAGAGCATCCAGCTCTATCAGCAGGGTCTCACCAGCCTGCCTGCAACCAAGATGGTGTTGTTGTGATCACGTGATCCGGACACATGGGTTGGCGTGCGTGGTGACGTCAGTATTGGCGAGTATTTTTTCTACCTACATGTACTATATGGAGTTGTTTGGATGTCTCTAAGCTGGAGCTAAGCTGTGGAGTGTTGGATAAACAAAGATATGCTGGTTATTCACCAGCTTTTGGTGAGTGTGCAATTTGATGGGGTGTTAAAGCACTGGAGTTTGCACTACTGATGGAAGACTTTATAGCTTCATTTACTGAGAATCATATGCAATATTGATGTGTGGACTTTACTGAATGGACTCTATGAGGACACTTTATTTCTATATAATTTATTAAGTAATGCACATATTTGGTGGAGGATTTATTTATTTATTTATGTTTAAGGGTAGCGCTTTTATTTGTGGTTAATTTTTATATACCCAAGGATACCCTACATCAAATTATATCATACTACACCAAACTATACTCAACACCAAGTTACAAGACACTAAACCAAACTATACCAAACGATACCGAACACCAAGCTATAACATACTACTCCAAACTATACTCAACACCAAGCTATAACATACTACTCCAAACTATACCCAACACCAAGCTATAACATATGTCAAACTATACCCAAAGATACCCAAAACCAAACTATACTATGCTACACTATACCCAATGATAACCAACACCTATACCCAACACCAACACCAAACTATACCATACTACTTGAAACTATATCCAACACCAAACTATGCTATGCTACACTATACCCAATGATAACCAACACCTATACCCAACACCAACACCAAACTACACCATACTACTTGAAACTATATCCAACACTAAACTATACTATGCTACACTATACCCAATGATAACCAACACCTATACCCAACACCAACACCAAACTATACCATACTACTTGAAACTATATCCAACACCAAACTATACTATGCTACACTATACCCAATGATAACCAACACCTATACCCAACACCAACACCAAACTACACCATACTACTTGAAACTATATCCAACACCAAACTATACCATGCTCCACCAAACTCTATCCACACAATAAAGTATATATATATATGATCTAGTACTCTCTGTTGCTGAATACTGAATTTTCATATTACAGATATCACATTCCTTTATTGGATATATTGTAGCTGATGGAGTGGAGCCCTCTTGGTGCTTGTATTTAAGGCCTTTAGTGATGGCTCTTTTTATAAATAATGTCATTCAGCTTCAATATGCAATATGAAATGTGCAATGTGGTAGAACGAATATCATGGACATTTATTTCCATACAATCAGCACTGAAAAATGAAGAGTGCAATCAATGGCATCAATATTCTACTCGTCGGTATGAGTGATTTGCAGGTAGTTTTTGACAGTTGCCTACAAATCGCTCTCATATTTACAGCATTCCTTGTGTCTCTAGTGCCCTGCTAGCAATAAGCATAGCAACAAGTTAGGAAATCTCACATTAGTCATAATAAATATTTTCAAATCCACATAAACAAACAGTAGCTGTAAGTATTGAGTTTTTTTTTCACCAACTTGAACATTTTGCTACTTGTCTTTACAATAGCAAACTTAATCAGGAAGAAATAATTGGGTTTAAAGCGGTCGGCTTGAGTTTATATACAGCCATCCGTACAAGGCATGCCTTCATAATCTATCCACTTGATTTATTGCACAATGCATTCTATCAAAAATATTTCCATTGTACCTTCCAGGCTAACAAGAAAACTTTTTCACACAGTCAAGGCATTGTGTATTTTTTAATTAGCTAGGAAAACAACTTCTTTCGAAAATGTCAATGTATACCGCGAAAAAGGGAAGATCATGACATTTCTCCTGCAGAAAGACAACAACAAACAAAGGTAGACATTTGTACAGACGACAGTATTGAACAGAGCTTGGAGTGTCAATAAGAATCCTGCTCAATATAAACGTTGGGACTTCACTCATTAAACCTAATTATGAGGCCCTGGCCATATCACAGGGGTGGCTTATATGCCATTGGCACCTACATTTTTTTTACCGTATGGTAGTTGATATTTTTTCCATATTTTGATAGGTAAAAAGATATTTTATGCATTAACACATAACCTTCTGTATAACACAAAGTGTAGCAATTATAGTTCAGCTTTTGCTAAATTGAAGCACTGTATGTCTGAAAGTTTACAGTGGTTAATTAAAGCGGAGTTCCACTCACTCTGTAAAAAAATAAAAGTCAGCAGCTAAAAAAATTGTAGCTGCTGACTTTTAAAAAACAACCACTTACCTGTCCCACCATCCCGTGTTGCCCCCACCGCAGCCCGTTTCACTGGCTGTCCTGTATTCCTGCTTTTTCAGTGTGGGCTGGGTGCCCACTGCGCATGCATGAGAAGTTCTGAGCTTCATGAATGGTCCTGTAGTCTTCTGGGACCTGTCACGTGTCCCACAAGACTTCGGGGAGGGAGGGTAGGAGGACAACTTCCGTTACCGATCGCCTAGGCGATCGCAGCGGAAGTGGGAGCGGGTACCTGTCAAATTCAGGTGCCTGTTCCCCCCCTGCTCCCCAAAGGTGCCAATCCTTAATAGGGAGCGGGGAACCAATCTTTAAAGCGGAATTTCCCCTTTTGGGTGGAACTCTGTTTTAACGAGTTCCAGTGCAGGCCAACTCAGACATTTCTCGCATACATAGAAAACAATCAGCATTTTCTTGCTAGAAAATTACTCAGAACCCTCAAACATTATATTTTTTTAAGCAGAGACCCTGGAGAATAAAATGGTTGTTGTTGCAATTTTTTTTATGTGCTCACTGCCCAGAATCATAGAGCTCAATTGGCATTTGCCATTGAACACCAGAATTGGCAGGTCCACCACTGGTGCCCTGTGCTTTTCACAGATGAGAGCAGGTTCACCCTGAGCACATGTGACAGGTGTGATATTGTCTGAAGAAGCCATGGAGAATGTTATGCTGCCTGTAACATCGTTCAGCATGACCATTTTGGTGGTGGGTTAGTGATGGTTTGGGGAGGCATATCCAAGGAGGGACACACAGACCTCTACAAACTAAACAATGGCACCCTGACTGCCATTAGGTCTCGGGATGAAATCCTTGGACCCATTGTCAGACCCTACGCTGGTGCAGTGGGTCCTGGGTTCCTCCTGGTGAACGACAATGCCCGGCCTCATGTAGCGAGAGTATGCAAGTAGTTCCTGGAGGATGAAGGAATTGATACCATTGAATGGCCCCCTAGCTCGCCTGATCTAAATCCAATAGAACACCTCTGGGATATCATGTTTTGATCCATCTATCGCCGCCAGGTTGCACCTCAGACTGTCCAGGAGCTCAGTGATGCCCTGGTCCAGATCTGGGAGGAAATACCCCAGGACACCATCCGTTGTCTCATTAGGAGCATGTATACAAGCACCTGTGGGCCATACAATCTACTGAGGACCATTTTGAGTTGCTGCAATGAAATTTCAGCAAAATGGACTGGTCTGCTGCATCATTTTTTCACTTTGATTTTTGGGGTGTCTTTGAATTCAGTCCTCTGTAGGTTGATAATTTTCATCTCCATCAAACGAAGGGGCATCCTCTTGTTCCTAAGACATTACCCAGTCCATATCAGTATAGATATCCAGCGTGATATTTTTCCTCATTGAGATCTGATGTGTTTTCAAAGTGTTCCTTTAATTATTTAGAGCAGTGTAGACACCTAACATGTCACACTTTAAAATTATGTACGCCAAACGGTGCCAAACTATGGTGCCTGTTCATCTTCAAAGGTGACGCTTTAAAAACCTTTTGTGTTTGAGCCAGGGGGAGGGTTTCACTTTAAAGTTTAAAAAATCTTATTATATATTTTATTTAAAAATGTTTTGCCCTGTACCTTTATTTTTTTTATCAACTTTATTGCTATCACAAGGGATGAACAACATCCTTTGTGATAGCATGGGCCATGACAGGTCTTCTTGGTCACATCCTTACCAGGCTCCTCGATGGAATGGGAGAGCTTGGTAGGCAGGGATTTTATTCAGTGGGAATGTGGGGGATGGCAGTTCTGGAACCTCTAGCACTGGATGTATGTAATGGCAAGGTATCACGTACCTGGTGTTAGAGGCCAATGGAGAGAGGACTTCCCTTGCGACTAAGTTCCAGACTCCCTGGATATGGGACAGCAGGAGTCGGGCCCAAAGTAGCACAAGTCGCCTGTAAGAGTGCTTGTCAGAGGTACACCCAGGAGCGCAGCTGATGCACTGGAATGGTGTCTGAAGATAGGTGGCGCCCGTGAGAGGTATGCAAGCCTTCAGGGAAACAGATGACCACAGGATAGTTGGTTCATAGCCAAGGTCAAGTGCCAGGTGGAGATTGGAGCAGACGTAGTCAATAGGATAGCCAGGGTCATACACAGAAGAGTGGGTGAGAATATTCGTTAGCCAAGCCAGGGTCAGGTCAGGAGTCAGGCAGAGAAGACAGGTCCAGCAGTAAACCGAATCGGTAACAGGAAATCACAATAGCAAGGGAACATGGACAAAGGTACTGGGGAGCCAGAGATCAACCAGCAATTTGAGGGAGTGATGGGCCTCCTTATAAAGGCTATCTGTTGCCAAACTGAGCCAATGCGTGCGTAACTATGCACCAGTGTGCATGCGTGTTCTGGCTCGCATCCGTGAGCCAATGCACATAGATTTTCTCCAACGTGCACTTCTGCAGCCATGCAAGGTACTGGCAGGAATGCCAGGTCTTCCAGTACCTCTGCTGTGGACAGAGCCCTGACACAAGGGTTTCTGAGATGAGCTGAAGGGTCTATTTAATGCTTGGCGCTAGGGTATCTATTGTTGCTGGAGGAAATATATTTTTGAGTGGGGGGGTGTCTAATGTATCTTGGGGATCATTTGTTCCTGGAAGGGATCTACCATTGAGGGAGTGGTCTAATATTGCTGGCTGCTGAAGGCTTTAGAGATCTGTTGTTGCTGCCGGGAATCTTTTGTTGCTGGGGTGGGGAGATCTGTTGTTGCAAGTGAGTCTATTGTTGCTGGCTGCAGGAATCTATTTTACTGCTTTTCTTGTTGTCAATAACAAATTTCAAATTACTTACCACAACAATGTGATCCTTAGTTGTGTATTCTCTAAAGTGGGCAGTACTGGGAGGTTGGTAGGAGGTGGAATCAAGGGACAGTGTTCAGAGGTGGGTAGGGGGCAGAGGTGGGGGTGACTCAGAAGGGGGGAGTTCCTGCACCTATTCTATGAGAAAAAAAGCCCTGTTGGTAGGAACACACCCCCTTCCGCTGCCTGTAAAAGTAATGCAGCGGCTGTAAAGGTAAGTTTGTGGTCAGGGTATTATTATTTATATAGCTGAATAAATCTCAATTGTGTGTGTTTTCGGATGGCTTTTGCAGTCTTTTATCTTTTCTCCTCTCCTTTAATTAATTTTTTGTTTTTTGCTTCTTGTTTATCTTATATGACATAGTAGGGCAGCCAAATAATGCACGCCTTTGCTTTTTAGGGGATGCCAGAAATTGATTGCTTACCTTGACTGTCTGCTCTGCAAATCTAAGAACCGAAGCGAAGATTTGTAATAATGCTGTATATATAGTAAGGGCATTTTAAAGCCACATTCCGATGTCTCGTAGGATTAGGTAGTTTCCCCAATACTTGCCAAAAATTGGGTCAAATATTATTGCTGCAAAACATAACACTACATTTAAGACCAATGTGGACCTCACTCTTAAAAAAGATGAGATGACTCTATGAGATGTAGGATGCATTCATTCATTCCTATTGGAAGGCCATCAGTTATTGGCCTCAAGGCTTGACAGACCCATTTTTTGTGTGCTTCTAGCTGCAATCACCACAGGTGTTTTGCTGGCTTTGTGAACAGGCATGAATGGCTGTGGCCACCATAAATGCAGTGTTGGGGCTTGGCGGCTGCAGCTATCCACTTGCAATTATCAACAGCAGGAATTAGTGGATTCCTGACACTGGGATTTGCACTGTGCCAAATCGTCCGTGCGAGTGGAGCCTTAATATTTGCACACCTTTTGTTGTGCTTTACCTTGACTGTACTAAGCTGATTTAAGCTGGAAATTAAATTTGCACTTCAATGTATGGTCAACTGTATGGTCATTATTATTAGTAGTCCAAAGATCAACCAAGAGGCAGGATGGCAGCACAGGACTGCAAATTCTAGAATATATTGTAAGCATTCTTATGCTATGCAGTTATATAGCATAGCAGAACTTGGCGAACAACAAGAGTGTATGTTTTACTCTAGAAATTTAAGTAAGACCTGTATAAAAGAAAATGGATAAGGATTATTATTATTTATTTATTAATTATAGGTACTTATTTAACCTCCTTGGCGGTATGATTCTTTCCGATTTTTTGTGCTGAAAGCGGTACCATTTTTTTGCATGGAAATATGTAGTTTTTTATTGTAGGCTGTAATTTTTAGGAATAACTCACTGAAATCTGTCCGAAGAAGAGTCTAGTAAACATTCCGGATATGATAAAATTTGAAACACGAAATCATAAATTAGAATTTAATAAATAATCATAAAAAATAATAATATAATAATAATAAATTTAATTCAATAATATAATCAAACCAAAACACTGAAATTTGAAATACAGAGGCAAATTCGCACATCGCTGAGCAAAGTAGCAGAATCGTTTTCAGTGTCTGATGACGAATTTCCCCACAAATCATTATCACTCAATTCTGCAAGTGGTTCTGATTTACTATCGCTGTTCTAAAACCGCTTTTGACGTAAAGGGACGCTTTTTGGACGCCATGGACTTTTCTAAGTTTCCAGGCAGAAAGAACAGTCAAAATGCAGGCAAGGGACAGGACAAAGCACTCGGGACAAAATGTATGTGAAATGCATTGAAATAGCAATGACAGCAAAAATGAAATTTTTAAAAAAATTAAAATTTCCCGCCGGTTTCGGTGCCCGTACGTCCCGACGTCACAGGGACTGGAACACGGAAGCCGGATGCCGGCATTGGCTGGAGGAGATGGCCGGGGACGCTGCAGGGGACACATCGCGGGAGCGAAGGACAAGGTAAGTGCTGCAGGGACTCCCAGAGCAGCGCCGCATGGTAAGCCCGAGTGTAGCTCGGGGTTACCGCTTTTGGTATAGAAATTTTACCCCGAGCTACACTCGGGAATACCGCTAAGGAGGTTAACGCCGTCAATTTACGCAGCACTTTTGCATATATATTGTATATTCCCATCAGTCCCTGCCTTCAATTAGCCTACAATGTAAGTTCCCTAACTTACATTCATACATACACATTCTAGAACCAATTTAGACAGGGGGAGCTAATTAACCTACCAGCATGTCTTTGGAGTGTGGGAGGAAGCCCATGCAGGCACAGGGAGAACATGCAAACTGCAGGAAGGTGGTGCCGTGGTTTGGTACTCACACCAACAACTCTTGTTTTGCCAGGCAAAAGTGCTAACCATTAAGCCATTGATCTGCATGACTAGAGGGAAGAACAAGTCAGAAAAGGGTTCAATGTAGAAGGGGTGTAGATCTTACCAGATTGAAGGCTGAAGGTCAGATGGGCAGGGTGGAATCACAAGGGCTGTTCTTGTGAAGGATGCTGGGTATTCATTCCTGAAAGTTCTGAAGAGCGAGTTTCCCCACCCACCATTGAATTGTGGTTAACTTCAATTCAATTCAAGGATTGGGGGGAAATTGGGGAAACTATTAATTGTTTGTTGTTATGATAGCATGATGTTATTTTCTTCATTTTGTAAATGAAATGGCTAATGTGGCTCTTTAACCACTTGGCTTTATCCCCTTCCTGACCAGGACATTTTTTTGCTATACGGCACTGTGCTATTTTAACTGACAATTTCTTAGTCATGCAAATAGAGTTTTCTTTTGGTGGAATTTGATGACCACCATTTAATTTTATTATATAAATGAAAAAATAACGAAAGGTTTGGAAACAAAATATATTTTTTATTTACTTTCTGTTATAAAATATATCCAATAGAACATAAACTTAAATTTAGGTCAAAATGTATTGTGCTACATATTTTTGGTAAAAAAAATCCCAATAAGCGTATATTAAATGGTTTGCGTGAAAGTTATATCGCCTACAAACTATGGTATATATACTGGAATTCCTATTTATTTATTTTTAAACTAGTAATGGTGGTGATCAGCGACTTATAGATATTGTAGCGGGCAGTTTCACACTAATTGACATTTTGTGGGAACTAATTGCCACTGACATCTCCAGTATCACTAATACAGTGATCAGTGAAAATAATATACACTGACTCTGTACGAATTACACTGGCTGAGAAGGGGTTAACATCTAGGGGCAATCAAAAGGGTTAACTGTGTGCCTAAAAGTGCTTGGTGTGTGTACTGTGTGCTGATTTTAAGAAGGGATGTGCCAGTTTTTATTCCCTGCTTTGCAGAGAAACAAAAACCGGCACATTCCCACTGTCAGGACAGAGCGCTGTGTTGTTTACAATCACAGAGCTCTGTCCTGTCATCTGTTTCGCCGATCAGTGGGTCCTGGTCATCAATCATTGGCCAGGACCTGCTGATTTGCATGTGCTGTAAGCAGGGGTGGACTGACAACTCATGGGGCCCCCGGGCAATAGGGGATCATGGGGCCCTTGTGTCCTTGCCCTAACTCAAAAAAGCCTATGAAAAAGGTACCAGGGGCATCTCATGGGGCCGCCTACTGACCCCAGGCCCTCGGGCAGTCCCCGAGTTTCTAAATGGTCAGTCCGCCCCTGGCTGTAAGTATACACAGCACAGCTGGGCAGCGTACATGTGCGTACCCCCTACCCAGAGGAGCTGGATCATGTATTAGATACGAGAGCCAGCACAGAGAGGTTACCTTTCCACCAGACTCCTACATGAGGCAGCCAGCAAGCGGTTAAAACCATGTCACCCAGTTTCTGTTATTATTTTAAGGGTTAATAGAAGGACCAAGGTTGACAAATCCTTTAGTCATGTGAATATGTTCAGTACAATTGAATAGAGAAATTAAAATTAAAGGAAAACATTAAAATGTAGGGAAACAATGACAAGAGCATTACGAAATAAAACTAACACTGTAATTAAGACTTGGCCTTGCATCTCCCATTGTTTTTTCGTTTCCAGGCTATTGTGAAACATTATGTTCTTTAATTATTCATATCCCACATAGACTTATACCTGAACATACTTTTAAAAACTAGTTGTGAAGGCTGTGGGGTTCCGTGAATAATACATTTTTACTTCATATTGGGAAGATGAAGGCTGTATAGAGTGACCCCATTTTAGTTGGTATATCAATAATGGAACAGTTTCAATTCAGAGAAAATGGAAAAATGTGTGATTTTGGCATTATCCCACAGCCTTTGCTTCTGAAATAATTTATGGAGTACTTTCCTAAATGGTCATAAAAAAATGTTATGTTACAAGCCGTAACTCTGGCTGTAAGAGAAAATGTCTCTCAAGCTGGATGTTAGAAGAGTTCCACGGTCTTTATGGCGAGATTCTATTATTTAAGGGTGTATTTTCTGCTGATGTAGCAGTTGATGATTGGGTATTACCAACAGTACTCAAGACAGCATTTAATTTATAGCTATAATACAAGATGATATTATTCATCTTCCTGGATGTGACAGCAGACTTGTTCTGGAGCATGTATTAAAGATACACTATATCCATTTTTGTTACTCCAGGAAAAAGTAAAAAAGCTTAGGTATTTCCAACATGATTAATATTCTTTTTTTTTTTTAATTAGGTGTATTCATTTCTAGCAACAGCCCCATAATTACTATAGATTGCTATACTGAAGGTCACACAGTCTGCAAATATAAGGTATTACAACTTTAATTTGATTAGAGTCCAAGTCCAAGGATGCATAGGATCACTCCAGGGAGTATGTTACAAGCATCAATGTCATTTTCCCACAAATACATACTTGGTTGTTGGGGTTTTAGAGTTAAAAATGGCATGCACACCCTAAAATTTTATATTGCTTTAAATATAGACATTCCAAGCAAATTGATAGGTTTGCTTGAAGGTGGGGCCTCGAACAAGGAACTTACTTGGAATGGACCACACACAGAGTTTTTGCACTGTAGTAGTTTTATAGTAACTGTAGTAAATAAATAGAAGAACATTATGGCACACTAGTGAACAAATCAGTAATATGAATTATAGTAGTGTTGCCAGAGAATGGGCTCTGCTGGAGGCTTGGAGGTATTGAGAATAATTACTTTGAAAGTGGTCCTCAGCAGGTTCTTCTGTACAAGACTGTGTCCATTAATCTGACCCTACTTGCCAGTAAACTTTCTCTGCGCTACGCACTGTTCCTAAGCAGTGGGTTCCTCACCCTAACCTTTCACTTGCCCAAGCCAAGCCCAAATAAGGGGGATCCCTTATATTAAAGAAGGCCACCTGAACTCATGCAGGAACCTGGCATCAAATCAAATATTTTCCTTCCCGAAGAAGACTAAAAGAGTCTCTAAGGGGACAATTTCCCTTAACAGGCTTCCCTTCCCCTGTAGCATTGGCACAGTGCCACCTACAGAAAGAAAGAATACCTGCACCTGCCTACATGCTTGACAGGACACTCTTCTTCACCCACAGATATTTTTGCCATGCTCTTCCACAGCTCTCTTCATCTATCAGAGACATGGGCCTAAGACCCATGTAAGCACAGGGTTAATGACTTTCTCTCCCCAAGCAAATTTTTGGGCCCGTGGACAGGCGGCTCAGGCCTGAGCATTGCATCCTAGGAGTAAGGGTAGTAGGTCACATGCTCCTCATAAAACTGGAAGTGCTGAATATTTCGGAAGCGTCCGAGAAACAAGCAAAACTCAACAAAGGTATTAGTTGCAGGTTCTCCTACCAAGAGAGCCTATTCCTTACCTCTATATGAATATAAATTTGAGACACAGACCAGACCAGGGGCGGACTGACAACTCATGGGGCCCCCGGGCAATAGGGGATCATGGGGCCCCTGTGTCCTTGCCCAAACTCAAAAAAGCCTATGAAAAAGGTACCAGGGGCATCTCATGGGGCCCCCTACTGACCCTGGGCCCTCGGGCAGTGCCCGAGTTTCCAAATGGTCAGTCCGCCCCTGGACCAGACATAAAAGGTACAAAATGAGTACAGTTCCTTGCACAACAATGCAGGAAACAATATAAAGAGCACAAAAAAAACAGCACTTACTGTGTCCCTCAAGTGGTAACTACAGGTTCACCAACCACGGGATTGTCAAAGCTCCTTTTTATTCAGCACCTTCAGTTTGTAAGTTGACACTGTAATGCAACCCACCATCCTCCTGGCTAAAAGTGAGCTTCCATTACCTAGATGTAGACTTCATTACTTTTTTGTTACAGTATAGAAGAACATTTCTACAGTTACAATAAACACAATGGTTTGCTGAGTTTAGTTTGAAGGATGTTGAGTGGCCTGCACAGAGCCCTGACTTCAATCCTTTCAATGCTGGTTCTGAGCCAGTTCTTCTCAACCAACATCAGTACTTGCCCTTACAAAAGATCTTTTGACTAAATGACCACACCTTTCCACAAACACACTTCAAAGTCTGGAAAGCCTTCCCAGAAGAGTGGAGACTTCAAATGGGTACCATTTCAGGGGGTTAAATTGGTGGAAGGGGGTCTCTTATGGCCAGTGGCCCCCTGGCTCTCAAGCTGCATAAGCCCCAGAACAGGGTCTGGCGTGGATTGTGAGAAAGACCCTATGCTTTTTTTATTTTTGTTTTGCGTGAGATTTACTCTTGAAATCTATACTGGACCCTTTAGGGATAGGGGAACCAATGCTATTTTTTTTTTGCATGGGGCCTTTTCTTAAAATTAATACCAGACCTATAGCTCTTTCCTCTTCACGGAGTGTGCAATTACTGTCTATGATGGTCCAGCTCCTCCTACCCTCCCCTTACCTCAGTACCTTTTATTAAGTGGGAGGAGCAAAGGTTACTACTCAAAACTGTTGATTAAATAACAGCCCTGAATCTTTTGAGGCTGCTGATATCATGTCCAAGATAGCGGATCCCAGCAAGGTTTTTTAATTGTACACAAGAGAGGTATTTAGAGTTAAATTACCTAATATATAATAAATGGACAAGTGGGAAGTTTTTTGCTCAAATGAATGCTAAACGTGAAAAATACAATTGCTGTTCAAAGGTGTAGAAGTAGTTAAAGCAGAAAGACCAGAGGTAGCACCCACAGTCTAACTGTTGGTTTCTACCTAATTATCTGCAGTTTGGACACGTGTCTAGGAAATACATGTATATGATGCACACACCATCTGCATGGTGTTAATCCCATACTTTGATATCGTCTGTATGTTATGCACAAGCCATCTGTCAGCCCTCCAGTTTCTGCAGCTCTCCTTTGAAGTCAATGACCTGTAGTCACGTACGGAAGAGCAGGCACATGGCACAGATTTTAGCTGTTGGTGTTTTTGATTCAGTGCTGTTTTTTTAAATCCTGTTTACTTGCAATATTATGTTGTGCCTCTTTCAGTAATATTATGGTCTCCAAGGAATAAAAAAATCAGGTAGTGAGACGAGCAAAACATAGAAATATTAGAGAAGTTTGATTGTAATGGGGACTAAATGATTCACTTGTCCTTGTCTGAGCACAAAATGAGCCGATTACTTTTTAGAGTAGAATATGCCAACTGGCAAAGAAAGATCCACCAGAAAAGTGTCATTCCCTGGAATATTTTTTTTTAGAAACATTCTGATAGTTTAAAAATCTGCTCATCCAGCCTCAATTGGAGTCCAGAAAACACAGAAAGTAATTATCAAAGTCAATAAAAAAGTTATTTTCAAGCAAAGAAAGTCAACGCACTATGGGGGAGATTTACTAAAGTCCTTCAGCTTTTTTTTAATTAACCTCCCCAGCGGTCTGATTATGTCAGTATTTCTGTGCTCAAAACGGTACATTTTTTTGCATGGAAATATGTTTTTTTTTTATTGTAGGCCTGTAATTTTTAGGAATAACTCACTGAAATCTGTCCGAACAAGAGTCTAGTAAACATTCCGGATATGATAAAACTTGAAACACGAAATCATAAATTATAATATAATAAATAATCATACAAAATAATAATATAATAATAATAAATGTAATTCAATAATATAATCAAACCAAAAACAATGAAATTTGAAATAGAGCGCCAAGTTCGCACATCACTGAGCAAAGTCGCAAAATCGTTTTCAGTGTCTGATGACGAATTTCCCCCACAAATCATTATCACTCAATTCTGCAAGTGGTTCTGATTTACTATCGCTGTTCTCTAGCCGGTCTAAAACCGCTTTTGACCTAAAGGGACACTTTTTGGACGCCATGGATGTTTCTCAGTTTCCAGGCAGAAAGAACAGTAAAAATGCAGGCAGGGCGCAGGACAAAGCACTCGGGACAAAATGTATGTGAAATGGTTTGATACAGGAATGTTATACTATGTGATTTTAGTGTATTTTGTGAATGTCACTTTTTGACATTTTTAAATTTCCTGCCAGTTCCGTCCCCCGTACGTCCCGACGTCGCAGGGAACGGAACCCAGAAGACAGATGTCGGCATAGGCTGGAAGACATTACAGGGGACACTGCAGGAGGGACATGGCGGGAGCGCAGGACAAGGTAAGTGAAGAAGAGATCCCGGAGCAACGCTGCAGAGTATTCCCGAGTGTAGCTCGGGGTTACCGCCTCTGGTGCTGAAACTTTACCCCGAGCTACACTCGGGAATACCTCCAGGGGGGTTAAGCTCGACAATAAAACCTGGAAGCTGTTTGGTTTCTATGCAGAGCTGTGCCAGATTTTGCACGCTCGTTTTAGTAAATCAACCCCAATATGACCAAACATTTGTAGACACTGGACCATCACATGTGAGGGACTTCTTGCAAGATGTGTGGGGTGTTTATTTACTTTTCATTTTTTCATGACTAAGCAACCATGAGTACTCTGTAGTCATTCATGCAGAAGGTGCAAGCTTTCTGGGGCTCCCTTTTTTTAAAGGGGGCTTTCAGATTCTTATAAGCCTCCCCCTTGCAGACACTGAAGACCACCAGGCCATGGTTGTGGGGAAGAGGCCTTGCCATCATCTATATGGGGCAAGGTGCACCCGCCCCATGTTAAGGGCATATGGTCTGATATGTTTTTGGAGGTGTGTGGAAGGGGATGTTTGTTGGCCAGCTGGGCTGGCTCTATGTTCATGTAAAGGTCTGATATGGCTTTTGGGGGTGGACTTTTTTTTTGTTTTTTGTTGTGTGGACCAGGAGGGTCTGGGACAAAATTAGGTGGATCTCAAGAAATTTTGTTGTGGAGTCCCCCTTTAAAAGTCTGATGTGTATGGTGTGTTTTTTTAGAGGGAACCCCATGCACCATAACAACCAATAACTGCAGCTAGAAATATGTAATTGGTTGTCAGGGTGCATTTTGCTGGCCCGCACAGCATTCGATTGCTAGGAAGCAGGTGGAGTTTTCTCTTTTTGGGGTCCCCATTTAAATCTATACAATATCTCCATCTAGGATAAGGGTCCGTAATGGAATACCCTTCTCCCAAATTTGTTTACAAACATAATGAAGCAGTGTGGAAATGTGATTTAGCGGGGGAACTCTTTTTCTTTGCAAATGATACTTCTGCTGTAGTATATTCTATAGATGTGCCACTTCACAGGCAGGTTTAAAGCATCCCCCAGGCATGTAATTAGAAGATTGTGTATTATTATGGGCTATGGATGTCCTCCCAGAACCCTGCCCCATGTGCGCCCCTGGGGTATGCATCAGGCACACTCTGTGACTCCTTTGGACACAACTAATTACAGATCGCGGTAAAGGGCCAATCTTAGTGGCCCTATACAATGTGATCAGTTGTGTCCAATCACAGCTGATCACATTGTAAACAGACTTGCTGGTTAGCAGCAGTCCTGTCCTCACCCGCCGTCGCTGTGTGAGGAAAGGAGACTCTGTAATTGGCAATTCGGACAGGGAACATTTACACTGATAATCAGGGCACTGATCATCAGTGCCCCCTTATCTGCAGCCCTGCAGCTGTCAGAGGAGGGGGTCACACAGGGCTTGAGAGGAGGTAGTACTTAGGCACCCTAAATGCAGGTGTAACTTTTCTAAAGGTGAATTTAGACTTTAAGCCTTATCCAAAGAGCGGCTGCCCACTAAATGATATTTTAAAAACAAAATGTTTACATTGGCGTCTGTTCCCCTTGGCAGTGCCCAGCTCCCTGTGCCCTTTGTTTGACAATCTCTTGCCTAATAGCCTTGAAATTGAGAGAATTGATTTTCAAGATTTGGCTCCTATTGAATAAAGAATAAGCTCACCTTAAAAATAAATAAATAGATGCAATTATTATTTTTTTTTGCAGGTAACAAAATGTGCATTTACTATTTTATTTGTTTATTTATTTTTAGGGGCCTGCAAAGCATGGCATCCACGGTTAACAGATTGCTGGTGCCATGCAGGACTCCTGTAGACTGTCAGTGTAAGCTGTCTGTCCGTTCATCATACAGACAGGCAGTTTCACACTGGCAGGAAGAATCAATGAACTACCACAGTGCTCAACAGCACCAAGGTAGCCCATTGATAACCAGGGGCGTATTTACCACAAGGCAAACAAGGCACTTGCCCAGGGCGGCATTTTTTAGGGGGGCAGCACCTCCTCCCAGAAGAAAGAATGAAAGAAGGGACACGCACACCATGAGAAATAGGTGGGATCTGAGAGAGACTGCGGGCTGCTTGATGGTGTATTTTGAGCCTGACTCTCGTTCCCGGGGTTGTCCGTAGCTGTGAAGATGAGCGTCTTTCTATCGCCGGAGGGGGGGAGACAGTGGAAGGCTCTGCCGGGTGGGGGGCAGGGGTGTTGTTGGTCAATGTCAGGCTCTCTCCGCGGAGGGGGATAAGAGGGTTGTGTTGTCCGTGGGGGCAGATGATTTTTGTGTTGCCTAGGGCAGCACAAATCCTAAATGCACCACTATTGAGAACTACAAGCTGACTTCTACAAAGGATGTCGGTATTTGTAGTTGATTCATTCAAAGAACTCTGTGAATGAATGACGCGGTTGTGTGGGTGGAGCCCCATGTGGTGGTGTTTTCAAAAAGTGACAGCTGGTCCAGTGAACCTCTCCCTGTACTGCTGTCATACAGAGGGCTTGGATCGCCAAACCGCTCAAGGAGGAAGAACATGTCACATGTTCCAAGCTAAAAACGGATGGAACACGTAACATGTTCTCTAAGGTGGACTTATGCAAGCCATAGATGGGCCATTTATAAATGAAAAATCGGTCGGTGCCGTTGCTGATGGGCCATTTATAAATGAAAAATCGGTCGGCGCCGTTGCTGATGCTGCCACCAGCCGTTTTTTGTGGATTTTCCATCATGACTGATAAAAGTAAACGAGACAATCCACGAAAAACGGCCGACGGGCGGGCCCCACTAACGGCGTGAATATCGGCCGATTTTTCATGAGGATGAAAAATCAGCCAATAAACGACCCGTCTATGGCCTGCATTATCCATTAATTAGGTTTGAATTAACATTCACAGGAGCTGATCTACCAAAGGCAAACAGACTATGAACTTTGCAAGGGCTGATTGACTTGGAATTTTCTCCGAAGATTAGTGAAACTGATTTTCTGCTGATTTTCATCATCCAATCATGTGCAAGCAAAATGATCTAACACATTCAGGTGCATCAAGTGCTTGTGAGTTAATCCATTTCATTGGTCAGAATAATAATTTATTCTGGGCATTGAAATTAATGAACACTCCAGTGCTAATTGTGCCTAGCGTTAATGCGTGTTTAGATGCATTCACACATTTCAGGCTTTTTTTCTGCTAAAATGCCGCTGCTCATGAACGCCCTGGTGGTGTTTTTTTTTTCTGCCTCTAAACTCCTCTAAACGCCAATGTGTGGCTAACATGCAGTGGAGTTTAGAGGAGGAAAAAAAAGCAAACCCCCAACACATCAGCGTGAAAGACGTCCAGTATGCATGAAGCTTTATGAACTACAACACTGTTCTTTGCAAATGCGCAGAGCGCTTTGCTGCCTTTGGGACTCTAGAGCAAGCCATGACCTCATTTAAATCACAAATTCGGTGTTGTTCAGAGAACTCTTCATAGGTCAGTGTAGGATCCACATTGTTGCATTTGATGAATGAGTTATATATTGCAGGTGCAGTGTAGAATATACACTCACCGGCCACTTTATTAGGTACTCCGGTTCAATTGCTTGGTAACACAAATTGCTAATCAGCCAATCACACGGCAACAATTCAATGCATTTAGGCATTCAGAAGTGGTAAAGCTGACTTGCTGAAGTTCAAACCGAGCATTAGAATTTAAGTGACTATGAACATGTCATCGATGTTGGTGCCAGACTGGTCGGAGGATTTAAAATACTGCTGATCTACTGGGATTTTCACACCCATCTCTAGGGAAATCAAGACTCACCGGACCAGGCAACGTTTTTCTAATCTTCTATTTCCAATTTTGGTGAGCCTGTGTGAATTGTAGCCTCCGTTTCCTGTTCTTAGCTGACAGGAGTTGCCCCCCCCCCCCGGTCTAGTCTTCTGCTGCTGTAGCCCATCTGCTTCAAAGTTCCATGTACTGTGCATTCAGAGATGATATTTTGCAGGTTGGTTGTAACGAGTGGTTATTTGAGTTACTCTTGCCTTTCTATCACCTCAAACCAGTCTGCCCATTCTCCTCTGACCTCTGACATCAACAAGACATTTTCGCCCATGCAACTGTCCCTTACTAAACAAATAAAGGGTGTAGCGCTGTAAAAAATGTAAAATTTCAAGTATTCCAATAAGTCCACATATAATAGCCATAAACGCATGTAAAACCATAGACAAATATAAAGTCCTAAAATGAAAGAAAATGCAGCAGCTGAACTTGTGACTCCAACCGATAGTAAAAAATGCGCACTCACCGGAAGCGCATGGATAATGCGCATAAATATAAATCCTCAAGGTATACTGGACAATCCGGTGAACTTTTTCCTATGGTGCAGTCATCAAGCCATTAGGGAAGTATTTAAATCCACTGGTTCCAGAGGTCCCCTTAAAATTGGTGAGATGATCAGCCTGGGTATGGGGCTCCTATTCCTCCGGATATGCTGGATACTGACAGGTACCTGTGGGCTTAATAGCTCCAGATAGGAACCACAAAACAAGTGCCCATAGTGTAGTAGATTAAATATCTTTATTGTAGTACTGCATAAAACAGACAGGGTATAGTGGTGAGCAGAAATAACACACTATACCTTCATTAAAATGGCCGCCCGGGCTTCCTTCCAGCTCCAGGCGGCAGTAGTGTCACGTGCTGTCTGGTTCCTCCTGAGGCCTTTCGTGCAATGGCACTTCTTCAGAGGGAGAACCGACTGCCACTCACTGGATATTTTTTTTGGACCATTCTCTGTAAACCCTAGAGATGGTTGTGTGTGAAAATCCCAGTAGATCAGAAGTTTTTTAACTACTCAGACCATCCCGTGTCACATACCTGATAGAAGTCTGAATTGACAAGGTCGGCCTCTTTTGTATCTCCAGGCCCCACTGAAGGTGGAACAGATGGTGACGAGGGACAGGAGAAACACGAGTTCCTGCGGATATTGATTGTAGAACTTGTGGCTGGTGGTGTAGCCTCGGTGAATCAAGCAGAGCATCCAGTAAGGAACAGAGTTGATGGCGGAATGGCCAGCTGTGGTTAAGGAGGCACTCCACTGGAACAGCAAGATCTGGGTACGTGGCTTGCCAGAACCTCTGATAAGTGTGAGGCTGGAACACACCGTGACAACCGGAGCTGATATAATGGATAGCCAGGACAAGCAATTGGCAGGACTGTAAAGCCAAACTGAAGCCGGAAGCGTAGCCAGAGTAATGCCAGCCATAGACGGTTCAAAAATAGGCCGATTTTCGCACTATTAGTGGGTTAATTGGTCGCCCGTTTTTCGGGTTTTTTGCACATTTTTTTTTCGGTCATGTTGGAAAATTTGCAGCCGATTTTGACGATCGGACGATTTTCCCAGCAATGATGGGCAAATCAGCCGATTGTTTTACAGATAAAAAATCTGCGCATGAGCCTGACCTGCAAGGGACAGAAGTTATGGGGTGAACTTTATGATTTAGTCGGCCGATTTTTTTTTAGCATTGGTGGTAACGTCGTCCGAATGAAAGACCGATTTTTTTTCGAAAAATCGGCCGATGTTCGACCCGTGTATGGCCTGCATAATAGCCAGGGTCAGCAACGAGCAGGCGATGAGGTACTGGAACATCAGACAGGGATGAGGTCAGGAGGAAGCCAGGATCAGAAACCAATGAGCAGAAGCATAAACAGAATTCCATAGCAGGTCAATGGCAAGCCGGGTCCATAACTGATACACACAGGATACAGCAGGATACGAAATTAGCTGAAGACCAGTCAGCACTGACAGAGAGTAAGAGCCTCCTTTAAATAGTCCATCTGGCGCCAGAAACTTGCGTGCTCCAGTGTGCGTGCATTCTTGCGCAGATGCATGAGCCTATGCTCATTTGTGTTAGTAATGCACCCGTGCTCATTTCTATGTGCGATATTGCGCGCATGAGCATTTCTATGTGCGAGTCGACCATACAGGAATTCCCTTACAGCCCGTCTGGCACCAACAACCATGCCATGGTCAAAATCACTTAAATCCCCTTTCTTCCCCATTCTGATGCTCAGTTTGAACTTCAGCGAGTCATCTTCACCACATCTAGAGGTGATTGGCTGATTAGCAATTTGTGTTACCAAGCAATTGAACAGGTGTACCTAATAAAGTGGCCGATGAACATATACTGCAATGTCCTTCAAAGTGTGGATAGAGACATCCGCTCTCCTTTATAAATTACCCATGACCTTGTGTCAGAGCAGCTCAAAGAGGGTAACATTTTCAGTTAACAAATCCTTCACTTCTATTGTGTAATCTTGAACTCACCTTTGCTCTATGATTGAACACTGACCTCAAGAAGTAGATAGGAGTACATGAACAAAAAAAATATAAACAACATTATTTGCAATATACTGGATGCTGAACTGTGTACACGCTAGATTTCTCGAAGTCATTGCACTATGGCTTTTTAAATGGGGAATAGAAAGTTTTAAGAATTGCTATTTGCTAAGTTGATTTTTACACATCTCACATATAGAAAAAATTACAAAATAATGTCGGACTTTACTGGTTCCAAGAAACACACCAGTTATGATAAAATATTTGTTTTTTATTACAATATTAAAAGGTCAAAGCTAACAAAAATTCATTAAAAACACTCTAAAGTCAACACTTAAATGTATGAATCATTTCTTCAGTTCATATAGTTCCCATTCATATAATTCTTCATTTCCAGTAATCTGCAGAGGTCAACGCATTTCACTTAACTACTTCCTCAGGACTCTCAATTGGAATTTATAGGAGTATGACCTGATTATAACAAAAATATGTTTCCTTATATATAATATAATCTTACAGAAAGGGAAAAACCAAACAAATGAAAAAATTAAATAAAATAAAAATGAGAATGAAATACTGGTGTACTCACATGATATCACAGGGTCCTCCTATAACTGGGAGCACCAAGGGGCAGAGCTTCTAACAGACTGGCAGGTTTCTATCATATTCAAGATAAGATTTTACCAAGAAACCATCCTCAGTTTGGTTTTTTCTAGAAATAATTATATACCGTATATACTCGAGTATAAGCCGACCCAAATATAAGCCGAGGTACCTAATTTTACCACAAAAAACTGGGAAAAACTATTGACTCGAGTATAAGCCGAGGGTGGGAAATGAGGCACCTATCATTTGTCTATAAAATTGTTATAAGTAGGAATAGTGCCCCATGATTGGTGTCAGTGGGAGGAATAGTGCCCCATCATTGGTATCAGTGGGAGGAATAGTGCCCCATCATTGGTATCAGTGGGAGGAATAGTGCCCCATCATTGGTATCACTGGGAGGAATAGTGCCCCATCGTTGGTGTCAGTGGGAGGAATAATGCCCCATCATTAGTATCAGTGGGAGGAATAGTGCCCCATCATTGGTGTCAGTGGGAGGAATAGTGCCCCATCATTGGTATCACTGGGAGGAATAGTGCCCCATCATTGGTATCAGTGGGAGGAATAGTGCCCCATCATTGGTATCAGTGGGAGGAATAGTGCCCCATCGTTGGTGTCAGTGGGAGGAATAATGCCCCATCATTAGTATCAGTGGGAGGAATAGTGCCCCATCATTGGTGTCAGTGGGAGGAATAGTGCCCCATCGTTGGTGTCAGTGGGAGGAATAATGCCCCATCATTAGTATCAGTGACACAAATGATGCGGCACTATTCCTCCCACTGACACCAATGACACTTGCTGACCCCTGTTGCAGTATGGTGCTGCTGCAGCCAGCATATGTGGTTGCAGCAGCACCTCTGCACTGCACACTTACCGGCTTTTCCCTCACTCGATTTTCGCGGTTCCGCTCGGCTCCGCCTCCTCGCCCGTGATTGGCCGCCTGTGTACCTTTCCTGAGCTACAGTTCTGGAGGCCAATCACCGGTGAGGAGGCGGAGCCGAGCGGCAGGAGTGAGGGAGTGGCCGGAGTGACTGAAGGACCAGCGCTTCCTGGATGGATCATCGTGGGAGCCAGGTAAGAGACAGCAGCCCTCTGCCCACCCCTGTACGCGCCCCCCTTGATTGAGCCTCGCGCCCCCCCTGGGGGGCGCGCCCCACTATTTGAGAAGCACTGGCTTTAGAAGCAGCACCCCCTGCAAGACATCTGCAGACGTTGACTCGAGTATAAGCCGAGGGGGCCGTTTTTCAGCACAAAAAATGTGCTGAAAAACTCGGCTTTTACTCGAGTATATACGGTACATAATGATACAACAACAGCAGACGCTCGTCCATTAAAATATATATCACCTTACTTGATTAGATAGCGATGACTTGCATGGCTTGAGTATAGGATATCTAGTCTATACTAGATCCAATACACCAGGGAAGCCTTGAGCATGATATAACAGGAAAACCGTAAGAATGATATAAATATTAGTGATGGGCTGAACAACCCCCTGTTCAGTTCGCAGTCGAACATTCAAATCTAGCGAAAGTTAGACTGTGCACTTTGAACTTAATGCAAGTCTATGGGACTCGAACTTGTAAATTCAAAAGTTCCTATTTTGAAGGCTTATATGCAAGGTATTGGTCATAAAAGCAAAAAGTGTGTGTGTGGGGGGGGGGAAATTGGAGTGTACTCGGGTGTCAGATCACTCCCAAAAAGGTAATATACTGGTGCCACGTAATAGTTATATCAGACAAAAAAGGGGAAAAAAGGGGAAGGAAGTGCAGATGGACTTTAGAGGCACAGAAACTATAAACACATATTAGCACACAGATTAGTAAAATCACTTGTACTTTATTTTGACAGTAAGTCATGGAAAAACATCTTTCAGTTTAAAAAAATCATTGTACAATGTCCCACAGCCCACCATATGAAATGGAACAAAACCAGTGATAAAGCATACAGTAACCACCAGGAAGGTCCTATGGTGGTGGTGGGGGGGGAGAGACATTAAGTTGCTGGAAGAATGGCCCAACTTGTTTCGCAACAACAATCGCTTCTTCAGGGGCTTAGTAGTAAGATCTAGAAAAGATATACATATGTTGAACATACCAAATTACATCATGTAAACACAAAAAGGGTCATACAACAGTATAATAAGACTTACATATATTATTAATAAGCACCATGCAGCGTACACCCTCCGATCATAGAGGGCAGGCCTTCTCTGTGTTCCCACAAGGCGAGGGGCCATCCAGGGGGCCACATATGGGGAAAGAGCCGATGACTTCGGCTCTGTCATGTGATCAGCTATGTCCAATCACAGCCGATCACATGTTAATAAGGAAATGCCCTTTATCGGCATTTCTCTCCTCACGAGCTGTCACGCTGACAGCTGGTGATGAGAGGAGAGACGGTAATCAGCATTCTTCAGAGGGGACATCTACACTGATCATCGGGCACCATCAGTGACACCTGTCAGTGCTGCCTATCAGTGCCAGTCAGTGTCGCCTATCAGTGCCCATCAGTGCTGCCTATCAGTGCCTGTCAGTGCCATCTAACAACGCCAGTCAGTGCCACCTAACAATGCCAGTCAGTGCCGCCTATCAGTGCCAGTCAGTGCCGCCTATCAGTGCCAGTCAGTGCCGCCTATCAGTGCCAGTCAGTGCCGCCTATCAGTGCCAGTCAGCGCTGCCTATCAGTGCCACCTATCAGTGACATGTATGAGTACTGCCTTTCAGTGCCGATCAGTGATGTCTGTGAATGCCCACCAGTGATGCCTGTCAATGCCCATCAGTGCCACCTATCAGTGCCTGCTCATCAGTGCCACCTATCAGTACCTGCTCATCAGTGCCACCTATCAGTGCCCATCACTGCAGCCTCATTTGCGCACATCAGTGAAGGAGAAAAATTACTAATTTACAACATTTTAGAACAGAAACTAAGAAAAAAACTTTTTTTAAAACTTTTCAGTTGTTTTTGGTATGTTTATCAAAAACTAGAAAACACAGAGGTGATTAAATACCGCCAAAGGAAAGCTCTATCTGCCTCAAAAAAAGATAAAAATGTAATATGGGTGCAGTGTTGCATGACCGCGCAATTGTCATTCAAACAGCTGAAAATTGGCCTGGGCAGGAAGGGGGTAAAAGTGCTCGGTAGGCAAGTGGTTAATAGAGTAACAGCAAAACAGTCAGGATTCATTTTGGTTGACACATGCATCAAGTTTACCTATCTATCTAAATGTTAAATATCAAGAAAAGAAAGATGGCATAGGCAAACATACTTTTTTAAGACTGTGATTATTTCTGATAAATTCTGTATTTTGTTCTTTCCTGTAAACACTTCAACTTTAAAAGCACTTTTTTGACTTTCTCCACTGAAGATCACTTCCCTGACACTCAGAAGCCTCAAAACCCATTGCTGATGCTTTTAGTGCTATTATTCTCTTCAATAAGTAATTCATGTTTTTCTTTTTTATCCCTTCACCACTTTTCTACATATTGAAATAAGGGAAGATGATGATAAGTCATTCCAAGTTTTGTTTAAGGCATTGTCCCTATTTTAAATTAATGTAGAATTGTGATTTCCCTTAAATTATAGGGAAATGCATTGCAGCTCGGTGAGAGGAGGCCATTGCTCAGGAGCACACAGACGTATGAAGATTTATTTATACCGAATATACCAGACACATGCAATAAATAACAAAAAAAAGGTAGCATGGATCTTTCAATATTTTCTACATACTTTGTATTGTAGTATCATAAAGCGCACAAGGGCTAGTGGTCTTTGGTCATTATTGCCATGTAACTACAATGACCAATGAGAATTTCTTCTGAGCCATCTGTCTACTAGAACAGAGCCACCTGACCATAATCACCAATGACCGCTTGCTGTTAGAAACATTATGATACTATCAGGCATGGACTGACCATTTGGAATCTCGGGCACTGCCCGAGGGCCTGGGGTCAGTAGGGGGCCCCATGAGATGCCCCTGGTACCTTTTTCATAGGCTTTTTGGAGTTTGGGCAAGGACACAGGGGCCCCATGATCCCCTATTGCCCAGGGGCCCCATGAGTTGTCAATCCGCCCCTGGATACTATTTTAACAAACGAAACCAGCATTCAAATCTTCATGCAGACTAAGATAACTGAAACTGTCATTCCTAGAACTGCAGCCCTTAAAGATCGGGAAATCTTGATACTGGTGAACAAAAGCAAAACAGGGCGCACTCTCTTCGTGCATTAACGTAGTAATCCAAGAATTTATTATAAAGCATACAAATACATACTCACAAACCAAAGGGGGATAAAAACAGAAAAGAAGAGTCCATAATAACAGTTCAAAGTGGCGATAGACCAATCTCAGCTCTACTTCCGTTATCAACCTAATTTGATGTATTATTTTTTTCCAGAATATCTGTATTTTTGGACACTCCCACCAAATGTGACATGTCGTGCCAATCTCTCCGCACTCTCGCCAACACCCAGAAAATTTCTCCACACTCATCCTATGTTTCACACTCGGTGTAATATGCCATTTTATCAAACACTTATAATTCATTTCCACCTCACACATACTTATATTCTCGTGAATCAATCTATATATTTTTTCCGTTTATCTTCTCCTGTCTCCACCCCTAAATCTCTTTCCCAATTTGCAATATACATTAATTTAGTATCTATATTTAATTCAGTGAGAATTTTATATACTTTAACTGTGCCATGTTTCCCATCTCCTCATGATTCCAACAACCTTTCAAACGCATTCCAATTTTCCCTCGATCTCAGAGATTTCGGAAGGGTCCCAACAAAATGTTTCAACTGATTATATTTCCACATATCTAATTTAGTAAATATCCCTCCCTCTTCCTTCACCAAATCCCCATATGATTTCAATTCTACTCCTTCCATTATATCACCCAATTGTGCATCTTTCTTCTTAAACCACCTTCCCGTAAACTCCTCTCTACCTGGGGGAAAATACTCTGAGTTTCTCAAAGGCATTAAAAGTGAATTAAACTCCCATTTCATCTGCTTATGCATTTTATCCCATACTCTAAAAACATTTAAAGTGTACAAACCCATGCTCTCTTCTAAATTTCTATATTGTAAAGGCACCCATATACTTTTACTTAAATTATTTCCACTGAGTGTATTTTCAATTGTAACCCAACTTTTCCCATTTGGGTTATGCGTCCAATCATATATTCTTGCCAAGATTACCGCTCTATAATATCTCCTAATATCTGGCACTCCCAAACCTCCTTTCTCTTTATTTCTACTTAATACTTCATATGCTACTCTAGGCTTTTTATTTCTCCATATGTATCTTATTATCAATCTTTTGATTACTTTAAAATATATCTCTGGAAGCTTAATAGGGACCATTTGGAATTTATATAGGATTTTAGGAACAATTATAATTTTTACCAGGTTTATTCTTCCCATCCAAGACATGCTACCTCCTCCTAATTTCTTTATTTCTTCCTTATTTTCATTTAACAGGGGAATATAATTTGATCTATACAAATATTTATATGTAGAAGTAAGTTTCACCCCCAAATATTTTAATTCCTTCTCTTTCCACACAAAGGGAAATTCCCTTTGTAACTTTTCTTTCTCACTATTTGGGAGGTTTATATTCAACATCTCCGTCTTATTAGGGTTGATTTTTAAATTAGACACCTCCCCATATTCCTTCAATGCTTTCATTATATTAGGGAGTGTTATTCTAGGGTTTCCAACATAAAACAATAAATCATCCGCAAAAGCAGCTACCTTATGTTCAGTACTTCCTATACATATTCCCCTAATATCCACATTTCTCCTTATTGTTAGCAGCAAGGACTCCAAAGATAAGAAATACAACAAAGGGGACAATGGGCAACCCTGTCTTGTTCCATTTGACATCTCAAAAGACTCTGACATTTCCCCATTTACTAAAACCACTGCAGAAGGTCTTTTATATAATTTTCCTATCCACTCTCTCATTCTACTTCCTATTCCCAAGGCTACCAAAGTATCCATCATAAAACTCCAGTTAACTCTATCAAATGCCTTTTCCGCATCAACAAAAAGCACAACCACCGGGAGCTTCTCCTTTTTACATTTCTGAATTAGCAATACCGATCTTAACCCATTATCTCTACCTTCTCTACCCTGGACAAAACCAACCTGATCTCTATGTACGCATTCAGGCATTAGGTCTCTCAACCTATTTTCCAAAACCTTTGCATACAGATTCGTATCTGTGTTTAATAACGATATGGGTCTATAATTTGAACATTGAGAAACATCCTTTCCTTCCTTAATCATTCAATAATTCAATATATTTTCTATAATACCTCACAGTATATCCATCTGACCCAGGGCTCTTTCCCGTCTTAAAACTTTTTAATGCCATTTTTATTTCATCTTGTGTAATTTCAGAGTCCAGGGAGTTTACAAGTTCTTCATTTAAATTCGGTAGATATGCATTTTTTAAATATTCCCTTCTTTTTTCATTATTTACACTATCATCTTTACTTATAGAGTCATGTGAAGCAATGTTATATAATTTACTATAATAATCCTTAAATACCTTCGCAATTTCTTTAGTTGAATACACCAATTCTCCTTTTGGGGTTTTTTATTTTATCAATATAATTTCTATTTTTCTTTTTCCTCACGGCTCTCATCAAAAACTTTCCTGGTCTATCTCCCCATCTATATCTCTCACCTGTCACCTTATTAAAAACTCTCCTCTTTTCTTCCTCCATCATATTCTCCAATTCTTCCTTCTTTATTATAACTTTCTGTTTAATCTCTTTAGTTATACTATTTTTATGCAGTTGTTCTAATTCAGCTAATTCCTCCCAGAGCCTACTAATTTTTTCTCTCCTTTCCCTTTTTTTTTTGCCCCAATTGCGATAAGGATTCCTCTTATATACGCCTTATGGGCCTCCCACACTGTAGCCACTGAAATGTCTCCCATCTCATTTTCCTCAAAAGATCTAATAATCTCTTCTCCAATATTCCTATCAGTGTCTTGATCCATAAGCAATGACTCATTTAACCTCCATGACATACCTCTTATCAATCTCCTCCCCCATCCCAATTTCATTACGACAGGGGCATGATCCGAAAGAGACATTGCTTCTATTGTTACTTTAGCTAAGGTTTCAATAAATTGTTGATCGATCAAAATATAATCTAATCTGGAATACACCTCATGAACACTTGAAAAAAAAGTATATTCTCTATCCCTCATATGCATGATTCTCCAACTATTCACCAACTGACATTCTTTCATCTCTTTTTTCGATAATCTCAAAGACATACTCCCCTCTCTCTGAACCTGAGAAGTCATATCCATCTGTGGGTCCATACATAGGTTAAAATCCCCAGCCACTATCAAAAATCCTTTCTTAAAATCCAACAAGCTTTTTAAAATTCCTTTCAAAAATACCTCCGGCTTCTTATTTGGACAATAAATATTAGCAATTGTACACTCGATATCCTGCAGCTTACCTTTCAAAAACAAAAACCTCCCATCAGGATCAGTTTTTCTATCCTCCAATTCAAATCTTATATTCTTTGCAAATCCTATAGCAACACCCTTTGCTCTCTTAATAGAGGAATCTGCATAATACCATGTTGGGTAATATCTAGAGTTCAGCTTAACATTTGATTTTAACTCAAAATGTGTTTCCTGCAAAAATACTACTGAAATTGCTCTATGTTGAAGTTCCCTAAATAATCTAAACATTTTCCCCAAACAATTCAACCCATTTACATTGTATGTTATAAACTGTAACTCCTCTATTCTTCTTTTAATTTTTATCTTCACTACTCTCTACTCTCTTCTTTTTTCCTTTTTTTCTGCCTTTCTTTTCCCTACTTTATCATTCTTCTCTTCACGCAGGATATCAACCTTAAAACCCCCTCTTTCCTTCCCCCCACCCCTCCCCCCCACCCCCCCTCCCCCATCAGTCCACCCTCTCCCCCCCACTTCCCATCCCCATTTTGGCTTATCGATTGCCTTCTAATCATTTGAGGGTTCTAACCCACCTTAGATTTAAAACTTGGGGTTAAGCTCTAACCCTGCACGGCTCCTCCCCCCTCCCACCACCCCAGGCATCTCTCATCTATCTCTCAAACTCAGTATGGCTCCCTCTTAACCTAAACATCCAACCTTCATATGTTTACCTCAAGAAAGGATAAGGAGGGAAAAGAGAATACAAGAGTAAGAGAGAGGGAGAGAAAGAGGAAAAAAAAATGTATTCCCCATCTCCCCTCCACTCTCTCTCCCCTATCTCCCCCTTCTAACCAACTGCCACTCTCTTCTTCCTTTACCTCCCAAATCTCCCCCCTCCCCATCCCATCTAAGAGTCTCTGTAAATTGCAATTCAAGTCTATCACAGAAGTCTTTTAAGTCCTCAGGGAATCTCAAATAAACGGTAACTCCATTCTTCCATCCAATTAAACACGCTGGAGTACCCCATCTATAGTGCACATTCTGTTTTTTCATCTGCTCTAACAGGAGTTTTAAAAGTCTCCTTCTCCTTAGAGTCTCTGTTGAAATATCCACAAAAATCTGTATATCTATTTCTCCATATTTGATACTTGATCTTCCCTTGATCTTTCTCCATATTTCTTCCTTATCTCTGTATTTCTGAAATTGAACAATTACATCCCTTGATTTCTCTTTTCCACTTCTTTGCTGGGGCCTTCCAATTCTAAATATTTCTCCTACATTGACTAATTCAGTTTCATGTCTACCCATTATGGAGTTTAAAATTTTGCAGATTAGACCTCGTAATTCTTCTCCTCTTGGAAGTTCCGGAATACCTTTTACCCTTATATTACACCTCCTCTCCCTATTTTCTTGTATCTCTAGCTTATATAGCAATTCTCTTTGATCCCTCTTTATGGCAAGTGTCCTTTTATCTAAATCGACAATATACTGGGCCTGGTTTTTAACTTTTTCCTCCTTTTCCTCCACTCTAAATAACATCTGCCCCAGATCACTCCGCAAAGTTGCCATTTCTTGTTTTATTGTTTCCTCTAAACTCTTGAACATATCTGCCATTTCTTTTTTATTTGGTACTTGCAATTCACTTTGTTGTTCTCTTATCTCCACATTTCCTATTATTTGTTGATTGCTACATTTTGCTCCCAGAGATAGTCTGGGGCTACCATCCACACTTACTTCCAATTCACTTTTTTCACTAGCCCCCTGGGATCTTTCTGGAGTCACGTTACCTTGTAATGTGTATTTTTTTATTGTACCAGTTTGAGACCCCTTTGGCCCATTACTTTTAACATTTTTATTCTTCATCTCTTCTGTGCATATTATTTTCTCCAATATAGGAACCACACTAAATCCAAAAAAAAAAAAAAACTTGCGCCAGGGACCTAGATTTGATTTTCCATCCACATTATTCTGCCTTATACTTTCCAAGATTCTCAGTTTCTCTTCCTCTCTTTAGCCTTTCCAGGGAATCCCCCCCTTCACATAACAACCTTCTTTTCCTTCTTCTTATAATATCATCAGTTCAATAAAGTCACTACTGACAGCCTTTATTCCAATGTACTCAAGCGTTTGAATTTTTCAAGTCACAGGCATTCAGTTATATTTAACAGCTCTCACCTCCATTGACCCACAATCTTCTGGGGGATTCCACCAGTTTTCTTCCTCTCATCAGCATTCCAGGTCCACTCCAGCCTTAAGGAACAAGCTGTCAGCTCAGGGACTCAACGTCTCTCTGTATCCTTCCAAGCAGAGGAGGAGGGGAGAGGGGGGAGAGAAGCCGGCATTTTCCTCCAACAGCTAAGCGCCGGCCGGCTTCTCTCCAACCCAGTATTCCCTTGCATGGTCATGCCGCATGCATGCGTCTCCCAGCTTCCTCCTGTGACCCACCACCAATCACATCCTTGGCATATCTCGCGTCGGACCGGCTCTCCACCAACGAATTCCTGGAGACGCCGTGTCCACGATCCACGATTCACCACCTCCTCTCAGCTCCTTGGGTCGCCGTCTCCTCTCCGAGACCCACCGCCCCAAGGTAGGTCCCCAGCACTCGTTTCTCAGGCTTTACCGGCCCCCAGGGTGATGGGAAAGCGGCGGAGAGCACAGAAAGCGTGCACTCCTATGCCGCCATGGCTAGGCTCCGCCCCGCTCTTATGTTTGATGTCTTAAGTTAAATTTAGTAGATGATTTATTTGAAAGACACCGGGCTGTAGTTTCCATGGTGCATTTTTATTACTGTTATATAGCGCTGAAATCACATTTATTTGAGAGTGGCCTTCCTGTGCCCGAGCAACATTCCTGTTCATCTCTGAGCTCTGTCTTGCAACTCCTCATCCTGCGCCTTGTACCTTTGGGTTGATCTTCTGTATACCAACCCAAGCTTTGTCTCTTGGATTATTTTTCCAACATTTGACTTGTTTCCTTGAATCATCTCATCCTCTCTACTTATTTAAACTCTGCCTGTACTCTTGCTCCCATTCTATACCCTCTTGCGTGGCTTTGTCTCTGCACCTTCAGCAGGGTGAACCCAAGGAAATGACCTGGCACCAACACAAAGCAAAATCCATCTCCGCCATCAGAACTCTAATGAAAATTGGTTGGTATTTATCTCCCATGCCCCAGTGGATCCTATACCACTTGCTCACACAAGGGTGTAAATCACAAAGGGGTACACACAAGTGTAAATCACAGACTCAGCAAAAACAGCAAAGGCCAGCCGACCATTAGCATGCATTAAAAAGGGTATTTACTCAAAAAATAAGACAGCAATTCTACCACTTTCAAAATTCTCGTTTGGCCACATTTTTACTATGCCGTCGAGTTCTGGTCACCAGTCCTCAGAAGAATGTTCTGGAGTCTAGAGAAGCGCAACAAAGCTAATACAGCATCTGGAGAACTTCAGTTATGAGGAAAGACTACAAACATTCTCCCTGGAGAAGAGACGTTTATTAAGAGGGATATGATAGCGATATACAAATCTTTAAAGTCAAAAGTATACCCAGTGAAGTGACTGGCCTCACTTGATACACAGAGAAACAAATCCCCCTACATAAGTTGTACCTGTTTATTTGCGGTCTTCTCTTTTGTACAGCCATTCAAAGTGCTGAATTTATAAAGCTTTTCTGGGCTTTCAGAAAAAGGGGAAGGGAGCTGAAATTACATTCTGCAGAGTTCAGTCAGGGGAGTTCTGAGAGCTGATTGGAGGGAAGGGACACCCCCCCTTCAAGCAGCATACAGGAACATAGCTTAGGTTGTCAATCTATTGGAGGTCCACCCCCTCCCCCCCCCCCCCCATCGCCTTTTTTCTCTTGGTGTTAGGAAAACTTATCAGGCATGATAGCAGAGAATCAAGGCAGCAGACAAAAATAACGCTCAATGCTCTGGATAGAGTCAAATACATGCTATAAAGAGATATGAACTAAAACGGATGAAATCAGAAGGAAGTATGCTGTAGCGTGTGGAATGCAGATTGGTGTGTATTATACTTGCCTTATGTGAGTGCAATATTTTTTTACTAATAAATTTTATTGAATTACTACACTGTGGGTGCCCTTGTTCTGTTGCTTTTCCTTTGGAGCACATCTTTATGAAGAGCACTGTTGCCAACTGTGAGTGAAGGTCTTAAGGGGGAAGAATCTGTTGTCCAGAATAAGGGGCTTATATGAAGCGCATTTGACCTGTATATTTAAAGGTCCCAAGTTTGAGGTGAGCAGCCAATGCACATACAGTGGGGCAAAAAAGTATTTAGTCAGCCACCAATTGTGCAAGTTCTCCCACTTAAAAAGATGAGAGAGGCCTGTAATTGGCATCATAGGTAGACCTCAACTATGAGAGACAAAATGAGAAAAAAAATCCAGACAATCACATTGGCTGATTTGGAAAGAATTTATTTGCAAATTATGGTGGAAAATAAGTATTTGGTCAATATCAAAAGTTCATCTCAATACTTTGTTATATATCCTTTGTTGGCAATGACAGAGGTCAAACGTTTCCTGTAAGTCTTCACAAGGTTGGCACACACTGTTGCTGGTATGTTGGCCCATTCCTCCATGCAGATCTCCTCTAGAGCAGTGATGTTTTGGGGCTGTCGCTGGGCAACACGGACTTTCAACTCCCTCCAAAGGTTTTCTATGGGGTTGAGATCTGGAGACTGGCTAGGCCACTCTGGGACCTTGAAATGTTTCTTACAAAGTCACTCCTTCGTTGCCCGGGTGGTATGTTTGGGATCATTGTCATGTTGGAAGACCCAGCCACATTTCATCTTCAATGCCCTTGCTGATGGAAGGAGGTTTGCACTCAAAATCTCACGATACATGGCCCCATTCATTCTGTCCTCTCATCTTTTTAAGTGGGAGAACTTGCACAATTGGTGGCTGACTAAATACTTTTTTGCCCCACTGTAAGCGATGGAACACCGTGTTATTGGTTTGGCACAACTGGTGGTATTAATTTGGGAATAAGATGGGTGACTATCACAGATTCTACATGAATATTAACTACTCTATGGTTGCACCTGTATTTGCAGTGCTTTATTTGAAAAGCACAGACTACTCACGTATTTGGACAGTATGAGTGAATGGTCACGTATTTATTTGTTACATACCTTGGTTGAAACTAATATTTTTATTTTCAGTAAGCTGATTTTTATAAGCATTGTTGTGATACGTATGCTAATGAAAGAGATTTCACATGTGTAATTTGCAGCATTGTATTGTGGTATTACCGTATTTTTTGCTCCATAAGACCCACTTTTTTCCCCCCCAAAAAAGGGGGGAAAATGTCAGTGCGTCTTATGGAGCGAATATAAAGCGGCCGGTCCGCCACCATGTCAGAATACAGGGCCGGCAGCTCAGCTGTTCTCTGATGCAGGACTTAACCTGTTCCTCGGTCCAGCGCTGTGCAGTCTTCCCACGCTGGCATCTGTGACAGCCGGGTGACCACTGAACATGCGTGAGAAGCGCTGCGCTTTGTGAATGGTCCAGAGTCTTCTGGGACACATGACAGGTTCCAGAAGATGCTGGGCCATTCACAAAGTGCAGCACTTCTCGCGCATGCGCAGTGGGCAACCGGCTTTCACACCGGGTGCCCACAGTAAAGGGAGGACAACTCCACGGAAGTGGGAGCGGGTACTTGTCAAATTCAGGTACCCGCTCCCCCTCCCTCCGTAAAGGTCCACAGTCTCTGGTCATCCCCTGTACTGTCTGCAGTCTCTGGGCATCCCCTGTACTGTCTGCAGTCTCTTGGTCATCCCCTGTACTGACTGCAGTCTCTGGTCATCCCCTATACTGTCTGCAGTCTCTGGTCATCTCCTGTACTGTCTGCAGTCTCTGGTCATCCCCTGTACTGTCTGCAGTTTCTGGTCATCTCCTGTACTGTCTGCAGTCTCTGGTCATCTCCTGTACTATGTACACAGTCTCTAGTCATCTCCTGTACTGTCTGCAGTCTCTAGTCATCTCCTGTACTGTCCGCAGTCTCCTGTCATCTCCTGTACTGTCTGCAGTCTCTTGGTCATCCCCTGTACTGTCTGCAGTCTCTGGTCATCCCCTATACTGTCTGCAGTCTTTGGTCATCTCCTGTACTGTCTGCAGTCTCTGGTCATCCCCTGTACTGTCTGCAGTCTCTGGTCATCTCCTGTACTGTCTGCAGTCTCTGGTCATCTCCTGTACTGTCTGCAGTCTCTGGCCATCTCCTGTACTATGTCCGCAGTCTCTGGTCATCCCCTGTACTGTCTGCAGTCTCTGGTCATCTCCTGTACTGTCTGCAGTCTCTGGCCATCTCCTGTACTATGTCCGCAGTCTCTGGTCATCCCCTGTACTGTCTGCAGTCTCTGGTCATCTCCTGTACTGTCTGCAGTCTCTGGTCATCTCCTGTACTATGTCCGCAGTCTCTGGTCATCTCCTGTACTGTCTGCAGTCTCTGGTCATCTCCTGTACTGTCTGCAGTCTCTGGTCATCCCCTGTACTGTCTGCAGTCTCTGGTCATCCCCTGTACTGTCTGCAGTCTCTGGTCATCTCCTGTACTATGTCCGTAGTCTCTGGTCATCTCCTGTACTATGTCCGCAGTCTCTGGTCATTCCCTGTACTATGTCCCTAGTCTCTGGTCATCTCCTGTATTGTGTCTGCTGTCTCTGGTCATCTCCTGTACTGTGTCCGCAGTCTCTGGTCATCTCCTGTATCATGTCCACAGTCTCTGGTCATTTCCTGTACTATGTCTGCAGTCCATTGGTTCAGAATATTTTTTTTCTTTTCTTTCTCCTCTAAAACATAGGCACGTCTTATGGTCAGGTGCGTCTTATGGAGCAAAAAATATGGTAATCAGATCATGTATATTTAGGTCAGGGCTACACCATCTTTTTTGGTATATATGTCCACTGTGGTGTGTTACACAGTTAGGCAGTAGCAGCAGTCTACACAACACACTTTCCTTCATTTTTTATATTTTTTTTTGTTTTAGCAGTGCATAAGTGTGGCGGGAGTCACTTTGGGTGGGGGGCCCACGGAACACAGCTCACTTTGGAGAGGTGGGGAGACCCCTGTCTCAGCTCCCCATATCCCTCTTATGTGTAAGTCACCCTGTGCCTGTTAGGGGTACAGGGTGATCTCTCCTAATATTGTGTAGACATGTCTAGGAGATAGGTGGGTTGGGGGTTGTGGATTGTTGAATGCCACGTGGTTGCATTGTTCTATTGTGTGTCTTGCTTGGGAGCAAACTATTATGGGATGTATGTGTTTATGTGTATTGGCTTGGTGGGGGGGGGTGTCTCCAGCAGCCCTCCCTCCTGATGGGACTGTCTGTTGGTGTGTCTCTTGTTACTAAACGTAGATTGCCCCGCCCTGTGACATTATGCAGGCGGGGGGGATTGTTCACTTGAGTGTATATATCTTGTATCTCTGTTAAAATAAACTAGTCTACATCCTGGTTTACTTCAAGATTGCTGTCGTCTAGTCTTGTTTAGTCGGCTGTGGTGTCTGTGGTGTTCGGACGGGGAAGCGGTATTCTAACGGAAATACCCAAGCGCAGTCTGGGGTCAGTTCTGTTACAATAAGTTTCACTCTATTTTGATTTTTACAGAGGGATATGCTTTGTTCATATTTCATGTCTGAGGTTTACAACCACTTTAAATGGTGACTCTAGCTTTGGGAGGAAATTGTTTAACCTATGGTCTCTAAAGAAGACACTTGGCCACACAATGAAGTTGGGCAAGAGGCAATTCAGTCTTGAACTGCATAAGGGGTTCTTTACTGTTAGAGTGGTGAGGATATGGAACTCCCTTCACAGTTGAGGGTGTCAGCGGGAAGTGTAGATATATTCAAAACACCTTTAAATTAATTTCTTAGAGAATGAAATGTACAGGAAGATGGAAATCAGTGGACACAAACACACTCAGGTTGAACTGGATGGACTGGTGTCTTTATTCAACCTTACCGACAATGTTAGTGTCTGGCCCATTACACCAGCTGGCATTGGCAACAGGAGATGGCATTTACATCAGCCGGGACAAGGGAGGCGGGGAAGATGGTGTGAGTTCATCTTTTCATTTTTTTTGAAAAGGCGAACTTACCCATTAACAGACCATAAAGCAGCAAATAAGAGAAGCTTATTGTCAGGGTTTACACAGATTATAATTGCCATGGTTCTTTTATTCAACAGATAACTGCAATTTAGTTTCAGTGAATGGAGCAAAGTGCAATGGCTGTTGTTCGATCTTGCTAGCTTGAATGGCAGACCTCCCAGCGAGGCTCTTCTCACCGTCTGAAAATGCACCGTATTACTGCACAGCCCCATAGACAAACCCAGACTCAACCAGAATTATATATAGCATTGAAATTAACCATGAACCTCGTCTCTTTAGCATATTAAATCCTTTATTAATTTAGCACTTAACCTGAAATAACCTTCATTAATGATAAAAGGAAAGCGCTTGTAACTGGTGTTTTGCAAGCCGTTTACAAATTTCGGTTTAATACAGAAAAAGAAAAAAAACACGCAAGACCCTGAGGATGCTGCACCAGATCATAGGACATTATCAAATGCCAGGCCCGCCAACAGACGAGCTGAAGGTCAAGAATCCATCATCCATTCATTAAATAACCAAAATGGAAATCAAAGAACAATACAACAGAAAATCAATAGCTATAGTGGCAGCCGGATTAGAGTTAATGCTTGCATCAGGATTACTGTTAAAGCCTGCTGTCTCTTAAATGGCAAGGCTGTATGTTCTGCCGGGGCCATGAAGTAGGAGCCACTTTCTTCTAGTGCAGTGACCTTTGGAGTCATTTTCCTTTGGGCTCGTTGATAATAATAAAAGAAAAAAAAGGAAAAAAGAAATACTGCAAGGATAGGCCAAAGCCACTCACTTTCTGTCAACGATCATTCTGCTTCTCTATTAATCTTCTATATCTTCATCGCAGGTAGGAAATGAGCTAAATCAATCACACTTACTCCTATATATTCATCATACAGACTTTATGTTTGGTTAAGGCTTTGGAGAATGGTATATAAATGTTTCAAGGAATTAAACTTACCCTTTAGTCAAAGCTAAACATTTTGCTTTAAAGGCATTGCACACTTTCAACTGTTCATTGTTTTAGCTAGATATTAGTGTAGTTATATTCTGTCTGTTGTTGTTTGCCTTACCTTGTAATGATGGGCTCACAGGTTCTGGCTGTAGTTTGAAGTGCCCTGGCTGATTGATTACCCTATGTTCATGTATTCATTCACCTAGCATGTCCTTATTCACTATTCACTGTCCCTATTCACTAAAGGGGCAGGCAACTTCTTGTTCCAAGTCACACAGTGTCCAATCCATGCCTTACCATTTCATCTGTTGCACTACAAATGTGGGAGTGCCAATGATATATAACTGCATGTTGATGTCTCTGTTATTTACTCTGTCTGTGTTAGGTCCCGGATCATCTGTTGGTAGCACTGTGTTCCCAGAGTGGAAGGTTGTCACTGGTGTCCACCAGTGGGGGTCTCCCAGCAGCCAGCAGATCTCAGTAATCAGTTCTACCTGATGCTGGCTGCTGAGAGGGTATTTAGTCCCTCCTCCACTATTACACTTCATTTCAGTGTTTTTCTTTTGCTTGCCTAAGGCTACGTTCACACTAGCCTTGTTAGCAAGTGGCAGACAGGCGTTTGGGAAGCGTTTTTACTGTTTCCCAAACGCCTGGGAAAATTCTGCACATTGCAGCACATAGTGCTATTCAAATGGGAATGTTAGCGTCGTGGCAAAACGGACGTCTCTGGTCGACTCAGGAGGAGTTAAAGCCTCTTATTCAAGTCTATGGTGCCGCTCTGCAAATGCCCAGCCGGCATTCGCGGAGCGGTTGTGATGCGGTTGCGAGGCGTGTGCGGAGCGTTAACACCATTCATACTTCATTATAGGCGTTTGTGGGGCGTTTTTAACGCTTGGCAAATGCCTAGCAAACGGCCGCTAAACCGCGCATGCAGTGTTTTTGGAGCGTTAAAAACGCTCCTCAAACGCCGGACCAACGCTTGTCAAACGCTATAGGGGAGTTTGGCAAGAGTTGGAAAATGAGTCAAGTGTGAACGAGCCCTAATAGCCTAATTATGCTTGCTGCCTCTTATCTGTTCCCCTTGTTCCAGGACCTAGGCCTGGTTCTCCCTTCCCATCTGTTCTCTGCATCTCAAGTTTACTTTGTTTGTCCCTGTTCCTCATTTTGTACAGTGGGGCAAAAAAGTATTAAGTCAGCCACCAATTGTGCAAGTTCTCCCACTTAAAAAGATGAGAGAGGCCTGTAATTGGCATCATAGGTAGACCTCAACTATGAGAGACAAAATGAGAAAAAAAATCCAGACAATCACATTGGCTGATTTGGAAATAATTTATTTGCAAATTATGGTGGAAAATAAGTATTTGGCCACCTATAAACAAGCAAGATTTCTGGCTCTCACAGACCTGTACCTTCTTCTTTAAGAGGCTCCTCTGTCCTGCACTCATTACCTGTATCAATGGCACCTGTTTGAACTTGTTATCAGTATAAAAGACACCTGTTCACAACCTTAAACAGCCACACTCCAACGTAACAAAGGATACCATCAGTAACACACTACACCGCCAGGGACTCAGATCCTGCAGTGCCAGACGTGTCCCCCTGCTTAAGCCAGTACATGTCTGGGCCCGTCTGAAGTTTGCTAGAGAGCATTTGGATGATCCAGAAGAGGATTGGAGAATGTCATATGGTCAGATGAAACCAAAATAGAACTGTTTGGTAGAAACACAACTCGTCGTGTTTGGAAGAGAGAGAATGCTGAGTTGCATCCAAAGAACACCATACCTACTGTGAAGCATGGGGGTGGCAACATCATGCTTTGGGGCTGTTTCTCTGCAAAGGGACCAGGACGACTGATCCATGTACAGGACAGAATGAATGGGGCCATGTATCGTGAGATTTTGAGTGCAAACCTCCTTCCATCAGCAAGGGCATTAAGGATGAAACGTGGCTGGGTCTTCCAACATGACAATGATCCCAAACATACCGCCCGGGCAACGAAGGAGTGGCTTCGTAAGAAGCATTTCAAGGTCCTGGAGTGGCCTAGCCAGTCTCCAGATCTCAACCCCATAGAAAACCTTTGGAGGGAGTTGAAAGTCCGTGTTGCCCATCGACAGCCCCAAAACATCACTGCTCTAGAGGAGATCTGCATGGAGGATGGGCCAACATACCAGCAACAGTGTGTGCCAACCTTGTGAAGACTTACAGGAAACGTTTGACCTCTGTCATTGCCAACACAGGATATATAACAAAGTATTGACATGAACTTTTGATATTGACCAAATACTTATTTTCCACCATAATTTGCAAATAAATTCTTTCCAAATCAGCCAATGTGATTGTCTGGATTTTTTTTCTCATTTTGTCTCTCATAGTTGAGGTCTACCTATGATGCCAATTACAGGCCTCTCTCATCTTTTTAAGTGGGAGAACTTGCACAATTGGTGGCTGACTAAATACTTTTTTGCCCCACTGTACCTCTTGTATATAGTTAGTTAGTTAGTTAGTTGTTAGGCTTTTGTTACTCAGTTAGGTCACTTAGTTTGCTATTTGGTATGGGTTCACTTATATCTTCATGTTTGCTGTGTTTTCATTTGCTGGTGTTTGGATGGATTTTGGTTGCACTGTAAATACATCTTCCCAGTTTCCCAAGTGTAGCTACACAGATTTGGCCATTCCTAATGCTGATTCCTGACAGTCTGCTTGTGTCTGTGTCAGATATCTGTGCTTTGTAGCTCTCATTTGCAGAACACTAGACTGAGAGACCCAGGGATTGTGGGATATGTAGTTTCTTCACAGGAAGTGGCAGTTCTTAGACTACAGACAGAGGGCATGCATTGACCTTAGCAGTGCCATGCCGCATGCCTCATATTTGAACAGAAACAGAAACTTCTGACACCGGAATATGAATATTTACTCTACTATAGGCTGTGTGTACAGGGCAACAAATGACACCATGAAACTACATGAACAAAATACATCTCATATAGGTTAAAATACAAAGTGCAGGTAGGAAGGTTTATAATGCCTTAGGGGAAATTGCCAACATGTAAAACTGTCATTAAACTTGCCAATTTAAACCAAGCGTAGTTAAAAAAATTGCACATGGTTATTCTTAGGGTTAATTGTATTTGAAAATGATCTACAAATAGAGTAATATAGGCTTCTGAAGTTGTATGCACATCTTAACCTTTCCTGTAAGAGCTGAGCTCTGTCTCCCCTTTAGGGTCCCCTGTTTGTGAGTACTGCTCAGGGGCGGACTGACCATTTGGAACCTCAGTCACTGCCGAGGGCCCGGGGTCAGTAGGGGGCCCAATGAGATGCCCCTGGTACCTTTTTCATAGGCTTTTTTGAGTTTGGGGAAGTCACAGGGGCCCCATGGTCCCCTATTGCCCGGGGGCCCCATGAGTTGTCAGTCTGCCCCTTGTACTGCTATAACATTCAATGACATATAGGGAAGAGGGGTACAAAGGGCATAGCCAAACTCAATTTTTCTGGGCACCTACAAGCTGTTTTTAATCTAGATCAATGATCACTTTAATTTAAAGCAAAAAAAAAAAAAAAGTCGGTTTTGAGCTGCTTTGCATTGCAAAACAATTGATTAATGGGATAGCCCCTCTGCTGGCTATCAGGTCTATGAGTAGAGGAATTTTCCAAACATTTACTATCCCTTGTGCTGATTCCTCTTCTTTCAGTGTAAATCCTCCTCTGTCCCCGACCCCCTCCACTGGACGATTACAGCTGCGAAAGTCACTACAACAAAGGGGCTGCCACAGTCTCCCATCAGGCGACCCTGACAATGCCTGCCCTTTTGCCTAGCTACTCCATCCATAGAAGATGTACTATAACTTCTATGAATAAAACCCAATCTCTAAATGGAGGACAGACAGATGAGTAATAGTTCTGCCACCTCCCTTTATAGAGCCTGTTCCAGGCATAGAAAAATCAGCACACGGGACATAACTTACAGTCAGTAGGATGGGCCCCTTGTGCTGATTCCTCTTCTTGTAGTGTAAATCCTCCTCCTGATGAGAGCCTGTGACAGCACCTTTGTTGTATTAACCTTCAAAGTACTGGAAGGCTACAGTGGAAAGGGGTTTGAAGAGGGGGGGGGCAAGAATGGAGGAGGATTTCAATTAGAAATAGAGGAATCAGCACAAGGGACACATCCTATTGAGTATAAGTTATGTCCCTCGTGCTGATTTTTTCCTTTTTTTTATTTTAGCTACACTTAGACTTCAAATGGCTTTATTTATTCATGTATTCATATAAAATATATATTGGTATTGTTCATATCCTAAATGGAACAATCAGATACTCAGGAAAGAAATATTAAGGGGAAAAAAGAGAATAAAATGATAAAGTTGATTGAAGTTTAAGAGTATCAACCGATGTGTCAGCATCTATGAAGGCTTTTTGTTACTAAATACTATATGATTGTTGTGCAAATTAGGAACATGAAAAGCTTTTGCTATAAATTATATAGCGATAAGCCTGCCAAACATTCATAACAACACATTTGTATGACCTTCACTTTTCAGGCCTCCAGCATTTAGAAAATTAATGAAAGCTTCATCCTTTGAAGCCACATCAAAATCAAGAGGAGGATAATGGACTTTTTTTTTTCGTGCTCAATATAAAATTATAATTCTATATAATCGAAGCACTCTGGCTAATACAAAGCATAATAAGAATGTTAGCCACTGGCTGTTGTGCCTTTATTTAAACTTAAAGGAGGATTATGTCCTGTTGTCTGAAAATAATGCAAAATCAGCAAAGCAATCACTTTTTAAAGTGTATATTGATGAAACTCTGAAGAAATATTAGACTAAACACAGGGGGAGGCCATTTATTGTTATTACCTGCAGTCTTAGATCGCCCCATGGGTGCTACTGCTTATATCTGCCCAATGTGACCTACCTTCTCTGGTAGCATGGGATGTATAAAAAGTTGTAAAAGTTAGTCCTGGTCTTGGATATATTGTTTATTTAAATCCGCACGTTCCTAACCCCAGAAACCACTAAACAGCTCATCCACTCCCTCATCATATCGCGATTCGACTACTGCAACTCCCTCCTCACTGGCCTGCCTCGCCGCTGGCTATCCCCGCTTCACTCGATCCTGAATACGGCTGCCAGACTCATTCACCTTTCCAACTGCTCCATTTCCGCCACCCCCCTCTGCCAATCCCTCCACTGGCTTCCGATTGCGCAACGGATCAAATTCAAAATCCTAACACTGACGTACAAAGCTGTCCACCATACTGCCCCGAACTACATCACTGACCTAATATCCAAGTACCACCCAGCACGCACACTCCGCTCCTCACAAGACCTCCTTCTCTCTAGTTCCCTGGTCTCCTCCTCCCATGCCCGCCTCCAGGACTTCTCCAGGGTGTCACCCATCCTCTGGAACTCCCTGCCCCAACCCATCAGATTATCACCTACTCTCCTCTCCTTTAGGCGCACCCTGAAAACCCATCTCTTCAGGGAAGCCTACCCCACCCCATGCTAACCTGCCGACCTCCTCCACTCTTCCTACCACTCCATCCCCCACAGCTATCTCCTCCTGTGCCACCATCCCCTCCCTCCTAGATTGTAAGCTCGAAAGAGCAGGGCCCTCGATCCCCTCATGTTTTGCATTGTATTGTTATTGTTCTGTCACATGTTCTGTCCCCCTTTGTAATGTACAACGCTGAGCGAACCATTGGCGTTTATAAATACTGTATAATAATAATAATAATAATTTGTGTTCCATTACAGACAGCAAAGATTTGAAAATAAAAAGTCACGCTCTAGCACTGTTAAAAGATAGTTAAGACCAGGTCTGTGACTGACCTAAAGCTAATCAATTGCCACTGGCAAAATAAACCACAAAGGGGGTGATTTACTAAACCTGAAGAGTGCAAAATATGCTGCAACTCTACATAGAAACCAATCAGCTTCCAGGTTTTATGGTCAAAGCTTAATTGAACAAACTGAAGTTAGAAACTGATTGGCTACTATGCACAACTCCACTAGATTTTGAGTGCTCCAGTTTTAGTAAATCCCACCAAACAGCCTAATTCAAAATGAACGTGTATGTAAAGCCATGCAACTATTGGATTGGCTGTGTGCGCCAGGAACATCAGGTTTTTGTTTTGGCAAGTGGTGGACAGCAAGCACCATGACATGACTGATGATGGATTTACAATTATGGCCTTTTTGTTAAAATAAAGGACTTGTCACATGTTTGGATGTCTTTATTTCTAGGTTAAATTTTTTTGATGAATGAGTAGAGGTACTATATGTCCCTTACACTTCTACATAGGGGGCAGTATATAGGGCCCCCCCTTTTTTTTTTCCAGATTCTGGTAAGTCCCCACCAACAGACCCCCACAACCACCAGGTTAGTGTCCCTTGTCCTCAACAACATGGGGAGGAATGCTTTTCCAGGGGAATCCCCCATGGCAAGTCACCCTTGTGACAATCGCAGCGTCAGACCCAAGCCCTTCTCACCAAACTCGTGACCGAAGGACTAGCCAATCTAAAACCCCGCTGTCACGTGCGTAACAATGCCACGCCCAGGTGCACCCTGCACAAAGATTTTCCAGCTAATGGACCACAATCTGTGTACTTGCAGCCTGGGAGCGATTGTTACTGGGTCAGGTTAATTACGCAATTAACCCTTCACACTGCCACCACCTTCTTTTTGTACAGAGAAAGAGGAGACTCGGCAATATCAGCAATAACACTATGATGGTTGAATAATCGTCTCTATACCACTGTCACCGCAGGCAGGGTATACAGAGGTTTAAACACACACAGTAGCTCTCTTCAGAGACAGGGGTTCTTAGTTTGCATTAAAGAGCTTTAGAAACAGTTCAACACTTTCAGAAAGTAAGATTTATTACTAAAAGGTCAAAAGGATGCAATAAAAATATTTACAGAAAAAGATGTAGCCAATATATATATATATATATATAAATATACAGAGAGCAATAACACAGCAAAGAGATAACAGAAAGAAGTTTAGAGGGATAATATACTTGCTATCAGCCTTGGTTTAAGCAGCTTTCAAGTGTCAGAGCAAAAGGGCCTTATCTCCCAAAGTTAGTTCCGATGTTAAAAGGGAGCTTCTTCAACTTCAACTCAACTCAGCTTAGCTTAACTCCAAGCATAACAGCCTTTTTCTAGGAACTCAGCAGGGTGTCTCTTTAAAGCAGAGAACCAATCGCCTCATTTGGGGAGAGGTGTTGTAGGTGGGGAGCTCAGGCTATGACCAAATCCCTCCCAAATTATACTATGGTCAATAACCTTCCCTAGGGACATGTAACATTCTATTCACAGGTAGATTAATATGCAGAATCATCTGTTGAATGTCTAGGTATGAAATATGACATACCTGCTGGGATGGTTAAGAAGATATTAGTTTCTGCTCTCCTGTAGATGTCAGATAGGGGATGTAATATATCAGACGACTTGTATTAAAGTGACCGGTCTGAATATATGCCTGGTTTTTATGCAAGTCTTCCATATTCCAAGATATGAAATCATAGGGGGAAAATGGATGTTGAACGTGATGTCTGGTTTACGACTACCTGGAATGTCTTTGAAGCTCAGCGAGAGACTGGTTTATGGTTTTACAATCCTTTTCCAGGCAGAGTCTCGCAGACATATGGGGGCCAGGGTAGTTGGGGTTTATAGCCATGAGCTCTCCTGCTGAGCCTTGATGCCTTTTTGAACTCAGCATCCAGGGACCACGTGTCACTCAACAGAGAGGGAGAGGGGATTTGGAGTAGAAAATGATACAAGATGGAGGCCTTTGCCAAAATGGAGGTTCGCATCCATCTCTGTACGTACACGATTGCTACAACCCTCATTTGGAGTGCATGTGACTTGGTTGAAGGTGGATCACACACTCATATTCCCTTTCCTGGTCTGCCAGGCTGCATGTTTGGATTAAAGAGCTGGTATTTTTAGGAGACCTGATGCTTTTTTGTTTTTTTCTTTACATGAGGCTTCCCCTTAGGCCCCATTCACATCAAGCGATTGCAATTTTAGCATGTTTAGAAATGCGCATTTCTTGCTGTGTTTTTAGAGAAGCATCATTCATTTGAATGGGCTAATCTCTGCTCCAAAAATGCACCAAAGTAGCTCCTGTACTTTTTTGAGGGCTGACTTTGGCGCAGTTTTAGAAAGTGTGTTTTTGAGCATTTTGCATGTTTCTTTTGCCAGTTTCTTTTGCACATTTAGGGTGCCATTACCAATAATGTCAGTGGTTGCATGTTTTAAGGCGATTTTACTGTGTTCTGAAATCGCAGCTAGAATGGCATGGTTCTTCCAGTGATTCTAGAATGCCCAGATGTGAATGGGGCCTTAAAATCCATACTAGACTCTGTCGGGGAGAATTACTAAAACTGGAGCACTCAGATTTTGGTGCAGCTCTGTAGCCAATCAGTTTCTAATTTCAGCTTGTTCAATTAAGCTTTGACCATAAAACCTGGAAGCTGATTGGTTTCTATGCAGAGGCTGCACCAGATGCTGCACTCAGTAATCCCCAAAGGGTCTTGTATGCATGGAGGGGACTCTTACGCATTTCTTTTTTATTCATGCTATAGGATGTGCTACAGCAAAAGTAGCATTTACAGAGAAAGCAAAAGATACAATTTAAATAGCCAGCAAATTACATGTTATTGTCAGCTTCCAGGGGATCATACAAGACCCTTCAAAAGTCCCCCAAATATTTTTTGGGACCTTTAGAGGGGTCTGTGTGTTTTTTAAACATATTAACATTGGAAATCTCAATTGCTGGCAATTTATAACTAATTTCCTTCATTTGAAATGTCAGAGCTGTAAAAAAAAGTCACTGCTCCTGAACAAATGTAGTTCTTAAAACTTTTTTGTACTGGTAAATGTCCCCCCCATGCTATTCTTATGATAACCCTTTGCCTATGAGCCCAGAAAATGGGCATGTTTAACCACTTGCCCTCCAGAGGATTTACCCCCCTTCCTGACCAGGCTATTTTTTGTGCTACGGTATTGTGTTACTTTAACTGACAATTGCGCAGTCATTCAACGCTGCACCCAAATTAAGTTTCCATTCTTTTTTTTCCCACAAATTGAGCTTTCTTTTGGTGGTGTTTGATCGCCTCTGAGTTTTTTATCTTTTGCGCTATAAAGAAAAATGACTGACAATTTTGAGAAAAAAACAATATTTTTGACTTTTTGCTATAAAACATGTCCAGTAAAAAAAATAAAAAAAATCAAATTTCATCATAAATTTAGGCCAAAATGTATTCTGTTCCGTGTCTTTGCTAAAAAAAAATCCCAATACGTGTAAATTAAATGGTTTACATGAAAGTTTTAGCATTTAAAAATGGCGGTATAGATACTGGAATTCTTTTTTTTCACTAGTAATGGCGGCAATCAGCGACTTATAGCGGGACTGCGGCTGGCATTCTGACACTGGGGGAACTGAATTGGTGTCACTGACATCCCCAGTGATACCAATACAATGATCAGTGCTGAAAAAAAAGCTCTGGTACTGTACTAATGGCACTGGGCAAGAAGGGGTTAACATGAGGAGTCATCAAAGGGTTAACTGTGTGCTGGGAGTGTTTTACTAGGGGGCTGTGCCAGTGTGCTTCACTGTAAGCACACTGCTTTGAATGGCTGTATTGTGCACAGACATACAAAGCAGTGTGCCCGAACTGACAAGGGAGGGGAACTGTTAGTAAACAAAATAGCTCTCCTCCCAGTCAGAGATCGTTGGAAAACACCGGGCAATGGCAAGTAATGACCGGCTGGGACCCGGCGACTGACAGTCGCGGCCGTGAATGGCAGTGCCGGTAGGGCTCGTGCGCGGCTTGAGCGTGCCCCCTACCCAGAAATGCAAAACCATGTATATATACGTGATATTTCGCATCTGTGCTGCCCTGTAGCAGTATATCACAACAGATGGCATCAATACACTGGGGAATTCCCACCTACTGCAAAGGGCTCGGCTGAGACATAGTAATTTGATGTCCTTGTTCCTAACGCTGGCAGACGGCGGTTCATGACTACTTTATTCTCTAGTACGCCCACCACTGTCGGTATCCACTTTAATACCTACTCTACCTGCCTTGCATTTATACTGGCACCACAGCCATCATCTACTCTTTGAAGATATTATAGTAGACTGTCCTTCATGGGAAACATATGGGTCTGCCTTATAATTTCATGATCTCACACAGGATCAAAGGATCGACCTGCACGGTTTAATGCATTACTATTGACTACCTCTCCTTGTTATACCAGTACATTGATCTGGTTGTGTCACATATACTCTCAAATTGAAGGCTACGTGTTATGTCATCACTCTATGAAGCATTGTCTATACATGGAAGTTTGAGGATTGCCTGTCATGTTATATTTGGATCGAATCCATTCATATATCTCCTTTTTGAGGACTGATTGAGTTTGCTCCAGCATTCATCAGTTTAATCCTGTATCACGTACCTGGTGTTAGAGGCCAATGGAGAGAGGGCTTCCCTTGCGGCTAAGTTCCAGACTCCCCTGGATATGGGACAGCAGGAGTCGAGCCCAAAGTAGCACAGGTCACCTGTAGGAGTGCTGGTCAGAGGTACACCTAGCAGCACAGCTGATGCACTGGAATGGTGTCTGCAGAAAGGTGGCGCCCGTGAGAGATATGCAAGCCTTCAGGGAAACAGAGGACCACAGGATAGTTGGTTCAAAAGCCAAGGTCAAGTGCCAGGTGGAGATTGGAGCAGACGTAGTCAATAGGAGTGGGTGAGAATATCCGTTAGCCAAGCCAGGGTCAGGTCACGAGTCAGGCAGAGAAGACAGGTCCAGGAGCAAGCTGAATCGGTAACAGGAAATCACAATAGCAAGGGAACACGGACAAAGGTACTGGGGAGCCAGAGATCAACCAGCATTTTGAGGGAGTGATGGACCTCCTTATAAAGGCTGTCTGGTGCCAAACTGAGCCAATGCGTGCGTAACTAAGCGTCAGTGCACATGCGTGTTCCAGCTCGTGTTAGTGCGCCAATGCGCAGAGATATTCGACAATGTGCACTTCTGCGGCCAAGCAAGGTACTGGCAGGAATGCCAGGTCTCCTAGTACCTCTGCTGTGGACAGAGCCCTAACATCCTGCCATTAATCTGTACACTATCTCTTTGATTCCCATTATATTCTGGTTCTGAAACCACATAACCCCAGGGGTTTCATGGTGTCTTATCTCATTGCCGATTGAGTGTGCGGTGCTTGTGTGAGTGGTGTGGACCGGGATCCAGGGGCGATTGGTTTATTGCATGGTAACGTTGTCATGATTTTACAGTGTAGGGTAGAGGGCATTGTTGCTTTTTGTACTTTGTTATGAAAGTGCCAATAAACATTACGTTTTAAGCCGCATTATGTTCTCCTGAGGACTTCTTTTCTAGTGGGTTCTTTACCTACTGGTCAATTTTCCTACTGTATGGTTTGGTTCTGAGAACACCACCCTTGAACTTGGGGGAGTCGGCATATTTTCTATATATCTATCTGTATCTACAGTGGGGCAAAAAAGTATTTAGTCAGCCACCAATTGTGCAATTTCTCCCACTTAAAAAGATGAGAGAGGCCTGTAATTGGCATCATAGGTAGACCTCAACTATGAGAGACAAAATGAGAAAAAAAATCCAGACAATCACATTGGCTGATTTGGAAATAATTTATTTGCAAATTATGGTGGAAAAGAAGTATTTGGTCACCTACAAACAAGCAAGATTTCTGGCTCTCACAGACCTGTACCTTCTTCTTTAAGAGGCTCCTCTGCCCTGCACTCATTACCTGTAGCAATGGCACCTGTTTGAACTTGTTATCAGTATAAAAGACACCTGTCCACAACCTCAAACAGTCACACTCCAAACTCCACTATGGTGAAGACCAAAGAGCTGTCAAAGGACACCAGAAACAAAATTGTAGACCTGCACCAGGCTGGGAAGACTGAATCTGCAATAGGCAAGCAGCTTGGTGTGAACAAATCAACTGTGGGAGAAATAATTAGAAAATGGAAGACATACAAGACCACTGATAATCTCCCTCGATCTGGGGCTCCACGCAAGATCTCACCCCGTGGGGTCAAAATGATCACAAGAACGGTGAGCAAAAATCCCAGGACCACACAGGGGGACCTAGTGAATGACCTGCAGAGAGCTGGGACCAAAGTAACAAAGGCTACCATCAGTAACACACTACGCCGCCAGGGACTCAGATCCTGCAGTGCCAGACGTGTCCCCCTGCTTAAGCCAGTACATGTCCGGGCCCGTCTGAAGTTTGCTAGAGAGCATTTGGATGAACCAGAAGAGGATTGGGAGAATGTCATATGGTCAGATGAAACCAAAATAGAACTGTTTGGTAGAAACACAACTCGTCATGTTTGGAGGAGAGAGAATGCTGAGTTGCATCCAAAGAACACCATACCTACTGTGAAGCATGGGGATGGCAACATCATGCTTTGGGGCTGTTTCTCTGCAAAAGGGACCAGGACAACTGATCCATGTACAGGACAGAATAAATGGGGCCATGTATCGTGAGATTTTGAGTGCAAACCTCCTTCCATCAGCAAGGGCATTGAAGATGAAACGTGGCTGGGTCTTCCAACATGACAATGATCCCAAACATACCGCCCGGGCAACGAAGGAGTGGCTTCGTAAGAAGCATTTCAAGGTCCTGGAGTGGCCTAGCCAGTCTCCAGATCTCAACCCCATAGAAAACCTTTGGAGGGAGTTGAAAATCCGTGTTGCCCAGCGACAGCCCCAAAATATCACTGCTCTAGAGGAGATCTGCATGGAGGATGGGCCAACATACCAGCAACAGTGTGTGCCAACCTTGTGAAGATTTACAGGAAACGTTTGACCTCTGTCATTGCCAACAAAGAATATATAGCAAAGTATTGAGATGAACTTTTGATATTCACCAAATACTTATTTTCCACCATAATTTGCAAATAAATTCTTTCCAAATCAGCCAATGTGATTGTCTGGATTTGTTTTTTCATTTTGTCTTTCATAGTTGAGGTCTACCTATGATGCCAATTACAGGCCTCTCTCATCTTTTTAAGTGGGAGAACTTGCACAATTGGTGGCTGACTAAATACTTTTTTACCCCACTGTATACAGTTGCAAGAAAAAGTATGTGAACCCTTTGGGATTACGTGGAGTTTTGCATGAATTGGGCATAAAATGTGCTCTGAATGTCATCTAAGTCACAACAATAGAAGAACACAGTCTGCTGAACATAATACTACACAAAAATTAGATGTTGCCATGGTTTAATTGCACATAACATGTAAACATTCACAGTGCAGGGAGGAAAAAGTATGTGAAGCCCTAGCTTAATGACTTCTCCCAGAGCTAATTGGAGCCAGGAGTGAGCCAACCTTGACTGCAATCAGTTTGATGATATTGGATGTGTTGCTGACAGCTGTCCTGCCCTTAAAAAACACACACCTGTTTTGGGTTTACTGGTTTCAAGAAGCACTGTCTGATGTGAACCATGCCTTTCAGAAAAGAGCTCTCAGAAGACCTACGATCAAGAATTGTTGACTTGCATGAAGCTGGAAAGGGTTACAAAAGTATCTCCAAAAGCCTTGATGTTCATGTGTCCATGGTAAGACAGTCTGTCTACAAATGGAGAAAGTTTAGCAGTGTTGCTACTCTCCCTAGGCGTGGTCGTCCTGTAAAAATGACTGCAAGAGCACAGCGCAGAATGCTGCATGAGGTAAAGAAGAATCCCAGAGTGTCAGCTAAAGACCTACAGAAATCTCTGGCACATGCTAACATTTTTGTTGACACATCTACAATAAGGAAAACATTAAACAAGAATGGAGTACATGGGAGGACACCACGGAGGAAGCCATTGCTGTCCAAAAAGAATATTGCAGCACGTTTGAAGTTTGCAAAAGAGCACCTGGATGTTCCACAGCACTACTGGCAAAATGTACTGTGGACAGATGAAACCAAGATAGTGTTGTTTGGGAAGAACACACAACACTATGTGTGGAGAAAAAAAGGCACAGCACACCAACATCAAACCTCATCCCCACTGTAAAACATGGCGGAGGGAGCATCATGGTTTGGGGCTGCTTTGCTGCCTCAGGGCCTGGACGGATTGTTGTCATTGATGGGAAAATGAATTCCAGAGTTTATCAAGACATTTTGCAGGAAAACGTACGACCATCTGTCCGCCAACTGAAGCTCCGCAGAGGATGGGTGATGCAACAGGACAATGACCCAAAGCATACAACTAATTCAACAAAACAATGGCTGCAACAGCAGAGAATACGCCTTCTGGAGTGGCCCAGTCAGAGTCCTGACCTCAACCCGATTGAAATGCTGTGGCATGACCTTAAGAGAGTGATTCACACCAGACATCCCAAGAATATTGCTACACTGAAACAGTTTTGTGAAGAGGAGTGGTCCAAAATGACTCCAGATCATTGTGCCGGTCTGATCTGCAACTACAGGAAACGTTTGGTTGAGGTTATTGCTGCCAAAGGAGGGTCAACCCGTTATTAAGTCCAAAGGTTCACATACTTTTTCCTCCCTGCACTGTGAATGTTTACATGTTATGTGCAATTAAACCATGGCAACATCTAATGTTTGTGTAGTATTATGTTCAGCAGACTGTGTCCTTCTATTGTTGTGACTTAGATGACGTTCAGAGCACATTTTATGCCCAATTCATGCAAAACTCCACGTAATCCCAAAGGGTTCACATACTTTTTCTTGCAACTGTATGTGATCAGATTTTAGTTTTCGTTTTTGCTATACTGGTTTGGCTCATTCCTTTTGAAAATGGCTGGAACCCATTTAGGCTCCACGCACACTAGTGTTTTTTAACCACTTCCATACAGGACACTTTTACCCCCTTCCTGCCCAGGCCAATTTTCAGGTTTCAGCGCTCTCACACTTTGAATGACAATTGTGCGATCATGCAACACTGTACCCAAGCTAATTTTATCATTTTCTTCACACAACTAGAACTTTCTTTTGGTGGTATTTAATCACCACTGGGGTTTTTAGTTTCTGCTAAATTAACAAAAATTAACAAAAAAACAAACATTTTGAAAAATTAACCACATTTTTCTTTGTTTCTGTTACAAAAGTTTGCAATAAATAATTGTTCTTCATAAATTCAGGCCAAGATGTATTCTACTACATGTCTTTGGTGAAAATAACCCAAATTAGTATTTAGGATTTAGCCTGTAGGAAAGTTATAGAGGTCACAAATTATGGGATATATCTGAAAATTGATCAATCCTGAAGTACTGACGGCCAATCTAATTTCTTGAGGTCCAAGAATGTCAGAACAGTACAGATATCCCCCAAATGACCCCTTTTTGCAAAGTAGACAGTCCAACGTATTTCATAAGAGGCATGGCGAGTTTTTTGAAGTACCGTATTTTCCGGCGTATAAGACGACATTTTAACCCCTGGAAATCGTCTACAAAGTCGGGGGTCGTCTTATACGCCGGGTGCTGTGCTGAAACCTTACCGTACTTCCGGGTTGACGCTACTGCGCATGTCTTCGGCAGCAGTAGACGATCGCGGATCACCGTAGCTCGCAGAACTGCATGAGACGTCGGATGCAGCAGTGCTCGATTGAGCTTGACTGAAACTGTGATATGCAGAGAAGAGATACACAGTGATTCTGCGCATGTCACAGTTTCAGTCACGATCAATCGAGCACTGAACGGCTGCATCCGACGTCTCATGCAGTTCTGCGAGGAATGGTGATCAGTGATCGTCTACTGCTGCCCTAGACATGTGCAGAAGTGTCAGCTCGGAAGTACCGGTATGGTACTGCTGCATCCGACCTTGTCCCCTTAACTTCTATGAGATACGGTAATTATTAATATTATAATGTCTGTGGCAGTTCTGTGCAATTTATGGTATCTTGGAGACAGGCAGGGCTGGGCAGGCAGGGAGAGCTGACCCACCCAATCCAAGCAGGCTTTGTATGCAGTGTGCACAGTGTGCACAGAAAATACTGGTACATTGCTTGCCGTGATTGGTTGGAAGAGGGGGGTAGTCTTATACGGCGAGTATAGCCCAAACCCTATATTTTAACAGGAAAAGTAGGGGGGTCGTCTTATACGCCCAGTCGTCTTATACGCCGGAAAATACGGTAGTAATTTTTTTGTCATAATTGTTCAGAAAATGAAGAAATTAAAAAAAAATTTTCACTATTTTTTTTTACATACTGTTACCAGTGCAGTACAGCATCATCATATAACTGGCATGGCGGTGATCAGGGACACTGACTGGTGACAGTACAAAAAAAAAAAAGATAATTTTTTTATTGTTTTTTATTTTTTTTATTATTTTTTATCAAATTTTTTTCTCTTTTTTTAAGATTATTTTTTCATATTTCACTATGACCAAAGTAGTATAATGTTACCATAGTAACATTGTACTACTTTGGGAAAGTGATCAGTATTTTTTTTTTTACACAATTTGCTTATAGCAAAGAATTACTTTGCTATAAGCAAGCATTTACCTGAAGGAAATCGATTCATGTGATTAGCTGTGATTTGGCCACGGCTAATCACATGACACAGCTGGGCTGTGATTGGCCCAGCTTGTGCATGTGATCGCTGTGACCATTCACAGCTAGGCACACTTGTATACAATGGATGGAATGAGAGGAAGCCATCCATTGTATACAACTGTCATGTGACCTGCTGTGATTGGTCACAGCAGGTCACATGGTACTGGTAACGGGGACGGTACACAGATCTGTCATTAGCTGTGTCTGAGGTACATGGCAGGTGACAGATCGCACCGCAGCGTGGCCTTGCGGGCATGTGCAATGCGCGCTCCAAAAAGGACGCGATACGGCGTCTGCCTGGATGGATGCTAATAATAGCTTCTAGGAGCTTAACTAGTTGCCACCCGGCCTATAGCCAGATGACGGCAACTAGTTAAGCTCCTAGAAGCTATTATTAGCATTTTTTTCTGCTCATAGAAGAGAAATCATGTTATCCTATGTGTCCATGCATATTACTTTAGGCTATTAGCGTTTTTTGAGCTTCACCATCTAGAAGCAGAAAATTTTTTTTTTGTAAAGGTTTTTGTAAGCAGAAAATACTCCTAAATGTTCCTAAACGCTGTTAAACGCAACTAAAATGATCCTAACAGCTTTTTTCTAGCTTTTTTTCCCCTACAGTAAAAAACTGTACTAATAAAACACAAACTCTCATAAACGCTTCTAAACACTACTAAAATGCTACTAAAAAATGCCATTACCAGTGTTTTTTATCCAGTGTTTTTTCAGCTTAAAAAAAAAATGCTAGTTTCTTAGAGCCTAAGAATCATTTACAGTGTGTGATGAAAATGCTACTCATTGTAAAGTTTATCTAATTCCAAAAGCAACAATTTATTATATTTCAGTTTACCAATTCTTAGATGTAGTGGCTGCATTCATTTTACTTTGTTTGGCTTTTTTCTATTTTCACCTGGTGATCCTGCCAGTAAGTCAGATATTTTTCAACTTCCTAGAATTACAGTAAATGCTTTAAAATATATTCCACAATCAAGGACAATTGAATTTACATTCATCATTCCCTTAGTAATGACATGTTTTGCGTGGTAGGAACCAATTTTTCTGTGTTTCTTCAGCTGTAATTTCATTGCTTGACGGGAACTGCAGGTAAAATACCAATTAGTCATAAATATGTAAAGTTAAAAGCCACTAACCTAAATGTCATGACTTTGGTTTTTAATTCACCATTCAGAAGTCTAACAAATATTTTTCATTAATTTTTGATCCTCGAGTAAAAAACGAAGCTTAAGACAATGCCCTGCTTGTTCAGGTTCAGGACGATTCAGGCATTACACGTAATGAGAAATAACAGCTCTTAGTACAATCCACTCATTATACTCATCATCATAGAATTTAGTGCATTTGAAAATAGTTAGTAGAAAAATATATTGTCCTTCTCCAGATTTTTCATATGCAGCAAAATTTAGTAGCATCAATCAAGTTTGAGTCCTCCATGAATTTCAGTCCTCCAGCAATGAGTACATGTCTCCACGAATAGTGAAAGATCATGCATCTACCATCCAAAAAATATCACACCGTGCGGCTTACCAGATTATCTGACTCCATTGCCAAATGGTGTTATGTGGAAGAGCTTAGATCTCTAATCTTAAAAAAATAAGTTTCGGTATTTTTTTACATAGTTGCATTGGTCCAGCTTAGACACAAACTCTCAAACCCCAGGATTTGACCCACACCCAAGGTAGCACCACACCTGAACCTCTTCCCTAATATTAAGGGGCTAAACTCTATACCAAACAATACTTGATCACAAGTGATACTAAAGCAAAAAATGTTTTGTACCTTAATGCATTCCTTGCATTAAGATGAAAAACTTTTTTTTCTATGTCCTCCCCCTTTCCCCGTGTGAAGGGCAAGAGAGGGGCAGGGCAGGGCTTTTTTTCAGCGGGAACGTGGGGGAACGCAGTTCCGGCACCTCAAGCACTGAATGTATGTAATGACAAGGGGTGCTGGGGTGTGCTGGAGGGTCTATTGATGCTGGCTGCTGGGGGATCTATTGTTACTGGGGAGGGGGGTAATTTCTTGATGAGGGAGGGGTCTGTTGTTGCTGAAGAGCCAATTGTTGCTAGGAGGGATCTACTTTTGAGGGAGGAGTCTGTTGTTGCTTGCTGCTGGGAGACCTAATGTTGCTGACAGGGGCCTACTGTTGCTCGAGTGGGTCTATTGTTGCTGGCGGTGCTTTTGTTGCTGGTTGCAGGGGATCAATTATACTGCTTTTTAAGTTATCATTAGCAAATTCCATACAAATTATTCAACAGCACAAAATTATGCTTGGTTCTGTAATCACTAAAAGGGGTGGTACTGGTAGGTGGGTAGGCGGTGGAACCAAAGGATGGTGCTCATAGGTGGGTAGGGGGCACAGACAAGGGGTGACTCAGAAGGGGGGAGTTCTGGCACCTATTCTTTGAGAAAAAAAGACCTGGAGAAGGGGGAAGAGATCCAGCACTTTGCATGGCATGGCTCAAACGCATTGACTCCTGCTGTTTTCCTCCTGGGTAAATGCATCTCTCCTACCTCCACCCTTAACTCAAAATCGCATTCACTCCTGTTATATTCAGAACAAATGGTGTATTTATATTTGTGTGTATGTTGACCAGACCTCACCTTCAGCTGCACCCAGTTTACGACTGTAGCCTGGTTACTAAGAAACATCCCCCACTATTCATGTGAGCCTTATCAGCTTCTAATTGGGGCGGAGTTGAATGCTCATTTGAGCATCTCCCTATAAATTTAGATCAGCTCATGGGGGGATCTCTGATGGGGGGCACAGTCTCTGATGGGGGTGCTGCTTCAGATTGAGTGCGGCTTCGAAAGAGTGCGATGCAGTTAAACACAGCAGTTGAACTAAAGCAGGAGAACTTAAGCAGCAGGAAGACACAACAACAGCAAGAAGCTCTACTGCACGCTGGACAGACTGCAAGCAAACACCCTGGTTAACCTCTCTTACATACCTGAGTCCCACTCGGTGTACCTTTATATAATACGCCCCTCTTCTCCTCTTCATATTACTATCCTCTGTTCCCAAATCTCATTTCTTTACCCCTCTGCTCCACCCCAAAACTTGTACATCTCCCCCTCATTGCTATCATCTCCCTACTACTGCTCTCATCACCCCCCCAAAATGCCTCTTCTACTCCTCCTCATTTTCCTCTCCTCCATTCCCAAAATCCATTCACTATATCCCTCTGCTCCTCCCAAACAATTGTATATTGTGTCCTCACTGCTTCCTTCGCCCCTCTATGGCACCCACCACCTCCTCCTATTACTCCACTCTCCCTCTGACCCAAACACATCCACTAGGAGTTTCTCACGCTCCTGCACATCCCGCTCCCATGCCACCTTTCTCACCCTTCTCCTCCTCCTAGCCGCGGGGGACATCTCCCCGAATCCTGGCCCTCCACCACCTCCCTCACCCGCACAACACCCTCCCGCCTCCACGTCCTACCGCAACCCCCACAACCTAGTATCTGTCCCTCTGCTCCCTAAAATCTCCCCCCCGTTTTCATGTGCACTCCTGAACGCCCGATCGGTGTGCAACAAGCTTACCGCCATCCACGACCTCTTTGTTTCCCGCTCCCTCAACCTCCTAGCGATCACGGAAACCTGGATCCAGCCCACTGACTCTACATCCCCTGCTGCACTCTCCTATGGAGGTCTCACCTGGACCCACTCACCCAGACCTAACGGTCGTAAAGGTGGTGGGGTTGGTCTGCTCCTGTCATCGCAGAGCACCTTCCGAGTCCTCCCAAACCCCCCCTCCCTATCCTTCTCCTCCTTCGAGGCCCACTGCGTCAGACTATTCTCCCCAACCCCCCTGAAGATTGCTGTGATATACTGGCCTCCTGGATCCATACCCCACTTCCTGGATGACTTTTCCTTCTGGCTACCCTTCTTCCTCTCCTCTGAGCTACCCACCATCATTCTTGGGGATTTCAACATCCCTGTCAACCTCGACAACCCAGACACAGCCCGTCTCCTCCACTTAACCTCCTCCTTTGCACTTGCACAGTGCATACAATCCACCACCCACTCCGACTGTAATATTCTTGATCTTGTCTTCTCCAACCGCTGCGCTCCCCACAACCTCACTAACACCCCCTTCCCTCTCTCTGACCACAACCTGATTACCTTCTCTATCTCCTCATCCTCCAACGCCTACCCCTCCAAATGTCACACTACTACCAGCCGTAACCTCCACAACCTTAACCCTGCCCCCCTCCACTCTGCAGCTGATCAACTCCATGACAGCATCCTCCCCCTGTCCTGCCCCGACTTGGCTATGACTGCCTACAACAACACGCTGTCTTCAGCCCTTGACTCACTAGCGCCTTTAACCACATGCAACATCAGACCCGACCGCTCCAGCCCTGGCAGACTGATCACACCAAAACCCTCAAACGACACAGTCGTGCCCTGGAGCGACTATGGCGCAAAACACAATCCCAACAAGCCTTCACCCACTACAAATCTGCCTTCCGCACCTACACCTCCTCCCTCCACGCAGCCAAACAAGCCTACTTCCTGACCCTCATCAAGACCCTCTCCTCCAACCCTCGCCGACTCTTCTCCACCTTCAACTCTCTACTCTCTCCACCCCCACCTCCACCCAGCACCTCACTCACCGCCCTTGAGATTGCCAATCACTTCAAAAACAAGATTGACACAATTCGCAAGGACATTGCCGCAACTCACACGCCCTCTCAACCTGTCCCCTCTCACACAGCTACCCCCTCATCCCCCCTCCCCCTCGACATTACCCGCAGGGACTTTGTCACTGCTCAAACTCCCTCCAACCCCGTTCCCCCTCACTCAGCTACCCCCTCATCACCCCTCTCCCACGGCCCCACCACTGCTCTGACCTCCTCTTCCACCCCACCCTACATTCCTCATACTGAAGCTCCCCCAACACTCCACACCTTTAACCTTACTACGATCGGGGAAGTCTCCAAGATCCTCTCTGATGCCCGCCTCACCACCTGCCCCCTCGACCCTATCCCCTCACAATTCCTACGACCTCCCTCCCCCTCCATCCTACGCTCCCTCACCCACATCTTTAATCTCTCCCTCTCCTCCGGCACTTTCCCCTCCCCACTGAACCATGCACACATCACCCCCATACTTAAAAAGCCCTCCCTGGACCCCAATGACCCGAACAACCTCAGACCCATCTCCCTGCTCCCACTTACATCTAAACTCCTCGAGCGCCTCGTTTACACCCGCCTATGCTCTCACCTCAACGACAACACCTCCTCGATCCCCTACAGTCTGGCTTCCGTCCCCTACACTCCACCGAAACCGCCTTACTCAAACTCTCCAACGACCTTCTAACCGCCAAAGCTAATGGCCACTATTCAGTGCTCCTACTGCTTGACCTCTCTGCGGCCTTCGACACAGTTGACCACCCCCTCCTCCTCAAAATACTACACTCCCTCGGCCTCAGAGATTCTGCTCTCTCCTGGATCTCATCCTACCTGTCACAACGCTCTTTCAGCGTTACCTATAAGGCTACCACCTCCCCCTCACTCCCCCTCTCTGTTGGGGTCCCTCAAGGCTCTGTCCTTGGGCCCCTTCTCTTCTCCATCTACACCTCCTCCCTTGGCCAACTCATACACTCTCACGGCTTCAACTATCACCTCTATACCGACGACACACAAATCTATCTCTCAACCCCCCACCTCACCCCCTCGGTCTCTGCCCGAATCACACACCTACTGAGCGACATATCAGATTGGATGTCGCTCCACTTCCTTAAACTGAATCTCTCCAAAACCGAGTTTCTTGTCTTCCCCCCAGCCCGAACCCCACCCCCCATTGACTTCTCCATCACATCCAACAACGCCAATATCAAACCCGCCCTGCAGGCCAGAGTACTTGGTGTCATTCTGGACTCCAACCTATCCTTCCAGCCCCAAGTCCAATCTTTAACAAACTCGTGCAGACTTCACCTCCGCAACATCGCCAAAATCCGCACGTTCCTAACCCCAGAAACCACTAAACAGCTCATCCACTCCCTCATCATATCACGACTCGACTACTGCAACTCCCTCCTCACTGGCCTGCCTCGCCGCTGGCTATCCCCGCTTCACTCGATCCTGAATACGGCTGCCAGACTCATTCACCTTTCCAACCGCTCCATCTCCGCCACCCCCCCTCTGCCAATCCCTCCACTGGCTTCCGATTGCGCAACGGATCAAATTTAAAATCCTAACACTGACGTACAAAGCTGTCCACCTTACTGCCCCGAACTACATCACCAACCTAATATCCAAGTATTGCCCAGCACGCACACTCCGCTCCTCACAAGACCTCCTTCTCTCTAGTTCCCTGGTCTCCTCCTCCCATGCCCGCCTCCAGGACTTCTCCAGGGTGTCACCCATCCTCTGGAACTCCCTTCCCCAACCCATCAGACTATCACCTACTCTCCTCTCCTTTAGGCGCACCCTGAAAACCCATCTCTTCAGGGAAGCCTACCCCCTGCTAACTTGACTGACCTCTTCCACTCTTCCTACCACTCCATCCCCCACAGCTATCTCCTCCTGTACCACTATCCCGTCCCTTCTAGATTGTAAGCTCGAAAGAGCAGGGCCCTCGATCCCCTCATGTTTTGCATTGTATTGGTATTGTTCTGTCACATGTTCTGTCCCCCTTTGTAATGTACAGCGCTGAGTGAACTATCGGCGCTTTATAAATACTGTATAATAATAATAATGGCTGTAGCTTTTGTCCTCTCTCTTCCTCTTCATACAGGACTCAAGCAGCAGCAGCAGGTGCCAATGGCTCAATCATATTCAGTGAGAAGGAAATGGGAACAAAGCTAAGTCCTGCTGTGTGTGTCTATGGTGAGTGGCTCCATAGACACAGCTTGGGAGCATGCAGACACCGTGTGCCCTCATAGCAGCCATTTGCTATGGGGACACATGAAGAGGAGGAAGAGCCAATATCACCAACTGGGGACCCGAGAAGAGGAGGATTGGGGCCGTTCTGTGACGATCAGACTCCAAACATGGTATAGGAGTTGTTCTGTATATAATTGTTATGTTGAGTAGGGAGACATATGCTGGGCATTCACTGCAACTGCACCTGCTTTTATTATTTCTTTCAACATAAAAAGGGAGTGTTGCCACTGCAAAGCCATTTAGCTTCCTGAAGAACACCAGTGAAGGCCTCCATTCTCCCTTTGATACACATATGCCTATAAGTTCTTTATTGTGTTTGTCATATACATAAGTAGATCCCATCTAAGTGTATTCAATGTATTTTGTAGATAGCTGTTTGCAAGCAATTTGTTCTTTGTATGCATTTGTTAGAGACATGTCTACAAACATATTGTAACTTCAGTTTATGTGATTGTATACAGTTTTACAGAACTATTCACAGAAGTAATTTCAGTTTTGGAATGGAACACAGTGCTGCTTCTGTCAATTTTGTTAACTAGCTGTCAGCTAACCATTAGTAGGACAGCATAGGAGTTGGTCAAGACTGGGTACGTGCTTCAGGAGACATATTAGACATGAGGCTGCTAAAAATCACTACTATAACAGTGCAATCAGGAAACACAGATTACTGTGTGCAGAAGCCCCAAGGGCCACACGAAATTTGTCAAAAGGCCACATGCGGGCCTTAGGCTGCAGGTTGGGCATCAGGGCCCTACACTATGTATAGCAATAGAATTAAAAATTCCATAGCCTTGGATGGCAAGGCATTAATCTGCTCCTCCCTCTTCCCTTCTTCAAAATAACAGACAGCTGGAGACTGCACTGTCCACTGTTAACTCTTTCCTGTGAAGACTGGAACTTCATGGGAGCAGCAAGGAAATTTGTGAACTGCGAGTGCTGGGGTAAGAATTTTTAGCAAATAGTTTACTGGGGATTGTTTATTTTTATTGTGCTCAATGTGTCAAATTAAAGAATACTGCTGTGTCTAAATACACTCTCTGAGTCTGACCTGGGGTAAAGAAACCCAATTTACTCTATATTTACTACTCTGACACACCCCAGATAATATGTCAAAGAACACCAAGCCAACCAAAAGGTGTCTGTTTTGATAAACCACATCCAGACCGCCCTATAGCAGATATACTGCTACAGGGCGGCACAGGTGTGCAAAATCACGTATATATATTGTACATGATTTTGCATTCCGTGTAGGGGGCGCGCGTGGTGGTTATTATTCGCCGGCACCTTATGATTGCCGAGGATCTCCAATGGGGAGGAGAACTGTATGTAAACAATACAGTTCTCCTCCCTGTCAGCTCGCGCACACTGCTTTGGATGGCTGTACACAACATAGCCACCCAAAGCAGTGTGATTACAGTGAAGCACACACACGGAGCTTACTGTGAAACAGCACACAGTTAACCCATTGATTGCCCCTCATGTTAACCCCTTCCTGCCCAGTGCTATTAGTACTGTGTCAGTGCTTTTTTTTAGCTGATTGCCGTCATTACTAGTAAAAAAAAAATATCCAGTATCTATACCGTCATTTGTAAATGCTATAACTTTCACGTAAACCAATTAATTTACACGTTTTGTGATTTTTTTTATAGCAAAGACGTAGCAGAATCCATTTTGGCCTAAATTTATGACAAAATTTGATTTTTAAATTTTTTTTACTGGACATGTTTAATAGCAAAAAATCAAAAATATATTTTTTCTCAAAATTGTCGGTCTTTTTTTTTTAGCGCAAAAAATAAAAATCGCAGAGGTGATCAAATACCACCAAAAAAAGCTCAATTTGTGGGAAAATAAGGACGTAAATTTCATTTGGGTGCAGCGTTGCATGACCGCGCATTTGTCAGTTAAAGTAATGCAGAGCCGTAATGCAAAAAATGGCCTGGTCAGGAAGGGGGGTAGATCCTGAAGAGGGCAAGTGGGTAATAGTCCATGCCAAGAAACAGTCTGGTGGAAAGAAAGCCCAAAAAAACACAATAACCCTAACTCTATACAGAGAACTACTATGTCTACTACAAACAGGAATGAAAATAATGACCAGGCCCAGATTTAAAATGATAATCTGAGATTCAGCCTAAACTTTAGCAAGGGCGCTAGGGCACTGTGGAGACAGCTGAATTATTGAAACAAGATCCCCTATACCATCATCAAGTCCCCTAAGAAAACCACAGTTAAGTTCAAGTCTGCCTTCAGGTCTTGACAGTACCTTTGTATATAGAGTTTAAGGAGGAGGTTAGAGTTTTGAGCAGTGAGCTTGAGGGCTCGGTCAGATAGCTACCGATATCAAAATAATTATGCTTCCCAGTGAGTGAGAAAACACAAAAGAAAGGGGTCAGTTTGGCAGAAAACAATCCTTCTAGCTGGCCAGATGAGTTGGGGCCCTTATGGTGGTGCACATCTGGTAGGATCCACTAGATCGTTCCTGTAAATTCAGTAGGCAACTAACGGAAAGATGGGTTGGAAACACTTTCACCAGCTTCTGCACCTCAGCGATAGTTCCTTTAGTTGGAGTGGCCCCTCTGAATTGAATGTTCTGACCTCCGATGGACTTGCTTGAGTGTTCTGCCCAGTCAGAGTAGTCCTATGGCCCTATCAGTATCTCTGGGTTTCTCTGATGAAGCAAACCAGCAGACCAACTGAACTGCCACTGATACTTAGTCAGCAGCTCCGCTCCAAGCCTCTGGCGTAACTGCGAGTGGACACCAAGGTATCTCTGCTAGTCTCGAGAATGGCGAAAGCCTAGTGGCACAGAGTTCAAAAGCCGTGGACCCCAAACTCTGTTGACCCTTCTGTTCTTGTCTGGTGCCAAGTGCCCTGAATTTCTCCAGGCTACTTGTTAAAAGTATCCTTGCTCTCCTCCTCTGACGCTAAGACTCCCGGGAGCTGTAGTTTCTTCCCCTAGAATGCAATTCCATTTGGCTACATTGAAACCCATGGACCCATGGTCCTCTGTTCTTTATTCCTTTTCCTTTGGTGCCCAGTGTTAGACAAACGGAAGTGAACAGCGAGAGTCAATGGGTAGTCTTTAGTGTATGAACATGCTTGACTTGTGGTTCCTCCTTAATTAAAGTAACAGTTCTCCTTTGCTCATGAGGATTCATGCCAGCACTTGGCTACACGACTTTAAGTCATCGACTCTGAGGGAGCTTACGCCCCTGACTTCTACACTTCAGTGAGCAGCCATCAATATCGAAAGTGTTAGGTAAAGGACAACTTATGTATATGGCGACCTTAGGTCAGGGCTGTACAAACTGACACCTAATAAAGTAAAACATGTTTGTTTATTTTATTAATGGCTTCCTTGGTGTCTGCCAGACAAATACATATAGAAGACCACATGTGGGAGCAATTAGAGGTTCTTCTGACTTCTAGATCAATTGAATGTTACAAAGCTCTTTTCAGAATGGTGGTCTGTGTGAACTGCTGTGCAGAGGTCCCCTGACAGAATTCTGTATTGGAAATAATATTAACTGCTTTTAATGGAGTAAGGGCTCGTTCACACTTGGCTGTTTTACCAACGCTTGCCAAACGCCCCTATAGCAGTTGGCAAGCATTGGTCCGGCGTTTGCGGAGTGTTTTTTAACGCTCGGCAAACACTCGGCAAATGCTGCATGCGCGGTTTAGCGGCAGTTGCTAGGCATTTGCCGAGCGTTAAAACGCCCCACAAACACATATAGTGCAGTTTGAATGGTGTTACCGCTCCGCAAACGCCCCGCAACCGCGTCGCAACCGCACCGCAAATGCCGGCCAGGACAAATGCCTCCTGATTCGACCAGAGGCGTCCGTTTTGCCACAACGCAACGCGATGCAAACGCTCCCGTTAGAACAGCGCCATGTGCTGTAATGTGCAGAATTGGCAGAGGCATTTGGGAAGCGGTAAAAACGCTTCCCAAACGCCTCTCTGCCGCCTGCACACAACGCTAGTGTGAACGTAGCCTAACAAACAGAGCACTTGTCATGCGAAAAATATGTAGGATGCATGGGCATTTCTGCAGGAAGTGTCAGTGTAGAGCATACTCTGGCTAATGGGGCTCAGGGGAGTTGAAATGAGCATTGTAAAGGCAGTGTGATTTCCCAACATGGAAAGTTTTAAAGTGATCCTCTGACAGGGTGTTCTGTCCCACTTACATCTATTATTTCTGCATTGTATTGAACTTCATCAAGTTATTATTGTTCTGTTGTATGCTGACATCTAGTGGTTTTGAGTGACTACTGCTTGTTTATTTGGTATCTTCCTCTATCCTCCCCTAGTGTTTAGTGCTAGTTAGTTCACTCCTGGCTACCACATTCCTCAGGCAGTGTTAGTACTTCACAGAGGCAGGGCTTGGGAAAGTGATTGTCTTCTTACTCTTCAAAGGATTAGAAAAACATCTTCTGTGCTGCAATTATCTGAAATAAAATTGTGTTGGATTCAGCTTCTGTGTCTTATTGAAGAGTTGAGCTGCCTGTGGATGGTGTCAAGTCAGTAGGTGTCCATACTGTCCAGACAGACTGGGTCTAAGGAGGTATGTCAACACATAAAGTGGCATCTGAAACAGAACACGGGGTAGCAAACAGTAAACTGAACTTTAAAGTAAGATCTCACTGAAATAGACCTTGTTCATACAAACGGAAAGAGGGCAGTAAAAATAGGTGGTTGATATGTGTTTTTACTGATTCCCAACCCACTACCTACAAACAGAGATGGTGGTTACTATATCATGTTTAACAGGCATTCCACTTGTCCAAACACACCCATTGAAGTCAATGGGACTGTGCCATAACACAGTTGTTGCACAGTTGTAATATGGTATTGCAATGTAAAATCCCCATTGGGATAGGGAAAAAAGGCATTCAGGAGGCGGCAATGTGGTGTACTGAACACCTGCAAACCGCTATTTAGCTGCCCATGAAAATCAATCCAGCATGGATTGTTTTTCAAAGGGTGGTCAGCTGACATGGCAGAGTCATTCTGTGCTTTGAAAGGATCCCAACAAGATTGTCAAGATCTGCCTGGCTGCCTGATATACAGCTGGATCCATCTATCAGCACGTAGTTGAGAGCAGGAGCCAGATACGCCCGCCCCATCCCCCACACACACTGTGGAAGGAGCAGAGCGGAGAGCAGTAACTGACAGTCACTGCTCTCCTCTCCCAGTTGACTGAGAACTGTGCAATCAGTAGTCATATGATCACTGATGTAGCACCCTCCTAGCTCAGGATGCTAGGGAAATATAGTTTTTGTTTCAATAAAAATAGGTGCAGCGCTTAAAACAGGGTATTAAACAAATAACTACATCAAGAGAATTAATAGATGCATATAAAGAATAAATATGAATATAAAGTGATCATCACCACATGGTGATGGTAATAGTGGTAGATGGTCCAAAATATATGAACGTGAAGATTCCGTTAGATCACAACCAACGTGTTTGGATATCTAATCCAGGGGTGAAATGTGATGTATCTGAATAAGTGAAATGCGCACTCACCAGAAGCGCGCTTATAGCACGCATTTGAGATTAATCCTGTCTCATCAGGTATAATCAGGTCACCTGCTCCCAGGCCAGGCCAGGTTCCTAATTACCACTGGGTCCTTAGCCAGGTATCACAGTGTTGGGTCACATCTATATTAGACTCTCTGGGTTCCTTGACAAGTATCACCGCATCGAGTCGCCTCTATAGTAGGCTCTGTGAATGACGGCACTCACAGAGAGAGCCCAACAAAGGATTCCACATAGCGTGATACTGTATAAAGGGGTTTCTTTATTTCCACAAAATAAGGTGTATAGTAAAAAGGAAGGACACTGACCATATGTAGTTCAGGATGGCCACCAGCGGTGGTGTGATGTCTGAATGCTGTAACCCCAGTTGACGCGTTTCGTGCAAAGCGCTTACTCATAGGATGCAGCCTGCTCAACACCATGATTAATCTTCATCACAGGGTTTCTGCTGTTATGTGTGACTTTTAGGACTTTCTTACCCTACTGGATCCCCTAGACTGTGTTATTGGAGCTGTTGTGAATGGACTGGTGCTTGCAGTGGTGACAGGGCTCCGGGTATGACCAGAGGTGTGTGGACTGACACAGGGAAACGCAGGCTTCAGATATGGTATAAACAATATAATTTATTTAAGACTAAACAATACATAAACGCAGTGCAAGACTAAACATAAACACAGTGCAAACAAACCAAACCAAAACCCCCAACAGATAACAAAAGAACAATACTAAGTGTAGTCGGGCAGGCCGGGTCGGTAGCAAACGGGCAAGCAAGGTACAAAGGAGCAGGCAGAGCATAGTCAGATGGGCCGGGTCAGGAACATTCATGCAGACAAGGTACCAAAGGAGCAGACTGGAGAGTGGTCAGGAATAGCAGAGGTCAGGACAGGCGGAGTTCAATCAGAGTCAGGGATCAAGCAGGATCAGACAGGAAGCAGACAGGATGCAGGTACAGGGGCTCTTGGGAAACATACACCAAGGCCCTGATTGCAAGTCTGGCCATTCCTTATATGCACCTCCTGCAATCAGCCTCAGGTGTTTTGGCTGACTGCAGGAGTGAGCCTCTGGTTGCTGAGAGCACCCGCTGGCCAGTCCTGGTACTGCATCCCACAAGGCAGGTGAGTCCCACCACTATTGGCGAGTCCATTCCTGACAGGTGGGCAGCCTCTGTACGATAGGGAAGAACCTATTAGTATAAGTTGCCCTTTCGGTTATAGCTCTACACTTAGTTCTTGGTCTTAGAGCTGACATGGGACAGCTGCAGCATCAAACTGATACTGCAGCATTTTGGTGAGTACGGATGTTTATTTTTTTACAAACTCATACTTCTCCTTTAACCATCAAATTTCACAACAGAAAGGAAGATACTCAAGCCATTCTTTTATGCAGCTGAGCTCATCCAGTTCCCATCTCCCAGAGCTCCTGCTCTATGCTTACATTAGAGATTGGAAGGCTGGAGGGCTGCTGAGTTCCTGTCGGGTGGGAGAGCTGGGTGAGCAAATCTTCTGACAGAATGAACTGAACGACTGCGGTGCTTCTGCTATTAATGAGGATGAATTTAGCATTTAGAAAGAAATCACTGTAAAAATTTTTATCTGTGGTTACTTCCAGTATTTTGCAAACAATCAATGCCACACAGAAACTAAACCCGCTACGTAGCCTTATAGGTAGTATTGTGCGTAGATAAAATGCTGAAGGAAAACATACCTTCTAACACCCAATTCGTAAAATAAAATCTTTCCATGTTCATGTTCTGTCTGCTACCCTTGTATAGCTGACATTATTCTCATTATTTTCACTGCAAGATCCTATCAGGGGACACCTGTAGAGTGGTTTACCATAGGTCACCATTCAGAAGAGTAGGTACGTAACAATGCTCGATTGATCCAAAAGTCAGGAGAGCATCTAATTGATCCCACATGTGCTCTTCTCTTTTTATTCACCTGGCAGAGTTCACATTTGCCATTTATAAAAGGTGAAAAAACAAATGCGCTTTACTTTATTTCCTTTTTACCTTTTACATTAATAAAAAAAAAAAACAACCAATGTTTTTGTTAAAATGCTTCATCTATGTCTGTTTGCACGGCTCAGCTAGAAGAAAGAGTTAAGAAAATTCTGAGTGGCAGACATTTTTTAGATCGGGTACTAACCATTTATAACTATCGCTTCTACCAAGAAAAATGAAGAATTGCAACATGGGATTGTTAACCACGTCAAGAACACATCACTGCAAATTATCTTTCTTTAACAGCAAGCAATAGCTCACTATAACAAGTAATCTGTAACAGCTGCCGAGCAACGGGGGAAAGAATAGGGATCCTTTGACTCAGGGGCAGACTGACAACTCATGGGGCCCCCGGGCAATAGGGGATCATGGGGCCCCTGTGTCCTTGCCCAAACTCAAAAAAGCCTATGAAAAAGGTACTAGGGGCATCTCATGGGGCCCCCTACTGACCCCGGGCCCTCCGGCAGTGCCCGAGTTTCCAAATGGTCAGTCCGCCCCTGGTCATCACTGACAAGCGGTTTGAACCACTTGTTGACCCGACAAAGATATTGGTTACCTCCGCTTCACATAAAACTTGTACTGATGAAACATTTCATGAACATTTTGGGAAGGTGGAGGTTTTTAAGACAGATGTTTCCTAGAATAGTTGTCCTGTTCAGTTGATGCTAAGATTGAGGAAGACATCGTTGCTGGTCCACAGATCAAATAAATTATGTCATCACCAGGGGCGGACTGACAACTCATGGGGCCCCCGGGCAATAGGGGATCATGGGGCCCCTGTGTCCTTGCCCAAACTCAAAAAAGCCTATGAAAAAGGTACCAGGGGCATCTCATGGGGCCCCCTACTGTCTCTAGGCCCTCGGGCAGTGTCCGAGATTCCAAATAGTCAGTCCGCCCCTGATAGTATCATAATGATTCTAACAGCAAGCGGTCATTGGTGATTATGGTCAGGTGGCTCTGTTCCAGTAGACAGATGGCTCAGAAGAAATTCTCATTGGTCATTGTAGTTACATGGCAATAATGACCAAAGACCACTAGCCCTTGTGAGCTTTATGATACTACAATACAAAGTATATAGAAAATATTGAAAGATCCATGCTACCTTTTGTTTTTTCTTTATTGCACGTGTCTGGTATGTTCGGTATAAATAAATCTTCATACGTCTGTGTGCTCCTGAGCAATGGCCTCCTCTCATCGAGCTGCCATGCATTTCCCTATAATTTAAGGGAAATCACAATTCTACATTAATTTAAAATAGGGACAATGCCTTAAACAAAACTTGAAAAAGGTACCAGGGGCATCTCATGGGGCCCCCTACTGACCCCGGGCCCCCGGGCAGTGCCAGAGTTTCCAAATGGTGAGTCCGCCCCTGCTTTGACTCGATCCAGACCATTCCACATTTGAAAGATATGCATAGCAAAAACGTTTGCAGTCTCTGTTCCATTGGGAAGATTTCCTTTTATTCTCTCTCCCAAAGGTACAATAGGAGAGGAAATCACCACTAATGTGAGATGATGAGTGAATCAGCCTGGGTTGGTGAACTCGAGTCAGAAAATTGTGAAAATTGGGTCAGGGGCAAATCTTGAAAAACAATTCTGGAAATTTATAAGGCTAATAAGGTATTGTCAAACAAAGGGCAAGGGGAGCTGGGTTATAGAGTAAAAAAAAATACTATAAGGGTCCTTTGGGGGGATTTTGACATGGGAACAGCACCAATCATTTTAATTACATCCCCCGAGGACAGGGGTATCAAACTGGTTGCCCTCCAGCTGTTGCAAAACTACAAGTCCCATCATGCCTCTGCCTTTCGTAGTCATGCTTGTAACTGTCAATCTTGCAATGCCTCATGGGACTTGTAGTTTAGCAACAGCTGGAGGGCCACCAGTTTGACACCCGTGCCCTAGGAGTTGCCTTTAAGTTGTATATGGTGTTGCAGAACAGTACAATTTTCACAGACAACATCAGTGACACTGTCATCACTTATTTTGGATCTGTAATTGGTATTTCAACTTATATATTGTTACTTGGCTGAAATACAACAGCAGCACCCAAATCTAATTTGGCACAACTTGAAAATAATGTTTTTGAAGTTTTTCCAGGGACGCCTGTGATAATAGGCCTGAACTGAATTGTGCAAATAGGAGCTACAACATATCTAAACTCTATAGGAAAAAGTCAAGGTCCTCCACTTTGTATAAATTGGCCAGTGGCTCAAAAGCTTTATATATAGGTTATGACCAGGGGCGGACTGACAACTCATGGGGCCCCCGGGCAATAGGGGATCATGGGGCCCCTGTGTCCTTGCCCAAACTCAAAAAAGCCTATGAAAAAGGTACCAGGGGCATCTCATGGGGCCCCCTACTGACCCCGGGCCCTCGGGCAGTGCCTGAATTTCCAAATGGTCAGTCCGCCCCTGGTTGTGACCTTTTTTATTTTTTTTTTCTACCACACTGCATTGTCCTAAAAATAATGAACGAATGAACGGACATTCATTCAAACATTGGAGTTTTAGCCAGTTCAATGGGATACAAACATTATGTAGTAGCAGTACTTCTACTCTACTATACTGTACAGGGGTGGACTGACAACTCATGGGGCCCCCGGGCAATAGGGGATCATGGGGCCCCTGTGTCCTTGCCCAAACTCAAAAAAGCCTATGAAAAAGGTACCTGGGGCATCTCATGGGGCCCCCTACTGACCCCGGGTCCTCGGGCAGTGCCCGAATTTCCAAATAGTCAGTCCGCCCCTGATACTGTATACAATAGTTTCCTATCTGTCAATGATTGCTAGGGAAGCAGTGGGTGCTAGCACCTTCCACATCCATAGTTCCCAGCAAGCATGCAGGTAGTGTTTGACTTTATGAACAAGAGAGATTAAAATGAACATTCTTAGCAGAGACAAGGCTTTCTGACTTTGTCAGTTATGAAGGGATCAGCTTATACATACTGCAGAAAGAATCAGAGGAAAGGCACGCCTGTCTTCTTCTTTTTAAAAGAGACAGGACTATCTGGAGTAGTCAATAAAAAAAAAAGAGAAAAAAGTAAGATAGATAGATAGTTTAAAATATTATTATATTTTAAAATTATATATATATATTATTATATTATTATATATTATATATATATCTAAAATGGATATATATATATATATATATATATATATATATACATACTGTGTACATATAAATATATATATATATAATATTATATTTAATAGATACATTTGTGATTTGACTCTATCCTCTTGTACCCTATAGGACATTTTTTTTTTTTGCCATGTGGCCCAATCCTATATTTTGCTAATGGGATTTTGGCTGGGGAAAAAAATAAAGCTGAAGTTGATATTTTTTTGTAAATTTTGTCAAAATACCATGAACCAAAACGTTCCTAATCCTTTCACCAAGCATTTACTGTATTCCAGTAAACACTTTAAAAATTCAAATCTGTGAATCTCAATACACAAGTATAAATTAAAAATAAATATGTATACAATCCACTCATTGCATCAGCAAAAACAAAACTGTCGGCTTATCTTGTATCACCTCAAATATTTCTCTGCATACTTACTGAACCATTCAAGGGTTTTATGATAATTTTAGGCAGACGAAAATGATTTAAAACACACGGGTGGAGTCTACCAAGCTGGTACAGCAATATAAATGAAAGGTTATTTTTCTTGATATAAACAATGCAACCAAATAATGACATATTTGTGTGGGTGAGACTGGGAGCCATGTATTTTTAATATGCACTTATATGCAAGCAGAATCCCCAAACGTATATTTGTTCTGATACATTTCGGTCTGTTTTGCGTCATGCTCTAGCAAATCACTAGCTAACAAATCCTCTTTGCAATTTAAAAATGATAGTGAGGGTTTTTAAAGGGAAAGTGTTCTGGGTTTCATTTTGCGCATGCTATTGCCAAGTTTATGGTCACTTTATTAGGCACCCCTGTCTCTTACTAAGACTCCCCTTTGCCCAAATTCATCTTGGTATGGTCTCAACAAAGTGCTTGGACATTTTTATGGATTTATTTTTTTTGTAGACTTGATCTCCTAAAAAAAAGTTTCTGTATATTTGTTAGCCACAGCCTTGGATTCCACCTCATCACAAGGGATTTGTCTACATCTAATACCAACCAAGGGCGGACTGACAACTCACGGGGCCCCCGGGCAATAGGGGATCATGGGGCCCCTGTGTCCTTGCTCAAACTCAAAAAAGCCAATGATAAAGGTACCAGGGGCATCTCATGGGGCCCCCTACTGACCCCGGGCCCTCGGGCAGTGCCCGAGTTTCCAAATGGTCATTCCGCCCCTGATACCAACCCTGCCATCCACACGCCATGCTAGAAATGCAGAATCATCAGTCCAAGCAATGTTCTTTAATGGTTCACTTTTGAAGACCCTTTGCCCACAAAAACATGCATTAAGCCCTGGTTCACACTGGATGTGACTTGGCAAGTGATTTGCATGCCCTGTGACTTGCAAATTGCATGCCAAGTCGCACCCTATTGTCCGCAATTGGAGCGGTCATATCGGTGAGGTTCCGACTTGGTCGGAGCCTCACTGATTTCAAAAATAGTACATGCACTACTTTTGGTGCGATTGGCATAGACATCTGTATCCAATGTCTTGAAAATCACACCTGAAATCGTCATGCCCTCCGACTATGAAATCGTGCGATGTCACTGTAAGTCGCACGATTTCAAAGTTGGGCTAAAGAGTCAAATTAATTTATTAGTTTAACTGGCAACGCATATTAGGGAGTTATAAAACCTCCCCCTTCATCAGGGCTAAAAACGTAACACAATATAATGCAAATATTAATGTGAAAGGTATAATCAGAAGTTCAACAGTCATAGAAAATCATTAATTTTAAATGCTTTTTATTCTATTGGGGCCTTTGACCACTAAAAGTGTTACTAAACCCACAACAATAAAATCAGTCTGTATATGCAGTAAAGCATGCTTGTTATACTCACTGTGGAACCTAAGGGGCTAATCCTCTGCATTCTGTAAAAAAGCTATTTAATCCTGTCTTCTCTGATCCTCCTCTTCTTGTACTGTCCCCAGTCCATTTGCTGATAGAACAGAGCCTTGGGGGCAAGCTGCTAAAGAGTGTTTTCATTTTCTTTGGGAGGGTGCATGTGATCAGCACTGTCCAGAGGGTCAGGGGCTATGCAGCCTTATTGGAGAGTCAGAGCATAATGAAAACTCCTACAAGTTTAACCAGTGCTCAGCCAGACACTGATAGAAGTCACAAGACTGCTCTAACTGCTGAGGGGAAAAAGTATTTAGCAGTTTATATTTACTAAAACAATTGCATTTCCATGTTCTGTGTACTGTGGGAGACCAGATATAGTGAATGCAGGGTCCAGGGAGACCAGATATAGTGAATGCAGGGTCCGGGGAGAGCGGATATAGTGAATGTACGATCCATGGAGACCAGATATAGTGAATGCAGGGTCCGGGGAGACCAGATGTAGTGAATGCAGGGTCCGGGGAGACCAGATATAGTGAATTCAGTGTTCTGGGAGATCAGATATAGTGAATGCAAGGTCCAGGGAGACCAGATATAGTGAATGCAGGGTCCGGGGAGACCAGATATAGAGAATGCAGGGTCTGGGGAGACTGGATATAGTGAATGCAGGGTCCGGGGAGACCAGATATAGTGAATGCAAGGTCCAGGGAGACCAGATATAGTGAATGCATGGTTCGGGGAGACCAGATATAGTGAATGCAGGGTCCGGGGAGACCAGATATAGTGAATGCAGGGTCTGGGGAGACCGGATATAGTGAATGCAGGGTCCTGGGAGACTGGATATAGGGAATGTGGGGTCCGGGGAGACCAGATATAGTGAATTCAGGGTCCTGGGAGACTGGATATAGGGAATGTGGGGTCCGGGGAGACCAGATATAGTGAATGCAGGGTCCGGGGAGACCAGATATAGTGAATGCAAGGTCCAGGGAGACCAGATATAGTGAATGCAGGGTCTGGAGAGAGCGGATATAGTGAATGCAGGATCTGGGGAGACCGGATATAGTGAATGCGGGGTCCGGGGAGACCAGATATAGTGAATGCAGGGTCCGGGGAGACTGGATATAGTGAATGCAGGTTCCTGGGTTTTGTAACACTTTAATTCTTCTTTCCTTTTTTTATGCATAGCTAAAATGAGTAGAACGTATCATGGTCCCACCACTGTTCTTCATCCTCTAAAAGTGTCTCTCCTGGCAAAAATGAAAAATTCTATAACACAAGTTTTCTTTTAAATACAGTATGGCCACTGACTATATGCACTTTTTGTTATTCCAACATTCAGTTAAGCTATTACCTGTTGATTCTGATGTTCCTCACTTTACATTCCGGTTCGTTACCAACAACGCTATCTTTATTGCAAAAGGCTGATCCATGTGGCATTGTCAGTACCTAGAAGCCAAGAATATTAGCTTCATTAGTTATGAAAAATTTGTTCACTTGCACATGCACTGTCATCGAAGAAAGTTCTTCTCACTTCTCACTGCAGGAACTTGAGATGAATGGATGGAGAGCTCTGAGGAAAGGGACTCGTCCCCGAAACGCGTCAGCAAGCAGACCACACTGACAACTGGAACATCCTGCCCTCTGTTGTGGCCTTATTGATTTCCATACTAAGCTTTACAATCATGCTATGTCTGTGAGTATGTTTTCATCTTTTTGACCTTCTAATAAACCTTGGATAGCGCACTAGGTGTTTGCGCCTCCTGTTTGCTTTTCTTTTTTTTAAGGATAATTACAGTATATCTTACAGTACATAGTTCTAAAGCTATGATAGAAAGACAATTTGGGGTTTTCATTATGGAATGCCTTTCCATCTTCATTAACCTCCCTAGCGGTCTGATTATGTCAGTATTTCTGTGCTCAAAGTGGTACATTTTTTTGCATGGAAATATGTATTTTTTTTATTGTAGGCCGAACCGAACAAGAGTCTAGTAAACATCCCGGGTAGGATAAAACTTGAAACACTAAATCATAAATTATAATTTAATAAATAATCCAAAAAATTATAATATAATAATAAATTTAATTCAATAATATAATCAAACCAAAAACACTGAAATTTGAAATAGAGCGCCAAGTTCACACATCACTGAGCAAAGTCGCAGAATCGTTTTCAGTGTCTGATGAGGAATTTCCCCCACGAATCATTATCACTCAATTCTGCAAGTGGTTCTGATTTACTATCGCTGTTCTCTAGCCGGTCTAAAACCGCTTTTGACCTAAAGGGACGCTTTTTGGACGCCATGGACGCTTCTCAGTTTCCAGGCAGAAAGAACAGTAAAAATGCAGGCAGGGCGCAGGACAAAGCACTCGGGACAAAATGTATGTGAAATGGTTTGATACAGGAATGTTATACTATGTGATTTTAGTGATTTTAGTGAATGTCACTTTTTGTCATTTTCAAATTTCCTGCCGTTCCGTCCCCCGTACATCCCGACGCTCGCAGGGGATGGAACCCAGATGACAAATGCCGGCTCTGCCGGATTACATTGACGGGGACACTGCAGGAGGGACATCGTGGGAGCGCAGGACAAGGTAAGTGATTGAGGGATCGTGGAGAAGCGCCGCATGGTAAGCCCGAGTGTAGCTCGGGGTTACCGCTTGTGGTACTGAAACTTTACCCCGAGCTACACTCGGGAATACCGCCAGGGAGGTTAAAGTGTGTCTACAGACAAAGTTTTTTTTTACATTTGGATACAGTGGGAAGGACCTCTGTCAAGTTTTTCTCATTCCATTAGAGAGATATAATCTTAGAACTCATTTATACACATGTTTCCCTCTGAAAAGGGATTGGCATTGGATCGTTCCTCACAGGACTATTGACAAGTGGTGAGGTGGTCTTATATCATCTGCTCACAACCTGTGTCAAACCCCAAACCAGTGTGCTGCAACTATGTGCATTGCAGGCACTTGTAGGGAGCAGTTACATGGGTTGCGTTTGGTGGGTGATAATGTCCGACGAATGCAACAGTGAGGAAACGTTTTTGTACACTCCACTACCTTTGTAGGTTAAGGTAGAGTGGTTGGGGGCAGTGAAACTTGGCTCAGCCTTGCATTTTTATGCTGCCTCCAACCACAAGTGTAAACGAGATCTTGCTCAACTTCCCAGAGACAACCTTTTCTCCTGCAAGGGAGTGAGAGGAACTGTCAAACATTAAACCAAGTAGTCAAAGTAATTTAAGACTCACCCCAATACAAATATTCTATATTTCCATGACAATAGTACAAAATATTTGTGGGGACTTTTAGATTTGCACCCCAAGAAAGTATTGACTCAACATTATGATTATTATTATACAGAATTTAAATAGCGCCAACAGTTTGCTCCGTGCTTTACAATATAATGGGAGACAATACAGCAACAATACAGTTCAATACAAGAGGGTTAGGAGGGCCCTTACAATCTTAGAAGGAGGGGCCGGTGGTACAAAATGTAATAACTGTGGGGGATGAACTGATAGGAGAAATACAAGATTCAGTTATTAGCTGAGGGCAGGATAGGCTTCCCAGAAGAGATAGGTTTTCAGAGATCGCCTAAAAGTGGGCAGAGTAGGTAATAGTCAGATAGATTGGGTTTGAGAGTTCCAGAGGATGGGGGAGGCTCTGGAGAAGTCCTGAAGATGAGCATGGGAGGAGGAAACAAGGAAGCTAGAGAGCAGGAGGTCATGGGAGGAGCGGAGAGTACGGTTTGAGTGATATTTGGAGACAAGATTGGCGATGTAATTTGGGGCAGAGTTATAAATGGCTTCATATGTTATTGTTAATGTTTTGAATTTTATTTGTTGGGCAATGGGAAGCCAGTGGAGGGATCGGCAGAGAGGGATGGAGGACACTGAGTGGAGGCCAGTGGAGGGATTGGCAGAGAGGGATGGCAGATACGGAACGGTTAGTAAGGTGGATGAGTCTGGCAGCAGCATTCATTTTAGACTGAAGAGGGGATAGCCTGCGATGAGGTCGGCCAATGAGGAGGGATTTACAATACTCAAGGCGAGAGATGACCAAGGAGTGAATAAGTTGCTTAGTGGTTTCGGTGGTTAAAAAAGGGCGTATCTTGGAGATGTTGCAGAGGTGAAGTTTACAAGATTTGGACAGTGATTGGATTTGGGGCTGAAAGGACAGAAGGGAGTCCAGGATTACATATAGTGCCCTGGCATGAGGGGAGGGACTGATGGTTGTATTATTGATCTTGATGGAGAAGTCAGGGGAGGGGGAATGGGCTGGAGGGAATAGTATGAGCTCCGTTTTAGAAAGATTGTTTGAGGAAGTTGAGTGACATCTGAGCTGATATGCCAATTAGTAGTATCATCATGTGAGTGATGATACTTCTATATAAAATCATAACTTTTTTGAATACATAAGTGTTAAAATCAACTGTTCACCGATAAAAAAAAACTTTTGATGGCAAAATATATATTATCAAGGTCAAATGTCCCGAAAATGTGTTGTATTGTAGTCTATGCATTTCAAAGATATTCAGCTTCCTCAGGACTCTGGATGTGTCTTCTTACAAATCCTTAAATTAATATTACTCCATCTACAGAGATAAGTAAATGAAAAATTACAAATTTAAACCAATGCGACTTATATTATAATCAGGGGTGGACTGAGAACTCATGGGGCCCCCGGGCAATAGGGGATCATGGGGCCCCTGTGTCCTTGCCCAAACTCAAAAAATCCTATGAAAAAGGTACCAGGGGCATCTCATGGGGCCCCCTACTGACCCCGGGCCCTCGGGCAGTGCCCGAGTTTCCAAATGGTCAGTCCGCCCCTGATTATAATGACACTAAATCAGTAACAAAAAGAACAAAGAGAAGAAATTAAACATAGACAGTTCAATCAGAAAGCTGTTCACCATAAAAAGGTGAAAGAAAAAAAGAACACCACTAAACAAAAGCACATTAAACAATACATGTGCTATCCAACCACACACAATGTATACATAACCCCTAGATGGGTAATCAGGACCCTCCCAGCCTGTGGGAAGCTCAGAAGACAAGATACGGGTATTGATGAACCTGTTACATATAGTACAGTCATGGCCAAAAATGTTGGCACCCCTGCATTTCTGTCAGATAATGCACCACTTCGCCCAGAAAAATGTTGCAGTTACAAATGTTTAGGCATTGACATGTTTATTTCTTTTGTTTGTATTGGTATGACACAAAAAAGTGGAGAAACAAAAAGCCAAATTTGATACATTCCACACAAAACCCCAAGAATGGACTTGGCAAAATACCTAAAAATTGCCCAACAAAATGATATACATACCAGCAGGTGGATCGAGCTTGCCTTTTCAGATACACAAAGCCATAGGTTTTCATTGAGCACCATTACAGCTTTCTAGCCGCCAGCAACTTGACAACCAATGATGTCATCAGTGGATAAGAAAGACATCGGCTCCTGCACAGCACCCTTGCTTGCCTCTCCCCTGCCTCTTTCCATCAGCACTGGAGTCACCCAAGCTGAGTGAGAGAGAGAAACTGAGGGAGAAAAGAAACATTGGAATACTAGTCAGTACCAGGGTGCAAAAGTGTACAGGCATACCTCGGTTTACGAATTTAATTTGTTCTGCGGGACTTTTCGTATTGCAAAAAATTCGTAAACCGAAATGCAGTTTCCCATAGGAATGCATTGAAAACCAATTAATCGGTTTTGGGGGTCAGAAGAAAGTTAAAAAAAAGTATTTTATCTGTTCAAAACTCTTTATAAAGTGCACTTTAACCACTTCCTCTCCGGACACTTATACCCCCTTCCTGTCCAGGGCAATTTTCAGCTTTCAGTGCTATCACACTTTGAATGATAATTGCATGGTCATGCAACACTGTACCCATATGGATTTTTTACCATTATTTTGAGACAGATAAAGATTTTTTTAGCTATGTAAATTAAAAACTCCAAAAATTTAGAAAAAAGTGTTTTTCTTATAAAATTTTGCAAATAAATAATATTTCATCATAAGTCTTGGCCAAAATTTATTCCATTATCTTTTTAGTAAAAAAAAAAATAAGCCAAATTAGTTTAGAACCAAAAAATATAATTTTTAACCATTTTTTTACATTTTTATTTTATTTTTTTATATTATAATTTGTTTTTGTTTTTTTTGTTTTACATACTGTCACCCTAGCAGTACAGTGTCACCATGGTGACACTGTACTACTTGTGGGGGGTGATGAAGATTTTTTTTTTTACACTGATTGCTTTTACACCCATATAGGATGTAAAAGCAATCATTTCTCTTTCTCTCTGTCTGCATTCTTGCAGCCATTGAGAACTACTGTGTGAGCTGCGATTAGTCACAGCTTGTCACATGGTAAAAGGCTGTTGTGAATAGCCTTGTACCATGTGACCTCTGTGATCATTCACAGATTCACACGTAGTAAGCAATGATGTCACAAGTGAAATCTTGCTTACTACTTTGGCCAATCAGTGATCACATGATCGGGACCTCGTACAGAGGTCCCGTTCGACGATCGGTGTTTCACTGTGTCCGGAGGACACAGCGGGCACTGGATCAGGGTGCTGTGCGTTTCCTGGGAGCGCGCACAAGCAGGGTGCGGGAAGGCCGTTTATAAACAGCCACCCGACCCTGCACTGCCACCGTCCAAACGTTTATATACAACGGCCGGACGGGAAGTGGTTAAAGGCATAAATACTGTACAGGGACATGATTAAAAATTAATTTGTAAATGCACTGAAAACCAATTAATCCGTTCTGGAGGTCAGAAAAAAGTAAAAAAAAAGTTTTATCTGTTCAAAACTCTTTATAAAGTGCACTTTAAAGGCATAGTACTGTACAAGGACATGATTAAAAAAAATTTGTAAATGCATTGAAAACCAATTAATCAGTTTGTATTGCGAAAAAAATTCGTAAGCGATGCATTATTTTCAAAGGATTTTCATTCATAAACCAAAAATTACGTTAACCAAGACGTTCGAAAACCGAGGTGCTCCTGTATTTGCTTTGAAAAGATAAATCACCTCTAACCCTGGGTGTCGTAAATGTGTAAATGTTGCTGCATTCTGTAAAACTATTCGTTTAGTTCTTTTACATTTTGTAATGGGGTGCCTCAAGGTTGTGCAGAATTGTAAAGGGTGCCAGGACTGAAAAAGGTTGAGAAACACTTTTGTACACAATAATAAAAAATGCTGCCTGACACCTGTTGTGAATAAATAAAAAAACAATTTTTTTTGCAGATGATTTCATGAGCTTCATTATAATTTGTCCATTAAGTGACTCTCTGTTGTTCATAACTACTGATGATTCAACATAAAGTGAACTCAGCCAACCTTGTAATATCAGGGCATTATTCATCCTATTAAATCAGCAGGATCTAGGATGTGACAGCGTTCACTCAGTTAAAAATGGATATAAGAGCAAGTGACGCCCAAAGCATTACTTGGAAAACAAATGCCAAATCTGCATTTTCCTTTAAATGAACAATGAATTAAATGTAGGTTACTAATAATAGTCACTGAACCTAGCGATTATCATTTGTAGAGCGCGCTGTATGTACTTAATACAATGGCCTTTAATATTTAAAGATACTTCAGTGCATTGTTATATATTTATAATTTAATAAACTGTTCCCATCAGGGAAGAATGTTTGTAAGCAGTAGACTCCTCTTTTCCCCCCCTTATAATAATCACAGGGGTGTCCATTGAAGACAATAGTGATTATCGATGTTGGTCTGGATGAAAGCCAGTGAGAAGGTGACCTGCCTTCTGAATGCCATTAATGCAACCATGCAAGACTGAGAAAATTCAAGTGGACTGGTCACCATCAACATAGCAGACTTCAGCTGGGTACACGGAGGTATACCACACATCGACCGATTAAACTTTACACTCATAATCTTCACGCTCACCTATCCCACATGGAAGAAAAATATATTTGAAATGTATTTTAAAAATATTCTTCCCAAATATATTGACATATATTTGAAATACTACAATTTTGGCCGTATTCAATATATTTTAAAAAATTATATATATATATATATATATATATATATATATACACACACTGCATGTTGAAATGCGTTTTTTCATATATATTACAAAATATATGAAAAATGTTTTTAAAAATATATATTTTTTAAATATATTCAGACTTTTTTAACGTATAAAAAAGTCATTTTAACATATATTTTTATATATAATTTGTAAATGCATTCCAAAAATGTAGATGAATTGTATTTTTAAAGACATACAGTATATTTGAAAATGTATTTTTTTAAATATTTTTCATATATTTTGTATATATATATTTGTATGTATATATATATATATATATATCATATATTTTGTAATAAAAACACATTTCAACATACAGTATGTGTATATATATATATATATATATATATATATATATATTAATTGAAATATATGAATACGGCCAAAATTTTAGTATTTCAAATATATGTCAATATATTTGGGAAGAATATTTAAAAAATATATTTAAAATATATTTTTCTTCTGTGTGGGTATAGTCTGTGAAACAGTGCAAAAAGGAAAGCTGCAGCACTCACAGTTAACCAACCTTCTATAAAATATACAATATATTCCCCAAATGTGCCACGCTAAACCACAAAAAATATATTTATATAAATATCCACTTAAGGACTAGGCTTTTTCTAGTACTTTTTGTACACATGTATCAATCTTTTTTTTTTTTTTTGCTATAAAATTACTTAGAACCTCCAAACATTATATATTTTTAAATTGGTGGCTTTTGCAATTTTTTTTAATGTCAAACGGTATTTGCACATTTTTTTTCAAATGTATTTTTTGGGGGGAAAATGCACTTTTTTGAATAACAATGCAAAAAAGCACAGTACATAACCCCATTTTATTTGTAAAATATAAAATATGATGTTACACCGAGTAAATAGATGCCAAACATGTCACGCTTTAAAATTGTGCACAAAAGCGTTGTACATTTTACTATTCATAGATGATGCATTTAAAAGCCTTTACAGTTTACCATTTTAGATTTACAGAGGAAGTATGGTGCTAGAATTACTGCCCATGACCTTACGTTTACAGTGATATCTTACATGGGACAACCACTGTTTGCATGCTTGTGGGATCAACAAATGTATTTGCCTTTGCGCTCGAGCATGAGGGGGACGGGGACACATTAGTTTTTCAAAAATTATTATTAAATTTATTTTTACACTGTTGCTTTAATTTTTCTTTTTATAATTTTTATTGCTGTCATAAGGAATGTAAACATCCTTGTGACAGCAATAGGCAAGTGACAGATAGGGCCGGACTGAAAATTCGGGCTCTCGGGCAGTGCCGAGGGCCCAGGGTCAGTAGGGTGCCCCATGAGATGCCCCTAGTACCTTTCCTAGGCTTTTTTGAGTGTGATTTGAGTGTGGGTGAGGACACAGGGGCCCCATAATCCCTTATTGCCCAGGGGCCCCATGAGTTCTCCCCTGGTGACAAATACTCATTATGGAGGTATCTGGGGTCTTTGAGACCACAAATCCCTCTTCTGCACTTAAAAGCATTCAAAACATCAAGATTGGTGTTTTTTAATGTTTTTTGAGTTTTTAAAAATGGCACCATTGACATACGGGAAAACTGGAAGCGATGACAGGTCATTGCTTCTTGGTTACCAAAGTGGAGAGCTGATCAAAGCCAATTCCGGATGCCCCAGCTGGTCTCCTGGTGGGATGGGAGATCTTGAGCAACTGGGGGAAGGCGGCAAGAGGGGGGGTTGGATGCAGCTGCAGACATCACCCCTATACAACCATTTGAAGACGTACCAAGTACGTGACTAGTCGGTAAGTGGGTATATTACTCATCAGCAAACAATTAAAGTCCATAGTGTATGGTGCAAATTTCGAATGTGTATGAAGAATTGTGAATAAATTAATAATTCATGTAGCAATCAGTCTGTGTAAAAATAATGTGAAGATCCTTCAACCTGAAGATCTCAAAATTCCCAACATGGATGTCCAAATATCGAACCACCACCAGAGGCAAATAGATGGGTTCTCACCTTGTGAAAACGACCTTTAAATGATAAGAAGTCATACCGTGCCTTTACCCCTTTAAGAGCTTAGATCAGCTGAGATCACTGGCACATTAAAGTTTCTTCAATGACAGGTCCACTCCACAACAGATAAACACAGCTATAGAAGGATAAGACTGATACTGCTCTCTGTACACACATAATGTTTGCCTTGTATTAACACAATGGATCTCTCTCACAAAATATACATACTCAGAGGCTAAATATTGCCATTACAGAGCAGAATAAAACCCATGGCCCACCGCTCCCCTCAGAGTCTGGCCGACAGCTCCAGCACTCACTTAGATTGTACTGTAATTCCCTGGGACAGGAACCCTCAGGAACCCTCAGCTCTGTGTGTGTACTTTGTGGTGCTCCGCCCCTACGCGTTACGTCATTTTCAGTTTTTCTAGGGAAAAAAAGCAATTAAACGTGTCTACGGGTGTCTTGTATCCCTGTAGGGCCATCAAGGGGACAAAGTGTCTTATAGATTGCTGAAAAGAGCAGGATTTGGGAAACCTGATTTCTACTGGAAATAGTCATTACTAAATGCCAGGATGGGGATTATCATGTATGTACAAGTACAGTTTTTGCACTAGTACAGTGTTACATAAAACATTTAGATTCTCACCAATTAAAAAAGAGCAAAAAAGTGCAGCGACTCATATCAACTAAGAATATGTTGTGACTGCACCAATGAATTATGATATCTTACAGGTGGCGTTGGGATACTCGCACATCGTTGCGTTTGTACTGCCTTAATAAATAAGTCTACAGGAATTTATTCGGAGATGAGTTCAGGTCTTTACCATTTTGGTGTCTTTAAGGAAAGAAATAAAAAGGACACCTGCACTCCCCCCTTGATCAACACTGTACTTGTGTTGTACTCAAGAACTTCCAATTAACAATCGCTGCCTACTCATGGCAACCTTGGTTCTTAGTCCTCAGGCTACACTTATATGGCCACAAGAAGCAATCATTATACATAGTTACATAGTCAGTCTGGCTGAAAAAAGACAAAAGTCCATCCAGTTCAACCATTAAAAAAAAAAAAAAATTATAATCCTACACCCACAGTTGATCCAGAGGAAGGCAAAAAAACCCCAGCAAAGCGTGATCCAAATTGCTCCTGCAGGGAAAGATTGGTCAGTATTCATGCACCTTCTGTACCCCTTACCTGCTATTGGACAGGACATCATCTCTTCCCCAGGAGGCTTGCTTAAAACTTTCTACTGTCACCTGTTGATTTACAGCAGTTAAATGTTTTCTTTTAAGTTTCAAACCACTTTATTATAATGCAGCTTTCCAATTCTTAGATGTGATACCTGCATTAGATTCCTTTTTGAGGTTTTCTTTCTTTTATTTGCACCAGGTGATCTGGTCAGTAAGTCTGTTGTTTTTCAACAGAACAGGCTGCCCTGAGGATGTAGCAGTGAGAGGCTGAAACAAACTATTTACCACTGATGGGGTTCCTGCAACGATCAGCTTTTATTTATGTATTTATTTTAGCTGTAACTGCTTATAAAGTGTTATCTGGAGTTCAGCTTCAATTTGTTAGTCCTGCTATATCAACTAACACTCCCCTCCCCCCAGACTACCAGTGCTGCTGTCCAAAGGTGTCTCTGTGCTTCTTCCTCCAGAGTGGGGGCTCTCTAATACAGGAGGTGCGTTACTGATCAAATCACCAGGTGAAAACTGAGTGAGAAGACTAGAAAAAAAAGGAAAATTAGTGCAGCCACCACATCTAAGGATCGGTAAGCTGCAATATATTACATTTTTGTATTTGGCTTTAATACCTCTTTAACACATAACTACACTTAAAGTGTCACTAAACCCGCAAGAGTAAAATCAGTCTAAATAAACTCTGGTTCGGCCACATTTGGAGTATGCCATCGAGTGCTGGTCAGGGAGGATGTGCTGGAACTTGAGAGAGTCCAGAGAGGGGCAACAAAGCTAATAAGGGGGCTGGAGGACCTCAATTACAAGGAATGACTAGTTCCTTCATTAAAGTGTTACTAAACCCACAGCAGTAAAATCAGTCTGTATCTGCAGTAAAGCATGCTTGTTATACTCACTGTGGAACCTAAGGCGTTAATCCTCCGCATTGTGTAAAAAGGCTGTTTGATCCAGTCTTCTCGAATCCTCCCCTTCTTCTACTGTCCTCAATCCATCTGCTGATAGAGCAGAGCCTTGAGGGCAAGCTGCATATGCTTACTTTGGTGTGTACTGATAGAGCGTTTTTTTTTCTCTTGGGAGAGTGCATGTGATCAGTACCGGGCCAATCAGTGCTGTCCAGACAGAGGGTCAGGGGTTATGCAGCCACATAGGACAATCAGGGGAGAATGAAAACTCCTCCTACAAGCTTTAACCAGTGCTCTTCTGGACACTGATAGAAGTCACAAGACTGCTCTAACTGCTGATGAGAAAAGGTATTTAGCAGTTTATATTTACTAAAATAATTGCATTTACATGTTGTGTGTACGGTAGGAGAATGGATATAGTAAATGCAGGGTCTGGGGAGACCAGATATAGTGAATGCAGGGTCCTGGGAGAACGGATATAATGAATGCAGGGTCCAGGGAGACCAGATATGGTAAATGCAGGGTCCAGGGAGATCAGATATAGTGAATGCAGGGTCCGGGGAGACCAGATATAGTGAATGCAGGGTCCGGGGAGATCAGATATAGTAGATGCAGGGTCCAGGGAGATCAGATATAGTGAATGCAGGGTCTGGGGAGATCAGATATAGTAAATGCATCGTCTTGGGAGAGCAGATATAGTGAATGCAGGGTCCGGGGAGAGCAGTTATAGTGAATGCAGGGTCCTGGGAGACCAGATATAGTGAATGCAGGGTCCGGGGAGACCAGATATAGTGAATGCAGGGTCCTGGGAGACCAGATATAGTCAATGCAGGGTCCAGAGAGACCAGATATAGTGAATGCAGGGTGCTGGGAGACCAGATATAGTGAATGCAGGGTCCGGGGAGAGCGGATATAGTGAATGCAGGGTCCAGGGAGACCAGATATAGTGAATGTAGGGTCCACAGTTTAGTAACACTTTAAATATTATGCAGGATGTCAAAAAAGTCACCATACATAGAGAAAATGAGAAATTGTAGCTATATTTGCAAAACATTAATTGCAAAATGTTATAAAATATTTTAAAAACAAACACACACACACAGTTTTCTCCCCTACTTATGGTGAAAAAAAAGATATAATTATATAAAAATATTAAAATATGATATGAGTTTTTTAATATTTCCTATGTATGTAGACTTTTGGGACACCCTATATTCACTATATCTGTTCTCCCACAGGACACAGAACATGGAAATGCAATTATTTTAGTAAATATAAACTGCTAAATACCTTTTCTCATCGGCAGTTCGATCAGTCTTGTGACTTCAGTCGAACACTGGCTAAAATTTGTAGGAGAAGCTTTTTTTCTGCTCTAGGAGGATGCATAACCCCTGACCTCTGTCTGGACAGTGCTGATTGGCCCTATGCTGGTCACATGCACTCTCCCAAGAAAAAAAAAAAAAACCTCTCTAGCAATACACACTAAACTGAGCATGTGCAGAACGGCTACGGGTTCAGTCTGTCTTATCAGTGTGGACATTTGAACAAGAGGAGGGGCAGAGAAGACAGGATCAAGCAGCCTTTTTACACAATGCGGAGTATTAACTCCTTAGCTTCCACAGTGAGTATAACAAGCATGCTTTACTGCATATACAGACTGATTTTACTGTTGGGGGTTTAGCAACACTTTAAGTTCTGAGCCCCCTGTTCTCCAAGTTTTATATCTAATTATCTGTATTGTATGGCTTTCTAGGCACCAAACAACCACGTTTTTCAAAACCTTTACTAATTTTTCAGGCTCCTCCTGTGCATATGCACTGCATATGGAACTGGACAAGATGAAGAAGAACCAACAAGAAGAACCTATGAGGCTCCAAGGCGAAGATCTCTGAATGTCGGAGCTTGGTAAGTATAAGACTTGTAGGGGAGCTGGGGATGGGCATCGGGGCCCAATAAGTATAACCAGGGGCGGACTGACCATTTGGAAACTCGGGCACTGTCCGAGGGCCCGGGGTCAGTAGGGGGCCCCATGAGATGCCCCTGGTACCTTTTTCATAGGCTTTTTTGAGTTTGGGCAAGAACACAGGGGCCCCATGATCCCCTTTTTGCCCGGGGGCCCCATGAGTTGTCCGTCTGCCCCTGAGTATAACTGTACTAAATGTGCACTTACACTTTAGAAGGTATACATAAGCGACAAATATATTATATGACCTGTGTTCTCCTAACAACAGCAACTTAAAATGGTTCTTTATCAATAATAAGCTCAACTGACGCAAGCTACGGGATTTATTTACTTTTGCAAGTTTAAGTCAGAAAACATGGATTTATGAAGATCAATATAAAAAAAAAATCTGTGAGTCACTCCTGAACTATTGTTGTAGTTGTGTGTGCCAGGTATGAGCTGTCAGAGTCAGAGCTATCAGGTTCTTTTATTGCACAGAACTGACAAACCGCAGTAGATGCAGACTGGGCTCCGGGCATTTGCCGTGTATTAGCAGTCTAGTTAAAGTGTACACATTTTTATGAAATAACGCTGTTTTAATTGAGTTCATTTATCAAGTCAGAAATAGGCAAATAAAACCAACAACATACAGATGGGGTGGGGTGATAAAAAAAAACAACTATTATTTTTCTCATCATATCTTGCTGATTTAGTGTTACAAGTCATTAAAATAGGTTTTGTATACAGTGTATACCTTGTGATTGGAATATGTTGAGTGGAAACAGAGGAGATGTTGCATCCATTGAGACCTGCATGCTCCCTAGGGCCTATGAGCATGTAACAACATGATGGGGATACCTACTATTAGATCAGTGTTTCTCAACCTTTTTTCAGTCAAGGCACCCTTTAAAATTATGGACAGTCCCGAGGCACAATTTAAAAATTATGGACAATTTTGAGGCACCCCATTCTAAAATGACTTGACTACTGCAACTCCCTCCTCACTGGCCTACCCAAGTGCAGGCTCTCCCCGCTCCAGACCATCCTGAACTCAGCTGCCAGACTCATCCACCTCACCACCCGCTCCACCTCTGCCACCCCCCTCTGCCTCTCCCTCCACTGGCTCCCGATTGCCCAACGCATCAAATTTAAACTCCTAACCCTGACCTACAAAGCCGTTCACAACACTGCCCCTGACTACCTCACCAACCTTATCACCAAGTACCACCCTACCCGTACCCTTCGCTCCTCACAGGACCTCCTTCTATCCTGCTCCCTGGTCTCCTCCTCCCATGCACGACTGCAGGACTTCTCCAGGTCCTCCCCCATCCTCTGGAACTCACTGCCCCAATCCATCAGACTGTCGCCTTCCCTATTCACATTCAGGCGCTCCCTCAAAACCCATCTCTTCAGGGAAGCCTACCCCACCCTCACCTAACGGCCATCCTCCCTCATTCCTCCCACCACTTCATCCCCCTCAGCCACTTCCTACTGTACCTTTTACCCCCTCCCTCCTAGATTGTAAGCTCGTAAGAGTAGGGCCCTCTTACCCCTCGTACATTGTTTGTTGTTGTTGTACTGTGCCATGTATTGTCCCCCCTATTGTACAGCGCTGAGCAAACCCTTTGGCGCTATATAAACTCGTAGTAATAATAATAATAAAATGGGGTGTCTCTAGCAGGGGCAGACTGACAACTCATGGGGCCCCCAGGCAATAGGGGATCATAGGGCTCCTGTGTCCTTGCCCAAACTCAAAAAAGCCTATGAAAAAGGTACCAGGGGCATCTCATGGGGCCCCCTACTGACCCCGGGCCCTCGGGCAGTGCCCGAGTTTCCAAATGGTCAGTCCGCCCCTGGTCTCTAGACTGTCCATAATTTTAAAAGGGCACCCCATTCTAAAATGTGAAAAACTATTCTAATAGTTCTATATAACACAGCAACATCCACACATGTAGGACACCCAACATTAGAGGTGATTTATTCTTCCAAAGCAAATATACTTTTGCACATTGGTACTGACTAGTATTCCATTGTTTCTCTTCTCCCTCGGTTTTTCTCCATCACTGAGCTAATGTGACCCCAGCACTGATGGAGAGGGGCAGGGGAGAGGCAAACTAGGATGCTGTGCAGGCAGCTGACATCCTCCTTATCAACTGGTAATGTCATTGGTTGTCAGGACGCCAGCGGCTAGAAGGTCGTAATGGTGCACAATAGAAATCTGTGGCTTTGTGTAAGTTTGTTCCACCCGCTGGCTTGTATACAAGTTTGGGGCAATTTTTAGACATTTTGCCAAGGCACCCCTGAAGAAACCTCAAGGCACCCTGGTTGAGAAAGGCTGTATTAGATAACTACATATGCACAGAAATGTGCCTGCAGGCAGAAAACTCTGGACAGCAAGAGAAAGGTGAAATTGTATTTGCAGTTTGCTGGCTTTAAATACTTAAAGCCAGCAAATAAATAGCCAGTTTGTGTAAATGTAGTAGGTCCCCCTGGTGGGTGGTTGTTAAGCCAGTTTCTGTACCAGGGTCTACCATGAAGTGTACAGCAAAGAAAGTTGACAACAACCTCTCCCATTGGTTTGGCTCACATTCTTTGGCCTAATGGCCAGGAATCTCAGAACAAATGAGTTGCACGGGTACTCAAAATCCACAGTTGCAGGCCAGATCCATGTGAAACTCCTGGCCCAAAAAGCCACAGGGTTACGGGGTACAAGATGCATCATTCAGAAAAGTGACTAGTCAACACCACAAGGCTGGTCAACCATCCTTATCCCCAGAGGTATTGGCTGTCTAATTGTATTATTAGAAGGTTCTTTGACCAGGTCAACAGTAGTAAAATTCACCTCCTCACCCAGCTGCGTTTTGGCCTCTTTCATTCTGGCTAGCTTCATGGGGCACATCACAGAGACACAGGTTGCTTGAAATGGTTAATTACACATACAGTAACTACTGTATGTACCAAGTCCAAATATTTGGTAACAGCAAAGGCACGCTCTTGAAGGAAATTAAAATGGCTTCTTGCATTAACATAAAATTCCATGCTCACTACTGGTCAAATTCTCATCCATGCTTTATTAAAAAGTACTTTGCTTCCTCTAACCCTGCTATGAAAAGGTACTCCCAGGGCTCCTATTAGGGCAGTATGGTGGGGGAACTAACTCCTTGAATAAAAAAGGTAGAACATTGGCTCCCCTGAGCGGCTGACCTTGTGCTCCTCACACGATCATCCATATTACCTATGTGTCTTCCCATTTGACCCAATTAGTGGCTCAACACTTGATAGTAAATAACATGGCAGTACCAAATCTTGTGGAATTGTAATGCCAATACTAGGCACTGGAGTGTAGAGGACAAGTCAGTCCTCAACTGGGTTTCCTAGTGCTCAGAGAACAACAATGGTCATGTGACCACTCTGTACTCTGTGTACCAAGTGCACTTTGGGATGCAGCCTCATCTGGCATCTTCGGTCAGGTGCACATCAAGGGAGATATGTAGCACCCATATGTCAGCACCCGACCATTCCTATCCAACTCCTGTTACAGAATTATTCCTTGCTCTAAATTGATGCTGGTTCCATAAACCAAAAAAACATTATATATGAAAAAGACTAGCACACTCTCATGACATTTGCACCAAACATGGATAAAATGTGTCCATGGTAACACCTTTCATGCTATGTCCCACCTTCATACTGGACTGATAAAGTGGAATTACGATATTGTGCTTGTATTAGAGCCAGCAACTGTTAGATTGTTTATGTACTAAATATGCTGGACTTTGATTAGCTGTACATTTGCTCACATATGCAGTCTACTGATGGATCAGAATCCTGGGAGGTGGTAAGTGGCTGAGTTCATGGTAATTTCACTAAGAGCTTTATGTGACTTCCCTAGCTGATTGAGGCAGTGCCACTTTTAGCAATTGCAAGTAAGTTTTCTCACACTTGTGATGGAATGCCTACAGTGCTGATTTAAATCTGCAGTTATTGGACGGCATTTACCTGTGTTTTGCAATTCTGAATCAGATTACTCAGTATAATTGACACCTCCACTACTTCATGATCTTTATGATGTGCAACAGAACAGCAGAGCGACAATTTGCTGGAGTTAATTTGTGTAGCATTGACCCCCGAAGGAGCCACTGAATTGTATTGGGTCCCTCTGCCCTGGACCAGCGATGACCTGAAATTACCTGGATCTGAGATTACTGACATACCTGTATTGCATTTTAAATGAACTTGAATAGCAAGTAAGCTCTTGATTAATACATAAGTCCTGGAAAGAAAGGTTGATTAAGTAATGGCTAACAGTAAGCCATTTAAGTTTACATTTGACCCAAGCCAGAGTTTTTTTCATGCCTTTGTAGCACTACCCTCATAAGGAGCTGCTTGAGTATTGCCGAGTTTTCCCCACTACTATGCTGATAGCCAGGCACAAGATAATTTCCCATAGCGAGGTGCATACACTTTTAGGTCGTTGGAGTCAAAGACCAGTCTAGGGGTGTTGTTTTGTAGTTTTAATTTAGAGGAATTTGGATAGGGTTAGGTATTTTCAGTGGGATACTCCGAAATAAAACTATTCACAACTTGAGGACACTAGCTGTTCTAAGATAGAGCCTTAGGTGAAGTCCCTTGCTAGGAGCAGATGTCAGACTGCTCTTGTAAGTGCAGTAAATCTTGAGCAAAGTCTCTTGCACTATGTGGTAGGTAGACAAAGCTACTCAGTTCATTAGCCAGTGATCCCTTTTAGCTGGGCCCTTAGCTGACTAGAGGACAACGGTGGTGGGGGGGGGGGGTAATTAAGAGCACCAGGTCCATGAGATCCCACAATGTCTGTACTCACAGGCTCATAGGACAACCAGCAGCTTCACTAAGTGATACCAGATGGATCCTCAGTGGCTTTTAGAAATAGGGCCACTTGTCAGTTCCAGTTTCAGGCCCTCAGGTCACCCACCTGAGGCCTCTTGGCAGCAGGTGCCAGGGGAGGCAAGCCTGCCTCGACCCTGGCATGGTGCAATCCACTCCAAGAAGGACACTGAGCCCATGTGCTCCCAGAATATAAATACCATCTCTCAGCTTGCAGTGGGGTCATCTTTCCCCTGTAATTGGTCAGAGCTGTAGCCATATTCATGCTGTTCATTTGCCTAGTTCCCATCATACAGCAGCAGCACTGTCAGAAAACAGACTTGCAGTCCAGGGTTCATAGTAGGCTTGCTCCACAGCTTTGTGGGTTTGGAAAAGCTCACCTCCTAGTCACTGTAGCTACCTCTATCATGGCAGCTGTCTCCTCCATTATGTGGGGCTCCTGCACTTTGCCCTACACAGGACACTTCTCACAGCATGGCGGAAACAACAGTGAGCTTCTGATGACTTCAGCCCAGGCTGCACACAGCAATGGTCAGTACTGCAGCAACTTACAGTAATGTGCCCCATGTGATGAGCCCATCCAGTGCTACATCTGCGATTTCTACGTGCAACAAACTGTGATTAGCATAGCCCTAAAGGATATCAGAAGCTGAACATCTGTGTATCCAGGGCTGGGACAAGGGGTGAGCAGGAGGGACAGCTGCCCCGGGCACAGCAGTAAGGGTCACCTCTTCACCACGCATACACTCCAGGTAAGTGGCTGGCCACCAGTGAGTGCAGCTTCAAGGCCACATTGACAGCTACTGCTGTCACAATGTGCTATAACATGTCCACTGTCCACCCATCCCTCCCCAGCTGACATGAAAAGCGCTCCATGCATGCACAACTACTTTCTAGTTACTTTCTAGATTGGCCATGCATGTGCAGTGCACACTCCTTGCCAAACATGAGCAGCCAAAGCAAGGGGCACAGATTGGGTGCAGGGTGGTATACTCATTTTACAGCATGCATTAGCAGCAGAAGAGGGGTTGTGGTTCTGCATTTGTGCCTTGGGCGCTGGAAAATCTATCATGGTACTGTGTGTAACTGCCATTTTTTGCTGAATAGAGCATCTATTGGATGGTTACACTTTCACAGCTGGTTTCATGCTACAAAGATACATTGCTATGGCAGTTTTTCAAAGTGGATAGCACTAAACATAAACAGAAGTTGATTATCTGTGTACAGGTATACAGTATGTGTTTTTTTGTTGAACAGAGCACCTGTTTGATTGAATCAGGGCTGGGACAAGGGAGGGGGCAGGACCCATATCTGAACCTGCAACCTCTGCTGTGTCTGCCAGTATCTTTTTTTTGCTGAGCCACCAGATGCTGGAAAGCTCCCTGCCTGATTCCTTAGACAACCTTGCCTTGTGTCTTGTTTCTCTTGAACCTTGAACCCTTTGCTCCTCCCATGAACTTCCTATTTAGGCCGTGCCTTTGCACTTGCTGTTTGCCAGATTATTGTGCTTTCTCCAGTTCACATCTTGCTTTTGTTACTCCTGCTGCCGTATCTTTGCTACCACTTGATACTGACCTTTGGCTTTTTCCTTGACTACGTTTCTTCTAGATCCCAACCTGCAACTACTAGTTACTAACCTTTGACTTGTTCCTCGACTATGCTTCTACTTGATCCCTACCTGCTATATCTGCTACTGGACTCTGGCTTGCTCATCTCCTGGTGGGTTGATCCTGAGGACCATGATCTGGTATTAACATTCAGCAAAAGCCATTTCCACCATCAGGAGCTCTGGTGAACACTTTTTAGGAGGAGCCAGAGCGTGTGACGTCAGCAACGTGGCAGCCATCTTGTTGGTTAGAAACATGCCATTTGCTTATATGGTGACATGCTGTTTTAATTTTCTCTTGATGTACACTTAATACTACATTGTAAGACAATAAATCCTTTTAATTATACTGCACTATGAGATTCTCTTGCTTTTAGGATGATATTGTCCTCTTTGAGGATAAATCATTTTTATAGGTCTACATCTGGCAAAATCACCTGGATTATCAGTTGGGAGTTAATGCCTTAATATGGGAATCTTTTGAAAGGGATCCAACAGGTGCTTTTCCAATTTTCAACACCTGGGAGTCAGCTTATCCCTCCAGAGCCAAAAGTGTCTGGGTTCGTCATCCAAATTTGGTATCTGCACTGTGCTTTT